>NC_040906.2:106412126-107612126 GCF_004126475.2 Phyllostomus discolor | reverse complement strand
CATCTTTTTGGATTTTTTGGAATAGTCTGTGAAGGGTAGGGGTTAGCTCTTCCTTAAATGCTTTGTAGAATTCTCCTGTGAAACCGTCTGGTCCGGGGTTTTTGTGTGTTGGGAGTTTTTTGATTACTGCTTCAATTTCTTTTGTTGTTATTGGTCTGTTCAGGCTTTCTGCTTTTTCATTGTGTTTTGGAAGATTATATTTTTCTAGAAAGTTGTCCATTTCATCTAGGTTTTCAAATTTCTTGGCATACAGTTCTTTGTAGTAATTTCTTACAATCCTTTGTATTTCTGTGGTATCTGTTGTCATCTCTCCTCTTTCACTTCTGATTGTGTTTATTTGGGTCTTCTCTCTTTTTTTCTTGATGAGTCTGCCCTTCCATTCTAAATGGAAACTTTGCTGGATAGAACAATCTTGGATGTAGGTCCTTACCTTTCATGACTTGGAAGACTTCTTTCCAGCCCCTTCTTACCTGCAAGGTCTCTTGAGAAATCAGCTGACAGTCTGATGGGAACTCCTTTGTAAGTAACTGCCTCCTTATCTCTTGCTGCTTCCAGGATTCTCCCCTTCATATTTTTACCTTGGCTAATGTAATTATGATGTGTTTGGTGTGTTCCTCCTTGGGTCCAAATTCTTTGGGACTCTCTGAGCTTCCTGGACTACCCGGAAGTCTATTTCCTTTGCCAGATTGGGGAAATTCTCCTTTATTATTTGTTCAAATAACTTTTCCACTTGTTGCTCTTCCTCTTCTCCTTCTGGTACCCCTATAATTTGGATGTTGGAACGTTTAAAGATGTCCTGGAGGTTCCTAAGCTTCTCCTCATTTTTTTGAATTCTTGTTTCTTCATTCTTTTCTGTTTGGTTGTTTCTTTCTTTCTTCCGGTCCACTCTATTGTTTTGAGTCCCAGTTTCCTTCCCATCACTCTTGGTTCCCTGTGCATTTTCCTTCATTTCACTTAGATTAGCCTTCATTTTTATTCATCTGATTTGCGATCAAATTCAACCAATTCCGTGAGCATCCTGATCACCAGTGCTTTGAACTGTGCATCTGATAGGATGGCTATCTCTTGGTCGCTTAGTTGTATTTGCTGTGGAGCTTTGATCTTTTCTTCCGTTTGGGCTGTTTTTTGTTTGTTTGTTTGTTTGTTTGTTTTGTTTTTGTCTTGTCACACCTGTTATGTGTGAGGGGCAGAGCCTTAGGTGTTCACCAGGGCAGGCAACCCAGTGGCTGGGTTGTGATGCTGTATGTGGGGGCAGGGTCTGAGAGGAAACAATGGTGCTTGCTCCTCTCTCTGTCAGATTTCAGTCCCTTCTGCCACTTCCCCCAAACTAACTGGGCCTTTCTGGTGCTAATTCCTGGGTGGGTGGGCTTGTGTACATTCTAGGACCTTGTGGGTCTCTCCAACGCACTGTCCTGTGAAGCTGGGAGTCTCTCCCTGCACCTCAACTCCCCAGTGTTTCAGTCAGTGCCTGGAGATTCTATTTCCCAGAGCTGGGACCATGGGTTGCGCAGTCTGTCTCACTGCCCAATTTCGCCTGGTTTATCGGGGCGTGAATGTGACCCGGACAGCCAGGAGCCCTGTACACAGTGCCTCACTTCACAGTTGCCGCCTGGCTGGGTTTGCCAGCTGCCTGTGTGCTCGGGATTCCTTACACGTCCGGTGCCACTGCTGTTTGTGCCGTGACCCGTCTCCACCCGGTGGCCCAACTCCACCCCTCCTACCGGTCTGGTAAAATGTGTCTATTTTAACTCCTTGGTTGTCCGACTTTCATACAGTTCAATTTTCTGTCAGATCTGGTTGTTATCTTGTTTCTAAATTGTTGCTGACCTTATTTTTGGTTGTGCGAGGAGGCACAGTGTATCTACCTACGCCTCCATCTTGGCTGGAAGTCCCTGAAATACAATTTTTTTTAAATACAATTTTTAATGCTAATTTATTTTAGCAGATACTACTCTGAACCAATTTTAGACTTAAAGTTTCAGAGGTGATACAGAGTTCCCCTGTACCCAGTTTCCCCCATTGTTAGCATCTTACGTTCCATCGCACACTTGTTAGAACGAAGACATCAACACTGCAATGTTACTACTAATTAAATTCCAGACTTTAGATTTTATAAGTTTTTCTACTTACAGCCTCTTTCTGTTCAATAATCCAGTCTAAGTACCACATTACATTTAGTTGTTGTATCGCCCAGTCTCCTCTGGCTTGTTCCTCAGCCTTTCCATGCTTTTCATGACCTCTTACAGTTTTGAGGAACACCAGCAGATATCCTTTCTAATGCCCCCCAATCTCAGCTTGTCTGTATATTCCTCATGATTAGACTGATGTTGCAGGTTTGGGGAAGAATACTGCAGAAGTGAAGTGCCCTATGGGATACTTGATCTGGAGATGTAACTTCATGATCACTTTGTCAAGTAATCTGTCATTTTTTTTCCCACCATAAAGTTTCTGATTTTTCTACTGTATTGTTTGGAACTATCGTAAGTAGACTTATCACTAAGTCTAGCTCACCCTCAAGGTGGGTTGGAGGGATGTGTGGAATTATAAGTCCCACCTCTTGGAGAGGGGAATATCTGTATACATTACTGGAAATTCTTCTGTAAGGAAGTTTGTTTCTTCTGCCCCATTTAGTTACTTATATAACTAGGGACTCATGTATATTTATTTTATATTTAAGTTATTGTCCAATACTTTGGTATTGTTTTGTTTACCATTATGTTCCAACTCTGTACTTATTATTAAAGATTTTATCATATGTAAAACGGATGAATTGAATAAAATAATACTTTTAGTACCTTCTGACTCCAAAGTTCTGGATCAGGAGCTTTAAAAAAATTACCTTAAAACAAGATACTCTAAAGTCAGTTTCTCCATTTGCTTACTAATCTGTGATTGTGTAAGCTTAGCCCTTGGTTCTACTTTATTGACTATTTTTCTGGGACACCCTGCTCACCCATTTATTTGACATTGGCACCGAAGAACATAGGTCCGTAGGTAAAGCTACTATGGCCTGGGAAGTAGAAATGACAACTCGAGCTTTAGTTCCCTGGATACATTTCCCAAGTTGCTGTTGGGAATAAATAATATAGGTATCAGTTTAAAAAGCTGTACTAAGAACTGGGAGTTCTTGGTCATCACCTAAGTTGGCTTCTAACTTGACATCTGATCTTGGGCTCATCTCTTCTACCTCCAGACCTCAGATCCTTTATCCAGAATGTGAAACAGCTCTATTAGATGGCCCCTAAGCTTCCTCACAGCTGTGATTTTTATCATTAGAGGTATCGTAAAGTATCGGGCTGGCAGTTCTCATCTCGGTAATCAAGGCATTCTGGCGAGAATTGGTAATGGTCAGCCTCTCTGAAACAAGCTTATTGGGTTCATCATTATCCTTTTTATTTATTTGATTAAACACATGTACACAATGCATGGGATTAGCACGTTCAGAAATGTGAGGTCTACCGGTAGTACCTTGATGATTCATTGTGCAGTATAGAAGGCATATTTTGCTGTTCATTCATGACCCAGCCCATTATGGTAATAACTTCAGAGGGGTCAGAACTGGAGTGTTTATTGTTGGTATTTATAAATCCATGGCTTCTTAAATGACATTCCTTTATGGCTGCTAGGTAGACTCCGTGAACAGCACAGCAAAATAGCCAAGGTGAATGGAGTGCTGTGGCATAATTGTGATAAGGCCCAGTGAGTTATATTAAGAAACTTTAGTTCTCAAGAGCTGGGGGATGGGGTTGGAGAGGGTAGAATGTCATTAGTTTAATATACTGGTAACAGCCTTTGGAAGATGTCTTTTCTCATAAGTATTTTGTTTCTTGAACTAAGAGAGACCGAAGCGCGTGACCTATAGGTAAGTGTGCTAAACCTGTCTTGTACTTAACAAAAGAATTTGAAAAACAGATAGGTGGAGGACAACAAGAGGGAATTGATGTACTGTAAAATGGCCTATTCATTTTGAGAAAATGAATAGTAGAGTGAAGAAATGTTGCTTTTGGTTAGAAAGCTAGGATAGAAGAGAATGGAATGAATCTCCCTCAAGCTGCCTGCCACTGAGTAGTTCTTAAGGCCGACATCATTGGTTTGTGAGATTGACTGAGAGCCTTGAGTGCAAGTCTTCTGACCCACCATACCTGGCACTGTCCCAGATCTCTAAGTGACACATGCACTCTATATCCTGGTTTACAGTGTTAAACCAATAACTACAGCTTTTATGGTACTAGTTTCACATGTGCTTTAATGATATGTTTCTGGAATGGATACCCATTCCTGTGAATTGTGCTAGTGCTGCTAGTGGCTTTAGCTTCCTATTCTCAAGATGAAAAGAGTTGCTAATTCTAGAAGTGAACAGCAGGTGTCACTGCATCTCCACTAACTGGGTTCTGGCCCAAAGCTGTTTGGATGCAAACCAATTCTTAATACAGCTCCCAAACCACTAACCTAAAATTGAGTATTTATGGCTCTCTGATGCCCTAAGGTCCCCTATCTCAGATATAGAACCCAAATTTAAAATTGAGAATAAACACAGCCTAAGAGGGTTTTCCTCAGTTGCTTCACTATCCACTTATATGTTGTCTGTGCTTTCATGTCACTAACTAATGAAGTTTGTCTGCCTTTTCTTATCAATCCTACAGCAGTGATTTAGGAGCCTGGACAATTTTTTATACTTGTCTTTAGCAGGGTTAACACTTAAATGCTTCTTGGCTTTCTGTAGCTTGCTTTTTGAAAACCTTCCAGCAGGAAAGTAGATGCCACTATTCTCTGAATTGGACATCAGAGGAAGATGCCACTCTCTTTATTCTTTTGAACCCTTACTTTGATAGTTCAGGAAATAAAGAACTGAATTGGGCCAAAAGTTCTGCAGTACATCTTTCTAAAACAAATCTCTTATGGCCCTAGTCAGTGTGGCTCAGTTGATTGAAATGTGGTTTTATTAACCAAAAGGTCACAGGTTTGAATCCCAGTCAGGGTACATGCCTAGGTTGTGGTCCAGTCCCCAGTTGGAGCATGACAAGAGTCCACTGATCAATGTTTCTCTCTCGAGTTGATGTTTCTCTCCATTTCTTTCTCCCACCCTTTCCCTCCCTCTTTCTAAAGTCAAAAAGCATGTCCTAGGGTGAGGATAAAAAATAAATAAAATAAATAATAAATAATAAATAAATAATGTCAGTGTTCCTACCTGACATTAAGGTAAATTGGTGTTAAATTAGATTATTTTAGAAAGTCTGAGACAAAAAGTTTATGGTATCTTTTGACCACATATGTTGTGGGAATAGCCAGGGTGATTTCTGTCCCAGTATGTCAGGGTTAGTGCTGGTTTACGCCTCTCTCCTGGTGCAGTTATGAAGCTCCCTCTTTAACTCTCAGTTGATCTGGTTTAAACAGTATGATCACTCTAAATTGCCCAAGCCATGGGGGCAAATCTTTAAGTTACAGTTTCAGTAATTATAAGTATTTTTTGACTCAAGAATTATGCATGCCATGAATTTTCTGAGTTAAACATATGTAAAGCAAACATCACAAAGAGCTCGTAATTCTGGGAAAATAGCTTTTAGGTTTCTACTGATCATTGTTCTCTGGAGTAATGATTTCCAAAGATGGCTGTACATCAGAATTAACTAGTAACCTTTTTACAAATAGTTTCAGGGATCTCACCACAGACCTCTTTTGAACTTGTACCAGAGTTTGCCCTTGACATTGCCAAAAATATAGAACTTTATGCAATGTATAAGTACTGGACTACTTTATCAGTAAGCTTCTAAACTAGCATATAGAAGAACACTTCTTTCTGTGGTTTGGGTGGTGGTTGAGGTTCTCAGCAGTAGCTGCTTTGGGCCTCAGGTGTATCTGGTATTGACATGAGTTGCCTTTTTGTTTCAGATGTCATCTGGGTGATTCTCAGTGTGGAGGTGGGTGGACTTTTAGGAGTAACGCAGCAGCTGTCATCTTTTGAAACGGAGTTCAACACACAGCCACATCGCAAGGTAGAAGGAAACTTCAACCCGTTTGCCTCTCCCCAAAAGAACCGACAATCAGATGAAAACAACTTAAAAGACCCTGGGGGTTCTGAGTTCGACTCGATCAGCAAAAACACATGGGCTCCTGCTCCTGACCAAACCGAGCAAGATGAGAATAGACTTTCACAGAACTCTGTAAATCTGTCCCCCAGCAGTCACGCAAACAACTTATCAGTAGTGACTTACAGTAAGGTAGGTGCCCTCGGAGAAGAGGAGAAGGGGTAGGTGGTGGGCCTTGGGATCCGTGATACCCCTTCATGGCAAACCTAGAATCCTAGAATGTTCTTTAAGACCGCTTAGCTTTCCTGCCAACAGCAACGACACGAAACCTACCCCTTCTCCCCTCCCCCCCTCCCCATCTCCACATCCTGTAGATACTACTTCATCCACACTTACAGTATACTACTGTCTCTCTGCTCTGGTTTGGGTGTTGAAAGAACAAAGTTCTTTACCTTTACATTTTAAAAAAAGAAAGTAAAAATATTGCCAGCCATGCTTTCATTATAAATATATACTGATCTTAGAGCAGCAACAACACCTTTGGGATTGGTTTCTACTTTGATTTTTTTGGTTTTGGGTAGGGTTTTTGTTTTTGTTTTTCACGAGGAAAAAGACAAGCTCAATTATTTATCCTAAATATTGTTGGGCTTTTACTTTGTTTACATGTCTTTTTTGTTGATGTCTTTTTAGTCTGTGTGGCTCATCTACTTCTCCATCCACAACTCAGTGGCCCAAGTAATATTTTGACTTTTCACGTGTGGAGAATAAGAGAGAAAATTGTTTGTTGAGATAAGCATGGTTTTAAGTATTCTGATTGTTCTGAGACACCCTTCTAGGTGTTTGATTTCTTGATCTGTTTCTTTTTATGCTGATTGACTAAACAGTTTCTTCCAAACACTGCTAAGGTGATGATGGTTCCTGGTTCTGGTTCTGATTGGTTGAATAAAGCCCTGATGCTAAGAGCTCATCGTTGTAGGTGGTGCATGTGGTGGGGGCCTGCAAGCATTCCTGTGCGTTCTTCTCTGATTAATAACGCTGTGCGTCTGTCCTTCCTTCATGTTCATATTTGCCCTCAAAATCAAAACATCAATAGAATTGATGTTCACTTGAAGGACAAGTTGCTTTGTTGTAAGAATGGTATTGTTCTGGCCAATGCTTTATATATGGTCTTGATTGAGAGGCAGATTAAGAAAAGAAAACTGAATCCTCTTTCTTCATATGGTCTAAGCAGAGGGACTTCATTCAGTCATAGCATAGCATAAAGGATTTTATGGAGCCATGTTAGTTCTTCAGGATATAAGAGGAGTAAAATGCCTGTATTTGAGGAAAGATACCACATCTTAACACTCAATCAAAGATTTTCCTCTAAGTTCCTGTTGCTCCAGATTTGTCTTCCTTAATATTAACCCTTCAGAGGATGACTGTTCTGGGTGGTACAGACTCTAGAATGCCCAGTCAGAACAGGAACTTGATACAGTTGAGTTTAATGGGAAGACGAGGGTTGGAGGAGGCAAAACCAGTTGTCCAGTGCTTTCTAGAATGGAATCCCCCTTACCCACCTGCAAACTACCTGGCTCAGCCTTCACTGTAGTCTTAGGCGAGTCCTGGCATGTCTGGCCGGGACTGCACACCATGATGGCCATGCAGCCCAACTCAAAATCGTAAATTTACTTAAAACATTATGAGATGTTTTCGTGATTGTATGTTGCAGTATATTTAATATGTGGCCCCAGACAATTCTACCAGAGATGCCAAAAGGTTGGATACCCCTGCTAGGGTCTTAGGGACTGATGCCTTTTAACCAACTCTGTTTACCCTGTTTCTGGAGTATTTGGCAGAGGTGTGCTGTCAGAATGGATTACCTACCGCACTAATGAGGTCCCAGTACACTACTTTTTTTGGAAGGGCAGGCCTATGGTGAGGCTATTGAGATCGTGAAGTTGATGAACTCATGGCATGTTACCTAAATTTGTAGCCGTGAGCTCTGTAGGGTCATTTAGAAGAAGCACTTGAAAGAACCGCAGAGTAAGGTTCTCATTGGAGATGACATCCAAGGAGCCTGTTAGCTATAAAGCATTGAGAATGTGGCACTTAGATCCCAAAGAGAAATTGGAGCCTCTCTTTTCTCTTATTTTAAGTAGAATCTTATAAAGCACTTACATGAGCATTTATCAAGCTCTCTGAAAGCAATTCTGGCTCAAGTTGAGCCAGTTCTACCTCTTAAAACTCCTTAGGAATGGGGTAGGGTGTGAATAGTCATCAGTAATATTTATTAACAGATTTATGCACTGTTTAGAGCAGTGTACATTGTTCAGTAGGAGACTTGAAGAATAAAAGAAGTTACCCCTGCCAGCCAGCAGCTTACAGTACAATAGGAGAGACAAAGTATGAATTTGGTCAGTGGAGAACAACACAGTCAAAATGTATAATTTGTGTATATGCCTGGAGGTAGAAAGTAAGAGAAGGTAGAGTTGGAGTTGATGGAAAGGGCTTTTCAAAGAATGGTCAGACATGGAATGACAGGAAGGGCAGTAGTGTGGAGAACAGCTTATGTCTGAGGACAGAAAGATGAGGGACGTGTGGTTGGGGAATATGGGTGACGGACAGTGGGAGACAGGTTCAGCTGATGTACTGTGTTCCTTCCAGGAGCAGTAGATGAAATAAGGGCTTTCAAAAGAATTGGGGCTGTACTTAATGGGTATCTTAAAGCATAGATAATTCATAATTCTAAACATTTGTGTTTGGCATCAGAATATAGATTTATTTAATTTTAAAAGTGGGCATACTTGTGTCTTTTTTATGTTAGAAAACTGCTTTACTGGAACTTGAATTACGAAAAATTTCAAATGTACAAAAAAACTGGAGAAAATATTATACAATAAGCATTTGTATACTCATCAGTTAGGTTCAACAATTGTTAATTCGCCATCCCTTATTTTCTGAAATATTCTAAACATTTGGCCACTTATTATGCATCTTTACAAAATAAGAACTTTTTATATAACCCCAATGCCATTAGCTTACATAATGATTAATAATAATTTCCTAATATTATCTAATGTCAATTCACATTCACATTTCCCCACTTGCTTCTAAATGTCGTAGAGTTCATCTGTTTAAACCAGAATCCAATCAAGACCATGTGTCACACTTGGTCATTATATAAGAAAAGCCTTGAATTTTGAGGTTCTGAATGGTATACTTGACAAAGTGATGAAATTGGGTATAAAGGTATTTTTTAACTGTTCCTGTGTGCCAGGTGTGCTGCCAAGTACTTTACAAGCCTCATCTCATTTTTTGATGATAAAAGCTCCAAGGGGCTGAGTAACGTGCCCAGTGAGGCAAAGCTGGGATTCAAATCCAGGCACCACATTACTACAATGTATTTCTTAGTACGTGAACCTGGGCTTTCCCAAGATCCTCCTGTTGGGCTGGAGGCTGTGTTGAGTGAAAACATTAACCGAGTTCCAGTCGTCGTCAAGGCAGGAAAGAAGCAGAGCTGACAGTGGCTCTGATATGTAAATGAGGGTTGCCTTTGTCATCTTCTTTTGAAGAGTTCCCCAGTTTGTTGAGTCTTTAAAGTAGTGACTTCTTTTCTTGGTTGATAAAAATGGAAACTATTTTTTGTCATTCTTGGGGTACATAAACCTTGTGGTGTTATAATAAATAGCACCACTTTAGTTATGAATGCGTAGAAAGGATGAAAAAGGCCCCTGGGGCTCTAGAATTGGGGCAACTGTTTTCATTTCACCCCACGTGCATCAGGAGGAATACCTGATGCTTAGTGTCAGGGATCACTGAGTTGGCAATAGATCTGATTTACTCTGAAGACATTCCCTGCCTGCCACTAAGGCTGGGAAAGAACATGATGCTCTTGGAAGCCCATGACCACAGTTTTAGTAGGCAGATATAGTTTCCTGCTGTCTCCATAGTTATAGTTTAACTTGCTAAGGTTGATAGGATGAAATGAAAAGATTGCTTCATGCACCTGCTCTATGAGGGCTGGGTGGATGTGTCAACATAGTGGCACATCTGCCAGTGCCAGGAACTGGACACCCGTGGAGCCCTTCCTCAGCTGCCCTTGAATACTCATTAGCTTTCTGGGCTCCGTGCTTCGGCCTGTGGGGAAGCTCTGGGTGGGACCTTCTGCCCTAGCTCCATCCCACAAGCCAGGGCCTGGCCCCTCCCTGTGTGAGAGCTCTCAGAGGGAGTCAGAAAAGTAAGTATACATGCCAGCCTGCTCCAAAGATTCCCACATCTGATTCCTTGCTTTTGTTAGAAATTGACTGGCCTCGTCATCAGCTCAGTTGTGGCAGACCTGTCCCAGATGAAGAGTCAGATCAAGTGTTGGTGAAGGGTCAGGTGCTGTTTTAAAGAAACCATTTTTTTGTAATTAGCTCAAGAATCTCAGAGGACAAACAGCCACAGTAGGACAGGTGCTCACTCTGTTGACTCAGGGCTAGTCTTGTCATGAATTCTAGCTCTCTCTGACTCACCTCTGGAGGCCAGGACAGCTTTGTTTAGACAGTGTGAAAGCAGTGAAAAAATAACTTAACAGTGGTGTGGAAGGAGAAAATAAGTCCTCTTGAAATTATATACTTCTTTTTCTTACTTGCCAGTAATTTTTAAAAATTTCTAAATGTTTTCTAAGAAGGCCTCACAGAAGAAAAAGACACCGACCAAATGATCTGATTCAGGACATCTGGGAATAAGATGGGGCTGTTCTTCAGGGCAGCCAAGTGCTTCACTTCCTTTCTCTAAGAGTAATAATTTACACTGGCGGAGCTGAAAAGAATCCCAAATTTATTTATTTTGTTACTTGGACCATAGCCCTTATTTTGTGTTTGTTCTTAAAAAAATGTTTGGAGCTAGTATATGTCATATACTCTTCCTTCAAACTGGATTATACTCTGAGCCACTGTTATTACTTCTGCCAAGTGCTGGTTCAGAAGGAGAAACTTGTTATTATCTTTGTGGGGAGGTTCACACTCCTCCAGCGTCCACCACTGCCGGGTGCCATCTGCCTGCCTACCCACACTCCCACCTGCTCCTCTGCCCCTCTCTCTCTGACAGCTACTCTTTAGTGTGTTTGGATCTGAAACTAGAGAAGTCAGTCTGCTTTTATTACATCCGAAATCAGCTGACTTCTAACCTGCTATCTCTGTTGACTAAGGGTTAGAAGAGTTATTTTCCATCTGTTTAGATATAGGTTTAAAAACCCTAGGGGGGAGGTTTGGAAAAAGCAAGTCTTTTGCTGTATGGGCCTCAGAATCTAATTAATGGCTTGTGGATCTTACTATCTTCTTCAAAGCAACCAATGAGGTTAACATAATAATGAGGGATAGGTTTAAGGTGACTTAGTAGAATTGGGCTCATCATTTGTCCCATGCAGAGGGCACCGAATTTTATCAGTGGGCAAATGGTTGGTGTCCTTAGCTGGGCTAATAGTTTATGTGAGGTGATGGAGGCAGTGTAACCAATCTTCACACTGCTGTGAAACTTGAGTCCTCAGATACAGACCCATTCCACAAAAGGTTTAAAGGTGGCTGAAGGAGGTCGACTGGAAGGAAAACTTGTGTCACTCGATATCTACAGCTTGTGTTCTCTCTCCTCTGACAAGGGACAGGTAGCAAAACCATACTACTCCCAGGCAGAGGCCACTGAAAGTGCAATATTCAGAGCTGTACAACTACCACTTATTGAACACTTACTATATGCTAGGCACTGTGCTGAGGACTTTTTAAATTCGATTTTTTTAATGTTAAAATTATCAATGCATGTAGTTTGAGTAGCCAAGTAGTTCTACAATGCTTATTACAAAAAATACCAGTCACCTCCCTGCACCCCAAACCCCTAGTTGTCTGTTTCCCAGAGACAGCAGGCTCAGTGTTTGACATCATTTAGTCCACTCACCTGGATCGCTGTGACACAGGCACTTTTGTTATCTGTACTTCACAGTTGCTAAGACTTGGGATACACAGATTCCATGACTTGCCCAACCAAGGTCATGCAGCTAGAAAGTGGTGAATCCAGGACATAAACAAAAGCAGTTGCTTTTTACTTTTGAGGCTGCTCTCATAACAGTGTACTTCATTGCTTCCCAATTACAAGTAGTGTTCAAGTACATTTTTGTCAGCTGAGCTAACATTGTGGGCTAGGGAGAGCATAAGCTATAGTATACTGCTCCATTTCAAATGAGGAGCAAGCAATTGTTGACCAAATGTTATGCAACTTCTCTACTACCAACCCCTCTCCCCATAAGTACAATGGAAGCTACAGAAATCAGCCTTTATCTCTAGCCTCCAGGAAGGAAAAAGGTTTCCTAGGACCTCCCTTAGTCACTTGGGTTTAGATATTTTTGGACACTGAAATGTCCATTAACTCGCTCTTCTGACAGCAACACCTATACCTCACAAACTTGTCTGTATTCCTTTATTGTTACCAGAAAATAGTCTCTGGAATCATGTATTTCTGAAACAAATTTAAAATCTCCCGCCCTGGCTGGCGTAGCTCAATGGACTGAGCGCAGGCTGGGAACCAAAGTGTCCCAGGTTCGATTCCCAGCCAGGGTACATGCCTGAGTTGCAGGCCATAACCCCCAGCAACCGCACATTGACGTTTCTCTCTCTCTCTCTCTCTCTCTCTCTCTCTCTCTCTCTATCTCTATCTCTATCTCTATCTCTATCTCTATCTCTCTCTATCTCCCTCCCTTCCCTCTCTAAAAATAAGTAAATAAAAGCTTTCAAAAAAAAAAATCTCCCTTGAGCATACTTAGCATTTTAAAACTAGAACATACTTAGAGGCTATCTTACTTCCTTTAAAGTCGGACTTTGTTTTTACAAAGGCCTTCAGGAGAAAGAATATTTTAGACAGAGGGGCAGTCGGTACAAGCCCTCAAGTTTAAGTTTACCTGGTTTGTTCAAGGAACAGAATGAGGGAGGCGGAGAGTAAAGGGAGATGAAGTCAGAAGGTGGAAACAGGTCATAGAGGGCTTTGTGGTCCCTTGAAAGCTATGGGCTTTTATCCTGAGGGACAGAGGAACCATGAAAGGGTTTTCAGCAGAGGGGTCTGTCCTAGTGTTGTAAAAGGATCACTCTGGCTCTAGAGTGGAGAGTACAGGGCAAGAGTAGAAGCAGAGGACCGGTCGGGAAGTTAGCACATTCATTCGGGGGCAGCACAGGGGGGCTGGACTGGAGTGGTGGCAGTGGAGGTAGGATGTCTGAGTCCACATGTAGTTTGTAGCTAATGCCAACAGGATTTGCTAGTAGATTGGAAGAGGAGGATGTAAAAGAGAGTAGAATAAAGGATGACACCAAGAGTTTTGGCCTGACTGACTAAAATTTAGGATGGAATTGCCATCAGTGAAGAAATGAAAGGCTGCAATAGAGGTGGGGAGTGATCAGGAGTTCTTCTGGGCACATGGAAGTCTTCTCTGAACATTCAGATGGAGGTGTCACGTGGGCTGTTGTGTATCCGAGTTGTCTATAGAGCTTAGGATAGCAGTCTGGGTGGAGACCTGAACTTGGGGGGTCATGCTATGTGGATGGTATCTAATGCTCTGAGACTGGATGCAGTCTACTGCATCCAGTGTGATGGGTGTGAAACGGGGTTACTCAGCCAGTCAACTGACACTATTCTGTTGATGTTTTTGTCCAGGTGAGTCTTTAGGAGGGGGGCCTGTCTTATAAATTGTAAGATGCTTAGCAACATCCCTGGCACTTACCCACTAGATGCCAGGAATACCTCCCCAGCTCCAAGTTAACTACCAAAAATATCTTCAGATGTTGCCAAATGTCCCTTGGGTGTGAGCAGGGGTGGAAGGGGTGAGGGGAATCACCCTACCAGCGAACCACTCATGTAGATAGAGAAGAGATCCAAGGACTGACATAATAGTACGTCTGATGTGCAAACAAAGCATTCGATGTTATCCATAGCACCTTTACTGAGTTTTATTCTTGTTCTAAATCCACAACACTCTTGCGAGTTATACTCTTCATTTGACAAACTAATCAGAAGTTAAAAGTGACTTGCTCTCATTCACACAGTACATTGGGGCTGGGCCATGGGCCGGAACCGGGGACCCACTTTGAGTCCAATGTTCTAAACCACACTGGGATGAAGTCGGCTGGCAGAAGCAGTCTGTTGGCTATTCTCTGAAGGTAGTTTATATACTGTAAGGCTGTAAGTCAGGTTTATATACTGTAAGTCTCTAAGTCAGGCTGTAGAGATCTCCTTGTCCGTTCTCAAGAGCTACAAAAGACTTCGTGGCCAAGGAGGAAGCAGTGCAGAGCAGCTGAGGAACCTGTGTGTCTCCCCTCACCCCCTCAAGTTTGCTGGCAGATTAGCACATTCTGTACCAGGTGGGGTTTGCCAGGAGGCTCTGGTTTAGTGATATTACAGTGAATCTCTTTTGAAAACCAGCGAAGTCAGTAAAGTCCTGCCAGCCTCGCCAGTGTTTGAATTGGCATGGGTCATGTGTGCGTTTAAAAAATAAATTACACAAACACTGTGAGCCTTAGAAAATCTTTTGTTGTTTGTAACATTACTGTCTGACAAAGAATAAAAATTATCTCCAGGAACTCTCCCCTTTGTACCTCAACAGCTTTAAAGCTGTTTAGCTCCCTTTTACTTGTTTCGGGACTCTGAGCATTGTTTTAGACTGGCCTGATGCTGGACCGTCTTAGAGCTGAAACAGAGTTAGTGTTCAAGGTTGTCCAGAATATTTTATTTTGGTTATAAGGATACATTCTTTTCCCTATACTCCGAATGTAGCATTTTAACTTCTGATGAAAGTTCTCAAACTAGTACTAGTGAAGTTATAGGTTCAAGGGGACAAAAATAACTAAAAGTGTGAGAAGTGTTCTTGTCTATATGCTCAGGTTTCAAATGGCTTCTTCTTAGCTAGGTCTGCTGTAACTGCGTTCTGGCAGGACCAGGGGCAGAATAGAAGGTTACGAGCTATTGTTCCTCAGGGAAGATGTGGACTCTTAGAGCTCAGCTAAAAGGGAGACCTTTCCAAAGCTATGGACATTCTCCTGCAGAGGAAGGGGGGTCCTGGGCTTCTGGTTGTGATTTCACTGTGCAAGGAGGGTCAGTTGAAACTGTTTGCTTTACACAGCAGTAGCTTTGATATCATTAGTCAATTAGTGAGGCCTCCTAGATAGATGGTCAACCTGTACTAATACTTTTCTTCGAAGAATTCACTTTCTGCCTACAAAGACATGCCTAGCTCATAGGAAAGAATGAGAGCCAGTGAAGAGTGAGTGTATTGAGTCCCAGTTGACTTTTAAGTGCTCATAGGAGTTTGGAGGAAGGAGAAAGCAGTGAGGTTTGGAGTAGCCAGAAAAGTGATACCTTTTTGGATGATAGATTCAAGCTCAATTGGAAGGAAGAGAAACTACATACAGGAAGGCCTAGAGGTAGCCACAGGCAAGGTGTGTTTATGGGCACTGGCCAGCCTGATGTGGTGAGATGTGCTTAAAGGAGGTAGGGCAAATTTTGGAGGAAGAACTTTGAAAGCCAAGCAAAGGAAACAGTACCAACGTTGCTTTTGAACAGAGGAGTGGCAAGGTGAAACCAAATATGGCTGGGACCAAGGAGAGACCGTGTATTCTAAATCTGCCAGCCACCTGAAGGGTCGGGGGTAATGCCGTGAATTCATTGTAAGAGAAGTGGGGGAAGACAATGACATATAAGGAAAGGGTAGTTGATGAATGGTTGGTTATAGGAACCCAAATGGAAATTCTGAGGGGAAATGGGACCAGCAGCCTCACCCTGTGCCTCAGCAGGACACCCACAATGTAACACCAGTGGCCACATGGCTAGGAACTTGGGTGAATTTGTCTCCTTTCGGGTGCCCTCCCAAGTGAGACTGTTGCCTGTTCTTCCTTTTTTAGGGACCTCCTCCACAGGAGGACATGGCCATGAGAGAGCTCTGTCTGCCAGCATCCCACCTGGACTCAGGCACAAAGAACAAATAGCTTTTTCTGAAACCTTTACTGAAAGGGAGGTCAGACTTCAGCTAGTATCAGTCCAGAAAAAGTAGGACTTCACATTTTTTTAAAGATTTTTTGAAATTTATTTTTGGAGAGCGGAGGAAGAAGGGAGAGACACATTGGTGTGAGAGAAATACATCGACTGGTTGCCTCTCGCACACTCCCAAATGGGGACCTGGCCCGCAACCCAGGCATGTGCCCTGATTGGGAATCAAACCAGCACTCAGCCAGGGCTCCTTGTAGAACTTTAAATAATGTGGTCTCATTCACAGTTATGCTTGAGTTGTACTCTTCATGGGAAAGGTGAAGGCTCTAGGAGTTGCCTTTGGCCACGGGGAGCTTTGGATGCACAGGAAGATGAAGGGAGGAAGAAGGAGGGACAGACACATGGTGAAGGCCTGGGTGTGGGCAGGCAGGGTGAGAATGGACGTCTAGATGTGAAGGTCCCCAACAGGGCTGTAGAAGTTAATTAAGAGCAACAGAAAAGCTGTGTTACAGAGGTAAGTATAAAAATGGTTTTACATGGCTTTTTAAAAATCAGTTCAGCATGCTTATAACCGAATCAAGGTTTTTAAGCACATGGCACAGTCAGAAGGCCATGGACTGAGTTGTCCCACCATCAGTCCTCAGGCCTTATTTTCTTTCCTTTGGCTTGTTTTCACACTCATCCTCAGCCAGTACATAAAATATGTCTTTGAAAAGTTTTGAGGACTGTCACATGAAAGTGGCTTGAACGCCAGGGTTAAAGCATCTGCAGGGGTTCCCATCATGCTGACATGGCACTGCTGTTCCACTAGAAGCCTCCTCGGCTATTTGCCGCCATCAGGGAAAAGGGCCTAACCCTCACAGTGTGGCTCAGTTTATTGGGCGTCATCTGCAAACCTAAAGGTCGCCGGTTTAATTCCTGGTCTGGGCACATGCCTGTGTTGAGTTCAGGTTCCCAGTTGGGGTGTGCAAGGGGCAACTGATTGATGTTTCTCTCCCTCTCTTTCTCCACCTTTTCTCTCTCTCTAAAAATAAATACAATCTTTTAAGAAAGAAAGAGGGAGGTGGAGGAAAAGGAGCACTAGGTGGGCGGGACTGGCCCAGGAAATGAGGAGGAGGAGGACCCCTTCCTCCAATGTTCTCGGATGCTGCCCTCGGCATCCACAGGCAGAGCATGTGACTTCACAGCCAGGCAGCAGACGTTCCTGCCTTTTTGTTAACCTCTATGAACCTTTCTATTTATTTAAAGTAAGGCACAAATAAAAGCCAAATAAAGACAGGTATGTGAAAGTTGCGTGTTTGTGGTGCTTACACTAAACAACAAGCTTTCATAAAGAAAAAGAGCAACCCAGAAAGCCCTCGTGAGACATCCTTGTTATGTCAGGAAGTTCAGCACCCCCCCCCCCCGCCCCGGAAAGTTTGTATCAGAGATAGCTCACTAGCTCGAAGTATTTTGTAGTTTGTTCACTAATTTTACTTATATTTGAGCCTTAAAAATAGTTGACAGAGATAGGTTTCATCCTCATAAGAGGGCAGCTTGCTCTTCAATAGCACTATACTTCCTACTGTTGAAAACTGATGAATAAATTTTTTTTTAAATTCTAGCTGAAATTCTGGGTTTTAGTATTTTAATATACAGTTAATACTTCCCCTGTATGATAATTTGTTAGTACTCCATTTTGGAAAAGTTATTTTGATTTCTGCAAAATTTTAGAACCTTTAAGATACTGCAGGTGAATATTCGCATAATTTTGATGATAACCAAACCACTGCCAGGAGGGACCCTGCTGCTCCACGGGGGCACCTGTAAACCACTGCAAACAACCAGTCAGTGGCTTTTTTCAGGTTTGCTTTGAGAACAGGACCATAGGTACTGGGCCTCCCTCCCTCCCTCCCTTCCTTCCTTTCTATTATTTGTTTATTGATTTAGAGGCGAAGGAAGGGTGAGAGAAAGAGAGGGAGAGAAACATCAATGTGTGGTTGCCTCTCACAGGCCTCTAACTGGGGACCTGGCCTGCAGTCGAGGCATGTGTCCTGACTGGGAATCAAACCTCGACCCTTTGGTTTGCAGACCAGCGCTCAATCCACTGAGCCACACCAGCCAGGGCCATAGGTACTGGATCTTAAATTTTCCTTCCAGGAGATTGTGATAAAACTGAACTTTTGTTCTATATCTATAAACGTTTTCTTTCCAAAATATTTTAGAAAAGTAGCCAAATTATAGCTTGCAGTAATTCCATCATGGAAGTGCAACTTAGAACCTGACCCAATTATTGTAACCTTTCACCCTGCTCACGGCCAAAGCACCAAGGAGCAGGGAGGCCCCTGTGTTTTAGCAGGTGAGGATGGAGCTTCTGTACTTTAAGAGGGCTCGCCTGCCCTGTAGCCAAGTAGTGGCTGGGTCCCAGGACTCACAGCTAAAACCACCGTCAATGGAAGGCTTAGGGGAGGTTGAGGCAAACATGCAGCACCTCAACCCCTGTGAACATAAAGGCTGTCTTTCTTTCTCTAGGAACACTTTCTTGTTCCCTAACACAGCAGTCCCCAACCTTTTTGGCACCAGGGACCGGTTTCCTGGAAGACAGTTTTTCCACAGCTGGGGCTGGAGGGATGGTTTCGGGATGATTCAAGTGCATTACATGCAAGCTCACCTCCTCCTGTGCGGTCCAGTTCCTAACAGGCCTGGACCAGTACTGGTTCACGTCCCAGAGGCTGAGGACCTCTGCCCTAACAGATATGAGGCTACTCCAAGAAATGCAGCTTTAGAAGACCCATTTCTGTGTAAATTGGGTAGGTACAGGAAAAAATTGACCTTCAGACCTGGAGTCAGATAAAGGAATTCTTTTCTGGATCTGATTATTTATATCCTGTTGGCATGCATAAAACCAGCCTTGCTGCTAGTGCTGCATCTGAGGGGAGGGGAGAAGTGGTCCTCACAGAGAGGAGGACCTGTGTCAAACTCACTGAGTTTTGTAGTCATGCTGGTGGCCTGAATTACAGTTGGAATGTAATTCAGGGCTCTGTAGTACCATCTGACATGTCCCTCCCTTGACCTGTTTTCCTTAGTAGTGGTGCAGCTGTTACAGAAGAGATATTGGTGATGCCAGGTCAGTTAAAATATTTGGCATTTGCTTTTCCTACAGATAAAAGTAGAATTGCTAGGCCCCAGAAGAAAGTTAATGTTATCTGTATTGCCAATCCCTACTTTTAGACTGGGGTTGGAGGCATTAGCCACCAGAACCTATACACCAAGTCTTGGGACTCCAGTAGAACTAAAATATGATGGGCCCCCTGTTTCAGTTATATCTCCATCCCACTGTTAGGAAAGGCACTTCCCGCGTGGCCTTCTGCTGTAGGATGTCTTGGAAGAGAGGTTTTTGAAATCTCCACCAGGCTTGTTTTTCATGACTGATGTGCATTGCCTGTGCTCTGTGATGCACTTGTTACACCTGTACTCCTGTGTGTCCAAAATCTGGGTGGTAAAGTGGTTTTGAAATAGAATTGGGACTTCCAGCCAAGATGGAGGCATAGGTAGATACACTGTGCCTCCTCGCACAACCAAAATAAGGACAACAAGATTTTAGAAACCAGATAACAACCAGAACTGACAGAAGATTGAACTGTATGGAAGTCTGACAACAAAGGAGTTAAAATAGGCACATTCATCCAGACCCGTAGGCAGGGCAGAGTTGGACCTCTGGGCAGAGAGGGGTCAGAGGGGGGTCACGGCACAAAAAGCAGTGGTGACCTTGGGTGCGCAGGTGGTGGTTGGCAGACCCCAGGTGCGGGGTGGCAACAGGCAGACCCAGCGAGGTGGTGATGGTATAGGAAGATACTGCGCTCCCGGCGGCTGGCTGACGGGGCAGTCCCACATTCTCACACACAGATAAACGAGGCAAAACTGGGGAGCGAGACAGACTGCGCAACCCAGGGTCACAGTGCCCGGAAATAAAGCTCAGAGCACCGATTGAAAACGCCTGTGGGGGGTAAGATGCCGGGAGAGACACCAGCCTCACAGGAGAGTTTGTTGGAGACACCCACAGGGTCCTAGAATGTACACAAGCCCACCCACCCAGAAATCAGCACCAGAAGGGACCAGTTAGTTTGGGGGGAAGTGGCGGAAGGGACTGAAATCTGAAAGAGAGCAGAGCAAGCACCATTATTCCCTCTCGGACCCCTCCCCCACATATAGCATCACAACTCAGCCACTGGGTTGCCTGCCCTGGTGAACACCTAAGGCTCTGCCCCTCATACGTAACAGGTGCGACAAGACCAAAAAAAAACAACAGCCCAAACGGAAGAACGGATCAAAACTCCACAGCAAATACAACTAAGCGACCAAGAGATAGCTAACCTATCAGATGCACAGTTCAAAGAACTGATGATCAGGATGTTCACAGAATTGGTTGAATTTGGTCGCAAATTAGATGAAAAAATAAAGGCTAAGCTAAGTGAAATGAAGAAAAATGCACAGGGAACCAAGAGTGATGGGAAGGAAACTGGGACTCAAATTAATGGGGTGGACCAGAAGGAAGAAAGAGCAACCAAACAGAAAAGAATGAAGAAACAAGAATTCAAAAAAAATGAGGAGAGGTTTAGGAACCTCCAGGACATCTTTAAACATTCCACCATCCAAATTACAGGGGTACCAGAAGGAGAAGAGGAAGAGCAACAAGTGGAAAAGTTATTTGAACAAATAATAAAGGAGAATTTCCCCAATCTGGCAAAGGAAATAGGCTTCCAGGAAGTCCAGGAAGCTCAGAGAGTCCCAAAGAACTTGGACCCAAGGAGAAACACACCAAACACATCATAATTACATTAGCCAAGGTAAAAATGAAGGGGAGAATCCTAGAAGCAGCAAAAGATAAGGAGGCATTTACTTACAAAGGAGTTCTCATCAGACTGTCAGCTGATTTCTCAAAAGAGACCTTGCAGGCAAGAAGGGGCTGGAAAGAAGTCTTCCAAGTCATGAAAGGCAAGGACCTACATCCAAGATTGCTCTATCCAGCAAAGCTTTCATTTAGAATGGAAGGACAGATAAAGTGCTTCTCAGATAAGGTCAAGTTAAAGGAATTCAGCATCACCGAACCCTTATTCTATGAAATGTTAAAGGGACTTATCTAGGTAAAGGAAGATAAAAAACATGTATAGTAAAAGGACAGCAAACTCACAATTATTAACAACCACACCTAAAACAAAACCAAAAGAAACTAAGCAATCAACTAGAACAGGAACAGAACCACAGAAATGGAGATCCCATGGAGGGTTAGCAACAGGGGAGTGGGAGGGGGAGAGAGGAGAAATGGTACAGAGAATAAGTAGCATAGATGGTAGGTAGAAAATAGACGGGGGTGGGGGCAGTGGTAAGAATAGTATGAGAAATGTAGAAGCTAAAGAACTTAAAAGTATGACACATGGACATGAACTAAAGTGGGGAATGTGAGTGGGAGAGGGTGAGCAGGGTGGAGGGGAATGAAGGGGGGATTGTGACAACTGTAATAGCATAATCAATAAAATATGTTTAAAAAAAAGGAAATAGAATTGGCTTTCTCTCCCTTTCTTGAAGTGATGGTAGATAATTTGAGGAGAGAGAAGTAAAAGATAGCTTGCTCTCAAGCTGCCTTTCTGTAGCAGTTCAACAACTCCAATATGCCATGCCTTGGGTGAAAGGGAATTAGGTAGCATTTTTCTTTCCAAAAGGCACGGAACCTCGGTCAGTAAGTGAAAGACCGGCGGTAACTCTGTAGTCTAGGCTGGTTAAATGGTATAAGGGCTGGGGCACTGAGGTGGAAGTCTGAAAATGCCCGTGTCTTCATTCCTCTCTCTGCCAGTAGCATAGGACCCGTCTTACATCTCTGTAAAGCAGGGACATACAGCAGCTCCTGGACAAGTCATAAATTCCCTTCTCCGGCCATTTCAGGCAAGTTTGAAAGTCTTCCTTTATGAAATCCCAATGTGAAATGTGTGGAGCTTTGGTCTGGAAGGCAGTTAAATTTGGGTTAAAGGAGGAACTACTTCATAGAAAACAAATGCTGTTTTGAGATTTTCTTCCTGTACAGAGAGCTTTGAGCATTGTATTGGTTTTAAGTCTTATGGGAATCGAAGCCTCTGCTGCTTTCCTTGGGTTGTTCCAGATGAATGAATACTGTTGGGAAGCACCGAGAGCGGCTTGTTCTAAGCTTCTTTACTTGCCACCTGTGGTGTGTGTGACCTTGTGACCAGGCCCCACAAAGGGGAGTCTGAGAGCCCTTTGCTGCCTGGCCCCCCCACTTGGTTGAGTGGGTAGGTACCATGGCTACTGAGATGGTTATGGCATTAGCTTGCCTGCTGGAAGCATGATTGGCTTAGAGGCTGGCAAGAAATGTGGCATTTTGGCATTTTAAACACAACTGTGCTACTTTCCAGCTGTGTCCTTGATCAGGTTACCACACCTTTCTGAGCTTGGAGATCATACTTGTTTCAATGGATTTTTGTAAGAAATAAAGAGAACATGTTCAAGTGCCAGAGCAGCACCTGGCACGTAGTTGATGCTCCATCAGTATTGGCGTGCCCCCCTCCAAATACAACCTTCGGCTCTTTTGTGCAGCGACACCACCAAGTAGCTCTCTAGCTGGTCTTTTGTGGCTTTGTGTCAGGATGGGTGAGCGAAGCAAAAGCAGTTTTAGTGCTTTTCACTGAAAAAAAATACAGGAACTTTAATCTCATGTTCCCTATTGGCAGCTTTGACTTCTCGCCTAGGCATGACTAAAGGGCATTTTTTCCCCTCAGAATACTGGTTTTCAGCCTCCCGAACTGAGGCATTTTGTGTCAACTGCTAGAACCTTAATCCTGGCAAGATTTAGGGAGGAACCTGAGATCCTGTGAGGGGAAGGGACCTTACTCAAGGTCACTTGGTGAGCTGGTGCAGAGCCGAGAGCAGAACCCAGATCTCCTCTCCTGTTGCGACACCATCTGTACCCGCTGCAGCAGGGAGCGAGGCTTGTGCGAGGCCGCTAACCACCTCCAGAGAGCCCAGCCCCTCCCGGGGCCTGGGAAGCTGTGACCAGATGGATGGCATGACCCAGACTGTTGTGTCCCCAGGCCTCAGTCGCTGTTTAAAAACTTGGTTTTAGAAGGGCTAATATTCCTGTGATTTAGAGGAGCTTGACACTGCTGGTAGTAGTCTGAGAAATACCCTCTTCGTTCTGTTACGATTCAGCAGATACTTACTGGGTGTCTACTAAGGGCCAGGCAATGTGCTGGGAGACGGCAGCAAACAGTCATACTGAAGAGGGATTCTAACTACTGGCAACCCTGGAATCAAGCACTTCTATTTCTTTTAAAGAAATGTGCTGGGGTTTTTTTGTTTTTTGTTTTTTTAAGATTTTACTCATTTTTAGACAGGCGGGGAGAGGGAGAGAAACATTGATGTGTGAGAGAAACAGGTTGGTTGCCTCTTGCATGCCCCCAACCAGGGACCAGGCCTAAAACCCAGGCATGTGCCCTGACTGGGAATCAAACAGGCACCTTTCGAACCCACAACCTCACTGCACTGAGCCACACCAACCTGGACGGAATGTATCATATTTTAAGGCAGCCAAATTTTGAATGCCCACATCCCATCAAGCTAAAGGAAGATGTCATCTCAGTCATTGTGCCTCCTCCCTGTGAGTTTTACGTACATTCAGGATTCTTAATGTAGTTGTCAAATCAGGGAAGCCCCTTTCTGGTCATTTGGTTACAACTGAGATGACTGCTCCCTGTTCCCATTTGGTCCTTTTGGTCCAAGGGCCCCCCTGCTGCTGCTTCTGGGCCAGTTTGGGGTGTGGGACCCCAGTGACATTGGTCACCAGTTACCTTTGCCTTCTCAGTCTTGGCATTGACCAGGTTTTTTTAGGGGGCACACTCCAGGAGGGGCGTGGGAGTGGACAAGGCACAGGTCATCCTGCACCAAGTTCATGCAGCTGCTTTGGTGTTGGCACATCTTAACCAAAGAGAGAAGTGAGACTGGGATGCCTTCTCCACCCAGCCAAGCAGCACAGAAAATGCCTTTGAGAATTTGGAATAAACCTTACCATGTGATAAGGGAGAGGCATTGTGAAGAGAAAGAAGATCAGACTTGGGTTTGAACCTTGGCTCTGCCATTTGACTTTGAACGAGGCTCTTAGTCTCTGTAGTCAAATGGGCATTTGTCAAATGGGTGTGATAATACTCACCTGGCTGTTGAGAAGAGGAGTAAAGAAAATGTATGCAAAGCTCCCAGTGCCTGGGCCTGGTACCCAGGTGCCCAGTAAATAGTCACTTCTCTGCCGCAGTGTTGTTGTTGATAGAAGTGTCATTAGCCAGCAGTGACCTGCATCATGGAAGTTAAGGTGCAGAAAGTGGATCTTTAGCTGAGAGATTGAAATATTGTCAAGAAGGAAAGAAGGCTTTGAGACCTAGGTAGAGGAAAGTTGGTACTGATTGAGCTAGAACTTTGAAAATGAGGAGTCTCTCTCCCAGCCCCCCAATCTTTGGATGGTATGATTGAGTGAGAATACTTAGGAACTTGAAATATACTGATATTTGGACTGGGAGTTTTATAATTTATAGATGCCTTAGCAGCAATGGTATTTTCTTCTAGTTTTATTTTTTTAATACTTTATTTATTTATTTTTAGACAGAGGGGAAGGGAAGGGAAAAGAGAGGGAGGTGTGTGGTTACCTTTTGTGTGTCCCCCCCACCAGGGACCTGATCCGCAACCCAGCAACGTACCCTGACTGGGAATCGAATTGGCCACCCTTTGGTTCATAGGCTGGCACTCAATCTATTGAGCCACACCAGCCAGGGCTAGTTTTTGGCGGGGGGGGGGTTGTTTTTTTTTAAGACTTATTTATTTTTAGAGGGGAAGGGAGGGAGAGAAACATAGATGTGTGAGAGAACCGTCATCGCAGGTCGCCAACCTGGGACATGGCCCCACACCCCAGGCATGTTCCCTTGACTGGGAACCGAACCAGTGACCTATCAGTTTGTGGGCTGGCCCCCAGTTCATTGAGCTGCACTGTCCAAGGCTGAAATGTGCTGATGTTTGGCCTCCTGAGGTTTTGCATGGTAAGGACAACCCTCGAGCCTTATCTGTGACTTGGAGTTTCCTTATGCCTCACTGGGAATCATAGATTCTGTAACTTGGCTTTGGTTGTCACATTGTACCTGCTGTGTCTACCATCACTGACTGTGTTCACTCTCTTCCAGGGGCTCCACGGGCCTTACCCCTTCGGCCAATCTTAAACGGGTGTCAGCAAGAAGAAAAACTAACAAAAGACAGAAGGTTGACTTTGGTGGCGGGCGGGCAAGGGGTTCCTCTGGATTGTAGACCACATCGCACGGACCTCTGGCTCTGATCGTCCATCCTGGAAGAAGAGGAAGAAGCAGAACAGACTAGTTTTGAGTAAACTCAGTGTGCATGTGTGAATGCTGAATCGCTGGAGTGGTGTTGAGGCTACCAAGAAGAAATCCATGCAGCCACCTTGGGTTTTGTTTATTAGGCGTCAGTCTAACAAGTATTTAGGCCACTCGGGAAGGGGAAAAAAGCCATCTTTTTGAACAAAAATTATTTTGCCTACAGACAGGTTGTAGTTTTGAGCACATGTTAATTTACCCCCTCTTTCTACACTTTTATTTTTTTAGATAAAGGATAACATACTCTTTGTAGAATAGCCGCTTGCTCCGGGAGTTCAGGTTCAGAGCTGGTATGGTGTTGGGGGCTCGTGGGCAGTGCTGCCGGAGGCATCTGCCATGCCGCGTGATCCAGAGTCTGATGGCATCAGCCAGTGAGCTATTGCCCCTTTCCTCTTCTTTTCTCTTCCATCTTCTGTTGATTTACACCTTTGACATCTGTAATTGTCAGAGCCTCTCTGAAGACCAAACTTCCCTGTGTGGCCAGCAGAGGAAGCCTGAGGACAGGCCTCAGATGATACGGGAGTTTCGAAGGCTGAGAGGTGTCCTTCTGCACACTTGTCACAGTTCAGACTGCTTTTCTCCCGTGTTTCTCGTGGCAGAAATGTCATCGTGCTTACTGCTGTTTGGATTCTGCGTCCACAGTGGCCCCCGGTCACTCTGGGAGTGGTGCCTCTGTGCCGCATATATGCGAGTGCCACATGCACACTCACGGATGTTGGTACAGCTCACCAGCAAGTGTGAAGTAAAGGTCCCATGCTTCTCTGTTGTCACACAACTCCCTTCCCCGTGTTTCCTCTCACTGTCTTTTGTGGTGTTTTCATAGCCTGTTAGTGGAGGCTGAGCTGTTAAGGTATGAAAATACAGCCACAATCGGGGAACTTGCCATGGGGAAGGGCCAGAGTTACTGACTCTGTGATCTTGGAGACCACACTTGGGTGGAAATGAGAGGACCCGCGTCCCGAGCAGGATGCGTGGTTATCAGGAGGTGGTGGGCAACAGGCAGCCCAGCCAGAGCAGAGGCTGGTTGGCTGGTTGCTCACTTGGGCGGGAAGCCCCACTGGCTTCCTGTGGATTCTGAGCAGGTTGAGATGTGGGTATCTCCATGGGGAGCTCGAACCAGGCTAGAACAGCTGTCTGCCAAAGATACAAGAATATGCAAAGTCCCTCTTCTCTTCTCACCCCGCTCCTTCCCTCAAGTGTTGGTTGGTTTGGAAGCCAGGGGTATGGATCTAGGATGTAGGGCTCAGTTGCCTGTCTGTTACCGCACCCCAGCCCACCCTGGGGGTGTGAGTCAAGGAGGGAGACCAGGTGATGAGTGGCTGCAAGGGGTCGTATAGCCTGGGTGCGGGTGAGGGTCTGCCTGCCTGTCTGTCTCTGTTTGGGTGTGTGAGTTCAAAAAATGTGTGTTGTTTGTTCCTCCTCATCCTCTTCTGAGACTGTTTTTTAAAAGCTTGATTGTGAGCGATAAGCTTGTATGAAATAAACCCTTTTGCCTTCCCTCCTCCCCCAGAAATAAAAGAAGGGATATAATTTGGTCCACTGGAGAAGCCCCGGGGGGGAGTGGAGCCAGCCTGCAGAGCAGGGCAGTACAGCTAGGTCTGGGGCTGGACCAGGGCTCACAGTGGGGTGCCCACTTTTTATGCACATGAAGAGTACCCCATTTCTGAGCAGAGCAGAGGGGTGTCCCTGTCAGGTGCCCAAGCCAGGGGCTCATGATAACTTTTTGGCTGAGGACCCTGTTAGGCCCAGACTGCCACTTCTGTTGGTGCCAACCTCCTGGGACACCGCCTCCCTGGAGCCTGCCCATGCCTAGCATTCTCCTCGTTTGATAGTCCTCGGAGTGGCATGTCTCCAGGTACCCCTGGCAGGATCGTGGGGGCTTTCCATAACCTGGCTTCCTGGCTTCCTCATCTGCCCCGTGCAAGTTGCCCCTTCACCGTTTCCCGGGAGGAGCTGCCTGCCGCTGTTCAGCAGAGACCTGCTGCTCTTGCTTGTAGGCACCCTGACCTGGCATAGTGACTGTCCCAGTCATGCTGCCTTCCCTCCCGAGAACAAACTATTTCCATACACATCCTTGCAGAGGGCCAGAGCAAGCGCAAGCCATGGAGTAGGGTCAGGAGTTCATGGCTCCCCTGGACCAGGGGTTAGCTGTACCATTCATTCTGCCTCTGCTCACTGGTGTGAGCCTTCCTCACTGATAGTGGGGTGGTACAGGCTACCTTCTCAGCCCCAGTAGCCTCTGCTCTTCACCGAACAGCTGATGTCTGTGGGCAGGAACACCAGTGGCAGACTCACGAGGTGAGGTAGGCGCCACCCTTAGGGGATGTGGGAAGTCCGGTGTGGGAGGTGGAGGTGCTCCAGCTCGGGAAGAGCCCATCTGTGTGCATGGGGTGAGGTGTGTGGATGTGTGTGCACACGTGCATGCCCTTTTTTTTTTTTTTTTTTTTTTTTGTCATGGGGACAGTTGAATTCAGGGCATTTTTCTGCAAGAGACAGATTTCTCTCCCTTTATAAGGACTGGCTATAACCTGAAACCCATCTAAGGCACTTCTAACCTAGAAAGAACCTAAGCAAGACAGCCGGTGTGGCCGGAGGGTGACCGGGTGGGGAATGGGCATGAGAATAAACAGCTCCCCAAGTCCAATCCAAGCCCCCTCAGGAGAGGATGGTGGGGTTGCCAGGGCTCAGAAAAGCACTTGATCGCCCACCCCGCCCTGCCTTGCCTTGTCTTTGTGTCCTTGGGTGAAGGCTGGAGCAGCAGTGGCTGCCCCCCCCCCTCAACGGGTGTGTAGTAAGCAAGCTGGGTGGGTGTTTGTGGTGGGGCCTCGTGGTGCCTGGGAGGAGATGAAGATGAGGAGGTTTTTCCTTACTGTATAAATGAATATTTGTATGATTAAATTAACACACACCAAAAACAATTGTCATGTGTGTCAGTGAGTTTTCTTGTACCCTGAAGCCCCATGTACCTGCTTAGCCCCAAGTTTTGGCTCTGCAGTGTACACTGTTTGCTCTCTGGATTTTTCCCTTCTGCGTGTGGGGAGACTGAGACCCTGAGGTTCGTTATATGTTTGGGAGATCAGTCCTGGGGTTATGATGAGATCTGCTGCCCTTCCTAGGCCTCTAGGGTCCCACGTGTCTGTTGAGTACTCCTCCGTCCACCTTCGCTGTGGATCGGGCGTGCAGCTCAGGGAGAGCACAGAGGATGATGGGCATCTTTCCGACTGGGAAGCAGACAAGGCCGGGTTCGGGGGGAGTCCTCAGTCCTGCAGGGGCCTCAGCATCCTAGAGGGAATACATCTTTCCTTATGTGTTTTCTTGATGGTGCCCCAGGCTCTCCTCTGGTATTTGATGGGTTAGGAAAGTTTGCAGACTGCCCAGGGTCCTAAGAGTCAGGTAGGGACCACGCTCCAGGCAATTAGCAAGCAAACATGGAAGCTACTCCACATACTTATGTGAGACAGGCCTGACCTTGGCCAAGAGCAAAAGAGGTAGATTACACATTGTCAGCATGAAAAACTTAATTGGCAAGTATGGTGGCAAATGGTGGGTTCACTGGATCCATTCCTTCTGGTCTGTAGCACTCTTAATTAAGGGCTCAGAATTCAAGTTTTTCCTCAGTCACAGCATCACCCCTCTGCATTGACAGGAAAGTGAGCTCGGAGGGAAGGAGGGAGTTGCTTGGTCCTACAGGCTTGAACCCGTGCCCTTGGTTCCCAGGTGCTGGCATGGTTTTCACTGAAGTTGCAGACCCCTAAATTGGATCTTCACCCTGGCTGGCAAAGCTGTGTGTTGTGTTCTGAACTACAGTGGACCTGGGTGTGAGTAGTGTGTCTAGGGGCTGGGGGTCAAGGGTCGGGGACTCCCTGGCCTGTTCCCTGCAGGCAGCTCAGTGAAAGAACCTATGGCCAGAGACTGCATGAGGAACATGGAGGCACCACAAATGAGCTGGTCCCTGCCCCAAGGGCCTGAATGCAAGACTCCTGTTTCTGGGTAGCCTGACGCGCAGCAGCCCGTGGTGAGGGAGCTGGGAGACTGGCTGGAGACCCTGGGGGAGCGCCCTGGTGCCCGCTCCTAGGACTGTGTCAGTGTCAGTGCACCCACATCCTGCTTCCTTCCAGGTGCCCACAGCTGTTTGTTCTCTGCAGGAGAGGGGCCCCCACCCTGTCTTCTGGCAATTCAGACCCACTCGCAGGCCTTCCCCAGCACCCCTGCTGCTGGACAGTTATTTGCTTGGCAGAATGTTTGTCTTTGGGGCTGTAACCTACCGAGAAGTCACCAGGCCCTGGGAGAAGGGAGCAGGTTTGATGGTAGCTCCTGGCCTGAGCCATTCCCACGGGGGCTAGATGACAGGGAGGGGGCTCTTGGTTGAGCTTTCACCTGGGGGTGGGGGGAGGCGGGGGAGGCAGTGGTCTGGGCCCAGCCCTCCTGACAAAGCAAACAGGTCTTCTCAAGCCACGTCCCTGCCCCAGCTCAGGTTGAACCTGGGCGCCTCCCACCCTGTTCTCCAGAAGGCCCCTCCCTCAACTGCACGCTGTGACCCAGCCACTTTCCCAGACACGACACCACCTGTGTCCAGTCCTGTCTGGCGACCAAGGGCACTCACGGCAGCCCTGTATTTCAGAATGGGAGTGAGAGAGGGGGCACTCGAGGTTGCTCTGAGCCTGGGAGAACGGGAGCTTGGGGTAGGGGTCCAGAGAACAGACCCTGGCAGGCTGGCATGACCGATGGGTTTCAGGTGACTGTAAAATGGAGCTGTGGTGGCTTAGAAACCATGGGTTTCCTTAGTGTCATTCTATTCTAAAAAGAGACTTTTATTTTTGGAAGGGGAGGGAGGGAAAAAGAGGGTAAGAAACATCAGCGTGAGAAACATCGATTGGCCACCCCAACTGGGGACGGAACCCACAAACCCAGGCATCTGCCCTGACTGGGAATCGAACTGGCAACCTTTCACTTTGTAGGACAATGCTCAACCAACTAAGTAAGCCACACTAGTCAGGGTCTTAATATCATTTTTAGCTTTTAGTTCTGACCTGGGGAAATGCTTCTTAAACTTGGATGTCATCAGCCATTAGATGGAATTTGAAGTCTCAGGATTAGATGAAATCATCAAAGGAGTGTCCATGAGTTTGGCCTCGTCTGTCACATTTTCCCTGAAAGCCTGCTCATTGCCCCAGCTTCCAAAAGGCCCCTCCTCAGACTCAGAGCTCTGATGGCTGCAGTTGGCGTCTCATCCTGTCTCTAGACCCTGTGTCCTAGCTTTCTCCCTGCGGGTTGTTCCTATAGATGGGTATGAAGATGACAGGGCCTAGGTGCTGTCCAGGCCAGGAGTGGCCCCCCACCCAGAACCCCAGCCTGCTGCTGCCTGGTTCCTGTGGTCCTGTCCTCCCAAGGGTGGTCTAGGGCCCTGGGGTCAAGTGTTAGGAATTATTCCTACCGAGCTGTGGGGAAAAAAGAGGCAGAGAGAAGAGGGGAGGTTGCTGTGTATGAGTGGGGCCATGCTTGCCTGCACCAAGCTCCTAGCTCTGGTCAGCAGCCAAGACACCCAAGATGCCTGAAAGGCTGGGCTGCCACTGTTCCAAGCCTCTCAGAAGCGCCCCCTTCCCCCCAACACACACTGGACAGTGAGACAGCAAGAGCCAGGAAGGGATTGCAGCTGAGCTGTGAGGAATGCCTTCTTAGGGTATGGCTGCCCTGAGGTGTACCAGGCCGGAGGGGAATGTGCACCGCCTGTGCTGGGAGTGTGGCCACCTGGGAGCTGGTGCAGCCTGGGCCCAGGGCCAGCAGAGGGCACCACGTGGCAGGGCCTCTGAAAGGATGGACACTGGCCTGGCCAGTCTCCCCCTGCAAGTATGCTACCCAACCCCGTCCTCCAGGCTGCACTGCCTCTGCTCTCCACTCCACAGAGGAAAGCGTGGGTTTGGATCTAGGCTCTGCTGCTTACGCACTGCACGTATATTTAAACACTCAGTGCCCTAATCTGTAAATGAGGACAGTTTTTTTTTTTCCTCCAGAGGTATCATGAGAAGTGAAACTCGTAAAAGTTTAGCGTTATATACCTGGCACATGGTAAGTGTCCAGTATGTGTCCAAAACAAGACCATTGTCATTTTGTGATCTGGGCTCACCCAGGCCCTGGGGGGTCTGGGCTCTGGAGGGGAGGGGACTGGGACGTTGGGCATTTGGGAGGCAGAGTCTAAAAACTCTGTAGCCTGCACAGGAGTCTCTCCTGGACCACAGCCCTCATCTCCAGCAAATTCTTGCCATGTAGACATTTCTTGGTGTGGGGCGGGACCTGAGATAACGGGAAAGGGCCATGCTGGAAGAGTCTAGGAAATTTCCTCTAAGAAGAGGTTCTGTGGGAGGAGGCTGCACTCAGCAACTGCGCACCGGAAGCTCTCAATGCGCATCTGTCCGATGAAGAAAGAACAAATGTGTCAGAGAGACTGCCTGAGCTGGGCTAGCCGATTTCTGGAGAACACTGCCCAGCCGTACTCAGGCCCCGGACAGTGGCAGGGCTCCTGGAGAGGCGTGGGGGGAGTCATGAGTGTGCTGAGGTCAAGAACGACAGCCCAGAAACCTGTGCCTGGGAACTGGCTCGGCCACTCTGGTTTACCACTTCTGAGGGCGGAGCACTGGGGCTCACACGTTCGCTTCCGCAAGGACCCATAACGGCAGCAGCGCCAGGTGTGAAGGCCCAGCCACAGGTAGGCCACATCCTTGTGGCATTTGCTGGTGTTGGACAGCACCCAGGTCCAGTGAGCATCTTCAGCTTTTCATGCAGTTTCCTTTACTTGCCTCTCCCACACGTCCGGCTTCCTGAGCACACTTGAACCAGGAACCATCGGCTCCTGAAGGCTTTGGTTTGGGGGTTCCCACAGAGAGCTGGTGGATTCGGAGCAGTCATTACCAAGATGGGTCAGGAGGGCATTTTATGTGTATGTTGAGCCCCTGTGGATGTGGGTCATCCAGGGCTGATGATGAAGACACATGTGCCCGTTGAGAAGATAGAACCTTGGAAGCGAAAAGTGAGCGCCAGTGGGGAATTGGGTTAGGCTTAGAGTCCCGAGAGTGGGGCCCGCAGTAAACATGCCAGGCAGGAGGGTCTGGGAGAACCAGGCCCCTCTCCAGGGTGAGGGGCAGTAACTAGAGCATTCCCAAACATGAGACCAGGAAGGGCACGGCCTTCTGCCAAGTCCCACAGCCAGTGCCGGGCCCTCCCAGGCAGGCCCTCTCCAGGACAGGCGAGCCAGCCAGGAGAGCCAAGACCCCCGAGGGAAGAGAAACAATCAGTCATTGGGAAACAGGAACAGACTCCCAACTGGTTCCAATGCCCAAGCCAGCTGCCAGGCTGGGGGGTCCATGTGGTTGGGCCCAAGGGGAGGTAGTCTTGGCTCTTGGGTCTCATTTGCATGGAACAAAGAGGAATTTGCATCTTCGAGAAGTTACAGGTGTGGAAAGGGTCAGGGCCCTGGGAGCGATGAGCCAGGTCTTCAGTCTCCTGCCTCTCCCTGGGTGTGAGTAGGGGTATGGGGGAGCAGGCCCTGTGCCCACCAGTCCCCACCTTACCTGGTGCGAGGAGCACGGCTGAGTCCCGGTGCCATTTGCTCAGCGTTCAGGCTTTGTGCTGTGTAGAGCACACAGAGGAGCCAAGCCTTCTACACACCTGCGTGTGCACACACACATTCACAAGCATGTGCACAACATGTGCCATTCCATGCACCACACACAGGTTTATATGTTGACACAACACGTGCATCCATGTACTGACACAGGTGCCCACTCATCACATTAGTTTATCCACAGACACAGCATCACACCTGAGGGTTGTGCAATCTCATACCAGCCCATGCCCAGACACGCACATGTGCATACTTAATGAGACTGGGTAGTGAGGAGCTAGGGAAACTCCTTGGCAAGTGGAATGGGGAAACTGAGACAGACGGCTGAGCACAATGGCCATGCAATTTACAGCCAGACACAGAAGGTCACTTCCCCAAGACAACATCTGGGCCTCAAGTGTTTCAGCTCCAGGCCCAGAAAAGCAGCAAAACCAGGTGGGCAACACCAGAACCAACTGCAATGACTAAAGATCCCTTGCCCTGGCGCTGACCAGTCAGTGGAGACCGTGGCCTGAAGGGACACACCTGGAGAACCAATGAATATTCTGCTGAAACCCTCCCCTGAGAACTGCCCTAAGATTCCCACCTGCAGGAGAGAGAGAAAACCTTCAAGACAAAGGACCCAGGATGCTCTCCCTCTGGGGAGCAGTCCACACAATTCCCTTTTCCCCCCACTTCTTTCTTTACAGGCACCTGTCACCTAAACTCTAAGGCAATGGGCGACTGGTGGCATGGGATGCCAGGCTGATCCATGAACCTGTCCCCCAAGCCCCCTTTGCTCTGACTTCCCAGGGAGCTAAGGCAGCCCCGCCCAGGCTCTCCTAAGGCTCAATGCCTTAGATACAGTGGCCAGGCTTGGCAGCAGGGGAGACCCTGGTATAGTTCCTAGATGTTAGAACATTGTCAAGTACTGGGAGAATGGGGGGCATTACTAAGAATCTGTATGTGCCTTGGGTGTCTGTATATCTGCAAGTTTATTGTGTTGAGGGAGCAGTGGATGAGAGCTGAGTCTAGGGTCCCTTCAGACTTCATCCTCCCTGGATGCTCCTAGGCCGGGTGTCTATAGAGGACCTCGTGGCCCCTGACCTCCTCCCAGGCTCAGCTCCACTAACTAGGCCCTGTTCCTCTTCCCTTCATCCCTTTGCTTCTCAAAGGTCTCCTTAAAGGAATGGTTACCCAAGACCATCTAGACAAAGAAGGAGCTGGCAAAGGAGATATTGACAGACCCTCTTGAGTCGCTTATAAATTGCATTCAGCTGCAAGTAACATAGTCCTGAAAGATAGTGGCTTAAACAAGACAAGGATTTATTTTTCTGTCATTCAGTGTAAAGTCTGAAGATAATTACAGTTCTGGCTTCCATCCTCAAGGCATCCTCATGATCACAATATAGTCACCACAGCCCCAGCTATCACATCCCAGGTCCAGGTAGGTAGGAGGAAAGATTGAGTTAGTTCCCCTTTTAAGGAACTCCCCTGGAATCCCTACCCAACAACTTTATGTATATCCCCATTGGCCAGAACTTGGTTAACTGTTCCTTCTGCCTACAAGGAGTGCTGGCATTATTTCATCCAAGAAGATTGTGATTCCATTAGTAAGAAATAAGGAGAGAATGGATATTGGGGAGACAACTAGCACTTTCTTCCCTATACATGCCCTGCAGTCTTTCATCTGTTTCTTAAAAAACTTATGTTCCTTCCAGCTGTGAGGCCCCTCTACCCTCATGCCCACCCATCGATTCTCTGGTAAGCAGCCCACGGCACATTTTCCGAATCTGTTGGGGTTGCCAGTAACAAACCCCCAGGGTTGCTCAAGTGAGAGGGGGAGAGTGCAGTTAACTGTCAGAACAGAGAAGACCAGCCTACGGTGTCTGGCAGAGGGGCGGGGCAGGGACCAGGGCTGGATACACAGCCAGGCCCGGAACCTGCTTCCAAAGAAGGACACTCTGATGTGGAGAGACCGTCGTCACACAGACCGAACCTAACACAGACCGTTTTGGGTCCTCTCAGTGCCAGGAAGATAAGTCAGGGAAAGGCAGCCGATGGGGAGTGACAGGGTGGCCAGGGAGCACCAGGTACACAGTCAGCCCGGGTAAATGTGTGGTGAATGTAGCCCTCAGGAAAGTGGCCCCAAGTCCACAGGCGGTAGACCGTTGAGGGGCAGGTGAGGGGATGAAGCCCCAGATGGAAGGTCCCAGGGCAGAGGTCAAGTGCTGGGGTCTTCAACCCAGTGGTTGGCCCAAGAGGAGAGCCAGCCTCTTCCCCTTTTGGAGAAGGGACAAAAAAGTCCCAGGGGGTGCAGCTGGGGTCCTGTGGCAGTACAGGGGCTTTTCAGAGGAGCCGCTAGGTCCAGATACCCAGCAAATGCTGAAGGTCCAATAGTGTGATCCCAGTTGGTCCCCTGAGTGTCCTCCCTTGTGGGTTGGGCCCCAGGCGTGCAGGTGAATGGTGGACTCCAGGAGTCTCCACAAAGGAGGCAGACCCCTACACCCCTGGGAAGACCCTCTTGGCAGTTCACCGGGTTGGGAGGGGAGCCAGTCCTACCTCCAAGCTGGCTGTGTGAGAAAAGGAATTTGTCACCCCAAGGAGCAGAGTTGCTAAGCCCTGAGCATGCTTCTCCTCAGGAAAAGCTGCCTCAGGGTAGCCGGGAAGGAAGGAGACCAGGCTGGCTCCCCAAATTGTCCCTTTGTGCAAGTTCCACTGCCCCAAACTCCATCCCCCTCATAACATCTCTGAGGCTCTTGGGAAGCTCACTGAGGAGCTAAGGACTCTTACTGCTCAAGGTGCCAGTGCCACTGCTATGTAATAATGCCTTACGTGTGCGCGGGACGCATTTTCTGGTCCAGGGGCTCCCTGGAGCCTCCCATGGATCCTCTGTAGAGAACGTTATCTCCCCTCCACCTTGATCTCCCCTCCACCTTCACACATGAGAAGCCTGGGGGCCAGAAAGGAGATAAACTTGCGCAAAACCCCCAGAGGGAAAGGGGCAGTGGTGGGGAGTGGGGGTGGGGCGGGGCAGGGTGGGGAGCAGAGGTGTTGTCTGCAGTCGGGTCCTGGACGCCAGGCTAGTACCTCATCCAGCAGCAGCAGTGAGCACTGCGGGGCCCTCAGCTGGAAACCCACGTGATTAAAATGTGTACCCCTCCCTGGGACGGCTGTCCTCTTAGCCCTCGAATACCACGAATACCCTTTCAGCCATTCTGCTATCGCTCCAGCTGGAAGCTATATGGGGTGGGGCAAAAACAGGTTCACAATTGTTCACACGGAAAATAATAAATAACAATACAAAAATAAAGTCTGTCTTATGTACTCACAACTGTAAACCTACTTTCCCCCATGCTGTGTGTCACCCCCCGTTTCATGGCGTGGGAGACCAAGCCCCGCGGAGGGGCGACTGCTGCCCACGGCTGCAGGGTGTCCGGGCCAGGCCCTCCAGCTCCAGGCACGCACACCCGTGGTGCCCAGCGCCCGTGTGGCAGTGCTGGGAGGCAGTATGGCAGTATCACTCAGACCTGGCCAGGTGTGACTTTGGGCAGTTTGCTGATCTGGGAGGCCTCAGTGTACCCACCCATGAAATGGGACTAGTTCCTGATCCCCAGGGTCTCTGTCAGGCTGCGGTGGCTCAGGCCCACCTGAGTCCCCACCCTCCTCTTCTCTTGGTCAGACAACAGCTGGGGGGCAGCTTCCCACTGTGCCTAGTGCCCCCGGCCCTGCCCCGGCCCTGTACCAGCAGGGCCCGCCCATGCCACATCTTCCAGATGGCACCATAAAGCCGAACCTGGGCCTCCTGGGAACAAACAGCCCCTCCCAGGAGGCCACACCCCACTGGAGCTGTCCCCCGCGTGTTGCGTGTTCCCCTCACAGACTGCCTCCTGCCTGGGGCCAGGTGTGAGGGGCAGCAGTTCAGGACTGGGGTATGACCTGTCCTTTATGGGGAGGGGGAGGGGAAGCCGACCAGGAAACTGAGGCCAGGGCAGAGAGCTGTGAGAATGAGCTCAGGACAGCGAGAACATCCCCGCCCCTTCCTTTCCTCACCCTCCTTCTTTCCTCTCTGTTCTCAGCTCTTCCTCCTCGTCTCAAGAGAGGAAAATTAGCCCACTGCCAATCAGCTGTGTGACCTAGGACAAGTCACGGAAACTCCGAGCTCTGGTTTCTCTCTGTGAAATGGCCTCCTTCCCGGGCCTTCTCTCTCCTGTGGTGGAGAGGGACGGGGAGGGGGGCGGGGGTGACCCTTCCCTGGGTGGGCAGGGCAGGAAGCCTGGAGACCTAGGTCCCAGGCCACACAAGCAGGGCCAAGTCATCTCCTCCTGGCCCCCCAGGAACCCGTCCCTTTGGCCTATACCTCCCACCCTTCTCTGAGGGTCCTGCTGGACAGAGCTCCAGCCTCGGTTTTCCCATCCGTGCAGTGGGAGGGGCAGGGTTGGCATGGGGCTGGGTAGAGTGAGTGCCCATGGGACAGGCACGGGTACCTGATGGATCAAATGCCGCTCCCAGGAGACCTGTGCCTCAACTCCGACCCCCGCTTTCAACGCCAGGACTGGGCTTTGTTCTCTGAGACTGTGCTCTTCCTGCCACTCAGCTTCCCCGGGGCACAGTCTGTCCCGTGTAGTTGCACTCTTAGGTACAGATTGCCTGCCCGCTGTTGTCTCCTTTGTTTCGTGTGTTTTGGGAGGGAGTAGAGGGCAGTGACCTTGGGCCAAGCTGCCAGGTTCAAGTTCTTGAGCTGGGCTTGCCAGCTGTGCTACCTGGGGGGGCAGGTTTCTCCTCTGCCATGCCACAGTTTCCTCATCTGTAAAATGGGGTGGATCATAGTAGTGCCCACCTCGTGGGATGGACAGCTAACACGTGTAAAGCCCTGAGAACTGCGAGGGTCTGTGCCCGGTCTTATTGTCACTCCTGCACCTGCGAGAGAAGGGACTCCCAGAGGGCGGGCTCGGGCTCCAGGGAGGCGCCCAGGGAAGCTGGCTGACAGAGCAGCCGGGGAGCTGTGGCGCACGCCGCCAGCCCCCGCATGGGAAAAGACCAGACCATGGAAGGGCGGTGCGGCAGCCGCCCAGGGTCCCAGCCCCAGGCGGCGTGCAGCCACCAGCCTTGCACATGGAGGCACTCCGTCCCGAAACCTCCTTCGCCCAGGTCTGCGGGGCTGGCGGACAAGCCAGTCGTGGTCTCCACTGGGCCGGGATGCCCGCCTACCCTGAGAGGAACCACAGGGGCACGGAGATTCTGGGCCGCTCGTGCTGCCCACTCGCCGACTGCCTGCGGGGCCTTGGTTGCCCACTTACCCCCCAGCCAGGGGCCTGTTTCCTCCTCTGTAAACTGGAAACGAGAGCTTTCTCCCAACCGTGTGAGGAGGTGAAATGAGACAAATGTAAACATCCCGCCCAGTCACCGTGATAATGTTGTTGGAGACAGCACTGCAGGGGCAGAGGGGTCCCTCCCCATAATAGGAGGACTTGTGGGCATGTCCTGGGCAGGCCCAAAGGGGCCTAGTGACAGACTGTGTCATTCAACCCCTCAGCTTTCAGAAGACCAGCTGAGGCCCACAGAGGGAAAGGAACTTGTGCAAGTTGCACAGCAAGTTGGAGGCTGGGCAGAGAGTATAGGAGGATCTCGGGACCCCTAATGCAGGCCCTGGCCTGCCCACCTTGAGGCCCCTGGCTCCTGGGGGCCACCTTGAGGAGTATGAAAAGATCGAGTCCAGCCTCTGCTCCCCTCCGGGCCCCAGACTTCCTGCCCCTCCTCCCTCAAGCACTCTGGGGGGCCCGGACGGGCAGGCCTCGTCCTAACGACCCCTGCTGCTGCCCAGCGGTGAGCAGGTCACCTCTCTCCTGCCCTGCCTCAGTCTATCTCTGGCGCAGGGACCCCCACACAGGGTTGTTGTGAGGACCCAGCGGGTGAGCCAAGGCCCCCTCCCCACACCTACTCTCCGAGTCACATGGGTTGGCCCAGGAGGTCTGCACTGAGGCCCAGGTCCTCGAGGTTACTCGAGAGGTCTGTCCACCCTGCCCCACTCCTGCGCATGCGCCACCTGTGAGACGCAAGCGCGGCACATCTCGGAACCCGCAGCACCTGTGTGTTCCCTCCCCGACCTGCCGCCTGTCCACGCCTCGCCCCGTCGAGTTCTGGCTCCTGCTGCCTCTCTGCCTTGATGCTGCCCCAGCCTCTCAGACCTGCGAGGCCGCCCCCTCCTGCTCCTGGAGTCCTTCCAGCCAGATGGTAAGCTCCCAGCGGGCAGGCTGCTCAGGCTGCTCAGCTGGGCACATACCCGAGCGGCTGAACAAGTGGTGGCTGTGGGAAGGAGGCACTGCGTGAGCCTGGACCACAGGGGAGCGACTTGTGAGGGACACGGGAGAGGCCAGGCAGGTCCTGCTTCCCGCAGCTGCCGCAACCTCGCCCCAGACTGGGCTCGGGGGTCCTGGCTTTCCCATGACATGACGCGGGAACGATGTCGGGTGGCAGATGGGGCCAGGGTCATCATCAGGGGGCAGGGCAGCTCCTGGGGGCCACCAGGCTGCTGGGCCCAGCAAAAGGCTCACACATCGAGAGCTCTGCCAAGGTTGGGGAGGGGCCGCACAGAACGGCCCCCCTGGGGCCACCGACTCTCTGAACGCCCACCCAGCCCGGCCCATGGACAGGCAGCACAGGCAGGACCAGAGCTTGGGCTTGGCCAGCTTTGCACCCTGGGTGTTTTTTTTTTTTTTAAACACGCTGTGTGTCCCTGGGCAAGTTAATAAACCTGTCTGGGCCTCAGTTTCCTCATCGGTAAATGGAAGTTGTAATACCTACCCCATAGGGGTATTATGAGAATTGCATTGTATTATATACAAAAGACTTTAGTTTGCAGTGCCTGTATCATAGGGTTCAGTAAATGCAATAGCAGTGGTAGTGTCATAGTTATTAGTATAAGGGCACAGAGACCATGAGAGATGGAACTGAAGCCAACAGCAGGAAGAGGCAGAGGAAGGACCCGACTCCTCCTCGGTAACCGTAGCAAGAGGCAACACAGCCTGCGGTTCTGCACGGGGCCCTGGAGCCGGGCTGCCTGGGCTCACAGATGAGCTCGGCCATGGACAAGCCCTGCGACCTCAAGCAACTTCCCTCACTTCCTGTGCCCCAGTCTCTCCATCTGCACCACAGAGATGATAACAGTGCGCCTACTGCATAAGGTTGCTGGAAGGATTCAGGACTTAACCTGTGTCAAGCACATGGAAAAGTGCCTTGTACCACGGAAAACACTCCGTAAGCTCAGCAGTTATAAGAAACCTCTAGCCAGTCCCTTCCCTCTCTGGGCCTCTACCACATCCCTATGAAATGAATCGTTAGACAGTTTGGCTGTCGGTGCCTGCTAGCTCTGAGCTCCACAGCCCTGGGGAGTGGAGGCACGGGGCTCACACCTCCCCCTCTCTGTCACAGTCCTTCACTCTGGAGGAGAGGGCCCCTGCCCAGCGATGTTCTCTCCCCTCCTTCCCCCTCCTCCAGGATGGCAGCCAGAGGATGGGCCAAGGCCTTGGTGCTGAAGGAGGTAGACAGGCAGAAGCAGGGTGCAGATGATGGGGGGGGCGGGGGAGGGTGAGGGGTAGACCTCTTTGCTGGGCCAGGCTGCAGCTCACCTCCGACCAGGGCGGGACCCTCCAAGGCAGGCCTGGCTGTCCCCTCCATGGGGAGGGAGGGCCCTTGGGGAAGCTCCCTCACTGGCGAGGCAGAGCTGGGCAGTCTCTGCCTGAGGATGAAGGCGACAGAGCCAGGGGTCCGGCCTGGATGGCTGTGTGAGCGCAGGCAGCCCCCTTGTTCTCTCTGAGGTGGTCCTGGGGTCTCAGCACAGGGCAGGCGATTGTCGCAGCCCCTCCTGGAGCCAGTGACACAGAGGTCACAAATCAGGGAGGTAGGAGTTCGATGTCCCCGACCGGTGGTCCTTAGTGCCTGCCTCTCCTGCAGCTCTTCCCACTTGGCAGTCCTCTAATCTCTTCCGGGGAAGGGGTGCCTCAGGGTGGGGTGGGAACGGCTGGAAACCCCAGACCAGGAAGCAAATCCTATTCTCGGTCACCCCTCCCCTGGCCGTCCTTCTTCCCACATGCCTGTGGCCATTGTTGTCCAAGGCAGTCAAGTCTCACACAGGAACTAGGAGGGAGGAGCCCAGCCCTTGGCCCTCTCTCCTCCCCAGGGGCACTCCCAGGCCTGCCTCGGCCCCAGCCCCCAATTCTCTCCCACCTCCTAGTCAGCACCCTCAGCCCCGACAGCTCCCATCCAACCACCCATCCATTTGTCTGTCTGTCGGTCCTTTCCTCTGTCTGTCCCTTTATTCCACATTCGGGAATAATGTGGAATACTGTGGGTGCCCTGCCCACAGTCGGGTCCCTTTATTCCATGCACAGCTCCTTGCTAGGCACTGCCCTGGAGTCCAAAGATGCCAAGCAAAGAAGGCAAAGGCCTTGTCCCTGTGGACTCCCAGCCCAGGGCTGGAGACATACAGGGAGAAACCCATCGTGCTGATCCCGAGGACGGCAGGATCAGGGAGGCTTCTTAGGGGAGACGATGCCCAATGCCTGTGCTGGATCTGCAGACGCAGGACGAGGGCACCGAGGAGAGTCTGGAAGAAAGAGCAGTTGTCAGCACTCAAGGGCACCAACCACCCTGCGGTGTCCCAACGTCTGAACAGGGCGGCGCAGGGGTGCTCGGTGAGCGGGAGCGAGTGCTGTCTGGGGAGAGCTCCCCGCAGCCCCCAGGCCCCAGCCGGCTGCGTGTGGTCGTGAGCGGAAACAGAACAGGTGACTGGGGCAGATCCCACAGCACCGCCCGGCCCCACACACTCCTTGCACTTTCTCTGAAGGTGGTGGGGACCCATGGGAGGATTGTGAACGGCTGTGTCTGTGGCAGCAGACAGCCCCGCCTCACCCTCCACTGCCTCCCCCGGCTCTGACTCCGACCCAGGGCACTGCCCAGCCCCCGCTGCCCTTTCCTTCATCCAAGTCCCTATCTGTTGATTTGTGGAAATAAGCATATATTAAGCACCTAGTGCATGCCAGATATTTTACTTGGAGCCGGAGGTGAATCCTTCAGTCCTGCCCACACATTACCCACAATCCAAGACAGGGACTGTTTTTTTAAAAAAGATTTTTATTAATTTATTTATTTTTAGAGAGAGGGGAAGGGAGGGAGAAATAGAGGGAGAGAAATATCAATGTGCGGTTGCTCCTTGTGCACCACTCACAGGGGACCTGGCCTGCAACCCAGGCACGTGCCCAGACCAGGTAACCGAACCAGTCTCAGGCTCAATCCACCGAGCCACACCAGCCGGGGCCAACACAGGGACACTTAACCTGAGGTCCATGGGGGTGGGGGGTTTCAGGGGTGTGTGAGCCCCAGGAATTGTGTGTGTGCGTGTGTGTGTGTGTGCGCGCGCGCGCGCATGTATGTTCTGAGGATGGTGCTCCATAGCTTTCAGCAGATTCTGAAAAGTGGCCAGCTCCCCGCACAGGTCAAGACCTACATGTGTGAGAAAGAAAGTTGCTTCACCCTGCACTGCATCTGGACACTGCTGAGAAAGCTCAGGCGCCAGGACCTCCCAATCTTAGCCTAACCCTGACCGGCCTGGGGCCCCAAACCCTCCCTACTCTGCCTCAGGAGCTGGCGTTCTGGCAGCAGGGGAGGGCACCAAGCACTTCCTGGCTGGTGTTGCTGCTGCCCGGCAGGGGTGCCCTGCCCACAGTTGGGTCCCTGCAGCAGCTTTATCAGTATCAGTTAGGATGGTTCTGGGAACGATCTCGCTGCCACGGTGTGTCCGGGAAGTCGTCATGGGGGAGGGGCAGGACCCAGGGTCCAGCTCGGGCAGTGGGGTCTGAGGCTCAGAGCCACACAACCAAAGGGCCCGGGGGCTCCCAAGTGCAGCAGCTGGCAGAGGGACATCTCTAATGCCGACTTTCCCCTTGCCCACCCCCACCCCTCGCCACCCTCAGCTCCCAGAGCCACTGTTCCTCTTCTAGCATCATCATCCTTTCATTGTGCAATTATGAATTTCTTTTGTTTATTCTTGGGCACTGCCTGGAAGGAGGATAGACAGGAGGGTGGTTAGGAGCACCAGCTCTGGTGTGAAAGCTGGGCTGGGAGGAGGGGCCGGCAGCAGCTCCCAGGGCCCCCAGGTGTCACAGCTGTGGGGACTGGGGCCCTGCGGTGGGGGGGGGGGGGCGGGTGGAGCCTGTGGCTGCAATCCCCTCAGCTGAGCGGCACACACGTCTGGGCTCGGTGGCAGTCCTGTGAAGATGCCATGGTCCAGGGCTCTGGCGCCCATGGGGAGTCAACAGGAAGAATGTGCCCAGCGCATGTCAGCATCATTCAGGGGAGGGGACGCCCCAAACTCACAACTGTGCCTCAACTTCTTCATCTAGAAAACGGGGAGTATTTAGAGCTGTAAGATTGATGTGAGAAGTAAGTGAGTTGACACATGTAGTAATCTGATAATAACCTCGATCCTGGGTTGGCAGTGTTTGTGATACTATTAAAAATTAAGAGAGGCTCATGCCAGCACCCATGGTAAGTGGGTGCCATAAACCCAGGATCTGGTTAACCTAATGAACAGGGGTCCTAAAAATAAAAGCCACTAGCCCTGGCTGGTGTGGCTCTGTGGGCTGAGCTCCAGCCTGCAAACCAAAGGGTTGCCTGTTTGATTCCCAGTCAGGGCATGTGCCTGGGTTTCGGGCTGGGTTCCCATTGGGGGGGTGCATGAGAGGCAACCACACATTGACATTTCTCTCCCTCTCTTTCTCCCTCCCTTACCCTCTCTCTGAAAATAAATGAATAAAATCTTTAAAAAAAAACCAACAACAACAAAAAAAACACACCAAAGCCTCTGAAGTGCTTGGCACATGCTCAGTGCCTACTAAGTTCAGCCACAGTGCAGATGAGAGAGACCAGGACCCTGCTGTGGACCAGGCAGTCGCACTGTCGCCCACTTGCTTCTTCGACATCCTTTTGAAGAAGGAATTCTTGCTCCTCCTTCACTGAGAAGAGAAACTGAGGCTGAGAGCACACAAGGGCACGTGGTGAGAACGCAGCAGAACTGGACTGGAACTCGGTCTCCAGACTCGGCGCTCTTCCACGGCCTCCGGCTTCTCTGGTGCAGTACCTGCGGGCCTCTGGGCAACACCCCCACAACCCAGAGCCCAGAGGGGCTGCCCAGCAGCAGCCTGCTAGCAGGAGCTCCCTTAAAGCACCCCCTTCTCACCTGTCTCCTCCGAGCTCATCTGACCCAAGTCAAGCCCCAGAACCTGCCCATCCTTTTCCGTCCTCCACATGCCCAAAGCGGCCCCTTCCCTGCAGGCCACTTGCCCCAGACTATCCAAAATGGCCAGATGTCCTGCTCAGGGCCCTGGCAGCACCCCAGGCTGGGGGCAGCAGGAATGGGGGTAAGGGTCCTGGCTGGGCTGTAATTCCTGCTCCACTCTGCTGCCATTGTGCTGTGTGATCCTGGGCACTTCACTGACCTCTCTGAGGTAAGTGAAGGGAGCTTGTGGACTGGTAGCTCTCTAGCCTCCTCCTGGCTCTCCCCTTCTGTGTCTGGGATTCTAAACGCACAGAAGGAATGCTGTAGAATCCTTCAGGTGTTGATTCAAGCCCCTTTTCGGGTAGACTTTCTTTGACCCTCACACACAGACTTAAAATTGCCCCAGCACTTTCTATCCTGCATCCCACCTCATTTTTGTCCCCTAGCTGGAGTTAATCACTGTCTGACACACTCTATACCCTGCTTATTTGAGTTTGTTTATTGTCTTGCCGAAGCTCCACGGGGGGCCGTAATTGGCCTGTCCTGCTCACTGCTGTGCCCAGTGCCTAGTGTGTAGTAGCTGCTCAATAAACATTTGCTGAAGGTGTGACTGGGAGGTCAGGCATGGAGCAGGCCTGGGCTTCTGAGGAAAGTTGGTCGGGAACATGAGGAGGGGCTGGAGGCTGGCGCTGAGTAGGAAATGGGCTGAGGGAAGTGGGTGTGAAAGGGTGAGGGAGCCTGGGTGCTGGGGGCTCAGTGCAAGGGTGGGCAGGGAGTGCGGGGGTCGGGGGTGGGGGGCACTTAGGTGGAGCACTCTCTCTGCCCTGGTCTGTGTGTGAGAGGAGGGGCCCCTTCGGTGTCGCAGGGCCACATGTGTCTCCCTCATATCCTCTCCTGCAGGCAGAGGCCGGGCCAGGCGGTAGGCCTTCTTCTACAGCTGGACACAAAGGCACAAGGCCTCCCTCAGCGCTGGCCCCCTGATAAGGCGGGCGCATTTCAAAGGGGCTAATGGGGAAGGGGGTGGGCAGGGCTGCTGATAGTGAGGCCAGAGAGCTGCCAGCGGCTTCCCCCCACTTCCCAGCGCCCCTGGCCCAGCCCCCCAGCAGGCCTGCAAGCAGAACAGGTTCCAATTGTGCTCTTATCTGGGACTGCGGTTTCAGAAGGCCCCGCTGGCCCTGCTAATGGGGGGAAGGCAGCGCCTGCTCCCCACTCTCCCTTGGGTGCGGGCAGTGACGCAGCCCCTCCACCTCCGCCCCCCACGTCGACTGGCCCCCCCGGCTGAGGCTGTGGGGGGTGCACCTGGTGCTCAGGAGCGGGCACAGGGACAGCTGACTGACGCACTTGAGCAGGAGGAGGTCCTGCCAAGGCTAAGAGTGCCGCTTTGCTTTAGCTCCTGGCTCCACGGCTCGCCATGCCTTCTCCGTGCCTCAGTTTCCTCACTGAGTTAAACTAAAACCGTAACGATAGGGGTGCTGCTGCGAAGGGCTGTTAGGTCAGTCAGACGAGTTAACTTCGGTAAAGCAGTCGGCATGGCACGGGGTTCCCAGTGGGCGTCAGCTGAGTGAGGTGCTGGGCAAGGAGGGCTCTGGGAATGAGGGGCGCAGGCTGGGAAGCTATGCAGTCTGGCCCCACGTTGCCCCCAGCTGCATCTCCCCTCACTCCCCTCTCGGCTCCAGCCACACCGACCCCTCAAAGTTCCTCCACTACACCGCATGAGCCCATCTCAGGGCCTGTGCTCAAGCTTCCCTCTGCCTGGGTGCGCACAGCTAAATGCAGGACTCGTGCCTTCACCTCCCTCAGGTCTGTGCTCCCATCCCACCCTCTCAAGGAGATCTGCCCTGACTCCCAAGTCTGACGCTGCTCTCCACGCCCCACCCAGCACTCCTGATGCCCCACTTTTATGGCACTCGTCACCTTCTAGTGTACCATGCAGTTGACTCGTTTGTCACTTTGACTGTTGACCATCTGTGTTTCTCCCCTAGAAGGTAAACCCAGCGAGGTTCACTGGCATGTCCCAGGGACCCAAGCCTGGCTAGCCGTAGGCCACAGTGCGTATTTCTGGGGTGAGAGGGTTCATGAGACAGAGACCAGGCCGGGGATGCCAGCTTGCTCCACCACTGCCGGGGGCTTGGGGTGGGTAGGGAGGAGGTTCAGTGGGCAGGTGAGAGGGTTCTTTCTGCCCTCCAGACCAGCTGCAGCGTTCCCAGGCTTGGAGCCCACCTCTGGCGGGAGCCCTGCCTGGCTCAGCACACAGGGAAATGCTGCGGACCCTGACGCCTGTGCTGGGCCAGGGTGGGTGGACGAGGCTGCAGGCGAGCGTACAGGCCTCAGACACAGGGAAGACGGCCCGGAGGCTCACCGCCCTCTCAGGGAGTCCAGGGGGAGCAGGACCTGACGTCAGTGAAAGAAAGAAAGGCTGGGGAAACCAGAGCACACAGAGTGGGGACATGGGAGGTGTGGGAGGGCTGGGGCCTGCGGGGAAGCTTTCTGCAGGAGAGGGCTCTAGAGATGGCCTGAGGGTGCGGATTCTTTCCGCTGCAAGCAGAAGAGGCTCAGTTTAAATCCATCTGAACAGCAGAAAGAGGAAGTGACTGGCTCACCCAGGTGTTCACACTGCATGGCAGGAAGGCCCTTTTCTGGCCTTTCGAAGCAAACTCCCCCCTCCACCCTGCCCCGGGGGTGCAGCTACCAACTCACATTTTTAAGGCTCAGAAACCCCAGTGGCAGGAGCGAATACCTTAGTAGGTGGAAGAAAGTTCCAGGATGGAGTCAGGTTGGGCCAACATGGGTGGTATGCCAGACCCCAGGCCTGGAGAGTGGAGACAGGGGGCAGCTGTCGCCCACAGCAGATGGGTGTGGGGTCTGACTGGGGACACATTTCACCCTGTGGACATTGGCCAGAAGAGGGTGGAGGGAGATCAGCCTTTGGGAGCTGTGGGCAGAAGGCAGGAGGTCTGGTGGACCCAGTGACCATGCCAGGGACCTGGGACCTGACCCTGAGGGGACGAGGTTACTAGTAATACATGATTAAGGAAACTACAGACTTGAATTTGAATCTGCTTCCCAGCTATCGCCCTTGGGCAGCACATTTTAAACGTCTGGGCCTCAGTGTCTTCACCTGCAAAATGGGCGTAATAGCACCTACCTGGAGGGGTTGCTGTGGGGGTTAAGATGACACAAGTCCAACAGAGGGCAGTGGGTGGCGGTCAGCAAGGCGCTGGTCCAGGCTGCCGGTGCACAGAGCACTTTCACCGACACCCACTCACGTCTCCCAGCGGCCCCGAGAGGTCTCCGGAGGCGGGCAGAGGAGAGTTCTCCGCACGTTTCATGTACTTGGCCCAAGTCATGGAGCTGGAAGGTGACAGAACCAAGACATATATTTGGGTCAAATTCTGAGCTAGTGCCACGACACCATGCTAGATGGATCAAGGTGTTGAGAGGGTATACGTCACCAGGGTCCCCCCATGGATTAAGGTGCACCCTGTTTGGTTGTCCCTCCCACTGGAGTTCTCCAGAGTTGCCCCAGACAGACAGCAGACCTGCCTCGAGCCCACCACCGACATCCACCCCGGGCAGCCTCTCAGCGCCTTGGTCCACCTGAGTCTCAGCGAGCGAATGGCAAGTCCTCTCCTTGCTCTCTCTTGTACATTTCTAGGTTCCAGAAACACTCTTTAAAAAAAAAAGAGGCCCTGGCTGGCGTAGCTCAGTGGATTGAGCATGGGCTGCAAACCAAAGTGTCGCAGGTTCGATTCCCAGGCAGGGTACATGCCTGGGTTGCAGGCCATGACCCCCAGCAACCGCACATTGATGTTTCTCTGTCTCTCTCTTTCTCCCTCCCTTCCCTCTCTAAAAATAAATAAATAAAAATCTTAAAAAAAGAGAGAGAGATTCTATTTATTTATATTTAGACAGAGGGGAAGGGAGGGAGAAAGAGAGGGGAAGAAACATCAATGTGTGGTTGCCTCTTGCATGCCTCCTACTGGGGACTTGGCCCACTGGGAATCGAACCAGCAACACTTTGTTTTGTAGGCCAGCACTCGATTCACTGAACCACACCAGCTAGGACCAGAAACACTCTTTCCCCCCCCTGTTCCAGACTTGGTCGGGTAGAATCACTGTCCACATTCAGCACACTTTAGCCTTGTCAGGCCCATCCTTCCCTGGAAACACCTATAATATGTCCCCTTGGGCCCAGAATAGAGCTGTACCCAGCATTCAAAAGGAAGATTTCCCAAGGTCAAAGTTGTCCATGGTATGAACAGGCCCTTTCTCATTGCCACCAGAAGTAAGATATTCTCTCTGGCTGCGGGAGTGTTCTATCTTCATCTATCTTTCCATCTTTTGGGCTGTCTCAGCTAGGTTCAGGCTTGGCTTTGAATAAAAGATCCCACTAAACAAAATCAAAGGGTCTGTCACTCTCAAAAGTCCTGACAAGGCAGTCCAAAGCTCGTATGAAGGTTTTATGCAGTCATCAGAGACCTAGGCTCCTTCAAACTCACTGCTCCACCAGCTTGTCCTCATGGTCCAACATAGCAGCCAGAATTCCAGCCATCACAGCTGCATTCCAGGTAGCAAGATGAAGGAAGAGTAAAGAAAAAGGGTAAAATGGTACATACCAGTTTACCTTTAAGAAAGATTCCTAGAAATTGGCACATGACACTTTTACTTGATCACATCTAGCTGCAAGAAAGACTGGGATAGTATTAATTCCAGGTAGCCAAGTTCCCAGCTAAAAATTAGGGGCTTGTGACAGAAGAAAGGGGATGATGGGCATTGGAGGTAATGATCTCTGACACACGATCTATGCAATAAATATTTATTGGGTATGCAATCCTTACCCATGTTATAGTATTTATAATATGATTAATATCGCAGCACCTCATGAGCACAAAAAGCGCCTGGCATACAGAAGGTGCATGCTGAGCGGTGGCCATCACTTTTATTGACTGCATCAGAGCACTGATATAAGCACAAGCTTCTGTGAGAGTGGGGCGGAGGACTGCATCCCACCCCGACCCCCGACCCCCCACCCCTGCCAAGGGTGTAGAGCATAGAAAAACATCCTGGAGGAAGTTCTGCCTTTTCATTGACCCTGGAGCGCTAGGGTGGCCGACTGTAGCCCTTTTAGGCCTTTGTATTACCTCCTCCATCCCATCCTACCCAGCCTTCTGGGGAACAACTCTGATACCTCATCCGCACTAAGGTGCTAGTGATAATAACAGCCAAGCACAGGCTTCTCCAGGGTGAAAAGTGCGACCACGTGTCGGAGAATCATGGCATCAGTTAAGCCGCAGGGTGGGGGTGGAGGTGGCTAGTTCTGAAGGCCTTGGAATCTTGTTGAAGCCCTAGAGTATTCACGCTCTTGGCAGTCACACAATTTCTTCTGAAATTAGAAAATAACAATGAACAGTATCTAAAATGCTCTCGTGTGACAGAATGGAGGTGGTCAGTGGCTTCCAAGGTGCTCCAGAGAAAGGGGAGCCCACACCTGCTCTCCGAAGACATTCCTTAACCCACTTGGCGGGATGAGGAGGCAGCTGAGAGCTTGACTGCATGGTCCTCCTTGGACTCACAGAGGCAGAGGGCCTGGGACCCCCACGTGCGTGTGTACATAATCTTCCCTCCCATCCTCCATCCTTCTGGGACTGTGGGAGAGCAAGCTGTTGCTGCTTGACCCCAAGCTGGGCCTGGAAAAACGAGCTATCAGTCAGTCCTTCCTGAGCACCCTGGGTGCCGGGCATGTGACCATGGGGCACAAGGACCAGAGTTCCCACACAGGGTAGGTGGGCCTATGAGCCTCAGATCTCTTTACTCAGGGTTCTCTGAAATTCCCTCCAACCCTGGGCTGGGGAGCCAGACAGCACTTCCTCCAGGAAGCCCTGCCTGATTTCTCTTGCCTCAGGGCTCCCACAGCCTTCCACTGGGGCTCTGAATTTCCACTGCTGCTTGCTTGTCTGTCCCCTACCCTTGACTGATTCCTTTTAGTGCCCAACCCAGTTCCTTCTTGATATATACCTTGTGCCTCACACATAACATAAGCTCAGTAGCCATGCATCAAATAACGAAAGGAAGTGAGAGAGTGAAGGAATGAATGAGTGACTGAGTTCCCTGGCTGCCAGGGTATAGCTTCCCCAGTGAGGAGTGAAAGGCCCTCAAGGGTTAACCAAGAGCCCGCCTGTGGTCTGAGGTAAGCAGGGAGCGTGTATTTGTTCAGGTAAATAAGGAAGGATTACTTATAATGGGAAATCAGGCCCAGCCAACTCTTCATCCCTGCCTGACTTCCTCCCAGCACATTCCTGTACTCCACCTGCATCCACACTGCCCAGAAGACCCAGACCCGGTGCCCAGAGCCCACCGTGGCCCCACTGTAAGCCCCTCTGGCTGGGTCTTGCCACGGTGACAGCAGGTGGCCCTGGGCTGGGGTCTGGGGGCTCCCTACAGGGTTGGCAGCCCTGCAACCTCAGAGACCACCCGAGTGTTGCCTCTGTCCCCAGCCTTGCTGGTCCATGGTCCCACTGGCTCCCCAGATGCCTGGCTGAGACCCAGCAGTGGCCCAAGCTGTCCCTGCCACCTCCTGGCCCCCAAGGTTGCCACTGCAGCAGGCAACAACTTGGGCACCAGGCAGCTAACAGGTAAGCCCAGTGGGAAGGTACTGAGTACCCTGCCAGCTGTGGGGAGGTAGGTGACTGGGAGGACTTGGAGGTACACTTTGCAAGCTCAGAACAGATCTTCCAGGCACCAGTGACCTTGCAATCTTGGTCCTGCACCCTCAGAAGCCCCCGTGTCTCCGCATGCTGCCCAGTCTCCCTCCCTGTGCCGACCCCAGAGCCTGGGTGAGTCCCTTGGCCCGGGCACCCTGTGTCTGTGATGTTCCCATCTGGGCTTGCCATGGAGCCCACCTGCCCACCTGAGGGTGACGGCTCTGTACAGGCAGAGACTTGGCCCTGAGATCTGGCCTTTCAGCTCGGGTAGCAAAACACAGCAGCCTTTCTGCTGCCGCTGGCCGAGGCTGCTCGGCCAAGAGCAGGGTCTCTCCGGGGCCAGGCTACAAGTAGGCAGGGGCTTGCTGAGGCTGGAGAGAGGCTCGGGGACCGGGTCCAGGCTGGAGCTGTGGGGATAGGTCCAGAGCCCAGGGTCCTGTCAGGGCGGTGGTGGGCCCAGGAACCAGGTGGCTGGGGAGCTGGGGAGCAAACAGCTGGCTGCGTGGGTTCCAGGGGAGCAGAGGGCCTGTGGGCCCCAGTCCGGGCACATCAGGAAGAAGCAAGAGTCCTTGAAGGGGCTCATTTCTAAGATTTGCTGGCTGCCCTCTGGGGAGAGGGGAGTAGATGGCAGGGATGGCAGGGTGGAAAGGTGAGGGGTCTAGATGGCGGGGGGCTCCACTGAGGCCTGACGAGGTGCATGCATGTGTGTGCATATATGTGTGACTGCACATGCATGCATGTGTGTATATATATATATTTGTGTGTGTGCACATGTGTGTGTCCGTGTGTCCGTCTGTGCCTGTTAGGGAGTGGGTGTACCCACTAAACTAGCCCTGTATTCCCTCACCTCACACTGCCAGCCGGGCCCACCCAGCAGTCCACACCCAAGCCATAAGCCTCAAGGGCCTGTCCCCTCTATGGAGGTCATGGCCTTTCTCTTCCTCCTTGTCCAGGGCTGGCACTTGACCTCATTTCCTGCCCCCACCTCCCCAATAAACAGCTTCACAGCACCCCAATAAAGCAGCATCTCCCCAGCACCAGCTGCTCAGCTGAGTAACAAAGCAAACAGGCGCCGAGCTGCCCAGCTCTGAGGCGGCAGGTGGGGATGGGCAGGAGATGCCCCACCAGACGGGTGGGCCCAGATGATGGCCAAGCCCAGCAGGGACAGTCTCCCTGTCCCCTGACCACCTGGGGGTGGGACCAGAGCCAGGGACTCCCAATGTGGAGTCTCACCACACTGAATACATAGAAATTTGGGGAGAGGGTACATCCTCAGGGCTCCCAGGAAGGTTGGGGTGTGGAGGAGGTGGTGTCTCACTGGACAGGGGACCACCCTCCCTTTTGAGAGCTTGAAAGTAATTGGACAAGTGATTCCTCTGCTCCTGGCAGATGGGGACCCACAGCTGACATGCTTATTGTGTTCCCAATTAGAACACACGTCAGCAGTCGTGATGCCGATGGTTTTCACAAGGACCCTCTGAAGTAGATAGAGCTGCTCTGTCAACCAAGCCTGAGGGAATAGGTGGCATGCAGTAGGTGCTCAATCAATGCTCAGAAATTGTGACCCAGGCAGCAAGTAGAAGAACCTAGGAGAACCCACTTTTTACCATTGAGGTCATTGCAGATATAAAATAAATAGCTCGGAAACAATTAGAGCGCAGTTTCTTGCTAAATGACTTGGTGCAGCTTGAGTGTGACCTGGGAGGCCAGTTCAGGCTGACCCGGGACACAGACGCTCTGGGTGGAGGGCAAGAAGGAGTCAAGGCCCATGGTGTGTGACTCTGAACAAGCTACTTTTCCTCCCTGAACTTGCCTTTCGGTGAGAAAGTTAGGCAGATGGTTTCATCTGTTAAAGGAGGCTTCATGGAGGCAGCAACCTGGAGCTGGGTTTTGAAGGCTGTGTAGGAGTTGGTGGAGGCTGGTTGGATCTGCCGGCTTTGCAAGACTTGTGTGCCTGCCCCAGCTTGTCTCCCAGGCTGAGGTCAGGGGAGGCTGGAGGCTCTGGCTCTGGCTCTGGTTCCTCCCTGAAGCCCACAGCTGCCCGGGACTGGGCCAGAGAGCAAGATGACCTCAGGGCAAGGTTCAGGCTTCCATCACTGCCGTCCCCAACTCCCCCTCTGACTCCGCCCTTACGCCCTGCCCCTCCACCCACGTTACCGTCTGGTTTTCCCTTTGTTCTCCTTGTTCTGCACCCCATTCCCTTTTCTTTCCTCCTTCTCCGGCCCCACCTCTCACCTGCTCCCGGGTGCCATCTTCGTGCCACTCAGACCATCAAATTCTCAAGGAATCTTCACACTCCTTTTCCCTCAGTCTTTACAACCATTTAAGCTATGGTCTTGATGCACATTTAACAGACCAGACAACTGAGTCTCAAAGGAAGCTGAGCCGCTTGCCCGAGTCCCAGAACTAAGGAGTCAGGGCTCAAACCTGGTCTGGGGCCTCCTCCCACCCCATCCCATCCCATGCCCCACCCTGCGCCCCCAGCCAAGCAAGTGGTCTGTCAGGTGGAACAACTCTTCCCAAAGCAAACTTTGCACAAGCTGAGTTGCCCTGGGCTCTTCCTGACATTTAATGCCTGGCTCCTTCCCCTGCCTGGTTTGCATGTTCCCCGCCTGGGAGGTGCCCCTGCCAGATTCTCCTCTCCCCTCTCAGCGGTGGAGTGGGGCCTCAGGGCGAGGGGAGAATGAGTGTCCTTTTCCCTCCAACCGCTCCTCCCATCTGGAGCCTAGTGTGACCCTGCTGGTGGCAGAAGGACCAGAGGCCACCCAGGACCACAGAAGGGGCACCCCCAGAACGGAGGAGCCCTTCCTTCTCCCTCCAGCCCCCAGACGGAGGATAGAGGTTTGAGGGTAGCTGCCCAAGGTCCCAATAAACCCTTGATAATCCACCCCCACCTATGTAAACCTTTTCTGAAAGCAATTTCTGTTCTTAGTCTCTCAAGACAGTTCTTCTGGACTTTTTATCATTTTCTCAATGTTGGAGCACCTTCACTTTGTGCTAAAACCCCCTTTCTAAGCCCCAAGCTGCGCTCCCAGGCCCTCAGACTGGGGCTCAGGGCGCGTTCCCGCAGCCCCACCAGAGTGGCACGCACTCACCCGCGGTTCCCAGAGCGCCCTCCCTGTCCAGCACCCCGCTGGCCTGGGGGAGCCTGCGGACACCGTGAGAACAGAGGCGAGGGGAGTCTCCTGGGAGGCTGACATGTCTGCTCACATCACCGTTCGCCTTCTCCTGCCAAACCCCAGAGGCACACTGTCTTTACGAGTCCCTATTTCACCGCCTGGGGCCCAGAGGATCCATTAAGGGCCCACACACAGAAGCAGGCGAAGCCCTGAGTTCTCACGCAGCAGGGCCTGGCTGCCGGCGGGGCAGGAGCGTGGGGAAGCAGATGCCCACGAAACTTCAAAGCCCTGTCGGGCAACAGGTGTCAGGGGCACAGATGAGGTGCAGGAGGAGGAGGGAAGAGAAGGGGCCGCAGAGGGGTGTTTGCGGAGACTGCACTGGAGAGAGCAGGGCCGCCCCGCCAGCCACCATCAAAGGTGGGACAGGCAGATGGCCAGGGGCCACAGTCCAGGTGAGGCAAAGGAACTTGACCAAGTGCCGAAACACGAAATACATTCACACAGTGTGTGCTCAGCCAGAGCTGAATGAAGAAGTGATCTGCAGTTTCTGGAGACTGGAAGTCGGGCAGGATTTGTACTTGCCATGACAGGACACTGGGGTTCTGGCCAGACCTGCGCCTCACTGGGCCCCTGGCCGGGGCTCATCTGGGCTGGGGGCTGGGCCTGATGGGCCACATTCGAGGGGAGGCACAGCTGGCGGGGTGGCCCTCCTTGCTCAGAAGGGTGGGCCAAGCCTTCCACAGGCTCTGGATGCCAACTCCAGAGGCCGGGTGCTGGGAGGAGACACAGCCACCCAAACAGGGTGCAGCTCAGCCGTGAGTTCCAGTCCCTGCTCAGTCCCCATGGCCAGGCAGCCCACAGCAACCCTGGCCCCTTGTCTGTCTGGTGGGAATAATGCTGGGGGGAGCTGACAGGGCCCGATGAAGGTTTATTTAGCTGGCTCTCACCTTGACCCAGGGGCCTGGAAGTGATGCCAGTGGGGCAGCAGGAGTGAACGGGACGCAGAGCTGGTCGGACTGTGCCTGGGGGCTCCTGGCCACCCCCGGGAACTGTGGGAACAGCGGTCGAGACCAGATATCCTTGATGTTTCCCTGACCCTTTTGTGTCCTATGCCCCATCCTCCTGCTACGTAGCCCTGCCCCCCAACTCCCTACCTACCCTGTGGGTCCTCCATGGCCTCACCCCATCCCCCGAGTCACCCACATACCCCAGCTTTGGACCCCCCGGCTGGCTCCTCAAGTTGACCCTTCCAGAGAACAGGGCTCCTGAGTAAGTTAGGCCAGTGGCCTAGCTGATTCTGGAATCTGAAGAGGTGGGGATAGCCACCGGGCCAAGAAGAAACCTACCTCCTCGAATCTCAAGCTGAGCCCAAGGCAGGCAAACCCTCTCAGGACCCCACCTCCCGTCTCTTGCCCACGGGGCCCCCAGTGGCTCAGGTGTTTCGGGACAGCCACAGCTGGGGCTGGAGAGAGGCCGGAGCTGCGGGGGGTGGGGCAGGGGGCCTCAGGGGCCCCTTCCTGGGTGAGAGGGTGGTAAGCACACTGGACAAAGGCCAGCACTCTGGGTCGGGAAGGGTGGTCAGTAAGGAGGAGGCTGGGCAGTTTTCCTGAGTCAAGCTAGTTTGAGGAGCAGTTTCAAAGGGCGAGGGAGCTGGGGTTCCGTGGAAGGGCCAGCGCTGTCCCAGGAGAAGTGAAGGGGCAGGGAAGGGCAGCAGGTGGGCAGGGAGTGCCTGCAGGACGGGCAGTCTGGGCCCAGGCGGGGAGGTTCCGTTGGTCATCGGCACTGGCCCCAGGCTTCCGTGACCCGGCCAGGCTCAGCTTCTCTCCAGGGTGCTGACCAGCAGGCCGGGGGCTGGGCCCGTGTGGCCCCTGCTCACTCCGCATGGCTCCCAGCCAGGCCCCTGGACTCTGACCATTAGAGGGGGCGCTTTGGGTGCAGAGAGGGAGGGGCCCCCATGGGGACGCCTGAGAGGTCTGCTCCAGCTGACGTGAGGTGGGTGCAGGGCTGAGTGGTGGCTCCGTGAACCCCTGCCCCACCCAAGTCCCTCAGGGCTCTTCTCGCTGGGGTCTGCAGCCAGGGGCCTGGGCTCTGGGCAGGCTGAGGCTGGGTCTCAGGGTTGAAGTGGGGCCTTGGGCACATTAACCCCACCTACAGTTCCCTGGGGTAAAGATCTGGGAGCCCGGGCTGAGCAGAATGTGGGAGACGGGCTCCAACCCCATGCCGGCCCAGGGCTCTGAGGCTGCAGTTTCGGGAGCTATCGGGGATCTTTTTTGGACACCAGGTGGGAGTGGAAGTGAGCACCCTGGAGGCAGGGGAGTTGCAGGGGCACATTGCTGTCCCCAGGGGTGAGAGAGGCCCAGGCAGTGGCAGGGAACAGCTGTTATAAATCTGTGACTCTGGGTCCCTCTGCCTTCCCTCCTTGCTCTGTCTTCCTGGGGAGTAGGAGGTGCTGAGAGAAGGGGTCAGAAGGGACTAATCCCCCTGGCCACTGCCCCAGGGTCTGGCCTTGTCCCTGAGCCTTGACTTCTACCAGCTGTTACCAAAGTTCCTTTGTCTGGAGTCAGAGCCAAAGCCTCTGGGACAGAAGGAGCCAGGACACCCTGAGCCTTAATCCAGACGTGTGGCTTAATCCAGAAAAGATCAACTCAAGGTTGGGGAGCTAGAGGCATCACTCAGGAGACCGGCAGCCCCTCAGGCCCAGCCAGCAGAGGCTATCAGGAGGGTGGGGTCTGCCGATCGAGGGACCCGGGCCTGACAAACACCAGGCGTGTCCCAGGACCCTGGGCCTGTGGAGCAGCAGCCTGAGAGTCAGCAGGCTTTAGTCTGGGCCCAGCCCTGCTGTGCGCCTATGGGCAAGGCCCTGCCTCTCTCAGCACCACTTTTCTCAGTGTGCAGGCATCCTCATGGGTGAACAGTGAATGTAATTAGGGCTGAATTGCATGGCATAGATGGGGAGAGCTGGGAAATCAGACGAGGGAGATGTTGCAGAGGGCTTGCTGGGGGAGGAAGGCTTTGGGCTGTGTGAGGAGAAGGAAGTGGCATCTCGGGCAGGGGGACAGCAACACAAGAGAAAATAGCCACATCTTGCCTGCAGCACAGGGGATAGGGAGAAATGTTGTTCTCGTTAGAAGGTGGCTATGTCCTCGGACCCTTGGTCCTGATCCAGACCCTGACACTAACCAGCAAATGAATCCCTCCCCATCTGGGCTTTGCTGTTCCCTTCTGTAACACAGTCATGTAATACATGGGTCATTTTAGCTCTGATTATCTGGGCTGGGTTGGAGGTGGGCTCGGAGGTGTGAGCCAGCCGTTGGGATCTGGTGGGACAGGCGGTGGGAAGCCATGGGGGGTTTTGAGCACAGCGGTGCCTGGTGAGAGGGTGACGGAGAGACATGAGCTTGACAGGGGGTGGAATGAGGAGTCAGGAGGTGGGCAGGAGCCTGGGAAGATGGAACTGGCCGGAGCAGAGGCCTCAGAGGGAAGGTGGTGCAATTAGCAGAACCCACACACGGCCAGCTGGGGGCCTCGGGCAAGCTGCAGACCCCTCCGAGCCTCGCTGCCCACATCCATAAAACGGGGCTCTCGCGTCCGTGTCACCCAGGCTACGAGCAGTAAAAGAGGGAACATGCTGGAGCACTGGGGGCATTGGAGGTGCTCACTGCGGTTCTCTCTTCCCAGCGAGTCTGCCCCAGAGCCTGGAGGACAGGCCAGAACTGTGAGCTGGGCACACCAGCTCCTGGCCCCCTGACCAGTAAACCAAGGTGCCCCCAGACCTGGGTGCTGGGGTCAGACAGTCCCCACCACCCCTCACCTGCGAATGACCAGGTCTTCTTCTGGCTGCACAGTTAGTCACGAAGAGACACACCTGTGCCTTGTGTGTCTCTCGCTTTCAAAGTTTCTTACTAGTGAGCATGTTTCTCCAGGAAGGTGTTGGAGCTGGGACAAAGCCTTGATTGAAAGCAGGTTCCTGGGCATTTAAGAGCGGGTGATGGGGAGCTGGAGTGAAGGGTGTGCAGGAGAAGGCGGGAACTCTCTGCTGGTGAAGGAACCCTGGGCCAGGAGCTGAAAGACCTGGATCCAAGGCCTTCCCTGTACCTCACCTTCCCCATCTGAGAAATGGGGCCAAGAAGAAGGCCCATGCTGCCTCTCCCCGGGAGGGGAAGGCTGAGAGAGCCACGCAGCTCACTTGACCAACGTGTCAGGAACGTGTCATCACGTCCCCGCCTAGCAAACACTGCCGCCTGCCCTGCCCATTCATCCTCACTGACCCCTCATGCCGCTGGGCCCCGAAACACAGCAGCTCCCTTCCATCCCACCTGCGGCCGGGGCCGAGCAAACAGGAGGGCCCCGAGGGAGGCGAGTGCTCCTGCTTCTTGGGACAGTTTCCGTCTCCCTGGCATAAGGCCCAGGGTGTTGGCAGTAACTGTCCTAACGTGGCAGACCTGAGAGTTCTGGGGGTGTGGATGGGGCGGGTGGCAGTCAGGGGGTGATGTGGGAGGGGTGGGGGCAGAGAGGGGCTCTCCAGGGGTGGGGTCACCGAGGGGCAGGGTGTGGGCGTAGGCGGGGTGGGGACCCGGGGGCAGAGTGGGCCGTTGGCGCTGCCTGGGTAAATAACGCGGGCCCACGGCACACACCAGTGTTTGCACAGAAGGGCTTGAAATGGTTCCAGGCCTGCCCTCTGTCCCCCGCCCCCTTGTCCCTGCCCACCCCATCCCACCCCACCCCGACCTTTCCTTCCTTGTCACCTAGAGGAGCCCTTGAAAGAGAGAGTCGAAGTCAAAGGGAACACCCTTCTCTCCTGCTGGCGCTCCCTCCGCGGTGGGGAACTGCAGGGCTGCCCCGAGCAGCTGGGAAGGCGGGCAGTGCGCAAGACGGGCGGAGGGAGCTCTGTCCCCGCGCCGAGCAGCAGGCTCCGCTCTCCAGAGAAAAGGGGCATCGTTTCCTGAGCTGAACAAAGTTGTTGAACGGGCTAGCTGCAGCCCGGGAGAAACCGGAGGCATTTTCCAAGTTGGGTTCTTCTGCTGTCACACAGGCAGGGCAGGGTAGTGCCTCGGAGAGCCTGGAGCTGGCCCTGGCAGCCGCTCACTGTCCCAGGGGGCACGATGAACTCCACCGCTAGGGATCCATGGTCCTGTGACTACGGCCTTTAGCGCTGTCAGTCTGAGTCTCCACCGCGAGCACGGGTCAGGACCACCCCAGTGCTTGCTGACCACCGGCACTGCTGGGCCTCCCCCCAGCCTCTCCCTCCATCCCGCTTGGTTCAGGGCTCTGAGGCGGGCCTGAGAACTCAATTCCTAACCAGTTTCCAGCCGAGCCGGTGCCGCCGGTCCAGCACCACACTCCGAGAACCTCTGCTTTCAGCACAAATACCCCTGAGGAAGGACGCACTAGCTTGCCCTGGACGTGTTTCCATGCTCCTCGCCTCCCTTCTTAATGGCTCCCTGTGTTACTGGGGACATGTATTTGTTGGTGATCTTCCCCCTTTGCTCTGACTCCTCTTGAGTCTCAGGCCCGCACAGCATGGAAATATCCCAGAAACCCCGCTGCTTGGTGTGTGCCCCTCTCTCTGGTGCCCTGCTCACCCAAAGAACATACTCCAGTAGGGGTGGGCGCAGAGAAAAGGCCCTGGGCGCAGCCCAGCCTGGGTGACCAATGGGGAGGGAAGCCTCTAGCTGTCATCCCTGGGGGCCCTGGGGCCTCAGAGAGGAGTGGGTGTTGGGGTCACTGAGGGCCTCAGTTGTTCTGGCTTCTGGGCCTTCTCACCAACCCCTGCTGCCCTGGGAGAGGGGGCCTGTGGCTCTGCACCTGAGCACCACCTCCAGGGCCTGGGAGTGGAGAGGGCCCCAGGGGAGCACCTCTCAGGGGACGTCGAGGTAGGATGGGTAGCAGCCCTGAGTGGGAGCCAAGCCAAGCCACCTGTGCTTTGTTGCTTACTGACCACTTCATTGGCCTCATGCTGGGAATTCATTCACGTGCGCCCCCAAATGGCCCTGTGGGAGCGGGTGGGGGCCCCTGCCCTACTGGTAAGGTGCTTTACTCCCACCACACCCCTCACTTGCTTCTCTCTTTCTTTCACCTGGTTGATCAAGGTGATGGTGACTCTATCCCTTCCCCGCTTCCTTCAGGGGCAGAATGAATGAAAACTTTGCTACAGGAGGAAAGATTTAGGATAGCTCTCAGAAGGAACTTCCTCCGCAGGACAGTGGACTGGGGTCTGAGTATGGGCTTGCTAAGGAACAGAGGACCAGGCACGAAAGGCTCCTTTTCTAGGCCCCAGTTTGCTCATCTGTAGAATGGGACTGATCGTGTCTTCCACTGTGAGGACCGACGGAGGACGAGAACTTTGGGAGGTTGTGTTAAGCACACGACACATGCAGAGATTTGCTGCTGCCAGCCAGCCCGGCTTCTCTGGGGATGAGAAGATGTCCCTTTACAATCCGACCCCACCTCCCACCCGCATGTCTTCCCCAGCCCTGTCCCAGCTGCCCAGTGACCCGAATCCCCAGGCCCGGGGACGGCCCATTGGGCCCCTCATCCCTGTAACCAGCTTAGCGGCCCCCATGGGGATGGGGAAGCAGCCAGACCTGACTCCTTCCTCTCTTGTTTCTGCAGACGCGGCCGCCAGCCTGAGCAGCAGCGGCATGGGCAGCGCCAGCCCCAGCCTGAGCAGCCTGCCCCCCAGCCGCCTCCTGCTATCCCCCAGCGCTGTGTTTCGGACAGGCCCAGAGAAGGTGGCGGCCGCCGTGGTCAGGCCCGAGAGACAGGACTGGAGCCCCAGCCCACCCACCACACCCGAACAGGGTCTGTCTGCCTTCTACCTCTCCTACTTGGACATGCTGTACCCCGAGGACAGCCACTGGGCCGCCAAGGGCCCCGGGGTCAGCACGCAGGACAAGCCACCTGAGGAGCCCGAGCAGTGCCCGGTCATCGACAGCCAAGCCCCGGGGGGCAGCCTGGACTTGGTTCCAGGCGGGCTGGCCTTGGAGGAGCACTCGCTGGAGCAGGTGCAGTCCATGGTGGTGGGCGAGGTGCTCAAGGACATTGAGACGGCCTGCAAGTTGCTCAACATCACCGCAGGTGAGTCCTTCCGCACGTGCACCTCCCAAGGCGGGGACAGGCCGGGCTGAGGCTGCTGGGGGAGCGGGGACATGGCCTGCTGTGCTCTGGCCAGCCCTGCCCAGCCTCAGGCAGCCCCAGGAACACTGGTGCTTCTCCACACATGGGCACATAGCTGGGAGCCGAGGCTGGGGAGCTCTGACCCTCCGTGCACCCCACCTGCACCCTCTGAGTCCCTGCTGGATGAAGTGAATTCGAGCTTGACACCTTGGGGCCACCACCTCCTCTCAGACTCCTCTGCCCTCCTCCCAGCTGCACCTCCCTCCTCGCTGCATATTTTATTTATTTATCTTGTTCATTTTGTCTTCCCCGCTGGAATATACACATGCAGAGGACACCATTTTCATTTGTTTTGTTCATGGTTACATTCCTAGCTCCTGGGATGGCACCTTGTACTCAATAAACAGTAACTTAATGTGCCAGGCCCTGTTCTGGCACCAGGAAGCTGGGTGGTGAGCACAATGCAGAAGCTTCCTCATTTATGAAGGCGACATTAGCGTAAGGGAAACAGATCAAACGTAAAAGTGAAGGGACGTCAGGAGGCTGGGCATGAGGGTGTGTGCCAGGGCCTGTGGTTACGGAGCTGATGCTGTGGGCCGAGGGGCTACTGAGTCTCCAGCCCCGCCCCTCCACCGTCTCTGCAGCTCTGGGCAGGCCTGACCCATCTCCTGGGTCCCTGAGCCCCGGCATGTGAGCATCTCACTATCTCACTCTGCTGCTTTCACACAGGTCTTCGGGCCTCCCTCAGGCCCAGCCCCTCCTAGCAGACACCTTGGCCACGCCCCCGACCCCCGCTGGTGCCGCCTTAAGGCAGCTCCTGCCAGTGCCCCAGCTCTCCAGTTGCCCGATGCCCAGGCCAGCCCCCCTGATCCCAGGGAGGTCTCCCACGGTACCTTCACTCCCACACTGGGTTGGGGAGGGAGGGGCCTGTCCTCTGGACAATGGGGACAGAAACAAATAGATTTGACCCTAGAGAGGAAAATGGGTTTATTAAGTGGGGCAGCCTAATCTTCAGGTCACACTGCTGGGGAACCAGTTTAGACCAGTGTTCATTTGGAACCCCATTGTGACTGTGTCCCCCATCCTCGTCTCCACCCGTGAGCTGTGCCAGGCTCACCCCAGAGCAGCTCCCCAGGGGGACATCTAGGACATAGCCAGTGACTCCCCTCCCCCACCCGAGGCCCTCAGTCGCCCCTGACCACCCTGAGACCTGCCATTCATTTATCTGTTCATTCAGCGCATGTGCAGTTAGCAGCTACTATTCACCAGCTCCCAGTTAGGAGCTGGACAAGAGATGGAACTCTCATTGCCTCAGTTTCCCCATCTGTAAAATACAGTAGGGGGAGTGGAGGTTTGGGTTATAGGGTTAATTCTTGGCTGGATTTTTCCGTGTTTCTTTGAGGGGCTTTGGGAAGGCAAGAGGCAGCTGGAGGAGAAGTTCATGAGTTTCTGGTCTAATGTCACTGTTCCCTCCAGGGCTATAGCTGCCCAGCATGTCATTTGGAGGCGCTGGAAGTGTCAACCCAAGGTCTGGATGAGGTGGGGGGGACAGAGGACCCAGGCTCTCCTGCCCTGAGCCAAGTTTGTTTACAGGGCCCTGCTCCTCCCTCTCACCCCGGGGAACCCCTCCACAGGGCCCAGCCCCACTGGGGGGTTCAGGGTCCTGGGCCACCGGTCCCCAGCCCCACAGCATGCCGTGGGAGCGCAGTGGCCACATTCTGGACAAGGCCCCACACAGCTCCGGGGCTGAGGGAGTGTCTCTTGCCCAGACCCCATGGACTGGAGTCCTGGCAACGTGCAGAAGTGGCTCCTGTGGACGGAGCACCAGTACCGGCTGCCCCCCGTGGGCAAGGCCTTCCAGGAGCTGGGGGGCAAGGAGCTGTGCGCCATGTCAGAGGAGCAGTTTCGCCAGCGCTCACCCCTGGGCGGGGACGTGCTGCACGCCCACCTGGACATCTGGAAATCAGGTGGGACATGGCATGGGCGGCAGCAGGGACACGGAGGGGAGCTCAGGCCAAGGTGTCTGCTGGGAGGTTACTCTCTGCTGTCCTCCGCTGTGGACCCAGACCCTAGTGCAGCTGCCTCCCTGGAGCTTGGGTGACCACTAGCCCTGGCCAAGCCCAGAGGACGCAGGGCAGAGCACGTGGGAAGTTTGGAGGTAGAAGTTAGACTGTGAGGACATGGGAGGTCACAGCTGATGGGACCGTAGATGCTACAAAGTCCTTCTTTGTCCCTCTAAAATGTCATTTTTTTTTCAGCTGTTTTTCATTGGCGAAGTAATGGGGTAATAAATGTGTACAATTTTTTTTAACTTAGTGAAAATAATATATCGTAAAAAGTAATTCTTCCCCTCACTCCAGACCCCCAGCTTTCCAATCCCCCTCCCTGGGGGCAACCACTGTTACCTGTTTCTTGGGAAGGTTTGTGCATATACAAGCAACTACATATGTGTGGTTTTTTGACCCTGTTTTGAAAAACATGGGCACTGTCAGAGTGTACCGTGTTCTGTACTTGGCGGCGACCCTGGATCCCGTTCCCCGCCGAGGTGCAGTCAGCCACCCTGTTCTTTTGAAAGGCTGCATGTGGACCCCACCTCCACCCACTGGCACCCTGCACTGAGCAGTGTGCTTTGGAGGAAGTGCTTGCTCAGTGAGTCAAGGCCCCTGACCTTAGGGGTCCCGGAGAGCAAGGGGCAGGACCTACTCATATGACCCAGTCAGAGACCAGTGCCCTGTCCCCCAGGCTCCTTGTCAGTGACTGCCAAGGCCAGTGGTCAGTACCAGGCTGAGTGCTGGGGGGCAATGGGGCTGGAAACTGGTTGCCTTCACCCTCACCCCACTGCCACCCCCACCCCCACCACTGCTGGGTCTGGACAGGGGAGATAGGGAGGAGGCTGGGTGGAGAGCAGGAGGGTTGGAAGTGCTGGGCGAACTTGGCAGCTGGAAGGCAGTGGGTGTTTATTATGCGGGACACAGAACAAGGAGCTGTGCAGACTTCCTAGGACCCTTGCAGGTTCCGTGAGGAAGTGTCCCGGCCCGTTTCGTAGGCGAGCAAGGCTCCACGTCAGCTCTTCCCTCTGAGCAACAGGGGGCCGAGTCCGGGCATGTTAAGGCCCCTACCAGTTCTGAAATCCCAAATTTCCTTCAAGGAAGCAGCTATAGACTGGCAGAGGGAGGGACCCATTGGGAAACCTGGGCCATAGGGAGCCTCTATGGCCCCACAGTCCCACCAAAATGTCCTCCATCCCCTTGGGGTCTCTTCTGGGTCCCCAACCTCCTTTCTTTGTCCTGCAGCCGCCTGGATGAAAGAGAGGACTTCCCCTGGGACAATTCACTTCTGCGGTGAGCAGGGCAGGGCACTGAGGGGCCGGGCTCTGAGCGCTGAGCGCTGAGGTCGAGGGGTGGCTGCCAGGGAAGCAGGGGTGGCTGCAGTTCCCCACTCACCACCACCCTCCCTGGCTGCCCAGCCTCCACCAGCGAGGAGAGCTGGACGGACAGCGAAGTGGACTCATCCTGCTCTGGGCAGCCCATCCACCTGTGGCAGTTCCTCAAGGAGCTGCTGCTCAAGCCCCACAGCTACGGCCGCTTCATCCGGTGGCTCAACAAGGAAAAGGGTGAGCTGAGCGACTGGTGGGTTCACTGTGGGGCTTGGGGCAGGACCAGTAATGAGGGGGTGCTGAGGGCAGTGGAGGCTGCCTGGGTTCCTACGGGCACTAGGCCCAGGGAGGGGTTGGGGCTGGGCAGAGGGGTGGAGCTGGCCCTCACCTTTGCCCTGAATGACAGACGTGCTGCTGTCACTGGACCCACTCAGGGTGTGTGCTGTTTGTGCCCATGTCTGTCTGTCCGTCCGTCTGCTGGCCAGGCTCTGTCTTGTTCAGGATCTCCAGGGCCACACAGTGCCAGGGACATAGTAGGCGCTTGACATTCTGCTGAGAATGGGACACAGTCTTTGACCTCAAAACATCATAGCTTCACCTTGGCTGCTGTGGCTCAGTGGGCTGAGTGCCGGCCTGTGAACAGAAAGGTCGCCAGTTCGATTCCTGGTCAGGGCAGGCGCCTGGGCTGCCAGCCAGGTCCCCCAGTTGGGGGCGTTTCTCTTGCACATAATGATGTTTCTCTCTCTCTCTCTCTCTCTCTCTCTGTCTCCCTCCCATCTCCTCTCTCTAAAAAGTAAATAAAGTCTTTAAAAAAGAAAAAAAAACATAGCTTCACAGGGAGACTGATGTCACCCAGTGAGAAGTGTAGTGCGAGCCACACGCATGGCATTAGGTTTTCAAGCACCACAGGAAAAACATTTACAACAGGTGAAATCAATTTTATTAATAATTTTATTTAACTATCATAACTTATTATAATTTCAACATATAACAAATATAAAATTTCTAGTGAGATATTTTACTAAGTAATACTTACTAAGTATTTCTAGTGAGATATTTTACTGATGTGCATTTTACCCTTACGACATACCTCATTTTGGACTTGCCACATTTCAAGTGCCTGAGAGCTCCCTGCGGCCAGTGGCTGCCTCACTGGACAGCGCAGGGCTACATGGTGTGTGTGTGTGTGTGTGTGTGTGTGTGTGTGTGTGTGTGTGTGTTTGCAAAGGCTCAGAGCCAAGAAATCCAGGCTCTGAGCCCCATCTCGTCAGTAGTAGCTGGGGGTGCCTGGACCTCAGCCTTCAGATCCATTCACCTGACCACCCTCACCAAGCACCTCCTTTTATGCCACATGTGCTTGGGGGACGTTTACAAAGAATTATAGTGCCCTGGGGCCTCGGGGAGGATTCGGCTGTACCTAGTCCTCAAGGGGCCCGCAGTCTTGTACGGGAACTATCAGTAAAATGGGCCAGTACGCAGAGCATGTCAGGGCTTCGAAAGCACCATGGGGGCAACTGTGCCCAGGTCAAGGAGGACTTCATGGAGGAGGTGATTTGGAGGCTGAGCATGGAGGATGAGAGGGGCTAGAAGGGGTGGAAGAGAAGTTCCTGCACAAGGCGTGATGACTCTGTGTGTACATGTAAGACTGAGAGTGAAGTAGCGGCCCCTCCGGTCCTCTGGTGCTCTGGGGGGAGGGCCCCTGGTGGAGTTCTAGGGAAGGGAGGACGGGAGAGCGAGGTGGCCTGGGAACGCTGCCCGAAGGGGCTGTGCTGACCCGGGCCTTGCCAGGAGGGGTTAATACTGGGGGTGTTAACAATGCAGCGGTTCTTCCCAAGGGGCACTTCCTTCAGACTCTGTTAGAAGCACTTCCTGTAACCACTCACCCCCACTTATCCACAGGAAAAAGGGGCCTCAGACAGCTTCTAAAGGTAGAAAATAGCAGGGCCAAGATACAAACGGAGGTTGGCCCAGCCCCAAACCCACTCTTTCCACCACATCCCCTGAATTAAGTCTGCCGGCAAGGGCTGTGTGTGCAGAAGCGTCTGAGAATGGCAAAGAAGTCTTTCAGGCTTGGGAACTGCAGGGCGGTGGGGCGGGTTGAGGACGACCGTGCCAGGGGAGCTGAGGGCACTGTTGGAGCCAGCTCGGCTTCTGTGTGAGGTGCACACACCCCACAGTGGGAGCCGTGGCAAGGGCCAGGCCCTCAGAGCCCCTAATAACCCACTGAGGTACTCAGGCTCAGCCTGCACCCAGGAGGTTCAAGCCTCTGTACTATTATTTACCACTCTCTGGGCCCTGTGGCACGCTCTTCGCACGCATTTCTTTGGTCCTCACACCGACCTTGGAAGTAGGTATTATGGCCCCCATGGCCTGGCCCTGCCCCCAGGACACTGGCTGGGTTGGCTTTCAAAGAAACTGACTTAGTCTCGGTCTTTCTTCCTCTGGCTGTTCCCTACCTGCACATTGGTTGCCTCTGGGCCCTCCTGCTCCCCCAGGCATCTTCAAAATTGAGGACTCCGCCCAGGTGGCCCGGCTGTGGGGCATCCGAAAGAACCGCCCCGCCATGAACTACGACAAGCTGAGCCGCTCCATCCGCCAGTATTACAAGAAGGGCATCATCCGGAAGCCGGACATCTCCCAGCGCCTTGTCTACCAATTCGTGCACCCCATCTGAGGGCTTCGGGTCAGGCCCAGGGCTTGAACTCATCCTTCCCCGACCTCCCTCCTGCCTGCCCCTGTCCGGGCCAGACCCTGAGCTGGGGGAGAGGCAGTGCGCTGGCATTCGGAGTCCAGGGTCAGGGAGGGGATGGCCCAGTGCTCCCAGGAGTGTAGTGAGCTCTCTGGGGCCCGAGGGACCCTGGGTGAGGATGCTTCCTCCTCAGGCCTGACTGTTCACACCCCGCCCACTGCGGGATGAAGGGAGACAGGGCTGTGTTCAGTGTTCACAGCTCCCCAGGGAAGGCACTCCCTCCACACCAGCCTCTGATCTCAGCATTTCTAGAGCGGACCTAACAGAATGGCAGTGACTTGTCCAGGGCCACTCATAGTCCAGCGCTCTCCTCCACTCACACTCTGCACCGCACCTGGCATGGTGCCAGGAGATGTCTGCATCCCTGAGTTGGGGAGCCAGGGGTGTCTCTGGGAACGGGTAATAAAGATACTAGAAGACTGACATGGCCCCAGTGTTTGTGCAGTGAGTGAGTGGCACAGCACAGAGGCATCAGTGCTCAAAGGGGTTCTGGTCACAGGGCATGGGGTGATCAAGGGAGTCTTCCTGGGGGAGGTGGCATTGAACTGATCCTAAAAGGAAAGGAACGATTGATCGGTAGCAGTTGTGGGAAAGTGGCAGTGAGTCCTCAAGTCCAAAAAGGGACTGGAATGGCCCTTGTCTCCCCCAACTCTGGTGTGGGCTGAAAGGGGGGAGGGGCTGGGCCTGACAAGAGTCTGTACTTATGAGTGCAGAGCAGACAGGGTCCTTGGCCATCCTCTTGTTCTGCCTGGAGTGGGCCAGGGTCTGGCCCTCCCGCAAGGGGGCCAAGAGCCCTTGTCTCTGGCCAACCATGGGGGCTCTGGCTGGGGTAGCAGGGGTGTGGTTGAGGGTGGGTGCTTCGGTGCCCCTTGCAGGACACTGGTTCTGCTTGTTCAAGGCACCTCTCTCCTGAAGGGGGAGGTCACAGACCTTAGTAGTGCCCTCTTTGAAACTGTGAGCCCTGTAAGTGGGGTGTGAGGGTGTGATGGGGAGGGGGTGTGGTCAGAGTGTGTGTGTGTGTGTGTGTGTGTGTGTGTGTGTGTGTGTTGGGGGAGATGGGACCCACTACCCACTCTCCCGGGCAGACCAGCCCGCTCAGCTTCTTCATGCTTCCCTCGCATCTGTTCACCGGGCTCAGGAGCCCTGAGGGCTGACTGTGTGCTTCCACTCCAAAATTAGGGGCTATCCCCCCATTTTTCAGATGATGAAACTGAGTCTCAGGGCAGTCGACTTGCTCACACACAGCCAATCAGCAGCAGAACCAAAACCTAAACCCACCAGGACAGGGCTCTCTCTGCTTCCTGACTGGTCAGTGCCCTCAGCCTCTGTAACTCTTACCTTCTGAGGACGGGCTTCCAGGAAACGAGATGAGGAGCCAGCCAGCGCTGCCCAGACCACTGAGGGTTAAATGCTGCTCAGTGCTGCTGCCTTCTGCCCTCCTCAATTTTATTGTCTTCAGAAGAAAGTTTAGTCCTGGCAGTGAGCAAACAGCACCTTGGCACCTGTCAGCTGGAACTGGGCCCGGAGGAGGAGGGGGCCCTGACCTAGTCTGCCCACCCCCTGGGAGGGAACAGGTGGGGACCCTGGCCGGAACCCAGCTTGGCTCTGCTGAACTGGTTTGTTTCCCTGCTGGCCGTCCTGCCCCCATCCTGCCCCCAACTTGGTTGCTGGAGCCACCTGCTTCCACATCCCCAGGTGGGCCCGCGTCTGGAGAGGCCTTGGATCTCAGGTAGGGGCTGGGGGGAGGGGAATGAATGCCTGGAAGTGGGGAACTCCAGGAAGGGGAGCTGTGGGGAATGGGGTGGGGCAGCTTCCTGCTCCGAGGATCTGCCCCGATGCACACGTCCCCTCTGGGGCATACACCCGTCCAGGGACACCTGCGTGCGGGCAGCAAACTCAGGAGTCCCCCCGCTCCACAGCCTGATGAACCCCGCCTGGCCTAGGTGTTCCTGGACCCTCCTCATGGACCCGCATCTGGGGCCCCCCATCATGGCATGGAGCAGCATGTGCAAATGCGTCAAGGCAACATTTTGGGCTCATTTGAAGAGTCCTCCATTTGGCTAAAATCAGGCTCTTGTCACTGCAAGTGGATTTGAAGGAGACAGGCTATGTGGCGGAGAATCAAGTCAACCTCCACTTGACCTTTTCTCCCTGCCCTGCCTGGGACTACAGACAACCAGGAACCACTGGCCTTAGCAATCACTTCTAAAATTTTGCTTTAAAAACTGAAGCCTGTTCAGGGGTCAAATTCACCCTTGTACTGTGAGTGTGGGACCCCAAATGCCCCAGCTTTTCTGGTCGGTGCTCACTGCCAGGCACCCAGGACCTTGACAGACACTCAGGAACCCCAGAGAGCACCCAGAGTGACCCTCTGTGCAGGGACGGGACCCGGGCCCTGGAAGGGAAAGGCCAGCCCTTAGTACCCCAGCCCACTGGTGGCCATCCAGGACAGTCCCCGGGTGTCCTGGGCATTCCTTCTCGGCCCGACATCCTGCCCACAGGTAATTCTCCGGGGCCTCAGAAGACACACGACTCAAGATGACAACGCCCAGCCGGGTTGACAGTTCTGGGTTTTATCCACAGTCATACAGTCACAACCTATATATATATATATTTGTATTTATATACCTTTAAATTACACAATCATGTACAAAACAGGTGCATTGCTGAGACCACAGCACTTCTCGGAGTTTCACAAGTGTCGGACGAATGGAGTCAGGAAGCCGAGGGCGGCAGAGGGCGGCGGCAGGGCGGCCCTGGCTCCAGGCAGAGCCAGGCCACAGAACGGTGGTTAACTTAGGAAGAAACACATCACTCATTGAGCCCTACAGAGCGGCCCGTGCAGCATTGAGGGTGTGGGCAGGGGGCTACAGGAGGCAGTGGGCTCGGTGAGGGCACGGGCCCTGCTCTTGATGCTGAACGCCCTGACGTCAGCGCTGACAGGCGGGCCTGGGCCCCGGGAGCTCAGGGGGTCTTCCAGGTGAGACCCTCCACTCCAGGGCCCAAGGAGCCCAGGGACCCACTGCTCAGAAGGAATTGGGTTTCAAGTCCCTGCCGCAGAGTGGGCAGCTAGAGCGCTGAGGGGGACAGCCAGTCACTGCCTCTCCCCAAGTGCTGGGAACCTGCTGGCACAGACAGAGGGAGCCTGGGCTCCACGGTGCAGATGGGCAGCTGTCTGACTCCCAGCGGTAGGTGGTAAAGGGCCCTCAACTCCAGCTCCTGCTTGGAGGAGAGGCAGAAGGGGCTTTTGTTCTGGCATGGGAAGGGCTGAAGTTTTCCAAAATCTTGCTCCAGGCTCTGAGGGGCCTAGGGCATAGCTTAGGCTGCAATGGAGGCCAACAGAGCAGTGATAAGGAGTGTGCTGTGGAGGAGAGTCTGCCTGTCCCTAGAGGTGCCATTGTCCCCACCCCCCAACTTTCCTGGCCTTGAGCAAGGCCTGTCCCAGCTCCAGTCCCTGCCCGAGTATGCCAGGATTCTCTGTGCCATATGAACAGGGTCAGGGCTTTGAGGCTGGGGCCTGTGACCTAACAGGAGACTGTGGGAAGAAAAAGCAAGGAGCAAGAGGCTGATGGGTGACAGAGGGTCTGGGGTAGACACTGTCTTCACCTAGAGGCCGGGGGCCAGGTGTTAGGGAGGGAGCAGGGTGTCTGCTGCTCTGAAGCCGAGCAGTGGCACCACTGTCAGGCTCACCTGGTACCATCAGGCTAACCTGGTGCCTCGGGAAGTCTCAGGACCTCAGCACAGAGGTTCCAGGAGATTCCTTTTCCAGTCAGTCCCTCACTTCTCGGGACCCAGCCACCCTGCCCCCACTGCCATGGGAGAGGCTGGTCCTTAGAGTAATCAAGTGCTACTTTCTTTCACCAGCCACAGGAAACACTGCTGCTCTGGGCAGGCCCCTTGTCTCCTCCCACCCCAAAGTTCTTTAACTGAGACCCAGGCCTGCAGAGACGGGGGGGGGGGGGGGGGGGGGGGGGGGGTGTGCTGCCAGCAGGGGGAATGCTGCTCCGGGGCCAGGGCTGTGGTGATGGAGGGGAGAAGGCAGATAGACGTGGTGACTGCCCTGCTCCTGAGGGCCAGGGCTCCTCCCTCTGGCCATTCCCAAGCCTCTCCTATTGGCTGCAGGCTTTCCCTGATGCTCCCAGGCTGGAAGCTCCCAAGGGTGTCTCCCCAGGCAGGCCAGAGAATGGGAGGTGAATGGGAGACCCCAAAGCTTGATCTCCTGAGGGCAGGCTGAAGCTGGTGCTTCTCTGGCTTCAGACGGATGTGGAGGGAAGGAGGGTGGGTGAGTGGGGAGGGAAGAAGGGTTGAGTGAGTGAGCAAGATGCCCTCCCCCTCAGGGAATAGGAGGAGGGTGCTACTGTTGCTGGCTTTGCCCTGTGCTTTGGGGCCCCTCCCCCTGCCTGAGGACTTGTGTGGGGGGTGACTGTGTAAGTACAGAAGGGTATGTCTCTGAGAAAGAGCCCAGGCCTGAAGTGCAGGCAGCTGGAAAGAAGGGCCCTAGCAGGGTCCTGGTCCCTCAGCCGAGCCCAGCATTGGGAGGTCTGAGGGCCAGCTCCCCCTTCACGCACCCTCCTACAGCACAGTGACTCTGTCAGTGACTCCAGCTCACCCCTGTTCACGTCTGAGGGAGTCAAGGGGCACTTGGCAACCTCTACGGGAGAAGAGAGTGACTATTCCTCTCCCAGAGGGTGAGGCCAGGGAAGAAGGGGGCTCCCCGGGGCATAGTGGAAGACTTAACACTGGGAGGCCCCTTGTCTGGGGTTGGAGAGGAGGCCTCTGAGAGTAAGTGGTGGTGGACCGGGGGAAGGCCAGGCAGGAGGAGGTCAGAAATCATGGTGGGGGAGGGGCATGGGGCAGGTGCTGGCAGCCAGGGGTGGAGAGGAAAGGGGTGGGATGGGGGCACTGAGGCAGAATAAGAGGGTCCGGGAGATGTCTCCCAGGGCTCAGGAGACTTTTCAATGGGATCTAAAGAGCGGATGTTGTGATGTCTTCGCTGGGCTAAGTCCTAAGACCCTCACCGCAAGTGCCGCCAGTCTGGCCTCTGGGGGCCCTGCAAGTGCTCCGTCTCTTTGTAGTTATTTTGTTCTGTTTTGACTTTTAAAAAAATAAAAGCTTGATCGGAAAATATGTCTGGAACTCTATGGCCAGGGAAGGTGACAAGAGTGGGAAGGGAGGGCAAGGAGTGAGGGGTGGTGTGGAGGGGAGCAGGGCAGCTAGATGGCCTCCACGTAATTGGCGGGATAGAGGCCAAACTGCCCGCTGTCCAGCCGCCCGCGGCACCAACCCTGCTCGTCCTCCTCGCCCAGCTTGGTGAGCTCATCTCCTGGGAAGGAAGGGGACACAGAGGAGATCCATGACAGAGGCTCAGAGAGGTCTGTCCCTCTACTCCCATACTGCTACGTAAGCCCTCCAATGCTGTTATGCTAGGCTGACCCCTAAACCCGCCCCCTTTTATTGCCCCAATGCCAGCCCCGAAGGATCAGCCCCAGTCACATACCCAAGTGTTGCCCCCTGTCACCCACCTAATGGGGGTCTCGCCTTGCCTCCGGCTTCATTTCCCAGGTCAGGCCTCCCTGTTCCGGCACTCCAGGCCCTTAGGACCGCCCCCCATCCTATTCTCAGGTCCTGACTCCACCCCTGGCTCCCAGTTACCCACTCTCAGGCCCTGCGCTTGCCCTCCAATTCAAGTCTTGGCCCTGGGCTCAGGTCAAACTTGTTTTGGCCACTCCCAGCACCTGGTCCCTCCCACAACCGCACTCCCTGCCAACCCCAGCATCCCCTGTCCTCAGGCCCCGCCCCACCAGCTCCGCCCACCGTACCAGCCTTGAAGCTGAGCTCATCCTGCTCCTGGCCGTCGTAGTCGTAGAGTGCACGCACACGTACTCCCTTGGCGTCGTCCTCAAAGGGGTTAGAGCCGCCGTTGGCCTCATTGCCCCCAAAGGGGTTCCCGCTCTCATCGTCTGACCACTCAGTGGCATACGGCTGGCCCCTGTCATAGCTGCTAACGCTGAGAGGCGGAGAGGACCCAGCGTCAATGGCCTCTCACCTCATCCCTAGGGCTGCCCCTCTCCCCAGTCAGAGCCCTGGACCCGTATTTCACCAAGGCTGGAGCGGGGGTGGGCCTCCTAAGAGGGATCCTAAGTCAGTGACTCTCACAGACAGCTCTTTAAACAGATGTGAGGCAAGACAATTAGCATAATTACTCAGCCTTAGAGGAGGGGACACTGACAGAGACCCTGAGGGCACCTGACCCTTCACCTGAGAGGGCCAGTACAATCTAGTGGTTAAGAGTGATAATTCTGGAGCCAGACTCTTGGGCATCATATCCTGGCTCTGAGGCTTACTAACTAGCTGTGTGACCTTCTGCAATCACTTAACCTCTCTGAGTATCAGTTTCTCCATCTGTAAAATGGGAATTTTCACACTTCTCAGAATGCTTAAGCCTTCAATGAGTTAATATATGGAAGATACCTAGAACAGAGCCTGGCACAGGTGGGAGCTCTCAAAGGACTAGCTAGCACTGTCTTTGAAAGGAGCATGAGGTTGCTGTGGTTCAGGCCATTTCTTGTCCTTGAGGTAAAACTCAAGAGCCCTCTGGCCTCCAGGGAGCTCCACAGGAGGCACTCACCTGCCACGGTCCCCTGCCTGCGACGTGGACTCCACCACCCCGGTGGCATTGGTCAGCGCTACCCCCTCTGCCTTCTTGGGCTGTTTCTCCTTCTTGGTGGTCGTGTGAGGGAGGTCTGGGTTCCACTCCTGGCGGGCACCAGGGGAGCAGTCAGGCTGGAGGCTGTTCCCTGAGGCCTCTTCCAGACTTTTTGTGCTTTGCTTCCCCCACCCCACACATCCTTACCTCAAATTGGGGCCAGTTCATGGGCATGCCAGGACCACTGGTGCTGCGGAACCATCTGAGGTCGTCCTGGGCATCGGCCCCCCGGATGGCCTGCTCCAGCTCCCGGTACACGTGGACATAGCTGTGCATAGCGGAGATGGGGAAGTGGGGGGCAAGATGTCTCGCAGCTCCTTCTTATCCTTGGCGAGGGCAGGAGCCCTTTCAGGGACCGGGTGCTGGCATGGCCCCCAGCTAGGAACCAGGCAAGCTTCCCAAGGAACAGTCTCCATGTGGGCATGCCCAGCGGGCACCCTTTGCTGTCCATACCTTAGCTACTCGCCCACCCATCCAAGCACATTTCTCGAGTACCTAGTATGCACTGGCTGGCACCCAGTCAGTAGCTGTGTTTGGGGCCTCTTCGCTCTTGGGCCCTGCAGCTCAGCCCTCCCCCTCCTATCACTATAATGTGGGGCCTGGGATGCCTTGCACGCCAGTTCTACCCTCTGCTGCCTGTGCCTGTGCCCGCCATGCTGCCATGCCCAGCTACCTGCTGTTCTCAGCTAGGTTGAGGTGACGTTTGATGTCCAGCAGCACCTCCTTGAGGAAGACCAGTCGCTTTTCCTCAAATTGCTGGCACTGTTCAAACACCTGCTCCATGCCCTCCATGTACTGGGGAGTGGTCTTGCCCACCTCTTCCAGCACTTTCTCATACTTCTCCTGCGTCTATAGGCACCAGGGTGAAGGGAGGGTGAGACCCAGGCTGACGGCCACCAGCTGCCGCCCACTCCCAGGGGCCCTGAGCGCCCAGCCTGGCCGGCACCTTCTGCACATCTTGCTTGCACTTGTCCACTTTGTCCTGCAGCTTCTTCTGCTGTTCGGGTGTGACTGACTGCTCCGTCTTGCTATTCATCTCTCGTGTCACAGCCAGCTTCTCCTCTTTGCAGGCCAGATGGTAGGCCTTCTTGGCTGCCTCTAGCTGTGGGGAGGGGAACACAGGGCAGGCCTCCTACTTGTGAACAGGAGCCAATGTGGTCACTTGTCAAGTCCTCCCACCTGCCCACTCTGCCAGGAGCTGTGAGCACACAGTCTTAAGAGGCAGAAGGGATGCACACCCTGGCTCCAGGTATTTGGGAGCAGTGTCCACCCACCTGTGGATGCTTCCCTGCCCGGCACTGCCTGCCACCCCTAGGGCACGCTCCTGGTGAGCACTGCAGTGCCTGCCCACCTGTGGATATATTTTCCTGGAAGGCAGTCCCGCCCCTCAGGGGCACAGTCCCAGAGGGCAGTGCACCACCACCCCGCCTGCAGATACCCGCCCTCTGACGAGACTGCCCCTCTGAGCTCTCCCGCCCACCCTTGCCCTGTCTGTGGCAGCCACCCCCGGGCACCTCCTTCATCTTCTTGGCCCAGGGTTTCTGGGCCTTGCGGAAGCCATCTTCAGCCTCCTTGGTCTCCTTGAAGCCGCCCATGATCTGCTTGTGATAGGCATCCTTCTGCCAGTTCTTGACCTTCTCCAGGTCCTCGTTCAGCAGGTTGTTCTTCACCTCCTGATGCAGTTCGCTCACCTTGTCTGCCTCCGTCATCATGGCGCCCCAGGCCCGTTCCAGGCTGCCATACTGTGGGCCTGAGGACATGGCCATGGGGTCACAAGGCCTTCATGATCCCCTGCCCAGAGGCCCTCCTGCCACACCCCTCCTTTCTCTGAGGCTTTCTCATACTTCGCAGGGCAGCAGAAATGCTCTCTTCTGCTCTCCCTATAGTTTTCTTCACCTGCTAGGGCCCAAGTACAGCCATCTTCTCCAGGATGCCTTCTCTGACTGCTCCACCACACACCTCAGCCTGCAGCCCTCACTGAATTCCTCTTCTACATCTGTCTCTGTGTCCACTCCCTATCTTCCTCATCAGCTTGTGAGCCTATGGTGGTGGGGCGGGGCAGCCCCGACCCTGTGAGCTCTCGCAAGCCCAGCCCAGCGCCAGGCACAGTGGGTACTCCAGAATGTTGGCTGAATGCAAAACTGAAGAACCAACTGGTGACAGATACCAGGAAGCCCCTGGGACTAGACATTTGTTTCTCTGTATACAGGCATCGACTCTGTGCCAGGCACGTACAGGGCAGTGGGGGCCCAGTCCGTGCATTCATGGGGTTCAGAGTCTATTGGAAGAGAAAAACAGTAACCAATACATGTAAACGTCAACCTGAAACTGCTCTAGATTAAAAGAATCTAGAGACATGACAACTAAATGCAGTGTTCTGGATCGGACCCTGGACCAGCACACAACTGCCGTGATAGAATTTGCATACGGGCCATGTTAAATGTCCTGAATTTGATAGCTGAACTATGGTTACATCAGTAGATATTCTATTCTTAGGAGATACATGAAGAATTTAGGCTAAAGGTATATGTCTCCAATTTAAATGTTTCCAAAAACATGCATATAAATAGGAATAAAACAAATTTGGTAAAATGTTAATTGGTGAATCTGGGCGAACGGTATGTAATTCTCTGTACTACTCTTAAAACTTTTCTCTGACTTAAAATTATTTCAAAATAAAATGTTTGTGTTTTGTTTTGTTTTTTTTAAATTCAAACTAAAATTATACAAAGGGGAGTTGAAATACAGGGAGGCCTGGCTTGGTGGTGGGGCGGGGGGCAGGGAGTGCAGGTGTAGGGACAGTGCCTGCAGAGGCCCTGTGGCTGGGGCCGCAGGTACATCCAGGTGGCTGGTGCTCCCAGGACCCAGGGAGTGGGTTTAGGCCCTGGGGTCCGGGGATGGGCATGGGGGTCACCTTTCTCAATGAGCTGGCGCCAGCGCTTGGCCCAGTCGGTGAGCTGCTGCGCGTAGGCTTTCTCGATCTTGGCGCGCTCCTGCACGCAGTTCATCAGGTCGTTGCACAGGCGGTGCCCGTCATCGATGCGCTTCACTGTCCGCTTGTAGTTCCCCACCTGGCGGCCAAGCAGCGAGCACGATTCCCACAGGCTCCCGACCTCCCACCTCGGTCCGCCCTGGCCATCGCGTCCTGCAGGGGGCGCCCGCCTCCGCCTTCCTAGTGCGACTCGGTACCCTCTGACTTTCTGAGGACTTGGCACCCTGAGCCACACCCCTGTCTAAACACTCTGTGATCCCACTTTAAACATAATTTTGTCGCTGCCACAAAATACAGAAGTTCTTTTATAATTTGGACTTGGGCCAGATGAATTATTCATTTTGTTCTTGTAAGCTAAATCTATTATATTTATATAGAGTCACAAGTGTTGAGTTCAGCTGCAACTTCTTGACATAATATTATGCTTTGTAGACATCTCATTAAACACTTATTAATTTAGGTTTGGCAGTTTTCACTTTGGGTTTCATAAACCAATACAAAAAAATTCTGGGTTTCAAATATTCGGGGAGGCTCTGAAATACTGCCCTGTCTCCACCTCCGCGTTGCTCTAGGCTGCCAGAACTCACTCCATTTCCCTGTTACCAGTGCTCCGCCCTCTGCCCCCGCTTCACAGGGCAGGGGCAGGGAGCAGCAGGGAGAGGGTGTGTGAACTGTAAAGCGCTTCACCTGCCTTTGTGAAGTGCCAGGACTCTGTGCCACAGCCCGGAGAGCAGAGGGCCAGAGGGCCATTCTACATCATGGAATACATGGGATGTCTCCAGGGGCAGCTGTGGGGCCGAGGGGCTGGGGAGCAAGGCCTGAGGTCACGGGGTGGGTGGGGGCCTGGGCCTCCCTACAGCCAGGCTGTCTTTCCCCAGGAACTGGGAGCAGCAAAGCCTCACCTCCCAGAAGCTGTCAGTGGTCTCCTCAGAAGTGAGCGAGGCCTCGTCGTAAGAGCCGGACATGGTGTGGTCGTAGGGGGATGGACAGATGTGGAGCGGTGGTCAGCAGGCTGGGCTGCTCATGTGCTGGAGGGCAGGAGAGAGATTCCTGGAGATGAGGGACAGGTCCGACACGCCCCACTGCAGGCCTAGGCCCCGGCTTGCTGTGCTGTGGGGGGATGAGGGCTCCACAGGCATAAGCCTTGCATTGGGACTGGGACTCCCTGCCCAGGGACTGGCTCACCCCAAGAGTCACCCTGCGGCACCCCTTCTGCCCACCTCCCATCTCTGCTCTACAAGCCCTTCACTCCATCTCCTTTCCACTTCATCTCCTCTCTTCCCACTGCCCCTCAGATCCATCCTCTAGCTCCAATGTCGGCATCTCTTCTCAAAAGCCTGTCCCAACTGCCAGAACCATGGTGCCCACCACTGTTCTGTGCTCCTGGACTGAGGGCTAAATTAGAGCCACACAATTGCATGTTTGCTTTACATAAATCTGCTGTTTGCTTCACAGACACACAGGTCTTCAAAGCCAGCAATCAGGCTTATCTTTGTGCGTGTCCTGCACCACCCACCCCCAGGGCCCATCACCCTGTAGGACCCACTAGAACTCAAAAAACCCCAGCTTGCTTCTCAATCCATCCCCCTCAGCACTGCCCACCCTGACCCAGACAGGTCCTTGCACTGGGCCCAAAACACCCACGGAAGCTCCCTGCCGCCGCCCCAGCCAATGCACAGCCCTCCCCAAAGCACCCGCCTACAGCCTGGACCCAAGCACCCTGGGAAATTGGCCACGGGCCCCCTCCTACCTCCTGACCAGGCTGAGCCCCTCCTCAGTTCCCTGAGCTGCTGGGCCCTGAAAATGCCCTCTGGCTGCCCTGTGCCCAGCCTCAAACCAAAGGCCTCCATTAGCTGCTTCCAGGTCCCTAAGAGTTCCAGACATGCAGCTTCTGGCCCACATGTCAGACCACTGTGACCTGTGTGAGCATCAGGCCACTGTACGTGGCTTGGTACTGTCAGCGGCATCTAGGCCATGTGCTGCCCTGTTCCAGTCCCCCACCCAGGACTTGTTGCCACCCCGGGCAAGAATGGTTTAGGCATCAGGAGACTGGACCCCAAGGGCCTGGAGCCTGGTCTTCAAAGGGGCAGGGAGGCCAACCCAGGCCTGACCCCACTACAAGCTGACAGCCTGTGGCTGGGGTCACCTCCCTGGCTCTGTACCCTAACCTTGGGGACTGAGAAGACTGACAATGAGGACGCTTGGCCTCTACAAGAATCAGCCCAACCCAGGGGTCCAAGGGGCCCTAAGGCCTTACCAGCAGCTGGCCATCCGGCTCAGGGCAGGAGCCCCAACACCTGAGGGTCGGGGGTCAGGGATGCCCCTGCCCCCTCTGGCCTCAGTCTTCCTATCTGCCCAGGACCAGTGCTCTCTTCCCAGTAACAACCCAGTGTTGCCTCCTGCACCTCTCAGGTGCCAGACATACTTTGCTTCTTTCCCCTTAGCAAAGACTCAACTCTCCCACGAACTCACGCAGAGTGGAGGGCTGGGGTGGGGGAGAGGGCAGCTGGAGTTCATTGAGGGACAAAGAAATGAGTCTGAATTTTTTTCTCCTTAATTTGGCACTTTTCACTTATAAAGCAGTACTTGCCTCATAAAGAAAATATTGAATGTGAGCCCTGACTGGTGTGGCTCAGTGAGTCGGGCGTTGTCCCACAAAGCGAAGGTTCACCAGTTTGATTCCGGTTACAGGCCAGGCCCTTGGTTGGGGCGCACACAAGAGGCAACCAACTGATGCTTCTCTCACACTGATGTTTCTCTCCCTCTTTCTCCCTCCCTTCCCCTCTCTCTAAAAACAAGTAAAATCTTTTTTAAAAAGAAAGAAAATTTGAACTTATATATGGTGAAGTGAAAGGCAGGGATACTTAACGAAGGACTTTCAGCCAGGTCAGGTAAGTGTCCCTGGGGCTACAACCATCTAGGACCCTGGGAGCCACTCAGAACTTGGGGATCCCACAATGTGGGCTCCCTGCTGGAGTGAAGGCCAAACCCAGCTCTGGTAGTGGGGAAGTGACTTCACACAAGCTTGGTGGGGGTAACGAGGTGTCCTTTCTCTCAGTCACAGACGCACACATCCCTCACCCAGCAGTACCCTCGGGTCCTAGGAATTCACCCTCCAGACACTCAGGCACACTGCTGCCGCCCAGTCCGATTTACTGCAGCACTGCCCCTGGGAGCCAGAGGCGGGAAACAGCCAGACGTGCGCCTGGGGGTGGGGTGAGTGAGTGGCGGTGCAGGCCTGCAGCAGAAGGCTCTTGTCCTCAAAGCGCCCGCCCTCCAAGCCATGGCACTGAAGCCAAAGGAGCAAGGTGCAGAACAGCATGGCGGCAGATGCTTCTGTCTGTGTGCGGGGTGGAAATACATGAGCAGAAATATTTTTGGAAAGCTGGTAGCAGTGGCTGTGTTGGGGGAACTGGGTGGCTGGGGGATGGGGTGGGAGAATTTTCACTGGAGCTCTTTCATGCCTTTTAAATTTTGCCTTGTGTGCATAAATTGCATATATATATTTAAAAAAAAAAAAAAACAACCTCCAGCCTGTGTTGCAGGAGAGCAGAGGGAGCTGGGAGCCAGGACGAAGGGTGCACTCAAAGCATGGAGGTGGGGACAGTGCACCTGAGACCTGCATGTCAGGTGAGAAGTGCACAGTGGCAGAGACCGGGGACAAGGGCCTGCTGTGGTCCCTCCCTCGGCATAGGCAGGTGATGGCTCTCCGGGGCTCCCAGCTGAGGTAGCATGTGTAGTAGAAACAGCTGTAGCCTTAGGGTCTCTGCTCTGCCACCAAACTGTTGTGTGACCTTGAGCAATTCACGTGGCCTCGCTGGGCCTTGCTAGGAAAAGAGGATGACCCAGCCCCACTTAAGGATTAGAGGAGATGGGGCAGTCGGGCACTGCAGCCCCAAGCTGGGCCTGCACCAAGGTGGCGCATGAAGACCGGCAGGAGGGGTTGGGGAGGGGGCGCGGGAGGGGGTGTGTGAGCCCACAGCACCATTTGGCTGGACACACCATCCTGCCTTCCCCCTGCCTCACACCCCACCTGGGGGCAGGTGGGAGGCTTACCTCTTACCAAATGGCACATCCTGCCACGGGGCGAGTAGTAGCTGCCATCACTGAACAGCTGTATCTCTGAGTCAGGAAGCCAGAGTGGCCAGCATCCGCCACTCACCCTGGGTGAGCCCTATACACCGGTAACTTTCTTCCACCCACCAAATGGACACAATGCCCAATCCGACTTTGCATGGCTCTGAAAACCCTTTATTAGCAGTAACAGCTGACATGTGTGGAGCACATATTTGGTGCCAAGGACGGTTCCCGCGTCTTAAATGATCTAACTCTCCCAACGCCCCTGTGAGGCAGGTGCGATTCTCACCCCCCGACCCTCCCGCCCCGCTGCAGACAAGAGCCCAGGGGTCTGAGACATGACTGGGAAACAGCTCGGCAGCTCTCCCTATCCGTCTGCCACCACTTCCGCTGTGGTGGGGTGGTGGTCTCATTCCAGCCGGGCCCCCTCTTCTTGTGGAACAAGGGAAGGAGCCGGGCCCTCCTCAGCACAAGGATGACGACAGAGCCCTCGGCACCCAGCACAGGGGCGGGGGCTCTGGCTCCAGCTCTGCCACCTGCCAGTGCGAGCTCGGCCAAGTCCCTTCGGGGGTCTCAGCTTTCTAACTCGTACGATGGAAAGCGATACTGGAGTCTATTTTGAAGATCAAATGATAAAAGGGTAGTAAGCTCTGGTTGAAAAACACAGAACACTGTGCAGATGCGAAGTTTTCATGCTGGCCTGGATCCTTCATCCAGGGAGAGGAAGTCATGGGGTACAAAGTGTCCCTCTCAGGGCCTAGGCCTACGGCCAGCTGCCTCTGAAAGACCTGGGGGGCAGGGGCCTTGGTCACGTTCCGTGTACCAAGAAGGGACCGCGGCACTAGAGCAGGAGCCCACAGAGGGCAGGCGTGGACGGACTTTGTGGGCTCCCGCGCCATTAGTCCTGGACAACCACGGGCCTCAGGGAAACCGCAGCTCTTCTTTTCCCTGCCACCACACAGCCAGCCCGTCAGCAGGTCCTGAGCAGCCCCTTCACCTCCTTGCAGCTGCTTATCCATGGGTCTTCCTGCCTCTGACTTTGTCTCTGACATGGGCCTCCTCCCCAGCGCCCACACGGCAGCCAGAGGTAAACTAGCAAACCTGTCAGATCCCCTTTTCTCCAGAGATGCCACATTCCCCCTGAGTAAAAGGGGAATTGCTTGCTAGGAGGCCCTGCATAACCTGCAACCTCACCTCTCCCCTTTCTGCCCTCATCTCCCACTCTCACTCTCCTCCAGCTCTGCTGACTCCCTTGCTGTTCTAACCCCAGGGCCTTTGCACCTGCTTGGAATAGTCCCACCCACCAGACTCCCAGGTGCACTCAAATGTCTTGACCTCCCCAAACTTAAAAACTTGCAATTCTGTTGCTTCCATCCCCAGCACCACCTCCTCCTCCCTTTCCTCATTCCTTATTCTCCACAGCACTTGTCACATCTGACAGGCTGTCAACGTTAGAGTACTCACATGTTTAGTGTCTTCCTTTCCCACTAGAATGTTAACTCTATAAGGTCAGTAGTTTAGCCTGTCTGGTTCTCTGCTATATTTCTAGGATCCAGAGCAGTACCTGGCACATGGTAGTAAATGCACCATCACTTTCATTCAATGAATGAATAAATGCCAAGGACCTTCAGGAACATTCATTCATTAAATAGCAGAAGCACTGAATTCTGTACCTCAAAGCCAAACCCAGCCACCTGCACACAGTAGGCATTTAATAAACATTGGTGATGATGGTGATACAACCAAGAGCCAGAACCCGGCAAGACTGGAGGGGTCTCAAATCCCACTTGTCCTGTTTCCAGGCCCCCTGCTTCTCCTGCCTTTCCCTTCCCTGCCATTCTCTTGGTCAACTGCCAGCATCCATTTCCAGGGTGTCTTTCTCTCTGATCTGTCCTAGTCAGGTCCCTGTCCTGGCTTGGCTTCTGGGGGCGCCCAAGCAGACACCACGGATAGGGAGGGGAAGTGGGACCTGTGAGGAGGCAGGTCCATCCTCTCCACTCCAGGTGCGTCTGTCTCCTCAAGACCAGTCACCGCAGGCTCGGGCGCAGCCAGCTCAGTGTGCAGCTGCTTCCGGGACAGCCCAGATTCCCCCAGGAAGGTGCCCTCTGCCCTCAGAGCACTGGGGGTGGGACTTACGCAGCTCACCGTGCTCCCCCTCCTGGCCAGGTAGAACTGTCCTGGCCAAGCTAGAGCAGAAAAAGGCAAGAATCTGGACCTAGGCCAAGCAGGACATCCTGCCGGACTCAATGCCCTGGAGCAACTGCCAGCCAGAGGAGCGGTGGATCCCTCCCTTGTGAGGGCTGAGCCACAGGCCTCCCAGACAGCATGGATGTGGAGACCAGCCAAGGGGCATACTTGTGGTGTCAAACTGCAGCTGTAAGGATACAGTGTAGCTCTGGGCCACAGCAGCGAGCAAGACCGAAAAGTCCCTGACCTCGTGAAGCTGACATTCCACAGAGGCTAGACAGACAAGGAACCAAAGGAATGAGTAAATGATCAAGTGTGTTAGAAGGTGATAAAGGCTGTGGAGAATAAGGCAGGGAATGGGACAAGGAGGAACAGTGGGGGTTGGGAGGGACGCTATTTAACACAGGAAAGGGCATTTCAGTAAAGACCAGGTGGAGGTGAGGGAGGGAGCCATGCAGCTATCTGGGGGAAGAGCATGTAGGCAGAGGGAACAGCCAGTGCAAAGGCCCTGAGGCGGAAGCATGGCTGCCATGGTTGAGGAATAAGAGGCCCTATGTCTGGTGCAGAGTAAGTGAGGAGAGAGGGATGAGTAAGTGAAAGGTGAGGTTGAGAGCCTGGGTGAGGATGCCGATCACACGAGACCTCCTAGGCCAAAGGAACAGCCTTGACCCTCCCCACACCCCCAGTGAGACGGGAGCTACTGCAGGGGCGAGAAGAGGTGGGGTGTAATGAGGCTTAGGTTTTAAAGGATCCCTGCCGTCAGGAGGAAGAGCAGACTACAGCAGGCCAGGAGGTCAGGGAACCTGCTAGCAGGTGACTACAGTCCTCCGGGTGAGGGAAGTTGGGTGCTTGACCAAGGTGGTAATGCTGCGAGCAGCGAGAGGTGGCTGGCCTGTGGCAACACTGTGACATCGGAGCCAGTTGGATTTGCTGATGGTTTGGGTGTGGGAGGAGAGGTCAGGGATGGCTGTGGGTGTGGGCCTGGGCAGCTAGCAGGCTGGGAGGACAGTGGGAGAAACACTCTGGAGGAGATGGAAGCTCAGTTTCAGAGCCCTGAGCTGCCCATGAAGAGCTGAGTAGACATGACCCCTTACTCTCTCCAGAGCTCCTGCATTGGGGGCCACGTAAGGAGCGGCCAGCCTGGGGTTGTTCCCAGCCCAGGGCCCCAGATCCTGGCTGAGTGCCAGGGCTCCGAGTCCCCCTGGGCCTCCCTTCGGCTCCCTCTGACTCGAGGAAGGCTGCTGGGAGGAGGCCAGGTTCCTAACCTGGGTTGCAGGCAGGTGCTGTAGGCGGTGGGTCCGCTGGGTGTGATGTGTGGGGCTAGAAAATGTACCCCAGGAGGCTAATCTGCCTGGGTTCACTACCCCGGAGTCTGGGGGCACCAGAGTGTAGAAGAGACACAGAACAAGCAAAGACAGACCCTCGGGACCTGTGGGAAAGAAAAAAATTATAGAGGGGGGATGTGGCCTAGAGAAGGCAGGTCAGAAATGAGGGAGGTCAGGGCCAGGCCTGGAGGGTCTGGGGAAAGGACAGCTCCTTCCAGCTCTTGCCAAAAGAGCCAGTCCTTCAGGCCTCACCAGCCCCCTGTCCTGGCTGGGACGGAGGCCAGCCCCGCTGCATGGGTAAGGCAGGGCAGAGGCTGGCCCACACAGGCCCTGGTGGGGAGAAGGGTAACAGAGTTCAGAGAACCAGGGGGCAGATGACGACGGTGTACCTGGGTTATGTGGCTGCTGGCTCCTAAGCACCCCCACCCTGGTCCTGCCACCTGAGACCTGCCCTCTCACTCCCCAGGTTCCTAATCATAAAGAGGGAGACCCGGTGCCCAATACTCAGCAGGTGCAATGAACGCTTGCAGAAATGAACGGGACCACTTCAGCTTCTTGGTGTGTATTCCTCCACCCTATCAAAGGCCCAGGAACCCCCCTCAGCCCCTGCACCGCATCCTCTGACCCCCAAGAGCCCAGGAAAGAAGAAGCTCCACAATGTGGTACCAGGGCTCAGCAAAGGACCCAGCCAAGTTCCCAGTGGGTGCTGGGCAGAGAAGGAAGGCAGGAAAAGCAGCCAGAGCCTTGGCCTCCCAGCACCCCAAGCATGCCCAAGGTTGCACACACCAACCCGCCCCCCCAGACTAGGATCATCTCCTTGCACAGGCCAAGGGACTTCAGCTCTGTCCCAGGGCAAAGCTGGACCAGGTGCACCTGCCCACTGCACCACTGCAGGCCCCTCCTGCCCCTCTGTGCCCAGAGCCCAGGCCCCAGCCCCACCCCTTTGTGAGAAGCAGCCGAGGCTCCTCTGCAGTGCCCCAGCTCCCTGGGCGGCAGCAGACACTGTCCCCAAGAGCAATGCAGCAGAGGGACAGAAGCTGGGGGAGGGAGGGCCACAGGCATCCCCAGCCAAGACCTGCTCTCCTGTCCCCAACATGGAGACCCTGGGCCTGCTGGGGGCGGGACAGGTCTCCTCTGGGAGATCTAGGGATCTAGTTCTGCAGGGAGAACAAGGAGGGGAAGGACCTGAGTTTGAGTGGAAAGGAGAAATAAGCCCCCTCCCTGACCAGGGGCCTCTAAGCCCCATGCCTGAGACCACTGGGGCCAGCAGGGAGGCTGCTGGTGGGCTGGTGGGTGTGGGATGGGGAGGAGGACCAGGTGGTTCCAAATGGCCAAGGCCTAGCAGTGCCTCAGTGGGGGTGGGGGACAACCTCACTTCTCCCTGCCCGCCCCACCGCCCCAGCCTCAGCCTGGGGAGGTGAGTTTCTGTAAGCTCCAGCCCCCCTCAGCCCACTTCCCCCAGGGAGAGGGGCATGACTCTAGTCAGGACCTGTGGCGGTGGTGAAGGGCAGAAGCGCAGAACAAGAAAAGGCAACAGGGGGACCCAGGTTCTGAGGAGCACCTCCGGGATGCTGGCTGCTCCCCACCAATCCGCTGGCCCTGGCCTCGCTGGCCCCTCTGCTTGCTACCAGGGGCTGCTGGTAGGAAGGTGGGGGAGCCCCGGGACCCCACTCTCCATGCAGCCTCTTCCAGCAGTCCCCACGGATGCCTACCTGGGCCCGTGTTGGTACCAAGCCAGGGGCAGGTAGGAGTGCACTGCCCCCGCTGGGCCAGGCGAGGGCTGAGGGGCTGGCTGTCCTTCTTCTCCGTGGTGGCGTGCAGGGAGGGGCCTGGCGCCTTGGCTGGGGGCTCTGTCCTCTTGGGTCCCCTCCACGGAGCTTGCTCAGGAAGGCAGCACCAGAACTGCAGAAGCCAGCTCCCCGCCCCCCGCGGCTGCCTCTGCTCCCTCCCTCCTCCCGATGGACCCGCCTCCTTCTCCAGCCACCCACCTCTTTCAGCTTATTTCTATGGCAACCAGGCAATGCTCGCACAGACAGCCTCCCTCCCACGTACACCAGGGGACGCCCGCCCTCTATAAGGCGCCTGCATCAACACCGGGGGCGTGCACACTTCACCTTCACAGATGCTGGTGGACACGCAGGCTCACGTGACTGCCCTGGATTGGGGGGGTGGGGGAGAGGGGATACCTTGCTCCCGCCTCTTTCTTCTTTTTCCTCTCAAGACCCCGCCTCCCCCTCCAGACATCCTATCAGACGCTGTAAACTGCGCCTCCCTCAGGCCCTTAAAATCTGACTGCACAGCAGTTCTGTAAACATTTCTATTTGCTTACTCATTCATTTGCCTTCAGTCACCTCTCAGCATTCTCTTTTGAGTCTTTTCTGGGTCAGGCTGAGTGTGAGATGCTCATCCACAATCTCATTATGTCAGGTTCCAAGCCCATTTTACAGGTTGGAGACTGAGGCCCACGGAGCTGAGACAACTTGTCTGAGCACCCACGTCTCCTGGGTTCCCCTGGCTCGCGGCTGGCAGTGAGGCCTGTGATTCCAATTCGGGCGCTTCCCCACAGGCCGCAGCTGCCACACACGCCCAGAGACAATATCTAGGCTCGCACTACACATGTTTACACACACCAACATGCATCCATGCACATGTGCACCCCAACAACACACATGCAAACACCCATTACACATATCTGTGCCCATGCATATTGCACAAGCCTGTGTATGGGTGTCGAACTGCATGTGCACAGTAACACATATATACATGCACTTACCTGTAACACTAACATCAATGCACACACATCCACATGGATCCAGAACATGCAACACACAGAGCCTCCCTACACCAAATCACAGCTGCACACTCAAGCCCCCAACCCTCACCTCATTAGAAGGGACCAGTGACAGTGACACAGTAAAGTGTCCCAACCAGGGGCCTGAGGAACGAGCCACTTCCCTGGAGAGGATCTGGCTCTGCTCTGAGCCCCGCCAGGGATCAGACTCTGATCTGCCAGTCTCCTCTCAGCTCTGTGCTGAAGGGGGCTGGGGTGGGCGTGCAGGCAGGGCCCACTCTCCTCCCTCATTCTGAAAATCCTCTGCTGGGTCCAGACTAGATCCTACCTCAAGCCCTTTGGCCTAGGGAGCTCACGGTATCCCCACCCATCTTCCTGGTTGCTGTCCAGTTCTGAGACTGGGAGCTCTGACAGAATAGAGTAAAACTGGCCCAACCTCCTCAGAGGGAAGTCCATGACTCAGGCAGCCCTGGTACCCCACAGTGGGGAGGCCACGTGGGGGCTGGGCCCTGGGACGCACACCCTGCCTCACGGATGCACTGTCGCCAGCCCACACCCCTCACAGGACCTCAGGCAGGGGTCGCAGCAGCCCCTGTGCCCCAGGGTAACTCTCAGGGACCCTGAAAAGCCCAGAGAGGGCAGATACAATCAGAAAGAACCAGAAGCCCACAGAAAATGAAGCCGGGAGCTGTCGCTGGCTGATGACTGCCTCTTCCATGTTTCATCCCATCTAAGGTCCCTCTCAATCACCAGATGGATGCCAATAAACCAGACCTGCTATAAACTGTATGAAACACCTTAGTGTCAGAGAAGTCAATGCAAGGGGGGAATCGTGTGGAGAGATGAAACAGGGCCTTGCATTTCATTCAATAGATATTTCCTAGACGCCTGCAACGCGCCAGGGACTGTTCTTAGTGCTGGACACAACCTCGGGCCACAGTCCCTGCCTCAGAGGTGAAAAACTGGTGGATGCCAAACTCCTGTTCTGCAGCATCAGTGGTTGTCACGGCAGCCCTGCAGAGGAGATCACAGGACTGATAAGGAAACAGGGACTCTGAGATCCTGAGAGGTTTGCCCAAGGGGACAAAGCCAATAAATGTCTGGGCTGGGATTTGAACCCTCTGTCTGCCAAGTTTTTGTCAATGTTCCTCGTTGGTCCCATTAAGAAAGATCCCAGTTCTCGGAGTTTCAGAGTCGAGTGTGCTCCTTACCCCTGCTCACAGGCAGGACAGGTCGTACGTGCTTGAAATGCCAGCCAGACCGTGGGCATGAGTGAGGACCTTGGAACGACAAGTGACTTCCAGCCTGGACTTCCTTGAGCTAGAGGCTGCAGCTGGGGTCCCTGGGCCTGGAGGTCCTCAGCAGAGGGTTAGGTTAAGGCCCAGGCCAGGAAGGTGGGCATGCCTGGCGCCTGAGAGCAGAGCCTCCTTGGAAAGCAAGGAGACCTCCGCTAGGAGGCAGGGAGAGATTGAGTTCCAGGCACTGTAAGCAGAGCCCCCTGCCAGCCCCCAGCCCAGATCATCTTTCTCCTAAAGAGCTGGCTCCATCCAGGGTTGCCAAAGATAGCTGCCCCCACCCCACCCCCTCCACCAGCCTGACCTGGCCCCCTCTGCTGTTGTGAGGGGCCTCCAAGTCACCTGTCTGCAGCCCTCTATGCCCTCACTTGCAGGCCCCAGACAGGTCCAGGGACCCCACCCCTCCAAACACACCCCATTCCCAACCTGGGCCCTCGTCCTGGACCTTCACCATGCTCCAGTCCACAGGTGGGGTCAGACTACAAATGTGGCCTCACACAGGCCACAGAGCACCTGCCCTCATGCCCCCAGGAAGAGCTGACACCTTCTGTCACTGCCTTCTCACCCCACCCAAAAAACATTCACTGCCCCCACACCCTAGCCAGGCAGCTATCCCACAGGCTCCCAGGGCAAATGCAATCAGGGTTCATCAGCTGCTGCTTTGCATCTCATTTGCATAATGTCCCCATGACTGCCAAAATGCCAGAACCCTCCCTGGACCCCTGCCCATGATAGGCAGGGCTGGCCATCAATGAAGAAATAAAATGGACAAGGCTCCCCTGAGGGTCTATCTGGGGCTAAATACCTGAGGACAAAGCCAGAGAGAGGAAACCTGAAGTGACTTCAAGTTTGAAACCCTGAAAAGTGCTCAAAGGGAGGGCCAGTAGATACTTACTGAGCACCTATGTCTCAGCATGGCACATAGCATGCACTTCAGCCCGTGTTTCCACAATGAACCACTTCACAGGTGTGGGAACAGGCTCAGAGTGGTTGGGACCCTGCTACTCAAAGCCTGGCCCCGCCCGGGAGCTGAGAAGACAGGTGGCATCTCAAGTCCCACCCAAAGCTCCTGAGTGTGCATCTGCACTGTCACCAGATCCTAGGAGTGTGCAGAGTAGTAGTTTAAGGGACCTGCCCTGCAATACACAGCTGGCAGGTGGCGCTGGTGTCGGAACTGAGTCTGACCAAATTTCAAGCTGTGCCTTTAATACATTTAACAAATATTTCCTGAACACCTACTATGCACAGTACTGCTCCAGGCAGTGGGTCACAGCAGATAACCATGAGGTAACCTCATGAGCGCTTCACGCCAAAAGAGGAAGACACACAACAAACGCGCAATGGGAATCCACACGGTGATCGGCGCGAAACTAAAGTGGGGCAAAAAGATGAGGAGGTGAGTGAGTGGGGCGGTCTCAGAACCCTCTTCAGAGATGACAGCTGCACAAAGACCTCAGTAACAGAGGAAAAGGTATGGGATGATTTGGGGGAAAGAGGTTTCTGGCAGAAGGAACAGCGAGGGCCAATGTCCTGAGGTGAGAGTAAGCGAGGGACACTGAAGGCACCCGAAACTGAATGAGTGGACAGGTGGGTAGATGGGCAAGTTGGGGGTGGACAAAGGGATGGCAGGGAGAGGCAGCTTGTCTTGTAGGAATGAAGAAGAGGCACACAGGGGCCAGAGCCCCTAGGGCCCTGCAGGCCATGGCAAGGACTTCAGATTTTATTATCAGTATAAGGGGAGCCTTTGGTATTTTTGAGCAAGGGTGAGAATCCAATTTATGTTGTCAAAAGATCACTGCAGCTTTTATGTGGCAACGACTAGAAAGGGGAAAAGGCTGAAGCAAGAAGAACATTTCAGAGACTTTTGCAATATTTATCCCCAGCAGGAATGCGTGCATGTGGCCACTAAAACACACGCCCAGGAACGTTTGGGGCAGCTTTGTTCTTAACAGCACCAACTGGAAGCGACCCAAACACCCATCCGTACCAGGACCTGCAAACAGCCTGTGTGGTCAGTGCGTGTAGCAGGGCGGTTAGCTTTTTCACTGTGCAGCTTCTGCCGTGTGATCTGCTCACGCAGTTGAATACCGCACAGCAGCGGCTCTCACCCAGCGCACCACAAGGGTTTTATAGCGTGCAACACCTGAATGTTAGGACAGGCACCGACCTCTTTTCCCTCATGACGTCAAATTGAAAAATGACAACAGCCAACACAACAATAGCCATCTGATGTGAATGAATCAAAGTTGTACCTATTTTTGTCAGATTAGCAAAAAGTATAATACATAATTTGTTTATGTGTGCCATGAGATAAGAAAAGTTGAAGACCGCTGCTGTATAGCAATGAAAAACAACCACATGGGAAAACCTCAAGACATCTTGCTGAGCAAGAGAAGCCAAACTTAAAAGAGCACACAGGGCAGATTCTATTTAAATGAAGTTCAAAAACAGGTAAATCTGGATTTCTGTTTGTTGGGCCAAGTGGAGTAGATGCTCTTCTCCCTACCCCCGCGGTGGAGTTCAGCTAAAACCCCTGGACATTAATGTATAAAACAAGCCTCTGCAGACCCTGAAAAGGGAGAGGACTAGGTGCCTCAGGTCCCCAGGAACAACACAGCAATGAGTTCTCTGGGTTTTCTTTTAGCTGAATATATCCCAGATTTGTTGCTGGAGAAATCAACAACCCAGAAACACCAATGAGTGTGGCAAAAACAGCTCCTAGAAAAGCCTGCTCTCTCTTGCCAAAAGATTGAGAAGGTGCAGTCTAGCAAGACAAACACCTTTAAAACAACACATGCCCCACTCCAGCAACACACCATGGGAAACACTGCAGCCCCAGCCCCACTCCCATGAGCAGGGGTCCTGTGAAGAGCCTGGTCTGGCTGTAATGAGTGCACCCCCCCACCCCCACGGTGGCAACAGAGAAGAACAAGTGGAGAGCCGGGGCTTTCTTCCCCAGTGAGGGGTGATGAGGCACCTCCCCCTCCACGCTCGGCAGGGAAGTGTCAGCGGAGGTCTGGTGGGCAACTGGAACCCCCCGCCCGGCCCGGCAGTGACGAGGCACCCCTGTCTCCCACCAGGGGTTCACCTATGGTCAGGTGAGGAACTGGGACTGCCACCCCACCTGGCACCAACAAGGGGCAGTGTTGGGGGAGGGCTGCTAAGACAGAAGGTTTAAATAAGACCTGTGTCTGCCACACCGAGAACCAGGAAAATCTCAATGAGAATGAGGAAAGGCAACCAAGAGATGCCAACATCAAGATGATACAAATAACTGGAATCATCTAACAAGGGTGTCAAAGCGGCAACCTTAAAAAGATTTCAACAAACAATTACAAACACACTTGACACATGAAAAAACAGAAAGCTTTAGCAACTTTAGCAAATACCAGATATAAAGAAAGCTAACTGAGATTTTACTACTGAAAACTCTTAGATGAGCTCAGCAACAGAATAAAACAGGACGGGAAAGATCATTGAACTTAAAGACGGGGAAATAGAAATTAGCCAATCTGAACGCAGAGAAAATGGATTGAGAAAAAAAATGAACACAGCTTCAGGGACCCATGGGCCTATCACAAAAGCTCCAACATTCTGTTAAAGTCCTAGATGGAATGGAGACAGTGTGGAGCTGAAAAAGTATTCAAAGAAATAGTCGTACTGACTAAAAAAAATCCCACCCAAATTGACAAAAGACATATACCTACAGATTTAAGAAGCTTAGTATACTCCAAACCAGTAAACTGAAAGAAGTCCACTCAAGACACATCAGAATCAAACTCCTGAAAATTAAAGACAAAGAAAATATCTCAAAAGTAGAGAGAGAAATGACATCTCACCCAAAAGGGAAAAATAATTCAAATGAGAGTGAATTTCTCATTAGAAACCATGGAGGCCGGGGGGGCAGGGTATGTTTCAGTTGCTGAAAGGAAAGGACTGTCAGCTCAGAAACCATGTGCAGTGAAAATATCCTTCAGGACACAAGGAGAAATGAAGACATCTCAGAGGAAGGAGGACTGAGGGGACTTGTTGTTAGCAGGTCTGCCCTAAAAGAATGGCTAAGAAAGTTCTTGAAATAGAAAGGAAAGGAAAGAAAGAAGGAATCTTGGAGCACCAGGGGAGAAAGGGACCAGTAAAAAAAGTAAAAATATGAGTAAATAGGGTAGACTTTCCTTATCCTCCTGAGTTTTCTAAATTCTGTTTGAGGGTCAAAGAATAAAACTATAACACTGACAAATGTAGTTCTCAAAGTAAATAAAGGAAATGCTAATTAAAATTAGATCACAAGTGGTGGGGGGGAGTAAAAGGACCTAAAGAGAGATGTTTTCTACATTTTGCCATAACCGGTAAATACTGACACAACAGACTGCGACAGATTGTATATAAAAAAGTAATACCTCAGAAGCCACTAAAAAAATCTGTACAAAGAGATGTGGTCAAAAACACTATGCATAAATCAAGAATGGGCACCTCTAATCCGTAGAGAGAGAAGTCAGAACAGCAGCTGTGACTTCTGGCAAACATGAAGTGTAGGTAGACACACTGTGCCTCCTTGCACAACCAAAAGAAGGACAGCAACAAATTTAAAAACAAAAAACAACCAGAACTGACAGAAAATTGAACTGTATGGAAGTCTGACAACCAAGGAGTTAAAAAAGAAACATCCATCCAGACTGGTAGGAGGGGTGGAGATGGGTAGGTGGGTGGAGACACACACTGCAAAGCAGTGACTAGAGGACCAGGCAAGGCAGCAGCTGGCAGACTGGGTGGTCCCACATTCATGCACAGATAAAGCAAGAGGAACAACTGGGGAGAGGGACAGACTGTGCAGCCCTGGATCCCAGCGTGGGGAAATAAAGCCGCAAACCTCTGATTGAAAACACCTGTGGGGGTTGAGGTGGCAGTGGGAGAGACTCCCAGCCTCACAGCAGAGTTTGTTGGAGAGATGCACAGGGTCCTAGAACATACACAAGCTCACCAACCTGGGAATCAGCACCAGAAGGGCCCAATTTGATTATGGGAAGTGGGGAGTGGGGAAGTGGGAAGTGAGTGAAAGCCGGCAGAGAGCAGAGCAAGCACCATCAGACCCCTCTCCCACATACAGAGCCACAACACAGAGAAGTGGGTTGCCCTGCTCTGGTGAACACCTAAAGCTCTGTCCCTTACTGTGTAACAGGTGCACCAAGACAAAAAAAAATGGCCCAAATGAAAGAACAGATCAAAGCTCCAGAAAAGATACTAGTTGTTTAGTCTAGCAATGAAGAGAGAACCAACCTATCAGATGTACAGTTCAAAACACTGGTAATCAGGATGCTCACAGAATTGATTGAATATGGTCACAAATTAGATGAAAAAATGAAGGCTATGCTAAGTGAAATAAAGGAAAATGTACAGGGAACCAATAGTGATGGGAAGGAAACTGGAACTCAAATCAATGGTGTGGACCAGAAGGAAGAAAGAAACATTCAACCAGAACAGAATGAAGAAACAAGAATTCAAAAAACTGAAGACAGGCTTACGAACCTCCAGGACATCTTTAAACATTCCAACATCCAAATCATAGGGGTGCCAGAAGGAGAAGAGGAAGAGCAAGAAATTGAAAACTTATTTGAAAAAATAATGAAGGAGAACTTTCCCAATCTGGCAAAGGAAATAGACTTTCAGGAAGACCAGGAAGCTCAGAGAGTCCCAAAGAAGCTGGACCCAAGGAGGAACACACCAAGGCACATCATAATTACATTACCCAAGGTTAAAGATAAGGAGAGAATGTTCAAAGCAGCAAGAGAAAAGGAGACAGTTACCTACAAAGGAGTGCCCATAAGGCTATCAGCTGATTTCTCAGAAGAAACCTTACAGGCAAGAAGGGGCTGGAAAGAAATATTCCAAGTCATGAAAGTCAAGGTCCTACACCTAAGATGACTCTATCCAGCAAAGCTTTCATTTAGAATGGAAGGGCAGATAAAGTGCTCCCCAGATAAGGTTGAGTTAAAGGAGTTCATCATCACTAAGCCCTTATTCTATAAAATGTTAAAGGGACTTATCCAAGAAAAAGAAGATAAAAAATATGAACAATAAAATGACAACAAACTCACAGTTATTAACAACAAAAACAAAATGAACTAAGCAAACAACTAGAACAGGAACAGAACCACAGAAATGGAGATCACATGGAGGGTTATCAGTGGGGGAGTGGGAGGAGGAGGGAGGGGAAAAGGTACAGGGAATAAGAAGCATAAATGAGACAAAAGAGACAGGGAGAGGGTAAGAATAGTATAGGAAATGTAGAAGCCAAAGAACTTATAGGTATGACCAATGGACATGAACTGAAGGGGTGGAATGTGGGTGGGAGGGGGTGTGGAATAAAAGGGGGGAAATGGGACAACTGTAATAGCATATCAATAAAATACATTAAAAAAAAAGAACAATAGCTGCTTCTGGAAGCATCAACAGGAGGGAGCACGCAGTGCCTTGTGGCTGCTGGAGACACTCTCTGCCTGACCCGAGTGGTGCTTCTGCAGGTGTGTACACATGTACAAATGAGTTTACTTGCATACCTAAGATTTGTGAACCTCATTGTATATGTTATCCTTCAACAAAAAATAAAAAGGAGCCTATTCCAACAGCCCAGGTGAACGATGATGGTGCAATGGTGAGATCTGATTCAGGGCACCCTCTGAGGCGGAGTTACGGGCCTGGCTGTCACTGGGACAGACTGTGCCCCATGCCACCACCCCCATAAACACCACCAGCCACTCTCTTACCTCTGGTATCTCAGGGAAATTAAGTTGAACAAAGATTCTCACAGCCATAGCCTGGCGCAGCAGCTCGCACCAGGTTTAGCGCTGGGCATACAGCTGGTGCTCAGCACATGCTTCTGTGTGTCCAACAGTGTTGACAATACTCATAAGCCCTCATTTCCATTCAGTGGTTTGGATTCACAGGGTACCCTCGGCCCCATTCAACTCTGGAGTCTGTACTCACCTCTGTTTTACACACAAGGGAATGGAGAGTGAGAGTAATTTGCCCAAAGTCACACAGCTCGTGGTGACTTGAATTAGGCCTTCTCCCCTTCCGAGGATTCTCAGGCTTTAGCAAGCATCAGAAACATCTGGAAGTTTATATAAAATGGAAATCCTGGCCACAGCCACAGAGATTCTGATTCAGCAGGAGTTTCAGCTACCTATTGCAGCAAAACAAAGCTCCCCAGAATTCAGTGACTTAAAACAATGACTTATTATATTTTTGTGATTCTGTGGGATGGCTGGGTCCAGCTGGGTGGTTCTTCTCTCTCTTCCATGTGGCCTCAGCTGGGGCTGAAATATCCAAGAAGCTTCTTCATTCAAACACCTGACTGGCAGCTGAGATGGCTGGAGTAGCTGGCAGCTGGGCCTGTCCCCCCCATCTCCCTCGCCTTCCTCCTCCTCCCCACCATGTGGTTTCTCCAGCAGGCTACCTGGACTTACTTATATGGTAGCTCAGGACTCCAAGTGCAAAATTCCAAAAGGATGAGTTCCAACTTGTAAGCACTCATTGATCAAACCTCTCCCTCTGTCATGCCGGTCAAAGCAAGTTGCATGGCCAAGCCCCGAGTCAATGCAGGTGTGTGTGTGGAGGGCTACACCAGGGTTAACTAGTAGGAGGTGGGGTTCATGGGCGGGGTAGGAAGCACCAATGTACCAGACCACCTCAGTAGGTCTTATAATGGGGCCCCAAATTTGCATTGTTAATCACCTTATTTCTAGGTAGTCCCCCACTGTGGTTGATATAGGCGTTCCAGTGGCCACGCTTCAAGAACCGGTCCCAGCCTGTACCACCTACTCTATAACACCCCCATCAGAGAGGCCTTTAAACCTCCCCACCCATTCTTGGCACTGATCAGAGGGAGTGCCACACACAGCTGTCCTGGGGGCTGACAGCCATGCACCGGGACACAAGAATGCTATTCAAGCACAGGGAATGTAGTCACTAACATAGTAAGTGTGGAGGGTGTCAGGTGGGTGCCAGGCTTAGCAGGACAACCACTTTGTAGCTACATGAATGTCTAATCACTGCATACACCTGAAATTAATATATCAAATGTAACTGAGAAATGAAAGCTCTTTCCAGCCAGCACCAAGCCATGGGCATCTCTAGGGACGACTGGCAGAAGTGCGGCCGATGAGGGGAAAGAGAAAGACCTACCACGAAAAGCAAGAACATGAGCTGGGACTCCCCGCTGCCAACAGTGGGATCGGGCGGCCCCATGCACGAAGTCGGCCTCGGGTGGTACCAGAAAGTACCACTGCCTTGAGGCTGGTCACGGACAGCTTGTCCTGGGGCTCTGGATGTTGTACGCACAAAACAACTATCGATGTCTACAATGCACTGATAAGGAGCTGGTCCGCACCAAGAGCCTGGTGAGAACTACGTTAGGCTTGCTGACAGCGCACCAGACCGGAGGCCACATGAGTCCCTTCAGGCACTGCCCCTGGGCTGCAAGGCAGGGCCTCACTGGCTCCTGAGGGCAAAGGGACTTTTAACAAAAAACGATCAAAAAAAAGTCAGAAGAAATACGCTTTGCTTCACCACCGGCCCCGGGCGGCTGAGCAGGCGGCCAGCTGCTAGAGGACCAGGAGCTGCGGTTCTGGCTGAGGCAGCTCAAGGCCTGGAAAGGCAAATACATCCTCCTCCCGCCTATCTTAGCTCATGTAAAAAAAAAATGTATTATTCTTAAAAGAAAAAGAAATAAAGGAAAAGAACTCTACTCAGACTCTGGCTTCTTCAGTAAGCCTGGGGTTGACTCCTGACTCAGATCCATTCCAGCCAGGCAGCCTTGACAGGTCGCTCCCCTGGAGTGAGGACCTAGTGCCACATTAGCATGTCTAACCTCTGCCCCACTCAGGGACCTTGATGTATCTCTTCACCCAAGAGCCTGGTTTGAAAGATATTTTCTCTCCCAAACAAACTACATGTGCTAAGTAATTTTTTAAATTGAAAAACAAATGCTGTTTTGCTGAATTATCAGGTAGAGTTTCTGATTGACATGGGGTAACCAACCCCATTTTCTCTGTTGAACTGAGAAAATTCCCACCCAAAGCAAAGGGCTCTGAGGTATTTATTGGATGGACTGAGTTGCTTCCACTAGAGAAATGCTCGATTGGGGGAGCGCTCTGCAGTATTCGAAACAGCCCAGCCGTCTGCAGTTACAGAGGCTTTCCACTGAGAGCACCCGGACAGGGCGCCCTCTATCTAAGGCCCACCCAGCTCTGAGTGGTCTGTGTCCTGCGTGCCTCTCAGGTGAACACCAGCCGGCGCCCTGCCAAGAGCCACGGGAAGCTCAGGGTGTCCTAGGTGGCGCTGTCCATCAACTGTTTACATTTAAGTTAAATACAATGAAATGAAGTACAAAATCCAATTCCTTCAAAAAAAAGGAAATCAATTCCTCAGTTGCAGTAGCCACATTTCAAGTGCTCAGCAGCCGCGTGCGGCTAGTGGCCACCGTACCAGAAGGCGCACGCAATTCAGACAGACGGCGCTGGAAGGTATGGTCAAAACCACAAATGTGGGCTCGGCCAATGCTGCACGCCTGCTGGGACCCACAGGAGCACAGCAAGTGCTAGCTGTTCCATTTCTCACACGATACTATGGAGCTGCATTTCTTGGGAAAAAATAATTGGCTCCAAAACAGTGTAAAAATCATACTAAAGGATGCAACCCACCTTTAAAATCACACACTAAATTTAAAGAGAAGGCTATTAAGCTCCTGATAAAAATGCACTTCCAATAATGATAATCACTGGAGTAAGCCACCAAATATTACCCTTGCCATAACCAGCCGTACCCCGCCCCCAGCCCTGCAGGGCCCGCCAGCCCTCCCAGAGAAGACGGTCAGGGGCTATGTGTCTGCTCATCCTGACAAACAGACCCTCTTTGACACTGCAGGCCCCATGCTTTGTGTTCTGTAGTATCTCTGTGTCATTTCTAAAGCAAGGACTGCTCTGCAAAGGGACAGCGTGGGAACGATGGTGGGGATGCCTGATTTATTGTGAGAGAAATCTTTAGCAGCAAATGCTGTTGATTATCTAACCAACAGCCATTCCTTTGCCCTTGCTGACCCGGGAGCCGTGACTGCAGTGCCTCAGAGGGAATGCTGATTGGCCTAATCCCACCTTTGGCATGACTGACATTTTGGGCTGGATCATTCTTTGCTGGGGGCTGGTCTATGCAATGCAGGATACTTGGCAGCATCTCTGGCCTCCACCCACTAGATGGCAATAGCACCCATCCCTGAGTGATAATGAGCAAAAATGTCTGCAGATTTGCCAAATGTCCCCTGGGGGGCAAAATCAAGCCAGGTTGAGAACCATTGGCCAATGTGGCTCTCAAACTTGAACATAAGAGTCATCTGAAGGACTTACTAAAACACAGGCTGCACCCCCAAAGTTTCTGATTCAGTAGGCCTGTGGTAGGGCTCTTGTATCTCTATCAAGTACCCAGGTGACACGGATGCTCCCAGTTGGGACCCCACTTTGGGAACCACTGGTCTCAGTCATTTGTGACACTCCTGTTGCCCTGGACAGTCAGAACAGAGGGAAAGGGCATCCAGGAAATGTTTCCTTATGGATGATAAGAGACTTGGGGGAAAATTAGTCCCTTATGTTCTTAGACATTGTGGAGTCTGCGTTGATGTCTGGAGCTATGGCAGCCATTTTGTGACTTCAGTGGGAGGTATTTTGAGGGCCAAACCCACCTACTGAGGATGGAAAGAAGCTGGTTCCTGGAATGGAGTCACAGAACTAACCAATGCTGAAGCTGTCCTCAGGAGATCCTGGTGAGTGACATAAGAAGTCCTTTGTTTAAGCAAGTAGTTCCCAAAGTTTGCAGCCCATTAGAATACCTAGGAGGTTTTAAAAACTTGCCCCACACCAGTTAAGTCAGAATCTCTGAGTGTAGGACTGAAGATTCAGTATTTTTTCAAAGGTCCCCCAGGCTTTTTCAATGTGCAGCCAAGTTTGAGAAACCTTGCTACTGAGTGTGTGGTTGGTGGACCACCAACATGAGCATTACCTGGGAGCTTGCTAGAAATAGAGTTCCAGGCCCTGCCCACACACTGAGAATCTGTATTTCAAAGTCTGCATTTTGGCCACGTCTCATAAAGCTGACCAAGCCCACAGCTACGACACAGGAATTTCACCTCATAAAGTTCTCTTGAGAAAAATCTTACATGTGTGCTCAGGAAAACAAAGAAATGTCCTTTGCAATTTTGTTATATCAGAAAAAGGATAAAACAAGCCCTGGCCAGTGTGGCTCAGTTGGTTGGAGTGTCATCCTGTATGCCAAAAGGTTGCAGGTTTGATTCCTGGTCGAGGCACTTATGGGAGGCAACCCATCAATGTTTCTCTCTCATATCAAGACTTCTCTCTCTCTCCACTTTCCTCTCTCTCTAAAATCAATAAACATATTTATTTTTTTATAATTTTGATTTTATTTATTTATTTTTAGAGAGGGGAAAGGAGGCAGAAATAGAGGAAGAGAAACATCAATGTGTGGTTGCCTCTCACATGCCCCTAACTGGGGACCTGGCCCACAACCCAGGCATGTGCCCTGACCAGGTATTGAACCAGTGACCCTTTGATTCACAGGCTAGCACTCAATCCACTGAGCCACACCAGCCAGGGCTCAATAAACATATTTTTAAAATTGTTTTAATTAAAAAGAAATAGCCCTGGATGGTGTGGCTCCGTGGGTGGAATACCAGCCTGTGAACTAAAAGGCTGCCGTTTTGAACTTGGTGGGAACTGAAACCAAGCAATGTGGCTCTAGAACTGACCTAACCATCATAGTAGCCTGCCTCCTAGAGAAAAAAATCACCCCGACCCTTGCCCTTCCCATGTTCACACCCCAGTCTATCACAGACCTATAATACTTAAATGTAACTATCATTTTCATGCTGATCCTCCAGCCCATCTTAGGGTGCTTCTCAACCCAGATGCACATGAGAATCACTTGCAACACTTTTAAATTGTGGTAAAATATACAAAAATTTACCATTCTAACCATTTTTAAAAGATTTTATTTATTTATTTTTTAGAGCAAAGAATGGAGGGAGAAAGAGAGAGAGAAACATCAATGTGTGGTTGCCTCCCATGCATGCCCCATGGGGGACCTGGCCCATAACCCAGGCATGGGCCCTAGATAGGGAATCAAACAGGCAGCCCCTTGATTCTCGGGCCGGTGCTCAATCCACAGAGCCAAACCAGCCAGGGCCCATTCTAACCATTTTTAAATGTACAGTTCAGTACATTAAGTAATAGTCATTGTTATCCAACCATCACCACCATCCATCTCTAGAACATTTTCATCATCCCAAACTGAAATTCTGTACCCACAAAACAATAACTCCCCATACCTCCTCCCCCAGCCCCTGGCTACCACCGCTCTACCTTCTGTGTCTATGAATTTGCATACTCTAGGCACCTCACATTAAGGGGAACCACACATTGTTTTTCTTTCTGTGCCTAGCTTCTTTCAGTTAGCATAATGTTTTCAAGGTTCATCCATGTAACATGTATCAGTACTCCATTCCTTTTCTATAGCTGAATAATATCCCATTCTATAGACACCACATTTTGTTTATCCACTCATCCACCAATGGGCATTTGGGGTGCTTTCACCTTTTGTCTATTGCAAACAGTGCTGCTATGAACATTGGTGTTCCAGTATCAGTTTGAACCTCTGCTTTCAATTCTTTTTTAAAAATACATTTTATTGATTATGCTATTACAGTTACCCCATTTCCCCCCTTTATTCCCCTCTGCCCTGCACACCCCCTCCCACCTGCATTCCCTCCACTTTAGTTCATGTCCATGGGTGGCACATATATGTTCTTTGGCTTCAACATTTCCTATACTATTCTTACCCTCCCCCTGTCTATTTTCTACCCACCACTTATGCTTCTTATTCCCTGTATCTTTTTCCCCTCACCATCCCCCACTGATAACCCTGCATGTGATCTCCATTTCTGTGGTTTTGTTCCTGTTCTAGTTGTTTGCTTAGTTCATTTTGTTTTTGTTTTTGTTGTTTTAGGTGTGGATGTTAATAACTGTGACCTTGTTGTCATTTTACTGTTCATATTTTTTATCTTCTGTTTCTTAGATAAGTCCCTTTAACATTTCATAGAATAAGGGCTTAGTGATGATGAAATCCTTTAACTCGACCTTACCTGGGAAGCACTTTATCTGCCCTTCCATTCTAAATGAGAGCTTTGCTGGATAGAGTAATCTTGGATGTAGGTCCTTGCCTTTCATGACTTGGAATATTTCTTTCCAGTCCCTTCTTGCCTGTAAGGTTTCTTTTGAGAAATCAGCTGATAGCCTTATGGGCACTCCTTTGTAGGTAACTGTCTCCTTTTCTCTTGCTGCTTTGAAGATTCTCTCCTTATCTTTAACCTTGGGTAATGTAATGATGATGTGTCTTGGTGTGTTCCTCGTTGGATCCAACTTCTTTAGGACTCTCTGAGCTTCCTGGTCTTCCTGGAAGTCTATTTCCTTTGGGGAAATTCTTCCTCATTATGTTTTCAAATAAGTTTCCAATTTCTCGCTCTTCCTTTTCCCTTTCGGGCAGCCCTATGATTTGGATGTTGGAATGTTTAAAGATGTCCTGGAGGTTCGTAAGCCTGTCTTCATGTTTTTGAATTCTTGTTTCTTCATTCTGTTCTGGTTGAATGTTTCTTTCTTCCTTCTGGTCCACACCATTGATTTGAGTCCTGGTTACCTGCTCATCGCTATTGGTTCCCTGTACATTTTCCTTTATTTCACTTAGCATAGCCTTCAAATTTTCATCTAATTTGTGACCATATTCAATCAATTCTGTGAGCATCCTGATTACCAGTGGTTTGAACTGTGTATCTGATCCTGTTACATAGTGAGGGGAGGAGCCTGAGGTGTTCACCAGGGCGGGGCAACCCACTTCTCTGCGTTGTGGTGCTGTATGTGGGGGAGGGGTCTGAGAGGTAAATGACCGTCATTTTACATTCCCGTCAGCAATACGGAAGAGTTCCAATTTCTCCACATCTTTACCAATGCTTCCTATTTTCTGTTCTGTTTTGTTTTTTTAAATAACGGCCATCCTAATGAGTGTGAGGTGGTATCTCATTGTAGGTTTGATTTGCATTTCCCTAATGATTAAGGATGTTGAATAGCTTTTCATGTGCCTATTAGCCATCTGTGTATCTTGTTTGGAGAAATGTCTATTCAAGTCCTTTGCTCATTTTTTAAACCATCTTGCTTGTTTTTTGTTGTTTAGAGTTCTGTAGAGAGTCTGACTATTAATCCTTTATCAGATATATGATTTGCAAATATTTTCCCCATTGTCTTCACTCTCTTAATAGTGTCCTTTAATGCACAAAAGTTGTAAATTTTGTCAATTTTTTTTTCCTTTTGTTGCCTGTTTTTGGTGTCATGTCCAAGAAATCATTACCAAATCCAATGACACGAAGATTCCCCCTATGTTTTCTTTTAAGAGTTTTGTAGTTTTATTTCTTACATTTAGGTCTTTGATCCACTTTGAGGTACATGTAAGGTAAGGGTCCAACTTCATCTCAGTGGTGGGGTCCAGGCACCAGTAACTCAAAGCTCTGCAGGTGGTTCCCAAGGGCCCCTCAGGCTGAGACCCACTGTCCTACCACACTGCAGTCTCCTTAGTCCTGGGCCACCTCACACTCGTCTGAGTGTTCCCACTTTCTAACACAGCCATGGCCCAAGGAGGCAGCCAGGGGGGTTATGCTGGGCCTGGGGTGACTGTGGGAGACTCTAGCCCTGGAACTTCTCAAATACAGGGTTTCTCCAGCACATTCCATGCCCACCCAGTGCTGTGCCAGGTGCACCTAAGGTGACGAACAAGAACCAGCCAGGGGTTCAGCCCCAGGGGAGCAAGGATGGACTCAGGGGAGGCCACAGAGTCAGATGGCAATGGAGTGCTGGATGTGGGGACAGGCTGTCCGTGCCATGCAATCGGAGAGGCCTGGCTGCTGAGGAGGGGGGTCTGGAGGCAGGCTGGGGTGCAGCCTTGGAGGGCCAGACAGGAGAGGGAGGAGGGGCTCCAGCAGAGATGTAAAGAGAATGGGGAAGCCCGGCTGAAGAAGCATCCCAGGGGAATAGAAGGGGTCATGGTAACAGCAGCGGGCATCCGTTGGAAGCCTGCACGGGCATGCTTCCACTGTTACGTTTCCTCGTCCCTAAATGGGGGCCACAGCAGTACTCACCGCACAGGGCCGCTGGGAGACTTACATGAGTTAGGACGGGAGAAGGCCCAGGAACCGTGTCTGACACAGAGGAAGCACTCAGTAATGCCAGCTATATATTCCACCCTTACCATCTTTAATCTTAACAGCAACCCTAAGAGATGTATACCATCATCTGTCTTTTTAAAAAGAGGAGACTGGGGATCAGAGAGGTAAAGTCAGTAGCCCACTATCACACAGCAAGAATGAACTAGGATTCAAACTTTATTCTGTCAGACTCCAAAGCCCAGACACAATCTTCCACGAAACTTTGGGACCAAAGGCTGAAATTCTGGAATCTAGACCTGGAAGGGGCTTCTCAAGGCCATTGTGTCTGGCCCAGCTCTTTCGTTTTGTAAAGAAAGACAACCCGGAAAACAGGTGACAGCCTGAGCCCCATGGCAGGCCAGGCTGAGGGGGATCTGGAGCTGAGGCTTCCAGATAGACCGCTGGGCAGGACTGGTCTCCAGCAGGCTTGGCTGTGAGCCACTGGGAGCCAGGGAACCATCCTGAGGAGGAGGCAGAGCAGACTCTGTGCTGAGAGCTCACCCACCTGCCTCCCTGCTCAGGCTGGCAGAGACCCCCTGACAGGCCCCAACCCCAGCCTCCTCCTACCCACCTGTGCAGGGGAATTGAATGTAAACAGAGATTCATCTGCCTGGGCAATCTTCATAATTCCACAGCAATTATTCCCCATGAGCCATTGTGACCAAGGCTTCAGCACAGGTGCCAAGCTCCCAACATGCTTTAGTCCACCCACCCCCCAAGGCTGCCCTTTGTCCCACAGCATAACCTCCAGCATCTGCACAACCCGCTGCCTCTCTACTCTCCAGCTACTACTGCAGGAGTGGCTTTAGGGAGCTGGCTTCATCCCCTTTGCAGAGATGAGGAAACAGAGGCTTGTCCTCACTGAGGATGAGTGGCCTGCAAACAGGTGAGTTCCGGCAGGAGCTAGCCCTTCCTTAGCACCTCATCTGGGCCCATTCCTTCCCACTGTGCAGTTTCCAGGGCAAGACAGGGTAACGGCATAACTGTTTCTCCTTTAGAAACAGAGGGGAGACACATTCACATACAGTACCCATGGTATGATTTTGGAAAGTAATTCCCGAACTTGGATGTGCAACAAAAGCTCCTTTATAAAAAAAATACATATTCCTGGACTTTAACCTGGAGATTCTGATTCTGCTGATGTGGCATAAAACACAACTATTCCTGTTTTTTTTTTTCTCTTAAGTTTCCTCATATAATTTCAGTCATCAACCCAGCTTTAGGAAATGTTAGGGAGTACAGGAAAGAATTCCTGAGTATTTTCTGGTTTTTTTTCCCCTCACTGTTAACTTTTCCAACGACTGAAAGCTCCTTCTTTTTTCACATCTAAATAACCACTGTAAGAGTTAAGAGGTGTGATATGAGTCATTCACACTTTAGTATAAATAAGTTTACTCAGCCAGCTTTCTGCCTAATGCCAAGCTGAGATTCTGCCTGCTGTGGTAGGAGAGGAGGGTGAGAATTAGGAGTAGTGATAGAGGAGGAAAGAGAAGAGATTAGGAAGAAGGGGGAAAGAGAGGTGCGTGTAAGAGAAGCAGTAAGAGTAAAGGACTTTGAACTGAACCATATGACTTCAATGGTATATCTCATAATGGAAAAACTGAAGAGACTTGAACCTGTAGTAACTAACACTCACGCAAGACAGTAACTAACCAGTGTTTGCCTGAGCTCCATGGGGGGTACCAAGCACAGTGTAAAGACCTGCCTATACAGCCCACAGTTGGGGAGTGGTCTCTTGGCTACTCAAAGGGTGGTTTGTGGATCAGCAGCACTGGTATCCCCTGGCAGTTTGTGGGAAATGCAGAATCATGGGCGCACCAGACCTGCTGACTCAGAATCTTTTAGCAAAGTCCCCAGAAGATTCTTGAGTACATCAAGGTTGGAGATGCTCTTGTCTAACTAGTACTTAGCCCCAGAGAGCCATGGGGATTTCCTGCTTCTAAGAGGACATTGATGGGCAAGAGGCAGGGCTACACCATGGAATATGTTGGTGGGGGGTGTTCTAGGGAACTGGAGAGAGGGGCTGAATCCCCTCCAAGGAGCCACCCTGAGCAGCTCTCTAAAGGAAGGGAGGGGGCACAGGCCATTAAACTAAGAAGCAAACTCAGGGTCCCCTAGACTTAGAATGTGCCGCCAGGTTCACAGCTCACTTTGCCACTAACTTGCTGTGTGACTTTGCATGAGCGATTAGCCTCAGTTTCCTCTTGTGTCAAATAGAGCTGCCTTTAGAGCTGTTGTGAAGACCAAAGGAGCCAGGGCGAAGAAACGTTTTGGAAACCTTGAAACACTGGACAGGGCGAATCACCATGGCTGCTCCCTGGTGTCCTCTTGAGACCCCACAGAAGCCTGGCCTCACAGGCAGCAAAATGTACCTGTTTCCTCCCCACAGCCCTTTCAAGCTGGAATCTCAGGTGGAAAGAAGTTGGAAAAACCAAGTCACATGAGGGTTTTTCATAATATTTTAATATACTGGCCAGAATTTGGTTTTGAAGACGACCCTTGGAAATGAATATCAGGTAAGTTAGGTGGAGGTGGCCCCAGTGCCCCCAAATCTCATAGCCATCCACCTGCCAGGAAGCTGTTCTTCCCTACCCTGATTGCACAGGGTAGGGAAGAATCACTGATGCCCAAACCACCAGAGTGGCTAAAATAAAAGGACAGACAATAGCAAGTGTTGACACAGTACAGAGCACCCAGAACATTCAAACACTGCTGGTGGGAATGTAAAATGGTACAGTCACTTTGGGAAACTATTTGGCAATAGCTACATATACACCTTAGACCCACATTACCACTCTTGAGTATACACCCAACAGTAATGAGTACACATGACCACCAAAGCTGAGGACATGAATGTTCATAGCAGGGTATTCATATTAACCCCAAACAACCCATATGTCCATCAGTAGTTGTAAGACTAAATTCTGTTCTGTGCTCTGTGCAGCGTCGCCCAGAAGCCCTGCTTCAGGACAAAAGGTACTCCCTCCCTCAGCTGTGGGGAGTATTTACTGCTGAAAGTTCTCAGAGTCCCTGTTCCAAGAATCACTCCCTACCTTACAGACCCCTTCTGGGGGCAGCTCGCATCCCACAACTGGTTCACGCAGGCCTGGATCCCTTGCCTTAATTCAGGACACCTCTGAAGGACCAGATGAGCCTGTGTTCAACCCCCACCCAATCCTCACCTCTTGCAATGGCTGTTCCAGATAGCACAACCTAACAACTCCCTCACAAACCTTCATTTCAGAGTCCGTTTCCCTGGGAGTCTAGCCTAGTCAGTTGGTGTCAGCAGTGGCTCTAGGAGGCTCCTGTCCTGAACACTGGGACGGGAGCTAGTCCCCCAGCAGTGGCCGGCAGTGAGGACCCTGGCTGCACAGGGGGACTGAGCCTGCAAGCAGCAGCAGTAGCAGAAGGGAGGAAACTAGCCCTCCTGGGAGGACAGTGGTGGACGAGCACTTTAGGGGCCATATTTGCAAAGTCTGAGAGGTTGGAAGAAGAGTAATTAATTAGAAAGCCCAGGAGCTGTTGCTGCAGCTCTCACACATTGGAGAAAGACTATGAAGAACTGAGAGTGATTAATCACTAATTTAAGGCCAAGTGTGAAAGCCAAGGGCCTCCTTAGCTGCATATAAATTTTCTCCTGCAGCTGGAGGGGAGGGGAAAGCTGAGAAGCAGGCACAGGGCTTAATTGTAAGTGGAGCAGAACGTCAGAGAAGGCTGGATTCTCAGTCCACAGTGCATCTGCAGCACCAAGGTCAGGCCCTGTGTGGGAAAGAGTGGGACATGGAAGTGACCCCTCAGAGTGTAGCACGCCCTCCTGCTTGAGGACAGGGCTGAAGATCTTCCCTCAGATGTGCCCCCTCCTCTCTTGGCCACCAACCAATAACCAGGGTAAGTCACACCTCAGGGAGCTGCAGGAGCCATCGGGCCTGGGGTGCTGCAGGGCCACCTGCAGGGCTGGGTCAAGGGGCCGTGGGGGGAGGGGGCAGATAAGGGAGTTACTCCCCAGTTCGAGAATTAACACCCCAGCGAGGACCCTGGTTTAACATGCTGCTGAGAGAAAGTGGTGGCCGAAGCACAAGAAGCAGAAGCAGCAAGGCTGCAGGTCAGGCTGTGCCAGAGGCACAGAGAGGGAGAGAATCAGCACCACGTTTCCATCGACGGGAAGGATTCCGTGGGGAGGAAAGCAGATCTGTGTGCGGGCAGTGGGGGATGCTGTCAGATGCACTGTATGGTTGGAGGGCCCAGGGCAGGGCCAGCGCCCTGCGGGAGGCAGGCCAAGCCCACGGCATGCTGGGGTCCGTAGGCCACACTGAGCCTGACGACTCTCCAGGTGTCTGTCTTTCCTTTGCCAAAGTCACAGGAAGGCACCAGTGTGAGGCGCACAGCAGACAGACAAGCTCAGGGGTGAGTGTCCTCTGAAGACCTGAGGGAGGGTGCTGCTGTCACAGAACTGGGTGCCCTGACAGCAATGAGGATGACAGATAGGGTCCCAATATAAGAAGCCAGGTGGCAACGCTTAGTTAGCAAAAGCAAAGTGGGTGCAATTATCACAATTATTGGCAGGGTCAGAGTCGCAGCTGGAAGGGCCTGACCCACACAACTATGGAGACAGGACCCGCATTCTGCCCTGGCGTGGTAGCTCAGTTAGCTAGAGCATTGTCCCACTACACCAAGGTTGTGGGTTCGATCTCCAGTCAGAGTACATATAGGAGGCAACCAGTGAATGCATAAATAAGTAGAACAACAAATCAATGTTTCTCTCTCTCCCACCTCCCATTCGTCTCTCAAATTATTCGTATCCCCAGGGGCAGCCAGAGAAGCAGCCAACAGGACACTGCCACTCCATATAATCAAAAGAAGCCACGGCCTGGTGGCCAAGGCCTGAGGGCTGCACCCCATGGAAAAGTCATGATCCCCCGCCCAGTCTCCAGACCTGAACCAGGTTTCAGATCCAACCAACTGGAGGAGGGCCAAGGAGTCGTGGCCCTGCAACTCCAGGACAAGCGCATGTAGCACCGATTCCACTGACCCTCCCTAGGGGACTTACACAGCCATTTACTTGGGTGACCAGCCCTGGAGACAGAGAGATACCCAGGCATTTCAAGGACTATTAGACGCAGGGTCCACATGTGTGTTGGTACCAGGACGCCATCAGTCATCAGGACCCCATGTGGGTGGGAGTGCAGGGGGACAGTTGATAGGTGGATTCCTAGCCCAGGTTTGGCCACGTCCTATGTCTGGGCCCTGGGGTCCACCCCACAGGTGAAGGACAGGAGGTGCAGCCTCATCCCGATCCCCAATCTCCCACAGGATCACCCAGAGGAGTATCCTCGTTCAAGTCCCAGTTCTGTCCCTTCCTGACAAGCTACCCTTGGGCCCATTTTCTTCCCTGCAAAGTGGCAATGATGGTGCCTGCTTCACACCACAGCTGTGAGACCACTACGGGGGCCAGGGTTCCACACCTTCTCCCTCCTCACTCTCAGCTGATGACTATGACGCTTGTTCTGAGAAAATGGGAGTGGACCACAGAGACTGCCATGCACGCACCCACCCTCTGCACCCGGCCTGGGCTCTGCCTGCCTCCCGCCGGGCGCTGGCCCTGCCCTGGGCCCTCCAACCACATGGTGCATCTGACAGCGTCCCCTACCGCCCCCACACAGATCCGTTTTCCTCCACACGGAATCCTTCCTGTCAATAGAAATGTGGTGCTGTTTCTCTCACTGAAGAAAAAGACAACCCTTCCCGGACTGCACTCTGCCCTCAGCTCCCACCCCCATGGGCCCAGGGAGGACACTCCTGGGAAGGCTGTCCAGACGCCCCATTTCCCCTCCCTCCCGAAGCCCCTCCAGTCTGGCTCTGGCTCTCACTGGCCACCCCCGTCCCTCGCAGTACCAAAGCCCCTGGTCCCCCTTTACCCTCCCCCTAAGGCTGCTCTGCTGTCACCACACAGGCCCTGACACACATGACCCCCAGCCTCTCTGACACCACCTCCCACCTCTGTCACTGCTCGGCCCCCAAGCTCAGCCTGGGGCCTCGCCTCTTCCCCACCTGCTCCCAGAGGATTCTCATCCAGACCCAACTCTGCCACTGAACACCAGCCTCGTAAGTCCAGCCACCTCCTCGTGTCCCATCTGGATAGGGAACTGGCTGACATGTCCAAACAGACCTCTTGGCTGCTCCAGAGCCTGCTCCAACCCTGGTCTCCTCCGCTCAGAGAAAAACACCACCGTTCCACCAAATGCTCAAACCAAAGCCCTAGGTTCCCTCCCTCCCGCCCCCCACACTCCACCCTGCATCATCCCTGTGCTGCAGCCATGTGGGTCTGTCTCATCGTCTCTATCCTAGAGGGCCGTGCTCTCCTAAGAAGGACCCCTGCTTCCACCTTTGCCCCCTATTATCTGTTTGTCAGACTGTCATCTTTTTAAAACATAAATATAACTTTGAAATGCCACAGCCTGGCCGAAACCCTGCAGTGACTCACCGTCTCGCTGAGAACGAGGTCCTGGAGCTCGCTGGGCCTGTAGGCAGAACATGGAGGCTCCAACCTGTGTGCTGCCCTCACCCCAAACACCCCCACCCCCCCAGCCACTCGGTCCTTCCTGCAGCCAGCACACACACCGGGCTCTGCCCTGCCTCAGGGCCGTGGCATCTGTTGCTCCCAGAGCTGGATGCTCTTCCCCCAATGTCCACAGGGCTCACTTCCCCTCCTTGTTTAGGTCTCTGATCAATATCCCTGACCCCTCAGCCCCTCTAAACCAGCAGCCCACCCCTAGCCCCTTAACCCTGTTTTATTTTTCTTTTGCAACACTTTTCACTCCCTGATTTTTAATTAATAGACTATTTTTTAGACCTGTTTTAGGTTTGCAGCAAAATTGAGCGGAAAATACAGAGGATTCCCACATCTCCCCTCCCTACCACGCCCCAGCCTCCCCACCATCAACATCCCACCGTGGAGCCACGGCGCCGTGCGTCAGTGTAACCCGTGAACTAGCACGGGCACGTCGTCATCACCCAAAGTCCACAGATTACATCGGGGTTTCCTCTTGGTGTCGCTCATGCTGCGGATTTCAACAACTGCATATGCTGTGTACCTACTGCTACAGTATCACACAGGGGAATCTCGTTGCCCCCAAATTCCTTGTATTCCACCTATGGGTTTCTCCGCTTCCTCCCACCCTCCCTAAACCCTGCACACAGGATCTTTTTATTGTCTCTTCAGTTTTGCCTTGTTCAGAATGTTCTGTGGCTGGAACTGTACAGTATGTCCCCATGTCAGACTGACTTCTTTCACTTAGTCAAATGTCTTTAGGGCTCCTCCTTGTCTTTCAAGGCTTGATAGCTCCTTTCTCTTTAAGTGCTGATTAATATTCATTGTCTGCATGTACCAGTTTATCCATTCACCTATTACAGGACATCTTGGTTGCTTCTAAGTTTTGGAAATTAAATTCTTTGACATTCACAATACACAATTGCAGGTTAAAAGCACTCGTGAGTCCTGCATAAAGAGAATTCTTGACTTCTGGTCACGATGGCAGCATAGGTAAACATGGCTCTCCTCTTCGCACAACCATGTCAACATTGCAACTAAACTACAGAACCACCATCATTCAGAACTAGCAGAAATCAAGCTGAATGGAAGTACTGCAACAGTGGAATTAAAGAAGAAACCACATCAAGACTGGTAGGAGGGGCAGAGATGTGGAGCAGTCTGGTCCCACACCCACATGTGGCAGATAATATCAGGAGGGATATTTCAGGGGTGAGGGGTCTTAGCCCAACACCAGGCCCCCAGCCCAGGGTTTCAGTGTCAGGAAGATACTTCTCCAAAACTTCTGGTAAAAAACCAGCAGGGATTGAGGCTGTGGAACACAGAATCAGCTGGACTCCCAGGCAGTTCCTCTTAAGGGGCCTATGCACAGACTGATTCAGACTCACTCCCTCTGAGCTCTAGCATGGAGGGTAGAGGATTGAAAGGCATCAGAGATATATGGGAGGAGCTGCCTTGTCCAGCATCGGGGGGAGAGCTGGGGGGCAGCTTTCTCCCAGACAGAAGTGCTGGCAGAGGCCACTGTTCCTTTTCCAAGCCCTCCTCCCACAGAGCCACAGAGCTGGCAGGAAGGCGCCATATCGGAGACTCCATAAACCTGGCTCACACTGTTTGCCCCATCCTGGTGATTCCCTGAGGCCTGCCCCACCCAACTTTTGGGCCCACCCAAGCTGTTTCCAGTAGCTTTTCCATGTAAGTGGCTTGTCTTGGCCCATGCTTCAGATTTTCTTAAATTCTCTCCAACAAGCAGTATCTGGCTTCTGCGAACCCTGTATCTCTTGCTAAGTTGACCCAGGAGTGGCACTAGCAGCAGCTGGCCTTGGTTCACAGCTTAGGTTCACCCAGGCACCTCCAAGCCCAGCACAAGTAGCAGCTATCTGTAGATGGCTTTGTAACTTATGCTGTGTGACCCCAGACAAAACACAAGTGCTTGCTGACCTTGGACGTGCCAACAGCAATCAAGGCTCAACTACTACAGGAGGGTGTACACAGCTCACATGGTGGGCACACCTTGAGTACCCAACTCGGGTAATAGGGGAGGCTGAACCACTGGACTCTACAGGACACCTACTACATTAGGCCACTCTGCCAAGCCTGGGAGATGTAACAGCTCTACCTAATACACAGAATCAAACACAGGGAGGCTGCCAAAGTGAGGAGACAAAGAAACATGGCCCAAATGAAAGAACAGAACAAAACTCCAGAAAAAGAATGAAACAAAATGGAGACAAGCAAGTTACTAGATGCAGAGTTCAAAACACTGGTTATAAGGATGCTCAATGAACTTAGTAAGAACCTCAGCAGTACAAAAAAGATCCAGTCTTTTTTATACTAGAAATTAAGGATATAGAAATGAAGCCATTTTCTATATTGGCTAGATTGAAATTAAGAACATTTTACAGGGATCAACAGTAAAGTGGATGAAGCCAACAATCAAATCAGTGACTTAGAATACAAGGAAGCAAAAACCAACCACTCAGAGCAGCAAGAAGAAAAAGTAATTTTAAAAAAATGAGACTTGTTTAAGGAGCCTCTGGGACAACTTCAGGCATACCAATACTCCCATTACAGGGGTGCCAGAAGGAGAAGAGAGAGAGCAAGAAATTGGAAACCTATTTGAAAAAACAATGAAAGAAAACTGCCTTAACTTGGTAAAGGAAATAGATATGCAAGTCCAGGAAGAGCAGAGAGTCCCAAACAAGATGGATGCAAAGAGGCCCACACCAAGACACATTATAATTAAAATGCCAAAGGTTAAAGATAAAGAGAGAATCTTAAAAGCAATAAGAGAAAAGCAGTTAGTTACATACAAGATAGTTCCCATAAGACTGTCAAACGATTTCTGAAAAGAAACTTTGCAGGCAAGAAGGGACTGACAAGAAATATTCAAAGTTATGAAAAGCAGGGACCTACAACTAAGATGACTCTACACAGCAAAGCTCTCATTTAGGATGGAAGGGCAGATAAAGTGTTTCCCGGACAAGGTAAAGCTAAAGGAGTTCATCATCACCAAACCAGTATTATATGAAATGTCAAAGGGTCTTCTTTAAGAAGATCAAAAATATGAACAATAAAATGACAATAAATTCATATTTATCAATAATTGAACCTTAAAAAATAAGCAAGTAGGACATAAATAGAATCATAGATACAAAGAACATTTTGATGGTTGCCAAGTGGGTGGGGGGTCAGGAAGATGGGTGAGAAGGGTGATAGGATTAAGAAGTATACACTGGTAGTTACCAAATAGTCATCGGGATGTAAAGTACAGCATAGGGAATAGTGTGGCCAAAGCACATATATGCATGACCCATGGACATAGACAATGGTGTGGGGATTGCCTGAGGGAGTGGGGGGAGGGCTGGAGGGAGGAAGGCTAAGGGGGAAATTGGGACAACTGTAATAACATAAACTATAAAACATAATTTAAAAAAATTCTTTACCTTGGGTGAATCCAGTTTTTCCCAAATTTGACCATTCACAATGCATCCATGTACAACCTCCCACCTCCTAGGGCCACAGGAGCCCATCTGAGGAGGATAAGCCCCCTAGGCTAGGATGACCAAGGATGGCCTCTTTTTGAAGGAAGAGGGCTGAGAGCAAGAAAGCAGAGTGAGGGCACTGAGGTAAAGGGAATGGCTGAGTTTGGGGTTTGGAGGATGTGGGTTAGGCTGGAGTGAGGACCCTAAGAGGAGCAATAGCAGCTAAACTGGGGACCTGACTCTGGTGCCCCACAGCTGCACAGCAGCTGGGTACCCCTGCATAAGCCACCTCCATCCTCTGCTTCTCAGTGCCACTGTAAGATGACACCTTACTGCCCAGAGGCTCTGAGGCTATGGGTGGGTTCTTAGGCTAGTTTCTATAATTCAAAAAGCCTAATGCCTCTAACACTCAGAGTGAGTCTCTAAAGAAAACTCCTTATTAAATGGATCCACAGAGAAAAGACAGCCCACAGAAACGGGAAAAATATTTGGAAATCATACATATGAGAAGGGTCTGGTATCTAGAATAACTCAACAATAAAAAGATAAATTACCCTATTAAAAATGAACAAAATATAGGAAAAGACATTTCTCCAAAAACAAGATACGAAAGGCCAATAAGCACATGACAAGATGCTCAGCATCATTAGTCATTAGAGAAATGCAAGTCGGACCCACAACGAGATGTCCCTTCACACCCACGAGAATAGCCACGATCAGAACGCTGGACCACAGCAAGTGTGGCAAGGGCGAGGAGGAGTTGGAACATCCACACGAGGCTGGAGGGGATGGAAACTGGTGTAGCCTGAGGGTCAGTCTGGCAGCTCCTCAGAAGGTTAACGTAGAGTTACAGTGTGACCTAGCAAGTCTACTCCTAGGTATCTAGGAGAAATGAAAACACAAAAACATTTACGTCCACACAAAAACTTATATGTACAAGTGCCAATAGAAGTATTGTTCGTAATAACCCAAAGCGGCAACAACTCAAATATTCCTCAGTGGATGAATGGATGAACAAAACGTGCGTAACCGTGCAACGGAATAGCATTCAGTCATAACAATGAGTGGAAAACTGTTACGTGCTACACTGCGGATGAACCTTAAAAACCCAATGCTACCTGAACGAAGCCCGCCATGAAAGACTTCTATGATTCCATTTGTGTGAAATGCCCAGAGCAGACTAATTTATAGAAACAGAAAGTAGATCACTGGCTGCCAGGAGCTTGAGGGAGGGGAGCTGAGGCGCCACGCCAGTGCGCCCGGGGGTTTCTCTTCGGAGTGGTGGGAGTGTTCTGCAGCCAGACAGGTGATGGTCACACAACTTTGTAAGTGTGCTAAAAGTCATCACATTTTAAAAGAGTCAAATAACATTCATGACAAGATCCACAGCTCCTTAGAGAAATGGCTGATGGCAGCTCTGAGGAGCCTGGAACAGCATTCCAGAAAGCAAGCACACTCTCAAAGACCAGTGTGGTCGATGAGCAGCTGCCCAAGTCACGCTGAAGAGGCTCCAGGGACCTAAGACAGGAAAGTCTGAGCATTGCTGAGTACCACGTGCGAGGCCTGAAACTCATCAAACGTATACAAATTCGTAACGACAATGAAAATCAAATTAAAAACCCACGACATCTGCAGTAACCAAACATCTGCAAGAACCTAGAGTACAGGTCCATATACACACTGCTCGTGATGCGGGCGCCGGTACCTCGGCCTTGGAAACGGTCTAGCATTATCTGGTAAGTCTGACGGTGCACACACCTCACCACCAGGAACCGCGGAACTGCACGCCTGTGTTCACCCACAGATGCGCAGACGAGTGTTCTGAGCAGGGTTTTTCACAACAGCCACAAGTCGGAAACAGCCCTGGTGTCCGTGAACAGTAGACTGATAAGTGAATCACAGCCCAGTCCCATGCTGCAACACGGGGCAACACTGAACAGGAAAGGACCATCTCGAACAAGAACAAGCTAGATACATGGCAAAAAGAAAATGTTCACTGAAGAAAAGCCAGACATAAAATAATAATTCCATTAATTCAAATTAAAAAAGAGACAGAACTATTTGGTTTTGGATGCATACATATATGATAAAACCCCAAACGAAGCAGCTAGTAGCCTAACTACTTAGAACGGAGGGTCCCTCTGGGGCCCCACTTTGGTGGAGTGTCCCAGGGGGTCTTTTAAAGCTGTGGCAATTCTCTGTTTTTTATCTAGATGGTGACAACTTGGGTGTTGGTTTTTTATTATTTTATTAAAATGCATAAACTACTGCCCAGGCCAGTGTGGCTCAACTGATTGGTGTCAGTCCCACAAACCGAAAGGCCATGGGTTCAATCCTAGTCAGGGCACATACTTAGGTCTGCAGGTTTGGTCCCCAGCCAGGGCGTGCACGGAAGACAACTGACTGACGCTCCTCTCTCACATCGATGTTTGCCTCCCTCTCTTCCTCCCTCCTTTCTCCTCTCAGAAAAAAAGATAAAATGCATAATCTATTTTATATACCTTTATATTCTGAAAATGGAAAAAATACTCACTGATCACCTTTGGGGGTTACTAGAGCACAAACTCTAAAAATTGATAAAGGGAAGGAATGGAACCTTTGTCCTAGTGTACGTAGCATATTTTGGAATAACAAAATAGGCATAAAATGTTTCTTTGTAAAAATATAACTAAGCAAATAGGCCCTGGGTGGTGTTCCTCAGTGGATTGAGTGTCAGCCTGCAAACCAAAGGGTCACTGGTTTGATTCCCAGTCACAGCACATGCCTGGGTTGTAGACCAGATCCCCAGTAGGGGGTGCACAAGAGGCAACAACACATTGATGTTTCTCTCCCGCTCTTCCTCCCTTTCCCAATCTAAAAATAAATAAGTAAAATCTTTAAAAAATGTATAACTAAGCAAACAAAGCGATCAAGTTAGAAGAACTTGATCATCATCTAGTAAGGAGAAAAATGTGACAGCAATCAGATGTCAACCTGCAGTAAAGGCAGATGACCACAGCCCTCAGGGCTCCCCACCCCTGCTTTCTCCCCACACCCCGCCACTGTGCGGGCACGTGATTTCCTGCAGACCACAGCACTCCAGCCCTTGTGGCCAGGCTGTGAGCAAAGTAAACGCTTCTCTAGCCAGGCCAACAGGGAGATGGGCTTATTTGCATGTGCTTTGCATGCTGTTTTGTGTCCAAACTTTGAACAAATATTCCAGGAGTTCTGTCAAGGGGGCCACACGCCCCTCCTCAGTGCAGCCCCTGGAATGAGTCTCCAGGCCTGAGGTTGAGGACAGAGCCCAGGCCTCCAGGGCCCAGCTCAGCTGAACAAAGGTTCAGAGCAGCCCAGGGTAGGGTAGAAAAGAAGTCCTGGTGGGAGCAGGGGTCTCAGGGAGCTGAAGCTGACACAGGCTGGGGCACCACCCCCATCCTCCTGCCTCACAGATCCCCATCACCAAGGCAGTCTGGGCACCTCCCCACCTGCACATCCCTTGGGTTCTCCCTGTGGGGCTTGCCTTGGCCGTCTGGGGAGAGGTGAGGTGGGAAGGAAGCCTGCTGTGATTTGCCACCCTGCCCCTGGCCCTGCCTAGGGCACCGGAGCCAAGCCAGCTTTGCAGCTTACCAGGCCAGCTGGTGCGAGGGGGGAGGGGCCACCAATGCCCAGGCTTAGCTGGGGGTGGCAGAAGGGCCCACCCAACCAGTCAAGACCAGTGACAAAGGGGCTAGGGAGGGGAGCAGAGGTGGGTATCCCAGGCTCTGTGAAGTGGAGGAACCCTACATCTGAGGTGCCCCATCTGGGGCAGGGCCAAGTGGGGCAGGTGAGATGGCAGCCGGTCACCCAACACTCAGGGAGCAGGCGGTGGTGGCAGCCTGGTGTCCGATGGAGCTGCTGATAGAGGTGACACCAGATATCCTGCTGTGGGTGGGGCAGGGGGAACGGAGGCAGGATAGGGAGAGCCAAGTTCAGAACAAGGTTGAATCCCAGCTCCACCACACAGTCCATGAGGGGCCCTGGCTGGAAGCCTTAAACGCTCTGCAGCCTCAGCTTACCCATCTGAAAATGGGGTGTCATGACGGTGAACTGAACTACTCAACATACGGAGCCCAGTACAACACACACAGTAAGTGCTTGACAAGCTTCACAGGTTGTCCTTATGGAGCTTTGCACAGCAGGGGTGAGCAGGGTGGTGGACAGCTAAATGTCAGACAGATCCACAGATTGGAAGCTCCAGGGGGCAAGGACGAAGCCATTCATTTACCACTGAATGGCCAGTGCCCAGCACTCAATACCTGTTCATTGATTGAGTGCGTGGGAGTAAAACTACAAATCGTAGCCACTAAGACAATTTATCGACCAGTCAGTGGATCCCCAGTAAGAATCTGAGCTCAAATCCCAGGTCTGCCTCTTCCTGGCCGAGCAACTCCGGCCAAGTCATTTCACCCCAAGAACCTCTGCTTCTTCATCTAGCAAACGGAAATAACAGTGATCAATGACTACCTTTCTCACAGGTTTATTGCAGGGCGTAAAACAGAAAATGGATACAGAAATGTAGGAGGTGCTGTCGGTGTCCCTTTATCAGAGGGGGTGCCCCTCCCCCAGCCACCGTGGGTGCTGGCTGCTAGTGGCTCACAGCTGCCCCCTTGTCCTGAGAGGTGACGCTGGCTTCTGTGTGAGCTGCTCACCTACAGATGCCTGGGAGGTTATGCCCTCCCCCAGAGGCAGCCAACGACAGCCCGATGAGGAGGTACAAAGGCCTGGCCCCGGGCCTCGAGGAAGGACAAGCCTGTGGTGCTTGCTGCTCCCATGAAACAGCTCCCTGCAGGGTGAGGCCAGGGCTAGGCTCCTGCTGAAAGCAGCCCCTCCTGGGCCCTTTCTCACTGCACAGGTGCCCTGGCTCCCTTCTCCTGAGTATTTGCTGGCAATAAATCACCTGCCCTGGAATCCCTGTGTTGGGCTCTGGCTCTAGGGAACCCAACCTAAGACAGGAAGTATTTTGTAAACTACAAAGAAAATGCACAAGTATGGTGTTATTTTATTTCCCAGGAAATGCTCCCAAAAGAAGAGGAGCCAATAGGCAGTGCCATGAGAGAAGGAGGAAGTCCACTCTGTGTGTGGGGTTGCACCGCCCTCATGGGACTCATGGGACTCATGAGCAGGCAGAGAGGACTGAGAGAAACCAACAAGACTAACATCAGGGATGCGCGAGTGCTCTAAAGGGAAATAAAGCAGGGTCAGGGGGTAGAGGATGCTGGGGCTATTGCTGGTGAGACACTCTGGGAAGGCCTCTCTGAGAAGGTAATGTGGGCACAAATGTGAACATCATGATCCAGTCTACCTCCGAGGCCAGGCACAGGGAGCAGCAGTGCAAAGACCCTGGGGCCAGGCACAGGGAGCAGCAGCATAAAGGCCCTGAGGCAGAAGGATACTGGATACATTGAAGAAATGACCAGAGCCGGGGGAGGATGGAGTGGTGTGATATGAGGCCAGAGGTACGGGGCAGCCAGACCACTCAGGGCCTTGCAGGCTCTTAGGGGGCTTCCTACAGGACTTCAGGCTTTATTCTGAATAAGGGAAGTCATTGAAGTTCTGAGCAGAGGGATGTAATCTGATTTAGGTTTTAAAAGGATCCTTTTGGCTGATGGGGCAAAGAGGAGGGCAGGAAGACCAGGCAGAGGCTGCTGCAGAGATCCAGGAGAGCCACAGTAGAGGACCCAAGCGGCCAGAACCTGGGAGAATCAGGAGGCCTTGCTGACGACCGCTCGAGGGGTCAGGAGGCAGGTGAACCCAACTACCCATTTACAGAGGGGCCCAACGAACATGTTAAACTACTCCACAAGAGTGCAATCAGCAAAATCCAGACCTGGGAGATTCTACAGTACAAATATCCTGGCTTCTCCAATAAATTCCCAAGGAAAAAGAAAAACACAGAGGGGAAACGTGGATTGAAAGAGACTAAGCCATATCAACTAATCACAATGTAGGGAGCTTATCTGAATATTGATTTGAACAAACTTAAAGAAAAAGGCATGCCTGACAACTGGGAATGTGAATTTGGGATGGGTGTCTGACGATATGAAGCAAAGGTCACGTCTTAGGCGCAGGGATGGCGTTGTGATTGTGGTAAGAAACGTCTTTACCTTGATGTGTCTGTGGTGAGAGGATGACTGGGGTTCGGTTTGAATTATTGTGGGAGGGGCAGGGGAGGAATGAAACGAGACTCACCACAAGTTGGTAACAGTTGAAGTTGACTGATGGGTTCATTCTACTATTCTCTCTACTTTTATAAAGGTTTACACTTTTCCACAATAAAAAGTTTAAAAATAAAGGAAAAAAGAAGAAGACGAGTCCAAGGGAAGGCAATGAACAGCCCACGGGCCCTCTTGAGTCAGTGGCAGGGCCTCCCGCTGGGCCTCCCCACCCCCAGCCCATGCTCCTGCCCAACCTCAGCTGTCTCTTCTCTGGCGGCTGGTCAAGGCTGGACCCAGGCAGGCCAGGGACAGTGTGTGCGGCCCTGGGGAAAGCCCAGGTGGGGCAGAGTGGGGCTGAAGGATGCGGGGCTTCTGCCAGGCCCCTCAAGGAGCAGGGAGAGCCCTGGGCCACCCGCGCCAGCAAGCCCGATGAGTCGGGTCATCTAAAACATCCGGCTCCTGCCCCACCGGCCTCATTTCCACTCCCTCGGGTCGCTGCCCTGACTTCCTCCCCAGCTCCTACTCCCACCTCGCACGTTCCAGCCTCTGTCTGCATCTTTGTCCCTGCCCTTACTCTGCCTGGAAGGCACCCTCTACCTCTAAATGTACCATCCTTTCTTCCAGGTCTACCTCCTGCAGAAGACCGTCCACGATCGACCAGCCGGGTCTCTGGGAGCACGCCTGCCTGCACCCTGAGACGGGGACCACCTCCGCTCCTGACCAGCGGTGCTGGCACTGAGAGTGAGAGCACAGCCTCTGGGTCCAGCCCGCACGGCTGTGAATCCTGCCTCAGCCGCTTCCTTGCAGTGTAAGTCACTTAACCTGAGTTTCAACATCTACAAAATAGGATACCCTCCTAAGTTTCCAAGAAGCTGAAGGAGGTGACAGGTATGGACACATGGGACAGTTTCTGGCATGCGTCAGTGGATCTCAGGCCCCGAGGCCCCCAGCCCTGCTTCCAGGGCCTGCCTCCCTCCCTCATGCCCCCCACAAGACACCCCGATGTCACACACACCGTGGTGCTTGGTTACCACTTTCCCAGATACTGCCCTCCTGATACCCAGACTTAGCACCCCTACCCCATCCCTGTGGGTTTCGTCCACCCTGGAACTGGGAAGAGGAAGAGAGGAGAAATGAGAAACCAGCCACAACTAAACACTCTTCAAACCCAAATGGCAGCATCTGATGCAGATGCCACCAAATTAAGGAGAATGCTCATTTTGGTTTTTTTAGATTTCTAACAAAAATCTCAGGTATTATCAAGTATAATTTTAATTATGCTTTTATGAGGAATGATGCTTGTTGTTGTATAAAATGCAAACAGCACGGGATGCTGAAATACAGAGGAAACACCCCCCTGACCTGCACTCTGCTTCCCAGTGCGGCCCCGAGGTCAGCTCTGACGACCAGCGGGCCGCAGCCTTTCAGACACTCTGTGCAACGCGGACAGGGTAGGACACGTGTGTTGGTAGTGGTGTCATACCACACCAGGTTCTACAAAACCACTTGCTTTAACTAGACGAAATGTTCTGTCTTTCCATGCTGGTATTAAACTCTGTCCCGTCCTTTTCTCTCAGTGTCCCCAGCACCTAAAACAGTGCCTGGTGCGCAGAAGATTCACATCGAGATTCCCTGACATCGAGATTCACTCCCTGAGTGAAAGAATGAGCCACCGCCTAAAGTCACATGGCCTGGAGAGGTCCTGATTCCGTCACATGCCTCCCGGTGGACATTTAGCTTGGCCGCAGGACCATCCCCACCCAGGTCCCTTTGTGCCCTACTCAGAGGGTGCCTATAGGAGAGATCCCTGGTGGAGAATTTCCAGGTCAAAAGTTTAATGGCTATTGCCAGAAAGGTGGGGCAGACCTGTGCTCCCAGGCTGAGGTGAGGGCTCCAGTCTCCCCATTTCTCAGATAGACCGACCGTATTTAATGACTGCACCCATGGTCATCAAATCTCCTTTCGTACCTCCTGAATAAAGAAGAGGATGTATCATTTTATTATTTCTGAGCAGCACTAGGGAACCAAAAGCCACAAACGGGGAGCTACTCTCTAGACAGTAAACAGAAACAGTTACAGATGCAAAATTGGAAACATTTCATTAATTTCTAAAAATGGACATGTTTTTTTAACTGCCAAATTCTGACAGGCACCCACTGACTCCTCCCCCAATACAAAGGAAGAGAGAATTAGGGCCCCCATGCACTCCCTTCCTCTCTCTCTACCCCTCCCCATCCCAATCTAGGGGCCAGATTTAGCAAATAAAAATACAGGACACCTAGTTAAGTTTGGCTTTCAGATCAGCAAAAAGTGAAATTTTTAGTACAAGTATATCCCCTTTTGGGTGGTGAACACTATCTATTGCCCCAGCTGCTGGGGGTGCTGTGAGCACCTGACCCTCAGGGGGCAGGCCTTTGGGGGCGGGGGCTGCTGCCGCCCCAGCCAGCGGCTGGGCGCTCACCAGGTGCTGGTGCCAGATGGGCGCTGGGGTCTTAGGGCCTCACCATCCCAAGCATATTCTGCTGTAAAGGGCCCCTGCAGTTCCAGAGCACCCTGGGGGTCCCTGAGGGTCCCTGAGGGTTCCTGTTGGGCCAGCGCCTGAGGTCTACTTGTCCCTCTGGCCATCCTGCTTCCTTCCCCTGCTGCCCACAAGCGAGGCTCAGGGACCTCCCTCCCCCTCCACACACATTAATGCCCCCATCTGCTTCCTGGGACCCTGGCCTGCGCCACTGGTCCCCGGTCCCCACCTTCCCCCTAAGTCCATTGATTGGGCTGGACACCAGCCACAAAGTGCCCGCAGCAGGTGGGCACAGGGTCTGGCACTGGCTAATGCATTTCCTTTATTTGGCTTTCCAGCACATTCTAAAATTTCCACAACAAACATGTATCACTTTGGTAATAAGATAAAATAATAAATGCCTTTATTTCTTTCAGAAAAATTTAAAACCAAAGCAAGCACCCCTTGTCCACCTGGCACCCCCTCCCCTCCCCCATTGCTTCCACCTGCTTCCCCAGGGAGAGCTCCCCGAAATCAGTGAATTCCCCCACCCCGAATGTTCTTCCCTGTCCTGCTAAGCCCACTGACACTTTCACTTCTCCACTGAAGGCTTCTACCACCAGCTTGTTCCTGCTGGGGGGTTATATGCAAATTTTTTTATTGTTTCCTCATCTATTAGGAGAAGAAAAATGCTGTATGAGCCCTAAGACTGGTGAGGAGAGGAAGGAACGATGGGACCATCATGCACTGGCTCACTGAGCAGGCGTGACTGGGACTACTTAGTGCCGGGCACTGCAGATACCATGAACAGGACACAGGACACAGACTCTGCCCCTGTGGACTTCACAGCCTGGGGAGGAGGGCGATAACCAAAAGCCCCAGAAGAAACTGGGTGAGGGGAGGTGAGCTAGGTATGAGGAGGGGAGCTCCCAGCCCAAGCCCAAGCCTCTGGGAGGAAGACCAGCGACTCGGGAGGCTGAGTGTGTGGGGAGGAGGAGAGTGCTTTAGCAGGCGGAACAGCCAGCGCAAAGGCCTGCAGGTGAGAGAAGAACGACTTGCTTGAGGAACTGAAAAGTTAGAGCAGCTGGAGGGCAGAAGGAGGGTAAGAAGGTAGAGGAAGCCCAGGCACAGCCATATTAGGGAGACTGCACTTTGTCCTCAGGGCACTGGGGAGCCATTGAGGATGCAGAGCAGGAGAGTGGCAGACTCAGATGTGCATCTTATAAAGACTGCTCTCCTGCTCAGTGAGACTCATCGATGCGATGTTATTATTCACCCACAACTATCACAGCCGCACTTCATCATGCACACACTACCTACACACAGGGACTTTAGCCCTGGAGTACCTGAAGCCTGTGTCTCCATAGACAGAGCCCGTCCCCAGCAGCTAGGTGCACAGTCCTCTGGATCTTGCAATGGGGAGTACAGGTTAAGAGCATGGACTCCGGAGCCTAGGTTCAAATCCTTGCTCCTCCACTTTCAAAGTGTGACCCTGAACAGACGGATAACTTCTCTGTGCCTCAGTCTCATTTGTAACATGGCAATAATAATAGTCCCTGTTATCACTGCACCACTGTGAGGATTGAACAAGTTAAAAATACTTGGGACAGGCCCTGGCGCGTGGCAAGTGCCGTATGCTGTGAGTCTGTACTGTGACCCCTGCACCCTCCCCTCCAAGTCCCCAGGGCCAACCACTTGCAGGCACTAACTAAAACATCCTCCATTTGCCTCCTTCTACCCCTGAAGCAACCTTTTCCTACTCTCTCTATTGCTAGTGGCCAGGACAGGGCCAGAGAGGAGGAGCCTCTGGGCTCTAGGAGAACCAGACACTCTGACCTGGCTCTGTGGCCTCACCCGGCTCCCTCCAGCCAGAAACTGAGTGTCACCCCTGCTCTGCTGCTGCCCTTCTCTGGGCCTCAGTCTCCCCCTCTGTAGGACAAGGACAAGAACAATGCACAGATGTCTTATCAGCATGGCTGTCAAAGGAGCAGCAAGGGCTGGGACAGAGCTCCGCAAATGTCCACATCTGTCACAGACACGAGGGCTCACCCCTCCACACAGTGGAGTCAGGAGATTTGTGCGGGGCTCATTATGAGGACCCCAGAGGCTGAGAACGGCCTGGTTTGAGGCTTCCAAGACTCCCTAATGCTGACTAGGACTTTCCCAAGGGCTGGGACAGAGAGGTAGAGACCCCTGGTCTGAGCAGAGCACCCCAGGAAGAATGTGCCAACCCAGGGGCCTGAGGAAAGCCAAACCTTCACCCAGGGCCTTCCACTAAGCCCAGACTAGGCCAGGGCACTCAAACCAGGGTCCCAGAAGGACCTTCTGGAGACCATATTGTTTATCTCCAAATGCCATAGCTGCCCACAAGTTTGAGATCCAGGAAGGGCCAAAGTGGGATTGTCTGTTTTCGGTGGCTCTTTGGTCCTGGGGGACAGGAGGAAAACACAAGAGCGGGGCTCATCCCCCTCCCTCAGGTTGCCAGCTATTTCCCAGAGTTCAAGTTCATTCATTCACTTATTTCACTAACATTTACTTGGTGCCAAACCTTGGTCAGGTGCAGGGTTGATGACATAGAAGAATGAAACAGGTTCCTACCCAGAAGGCCTAGAGAGCAATAGATAAGACATAAGGAGCCAAACCACAAGGCAGACCAGTCAGAGACAGGAGGGCGGGAGGTGAGGATCTCACCTGTCTATGAAGGCAGCTGCCTGGAGGGGGTAGATTTTAATGGTGATTCAGACATGTGATGAGAGGCCAGGCAGGTGAGGGATAGAACCCCCCAAATCACTGGCCGTTCAGTTTGCACCCCGCTGTGCCAGAGCCAGGGCGGTGCGGGCTATTTAAGGTTATGCCCAGAGAAAAGCAGCCACATGTGTCACTGCACGTGGGGTGCAGAGCGGGTGATGGGGGTGGGGGCAGGCTTTAAACTGGGGCTTTAAACTGGTTCTGGCCAAGCCCTGGGGTTTGTTTGCCACTTTATCTCTCACACTCTGATGACATGTTAATGTTTTCATGGCCTCCTGTATGGCAAAAATTAGGGAGGGGTAGGGGGAGTTCCAACAGGCAGCAAGTGGCCTGGGGAGGAGGGGCAGTGACAGACTGACCATGGCTTCTGCTGTATCTGCCAGCCATTTAACGTCACCTCCCTCCCTGTCCACTCCCATCACAGCTGCGGGGGAAGGAGCAGAGGGACTGAAGAAAATATCTTTAATTGTAAACCACACAGGGCACAGGGCGCATCAGCTGCTGTGCTTCTCCCCAGCCCACTCTGATCCATAAATGGCCTCTGCGCCAAGCTGGCATCAGCCCACCCACCCCGCGGGTACCCCAGGGGCCTGGGTCCCAGCTTCCCAAAGGTCATGTTTCCTGCGTTTTCCCGTGGGTAAGGGCCTCCGCCGCCGGCTTCTTCCCCCGAGGGGCCCGCGGCTGGGGCACCCCGTCACTGCCGGGGGCGGGGAGGAGGAGCCGGGATGATGTACGCGAACCCGAGCGCTTGCAAAGCACCTCCTGCGGACCCCGCGCTCACCTCTCCCCAGGTAACTGCCCAATCCTCCCCCGCGCCCTCCCGGGAAGACGCCAGTCTCTGCGCCCGCTGCCAACACGCACTACCTAACTGGACCCCTTCCCTCCCCACTTTCTATCCAAGGGCCAGACCCCCTACCTGGGGGCAGGAGTGCCCAACACCAACGGCGGCGCCACGGCGCCTAGCGAGGCGTCAGGGGCCCGGCCTCAAGCCCGGACGGCTTCCCGGGGGAAGAGGAGGATGCGTTGCTGCCACCGCCGCGTCTCCGGGATCTGCGGGGAGGAGGAAGGTCAGAGCCGAGGAGCGGGTGGGGGTTGAGGGAGGAGGCGTGCACAGATGCGCTCGGATTAGAGAGGCATTTTTAGCGAGCCAATGGCAGGCTGCGCAGGGCGGTGCGGTGCCTGCGCAGGTGGAAGAGCCGCGGCTGCTGAGGAGGCAGCCACCGGCTTAGCTGCCCGGGGTAGAACACCCTCCCCCGCCCACTCGCTCCCGGGCGGGCGCCCTCCCCCAGGAGGTGCCCCCAGCCGGGGCAGAGGGGCTCTGTGGCGGCGGGTGCAGGGCGCAGCTCCCTTGAGCGCTCCTTTGCGACCCTCCTGTAGGTGCGTAGTGATGTCGCTCCCTTCCCCTCTCTGCCCTTTCCCCACCTCCTTGTACTTTCCTCCGGCCCAGTCTGTCTGTCGGCTTCTGGCCTCTCCTGATCCCTCGTGTTTGGGTACGTGCGGGTACGTGTAGGAGTATGCGTGTGTGTGTGTTCTGAAGCAACGGCCCCTTGTCCCCCACTATCCCCCCAAAAACACCCTTCCCCCCACCAGCTCCTCCCAGAAGGGCCCCTGTCGACCCTGTGGGGCAGTCACTAACCCTCCTGTCCTAGTTCCAGCTGGACCTGCTGTCACCAAGGCAGACTCCCGGCCATCTCCTTGAGGCTCTCTGTGACCACCAGCGGCCTTCATTCCTGCCTTGAACCCTAAATGCTTCTGGGATCCTGGTACTGCAGAGACATACAAATGCTGATCATTCACTCGACACCTCTGTGTTGAGCCCGGCCGTGTGACTGGGTGGGTTGGAGCGTCCTCCGTACACCACAAGGTTGCGGTTGGACCCCGGTCAGAGCATATACCTAGGCTGTGGGTTCTTTCCCCTGGTCTCAGCAACCATCCATGTTTCTCTCTCCCTTCCTCTCTCTCTCCCTAAAAATCTAAAAATCAATAAACATATCTTCAGGTGAAGAGTTTTTTTTTTAATCTATTTATTGAGGCCTACTTTGTGCCAGGCGCTGGGCTACAGCAGAGTGAAAATAGACCAAATCTCTGCTCTCAGATAGTTCACCTTTGTGACAGAAGGCAGACAAATAGAATCAATAGTATTTAGAATATGTTTTAAAGGGGAATGAACAAAGTAGGAAAATAAAGCCAGGGAAACAGTGTGTTTGGGGAGAAATTAGGTCCCAGCTATTGTGGGGAGTGGTGGTGGCTGAATTTGATCAGAAGCCCCTCAGGTAGGAGCTTCTAGTTCGCCACACCTCACCACCCCTATTGTTTGAAACCTGGCTGGTCACGCATTTATATTTCTTGCCTTCCTCTCCATCTCTCCCCACCAGAGGCACTGGGACTTATGACCTCAATGACCCAGGGGAATGCCCAGGTGCAGTATCTATTCATTCAACAAGGATTCTCTGGGCATTCACTGCATGTTAGGTATTAGATCCTAGAAAAGTTCAACATCTGATTAGAGAGGCCAGATGGTAGTACCTACCCAAAGGACAAACAGGACAGCCAAGCGAGTGGACAATGTTCCAGAGAAGCCAAGAGGGCTCTGGGTTAGGGCCATCCAGGAAGGCTTCCCGAAGGAGGCAGCATTCCGACAGGATTGAATGACAGCTGGGATTCATCTATTCCATGTTGAGCCACATGAAGCAGGAGACAGAGAAGAATTACTGGAAGAGGCCAGCAAAGCCAGGGGGCACTTGGCAGGTGGCTGGGGCTGGGGTTCTGGAGCATTTGGGGACACTCTACATTTATGCTAGTGTCTGGAGTGGATGAAGTCCCATGCCCATCCCCACTCCAAGAAGTTTCTGGTCCCAGCTGCCCTCACCTCAATCTGAAATTCCCCATTGCCCCTGGAGAAGGCATGACGAGCCCGGTGAGAGGGAGAGAACGACGCATGGACTTCACTTAGTTGCTTGTTTGCTGGGTAAAAATGGGCATTGTTACTTAACTCTTCTGAGGTTCAGCCTCCTTGCCTTAATAGCTATATGTCAAGTTTCTTAATTGATCTGTGTGCCTCGGTTCCCTCGTTTGGAGAATGGACACGGCAACAGGTTATGTGACCAGTTGACAAGCCGGTCTAGGTGGACTGCTTGACACATATGTGCTCAGTTAATTTTGTTGTGTTTACTTTATGACACATTTGCCTCACAGGGTTGTTGGAATTAGACAAAGGATGTAAGGCACCTAGCAAAGTGCCTGAAACCTAGTAAGTGTACAATAAATAGTATCTATTATTAGCATTAACTACATACACCTCTTTAAACAGAACTTTCTTAAAGTGAAGAGACCAGCTCCCCAAGAGGCTCTTAAAGTGCAGTCTAGCACGCACAGACTAGAGCCCCTGCCCCTTCCGTCGGCCTGGCTCAGTGTGTCCTCAGGGCTGCGGTGCAGACAGAAAGGGGCCCAGGACTGGTAAGTTTCCAGAGGCAGTGAAATCCAAAGTACAGGATGCTGACGGAGAGGGCACTAGGGGTCCACTGGCAGCCAGGCGTTTGGCAGAGATGGCAAGAGTGAGACGGGCATAGACATCTGCGGTGGATGGGGCCACAGTGCGGAGGGCTTGGACAGCCCGGGGACTAGGGGTTAGAAGGAACTGCGCCCACTTGGGACCGTTGTGGGAGGGTAATGAATGAGAGGCAGACATGAAGAGGCAGATGATGGAGGGAGGGGTTGGGTGGGGAGGTGAGGGAGCAGCAAGCTGGGCTTAGTCCATCTGGAGTTGAGGTTGCCTGTGTTGAATTAAGACCCTAGAGCTGCAAGCTCTGAAAAAAATCACAGTGGGAAACACACATACCCACACTTCCCCATCCAAAATAAATGTTACTTTGGAAATGGACAGAACTTTCATGCTTCCTAAGACTGAACTAGCCTCCTTCTAGATTGCAAAACTTCTGTTCATCAGAGTGGAACTGCCCCCACCCTCTCCCTATCTAGTGTTTTATGCCCCTGTTCGGGGAATAAGACTTTCTCTCATTTGCACAGCGCTTGTCACTTTTCAAAGTGCTTTCCACACCTCTTATCTCCCCATCAGCTCCCTTTTCTCAGCCCTACTAAGCTCTGACCAACCTGGGACTCCATGGGACCTTCCTCCTCATGGAGGGCCCGCCCCCATCAGTCAGAAGGGGGATGGCCCCCCACCACCACCCCGCACTCTCTGTGCTTGCAGAGCAAGGAGGTGGGCACGGCCCGCCCCACAGTGCAGACAGGACAGAAACGACGTGCAGTCAGGAGGGCCGACCAGCACTGAGCAAGTGTGTGGAATCCATCAATCAATGACACATAGTGGACTGGTTATTAGTGTCGTGTGTTTAGCCTGGGAGAGTTGAAAGGAGGTGGGGACGCTTCAGATTTCCTTCTGTTCCACCCGTGGTGGAAAGCTTCAAGGAGGAGCTGAGGTTTTGAGAGGTTTCGCTATTCTCACCGCACTTACACTTCTGGTTGGAAGGACGGCAGGAAGTGTGTCCCAATTTCGGCAGAGCAGCGCTCCCGTGCCCAGAGAGGAGGAAAAGGGACTGCTGAAGGTCACGTGGTGCATCAGTGACAGGGCTGGGCTAAAAACAGATCTGCCTTCTGGTCAGGCGCCACCGTCACCAGATTCCTCTACCTCCCGCGCCAGCCAGCAAAAAGGTGGGCTGGACAGAGACAGGCAGGGATTGGCCCAGCGGCCCGTGGTGCTTTTGTTTCTGAGCTGCCTCCCAGCAGCATGCAGAGAGGTGAGCAGTTCACCCCCAAGGGAGAAAGGGTACTTTTAAAACAGCCTCTCAGCCCCTCTGCCTCTCCTAACCTTCCAGCTGTGAACCAGCTGCTTCACACCTGCAAGTTGTTTCCATCACCTGCCTGGCAGATAGAGGTCGCTGTCACTTTGGCCTGTATCCCAGGGCCTAGACCAGGGTGTCAGCCATCTGGGAATTGTGGCTTTCTCTGTGCACGATTCACTCCAGAGGGGTATCCACGCCCTGAGGACACATCATCTTGACAAGGCCCTCAACTTGGGAGGTGCCCGGAGTTAGGGTTCGCCACAGGATGCACACAGCCAACGGCACACTCAGAACACTTTTCTTGGAGCAGGCCCTCTCTAAGCACTTTGAGATTACTAGCCCCACTTTGGGAGAGGGAAACAAAGCCCCAGGAGGTTAGGTATTTGCAGAAGGTCACACAGCTGGTAAGTAGTGGAGCTGGGATTCAAACCAAACAGTCTGGTTCCAAAACCGTGATTTTAATCACTCCGTGAAGAAGCAAATGTTTCTGGAAGGTCTTACTGAGCACTGGAGGATTTTACATAAGCTCAAGCCGTACTCTTATCCCAATTTTACAGGTGAGGAAACTGAGGCTCACTGTGTCCTTTGGTGAGGCCTCTAGTGTATAAAAACGAAGGCAATTTGAGATGGTTTGTTGTGTCAGCTCCAGAACAGGTCTCAGCGCCCTAGACACCATCACCACCTAGTGGCCTAATACCTGAAATGCAGGCAGAATACCCAAGCAGATGCTGGATGTCCAAGTTCAATACTCAACAAAGACTCTGTGTTGTGGTTTTGATTTTTAATTTCTGTGCTCTGAACAACAGAGAAATGTGGTTCACTAATAATAACCTTATATACTGAAGACATGGTCATGGGCAGAGCTCACCAGTTGTAATGTCGTCCTTAAAATTAATACCTGGGGAAGGGAGAGTCTGCGTGGTCTGCTGGCCTTTCAGTTTTCCATTGTGTTTCACATGCATTGTCTCATTGAACTCTTGCCGCAACCCCTATCACTTTTCATTTTTTAGAAAAATCCTCACTTGAGGATACATTCATTGATTCTAGAGGAAGAAGAAGGGAGAGAGAAATATCAATGTGAGAGAGAAACATTAATCAGTTGCCTTCTGTACGCACCCCAACCGGGGAATGCACCCACAACCTAGGTATGTGCCCAGACCAAGAGACAAACCAGCAAACTTCAGGTGCATGGGACAAGACTCCAACCAACTGAGCCACACTAGCCAAGGCCATGCTTACTATTTTAAATAAGGAAATCAGTCTTGTCGAAGAAGCATTGATTGAGTTGGCATTGGAACTGGAGAGGCCCCATTGGGTCAAGGTTCCACCTTCCAGGCCCAGAGATGTGGGGTGACTTGCCTTAGGGTCCTGTGAGTCAGTGGCAGGCCTGTGTCTTAGTCCCCAGTCTTCTCAATTATAGAGCTGTTCCTCTCCCGTCCTGGGCTGTATTTCAGCCTCTGCTTCCTCCAAGGCCTATCCCACCTGAAGGAAAAAACGAGATTTGTGCGAAGGCACTGCAGTGAGGCTCACTGCTGCAAAACACCCCTCCGCCTGTGTGGTCTCATCCTTGTTGTTTTTAGTCTGAGAGCCCAGGCTCTTCCTTCCAGCTGGTTCTCCATCACGCAGCCAAGTGCAAGGCCAAGGAGGAGACAACAACAGCACATTAGATTCGCCTGCTCAGCACCCTCACCTGTCCCCTTTCATGCTGGCTCGAGGCCCAAGCCCAGGTGAGATGGGAATCACTATGTGTGTAGGGCCCAGGGACTACAGTCTGATTAGTTCTGTCACCAACTCACTGTGTGGCCCCGGGGTGGGACACTTTGCCTCTCAGACCTCAGTTTTCTTACCAACACAGTGGGGATGGACCACAGCACAGTGCGTTGGAACCGAAGGCTGCAAACTGCCTCCTTGGTAGGTTTGTTGGATACATCGTAGGGCAGCTGCAATATTATACAGCTGACAAAACAGATGAGGCAGCTGTTAATAGTTTAATATGAAACAATCAGCAAATATCTATTTTAAGGAGGAAAAGCAAGGTACAAAACTATGAGTACAGGCACTATCATGTGTGTGTGTGAAGAGATGGTAGGAGAATAAATATCTAAGTTTGCTGGCAAACACAGGGGGTATTTCTGGCAGGGCAGGAGACTGGAGGCAGTGGTTCCCTCTGGTGAAGAGAAGCAGGAGGCTGGATGCCCAGCAGGGACCCTGCGTTCTGCAGGCTCTCATGTTCCTTTTTGATGTTTGAGCCATGTAAATGTATAACCTATTCAAAAATACATTACAAATTTTAAAGATAAAAATAAACCACAGTTCACATGGATTTGTTCTATCCTCAACACTGTTCCAAGTACCCGACAGCCAATACCTCCCTTAGTTCTCACAATGAAACTATGGGGCAGCCATTATTATTTTTTTAGATATATTTTATTGATTATGCTATTACAGTTGTCCCCTTTGCCCCCTTTATTCCCCCCATCCTGCACATCCCCTCCGGCCCACATTCCCCCTTTTAGTTCATGCCCATGGGTCCTACATGTAAGGTCTTTGGCTTCTACATTTCCCATACTGTTCTTAACCTCCCCCTGTCTATTTTGTACCTACCATTTACACTTCTTATTCCTTGTACCTTTTCCCCCTTTCTCTCCCTCCCACTCCCCATTGATAACCCTCCATGTGATCTCCATTTCTGTGATTCTGTTCCTGTTCTATTTGTTTGCTTAGTTTTTTTGTGGGTTTGTGTGTGTGTGTGTGTGTGTGTGTTTTAGGTTTGGTTGTTGATAGTTGTGAGTTTGTTGTCATTTTACTGTTCATATTTTTTAACTCTGTTTTTTTAAAGATTTTATTTATTTATTTTTAGAGAGGGAAGGGAGGAAGAAAGAGAGAGAGAGAAACATCAATGTGTGGTTGCTGGGGGCCGTGGCCTGCAACCCATGCATGTGCCCTGACTGGGAATCGAACCTGCGATGCTTTGGTTCGCAGCCCGCACTCAATCCACTGAGCCAGGGCTACTGTTCATATTTTTTATCTTCTTTTTCTTAGATAAGTCCCTTTAACATTTCTTGTAATAAGGCCTTGGTGATGATGAACTCCTTTAACTTGACCTTATCTGGGAAGCACTTTATCTGTCCTTGCATTCTAAATGAAAGCTTTGCTGGGTAGAGTAATCTTGGATGTAGGTCCTTGCCTTTCATGACTTGGAATACTTCTTTCCAGCCCCTTCTTGCCTGTAAGGTTTCTCTTAAGAAATCAGCTGATACTCCTGAACTCCTTTATAGGCAACTGTCTTCTTATCTCTTGCTGCTTCTAGGACTCTCTCCTTCATTTTAATCTTGGCTAATGTAATTATGATGTGCCTTGGTGTGTGCTTCCTTGGGTCCAACTTCTTTGGGACTCTCTGAACTTCCTGTACTTCCTGGAAGTCTATTTCCCTTGCCAGATTAGGGAAGTTCTCCTTCATTATTTTTTTCAAATAAGTTTCCGATTTCTTGCTCTTCCACTTCTTCTTCTGCCATTCCTATGATTCAGATGTTGGAACATTTAAAGATGTCCTGGAGGTTCATAAGCCTGTCCTCATTTTTTTGAATTCTTGTTTCTTCATTCTGTTCTGGTTGAATGTTTATTTCTTCCTTCTGATCCAAACTGTTGATTTGAGTCCCAATTGCCTGCCTATCACTGCTGGTTCCCTGTACATTTTCCTTTATTTCATTTTTTCATAGCCTTCACTTTTTCCTCTATTTTGTGACTGTGCTCAATCATTTCTATGAGCATCCTGATTACCAGTATTTTGAATTCTGCATCTGGTAGGCTGGCTAACTCCTTGTCACTTAGTTGTATTTTTTCTGGAGTGTTGATCTTTTCTTCATTTGGGCCATATTTCTTTGTCTCAATGCACCTGTTATGTTGTAAGGGGCGGAACCTTAGGTGTTCACCAGGGCAGGGCAACCCACGCTGCATTGTGGCATGGTCTGGATGAGTATTTCTTCTTTAACTCCCTGTTTGTCAGATTTCCATACAGTTCAATTTTCTCTCAGTTCTGGTTGTTTTTTGTTTTTAAATTTGTTGCTGTCCTTCTTTTGGTTGTGCAAGAACCAAAAGGTAGGCACAGTGTGTCTATCTATGCCTCCATCTTGGCAGGAAGTAAGGAAGGCATTATTATTATCCCCTCATTTCACAGATGAGGACACCAAGGCACAGAAAGGTGAAATAACTCCCCAGGTCCCACAGGAAGGAAGCAGTGGTCTTTGGATACAGGCCCAGGCCCCAGGCACTCTGGCCCCACCCTGCTATACTGCCTCACACATGCCCAGTGGGAGTCCTTCACAGTTTTTGTGATGAGTGTGGGCATGAAAGCTCTTTGAAGAGTTTACAGTGATCTGCAAAAGTGGAAATTCTTTGCTTATCTTGGCAGAACCTCACCTCAATGCATTTTTAGGCTGTGACAGAGTATATTTTCCAAAGATGGCCCCAACTATAGGTCCCACCCCCATGCTCGTCTGCAGTGTGACCTCGGCCTCCTCATGAAGAGGCAGGTCTATTTCTCTACATCCCTTTAATCTGTGCCCAGTCACCACCTTGATCAACACAATGCGGCAGAAGTGATGCTGTGCTCATTCCCAGTGTAGTCCTTGGGCAGCCTGGCAGCTTCTGCTTCCTGTCACATGCTGTGGTCGACAGCCCCAGCTGACAGCCAGGCCCAACCAGCAGGGGTGACAGCGAGCCTCCTACGCTTCAAGCCCCAGCCACAATCTGGTTGCAAACATACAAGAGAGATTTTTTAAAAATTATTGATTGATTTTAGAGTGAGAGAGACACACACACATACATTGATTTGTTGCTCCACTTATTTGATTCTTACATGTGCCCCATCCAGGGATTGAACCCACAACTTTGGTGTATCGGGACGACTCTCCAACCAACTGAGCTACCTAGCCAGAGCCACGCACAAGAGATTTTGAGTGAGAAAACCACCCAGCTGAGTTGAGTCAATCCACAGAATCAGGAGAGGTGTAATAATACATTGTTGTTTGAAGCCACTAAGCCTTGCCATGGATTGTTATGCAGCATTAGACAACCAAGATGGAGGACTTAAAGTGAGGTTGTCCACCAGGGGGCCCTGTTGCTCAGTAAATGTCCAATTGGACAGAATGCAAGGAGAGAAGGCAGAGCCCCCCGCCAGGCTCCTGGATGTCAGCCTCGGGCAACAACAGCCATCTTGAGGTGTGCAGTCAAGTATGGTCTGAGATAGACGTCCTTGTCTCTCTTGGTCTCACCTTTGAACCGTTTGCAGTCACGCTGACCATGTGCCCTGTTGCCCCTAAAGGCATAAGTCGCCATTTTGTAGCATCAGTAAATCAAATGGTCTCCCTGGCAAAATGCAAGCGCCTTGGAACTTGGCTCACCCTTAGTGTGGAGTGGGCTGGCTTGGCCCCCACCATTTGGGCCTTGGACCCTTTTGGGTCCTGCATCATCTCTCTCTCTGTCTAATGCAGCTCCTCGTGATTTTACTCATGGACTAAGAGATAAACGCAGGCCATCAGCCTTCTCTCCAGGCCATGCTCTGTTCCTTCATTCAATCCACTTAGAGGGCGTCTACGGCATCCCAGACCCTGTTACAGGTACTAGGAATACAGCTGTGAACAAGACACAAAAGTCCCTACTCACAGGAACTCACAGCCTGGTGGGAAGACACATGGTAGGAAGATGACAAATAAGTAAATATGAAGTAATGTCAGGTGGCAATAGGATTATAAAGAATAAAAGGGGATTTAAGAGTTAGAGTAACAGGATATTCTTCATAAGGGTGGTCAGTGAGTATTCCTGAGAAATCATCAAAACAACATAAAAATGACTCAAAGAAAGAATCAACACATATGTACAAAATTTATATCCACAAAATTGATCAGGGAAATTACACTTGGTAGCATTATGCCCCCCACCAAAGAACTCACCTTTGTAGGAGCTCTAAACAGTGAAATTGATATGTTCTCCCCTCAAATCAATAAGTCATATGAGATTTTAAAAAATTATTAGAAAAGAATTGATCCTAATCATGCTAATCTCAGCAAGGTAAAAAATTGCTCTGAGAATTATCTTTACTTAATATCATTCACTTCAAAAAATACTTTATCAAAGAAAATTGACAATGGAAATAAATCTGACTAAAATTTTATGTTAAACATTGGGTCAATCACCCTGGCTGGTGTGGTTCAGTGTATTGAGCACCAGCCTCTGAACAGGAAGGTCATGGGTTCAATTCCTGGTCCAGACACATCCCTGGGTTGTGGGTCAAGTCCCCAGTAGGGGGTGAGTGAGAGGCAACCAGTCAATGTTTCTCTTCCTCTCTTTCTCCCTCCCTTCCCCTCTCTCTAAAAATAAGTTAATAGAATCTTTTTTTAAAAGCAGGGGGTGTCGACAGGCAAATCAATGAAGGCTGAAAGCAGACTAGTGGTTGCCAGGGGCCAGGGAAGGGGAGAATGAGGAGTGACTCCCACAGGTTATGGGACTCCTTCTGGGGGAGATGGAAGTGTTCTGGAATTAGACAGCAGTGGTGGTTACGTAACATTCAGAATTAGTGCTATGGAATTGTATGCTTTCAAATGGTGAATTTTATGTCATGTGAACTATATATCAATTTAAAAAATTGAAAAAACAGTGTCAAAGTTTTTCCTATTCTTTTGATAGTGTCCTTTGGTGCACAAAAGTCTTACATTTTGATGAAGTGCAATTTATCTATTTTTTCTTTTGTTGTCTATGCTTTTAGTGCCATATCCAAGAAATCATTGCCAAATACAATGTCATGAAAATTTTCTGTTTCCATCTAAGAGTGTTCTAGTTTTAGCTCTTATGTTTAGGTCTTTGACCCACTTTGAGTTAATTTTTATAAATGGTGTTAGGTGGGTGTCCAACTTTATTCTTTTGCATGTGAATATCCAGTTTCCTGACACAGTTTGTTGAAGAGACTGTTCTTCCCTGTTGGGTAGTCTTGACACCCTTGTCAAAAATGACTTGCCCGTACACGCAAGGGTTAGCGCTGTCCCCTTGGTCTCCATGCCTGTCTTTGTGCCTGAACCACGCCATCGGGATTGCGGTTGCTTTGCAGTATGTGTTGAAATCAGGACCTTCAGCTTTGTTCTTTTTCAAGATTGTTTCGTCTATTTGGGGTCACTTGAGATTCCATATGAATTTCATGATGAGGTTTTCTATTTCTGTATAAAAGACTGTTGGGCTTTTAATAGGGATTGCCCTGAACCTGTTTGTTATGAGGCCCCCTTTCTTACCTCTCTGAGGCCACCTGGTCTGGCCAAGGGAAGCTGGCACAGCCTTGGGTCCAGACAGTCCTGGCTCAGCCAACTGCCAGCTGTGTGAGAGTGAACAGGGGCCTAGGCTTGGCCCCTTGGGCTCAGCTTTCCCATCTGCAAAATGGAGCAAACAGTGTTCACTTTTGTGCCGTCAGAAGGACTGTCAGTAATGTGAGGACTTAGTGGGCACACCACCAACGGGGCAGGGGGAGGGGTTACTCTGCTGTCATGCAGGCTTATTCACCTCCTGAAGGGGATGATTTCCCTCCCGGAAGTTGGGAGGGAAATCTTTACTGAAAAAGAGAGTCCCTCACCCTCCCCTGGCTCTAGGGTCCTACCCAGACAGCTGAATCTGCAGTAGGCTCAAGGGGAGGGTGGCTGGGCAGGCCATGGAGGCACTGAGCCCCATCTGTTCCCCTAATGCTACTCTGTCCCCTTCACCCCTGCATCTGATTGAGCCAAGGCAGGAGTTGAAGACTCAGGCCCTCCTTGAAGCATGCTGTGCCCATCCACAGGCGCTGAGCTCCAATAACGAAGAAAAAGCAAGCAGCGATAGCTTGGAAATGCTCAATGACAGTGGAATCCCTGTTCCACCCCCCAAAGTTACAGCCTTCATTCAAATTACAGCATATCCCAACACCCTGAGCCCCCACCCACAGCCCCACCACAGAGACAATAACCATGGACTTGAAGATTGAGCCCCAGACCCACCAGACCCCAAGGGGCCAAGTATGCCCCTGTACGCTCCCCATTCCTCCATCCTGGAGATGGCTTCCCATTGGGCCATCCCCACCCTCCATCCTGCACTGAGCTCCCCTCAAAGGAGCAGGAGGACCTCAGTGTCTGTGCTTCATTCGGCCAACTCTGGCTGGCCATTCTCCCCTCTGAATGCAGCCCCTCACTCCATAGTCCTTGTCGTCATGTTTATCTTACGGATGAGGACACTGAGACTGGGAAAGTAAAATGCCAGGCTATTCCCACCTTGCTAGCTGTGCAGCTTGGGGTGAGTTAGCCAAACCCTTCCATCTCAGTTTCTTCATCTATGAAACGGGATCATAACCATAACAGAGCTAGGTACACAGTAAACAGGCAAAGCACTTTATCTGTTCTTGTTCTTAGTGTTATACCAAACTGCTATTAGGTTGCATTTGTTCATGCAGAGTTTTTATGGGACCTGGGACCCTCACAAAAGTCCATACTCCATATGCTCTGTGCTGTCCATCCCCAGAATCCAGGGAGCCAAGCACACAAAGGCTTGGGGTTAATAACAGAGGTGGACAGCTCCCGGTCAATACATCCATAGCACCCCCAACTCCACACCTGGTTTCTGTACCTTGGCTAAAGCAAGGCCTGACTCTATCTGCCCAGGAAATGGATAACACGGAGTTGACCTGGAGGCATCCTGGGGCAAGGCACGTGTCTTCAGGGAAGGGTTGCATTCCTCTCCAGTCTGTCAGTGTGGTGACCTGGTCTCCTGACCAGGAGAGCAAGCAGGTGAGTGAGCACCGCACCTGGAAGCTGGTCCTTCTCTTGCTCTGGTGCCACAATGAGGAGCAAGTGAGCTTAGACGTCACCTCCCCTCTCAGTCCCCCTTGGGCAAAAGGAGGCACTTGATTTTGATGATCAGAACATATACATGGATCAAATGCTTTTAAACTGAACTAATTGGATCCTTACAACACCCTGTGAGTAGGTGCTATTATCATGCCCATTATACAGATGAGGAGACAAAGGCATGGAAAGGACAAGCTGTTTTTCTAGCGTTGCTTTGGTTGCCAGGCAGTTTGGTCTCAGAGCGTGTTTTCTTAGTCACGGCATCTAAGACGAGAAATGGTGTTGGGCTTCAGAATTACCTGAGGACTTGCTTAAAAGGCAGCTTCCCAAGCCTCTTCTCGGGGGGTCAGGAATCTGGAGGTCTGACAGAGCTCAGGAATCTGCCTATTTTTTTTTTAATGTTTGTATTTCCAAATGGAAATGAGTTCCTTTTTAAAAAATTGTGATAAAAAATCACCCTCACAAAACATTAAATTCACCATCTATTTTTTTAAAAATGTATTTTAGGGACAGAGAGAGAGAAAGAACCATCCATTTATTGCTTCAATTATTTGTGCACTGATTGTTTGCTCCTCGTGCGTGCCCTGACCCAAACCTTGGTGTGTCAGGATGGTGTTCTAACCAGCTGAGCTGCCTGGCCAGGGCTTAGATTCACCGTCTTAGCTATTTTTAAGTGTACAGTAGCATTGGGCATGTTTACATTGCTGTTCAACAGAGCCCTGGGACCTTTCCCATCTTGCAAAATTGAAACTGTGTACCCATTAAACACCAATTTCCCCTCCCGCAGCCCTTGACACCTGTTTTCTGCTTCTGTAATTTTGACTACTTCGGGTACTTCACATAAGTGGAATCCTATAGTATTTATCTTTTTGTGACTGGCTTCTTTCACTTCATATATATCCTCAAGTTTCACCCTGGTTGTAGTATATGACAGAATTTTCTTCTTTCTTAAGGCTGCCTAATATCCCATTGTGTAGCTATGCCGCTGTGCATTTATTCAGTGATGGACACTCGGGTTGCTTCTGACTCTTCCTATTGTGAATTTAGTCACGCACAATATAATGACGTATGATGGTAGTCCCGGGAGATCACAATGGAGCTGAAAGATTCCCATTGCCCAGGGACGTCATAGCCGTCATAACATCGTAGCGCCGTGCAGTGGTGACGCTGGGGTTAGCACCTGCGCTGCCAGCTGTATGAAAGTGCAGCATGTACAGTTGTGTGCTGTGCACAACACCTGACGGTGATAATAAAAGACCATGTTACTGGCTTATGTATTTACTATTTTATACTTTTTGTCATTGTTTTAGAAAACCTTGTTGTAAAAGAATATGCCATATTACACTAGCAGGAACCTCTTTTTAAATTTATATTTTATTTATTTTTAAAAATCCTCACTCGAAGACATATTTCCATTGATTATTGCGGGGAGTGGGGGAGAGAGAGAGACATCAGTTAGTTGCCTCCTGTTTGCTCCCGGACAGGGGATCAAGCCCGGAACCTTTCGGTGCACGGAATGACACTCCAACCCACTGGGCCACACAGCCAGGGCAGCACCCTGTCTTGATTGCGTAATTTGCACTTGATTTGATCTCATGTGGCTGTGTGCAGTAACACGCCGTAGAGGCCCGCAGCCTAGGAGCGGCAGCACTGTGCAGCCTAGGTGCGTGGCAGGCGGCACCATCCAGGCCGTATCAGTGCACTCTACGGTGTTCACGCAGTGATGAAGTCACCTGAAGACAAATGTCTCAGAACGCATCCCCCTTGTTAGACGGCGCATGGCTATAATGCTACAATGAGCATAGTGTGCAAAACTCCCTTGGAAATTCTGCTTTCAATTATCTTGGGTTCATACCCAGAAGTGGAATTACTGGATCATGTGGTAGGTTCATTTAAAAATTTGTGAGGGACCCCCACGCTGTTTTCCATGGTGGCCGCACCAGTTTCCACTCCTGTGATCGGTGCATCGGGATTCCAGTTTCTCTGCATCCTTGCCTGCGCTTGTCATTTTTCTGGGTTTTTTCTTGTTTGTTTGCTTGCTTTTGATTTTGTGTAACAGTAGCTGTCCTGATGGGTGTGAGAGGGTATCTCATGGTTTGGATTTGGAGCCATGACATTTTTTTAAAAATATTTATTTATTTATTTTTAGAGAGAGGGGAGGGAAGGGGGAAAGAGGCAGAGAAACATCAATGTGTGGTTGCCTCTTGAGTGCCCCCTACTGGGGACCTGGCCTGCAACCCAGGCATGTGTCCTGACTGGGAATCAAACCGGTGACCCTTTGGTTCACAGGCTGGCACTCAATCTACTGAGCCACACCAGGGCTGGAACTTAACATTTTTAAAAGCTCGCTGGGTGATTCCCAGTTGGGACCTTTGAGGCTACACTTTGAGAACCAGAATAAGAGGTTTCCCAATTCAGAACAACCCCATTACACAGAGTGAGGGAGGGACAAGCCCAGGGAGCGCTCAGTGCTGCTCTTCCGGGCACTGTGGCCGGCCGTGAGCCTGACAGCAAAGGTATGTGGGGGGTTCAGGCAGGTGGAGCTCCATTTCTGCTTCTTTCTGACCAAAGGTTCAGCATGTGGTATTTGACTGGAGACAGAAAGTCAAATCTTCACCTTGAAGAGAGAAAACCAGGCACAAAAGACAGTTGGAAAGGCTGTGGGCTGACTCTCCAATTTAAAAAAATCCGCCTCAGCAGCTAAGGAAGTAGAACTGCCATATGGCCCTCGTCCTTGCCGGTGCTCCCAGGCAGTCCCAGAAAAAAAGCTGAGGCATCAGAAAGGAACATACCCTGCCTTTTTGCCCATTAGAACACCAGGGCTCCAGGCCAGGTCTGGTACCCACACTTAGCCAGGAGGCCCAGCCTCACCACGTAGAAACAGCAAGCTAGGAACAAAATAATGACTTCCGGAGGGGCCCTCACACATCAAATGATCAGTTTTCCCCTTCAGCTGTCCTCGTCCTGTAGGCTGCAAGGAGCTATTGTACCCGGCAGTTCCATTAGACTCCAGGCCAGAGGCAGGGAGGGAGCACAGCCTGGATACTCTGAAACAGGCCTGCAGAGCTGCCCCACAGCCCAGGAGTGTTACTTACGGTGCCGGCCGTGGAGGCTGATTGTGCCTCCCATCCTGCTCCATCTGGCCCTCCCTGGCAGGGCTCCCGGCTTGACTTACCCACCAGCAGGGCCATATGTCCTGCCAGCCCTCGGAGGAGCTGTGAGTGCTGGGGCGGGGAGGAAAGATGAGAGCTAATTCCTTCCCACAGTTGCTGGTCTTGCAGGAAGAGGGCCCCACCCATCCCTGTGCTCCCCGGGGCCCTAGGTGCGAACTCCAACCAGAGTGCAGTACTGGACCAGGAGCCTCCCCTCCCTCCCTCAATGGGACCACCCCTCAGTGACTATGACAGGGCAGGCTTCAGAAGGGATGACCCAAAGCATAGGCTCCTGGTCAGACAAGCCTGAATTGCCCCATTCATCCCCATCCTAAATAGAATGCCTCCCATCAGGAGGTGGAGTCTGTCCCCCTCCCCTCTGATAAGGGCAAGTATCCTGACAGGCTTTGACCAACAGAATGCAGTGGGGGTGACCTTAGGAGACCTAGCACTTTCTTCTTTTGTGGGAAGCTATAACCAAATTTTAAAGAAGCTGACTCCCAGAACCACCATGTGGGAGAGAGAGGCCACATGAGGAATGCCCAGTGAGGCCGTCTGGACCTTCCAGCCTAGTGCAGCCACCAGCTGACTGAGTGACCTAGCGGTCACCGAGAACCACAGGCAAGGCTAGACAAGGTTTACAGTGCAACTGGCGACCAGCTATCTCTCCAAGGCCTAAAGCACAAGTGGGTGCAGACAAACCGCAGACAGCTGCAAGACTGGTGCCTGTGGGGGAAGAAGCAGAGGGGAGCAATAGGGACAGCATCTGGTAACCTGCTATTCATGGGAAATCACGGCCGTTGGGGCATAGGAGCGCCACACTCAAAGGAGAGCTGCTGAAGCATTCCTGATATTTTAAAAAACCACCCAGAGGGCTAGCAGGTGTGGACATGCCGTTTCTTATTCACACTACAGGGAGGCGCACCGATGGTGGTGGGTCAGTGTGAGTGAGAGGGACAGCACCTCCTCCAGCCTGAGGCTCCGCTATAAGGGGTCCCAGACAAGGAGGCACCGTCCTGTGCGTGACTCCAAACTACTTTACCTCAGTGTGTAAGAGGTCAAGAAACTGTCACAGGATAAGAAGCCGCTCCCAGAGGAAGTAAGGGAGTTACAATCCATTCCCAAAGCAGTACGCATTCCTTCTGACTAGTGGCCATGGGATCAGCCCTCAGTCACTGGAGGGGGAAGGGCCACGTTCATGTACCCCAGCCCCCACATGGCTCCTCCGCCTCACATTCTTCACGCTAGTTCTTCCCGGTAGGGGGCCTGTGTGGTGAGCAGTTGGCACAGTGCAGCCATATACCATAGATTCAGGAAAGGCCACACCCCAAGACTAAAAGTGCAAGACAGATGCCAAAGAGAACCACGAGGAGGGAATGCCACCGATTGTCTGTAGCCGTCAGAACTGTAATATCCTGCCCTGGCTGGCGTAGTTCAGTGGATTGAGCGAGGGCTTCGAACCAAGGCATCACAGATTCAGTTCCCAGTCAGGGCACATGCCTGGGTTGCAGGCCATGGCCCCCAGCAACCGCACATTGATGTTTCTCTCTCTTTCTTCCTCCCTTCCCTCTCTAAAAATAAATAAATAAAATCTTAAAAAAAAAAGAACTATAATATCCCTGTGCTGGGTTGCTGGCATCCACCCCGTGAACCACACAGTTTCATCCGCAGTCCCTTTCTGTGGTCCGTGCACATGGGTGTGGGCTGTCTCATCTCTACCTGTAACACCGACAGGGTCCCAAACTGTGTGTGTGATCTATGGCTTGTTGCAGTTAGTCTGCTCTCTTACGACGGAAAACACCTTCTCACGTGTCTGTTTGAAGAAAGGGTCAGAAGCCTTCCAGCCTTGCAGCCAGTCCCAGTGTGTCTGGTTCTCAGGGCGAATCCCCGTGGCAGGTTGGCAGAGGCCCTGTTCAGGAACCCACTCAGAGCCCACAGTCTGACTGGTTGTTCTCAGTGGCCAGCATTCCTGCCCATACAGGGAAGGTGTTGCTTCTGCAGAATCCAATCAGACAACCCCAAAGAATTTGACAGAGAAACCAGGTAAATGAGGTCATAGTACACATTCTATGAAAATAAAAAGAACACAAAGTTTTGTGAGTACAGCAAATCATAAACCAGTTTTTGAGTCTGTAAGAGTGCCAGATGAGGAGACTTTCAAATGCAGATCTTTGGCTGGAAAGAAATAAAGCAGTGACCTCTGATGCATCCTCTATATCTGCAGTTCAACTGTCTCTGGCGATATCATCAGGTGCTCAGGTAAATTCTGGATGGCGGGGTGGATACTGTATCAGCAGTTCTCAATACTTGCAAATCAAAGGATGAAGGAAAAAATGAAACACTAGTGTGAAAGAAAACTGGAGAAATTCAGGATCCAGTTTAGTTCCTGAATTTTACGGACAATTCATGGAATTAAAGTCTACTTTCCATAATTGGGTATAATAGGTTTTATTGAAACATAATTTTCCCCCTAAAATCACCCTCATTTTTATCAAAGAACAAAATCAAGACCAATTCACTTACTGTATTAAGTCTACATTCAATTTGGCCTGATTATTTGCATAAATACAACAGGAATAGCAATTGGTCATATAGGTTCTTAAATCTATTGTACTTTGCTGGTGCATTACCAGGAATTCCTAGACTGAGCTTTAACTGGCCCTTCAGGGCTGGGAAGCCAAGCCACACAGTTGCCATCAGGCTTTTCCCGCAGTACTTGAATATTTGGGTGAGTTTCTCAAGTTCTTGAGGTCCCCAAAACGTCTTGAGGTTCCCTCCTTGCCATCTTTCAGGAAAGCAGCCTGCGTTCTTTACCCTGAAAGACTGCCAGGAACCCTGTGACCAAGTGAGGAAGCAGGCTGTTTTGAGAAGGGGCTTTTACTGGCTTCAAAGTCCGTCTTAATCCCTTGAGGCTTTCTGGTGACACCCAGAGTCCAGGCAAGACACTTTGGGTCATGACATTCCAGACAAAGACTTGGTTAGTAGAATCATAATTGGAAACTAGCTATATGCATCTTGTTATGAAGAAATCAGACTCCTATTGGATTTATGTGAACATACGTATTGCCATGGAAAGAAAAATACTCACTTTGGGAGTTTCCAAATTCCAGAGGGGTCAGGTAAGGGGAAAAATATAAATGTCTCAATATTGCTTATAAATGTATACTTTACCAAACTGCTTTAAGAGACAGGAAGTTTTCTTATGTCTAAAAAACAGATGATTGTCCTGGCTGGCATAGTTCAGTGGATTGAGCGCGGGCTGCAAACCCAAGCATTGCAGGTTCCATTCCCAGTCAGGGCACATGCCTGGGTTGCAGGCCATGACCGCCAGCAACCACACATTGATGTTTCTCTCTCTCTCTCTCTCTCTCTCTCTCTCTCTCTCTCTCTCTCTTTCTCCCTCCCTTCCCTCTCTATAAGTAAATAAATAAATAAAACCTTTTTAAAAAATAAAAACTAAAACAACAACAAAAAACCCCAGATGGTTAACAATTAGCAATATTTTTCAACAAAGGGTTATAAAAGCCACAATTAGCTTCAGTTTATTATGTCCCATAATGAGTTCCTGTCTAGCCTGATCCTCTGTGAGCACCTCTGTAAGTCCAGTCGTTTCACAGAGCCCCAGCAAGCTTCACTCAGTTCAAAGGTACAATCCGAAAATCCGTTCTCGGAAACATGCAATCCAGAGCAAGTCAGAGTCCGCTCCACGAACCCCTCCCAAAATATAATATCTTCTTGCAAATGCATTAGAACAAAACAATAATTGTTTATAAGTGACAAGGCTTAAAATGACAGGGTTCCAGAGTTGAGGATAATGCAATTGACAAAGGAATCTACATTCCCGCAACAACATTTTAAGATAACAACTAAGGTTACAAATGAAATGATATCAGAATTTATATAATCTCTAGAACATCAAAAATATGTATACTAATAGAACATATTTATTTATTTGACAATGCTTCTCATGTACTTCAAGCATATTAAACAGGCCTAATTAGTTCCAAAACTTCTCTTTTATAAAAGAGAGAGAACAAGTACTTGAGGTGCTCCAGGGGCCCAGTGGAATAATTCAAAGTCATTTCTCTGTTACAAAGTCTCTTAAATTTAAACTTTGGGAAGGCTGTCAAACAAACTTAACCAAGAGTATAATAAACTTTTTGTAAAACAACACATTTTTTAATAGTAGTAACTTCAAAAGACATTAATTAAACTTAAAATTGGTTTTCACATCAAATAATTTGTCCAGACCACAGGATCCTGTTTAATTTACATAAGTAGTTAATACCTTTAGACCAATAAAATAGCGCCCCCTAGTTGTGCCCTCCAGAGGCAGAAAACGCACCACGTGTAACACAGACAAACACGTATCACGTGAAGACCAGACACATGAAGACTGAACACACAAAAACTACTTGAATCATTAATTTTTGTAGCGAAAGCACAAGATTTTTCTCACTCACTTTTGACAACTTTTAAAAAGACTGGAAGGGGGATGGAAGGTCCTAAATATCGAGCAGGAAGGCTTGTTGACTCAACGAAAGCTTCCAGGACCAGGAATGAGCGGCGGGAGTAAGGAAGGCCTTGGCTTCAATCCCCGGAGTCAGCAGCAGGGAAGCGTGTGGGCGGGGCTGCCCTGGCCCCTGAAAAGTCAGACACCTGGTGAGGGAAGGTAAGTGTCCCAGAGAGAGGACGGGAGTTGCAGTAATGAAAACAACTGCAGGTCCCACCAGAGTCAAAGCATGTCGCCAGAGAGAAATTAGGTGGAGGAAGGATCCTAGAACCTGAGTGAGTTTTCTTCACAATTACAAAACTTTCACAACCATCACAGACCTTTCTGCAACTTTCACAAACTTTTTTATTCATTCAGATATAACCACCTTTAGAATAACTCACTTTCAATCCTTGTTCTTCAAAATTACATCTCCATGCCTTATGCCTTCTACTATTAAAACCACACAATTTCTTTCCAACCTAAGTGTAAGTAATTAGAATCCTTTTTTAAAATATATTTTATTGATTATGCTATTACAGTTGTCCCATTTCCCCCTCTTCATTCCCCTCCACCCTGCACGCCCTCTCCCATCCACATTTCCCTTCCTTTAGTTCATGTCCATGTGTCATTAGTTCTTTAGCTTCTACATTGCCCGTACTATTCTTGCCCTCTCCCTGTCTATTTTCTACCTACCATCTATGCTACTTATTCTCTGCACCTTTCCCCCCGTCTCCTCCTCCCACTCCCCTGTTGATAACCCTCCATGTGATCTCCATTTCTGTGGTTCTGTTCCTGTTCTAGTTGTTTGCTTATTTTGTTTTTGTTTTTGTTTTAGGTGTGGTTGTTAATAATTGTGAGTTTGCTATCATTTTACTATACATGTTTTTTATCTTCTTTTTCTCATCTTCTTTCTTAGATAAGTCCCTTTAACATTTCATAGAGTAAGGGCTTGGTGATGATGAACTCCTTTAACTTGACCTTATCTGGGAAGCACTTTATCTGCCCTTCCATTCTAAATGAAAGCTTTGCTGGATAGAGCAATCTGGGATGTAGATCTTTGCCTTTCATGACTTGGAATACTTCTTTCCAGCCCCTTCTTGCCTGTAAGGTCTTTTTGAGAAATCAGCTGACAGTCTGATGGGAACTCCTTTGTAGGTGACTGTCTCCTTATCTCTTGCTGCTTCTAGGATTCTCTCCTTCATTTTTACCTTGGCTAATGTAATTATGATGTGTCTTGGTGTGTTCCTTCTTGGGTCCAACTTCTTTGGGACTCTCTGAGCTTCCTGGACTTCCTGGAAGTCTATTTCCTTTGTCAGATTGGGGAAGTTCTCCTTTATTATTTGTTCAAATAAGTTTTCCCCTTGTTGTTCTTCCTCTTCCCCTTCTGGTACCCCTATAATTTGGATGTTGGAATGTTTAAAGATGTCCTGGAGGTTCCTAAGCCTCTCCTCATTTTTTTGAATTCTTATTCCTTCATTCTTTTCTGTTCTTTCTTTCTTCCTTCTGGTCCACTTCATTGATTTGAGCTCCAGTTTCCTTCCCATCACTATTGGTTCCCTGTGCATTTTCCTTCATTTCACTTAGTGTAGCCTTCATTTTTTTCATCTAATTTGTGATCAAAATTAACCAATTCTGTGAGCATCCTGATCACCAGTGTTTTGAACTGTGCATTTAATAGGCTGGCTATCTCTTCGTCACTTAGTTGTATTTGCTGTGGAGCTTTGATATGTTTTTCTGTTTGCGCCATGTTTCCCGTCTTGACATGCCTGTCACTAGTGAGGGGTGGAGCCTTAGGTGCTCACCAGGGCAGGACAACCCAGTTGCTGGGTTGTGAAACTGTATGTGGGGGCGGGGTCAGAGAGGGAAGGCACTTGCTCCACTCTCTGCTGGATTTCAGTCCCTTCCACCACTTCCCCCAAGCAAACTGGGCCTTTCTCGTGCTGATATCCAGGTGGGTGGGCCTGTGTACATTCTAGGACCCTGTGGGTCTCTCCAACGAACTCCCCTGTGAGTCTGGGAATCTCTTCCGGCACCTAAACCCCCACAGGTGTTCTCAATCAGTGTTTCGAGGCTTTATTTCCCTGCTGGGACCCTGGGTTGTGTGGTGTCTCACTCCCCAGTTTTGCCTGGTTTATCCGTGTGTGAATGTGGGACCGCCCAGTCTGCCAGCTGCCTTGTGCATAGTGCCTCGCTTCACAATCGCCAAGTGGCTGGGTCTGCCTGTTGCCACCCTGAGCCTGGGGTCTGCCAGCCACTGTCTGCGTGCCCAGGGTCCACCCGCTGCCGTCTTGTGAGCCTGGGGTGTCTTGTGTGCCCGGGGTGCCTTGTGCACCTGATGCCACTGCTTTTTCTGTTTCAACCCCTCTCAACCTTGCTGCCCGACTCCACCCTTCCTACTGGTCTGGATGAATGTGTCTATTTTAACTTCTTGGTTGCTGAACTTCCATACAGTTCAATTTTCTGTCAGTTCTGGTTGTTATTTGGTTTCTAAATTGTTGTTGTTCTTGTTTTGGTTGTGCAAGGAGGCACAGTGTGTATACCTATGCTTCCATCTTGGCCAGAAGTCCTCGTAATTAGGATTCTTTAGATCGATAAATTCATGAATACATTTCATAAATCTTACCCTATTTACTAGACCTTCAGCAAAACAATTCTAATTAGTCTACAGTGCAACCTAGGCCACTTTTTTTTTCAAAACAGGAACAAAGACAAAATCTAAAGCAAAGACAAAATTTCAAGAAGAGATTAGGACTAGACTTAGGATCTCATATCCTTATTTTTCTCTGTGACTTAAGTTCACCTTCTAACTGCTGTACTTTTCCTTCAGCTACATCTCCCCCCCCACACACCTCAGGTCCTCTGCAAGGCCTGTGGGAATGTTGGCAATGTCCCCCAGTATGGGTGCACCACCCTGAGATTCCCTCTGCTATTCCCAGGGTCACCCCCTGGAACCGCCCCCCCCGGCATGTTATCACATGCAGTCCACCCAACAGTGGTATTTTCTGCTCATGATGCCAGTTGTGGCACAGGAGCTCCAAACTCAAACGGGAGCTGCTGAAGGGTTCGTGATGTTCCAGAAAGACCACCCAGGGGGCTAGCAGGTGTGGACATGTCGCTTATTACTCACACTGCAGGGGAGCACACTGATGGCAGGGGTCAGTGCGAGAGAGACTGCTCCTCCTCCAGTCTGAGGTTCCTTATGAGGGGTCCCAGACAAAGGAGGCACTGTCCTGTACGTGACTCTAAACCACATTATCTCAGTGTGTAGAAGGATCAAAAGCAGTCATAGGACAAGAAGCTGCTCCCAAAAGAAGATAAGGAGGGAGTGACAACCCATTCCAAAAATGATACACATTTCTTCTGGACAGTGGCCACCTGGCCAGCCCTGGGTCATGGGAGGGGGAAGGTGAAAGGAGCAGGCCAGTTTCCCAACCCACCAGACTGCTCATGACCCAGTCAGGCCAGTTTTCCAACCTGCTGGGCTGCTCATGACTCAGCTATCCTGACCCAACTGATAGCCCTCAGCGTAATCGAAGCTCTCTCCCACCACACACGATAGACATCTGGAGCCAGTCACGATGGCCGGTGGTCAGATTGATCCTCCTATACCTGGGAACAGCGCAGCCCTTTATCTAACCCATTGTCTCAGCACATATCCTGAAACCTTGAGGCACTCGCCCAGAAGAAGAAGAGACTAGCCCCTGCCCTACTCCCTCACAAACCCCATGCTTTTTCTAAAAAAAAAAAAAAAAAAAAACCTATTCCTGCCTCCCCCAGGGCTTCAGTCAGTCCAGACTCAGCCTGATTCTAAGAACAGCATCAAATAAAGGCACTTGGATCAGATAATCTGGTTCTCCCACCTCTATTTCCCCTGTATTTCTAACAGAAGAGCCACGTTCATGGACCCCACAGTGGCCAACACTGCAGTGTGGCTACATGCAAGGGGCTGGGAGGGGCTGGAGTAGTCTGGATCCTATCAGCTCTGGGAAGAGACCTACCAAGGCTCCCCGCCCTGTGCGGGCAGGACCTCACAATGGGGAGAAATTGCTGGTCACAGAAGAAAATTGAGCTGCAGAACAGGGACAACAGGAGTAAAGAAAAGAGAAGGGCTAATAAAAAGTGGAAGGGGCAGTTGTGAATTTATTGCTCCTCATCTCCAATACCCCCTTTCTATCAGATGAATCACAAGAAATTATACATGTATTTCTGACTTCAGTCCACTGAAAAAGGCTAGAAATAGCAATCAACCTAACACCAACAAACATCCCTAGAGCCTAGACTGTGGCCTTGGAATATCATTTCCTATAAAAAGAATTCAGGACTTGGACTTCCGGCCAAGATGGAGGCGTAGGTAGATACACTTTGCCTCCTCATACAACCAAAAGAAGGGCAACAACAAATTTAAAAACAAAAAACAACCAGAACTGCCAGAAAAATCAAACTGTGGAAGTCTGACAATGAAGGAGTTAAAGAAGAAACATTCATCCAGACTGGTAGAAGGGGCAGTGACAGGAAGCCAGGGCAGAGAGGATGCATGGTAAGGCAGTGGCTGGAGGACTGGGAAATCCTATATTTTTGTACAGATAAACCTCGAGGAACAACTGGAGAGCAAGGCACATGGCACAACCCAGGGTTCCAGTGTGGGTAAATAAAGACTCAAAACCTCTGGCTGTAGCCCTGGTTGGCGTAGCTCAGTGGATTGAGTGCAGGCTGCAAACCAAAGTGTCGTAGGTTCGATTCCCAGTCAGGGTACATGCCTGGGTTGCAGGCCATGACCCCCAGCAACTGCACATTGATGTTTCTCTCTCTCTATCTCCCTCCCTTCCCTCTCTAAAAATAAATAAATAAAATCTTAAAAAAAAAAAACACCCCTGGCTGTAAAAACCTGTGGGAGTTGTGGCAGTGAGAGAAACTCCCAGCCTCACAGGAGAGTTCACTGGGGAGACCCACAGGGTCCTAGAATGTACACAAACCCACCCACCCAGGAATCACCACCAGAAGGGCCCAATTTGCTGTGGGTAGTGGGGAAAGTGACTGAAAGCCATCTGAGAGCCAAGCAAGCAGCATTGTTCACTCTCTGACTCCGCCCCCACATACAGCACCACAACCCAGCAATGTGGGTTGCCCCACTCTGGTGAATACCTAAGATTCTGTCTCTTACAACATAACAGGTGGGCTGAGACAAAGAAATATAGTCCAAATGAAAGAACAGATCAAAACTCCAGAAAAACAATTAAGTGATGAAGAGATAGCCAGCCTATCAGATGCAAAATTCAAACCACTGGTAATCAGGATGCTCACAGATATGGTTGAGTGTGGTCACAAAACAGAGGAAAGAGTGAAGGCTATGAAAAAAATGAAATAAAGGAAAATGTGTGGGGAACCAACAGTGAAGGGAAGGAAACCAGGATTCAAGTCAACAGTTTGGAGCATAAGGAAGAAATAAACATTCAACTAGAACAGAATGAAGAAACAAGAATTCAAAAAAATGAGGACAGGCTTAAAAACCTCTGGGGCAACTTTTAAACATTCCAACATCTGAATCACAGGGGTGTCAGAAGGAGAACAGGAAGAGCAAGAAACTGGAAACTTATCTGAACAAATAATGGAGGAGAACTTCCCTAATCTGGCAAAGGAAATAGACTTCCAGGAAGTTCAGGAAGCTCAGAGAGTCCCAAAGAAGTTGGACCAAGGAAACATACACCAAGGCACATCATAATTACATTTCCCAAGATTAAAGACAAGGAGAGATTCTTAAAAACAGCAAGAGAAAAGGAGACAGTTACCTACAAAGGAGTGCCCATTCGATTCTCAGCTGGTTTCTCTAAAGAAACTTTGCAGGCAAGAAGGGGCTGGAAAGAAGTATTCCAAGTCATGAAAGGCAAGGACCTACACCCAAGATGACTCTATCCAGGAAAGCTATCATTTAGAATGGAAGAGCAGATAAAGTGCTTTTCAGATAAAGTCAAGTTAAAGGAGTTCATCATCACCAAGCCCTTATCATATGAAATGTTAAAGGGGCTTATCTAAGAAAAAGAAGATCAAAACTATGAACAGTAAAATGATAATATACTCACAAGTATCAATAACTGAACCTAAAAAAAAAAAAAAGCAAACAACTAGAACAGGAACAGAAGCACAGAAATGGAGATCACATGGAGGGCTATCAGTGGGGAGGGGGAAGGGGGACAATGGGAGAAGAGGTACAGGGAATAAGGAGCATAAATGGTAGGTTCAAAATAGACAGGGTGAGGTTAATAATAGTATAGGAAATGGAGAAGCCAAAGAACTTGTATATGTGACCCATAGACATGAACTAGGCAGGGAATGCTGTTGGGAGGGGGTGTGCAGGGAGGATGGGGGACAGAGAGGAGAAAAAAATCAGAAAACTGTAATAGCATCATCAATAAGATACTTAAAATTTAAAAAAAACAACATGAATAATGACACTGAACTGTACACTTAAAAAAAGTTAAAATGATAAATTTTATGTTACATATTTTATACCACAATAATTTTTTTAAAACTACACCAGCATAAATTCCCATCAATACAGCATCAGTGTAGTAACTAGCCTTCCATACCATCATTAACATATGTTATGAATCATTTAATTATGGATAGCTTGAAGGGCAAGAATGATACCTTATTGTTTTAATTTACATGTTTCTGATTAAACTTAAGAAATTTTAAAAAATAAAAGAAGTCCGGGCTTGGAGAACTGCCTGGTTTCAAGTCTAGAGCAGGAAGACACCAGGTTCAAGGTGAGCCTGACGGCTTTGACACAATAGCTAGCAGGAAGCTCTCTGAGACTGAAAGGATCATGTCAAAGGGCTCAGGAGCCAGCTTGAAGAAGCTCCCACTGGACCACGTGAGTTTTAATAAGGATAAGAATTGCAATGGATTCAAATCAATCAAACAGGTTTAAATCCATGACTTAATAATGCTATTAAAAATAATTGGTCACCTTGATAGGGAACCAATTTGTTATCTTGGAAACTGGTAAATGAAAGAAATGAATCAAGCATTTATCCTGTCTTCCCTATATGGACTATACTACAGGATAACCTAGATGATGGGAAGCATCTCTTTATAAAAGTATAGCAACTGATAAATGAAGTAGAAGAATTAGAACATCCCCATTTTGCTACCTGCCGTGAATTAGTTGATGTAGGCAGGCATTGAGCATCATTGGCTTCTAATGAAAAGAGATGTGGCCAGACATCATGTACCTCCTGAGGGAAGACTGTGTTGCCTGCTGAAGTTTTCCCAAAGGAATTCAACCTGAGTCTGACCAGTCTTCTAGGTCTAGCTGCCAGTTTGCCAGAAATACAGGAGATGGAAGAACATGTTGAAATGCACTGTGTGTACAATGAGCAAAATCCAGGATGTGGGAAACTGTACAGGTCAAGCAGCCCAGGTACTTCAAAACATTAATTGTAAGACCTTGGCAGTTGGTTGGAGCATCATCCCCCACACCAAAAAATTACGATTTCGAACCCTGATCAGGGCACATAAGGGAAGGGGAAAGCGGGGGGCACCCAATCAATGTTTCTCGCTTCGATGTTTCTCTCTCTCCCCCTTTCTCCCTTCCTCCCTTCCTCTCTCTCTAAAAGCCAACAAGTATATCCTTGGGTAAGGATTTAAAAATAAAATAAAGCAAACAAACAAATGAATATATAAATAATTATAAAAAAAGGAGTGAAGAGTGTGGCCAGCATACCTTAAGTGACCCCCAAGGAATCTGCCTTTGATAATCTCTTCCTCTTGAGTGTGGGTGTGACCTGTCTTGTTCTTAGCCAATAGAACATGGCAAAAGTCACAGGAAGTCATTCTGTTTTGTTATATGGTCCATCTTAACAGACTGGAGAGAGAGACTCTCCTACTAGTCTTGAATGAAAAAAAAATAGCCATGCCGTTAGCAGCCTATGGAAAGGGGAAGGGATTTCGCACAGCTTCTAGAACCCAAGGGCAGCATTGACTGATAGCTGGCAAACATCTGGGGCCTCATTGTGAGCCCACATGGAAGCAAGCTCTGTCAACAACCTGAGTGAACCTGGAAGGGGATTCTTCCCCAGTCAAGCCTCCAGATGAGAAAGCAGTTCACCTGCCACCTTACCCACATCCCGTAGGACCCTGAGCAGAGGGACCCTGGAAGCAGCTCAGCTGGACCCAGCCTTTTCACCCATGAAAGCTGTAAGGTAATGCACGTGTATTGTTTTAACCCACTAAATTCATTATGACTTGTTACACAGCATAGCAAAACCAACGCACAGAAAGAACCTGTAAATTAAAAGAAATTTAAAAGACATGTCAAGTTTTCCCCTCTCTCATTCTTTTAGTTGTGCCTTCTTTGTGTGTGTGCTACAACATAAATAAACCTTGAGGGTTTTATGGTAAGTGAAATAAACCAGCCACGGGTACTTAGAGTAGTCAGAAACCCAGAGACAGAAAGGAGAATGGTGGTTGCTGGAGTCTGGGGTTGGGGGCAAAGGGAGTTACTGTTTAGCGGGTACAGAGTTTCAGTTTTGTGACATGAAAATATTGTGCAGATGGTGGTGGTGACGGTGTGCAGAACAATGTGAACATACTTACTACCATTGAACTGTACACTTACAAATGGTTAAGATAGTAAATATTGTATCATTTGTATTTTACCACAATAAGATAATTGGGGGAAATATCTGCAAAAAAAAAAAAACCCACAAAACAACATACCACGTTTTTTTCTTATTTTGTCCTTTTTTATTTGTGCCTTTTTTTCTTTTTAAAAGATCTTGTTTTGTGCTTGCTTTGGCAGCACATATACTAACAGGCCTTGTTTTTAGAGCAGTTTTAGGTTTATAGCAAAATTAAGCAAAAGGTAGAATTCTTATACTACTAAATCTGTCCAGAAAGTATCCATCCATGTACTGTGAAAAAGAGACATTTGTTGAAGAAGATACAAGAAACATTGTACATAGGACAATGACACCTCAGTCCCCTTTAAAGTAGGCACCTTGGGACCTCACACAGCTTTCCCAGTGTCTCTTCCACTGTTCAGAACACCCTACAAAATCCTTTGTGGGAATCACTATCAGCTGTTGCCCCCTCATATTCTCCTGAATCTGATTGATGGTGTGAGACCTCTTCCCTTTCAAAGGTGATTTTAGTTTTGGGGAAAAGCCAGAAGTCCCACGGTGCTGAACCTGGGCTGTAGTGAGGCTGAGTCACCTGGGTAATTTGATGTTTTGCAAAAAACTACTTGAGACATGATGCATGAGCAGGCGCGTGATTGTGATGAAGCTGCCAGTCACGATGGCTGTAGCTGTTTTGTGATATTGCGTCTCTCAACTGACAAAGAACATTGAGACAGTACTCCTTATTAATTTTTTGGCCTGGAGGGGTGTACTAGTGATAGACAACACCTTCCCAATCAAAAAATAGAGTTAATGAGGTCTTGATCTTGCTACAACTTTGCCTCTCCTTCTTTAGGCCTGGAGAACCAGATGACTTCCATTGGGGTGACTAGGCATCCGTTTCCAGATCCATCTCTGATTATGACCTTAGTGAGGAAGTCTGGTTCACTGGAGGTGTTTGAGTCAAGTCATTAGCACCTGCAGCACAATGTTCCCTCTGCTCTGGTAGCAGAAGCAATGGAAAAAAATTTGCCACCACATGCTTCACACAGGATCCTGCATCAAAATCTTGGACACTATAGTTTTGGGAATCCACAGATCAACTTTCAGTTTTCACATTGTCAGTCACTGATCTTTGTAGACTGCAGCCTATACACATTCAACATTCTCAGGTGTTCTGCTTGCTGCAGGCCTTCCAGAACATGGGTCATTTTCAACAGATTCTCGACCATCTTTGAAGCATTTGTGCCACACTTTTATTTTCTCTGCCCTCATTGCATCATCCCCAAAAGCCTTCTGAATCATTCCAATAGTTTCCGTGGAGGAATGTTCAAGCTTAACGTAAAATTTGATGCAGATTTGTTGCTCTACTTGCTCAGTCATTTTGAATGTGATGGCCACACAGTACACATGCTCACTCAACAGCATCTACTGCCCTCTACTGACTAGTACAGTGAAGGCCTCATTGTTCACCCATGCATATTCCAATCCACTCTCATTGGTTGCCAGGTGACATCGATGCACAAACTGTTCTGGTTATATTAACAATGGCTGGACTTTTTCTGGACAAACCTCTAAGGCTATTGCCATCCCCCGGGGCAACCTCTCCCCTCAGCCTCCTCCAAGACCAACATTCCACACCAGAATGGTACTATTGTAGCAATCGGTATCTGTACATCTTTAAAAAAACTTTTTATTTCTAACTACTTTTAGATTTAGAGAAAAAAATGCAAGAAGAGTCCATAGAGTTTTCTTATATCCTTCAACTTGCTTCCCTTAATGTTAATATCTATATAACCAAGAGTAGAAATAATACTGGTACAATATTATTAATTAAACTACAGACCTTGCTTCAGTTTTGTGAATTTTTCATTAATGTCCCTTTTTGTTTCCAGGATCTCTTCTAGGATCCCACATTGCATTTAATTGTTATTTCTTCTTAGTTTCCTCCAATTTGTAAGTCTCTTCTTCTCTTTTATGACATTTATCAAGAAAAATTTCAACAAGCAAGACAAAATTTTTTTAAAGGAATATCAAAGTTGGAAGACACACTTACTACCTGACATCAAGATTTTCTATAAAGCTACAGCATCAAGGAAGCATCATATTGGTGTAAGGGTAGGCATATATGGAAAAGAAAAGAGAATCTGGAAAAGAAAAGTGAGTCCAAAAGTAGACCAACAAATTTATGATCTATTGATTTTCAACAACGGTGCCAGGGTAATTCAACGTAGAAAGAATAATCCTTTCAGGAAATGATACTGGAAGAACTATATATCCATTTGAAACAGAAAGGATCTCCATTCTTATAACATACACAAAATTTAATTTGAAATGAACTGTAGATGTAAGTGTAAAAGTTAAAACTAAAAAAATTTCTAAAGGAAAACATAGAGGATATCCTTGCAGCCTCAGGATAGGCAAAGATTTCTTAGACAGACCACAGAAAGTATGGGCAATTTAAAAATAGTAGCCCAGGCCGGTGTGACTCAGTGGGTTTGAGCATGGTCTTGTTAACCGAAGAGTCACAGATTCGATTCCCGGTCGCGGCACGTGACTGGGTGCAGATTCGGTCACCCAGGCACAAGCGAAGGCAGCCAGTCGATGTTTCCCTCTAACATTAATGTTTTTCACCCTCTTTTTCTCCCTCTCTTCCCCTCCCTCTAAAATTAAAAATAAAATATTTAAAAAATTAAAATTAAACTATTAATAAATCAATTAATTAACACAAAATTTCTGGTCTTCATCTCTGGCTGATGTGGTTCAGTTGGTTAGAGTGTCTTCCCATAAAATAAAGGGTCACAGGTTTGATTCCCAGTAAGGGCACGTGCCCAGGTTGCGAGTTTGGTCCCTGGTTGGGTTATGTACCAGAGGCAACCGATCGATGTTTCTCTCCCTCTCCCTCTCACCCTCTCCCCGCTCAAAAATAAAAATAAAAAGTAGACAAACAACAAATGCTGGCAAGGATGTGAAGAAAGGGGAACTCTTTTGCACTGTTGGTGGGAATGCAGACTGGTGCTGCCACTGTGGAAAGCAGTGTAGAGATAACTTAAAAAATTAAAAATGGATCTGCCTTTTGATCCAGTAATCCCACTTCTGGGGATATATCCAAAGAAACCCAAAACACTAATTAGAAAGAACATAAGTATCCCTGTGTTCATTGCAGCATTATTTACAATCACCAAGACTTGGAAGCAGTCCAAATGTCCGTCGGTAGGTGAGTGGGTAAAACTAGTATGGTACATTTACACAATGGATACTAGTCACCTGTAAAAAGGAAAATGTTACCCTTTGTGACCGTATGGATGGACCTGGGGAACATTGTACTAAGTGAAATAAGCCAGTCAGAGAAACACAAATACCCTATGATTTCACTCATGTGTGGAATCTAATTAACAAACTGAACTAAGAAGGAAAATAAAACAGACTCATAGATGAAGAGCAGATGACAGCTGGGGTGGGGGGAGGTTAGGGGGTGGAGGGATTGAGCAAAAAGGAAAAAGAACTCATGGACATGGACAACAGTGTGGTAATTGCTGGGGGAAGGGGGAATAAAGGAACTAAATGGTAATGGGAAAAAATACAATAAAGATTAAATTTTAAAAAACAAAAATTAGCCCTGGCTGGTGTAGCTCAGTGGATTGAGCACAGGCCTGTGAACCAAAGGGTTATTGGTTCAATTCCCAGTCACGGCACATGCCTGGGTTGCAGCCAGGTCCCTGGTGAGGGGCGCATGAAAGGCAACCACACATTCATCTCTCTCCCTTTCTTTCTGTCTCCCTTCCCCCCTCTCTAAAAATATATAAATAAAATTTTAAAAAATAATTATAAATAAAACTCATAATGCTATATTGTAAAAAAAGAAAGAAAATGAAAAGACAAACCACACTTAGGAAAAAATATTTATAATGCATATATCTGAAAAAAGGACTGGTATCTAAATTATACAGGGTGGGACAAAAGTAGGTTTATAGTTGTGAATATGCAAAACAAAAATTTATTCTTGCATTATTATTTTAATTATTGTATTATTTCCCAGATAAACAACTGTAAACCTAATTTTGTCCCATCCTGTATAAAAAAATTCCTACAACTCAATACTAAGAAGAAAAATTGCTTCCATTTTTAAAATGGAAAGGATTGATTATATAGTTAAAAATGTTAAAGATGGTAAATATTATGATCTGTATATTTAAAATCTTTTAACTAGTGAAAAGATATGGAAAGACAGACCTTTCAGAAAAAAAGATATCAGCACATCAGATCATACATCTTAAATATATACAATATTTATTTGTCAGTCACATCTGAATAAAGCAGGGTGGGGAAGATGATCATCCTAAAATTTATATGGAACCACAAAATACCCTGAATAGTCCTGATCTGGTAGCTCAATTGGTTAGAGAGTTCAGTCCCTGGTCAGGGCACATACAAGAAGTAACTGATGGATGCATAAACAAGGAGAACAACAAATACAGTAGACGTTCCTTCTCTCTCTCTCTCTCTCTCTCTTTCTCAAATCAGTTAAAAAAAAATACCCTGAATAGCCAAAGCAATCTTGAGAAAAAAGAACAAAGTTGGAAGTATTATGATACTTGATATAATACCACAAGGTCGTAATAATCAAAACAGCATGCTACTGGCACAAAAAAAGACACATAGATCAATGGAACAGAATAGAGCCCAGAAATAAACCCAAGTCTATCTGGTCAATTCGTTTATGACAATGGAGGCAAGAATATATAATGGGCTAAAATCTCTGCAACAAATGATGTTATGAAAGCTTGACAGATACATAAAAAAATGAAGCTAGACCACCTTCTTATGTCATATACAAGAATAAGCTCGAAATATTAAAGACCTAAATTAAGACCAGAAATCACAAAACTCCTAGAAGAAAACATAGGCAATAAAGTCTTTGACATCTCTCTTAGTAGTATTTTTTTTGGATGTGTCTCCCCAGGCAAAGGAAAGAAAGAAAGCATAAACAAATGAGAATACAGCAAACTAAAAAGTTTTTGCACAGCAAAGGAAACCACCAATAAAACAAAAAGACAACTTACTGAATGGGAGAAGATATTCGTTAATGATACATCTCATTCTCATGAGAGGTTAATATCTAAAATATATAAAGAACTCATACAACTTAATACGAAAACAGAAAACAATTGGGTTAACGGACAAGGACCTGAAGAGCTTAGTTCTCCAAAGAGGACACACAGATGCCAATAGACATATGAAATGATGCTCACTCATGATGCTAATCATGAGAGAGATGCAAATTAAAGCCACAATGAGCTATCACCTCATACCTGTCAGAAAGGCTATCATCAAGAAATCAACAAACAACATGTGTTGGTGAGGATGTGGAGAAAGGGGAACTTTCATGCACTGTTGGTGGAAATGCAGGTTGGTGCAGCCACTATGGAAAAGCATGAAGGGTTCTTTAAAAATTACAAATACAGCCCTGGCTGGCGTAGCTCAGTGGATTGAGTGCGGGCTGGGAACAAAAGTGTCCCAGGTTCGATTCCCAGCCAGGGTACATTCCTGGGTTGCAGGCCATAACCCCCAGCAACCGCACATTGATATTTCTCTCTCTCTCTATCTCCCTCCCTTCCCTCTCTAAAAATAAGTAAATAAAATCTTAAAAACAATAATTAAAAAAAATAATTAAAAATACAACTATCAGCCCTGGCTGGTGTGGCTCAGGGGACTGAGTGCCGGCCTTTAAACCAGGGAGTCACCAGTTCGATTCCTGGTCAGGGCAATGCTGCCTGGGTTGCGGGCTGGGTCCCTAGTGGGAGGCACGTGAGGGGCAGCCACACATTGGTGTTTCTCTCCCTCTCTTTCTCCCTTCCCCTCTTTCTGAAAATAAATAAATAAAATCTTTAAAAAAGTAGAACTGCCATGTGACCTGGCAATCTCACTTCTGGGTATTTATCCACAGAAATCCAAAACACTAATTTGAAAAGATATATGCACCCCTGCGTTCACTGAGGCATTATTTACAATAGTCAAGATATGGAAGCAGCCTAAGCATCCATCAATACATGAGGGGAGAATAAAGAAGTGGCACACACACACACACACACACACAATAGAAAATTACTCAGCCACAGAAAAGAATAAAATCTTACTGTTTGTGACAACATGGATGGACCTAAAGGGTACTATTCTAAGTGAATTAAGTCAGACAGAGAAAAACAAGTACCACATGATTTCACTTATATGTGGAAACTAAAAGACAAAATAAATGAACAAACAAAACATAAACAAACTCCTAGACCCAGAGAACAAACTGAGTCCAGATTGGAGAGGGCTTTTGAGGGCTGAGTAAAAAAGGTGAAGGGATTGAGAAGTACAAATTGGCAGTATGTGAAGTACAGCATAGGGAGTAGTCAATAATATTATGATACTATGTACAGTGCCAGTGGGTACTGGAAATATTGAGTGCGATCACTTTGTAAGTTATATAAATGTCTAACCACTATACAGCATACCTGAAACAAATATAATATAATATATGAATGTCAACTGTAATTGAAAAAATTTAAAAATAATTATTTTTAAAAAGAAAAGAAAAAAGATATATGAATGGCTAACAAGCACATGGAAAGATATTTAATACTATTGGTCATTAGGGAAATGCAATTAAAACTGGTACCAAGAGACCTGATTGGATCACTGGGGAGAAGAAGGGAGGGGCCATAGGAGGAGGCTGCCCAAGGCAATGATAAACAGCCTAGGACAGGATTGCCTGAGAAGCTGAAAGTCTCCAGATCTCATGGAATTATGGGCTAGAAGATTTGAAATTAAAAAAAGGGCTCTTGGGTTCTCAGGCTGGCTTGCTGGCACCCTGGCTCTCTCTGGCTCTCTCTGGCTCTCTCTTCCTTGGGGATGCCTGGGTGATTGTGATGCAGCTGCCTGCATTTCCAAACGGATGGTGTTTGGGATGGGAAGAAACTCCAGGCACAGCCTAGGACGGTGCTGGCCTGGCAGAGGGTGGCCCGGTTATTCTCCTTCAGGTGATCTAGAAGGGACGGGCTCCAAGACAGAAGCCTGCCATTCTTCCAAAGTTGTGTAGCTTTTGTATCCTATGTTGTTTTAGTTTTTAAACTAACCTTATAGAAAGAAGTTAAAAACTAACAGAGGGAATGATAGGAGATCTCAGGTGTTCAAGAGTTTAGCCTTAATTGATAGGTTCAAGTGACTAATGCATGTGGAAAGCTATGAATCCAAAATTGTGAATAAAATCTTTTGAATAAAGACTCCTTTCCTTTACCACCAAACCTCTGCCTCTGGAATTTTTGCCGAGGGGGTGGCGGCAGGCAGCAGGCCCCCACTTGCTGTTCCATAACAACAATATAATTAGATACCACTTCATACCTATTGGAATGGGTAAAAAAACCTGATTTTAAAAAACTGACGATTCTCCTCACACCATTAGAATAGCTATTATCAGCAAGACAGGTAGTAACAAGTGTTGGAGAAGTCATGGAGAAAGTGAACCCTCATTCACTGCTGCTTGGAATGAAAGCTGGTGTAATCATTATGGAAAACAGTACGGTGGTTCTTCAAAAAACTATACATAGAATTACCATATGACCCAGAAACCCCTCTCCTGAGTGTCTACGCAAAAAACTCAAAACCATTTATTTGCAAACATGTAGGCACCCCTGTGTTCATTGCATCATGACTCATGGTGGCCAAGAGCTGGAGACAACCAAAGTGTCCTTCGGCACAGGACTGGGTAAAGAAGATGTGGTACATATATGCTACAGAATACTACTCTGCCACAAAAAAGATGAAATACTGCCAATTACATCATGGATGGATCTTGAGAATATTATGCTAAGCGAAATAAATCAGTCAGAAAAGGCTGAGGACCATACATTACTCATATGTGGGACGTACGTAAAACTGGAACTCACAGACACAGAGAACAGTGTGGTGGTTCCAGAGGGAAGGGTGACAGGAGGCAGTAAAGGGTAGGTGGGGTCAAGTATATGGTGGTGGAGGATGATTTGGCTTCAGGCAGTGGGCAATATACAGATGACATATCATACAAATATACACTTGCAACCTATAAGACCCTATTAACTAATGATGCCCCAATAAATTTAATAAATATTTTTAAAAACTGTGACAGTTCTAAATGCTAACAGGATGCAGAGCAACTGGAACTCTCATGTATTGCTAATGAGAGTATAAAATGGTGCAGCCACTCTGGAAAACCGTTGGACAGTTTCGTAGCAGTTTTGACACACATCTCTTATATGAGTTAGCAGTTCTATTCCTGGGTATTTTCCTGTGAGAATGAAACCATTTGTCTATACAAAAGCCTGTGTGTGCATAGTAGTTTTGTTTGTGATTTCCCAAAACTGATAAAAACCTAAATGTCCATTAAAAAAAGACTACATAAACAAGTGTAATATATTCATTCAATGGAATACTACATGGCAACAAAAAGGAAAGAAATACCAATACAGGCTATGGCATGGATGAGTTTTGAAACCATTATGCTGAGTGAAAGAAGCTATTCACAAAAACAGATCAGTGGTTGCCTGGGGCCAGGAGTCGGGGAGGGGTGGGGTGTAAAGGCACGTGCACAAGGAAACTTTGGGAAATGATGGAAATGTTCTTATATCGCGATTGGTGGTTACATGACTGTCAAACATTTATCTAATTGGACACTTAAAATTGGTGAATTTTCTTGGGTGTAAATTATACATCAATAAGATTGATTTTTTAAAGATTTTAAATATTTATTTATTTTTAAAGAGAGGAGAAAGGAGGGAGAAAGAGAGGGAGAAAAACATGATATATGAGAGAAACAGTGACCATTTGCCTCTTTCACACCCCCTACTGGGGACCTGTCCTGCAACCCAGGCATGTGCCCTGACTGGGAACCGAACCAGCTGCCTTTCAGTCCACAGGCCGGCTCTCAATCCACTGAGCCACGCCAACCAAGGTGATTTTTTTTTTAAATCAACGAGCAGGACTGAACCACTGTGTAGAGATACACATGTGAGCGGTAACACTCCATGGAAGGAAGTGAGAGCTGTGAGTAAGAATGGTGGGCGCTGTTGGAGGGAGCCAGGGCTGCACTTGGGATGGGGGCAGGCAGGAACCCGGGCGTGCATAGCAAAGTTCTGGCTCTTGACATGGGTGGTAGTTACAAAGGCACTTGCCTTATAAAAATTCACCAAGCTATACCTTTATTTTCTGTATCTGATTTTATTTGATAATGACATAAAAAATAAATTTAAAAAATTAAAGTAATACTAATGAATAACACTTTTTGTGCACTTGCCATGTACAAGACACTACTCCAAACACATCACTTGAATAAACTTTTATTTATTGATTTCAAAGAGAGAGAGAAACATCAATTGGTTGTTCCACTTATAGTCATGCACTCATTGGTTGATTCTTGTATGTGCCCTAATTGGGGATTGAGCCTGCAACCTTGGCCTATCCACGTGATGCACTAACCAACTGAGCTACCTTGCCAGGGCTTGCAGAAACTTTTTGAATCCTCCCCACAGCTCCATGAATTTGGCACTATTGTGACAAAAGAGGTGAAAAGAGGAGGAACTGGAGGCACAGAAGGGCTCAGAGACTGACCCACGGCCCGTAACAACAAAGTGGCAGAACTGCGCTGTGCAGCTGGCTGGGCAGCTCCTGAGCCTGTGCTCTCAACCGCAAGGCCAGCCATGGAGGGGAAACTCTCCCAAGTAGAGTGGCTCCCTTGCTGGTCCTGGAGGACTATGCTGAGGAAAAAGGCTCAGTAGGAAGATGACATGAGGTAAGAGTTTCAGAACCAAAAATGCACCATAAGCCTCATTCATTTCCTTAAGAAATCTTTTTTTTTTTAAAAGATTTTATTTATTTATTTTTAGAGAGGGAAGGGAGGGAGGGGGAGAGGGAGAGAGAGGGGGAGAGAGAGAGGGGGGAGAGAGAGAGAGAGAGAGAAACATCAATGTGCGGTTGCTGGGGGTTATGGCCTGCAACCTAGGAATGTACCCTGGCTGGGAATTGAACCTGGGACACTTTGGTTCCCAGCCCGCGCTCAATCCACTGAGCTATGCCAGCCAGGGCTAAGAAATCTTTACTGAGCCACCCCTGCATGCACTGTTCCATGCTGCTGGGGCCCCAGCTGTGAGCACCCCTGGCAGAAATCCTTGCCCTCATGGACCTGACATCCAAACTTTCATTTTCTATGTATATGCCTCAGTTTTCCCAAAACACTGAGCACTTGAAGATGTAGTTAGGCAACTAAAGAGAAAACAAGGGAGTGTGAGAAGTGCTCAGAGCTTTACCAGTACTGGATACGTCAGACCTTGACAGCAACGTGGCTCATCCCTGTGGCATCCTCAAGAGCAGGGATGCAGGGTGACAGATCCAACAGGCTGTAAGCATGTGGCAGTCCTGGAACTCTGCCTGCTGTTTCTGTCCTAATGATGTGGACTCCAGCCAGCGGGATCCGTGTGTTGTGGCTGCAACGAACAAATTCACACGGACTGCAGAAGCCCTGTGGAGAAAATAGACGGCATAGCCACCCTCTGAGTGAGAGAGCGAGCCCCAACCCTGGCCTGGACAAGCTTTTATTGCTTTTCTGCTCACCTTACACCAAGGATGGTCCTCATTTACTATGCACAGGTTTGCTTTATGTGAGTACCTTTTACAGATAACAAAGGAGAGGATGTTGCTAATTACTACAAAGAAAAGGATGCTGCAAATGCAAGGGGAAAAGTGGCTGAACTGGTTACACTCCATACTTGAGAGGTTTAGTACAGATTTTAGGAAGTTACTCTAAAGATATGCAGTAAACATTTGCTGCCTCAATTCAGGGTGAGGGAGTTTTAGCAAAAAGCAAGTTTCAAAGTGGCTTAGGTACAATGCAGGCCTGATTCCCCATGGGAAAACCAATCTGTGGGCCCACTTTCTATGTGCCAAGTTGCTCCTGCTGGATTTCTGAATCAGGGGCTGGGCTACCTTCGCCACTGCCATGCAGACCAGTTCCTATACCCCAACACTGGTCATTATCAAATAATTCAGGAAGATACTCATGGCAGCTTCAGGTAGGTGAGTTCAGAGGAACTTCCTAAACCAATGACAGGCAGAGGTGGCAGTTACTGAGAGAGGGGTTGTCCAGGGTGAGGTTTGCCCATGTGGAGGGGATGGTCAGCCTCCATTTAGAGGGGAAATCACACCCTCAGCCCCATGGTCAGTTGCGAGTGACGTGTGTGTGGGGGGGGAATGTATCAGCAGTCATCTGCCTACTCATCACAGACTCTCACATGCTGTGGGAGCTAAAAATGAAAATTCACAGCACAGATGGCTCTTTTGAAGAGGTTTTTCAAGAGTGGGGGGAGATAACATGCTACAGAATTAAGAAGCTATTCTAGATGTGGTGAAGGAAGATGTGGGGCCAGTGAGGCCCCTGTGGCTGTTGAGGAATGTCTGGTTGACTGTTGACACAGCCAGGGCATCACCCTACCTGGGCCGTGAAAGGGTTCCCTCCACCCTGTTCCTGGCCACAGAGAGAGGGAGACCACTGTGCTGGCCAGAGGAGGCGCTGCTCTGCAGCTCTCCCTCCATTCCTGCTGTGACACAGATTTTATTAAAGGTTCTGGAACCTCAAGCAGAAAGGAACTACAGCCAGAAAATCTTCACAAGCCGTAGTTCACTCATTTCCACCCTGGGGGGACTCCAGGTGCCCCTGGGGACCAAGACCCTGACTTCCATCTTCAGCAGTGGTCCTCAGGAGTTTATAGATTCCTCAGAGTCAGTGGTGTTAAAAACACAAAATTCAGCCAGCTAAATCTGGGGATCTAATGGTCTTAATAAGTGATTCATGAATGGAGCAGCATCCCATCTACTAAACAGAAGGGCACTCTGAGGGGCTGTACAAAATGGAAGGTTTGTATAGACAGAAAGAGGGAGAGACTAAAATTTGGAACGGATTATTTTAGGCAAGGACACCTTAGGGGAGGGGGAGAGAAAATTCCAAACTGATTGGATTAAAATCCCACTCCTGGGAGAGGCTGAAACTGCAAATAGGTTAGGTATTAACTCCAGGTTTGGTATTAATGGGCTTTTAACATGAGTGGAGACATTTTGGGCCCATGGTTCTCTGTTTAACAGCAGTTCCAATGATGCCTGCTCAACACCCATGTCCACCAGGAGACAAGTGTAAAAATGGGTAATAGCTTTATTTATAATGGCCAAACCCTAGAAACAACTTAGATGTCTGTCAACGGACAAATGGATAAATAGATTTTGGTATATCTATACAGTGGAATGCCACTCAGCCACAAAAGTAACACAGATGTCTCTGCCATGGAGTCTCACAGACCTAATGATGGAGACAGGTGGGTGGCCAGACACAAATGACACTGGTGACATCGGTCAGAACGGTGTGTGCCTGGGATGGGGGTGGGTGGGGCATTGACTCTGAGCAGGGAAGCTTCTGGGGTATTCTCTCTCTCTCCCTTCCTCTCTCTCTAAAAGGAATGAATAAAAAAAAAAGAATCTGTGCCACGAGGGTCCCCGGGAGGCCAACAAGCCCTCCCTGCCCTTTCCCTCTCTCCCCCAACCGGGACCAGAAACAACTCCACCCGTGCTGGCCCGCCCGGTTGCTCTGCTCTGGCTCCCAGCCCAGCCCGCAGTTTCCAGGGGTGGGGGTGGAATGGGTCTCACCTTGCGCTTGTGGGCCTCTGCAGTTCCGCACCACACGAAGCACTGGTAGATGGCCTGCAAGTTCTGCTTCCAGTTACCCACTTTGAAGCTACTCAGGTAACTTTTGATTTCTTCCTTGATTTCATTGTGAACACATTCATTGTTTAATAATGTGTTATTGACTTCCGGCCAAGATGGAGGCTTAGGTGGACACACCGTACCTCCTTGTACAGCCAAGATAGGGACAACAACAATTTAGAAACAGAATAACATCCAGAACTGACAGAAAATTGATCTGAATGGAAGCCAGACAACCAAGAAGTTGAAATAGACCCGTTCATTCAGACTGGTAGGAGGGGCAGAGTCTGGCAGCCAGGCGCGCGTCGCAGCCAGGTGCGGGTCGCAGTGCGGAGAGCAGAGAAAGACCGCAGCGGGCAGACACTGAGTGCGCAAGTGGCAGCTAGCAGACCCCAGCCGAGGGGTGGCAACCAGCAGACCCAGTGAGGCGGTGATTGTGAAGCAAAGCAGTGTGTGCAACCCAGGATCCCAGCGCTGGGAAATAGAGCCTTGGGGCACTGATTGAGGACACCTGTGGGAGTTGAGGTGCACGGAGAGACACCGAGTCTCACAGGAGAGGTCCTCAGAAAGTCCCACAGCGTGCACAAGCCCACCCACATGGGAATTGGCACCAGAGGGGCCCAGTTTGCTCGGGGGAAGCAGCAGAAGGAACTGAGGTCTCACGGAGAACAGAGTGCCATTGTTCCCTCTCAACCCCACCCCCACATACAATGTCACAACCCAGCAACTGGGGTGGCCCGCCCTGCTGAACACCTAAGGTTCCGCCCCTCACCATAACAGGCACGACCAGACCAAACAAACAAACAAACAAACAAACAAACAAAACAGAGAGAGAAATGGCTCAAACAGGAGAACAAATCAAAGCCCCAGAACCATACTTTTAAACGACCAAGAGATAGCCAACCTATCAGATGCACAGTTCAAAACACTGGTGATCAGGAAGCTCACAGAATTGGTTGATTCTGGTCGCAAATTAGATGAAAAAATTAAGGCTACAATAAGTGAAATGAAGAAAAATACACAGGGAACCAATAGTGATGGAAAGAAAGCTGGGTCTCACATCAATGGAGTGGGCCAGAAGGAAAAAAGAAACAACCACACAGAAAAGAATGAAGAAATAAGAATTTAAAAAGGTAAGGAGAGGCTTAGGAACCTCCAGGACATCTTTAAATGTGCCAACATCCAAATTATAGGGGTACCAGAAGGAGAAGAGGAAGAACAACAATTGTGGGAAACTTATTTGAACAAATAATAAAGGAAAACTCCTCCATTCTGGCAAAGGAAATGGACTTCCAGGAAGTCCAGGAAGCTCAGAGAGTCCCAAAGAAGCTGGACCCAAGAAGGAACACACCAAGGCACATCATAATTACATTAGCCAAGGTAAAAATGAAGGAGAGAATCCTAGAAGCAGCAAGAGATAAGGAGACAGTCACCTACAAAGGAGTTCCCATCAGACTGTCAGCTGATTTCTCAAAAAAGACCTTACAAACAAGAAGGGGCTGGAAAGAAGTATTCCAAGTCATGAAAGGCAAAGATCTACATCCCAGATTGCTCTATCCAGCAAAGCTTTCATTTAGAATGGAAGGGCAGATAAAGTGCTTCCCAGATAAGGTCAAGTTAAAGGAGTTCATCATCACCAAGCCCTTATTCTATGAAATGTTAAAGGGACTTATCTAAGAAAAAGAAGATAAAAAAACAAGTATAGTAAAATGACAGCAAACTTACAATTATTAACAACCACACCTAAAACAAAACCAAAAGAAACTAAGCAAACAACTAGAACAGGAACAGAACTACAGAAATGGAGATCACATGGAGGGTTATCAACAGGGGAGTGGGAGGAGGAGAGAGGGGAAAAAGGTATGGAGAATAAGTAGCATAGATGGTAGGTAGAAAATAGGGGGAGGGCAAGAATAGTATGGGCAATGTAGAAGCTCAAGAACTTATGACACATGGACATGAACTAAAGGAGGGGAATGTGGGTGGGAGAGGGTATACAGGGTGGAGGGGAGTAAAGGGGGAAATGGGACAACTGTAATAGCATAATCAATAAAATATATTTAAAAAAGGAATCTGTACATATTTTACTCCATGTATATCACATGTAGTATTACATGTATATCAAGAAAAATTAAAAAGTAAAATGCCCCACCTGCAGAGTCCAACTTAATGGATCTGGGGTGTGGCCTGGATGAGTGGATTTTTAAAAGCTTTCCAAAGGATTCTAATGGGCAGCAGACCCCAGGGAGCCAAAGCCCCTCCTCTCTCTGCTCTGAATTCTGGGTTTTGGCTCCCTGCCCCTGACCTTGGCCCCAGCTGAAAGACCCATTGCAGAGTGTCAGTTGAAGGCAGTGGGGAAGCCACCGGCTCAGCAGTCAGAGTCCAGATCCTTCATACCTTACCTCTGTGTCCTTGGGTAAGACACATGTATTTCTCTCAACCTCAGTTTTTGATTTTTTGGGTCCTGTGTGTGTGTGTGTCTTTAACACATGGCAGGTAATATACCTATATTTCATGCATAATATAGGGTGGAAGTGGTAAAAATGGGGTTGGTCTTTATAAGGGTAATCTCTTTAAAACATGCATCTGATTCTGTCACTACTGCATGAAACCTTTTTGTGGTTTTTCATTGCACTTTGAATGAAAGTCCTAACTCCTTCCTGAGGCCAGTGTGTCTGTCAAAGTTGCCTTGTTAACCTTGTCTCCGCCATGCTGGCTGCCATTCAGTTCAAGCCCCCTCCACAGTAAGGCCTCTCACAGGCATTGTTTCCCTGTTTCTCAACCTAAGTTTCACTCCTCCACAGGTTGCAGTTGAAAAGTCACCACCTTACTCCCCAGTACTCTCTATCACCACACCTTATGGTTTTCTTCATCGTTCCCAGCACATTACAGAGGTATTTCTCGCTTGGTGTCTGAGCCGTGAGTGTTTCAGTCCCCACCCTTGCCCCACCACCTGGTGCTCAGAGCCTGACAGCTGCTCGGAGCTCAGTGAACTCAAGGACGAACTGTCCTCTGAGAAGTCTTTTGTAGTGTCAGAGGCATTTTTATTCGTGTGTCCTCCTTCCTTACTCGTCAACCTCCAATCTCCTCTGCTATCCATAAGGTTTCTATTTACTCATGAAACATTTATTAAGTATATTTAATATGTGTGAGACATTGTAGTAACTGCTGGAGAGGACCCCGAGAGAAGAGAAAGGCATGGGTCCTTCCCTATAAGACAGTTCCAGCCGGGTATGGAGGTACCCACAGGAATGCCATCCTAGGTGAGCTGGGAAGTGCTGTGAGATCCCTCCTCATCCTCTTGTCACTCCTCCACTCCCTCTGTAGGTGGTCTCAGATCTTCACAGGGTCTTAGATGATTCCCTTACCTGATCTCACCCAACTTTCTCCCACAAGACAAATTCTGAGTTTTGTTTTTTTTTAATCCTCACCCAAGGATATGTTTTTATTGATTTTAGAGAGAGGAAGGGAGAGAGAGTGAAACATCAATCAATTGCTTCCCATATGTGTCCACAACCTAAGTATGTGCCCTAACTGGGGATCAAACTGCAGCTTAGGTATATGCCCTGACTGGGAATTGAACTCACAACTCTTTGGTGTATAGGATGATACTCCAACCAACTGAGCCACTTGGGCAGGACCTGAGTTCTTTATCTAAAATTATTCTGGCTGTTTTCACCAGTGTGTCTCACAGGCACAAATGCAACAAAATCTAAAACTGAATTCATCTCTCATGAACCATTTAGTGGTATTTCCGATTAATAGAAGCATAGCTTATTGAGGAAAGGATGTTGAGATACTGGAGGACCCTTTAGAGGGAAAACTTTTACATCAGAAAATATTCTAGGAGAATCAAAGATTTAAACATAAAAAATTAAGACATAAAGACTTTGAGTATTTTTGTAAGTGAACTGGGGAGTCATTGGAGGATTTCAAGCTGCTGAAAGAGAAGATGCAGTGGAGTGCACTCCAGGGTTGCTGTTAGGGAGTGAGCAGTCACACCTGTCTTTTCCTGCTGGCTGCTTTTAAGATCTTCTCTTTGTCTTTGATGTTCTGCAACTTCATTATGACATGTTTAGACATGGATCTGTTCTTATTTTCATTGCTCTTATGAAATCTCAACTTGGATTTTGTAAGAGCAATGAATATGAAGTGTGTTATCTTCCAATAATTCTGGAAAATATTCTGACAGTGTCACTTTCCTACATTCTCTATTATTTCCTTAAGAGACTTTGCTTAGACATATATTAGACATTCTCACTCTGTTCTTCATACCTCTTACCCTGTCTTTCGAACAGTCCCTCTCTTTTTATCTCTGGACTGAATTATAAATATTTGTTAAAAAAACTTTCATCTTCCATTTCACTAATTTTTCTCTTTAAGTGTGTCAAATCTACTATTTATTATTCTTAATATTTCAATCCTTTTGGTCCTGGGAAGGTGGCTCAGTTGTTTGGAGCATCATCCTGTTCTACCAAAAGGTTTTGGGTCTGATTCCTGGTCAGGTCGTGTACAGCAAGCAACTGATTGATGTTTCTCTCTCACATCAATGTTTCTCTATCTCTCTCTCTCCCCGCTTCTTTCTCTCTCTCTAAAATCAATCAATTAAAAAATATCCATGGATAAGGAATAAAAGAACATGAATAAAATAAAATAAAATTTCAATCATTGTCATTTTTACTTCTAGAAGTTTTATTGTATTTTTCCAAATCTGTTTGACCGGTCCTTAGATTATGATGTTCCTTTGTCCATATGTCCAAGCTTCTTTTTTTTAAATTTCTGTAAACATGTCATAAATGCTTATTTTTAAAACTGTGGTAAAATATACATAACATAAAAAGTGTTTTATAACATAAAATTTGTCTTAACCATTTTTAAGTGTGCTGTTCAGCAATGTCAGGGAATCCACAGTGCTGTGCAGCCAATCCCCAGAGCTCTTCCCATCTTGCCCTACTGTTGAATACTTATTTGTAAACAATGAAACACTAAAATACTTGAAAAAATATTAAGTGAATACTTATATGGTCATGAGGTGTGGAGTAACTTTTTAAGCATTGTACCAAAGTCTGAAACCATAGAGATTTGGGTATAAAGAAATGTAAAACTTCTGCAAAAGAGCATAAAAATCAAGGCAAATGAAAAACTGGGGGCAGTTCTTAAAAAATATGTGACAAAAGGTTAGTAGCTTTAACACATAAAGTGAATTCAAATCAATAGGAAAAAACTCAATAAGAAAACATATAATGGAAATGAACAATTTATGGAAGAAACAAATGCCTAAAAAGAAAAGAAAAAATGTTAATCACAGAAGTAACCAAGAAAAGCAAATTAAAAGAGCAGTGAGATTTGTACATACTTTGTTACTCAACAACTAAATTCCAGGAATTTATTCTAAGTAAATTACTGGGCAAGGGTGCAGAGGTCTGTGGCATTGCTACTTATAATACTGAAGAGTTTAATATATGTCCAATCACAGAGTGAAAAAATATATATGAGGTTTGTCCAGAAAGTATCCAGCCATGCACTATGAAAAATAGAGATATTTATTGAAGATACAAGATACAAGAAACATTGTATGTAGGACAATGACACCTCAGTCCCTTTCAAAGTAGGCTCCTTGGGACTGCATACAGTTTTCCCAATCGCCATCAGCTGCCCTGTCGTATTTTCCTGAATCACCCTGTCATATTTTTCTGAATTTCATCAACCGTCTGAAATCTCTTCCCTTTCAAAGGTGATTTTAGTTTTTGGAAAAACCAGAATTCTCAGGAAGTCAAATCTGGGCTGTAGGGAGGCTGAGTCACCTGGGTGATTTGATGTTTTGCCAAAAAACTCTGCACTAGGCGTGATACTAGAACAGGCAGGTCGTCCTGATGAAGCTTCCAATCACCAGTTGCCCATAGCTATGGTCTTCTGAATCATCTGAATAGTTTCTGTGGAGGAATATTCACGCTTAAAGCAAAATTTTATGCAGATTTGTTGCTCTTCTTGCTAAGTCATTTTGAATGTCACAGTCACACAGTACACATATGCACACTCAAGGGTGTCTACTGGCCCCACTGACTAGTACAGCAAAGTCATCATTATTCATGCAAGTGCATTCCAGTCCACTCTCCTTGGCTGCTAGGTTACATAGCTGTCTCGAAAACGGTTCCCATGATGTTAACAACGTTTGAACTTTTTCTGGACAGACCTCATATATACATATACAGGGTCTGGCAGAAATAAGGGCTGCTGGAGTGTGGCTGGTAGGGTAACAATATGGGTCTAATAATTTATAGTTTTAATTTGAACATTTCACCTAAAATGTCATATGGTGTGCTTGAGCATGATATTGTTATGTTACAGAATTACATGCTTATGATTTTGTAATGAAAAGAGGCGTTGTTTGTGCCAGACCAAATATACGTGGGTGTGTGTATACATTTATACATTTGCTTGAGTGTGTATGAGTTTGGAAGAATATATACCAAAATGTTAGTAACAATTCTCTTTGATTGATTGGATTGTTTTAGTCTTTTATTATAGTTATTGTTATCACTTTGTATGTTCCCTCTTTTTCCGCTCAAATTGCATGTATTACTTGCGCAGTATTAAGTTAAATTATCAATGGGAATAAAGAAGTATCCTATTTCCAAACGGCCTGCCCATAAACGTGACCATGTACTGACAAAGCAAGTAGGTTCAGAAACTCCCTGCAGCAGTTTCCACAAGCCACTGTCCATAACAAGGTCAGGGTTTGCGGCTGTCCGGAACAGCCAGTCTCTCAGGCACCTCCGAGGCCACCCCGGGCAGAGCGCGGGTCCTGACGGGGGGCGGGGCACGCCAGCCCGGAAGAGGCGTCGCGCCGCGCTGCGCATGCCTTTTCCTTTTCAGCTCCGGGCCGGTCCACAGCAGTTGTTGCGGTGAGTTCCTCTAGAGAATGGATTCTATCGGCTTCCATCCTGGCTCGCTCGCCGCCGTGGTAGCTGCGCTTCTCCAGGGTCGGGGCGGAGGTCCCTCTCCTGCAGCCCGTAGGCCCATTTCTGAGTAGAAAGAAGTGCCAGAGGCGCAGTTCGTGGGGGTATCAGGGCTCTGTGGGCAAAGATTGGCGTCTCGATGGCGGAGGGCCTAGTACTGGAGGATGAAGCTCTTGCTTGGTGAGGTCTGTGGGCGAGGCTAGGGGGCTGCACCCCGCTTGCACGCTTTTGCTTGGGGGAAGAAAGCCGCCTCACCCTGGTTGCCTCCTCGCTTGGCCTTGGGACTATAGAAAATGAGGCTGCGAAGACTTTAGTCCCTTGGTGTGGGTTCAGCGGCCTGTCACAAATAAGACGGCTCTGGCCTCTCCCTGCGTAGCTAAAAAATATAGCCGCGCCGTCCCGCTTGTAGAGTCGATGAGTCCCCCATCATACCTTTGTGGTTTTAAGGGTGAAAGTTTGGAATGAATATGTATGCCGTTTTAATGTCCTGGCAACTTCTCACCTGAAATGTTTTTGGGGCTGGAGGTGGGAGCTGGTAAAGGGTAGGTTTCAGTCTAAGGAATTGGAATTCCTGCTTCCTACATGTTTAACGTATTTTTGTGTTTGAAACTTCCACTTACTAGACAGTGATTTTGTGTGGTTGTTTTGGGGTCATGAACTCGGTTTCTGAACCCTGGCCCTTGGTGATCACTTTCTTCCCGCAGATGTTGATGCCCAAGAAGAACCGTATTGCCATTTATGAACTCCTTTTTAAGGAGGGAGTGATGGTGGCAAAGAAGGATGTGCACATGCCTAAACACCCCGAGCTGGCAGACAAGAACGTGCCTAATCTTCACGTCATGAAGGCCATGCAGGTAGCTGGGGGGCTGCTGGAGTGGGGTGCAGATGGAGGGGTTTTCCACTGCTGTTGAAGGCAAATTCCAAGGGGAGGTCAGGACAGCCAGAGCTTCTTGCTGCCTGGAAGGGAAGACTTGTATTCTATGCAGTTTAGCTTCCCTTTGCACTGGGTTTCTAGTTCCAAGTCTCTAGTTACATCTCAACAGTACTTTTCTGTCTTACAGTCTCTCAAATCACGAGGCTACGTAAAGGAACAGTTTGCCTGGAGACATTTCTACTGGTACCTTACCAACGAGGGCATCCAGTATCTCCGAGATTACCTCCACCTGCCCCCTGAGATCGTGCCTGCCACTTTGCGCCGTAGCCGGCCTGAGACTGGCAGACCAAGGCCCAAAGGTATGGTGCCCAAATAAATACCTCTAACAGCCTGTTTTGCAGCTGCTCTTTCTGGGAGGAGGGTTATGTGTGAAATGGTGGGTTTTTTATTTGTGGGGCAGAAATGGTCACCATTGGTGTCGCCTGTAGAGGGACTCTGGCATACAGGACCTTGGGTCAAGTCCTGGAACCTCTGTCCTCTAGCATGGGACTTGCAATGGAACTGGAGTCAGGCGCTCAGGTTATCTGGGGAGATGGCATTAAATAGATTATTAGTCTGTGGCCAGGCACGTGTGGTAGGGCATTGAGTAACTTTTTCAGGGGGATCACAATGTGAAAGGATATGCTTAGGGGAGAAGGCAAATTATCTGCTTGCTCACCGTTGCATTTTTGTCCAGCTTATGATTTCCTTAGGTTCTGAAAAAACTTGTCATAAGAACCTTTGTAGGAAGAGCAGTTTGTGGTCCTAGGTGATGATATGGGATGCAGAGATTCCTATACACGGCTGATCATCAGACTGTCCAGGTTCCCGTGGTGGAGAGATTTCATGGAGCTCAGGAGTCTATTTTTATGAATGCTCCCTAGGGGATTCTGGTGGTAGTTAAACAGCTATGTAACTCTAGAGCAAAAGTTCTAGAGAACAGCATCTAGAATCACTTGGGGAAGGGGGCTGCTATTGTCTCTGTGTGCCCCACAGACTCTTAGTTTAGTAGGCCTTTTAAAAAGAATGGTTTGTATTTTAATCATATGGACTCTAGATCTAAAGGTCCAAGGTAACTGGGTAGAGAAAATACTAGATTAAACTTCCACTGTTTCGGAGAATGCTTTTAAGGTAACCCTTAAAATCTGTTTTAATGTATCCACAGCCTGAAGGAGGTATGTGGAGAAGCCCAGGGAAGGAATGGATTCTGGTGGCCTCTATATTTATATACTTAATACTGGAGGTGGGGCTTTCATCTGTGATGCCTCCTTTGCACAAGAAGTTTTCCACTTTAGAGACAGATCAATTTCAAAGTTTTGGCTATTGAAATGTTTGTAGAAATAGCTGAATACCCAAATTTGCCAAGTAATTGGAAAATGTGCATTTATATTGAGAAATACAGTAGAACAAAGCAATCCTTTTGCAGATGTGTCGCATTCTAATTAAGAATGAGTTTTCCTGGGCCTCTGAAGAGCCAAAATGTCAATGATAAGTTTCTAGCTGGCAGTTCTGGGTATAGGAGTTCCTGTTCCCATTAACTTGTAATGACTAAGCTGTCCAATGAAAGTAGGAGAGTGATTCCAGTTTTCTTGGCCTGAAGGGAACAGAGTTCCCATACTGCCCTGTGTTCACTGTGTGTTTACTTTGTGTAGGTCTGGAGGGCGAGCGACCTGCAAGACTCACACGAGGGGAAGCTGACAGAGACACTTACAGACGGAGCGCTGTGCCCCGTGAGTAATGCGTTGTCTGTGTGGGGCTTTGGGGTAGAATCTCTGGATTTTCAGTCAGCCCTGGCTGGGGCTCAGCCTTCAAAGATGCCAGTAACTGGAAAGTTCCTTGGTTTCGTTCTCCAGTCTCCAGCTGGAGTCTTTTGTGCTTTCTTGCCTTAGGAAGGGATTTGATGAGTGGGGATTGGGAGGATCACCCTGTGAGCTAGGGACAGACTTTAGTTGAAGACCTTTAACCTAGAGCAAAATTGAAAAATTTCAAGAAAACAACATGGTTTTATTTTGTGGTTGTGTTCCTGCACTGTAAGCTCCTTGAGGGTAGGGTCTGCTCAAATTACCTTTGTTGTTTTCTTATTGCAAAAATAGTAGAGAATCTTGTTTCTAAATAGCAAATACTCGCATTGACTGGGAACAACAGGTGTTTGTTAATTGGGCAAATGTATATTTAATGCGTGTGGTGTGCTACACACTGTCCCAGGAGCTGGGGAGACTGTAATGTACATACCAGACAAAAGGCCCTTCTCATTGAACTTGCATTTTAGTGATAAGAGACAGATATGGAAAAGTAAGTGTGTATTGGGTTGGCCAAAAACTCCATTTAGTTTTCCGTAAAATAAAGGACACATCTTTCATTTTCACTAACAATTTTATTGATTTGGATATTTTGAGTAAGTCGGCTATCTCCTGCTTTTGGGTTCTAGTGGGTAGAGGCCAGGGGTGCTGCTAAACATCTTCCAGGTCATAAGACAACCCCATAGCAAAAAATTATTTGGCCAGAATGTCGATAGTACCAAGAAATTTCACAAACCACTTCTGACATGTTCGATCAGTCACAGTACCTTCTCCATATACTGCACGAATCTTTTTTTGCATTTCAGTTGCATTTTTCCCTTTCTTTAAATAACAGAGCATAATATACCAGAAGTGTTGCATTTTTTTTTCCATCTTCAGGGGTTTTTTTTTGGTTTTTTGTTGTTCTTTTGTTTTGTTTTTTTAGGATTTTATTTATTTATTTTTAGAGAGGGGAGGGAGGGAGAGAAACATCACTGTGCGGTTGCTGGGGGCCATGGCCTGCAACCCAGGCATGTGCCCTGACTGGGAATCGAACCTGCGATGCTTTGGTTCACAGCCCGAGCTCAATCCACTGAGCTACGCCAGCCAGGGCCGATCTTCAGTTTTAAGATGGCTACACCAAAATTCATTGATTTTGAATTTTTTTAATGCATGCTGATATGACAGCTGTCACAAAATCTAACAAAAAATTGTTTTGAATGAAATCAAAGACAACTAAGCACTACTAAAGCCATTGCATGTAAAAAACTAAATGAAATTTTTGGTCAACACAATACTGTGTCCAATGGTATGAGTGCTGCATGGAAAAATTAAGGGGGGTGTAATTTTTAATAGGGATTTCAGGAAAACCTTGCAAAAATGAGATTTAAGCAAGTAGCTAAAAGGAGGTAAAGGGGAGCCAGCCAGTGGCTATCTTGGGAAAGAGCATTTCAGGTAAAGGCCCTCTGGGGGAAGCACCTGGCTTGTGTAAACATCAGAAGACAGTCGGAAAATTGGATATGGACTCTGTGGACCACAGGACGATGTGGGCTTTTATTCTGGGGTGGGATGAGGAGCCATTGGTGTTTGCAGAGGAGTGAGAGGGTTCAGTTTGGTTTCAAAGAGTCACTTTTGTTGCAGAAAGAAAATTGTGACATAAAAGCAAGGCATGAAAAGGAATTTTTACTGACTTACCACTCTTGTCTCCCTGTTGATGTGGTTTCTGATTCTTTGTATGTGAAATAGAGAGGAGCACTTGACCTGAAGACTTACAGGGTCATAGAAATGAATTTCTCCGGCAAACATGCTCTCCACTTAGAGAAAGTTAGTGGCTGCTCTTATTAAAAGTCACACCATGTGGGGCATCAGTCAGGGAATGGTTCTACCGGGATTGTGACAGTTGGGACCAAGCCTCAGGGGTACACAAGTTTAGGGACAGTGAGCGTTTCAGGCAAGATATCAGCATGTACAAAGGTACAGAGATGGGGAAGGCACTGTCTTACTGGTCAGAGGGCAGGGAAGTGAGCCCCTTGTGGTGAGTGTGGTCTGAAAAGGGCCAGAGGGGGACCCCTATTTGAATAAGGTTCACTGAACTCATATTCACCTACCGCCCCACCCCTTCAGTATGAACCATGACATTTCCTAGTGGCCACACTGAAATGCGCATAGTTCGCGTGAATGTTAATTTTGTTATTGTATGCTTCCATTTGTGTGAAATGTCTACCAAGCAAATTTATAGACAGAATGGTAGATTAGTGTGCCTGCCAGAAGTTAGGGGAAGAGTGGCTACTAATGTATGCCAGGATTTTGTAGGGGGTGAATTTTTTTTTAACCCATATAAACATTATTGGGATATTTTGCATTCTCTTTCTTTTTAAATTTTTCATTCTCTTAAGTCTTGCCCTGGCTGATGCCGCTCAGTGGGTTGAGCAGTAGCCTGTGAACAGACAGTCACTGGTTCTATTCCCAGTCAGGGCACATGCCTGGCTTGCAGGCCAGGTCCCCAGTTGGGGGCGTGCAAGAGGCAACTGATAGGATATCTCTTCTTTTTTTTTTTCCTCCTCCCCTCCCCCTCTCTGAAAATAAATAAGATCTTTTTAATAATAAGTTTAAAAAATAAATTTTGTATTCTCTTAAATCTTAAAATCTGATATGTTATTGTACACACACACATCTTTGGACTACTGGCTGCTGGATAGGGCAGAGCAAGATCTTTCATCTTGCTTCTTTCCCATGGTCATGGTAAAGTTGCTTTTTGCTTCTGTGGGCCATTGTGTCCTTTACCTTTTAGTTCTATCTTCATTTCGTTCCCTTTGTAAGCTAGGTGCTGATCCAAAGCATGTAAGTGATCCAGCAGTAGAAAATTAGGGTCCTCTGGGGCCATATGGGAAGGTCCCACAATCCAGACTTTGTACTCAGGGCAGCCTTCCTAGAGGAGGCAGTAGTTTTGGGGCTGTGAGTTTTGAAGGGAGACTTAGGGAGGCTGCCCTAGGAGAGGGCAGAGGTGGCTCAGAAGGTGTAATTTACTTGTACTCCTTGGAGTCTGTTTGCTAACATGGCTTTCTCCACGAGATTGGGTTGGGTTACTTATCTGCAGGAGATCAAACCTTGTGATGAATCTAAATTGGTATTTCTTTTTCCCCACTCCCCCACTGGAAAATTATTTAGCATTTATTTATTTATTTATTTTAATCATTGTTCAAGTACAGTTTTCTCCCTTTTACTCCCATTCCAGCCCACCTAAATTGGTATTTCTTATTCCAGCTGGTGCTGACAAGAAAGCTGAGGCTGGGGCTGGGTCAGCAACTGAATTCCAGTTTGTAAGTATTCGTTCCCCTGTTTGCTCTCCATGAACGGTCACTGCTCTGGCCTGAGCCCTGTGGGGGGTCTGTAAGTTGTAGGGATGTAGTATAGTGTGGTGGATGCCATCCTTCATTCTCCCTGTCTCCCAAAACCACAAATTCCAAATAAATTTTTTACATTAAGACAGTGTGGGAACTTTTTGTCAGTATGTAAATTACTGAAATAAGTCTAACAGATCATTACTGTTATATATGTAGCATAGTGGTCTTTTCTGTCTCTTTAATAATGATCATAATCCCTTTAATTAGCTTCATGAACAAAACTTAAGGCTGAGAGTCGCTGGAGATTGAGAGTGCTCTCGAACCAAGATGGACTGGAATCAAATCTATCTTCCTTCAGAGGGTGTGATCTCTGCCCCAGTTTCTTCAGCTATAAAGTAGAGATGATTGTAGCTATCTCAAGAAAATTGTGAGACTAGTTGATCCAGGTCAAGTGTTTGCGTGGGGCCTGGGCTGTCGCTGCTGGGACAATGGCTGTTCTGTGGCGGGGCTTCACAGCACAGTGAAAAGGGGCTGTGTACGTATGGCAGACACAAGATCTTATCCTGTGCTGGTACGTACATGTGTGTGTATATGTGAGCACACTCTTGAGTGGGTATCCATATTCTCATTTTACAAATGAGCAGACAGGCCTGAGAGGTGAATGTGGCCCCATAGCCAGTAAGGTAAGGCTAGGGTTTATGACCTGCGCTCTGCGAGGCAGCCTCACCAGTGAAGAGAAGGCCTGCTGTGCCCTGGCTTACTGCTAACACTTATGTCATGTGCTTTCTCTTGCAGAGAGGCGGATTTGGTCGTGGACGTGGTCAACCACCTCAGTAAAGTTGGAGGGGTTATTTTGTGTTGAATAAACTTGTGGTCAGAAAGTAATGTTGTGTGCCCCTGTTTTGTTTGCAGTGGGGAGCTTGAATGGGAGTGATCTAAGGGACAGAATGTAAATGGGGCAAGACTGGGTTGGTTTTGGGAGTTGTCTTACCCAGGGTGACATCACTTGTTTCTGTAGAGCTGTGGTACTTGGCTTTGCCTTGGGCTTACTTTGTTCCAGCAGATGCCTCCCTACAGAGTCCTGTCCCATGTGTTACCATTTCTGGGAAGCAGTTGGAAAGCTGAACATCTTACCAGACAGCCGTGCCAGCTCAGCTCTGTGTGGTGAGAAGTTGCTATTTTGTTGGTCTTGGAACAGATTTTGTGCCTATTTGGGGATATCAAAATACGAGTTAATGGACAAGAAAAGAGCAGGGTGTTGAGATATCCCTTGGGGCCGAGTCCAGTTTTGGTACAAGTACCAGAGAAAGGTTTGATGGGACCCTTTCTATGGTCCTGCATTGAAAACACCACATACCTGGCAGTGTCAGGAAAGGTGGGCATAACCTGCAGTCAGGTTCGCTGGATTTGCTGGATAAAAAGCCTTCTTTGGCTTGACTTGCAGATTAAACCATGACTAAATGGTTGCAGTATAATTACGAGTTTTCTAAGTAGAGGTCAAAGCTTTTGAGGCAGCAGTTCTGGGCCAGCCAGCAAAACTGGTAGCTAATAGAAGGGGATCTTTTTAAGGGCTGTCCTGGGAATTGGGGATTATATTTGTGGGTACTGTGAACCAAGAATTACATGAAGCTGGATGATATTAGACAAGGGGGAGATCAACCTACTACACAGGTGATTTTGTCATGCCACTTCAGACTTAATAGGCAGTTTTTATTGTGACCACTAGGTGGCAGCCAATGGCAACTCCAACTGTGCACTTAAACTTGGTGCTGGGAGGTATGCTTTGGAATCTGAACCACCAATAAGTGGAAGCTTGCTTTGGCAGAAAGAGGTGGTGTTTGGGGAAGCTGTTTCAGTGCTTCCTTGCCAAAGATTGCTTTTTATCCACTTTTACTGCTGGCTCAAGTGATGTCAAGTGGTTTGCCCGTGTTCACACGCCTTGTAATTGTTTAACCTGGATTCCACTGTGAAATGTTATTAGCTCCTGGCCTTTCTGTTTTACATCAAGGCCAGTGAGCAAGTGGATGGGTTTTCTCTATAGCCTTGGTGATTTTCTGGCACTAAAACATCCATTTTTCAATTAGGGATTTTTGCCAACCCCTTTCCTTGTGATTTCGGTTAATTCCAGATTGTGTTCTTAAAGAACCACCCATAGGTGCTGGGAAAACCTGAAGAATCTACAGTACAAGGTAGAGATAGAGCCTGTAGATGAAAACATGCAGGTGGTGGTGGCTCTTGCTGCCTGCCAACCTCTGCTTGCACCTGGGTAGATTGAATGACCCCTGCCAATCAATAATTAATTAGCTGTTCAGAGATCAGTGCCAGTAAGTGCCCTGGAAAACAAGCTTTGAAATTTGCCCTGAAGAACCTCACAGTCTAGGAAAACAAAACCAAAGCTATACCTTGAGTCCATGCCAAATACTGTGTAAGGATTGTAGTGTTTGGTCTGAATTCTACAGAAGTTAGTGTAGGGCTATGGAAGATGAGTGAAGGCTGAAGTGACTGGGGGTGGAGGGTGTTGGGGAGAAAGACCATTCAGGGCATTTTAAAGCTTTCACTGGAAAATAGAAATGTCAGATGGTGTCTGGTTGTGAAACTGATGCCAGAAATGAAGGGGTTTTTTTGTTTGTTTTTAGTAAAGCTGGGAGAAACAAATATGCACTATTAAAAGTGCCTGAGAAAATCATTTGGGGTGGGTGGGTTATGAGGGGTACAGATAGGCCTGCCTGGACACCTGCATTGGTCCATCATTGAACAAATGCTTTGGGGGAGTTTTGGCGCATCTGCCAGTGTTGGTCTCCAGGCCCATAGTTTATCAGTTAACCCCCACCCTCAATACTACCAACAAAAAAGGCATCAAAAGATTCTTAAAGGAAGTTTGGAAACTGGCAGCTGAAGATAGATTTTTTTGTAAATTAACAAACTTCCCAATATGGATACAAGTCTCCTTTCCCTGAAAAATACAGTCCCTTCATTGGTGGTGCCACTAGCAGCTCTAAGTCTGTGACTCTTAAAGCCCTACTTTTGAATTTTTTAAATTGATTTTAGAGTAGGAGAGACAAGCATCAGTTTGTTGTTCCATTTATTTAGGCATTCATGGGATGATTCTTGCATGTTCCTTGACTGGGATCAAACCCACAGCCTTGGCATATCAGGACAACATTCTAACTGAGTTACCCAGTCCGGGCAGCCCTTCTGTTTTGATTAATTTAGTAGACCTTTAAAACAGCTGCCAGCCCTGACTGGTGTGGCTCAGTTTGAGTGTAGTCCCGTAAACTGAAAGGTCACAGGTTCAATTCCTGGTCGGGGCACATGCCTGGGTTGTGCATTCAGTTCCCAGTCAGGGACCATACAAGAGGCTACCATTCAATACTTCTGCCTTGCATTAATGTTTCCTGTCCCTCCCTCTCTCTAACGTCGATAAGCTTGTCCTTGGGTGAGGATTTAAATAAAGAACAGCTACGGATATGCTTGTGTTAGATGCTGGGAAACATTTTTAAGAAGGATACAGCTTCTAGCCCTAAAGACATGAGGACCCACTAGCACACTGCCTATTGGAGTGCCTGGCGTGGGCCTTCACGAGGGCAGTGTGTGCCCATTGGGCTAGGAATTCCCCATTCCTACCTTTGGCTCCAGAAGCCAGGCCTGTTATCCAGAGCCCACATTGTTCCCCAGAGTTTTGGGAATGCTGCCAATTAGTGGCCCACAGCAATATGGGGGCTTGGGCTACTACTTCTCTTTTAAAGCTGAACCCTTGGAATGGATTTGTCGATTCTTTAACTTCTTAGACCTGGGAGAAGGAGGTGGGAGAAAGGAGCCTTGTCGATAGCACTAGTTAGAACAATTGTTTCAAAGCCCACAGATGAGGGATACCCTGGTTTAATCACTTATGTTCTGTGACAAGATTTGACTAAGTTTCCAATGAGTTAAAGCACTCGTGGCTCTCAGAGGCAGGATCAGTGATCTAGGTAAGAGATGGCCTTTTTGGTTTGGCTTTCAGAACAAAGACTTGATCTTAGAGATGCTATGAAGGGAAGCTAGTGGCCTATGGGCCAGTAGGTGACTGGGCTGGGGTGGGGGCAGAGGTATAACAGATCCTCCTGCTTAGTCCTCCCTCTTTGACCTTGCCTCAGGCTGCCTTTAACTCTCCCAGAGCCAATGCAGTCCCTAAGAGGTAGCTTTGCCTTGCTTTCCACTCCATAAAGCAGCCCAGGTTATTTTTCAGAAAGACAAATGTAAACAAGGTATTCCCCTGCTTAATGTCCTTCAGGAGCTCTGTATTCCTTCTGGACTCTTCTAGACTCTAGACAAATGCAAAATTCCTTTCATGGCTAACAGATCCATGACACTTCCCATCTGCCTATCAAGACAAGGCTCCAGATCCAGAATCCAGCTAGCCTGGCTCATGCTTTCTCAACTTCAGACTTCTATACATGCAGTGTTCCTTTTATAGGGAAACTCTTGCACCTCCCACCCACAGGAGGGCTCTTACTCATTTATTATTCAGGTTAGTATCACATGGGCAAGAAGCCTTTGCTGACAACCACCCCTGCTTCAAAGTCAGGTTAGATGCCTCCCTGTTAAGTGCCTGCAACAACTGACTTCAGCAGGCTGTATTGGAACTAATGGTCACCTGCTCATTTCCCTTCTGACACAGCCTCCCTCTGGGGGCCTGTTCAGTGCCTCACGCACTGTAGCTCCATTGTAATTGTTAGCTACATGAACGGTGTTCTGTAAGGAGTTGTTTCTGAGATGCTGTCCCCTCATATGGAAGGAACACTTGTGCAAAAAAAAAAAATTCTGGAGGCCTAGATTGGGAATGCAAATGTGACTGAGATGCATACTTGCTGTGGAGATTCTGCCAGAACTAGGGGAGGCAGACCTAGAAACATGCTAAGTGGTAAGCGGCCTCATGGCTGTAGCCAAAGTTTTATTGGTAGCCTGTGGGGAAGAGGTGAGCAAACAACATCCAGGAAAGGCCTCCCCTAGTGTACGGGTCACTGACCAACCAAGCATAATCTTAAGGGTTTGAACTAAAACAGTAAGAAGCAGTAACAGTGACTGGCCCAAGAGTTTGTATTTTTTTTTATTGTATTTTTTCAGCTTCATAGAAGTAAAATTGACAAAATAAAATGCTTATATTTGTAGAGTGTACAATCTGATCAGTTTTGATATGTATACATTCACGTAGGATAATGAACATACCCATCACTCCAAAAGTTTCCTTCTTAGTTTGGAATCCCTCACCCACCCCCACCCCCATCAACAGGCAAAAACCAGTGGTACGCTTTCTGTCAATATAGATTAGTTTGCATTTTCTATAGTTTTATAAAAATTAACTTACACAATATGCACTGAATAGTCTGGCTTCTTTCGCTTGTATCAATATTGTGGCGTGTATCAATAGTTCCTTTCGTCTTTTTTTTTTAAGATTTTATTTATTTTTAGAGAGGGAATGGAGGGAGAAAGAGAGATACAGAGAAACGTTAATGTGTGGTTGCTGGGGGCCATGGCCTGCAACCCAGGCATGTACCCTGACTGGGAATCGAACCTGCGATGCTTTGGTTCGAAGCCCGCACCCAATCCACTGAGCTATGCCAGCCGGGGCAGTAGTTCCTTTTTATTGTTGAGTAGTATTCCATTGTATGGATATTCCACAGGATTTTTATCCATGTGTTGGTGGGCCTTTGGGTTGTTTCCAGTTTTTGGTTGTGACTAATGCTACTATAAATATTCCTGTACACGTTTTAGTGTGGGCATGTATTTCTCCTGGTTATATATACCTAGGAGTGGAATTGCTGGGTCATAGGTAACTCCGTGGTTAATATTTTGAGGAATTGCCAAACTGTTTCCTAAAGTAGCTGTACCATTTTGCATTCCTACCAGCAGTGTATGAGTCTCATTTTCTTCTCATTTTTACCAATGGTTTCTTTGGTCTTTATGTTAGCCACTCTAACAAGTATGAAGAGTTTGGATTTTATCCTTGGATGATATTGAGCCAATTAACAAAATAAAGGTGAGGACTGGCATGGCCAAGCGTGCTGGCTGCTTGGCAAGTACTTGAACCCCCACTGCAGGAAACAGTAACCTGAATTCAAGTCTGCACAGTGACCACACTGGGTACTGAGTGGCCATGGGTAAGCCACTCAGTAAGTGACCACAATACACATTCAGCCTGCTAATGGGGGCGGGGATGGGGGGACCCATCACTTGATTGCTCGGTTTTAGAAGGGGAAATGAGGACAGAATGAGGGCATTAAGGGGGAGAAATGAAAGGAATTGTTTAAAATGTTACAGCCAATAGAAAGCCTGGAGCCCATTTCTATTTAACAGTGCTTTTTTGGAAGCCCCTGATAAATGCATGGCACACATCCAAAAGAACAGCCACTTGAAAAATAAGCCCTGCATGTTTCACTGCTATGTCAAAGGGGCCATTGTGAGGAAAAAGACATCCTTAAAAATAAGTAAGTATTAAGTAGGAGAGTTTACCCAAGCTGAAGGAGTAAGGAGACCTCAAAACAGCAAATTTATAAAAGCTACAAATCAAAAGACATTAAAAAATTCTAAAAAGTACCAGCAAGAATGCCAAATAAATAGGTCTAGCTAAGTGCATGGAGAGCAGAAGGTCAGTTTGAGACTCCAGGGGCATCAGTTCATTAACGTGCAAAAAGGACGTCTAGCAGACGAACAGCCCTCTCACCGTCATCTTTTCCTCCATCACGCAGGGGTTCTCCTTTCCATTAAAATTTTTTAAAAACTTATGGAAGGTTTCTAACAAATGTAAAATAAGTGAAAATATAATAAATCGCCATATACCCACCACCAAGCTTTAAGGGCTATCAACATTCTCCTATGCTTGTTACATTGACACCTACACCCACTCCCCTCTTGCTCCTAGCCGAACTATTTTTTTTAATTCAGGATTATTGCCCTTGCCAGTCTGGCTCAGTTGGTTGGAGTGTCATCCTGTAAACAGAAAGGTGGCACGTTCAGTTCCTGGTCAGGGCACATGCGTAGGTCGAGGGTTTGGTCCTAGTTGGGGCATGTAGGAGAGACAACTAATTGGTATTTCTCACATGGATGTTTCTTTCTATCATTCCCCTCCCTCCCCTTTTCTCTGAAATTAGTATGTCCTTGGTTGGGTGAGGATTAAACAAAAAGACAATCAGGTTTATTGATGTACAATTTACATGCAGTAAAATTCATCCTTTTTAGGAATACCATTCTGAGTTTTGATAAACAGATATAGTTGTGTAACCTCCACTACAACGAAGCTGTAGAACATTTTCATCACCCTAACAAGTTCCCATGCTCCCCTTTGTGGTCAATAGTACACTGGTAATCTCTGTTCTTGGGATCTATAAATTTGCCTATTCCAGAATATCAGGTAAATGGAACTATACAGTCTGATCTCTTGTGCCTGGTTGCTTTTGTTCAGAATGGTATTTTGAGGTTCTTCTATAACATTGCATGTATGAGTAGTTCCTTTTTGCTGCATAGTCCATTGTGTAACTGTACTACAGCTTTTTCATTTTCATTTCTTTATACAGGCATTTTGGATAAAATTGACTTTAAAATATATAAATCTTCACTTTTTTTTTCAAAAAAATTTTTTAAAGTTTTAGTTATTTACTTTTAGAGAGAGGGGAAGGGAGGGAAAGAAGGAAAGAAACATGGATGTTTCATCAGTTGCCTATTACATGCCCCCAACTGGGAATTGAACTGGTGACCTTTTGGTTTTGTAGGACAGCATCCAACCCACTGAGCCACACTGGTCAGTGCTCAGCTCTCCCTTTTTGAGGAATGGATGTAAATCACAGCCCTGAGAAAGAAAAGCAGCCCCTGATATCCAGGAACTGGCCTGCCCCTTAGAGCTAGGCCTTGGCATGCTTGCAGTTGGCTTGGTGCTCCCAGGAGTCCTGCCATTCTCCTGTTAGACATAAACAGTGCCAGCAAACATCAACATTGGAACAAAGTCATTTTACTGGCAAAGTAGGCAAAAGTCAAGCTACTTTATAATCTTACCTAAGTACAGACAAAACAAGGTCACTGTGCAAACCACTAAAATACACAACATCCCCTTCTCCCAGCTAATGAGTGACTGCTGCATCCCTAGCAGTTAAAGCTGTAGGCATGTCCATTCCTCCCTCCTTCTAAGAAAGATTTTTTTTTTAAAGATTTTATTTATTTTTAGAGAGGGAAGGGGGAGAGAAAGAGAGAGAGACATCAATGTGCGGTTGCTGGGGCTTATGGCCTGCAACCCAGGCATGTACCCTGGCTGGGAATCGAACCTGGGACACTTTGGTTCCCAGCCCGCACTCCATCCACTGAGCTACACCAGACAGGGCAAGAAAGATTTTTTAAGACACTCAGTTACCTGCTTCCTGATATCATCCAATCCAAAGCAAAGCCCTGCTTCCTTAACACCTCCCCAAAATCACCTAACACAAACCCAAGTCCTAAAAATAGCGCATTCTTAACACCTTTTTACTGAGATTCTGCTTCTCCATAGTGTGTGTTCTCCCTCACTGCAAGGAGCAAAAAACTCAACCTTACTCAACTACAGGTGTATTTTTGGTTTTGGGCTGAAGGGCATTGACCACTCCCCACCCCCCATCAAGATACAGCACAATTTACTTTCCTGTAAAATTCTTTCATGTCCCTTCCCAGTTAATCCACACACTATCACAGATGGGCATCTGTGTGATTTGGAAGTCTTTTGTGACATGTCTTCGTTTTTCCTAGGTATGATAGTTTCCGCATTGTTGCTATAACAAATTATTACAGACTTAGTAGCATAAAGCAATACAAACTTACTATCTTAACATTCTAATGGTCAGAAGTCCAAAATGGGTCAGCAGGGCTGTGTTTCCCTGGCAGTTTTGGGGAGACTGTGTTTTCTAAAAACCACCTGCATTCCGTGGCCTCTCTCCATCTCAAAGCCGGTGGGGTAGCATCTTCAAATTTCTCTCATCTCTGCTTCTGTCATCACATCTCTTTCTGTCTGACTCTCCTGCCCCCCTCTTTCCCTTATGATTACATTGGCCCACTGAGATTTTAGATAATATTCCCCATGTCGAAGTCCTTTACTTAATCACACCTGCAAAGTCCCTCTTCCCATGTATGATGATGTAGTCACAGGTTCTGGGGGTTGTGATGTGGACACATTGGAGGGCCATTATTCTGCCTATCACACTGACCAAATATCCCCAGGAGTGGGATTACTTGCTTATTAGGTAGGTACATGTTTAACTTTATTAGACATTGCCAAATAGTTCTCCAGACTGTATTATTTTATATTCTTGACAGCAATGTATGCGAGTTTGTTCATTACTCAATATCCTCACCATTTGGTCCTGTCATTCTTAAGTTTATACATTCTAATAGGGATGCAGTGGTATCTCACTGCAGTATTTAGTTTGCATTTCACTTATTACCAAGGATGTTGAGCACATTTTCTTATACTTAATGGCCATGTGTATATTTTTCTTTGTGAAGTGTCTGTTCACTTACTTTGCTCAAGTCTTTACAAGTCCTTTATCAGTAATATGTTTTATGAATATTTTTTCAGTCTCTAGATTATCTATTTCCTTTTCTTTTAAAAAAAATTTTATGTATCTATTTTTAGAGAGGGAAAGGGAGGGAGAAAGAGGGAGAAAACATCAATGTGTGGCTGCATCTCAAGCGTCCCCTACTATGTGCTACCTGGCCCACAACCCTGGCATGTGCCCCAACTAGGGGTCAAACCAGCAACCCTTTGGTTCACAGTCCAATGCTCAGTCCACTGAGCCACACTAGCCAGGGCTGATTATTCACTTTCTTAAAGGTATCTTGATGGGCAGAGTTTTACAATTTTGATGAAGTCTACTTCATTATATTTTTCTTGTATTACTGCTTTCTGGGTCCTGCTAAGAAATCTCCCTGGTCCAAAGAATATTCTTATAAAATTTCTTCTAAATGTTTTATGGTTTTAACTTTTACATTTAGGTTTATGATTATCTCAAGTTAATTTTTATATATAGTGTAAAGTAGGGGTCAAGGTTAATTATTTTTCCTATGAATAAGACTATCCAGTTGTTCCATTACTATTTGTTGAAATATTTCCCTTTTCCTATTGACTTGCTTTGGCACTATTGTCAAAAATCAGCAGATTGTGGGGATCTAAGATGGCGTTGGAGTAGGAAGGAGCAGATTCGGCTTTCCTCTGCTCAAGGGAGAAAATCCTGACCCATCTATGGAGTAGAAAGGCAAGCAACCAACATATTTCAGCATTTTTGAAAACAGAGGACCAAGGATTGTGGCAGAACCGAAAGAACAAAGAGCGGATCCTAAGGGGAGTGCTGCAACAAGGTAGGGTCCCAGGACAAGCATGTGGTTCCGGGGCTGCAGCCCCAGGCCCGGGGCCGCTGCTGGTTTACCATAGGGTCCTTGGGAGAGAGCCAGGTCAACTGCTCCCTCCCCAGCCGAGCAAGGTCTGAGCGGCTCTGAGAGGAATCCAGGTGCTGGCAAACACAAGGGGGCTGTGAGCACCTTTGGAGGCGGTGGACACCGGAGGGGCTGAGTTGCGCAGCGGACCCGGACTCCCACGGTCACCGGTCTGGCTGGAGCGTTTGGCAGTGGGAGAAGCCAGGCCACTGTGGGGAGGCGCGGGCCTGAACGGGAGGAATTTCTCAAGAGGAAGGAGTGAATAGACACAGACACTGTTTGGGGAATTCTCCTAAAGTGATCAGTGGCTCCAGCCTCTCTGCTACCCAGCTGTGAGCGCGCTGGCACGGGCGCACGGGCGCGCCTGCAAGGAGAGCAACCCCACACACCAGCCCACAGCAGTAACCCTGGGGAAAGACCTGATTCCCACACCCAGGGCCCAAAGCTGAGGAGCCAGTGAGAACTCCACTGGCCAAGGAAGAAAAGCCAAACAAATCATCCTTCAGCCTGCCTCAACGAGCAAGAGCAGAAAAACTGGTTTGGCCACTTTGAAATCAAGAGACTTTTTAATTTGATTCTATTTTTTTAACAATTTTTAATTTTTTAAGTTTTATTGTTTTTATTCTCTTTTGATTTCTTTTTCCTCTCTTACCTGATCTCTTGTTTTATTCCTTCCTCCTTCCTATCCTCCAATTTTATCTCTTCTTCCTTCCTTCGTCTGCCTTTTTTATTTTTTACTTTTTTAAATTTTTTCCTAAATACCTACAAGTGAGACAAAATCCTGGATCTGTGAAAAGACCAAAGTTGAACCCAAAGAAGGGGCATCACAACAGCTGGGACAGTGAGATAAATGTCACTCTGCTATTACAGAGAACCTGCAAGTTATTGCATATTTGTATTATTATTATTTTTCCAGTGTTCCTACATCTTTTTTTAATAGTATTTTTATATCCCTCTTCTTTTTGTATAGCCTGCTTTGCTAGGCTGGATATATTGTATGACCTGACAGCTTTCCCCTGATATCTCTTTCTATACTGTATTACTAATCTACTGTCCTTTAACTCACCTGTGTCCCATCAGCACACTACTCGATGTTCTGTACTCCCTATTCCGGTTACCCAGATCTCATAGACTCTGTCATATGAATGTTGCCATAATATTATTGTAAATAACTGCTGTTCCATGCAATTGTAATTACTTCACAAGCCGCCCCCCCCCCCCCCCCCCAGATCTTAGCCCATTTCAAAGTTTCCTGAACTCTATTACTGTGGTGGTTAACTCTATTCTCTCACACACTACACCTATTTACTATCCTTTACTCTCACCTTACCCCAGAATCTGACCTCCCACAACCTCCCTGCTTTATAGATCCAGCTCACAATCCTTCCTCCCCCAACAAGAGTCTTATCTTCTTTCCATCCTTTCTAAAAATCAGCTAGCTGGGTGGAAGACCACGGTTAACACTATACACAGTGAAAGGATCTCCTACATCTTCCCTACTTGCTACTACTGTAAATACCATAGAATTCTCTGTTGCTGTCTTAAACCATTTTGCCTTCCCCCTCCAACTGATGACAAAAAAGAATAGGTGGAGGAGGTGAACACCAGGATACCCACTGGAAGAGGAAACCCAACAACAAAGGAACTACTAACAGATAACAACAGAAGAAGGTGAAGGAGGGAGTAGTAACCACACAAACCTCAATCCAGGACTTATCTGGAAATACAACTAAACAGTAGAGACAGTACCCAATACAAACAACTGAACAAGATTTCTTTAAACCTTGTACACACAGAAGAACCAGCTTCAACACAACCTGCCCTCACCAGCACAACAAAATACAGAAGGTGGTGGACAGAGTGACCCTCATTTAACCAGCTGGTGGGAAGTAACCACCAAAGAAGGACTCAACAACAACCAAAACCCAAAGGCAAACACAAAGCCAACTTAAATGACAGCCCAAGACCAGTGAGCTTGGGAGATCAAGGAAATAGCACCACTGAAACTCACTGCTATTCTACTAAAGAAGTTCACAACATAAACCCAGGGAGCCAGAACAGATCAATATAAGAAGCTGAGGCGAACAAGAAGAGTCTCGCAAACAATGGGAAGACAAAGAAATAATCCCCAAATGAAAGGAAAGGAGGAAGCCTCAGGAAGAATGCTAAATGAAATACAGGCAATTCAACTATCAGATATTGAGTTCAAAGCAGTGATTGTCAGGAAGCTCAATGAGCTCACAGTGAGCTACAAGAAACCACAAGGAAGCTACAATGAACTCAATGAAAACTACATCAGCATAAAAAAGGAAATAGAAACTCTCAACAAGGGCCAAGAGGAAATGAAGAATACAATTTCTAAACTGAAGAACACAGTAGAAGGAATGAAAAGCAGGATTGATGAAGCAGATCGGATCAGCGAGCTAGAGGACAAAGTAGAAAACACCCAGAAAGAGCAAGAAAAGGAAAAGAGGCTCAGAAAAAATGAAGAGGGTTTAAGAGAAATGCAAGACAATATGAAACGTAGTAATATCCGTATAATAAGGATACCAGAAGGAGAAGAAGAACAGGGATAGAAAACCTATTTGAAAAAGTAATGATGGAAAACTTCCCTAATTTGATGAGAGAAAAAGTCACACAAATCCAGGAAACACAGAGAGTCCCAATCAAGAGGAACCCAAAGAGGCCCACCTCAAGACACATCATAATTAAAATGGCAAAATTTCAAGACAAAGAGAGAATCTTAAAGCCGGCAAGGGAGAAACAGGAAGTAAGATACAAGGGAGCTCCAATAAGGCTAACAGCTGACTTCTCAATGGAAACACTCCAAGCCAGAAGAGAATGGCAAGAAATAATCCAAGTAATGAGAACCAGAGGCCTGCAACCATGACCACTTTACCCAGCAAGGCTCTCAATCAAGATAGAAGGCCAAATAAGAAGCTTCTCAGACAAAAGAAGTCTAAAAGAATACACCTCCACTAAACCAGCTCTGCAAGAGATGCTAAAAGGACTGCTTTAAGGAAAGAAAGGAAAAGAGAGAGTGAGAGAGGATCACACGTACATAAAAGGCAATGAATAAGTACCTATCAATAATAACCTTAAACGTAAATGGATTAAATGCTCCCTCCAGTCAAAAGACATAGAATAGCTGATTGGATAAGAAAACATGACCCACACATATGCTGTCTACAAGAGACCCACCTCAGGATAAAAGATCTGCACAGGTTGAAAGTGAAGGGCTGGAAACAAATTTTCCAAGCAAATGGACAGGAAATAAAAAGCCAGGATAGCAATACTCATATCTGACAAAATAGACTTCCAAAGGAGGACAATAAAGAGAGGCCCAGAAGGTCATTTCATAATACTCAAGGGAAGAATTCACCAAGAAGACATAAATATTGTAAATATATATGCACCCAACATAGGAGCACCCAAATACATAAAGAAAATCTTAGAGGACTTCAAGAAAGATATGGACAGCAACACAATTATTGTGGGGGATTTTAACTCCCCACTATCAAAAATGGACAGATCTTCCAAACAAAATATCAACAAAGATATTGTGGCATTGAACAATACCCTAGACGAACTGGGCTTTACTGATATTTACAGAACCCTCCATCCCAAAGAAGCTAAATACACATTTTTTTCAAATGTACATGGAACATTTCCAAAGATTGACCACATGATAGGACACAAAACAAGCCTCAAAAATTTCAAAAAAAATTGAAATCATACCAAGCAATTTCTCGGATCACAAGGGACTGAAACTAGAAACCAACCCCAAGGAAAAAAACCCAAAACACTCAAATTCATGGAGATTAAACAGCATGCTATTAAACAATGAATGGGTCAAGAATGATATTAGGGAAGAAATCAAACGGTTTTTGGAAACAAATGAAAACGAACTCACAACAACCCAAAACTTATGGGACACAGCCAAGGCAGTCCTGAGAGGGAAGTTCATAGCGATACAGGCCCACCTAAAAAAGTTAGAAACATTTCAAACAAACAACCTATCCCTACATCTACAAGAACTCGAGGAACAACAACAAAGACAGCCCAGAGCAAGCAGAAGGAAGGAAATAACCAAGATCAGAGCAGAATTAAATAACATATAAACTAAAAGCACAATTCTAAAGATCAATGAATCCAAGAGCTGGTTCTTTGAAAAGATAAACAAAATCGACAAGCCTTTAAGCAGACTCATCAAGAAAAAAAGAGAGAAAACCCAAATAAACACAATCAGAAATGAAAGAGGAGAGATTACAACAGATACCACAGAAATACAAAGGATTGTAACAAATTACTACAAAGAACTGTATGCCAAGAAATTTGAAAACCTAGATGAAATGGACAAATTTCTAGAAAAATATAATCTTCCAAAACTCAATAAAATGGAAGTAGAAAGCCTGAACAAACCAATAACAGCAAAAGAAATTGAAGCAGTAATCACAAAACTCCCAACACACAAAAGCCCTGGACCAGATGGTTTCATAGGAGAATTCTACAAAGCATTTAAGGAAGAACTAACACCTATCCTTCACAGACTATTTCAAAAAATCCAAAAAGATGGAAGACTCCCAAACTCTTTTTATGAGGCCAACATCATCTTAATTCCAAAACCAGATAAAGACACAACAAAGAAAGAAAACTACAGGCCAATATCGCTGATGAACATTGACGCTAAAATCCTCAACAAGATACTGGCAAACCGCATCCAACAGTACATTAAGAAGATCATACACCATGACCAAGTGGGATTCATTCCAGGTATGCAAGGATGGTACAATATTCACAAATCAGTAAATGTAATACATCACATAAACAAAAGCAAAGACAAAAACCACATGATCATATCAATAGATGCAGAAAAAGCATTTGATAAGGTACAGCACCCATTTATGATAAAAACACTCAGTAAAGTGGGAATAGAGGGAGCATTCCTCAACATAATAAAGGCCATATATGAGAAACCTACAGCCAACATTATACTCAATGGGCAAAAATTAAAATCTTATCCACTAAGAACAGGAACAAGACAAGGATGTCCACTTTCACCACTTCTATTCAATATAGTACTGGAAGTTCTAGCCACAGCAATCAGACAAGAAAAAGAAATAAAAGGAATCCAAATCGGAAAGGAGGAAACAAAACTGTCACTGTTTGCAGATGACATGATAGTGTACATAGAAAATCCTATAGACTCCACAAAAAAACTGCTTGACCTAATAAATGAATTTGGCAAAACAGCGGGATACAAAGTCAATATCCAGAAATCAAAGGCATTTCTGTACACCAACAATGAAACAGCAGAAGCAGAGATCAAGGAAAAAATTCCATTTGAAATAGCAAAAAGAAAAATAAAATATCTAGGAATAAACCTAACCAAAGAGGTAAAAGACCTGTATTCAGAAAACTATATAACACTCAGGAAAGAAATCAAGGAAGACACAAACAAATGGAAACATATACCATGTTCATGGATTGGAAGAATTAATATCATCAGAATGTCCATACTACCCAAAGCAATTTACACATTCAATGCAATTCCCATTAAAGTACCAATGGCATATTTTACAGACATAGAACAAACACTTCAACAATTTATATGGAACCATAAACGACCCCGAATAGCTGCTGCAATTTTGAGAAAGAAGAGTAAAGTAGGAGGGATCACAATACCTGACACTAAACTATACTACAAGGCCACTGTAATCAAAACTGCCTGATACTGGCATAAAAACAGGCACATGGACCAATGGAACAGAACAGAGAGCCCAGAAATAAACCCAAACCTCTACGGTCAATTAATATTTGACAAAGGAAGCAGCAACATAAAATGGAGTAAAAATAGCCTCTTCAACAAATGGTGTTGGGAGAACTGGACAGCTACGTGCAAAAAAATGAAACTCGAGCACCAACTTACACCTTATACGAAAATAGATTCAAGGTGGATAAAAGACTTAAATATAAAACGTGACACCATTAAAGTCCTAGAAGAGAACGTAGGTAGGAAAATCTCAGATATTTCACGCAGAAACTTTTTTACTGACTTGTCTCCTAGAGCAAGGGACATAAAGGAAAGAATAAACAAATGGGACCTCATCAAAATTAAAAGCTTTTGCACAGCTAAAGAAAACAGTATCAAAATAAAAAGAGAACCAACTGTATGGGAAAACATATTTGCCAATGATACCTCAGACAAGGGTTTAATCTCCAAAATATAAAGAACTTACAAGACTGCACTCTAAGAAGACAAGGAATCCAATTAAAAAGTGGGCAAAGGACTTGAACAGACACTTCTCAAAGGAGGACATACACAAAATCCAAAGACACATGAAACGATGCTCAATATCGCTAGCCATCAGAGAGATGCAGATTAAAACCACAATGAGATACCACTTCACACCAGTCAGAATGGCCATCATAAACAAAGCAACAAACAACAAGTGTTGGAGAGGCTGTGGAGAAAGGGGGTCCCTAGTGCACTGTTGGTGGGACTGCAGACTGCAGCCACTATGGAAAGCAGTATGGAACTTCCTCAGAAAACTAAAAATGGATCTGCCTTTTGACCCGGCAATTCCACTGTTGGGACTATATCCTAAGAACACTGAAACACCAATACAAAAGAACATTTGCACCCCGATGTTCATAGCAGCACAATTTACAATAGCTAGGTGCTGGAAGCAACCTAGATGCCCATCAGTAAATGAATGGATCAAAAAACTATGGTACATTTACACAATGGAATTCTATGCAGCAGAAAGAAAGAAAGAAAGAAAGAAGGAGCTCATACCCTTTGCAACAGCATGGATGGAGCTGGAAAGCATTATGCTAAGTGAAACAAGCCAGGCAGTGAAAGACAAATACCACATGATATCACCTTTAACAGGAATCTAAACAACAAAACAAAAAAACTAGCAAAATATAACCAAAGACACTGAAATAGGGGATAGTCTGACAGTGACCAGAGGGGAGAGAAGAGGGAATTTCAGGGGGGAAGGGGTAGGGTTTACAGGAACAAATTTGGAGGACACATGGACAAAAACTAGGGGTGGGGGGTAATGGGGGGGAAGGGCAGAGGGTTGGGTGGGTGAGCTGGAATGGGAGTAGGGGGGAGAAAACTGTACTTGAACAATGATTAAAATAAAATTTTAAAAAAATCAGCAGATTGTGACAAACATGGGTTGATTACTGGACTTCATGTCTATCCTAAGATCAAAATCACAGTCTTGACTACTGTAGCTTTAGAGTGTTAAAGTCATGTAAGTGCTCGAGCTTTTTTCTTTTTCAAAATTGTTTTGACTATTGTTTTTCAAGATTTTTTTCGGTCTTTTATATTTCTATGTAAATTTTAAGATTGGGTTGTCAATTTCTAAGGGGAAAAAAACCCATGATTTTGGTTGAGATAGCTTTGAGTATAGATTAGTTTGGGGGTAACTGACTTCTTAACACTGCCCAGTCTTTCAACCCGTTAACCTGACATAGCTCTCCATTTATTTTAGATTTTCTTCAATATCTCTCAACAGTGCTTTATAACTTTTAGTGCAAAGTCTTTTGTTAACTTTATTACTAAACATTCTTATGTTATTTTAAATGGAATTAATTTTAATTTTGTTTTCTCGCTGTTCTTTGCTGGGTATTAAAAATGATTTTTATACCTTTCCATTAAATTGTAATGAACAGACAATAAAATGCACAGATCTTATACAGTAAATTTTGATAATTACATACTTCTGTAACTACTGCCCCAAACAAGAGGAGGAAAACATTTTTTCCTTCCCGTAGTATTTTCTCCTGCCCTTTTCCAGCCAATTCCTTCCTCAACCCTCCTACAACCAGTATCAGATTTCTACCACCAAAGATCAATTTGATCTGTATTTAGACATTGTATAAATGGATTTATTTAATATTTGATTTTTTTAAAGATTTTTATTTATTTTAGACAGAGGAGAAGGGAGAAAGAGAGGGAGAGAAATATTAATGTGTGGTTATGTCTCATGCGCCCCCTACTGGGGACCTGACCTAGCCTGCAACCCAGGCATGCGCCCTGACTGGGAATCGAACCAGCAGCTCCTTTGTTTGCAGGCTGGTACTCAATCCACTGAGCCACACCAGCAAGGGCTAATACTTGATTTTTTTTTTTTAAAGATTTTATTTATTTATTTTTAGAAAGAGGGGAAGGGAGGGAGGAAGAGAAGGAGAGAGACATAATCAGTTGCCTTTCATGCACCCCCAACTGGGGACCTGGCCTGCAACCCAAGCAGGTGTACTGACCGGGAATCCAACCTGGCAACCTTTCTGTTTTTAGGATGGTGCCCAGCCCACTGAGCCACACCAGCCAGGGCTTCTATTTATTTTTTATGACTAACTTGTTCCACTTTTGTATGTATTGTTGCATGTACCAGTACTTTGTTTTATTTTATTGTTGAATAGTACTCCATTTTATTCCATTTATTCCCTAAATAAAACACAGCTTACCCATTTTCCTATTGACATTTGGGCTTCTTCAAGTTTGGGAGTATTATGAATAAGGGTGCCATAAATATTCTTGTGCAAGTGGTTTTGTGGCACTGGCTGTTATGGCTCAGTGGATTGGGTGCCAGTCTGCAAATCAATAAATAGGTTGCTGGTTCAATTTTCAGTCAGGACATATTGGATTGATGGCCAGGTCCCCATTTGGAGGCGAGCAAGAGGCAACCAATCAACGTTTCTCTTGCACATTGGTGTTTCATTTCCCTCTCTCCCTTCCTGTCTGTAAGTAAGTAAGTAAGTAAGTAAATAAATAAATAAATTCTTAAAAATATTTATTCTTTTAGAGAGTGGAAGAGAGAGAGAGGAAGAGAAACATCAATGAGAGAGAAACATTGATTGGTTGCCTCTCACATGTGCCCCACTGGGGACTGAACCCGCAACCTAGGTATGTGTCCTGACTGGGAATTGAACCTGCAACCTTTTGTTGTATATGGGACAACGCTCCAACCAACTGAGCTACCTGGCCAGGGCCCATTATACTTTCTTATAGACGCTAAGTCTTGATCTTACATTTTGGTCTATGATCCTCTCAGATTAATTTTTGTATATGGAGTGATACAAAGGTCATGGTTCATTTTAAACTAACATCTATTATAAAAATATAGCCTCTTACTGTAAAATTCAATAAAGACTTTTACAGAGAACACTCATATGCTCACCACCTAGATTTTAACATTAACATTTTACTATACTACTTATCACTTATCTATTTACCTTCCATCCATCTCTTCATCCATATATCCATCCACCAATATATCTTATCTTTAAAATACATGTTCAAATAAATTGCAGACAATAGTTCTTTACCCCCATGAATATCATCAATTTATAGATCAGTAGTATTATTTACATTACATGAAATACACAAATCTTTTTTATCTTTATTGTATTTTTCCATTTCCATTTAGTCCTCTTATACCCCCCTCCTCCCAGCGATCTTGAAATACACAAATCTTAAGTGTAATTTTACTGTGTTGTGATAATATGACCTGTGTAACCCAAACCTCTATTAAAATACAGAATATTGCAATCATTTCAGAAATTTCCCTCATTCTTGCCAGCTAGTCACCATCTTCTATATTCATGAAGCAACCATTTTCTGCTCCCCTACCATCCCCTAAATGGACTAGTTTTGCATGTTCCAGGACTTCATATGAAGGAGTTATACAGCATGACTCTTTTGTTTAAGGCTTTTTCACTCAAACATAATGTTTTTGAGATTCATTCATGTTGATACATGTGTATCAGTAGTGTGTTCTTTCGGGCTAATTCTATTGTGAGCTATACCAGTTTGTCCATCCTTGGATTGAGGGTCACCTGGGATGCTGTCAAATGTTAGCTATGTTAGCTTTATGAACATTCTCGTGCAAGCTTTTTGTGGACATATATTTTCAATCCCCTTGGGTAAATACCTAGCAATGGAAGTATTAGGTCATAGGGTGGGTATATTTTTAACTCTTTTGATAAACTGTCAAGCAGTTTTCAAAAGTAGTTGCATCATTTTATATTTCTGCCAACAATGTATGAGTTACAGTTGCTCTACATTCTCCCAATATCTGATGTTGCAGGTCTTTTAACATTTTATTTTGAAATTTAGCCATCCTAGTGTATTTCATGTGGTTTTAATTTTCATTTCCCTGATGACTAACAATGTTGAACACCTTTAATTTTTATTTTTATTTTATTTTCTGGAGAGAGGGGAAGGGAGGGAGAGAGGGAGAAAAACATTGATTGGTTGTTTTTCGTATGCACCCTGACTGGGGACTGAACCTGTAGCCTAGGCATGTGCCCTGACCAGGAATCAAACCAGCGCCCTTTCCATTTGTGGGAAGATGCCAACCAACTGAGCTACACCAGCCAGGTGTATTGAACACTTTTTAAGGTGCTTATTGGTCATTTTGGTCATTCTTACATCTTTTTCTGTGAAGTGTCTGTTAAATAGTTTGACCATGTAAAAAATTTTTTGAATGAGGATTTGTTTTTATTTTTTTTAATATTTTATTTATTTTCAGAGAAAAGGTAAAGGAGGGAGAAAGAATGGGAGAGAAACACTGATGTGTGAGAAAAACATCAATCAGTTGCCTCTTGCACAACCCCAACTGGGGACCTGGCCTGCAACCCAGGCATGTGCCCTGACAGGGAATCCAACCAGTGACCTTTTGGCTTGCAGGCTGGTGCTCAGTCTACAAAACCACCGAGCCAGCTAGGGCTGCCCAATTTTTTAAAAATAATTTTTTTAATGTGTCCACTATACTTTCACAAACCTGGAAAAACACTGAACACTCAAAAAATTAATCTTTTAATATTGAGATATTTGTAGAGTTGCATGTAATTGTAAGAAATAATACAGAGAGAGACTGTGTACCTTTTATTCTGTTTCTCAGTGGTAACACCTTGCAAAACTATATCTTGAAGATAAAAATCTTACAAAACAATGTCACAACCAGGATATTGATACTGACACAGTCAAGAAACAGAATATTTTCATCACTGCAAATATCCTTCGTGTTGCCCTTTCATAGTCACACCTACTTCTGTCCCACCCCCTTAGCCTCCCAAACTGGCAACCACTAGTCTGTACTCTATTTCTAGTTTTATTTCACAAATTATAATAAATGGAATCATACGGTATGCACTCTTTTGGGATTAGCTTTTTTCACATAGCATAATTCTCAGAAGATCCATTTAGACTGTTCATGTTTCAGTAGTTTGTCCCTTCCTATTGCTGACTAATATTCCATGGAATAGATGCACCACAATTTGCTGAACCATTCATTCGCTGATGGATGTCTGGACTGGTGCCAGTTTTTGGCTATCACAAATAGAGCTGCTATAAACATTTAGGTACCGGCTTTTGAATAAACAAATCTTTATTTCTCTGGAATAAATGTCCAGGAGTACAATTGCTGAGTTGTACAGTTGTTTAGTTTTTTTAAGAAACTGACAATCTTTTCCAGAGTGACTGTACCATATTATATTTCCATATGCATCGTATGAGTGCTCCAATTTCTCTGTATCTTTGCCAGCATTTAATGTTAGTCCCTATTGTTCATTTTAGCCATTCTTATAGGTATGTAGAGATCACATTGTGGTTTTAACTTGAATTTCCCTAATGGCTTCTGCTGTCGAACATCTTTTTATATGCTTACTTGCCATCTGTATATCCTCTTTGGTGAAAGGTCCGTTCATGTCTTTGTCTATTTTCTAATTGGACTTTGTTTTGTTTTGTTTTTTGACCGTTGTGTTTTGAGAATTCTTTATTCTAGATACTAGTTCTCTGTCATATATGTGATTTGCAAATATCTTCTTCCAGCCTGTAGCTCGTCTTTTCATCTCCTAATAGGGTCTTTCACAGAGAAAAGTACTGAAATTTTGATGAAATTGATGTCAATTTTTTTCTTTGTTTTTGTTCAACCTAAGTCTGTCTAGTGCTAAATATGAAGACTTTCCCATGCTTTTGTCTCAACGTTTTATAGTTTTATGTCTTACATTTAATCCATGATCTACTTTGAGTTGGTTTTTGTATGACACTTAGTTTGAGGTTACTTTTTTTGCTTACGGATGTCCAACTTTTCAAGCATCATTTGTTGAAAAGACTATCTTTTTGCCCAGTTTAAAATTAGGTAATTTATCTTTTTATTATTGAGTTGTAAGTTCCTTATATATCCTGGATACTAGTCCTTTGTCAGATATATGTTTTATTAATATTTTCTTCCCATTATGGCCTGTCCATTATTGTTTTAGTGGCATCTTTTGATTAGCAGTTTTTAGTTTTGATAAAGTCAAATGTATTGATTTCCTTTTATGGTTATTGCTTTTGTAACATAGCTACCTTTTAAATCAGAAAGGTATACTACATTTTCCAAAAAAGTCTTTAGGGTCTTAGTTTTATGTTAATATCTATGATCCATCTTGAGTTCATCTTTGCATATGGCATGAGGAAGGAGTCATGATTCATTGTTCCCAGATGGATATCCATTTATTCCAGCACCTTCTGTTAAAAAGTCTTTTTCCACTGGATTGCTTTGGTGCCTTTGTTGAAAGTCACATAATCATGTAAGTGTGGGTCTATTTCTGGGTTCTTTATTCTCTTCCATTGATCTACTAGTCTGTCTGTACATCATTATTCCACTGTCCTGGTTACTGTCATGTTATATGAATTTTTAACTTATTGATTTTAGAGAGAGGTAGAGGGGGAGAGAAATACTGATGTGTTGTTTCACTTATTTATGCATTCATTGGTTGACTCTTGTGTGTGCCCTGCCCAGGGATTGAAGCCACAACCTTGGCATATAAGGACAATGCCCTAACCAACTGAGCTATCTGGTCAGGGTCATTACTGTGACTTCACAGGAAGTACTGAAATTAGGTAACATAAATCCTCCAATTCTGTTCTTTTTCAAGATTTTTTAAGCTATTTTATAACCTTTCATTTCCATATATACTACAATCATTATGCCTATTTCTTCTAAATAATCTGATATTTTTAATAGGAATTCTGTTGAATCCATGTATCAATTTAGGGAAAATTGATTATTTTTAATACTGAGTTTTCTAATCTATGAACATGATATGTCTCTCCATTTATTTAGGTCTTCTTTACCTTCTCTCAGCAATATTTTATAGTTTTCAGTATATAGATCTTACACAATTTTTGTTATGTTTATCCCTAGATTTTGATTTTTTAAAAAGATTTTATTTATTTACTCTTAGAGAGAAGGGAAGAGAAGGAGAAAGAGAAACATCAATGTGTGGTTGCCTCTCACACACCCCCTACTGGGGACCTGGCCTGCAACCCAAGCAAGTGCCCTGACTGGGAATCGAACCAGCAACCCTTTGATTCGCAGGCCCATGCTCAATACACTGAGCTACATCAGCCAGGGTAGGTTTTTATATTTTTTGATGCTATTACAAATGGTAACTTATTAGAGGTGTGGTAGGCAGCTTCTAATATGGCTCCCAATGATCTCTACCTTCTATTATTCATGCCTTTGGGTACCTCCCTCCCACACTGAGTCAGGCTGACCTATGTTACAAGTAAAAAGCCGTGGAACTGATAAAGTATGACTTCCAAGGCTAGGTCATAAAAGGCATTGCAGTTCAGTCTTGGAATCTTGTACCATTTGGTCTGGGAGGAAACCAGCCACAATGTCATGAGGATGCTCAAATATCCCCATGGATAAGTCCACATGGAGGGGTATTGAGCCTCTTTCCAACTGCCAGCCACATGAGGGGCCCCCTGGAACTGGACCCCCCCGGCTCTAGTCAAGCCTTCTGATGACTGCAGCCCCAGTCAACACCTGACTGAAACCTTATGAAAGACGCCAAACTAGAACTGCTCCGCCAAACCACTCCAGGATCCATAACCCATAGAAAGTATTATTATTATGAGAAATAATAAATAATTCATGACTTTAAGCCATTAAGTTTTGGGGAGATTCATTATGCAGAAATAGGTAGCTAATTCATAAGCAAAGACCAGAAACAGAAGGTGCTCCTGGGGAACCTAATGGATGGACAAGGAAGTCCTGGGGAGGTGGAAGGAGTGAGAGGCATGTTAAGGGAGCAGTCAGGTAAGGAACCTACAAAAACCTATTTTCTGTATTTTATATGTCATTTTACCCAGGATCAGCCCTACAAAGTTACTACAGATGGTCTCTGAAATGTGGGACAAAGAGTATGCTATGTGATCTTCATTCAGAAGACAGATTTTAGGTGTGTCATATGGGAGTGTTCCTATAACAAGTGAGTCTCATTCATACTGGGCAAGTGATTGAGCTTTATACTTAAAGTCAGATTCGGGAAGGGCAATAGCTGTTCTTTCATTAACAAACTTTTTCTTGAGATGTGTTCTATGTTAGGTCCTGGGATAAATGCTGAGTGAAGTAATAAGCAAGAATAAGTGAGACACAGACCTTGCCTTCAAGAAGTCGGAAATGTGAAATTGGCAAGAAAGCGATGACAATACTATGTGACAAATAATGTGATAAAGCAGGACAAACCCCAGCTAATAGGCGGCACAGAGGCAGGTAGGGAGGGCTTCCAGAGGTGACTTTTAATCTGAGTTTAGAAGGATAAGTGTAATCTGACCTCCCCTTGGGTTGGTGGGGGTGGACAATTGAATGTGTGAGTGTCTCGGAATAAGGGGCATTCAAGCAACAAGAGAGCATGTTCAAGACTTGGAAGGCTGTCTAGAGGTTCAAGAAACTAGAGGTAATTCAGAATGAGTAGACTATAGGCTAAAGTTGGCAGGGGCCAGCTCCTGCAGGGTCTTGTATCTCCTGGTAGAATTTGAATTTTAACTTCAAAAAACTGAAAAGCATCTGTAGGGTTTTAGTCAAGGCCACGACTTACTCAGTTCTGCATCTGAGAAGGATTCCTCTTGCTGCTGTGGGTGGATGGGGCTGAAGAGAGGTCTAGATGGGAGCCAAGAAGAGGCAAGAGGAAGAATCCTACTGAAGTAATGGCAGATGGCAAGGAGGGAAGGGCCTGGGTGTCGATCCAGAAAGAAAGCAGAAGTAATAGACTTATGAACAGATGAAATGTAAGAAATACATAAATGACTCCCATGTTTTCTGGCTTACTATTTACTCTGGTTATAAGGAAACAAGCAATATTTATATATTCATTTTTTATTATAGGACCTTTGGTGAAGCATTTAACTGGAATAATATGGCAATATGTACAGGAATCCCCCTTATCCACGAGGCATAAGCTTTAAGATTGCCAGTGGATGCCTGAAACTGTGAGTACCAAACCCTATATATAATATGTTTCTTCCTATATAATACATATATACCTTTTTATTTAAAGAAAGCACTTCATGGCATCTCTTTAGCATATCTGAATATGCTAAATCACTACACTAAATCCATCCTTAAAGTTGTCAGTAGGTTCTGTGACTTGAGAGACAAAACGGCAGCTTAGGTAAACACAACCACACAACCACATCAAAATTACAACTAAACTACAGAACAGCCATTATTCAGAACTGCCAGAAATTGAACTCAATGGAAGTACTACAACTACAGAATTAAAGAAGAAACCACATCAAGACTGGTAGGAGAGATGGAGACGTAGAATGGGATGGTCCAACACCCATGTGTGGTAAATAAAAATCAGGAGGGATCTCTCAGGAGCAAAGGGTGCCAGACTCACAATGGACCCCCCAGCCCAGGGTTCCACTGCCAGCAAGATAAGTCCTCATAACTTCTGGCTATAAAAAACAGTGGGGAGTAAGATTGTGGAAGACAGAGACTGCTGCATTCCCAGGCAGTTCCTCCTAAAAGGCCCACAAACAGACTTACTCAGACTTACTCCCTCTGAGCTCCAACAATGGGGCAGCAGCTTGAAAGGCCCACAGGTACACGGGAGGAACTGAATTGTCTGGCAACAGGGAGAGAGTTGGGGGACAGCTTTGTCCCAGACAGAAGTGCTGGCAGAGGCCACTGTTCCTTTTCCAAGCCCTCCTCCCACAGACCCAGCAGATGGGCACCATATCTGAGACTTCATCAACCTGGCTCAGATGGTTTGCCCCACCCTGCTGATTCCCTGAGGCTCTGCCTCACCCAACTTTCAGGCCCACCCAAGCTGTTTCCAGTGGCTTTTCTATATGAATGGCTGGTCTTAGCTCATGGTTCAGATTTTCCAAACACCACTCAAACAAGCAGCATCTGGCCTCAGCAAGCCCCATACCTCTTGCTAAGTGGCCCAGGCCAGGTACTGGCAGCAGCTGGCTTCACAGCTTAGCCTCACTTGGGCACCTCCAAGTCCAGCACAAGTAGTAGCCACCCACATATTGCTTTGTAGCTTATGCCACGTGGCCTTGGACAGAACACAGGTGATAGCTGACCATGGCCTGCAACTCCTGGAAGCCCCAGAGCCTGCACACCCACTGGACAGCTACGGACCATGTCTGAGCACTACCACCCAACCATGTCCACAAGTAGCACACTCAAGAGGTGGCCTCAATGGGCACCAGAGCCCTGCTGAAGTAAGTCCTGCTTTATAGAGTGGGCCCCTGCACAGATGATCCTCTATAGTGGTTGGAGGTTGGTGGTCAGAAGTCATAGCCAATCCTTGCAGCTGACTGGCCTGGGTAAATTTCTCCTATTGACCTGTCAACAGCAATCAAGCTTCACCAACAAGAGGGTGTACACAGGCCACATGGTTGGTGTATCTCGAGTACCCAACTTGGGTGACAGGGGAATCTGTGCCATTGGACCCTACAGGAGACCTATTACATTAAGCCACTCTATCAAGCCAGGGAGTCATTACAGCTCTACCTAATACACAGAAACAAACAGGGAGGCTATCAAAATGAGGACATAGAGAGACATGGCCAAAATCAAAGAATAAAACAAAACTCCAGAAAAAGAACAAAATGAAGACAAGCAATCTACTAGATGCAGAGTTCAAAACACTGGTTATAAAGATGCTCAGTGAATTTAGGGGGAAGAGCAGATGAACTCAAAGAGGACTTCAATAGCATAAAAAGGACACAGTCAGAAATGAAGGATACACTAACAGAAACGAAGAACAATTTATAGGGAATCAACAGTAGAATACATAAAGCCAAGAATCAGAATAGTGATTTGGAATATAAGAGGAAGGAAGGAAGAAAAGAAGGAAGGAAGGGAGGGAGGGAGGGAGGAAGGGAGGAAGGGAAAAAAGAAAAAAAAAGCAATCAAAACAGCAAAAAAAAAAAAAAAAAAAGAATCCCACCTCTGCCCTCCAAATGAAGCTAGTGTAATAAGCCTCTGGGGCAACTTCAATCATGGGGGTGCCAGAAGGAGAACAGAAAGAGGAAAAAATTGAAAACCTATTTGAAAAAATGACATAAAATTTCCCTAACTTGGTGAAGGAAATAAACAGGCAAGCCCCAGAAGTGCAGAGAGTCCCAAATATGATGAACCCAAATAGTCTCACACCAAGACACATCATAATTATAATGCCAAAGATTAAAGACAAAGAGAGAGTCTTAAAGAAGCAAGAAAAAAAGCAATTACCTACAGGTAGTTCCCATAAGACTGTCAGATGATTTCTCAAAAGACACTTTGCAAGCAAGAAGGGATCGGCAAGAAATATTCAAAGTCATGAAATGTACAGACCAACAACCAACACTACTCTGCCTACCAAAGCTTTCATTTACAATTGAAAGATAGATAAAAAGCTTCCCAGACAAAAAAAAGCTAAAGTTCATCATCAGCAAACCCATATTATATGAGATGTTAAAGTGACTTATTTAAGAAAAAGATTAAAACTATGAATGATAAAATGGCAATAAATACATATCTGTCAACAATTGAATCTAAAAAACAAAATAAGCAAATAAGCAGAACAGAAACAGAATCATAGATACAGAGAATGTCTTAGTGGTTGCCAGATGTGAAGGTCAGAAAAATGGGCAAAAAGGGTGAAGGGATTAAGAAGCACAAATTGGTAGTTACAGAGTAGCCATGGAGAGGTATAGTACAGCATAGGGAACGGAGTAGCCAAAGCACATATATGCATGACCCATGGACATGGATGAGGGAGTGGGGTGGACTGGGTGGAGGGATGAAAGGGGGAAAAATCGGCACAACTGTAATAGCATAATCAATAAAATATGGTTAAAGAAAAAAGAAAAAATAGTTTGTGTCTTCAAGCGAACGACATGTAATAAAACCAATTTTACCATAGGCTAATTTTATAAATAAGAGTTAAGTTCCTTTGGCAACATTATAATGAAAGGATGTCATTTGAGGACCTGTTGTCCTCAGTGACTAACAGAGAGAGGACACTGTGTACTGTGGAGATGCTTAACTAAGGGATGATGCATGTTCTGAAGGCATGCAATTTAAAACTTAAGAATTTATTTCTGGAGTTTCCATTTAATATTTTTGGGATACATCGATTGTAGGTAACTGAGACTGTGGGAAGCAATTTAAATCTAATATTTACCCACTGTCTACCAGGAAAGGTTGGGATCCCTTGGTTAATGTTCCCTGAACAAGAGAAAGTAATGATTACTACTAAGACAAGGGATCTGGGAGTAGTCTTGTAGGCTCTTGTAACTAAACAGGCCCATAAAAGCTGGGGATGGAATTAGAAACCAATAAAAAATCTCTATCCATCTATTCAATCAACATTTACTGAGCACTTATTTTGGACAAGGCCTTGTGATAGGATATGGGAGTATGAGGGTTCATGACACAAGACTATCCTTAAGAAGTTGATAACCTAACTTAACTATCTTTGCTCTTGTGTACTGAAACCTGCAGTGCCTTTTGCAGTTCTGCTCTGAACCTTAATTAAGTGGCAGATCGTACATGTAGCTGTCTAGCTGCTGGTGTGTTTATACTGCTACTTTTCTGCAAAGGCTTTGGCAGCTGGTGGCAAGAGCCATAAATATGTTCCTACCCCCTGGATCTGCCCCTGAGAATTTATCTTAAGGAAGGATCTTAGATATGGACAAGGATTTACATACAGGGATGTTCATTGCTTTTCTAAAAAAACAGAGGATACAACCTAAACTTCTAACAATGGGAAATGGCAAAATAATTGATGATATGCCCCTATAATGGACTATTAGGTGGTTATTAGAAATGGTATTTTAAAATAACATAATGGCATGTAGGAAAGGCCAGGAGAAAAATAGGACACAGATTTCTACAGAAGGTGCTCAAAGATATCCATAATTTAGTATCTTAGGCCCTCTGTATTTTTCAAATTTTTGACAACGTGCTTTTTATAGTATTTCTACAATCAGGACTTTTGGGAGTTTTCCCCCTTTATTTTAGAGACCTAATGGCAGAGAAAAAACTAGAAAGGCAATCAAAATGACCAAGATTTGGGAAACTGTTATGAGGACTGACCAAAATTAACTGAAATTCCACATGTTATGTGGCAAGAGTTGTGTGAAATGTCAGTAATATTAGCTGCAATATACTGACTGCCTACTATGTGCCAGGGACCAAGTAGGTTTATACAGAGGAAAAATAAATTATATAATTCAGTTTCCAACCTAGGTTTGTTTGGTTTCATATCCTGATACAAGCAAATTCAAAAAGGGTAATAAGCAACTCCCAGACAAATCCTATACAGGATTTTCAACATGTTTAGGGCATTGGAGGTCTGGGTTGCTGATAACATTGACAGGGCTTATGCCAGCTCGAGTGTGTCTGACTATATATTTCCCTAGAGAATCTGTTTGACATTCACAATATACTACATCTATTGCCAGAAACGATGATGCCTTATGATTTGCATTATGTGTGCACATACATACACGTATCTTCCCTTTCTGACCCTCGTGTTTACCTTGAAAGGAAGTATTTGCTTTATTGCACAAATAAAGGATATCAGGATAAACATTTGTTCAACGTACCACAGCCCATAAGACTTCCAGACATTCTGGATGTCAGTGAACCATGCCAGCCCTCCCAACATACTCCCGCCCCAGCCCCCACCGTTTCGGTGTAGTACCTAATCCCAGGGATTTCGGGGTGCACTCTCATTGCGTTTAATTGTATCCCACTTTATTCCCCCCAATCCTTGCCTCTCAACCCCTGCCTGATGGACTGGCAGTGTCAAGACCCTGGCGGCCTGGCCTTGGGTCATCTTCAGCCTAGGACTCGCTGCGTGACCTTGTGCAAGTCCGTTTCCCTCTTCGCAGAGCTGCAAGGATGAATAGCTGGGGCTCCACCCTGGTCATTCCTTCGTGAGGCCGCCCTGCTCCAGTATGCTTTACTTCCAAGGCGCTCTCAGTCTGCGCCGCACCAACCTCACCCCTACGCTCCTGGCGTAGAGACCGCCTGGAGTTGCTCAGCTCACTCATTCAAGACGCTCGTTTACGCTGCGCAGGCTGGGCGGGCGCGATTCCCGAAGGCGGCCAGCGCTACGAGCGCGTGGTCATCAGACAGGCCAGCACAGCCTTACGCCACTGACGCAGCGCGCCCAAGATGGCGGCGTGGTTGTCGTCGGGGGTGGTGGCAGCAAAGGGGGTGGCAACGGTGGTAGCAGCGAGGGCGGCAGCCTTAACGGTGGTGGTGGCAGCGCGGAACCTGGGACAGGGGGAATGAGGCAACTGCGGCGGATTAGTGGCGCAGCCGTCTAGCGGAGAAGCGGATCACTCTCCCTGCTTCTCTTTACTGAGCCGGGAGCGCGCGTGCGCGCGTGCACGGCCGTCCGGAGCGGGCTCCTCACCCTCTACTCCCGCGACCCGCACCGCACTCCCACCCAGGCTCGGAGGATGATGAAGCTCAAGTCGAACCAGACCCGCACCTATGACGGCGACGGCTACAAGAAGCGGGCCGCATGCCTGTGTTTCCGCAGCGAGAGCGAAGAAGAGGTGAGGCGCCAGGCCGGGGGTCACCGGAGTCGGTGGCCGCCTCGGGCCGAGGCGTGGGGGCACAGCGGACCGGGGACTATGTGCTTGGGCTCCGGGCAGGACTGCTCGGCCAGGCCCGAGTGAAGTTCCGACGGAATTTCCTGAGGCGAAGAAGAGGGGGAAGGCAAAAGGATGGTGGGTGGAAGGGAAGTGGGTCTGAGCATGGCCATTCGTCATGGGCTGGGTGGAAGGAAACGCCAGCTTGGGGTCTGGTCACTTCAGAGCCGGCCACCTGTCTTCGGCCGCTGGTCTTCGGGGTAGAGCGGCCACAGGGTGGGGTGGGGTGGGGTGCGGGGAGGTGAAGGCAGTGACTGGGGAAGAGTGGTTTTCGGTCTAGGCCTCCAGCTTGGGGTCCATGAAGGGCAGTTCCGCACTTGTCAGTCCAGCACATGTGTGCAGAGGCCGCCTTGCACGAGGCGCAGGCCGCCCCTTTGTGGCAGAGAAATAGTCCACTTCATTGACAGGTTTGGGGTTTGCCTAAGGATTTATGTGTGTCTGTGAGACATGGGCGGGGGGCGGGGTGGGGGGTTTGGCAAGATTTAGGGTGTGCAAAAGCCAAAGCCAGTCGTTTATAATGGGCTGGGTAGCCCTTTTGGTATAACCTGAGAAGAATGGATATTTGACAAGATAATCTTTGAGGGTTGAAAATTTTTAATTTTAATTTGGAAGGCCGAAAGTGGTATTTAAGATATTTGCCCTGATATTCCTCTACTGCTCTATGTGAAGGCTCTTGGAGTTAAATATGCTAGCAAAATAGAAATGCTTTCCATTAGTTTCTTTTTACATAGGGTACTTGCAAAAAGAAAAAGAAATCTCAGCCCTTCAGAGCTGTTTCTGTGGTATAAAGGGAATTCAGAGAAGGAACGTGTTTCGTAAATCCACAAATAGCGCTTTGGAAATTTATGAGATGCCTGTGGGAACGCATTTCTCTCACGTGCATAGTAGGAAAATGGCAGTTAAACTGGAAACAATGAAGGACGGTGAAATTCAATATGTTGTAGTTTGGCATTCAGCAGTGGGCTATGGTGGATACAGAGCACCGTGTTGAAATGAGGGGAAAGTAACTTGACCCATTAGTTATGAAAAGAAGCTGTGATGAAAGAGACGGATGGATTGGCAGGAGTGTTGGTCCAGAGATATTTAGGAGGAAGTGGGAATTTAAATTATAGCCTGAAAAATATTAATAAAGCACTAATCGTGCTGTTGAGGGATCACGTGTGTTCCCTTTCAGCAAAACAGAAGGAAATGGGTTTTGTAATGTATACTTTGTGTCCTAGCATATGTCGTAAACACCCCCCCCCCCCAAACAGATGCATTATAATAGGTGCACTAAGCAGGGCCATACTGTAAATTATGTACTGTTTTGGAATACATATTTGAGTAAGTAAAGTTATTGGTGGTGATTACTGCTCCAGAGGCTTTGTTCTCTTCATTATCATATCATATGGGATCACAGGGTGTTAACTAGGTGGAAAACTAATTAGCATAATAACATGTTTCACTACAGTACTATGGTTAAGTCTGTGAGCACTCCAGTTATAAGTGAAAGTATATAATTTAGTTGTGTGAGTGGTGGAAGATTTTATTTGTTTTTAAAAAATCATAGGGCCCTGGCTAGTGTGGCTTAGTGAATTGAATGCTGCCTTGTGAACCAAAGGATTGCTGGTTCAGTTCCCAGTCACACCACATGTCTGGGTGGCAGGCCAGTTCCCCAGTAGGTGGCATGTGAGAGGCAGCCGCACATTGATGTTTCTCTTTCCTCTTTCTCCCTTCCCCTTTCTCTAAAAATAAATAAAAAAATATTTTTAAAAATCATACTAGAAATTGAGAATATGTGAGCATTTTTAAAAATTCTTTAAAATTTTTTAAAATTTGATTTTAAGCAGGGGGAAAGGAGAAGAGAGAGAGAGAAACATTGGTTTATTGTTCTGCTTATTTATGCATTAATTGGTTGATTCTCATATATGATCTAGTCTGAAATCAAAACTGCAACCTTGGTGTATCCAGATGATGCTCTGAGCAACTGAGCTACCCAGCCAGTGCAACGTGTGAGCATTATGGATAAATTGGAAACCCTTTATTGATCATAAGCGAACTAGAGATTTCATTTTCCATTTTTTGTTAAAGGTTTATTATTTACTTACATTAGTAGCATTAATGTAATAGATTTGACTGATCACGGGTTTCCTCTGAGTTTTTTAAAATATATTTTATTGATTATGCTATCACAGTTCCATTTTTTTTCCTTTCCTTTATCCTCCTCTGCTCTGTACCCCCATCCCTCCACCATTCCCCCCCCACCCCCACTTTAGTTCATGTCCATGGGTTGTACATATAAGTGCTTTGGCTTCTCCATTTCCCATACTGTTCTTAACCTCCCCCTGTCTATTTTGTACCTACCATTTAAGCTTCTTATTCCCTGTACCTTTTCTGCCACTCCCCCCCCCCCCCCATAACCCTCCATGTGATCTCTCCTGTTCTGTCATGCTGTTCCTGTTCTAGTTGTTTGCTTAGTTTGTTTTTGTTTTGGGCTTTTTTTTTTTAAGGTTCAGTTGTTGGTAGTTGTGTTTGTTGTCTTTTTACTGTTCATAGTTTTGATCTTCTCTTTTTTCTTAGATAAATCCCTTTAACATTTCATATAATAAGGGCTTGGTGATGATGAACTCCTTTAACTTGACCTTATCTGGGAAGCACTTTATCTGCCCTTCCATTCTAAATGATAGCTTTGCTGGATAGAGTAATCTTGGATGTAGGTCCTTGCCTTTCATGACTTTGAGTACTTCTTACCAGCTCCTTGTTGTGTGCAAGGTTTCTTTTGAGAAATCAGCTGAGAGTTTAATGGGAACTCCTTTGTAGGTAACTGTCTCCTTTTCTCTTGCTGCTTTTAAGATTCTCTCCTAATCTTTAATCTTGGATAATGTAATTATAATGTGACTTGGTGTGTTCCTCCTTGGATCCAGTTTCTTTGGGACTGTCTGAGCTTTCTGGACTTCCTGGAAGTCCATTTCCTTTGCCAGATTATGGAAGTTCCCCTTCATTATGTTTTCAGATAAGTTTCCAATTTGTTGCTATTCCTGTTCTCCTTCTGGCACCCCTATGATTTGGATGTTGGAACAGAGTTGTCCTGGAGGTTCCTAAGCCTCTCCTCATTTTTTTGAATTCTTGTTTCTTCATTCTGTTCATGCAGTTAAATGTTTATTTCTTCTTTCTGGTCCAAATCGATGATTTGAGTCCTGGTTTCCTTTCCTTCACTGTTCCCTGTACACTTTCCTTTATTTCACTTTGCATAGCCTTCACTCTTTCCTCTATTTTGTGACCATACTCAGCCATTTCTGTGAGCATCCTGATTATCAGTGTTTTGAACTCTGCGTCTGATAGGTTGTCTGTCTCCTCATTGCTTAGTTCTTTTTCTGGAGTTTTGACCTGTGTTTTCATTTGGGCTATATTTCTTTGTCTCAGCATACCAGTCTGGATGAATGTGTCTCCTTTAACTCCTTAGTTGTCAGACTTCCATACAGTTTGATTTCTGGCAGTTTTGATTGTTTTTGTTGTTGTTGTTTGTTTGTTTTTAAATCTGTTGTTGTCCTTCTTTATGTGAGGAAGCAAAGTGTATCTACCTATGCCTCCATCTTGGCTGGAAGTTGGGTTTCCGCTACTGAATTTAAAAAAAAATCTTTTTCTACTGAATTTCTTTTTGAACATTGGTTAATGAGAAGATTCATGCAAATCTTTAATTACAGATTCAGTGGATGTTACAGCTAATACCTAGGAAAATCAGAATTAATAAAATGGACCCATTTCAGACCTGTTCAGTTCAATTAAATAAAAGTGTATTAAGTGTATTAAGAGCTTACTTTGGGTACAGCTCTCTCTAATGTGGGATAAACATCCCTCCCTGCCCCTAAAAGATGAGTGGTTTTCAGTGGGATCCCTTAATTGGGAGAGATTTGGGGCAAGAAATCATCTCCAGGGTGCTGTTCAACTCTCTGGTTATATAATTGTGTTGGATGGGAAGAATTTGTTAGTTCCAGGAGAACTTTTATGTTCTTAATAGAAGTGCTAGAAATGGAAAGTATTAGCTGCCACATTGTGGGAATGTGAAATTCCAATTCAGTAGGACATTCAACCCATTTTTATTTTTTAATGGGCACTAATAACTTTAATCAAGGTAAAATAGTTTAGCCGTGCCTGGGTAGCTTAGTTGGTTAGAGCATCTTATTGATACGCCAAGGTTGCTGTTCAGTCCCTGGTCAGGGCATATACAAGGATCAGCCAATGAATGCATAAATGGATGGAACAATGAATCAGTGTTTCTCTTTTTCTCTCTACCCCCTCCTCTCTCTAAAATCAATAAATTTAAAAAAAAAGTCATTTACAGAATATTATTAGCATTAACACAGTTGTAATGCAGGTATAAGTAGGATCCTGATTTGTAGGTTTAATTAACCAGTATCAGGAAACATACATACAGTGTAACAAAAAAAGAGATGGAAAATATTGGCAGATAATAGACCATGAGTCAGACCTTCTAACATTATGTTTTATCAGCCCTAGAAAATTTATTTATAGGCCAGCTGAAATACTGATCCAGTATTTTAAGATGTGTGAACATATTCAGCAAATTTACCAACCAAGTTTGTTCAGTGTCATGTTCTGTGATACATGTCTGTTACAAAGGCAACAGACATGCAGGGAGCTTAGTCTGGTGGGAGAGATGGAAAAGCAAACAGATCCATGAAAATGAGTTCCCTTTCCTTCAAACTTCTGGATGCTTTTCCTGTTGATAAACAAGTCTATAGCAGGAAAGTAATTTCCCTACTTACAAATTTAACTAATTGTGATTTACATTTTGATAAATTAAAATCTTTAAGTTTGGGGTGTTGATGATAACTAATATTCATTACAGTACTTTGAACCTGATGTACAGTGAACATTTTCTTACCCAACAGACCGTTTTGACTCAGGTAGACAGCATAGGAAGAACTCTGAGACTGCGCTGCCATTGCTGGCCAAAGACTAGCATCCTGGTTGGCAGGCAATGCCTTTTAGCACTTAGGTAGAAAAGATAATAAACCAAGGCAGGGAGGAGGAGGAAGACATGTCTTACCCACTAACTCAGCAGTCCTGAGCCTGTTCTATAAGATTGCCAGGCACTCTGAACAGCACAAGCAAAACTGTGACTGTGAAGGAGTGGGGAGCCCTTGAAAATCTGTATGTATCCTCTCCACTAGCTGGGAAAAGGAAAACCTTGAGATTGTGTATTCATCCCAAGGCCTGGAAGGGAGAAGCAAAGGGGGTCCACAGTGCCCAAAGAAAAAGCCCATAAAACAACTTTGGTTAATCGCCTGTCTCCCCTCACATATACAAAATGAACAGAGGAGTCTAGAGTAAGATACGGATTTGGCCTAACAGACCCCCACACATACTTACATTTGGGTAGTTATGTCTCCCTGGGAGAAAGCTGGCACCACCTTCACCAGCCAATCAATATAATTCCCTCACCCCCCATCCTGCCAACTATATAAGTCCTCAGAACAAGGGACTCACTGTTTTGGCCCTTTCTTGCCACAGGGAGTGGTTATGGGGGCCCTGGCCAGCCAGCCTTTGGCTACCCAGGTGCTGGTCACCTGGCCTCTGGTAACCTGGTCTCTAGCCACCCTGCTTTTGCCACCCTTGCTTTTGTTCTCCCATTAGAACTTACTACTAATAAATTTAGCCTATATACTGACAGGCTTCCTGACCTGTAATTCATTACTGCATCGGCAGGAAGAACCAGGTTTTTCATGTTAATGTTTTAACCAACTTGGTACACTGAACACTTGCTTTTACTGTGTGAGTTATGGGTATGACATATCACACCCATATGGCCTCCCAACCAAGCTATACTTACAGAGTCAGTTGTACTTCTGTATTTGTTCATGTTCATGGTACTTACTATAGTTATCTAGTATAGTTAAATTTGATGTAAACCAGTGAAATTTGAGTTTTATTAAAAAGAATGGTTTGTGAGCGTTTCAAATCACTAAAATAAATTACTGCTCAATTATATGGAGAAATAAACTGAAAAAGATTGGGAGGCTGTTTTAAAAGTCTAGAAGGACTCTGCTCCTAAATCACTTCATGAGTGTTTTCAGGTTCTTGTTTATGTCTGTTGGAAACATAGGTCATCACAATGGGTGTGGCATATGAAAGAAAGACAACTTGCAATTCAACAGTAGACCTGCCTGCACTCAAGGTAAAATCTTGGACCTCCCAACAAAGATTAGCAAATAAATACACATTTATATTTTTAATCTGCCATATCTTCCAATTAATATTTTTAAAGATTTTATTTATTTTTAGAGAGGGGGAAGGGAGAGAGAAAGAGAGGGAGAGAAACATCAATGTGTGATTGCATCTCGTATACCCTTTACTGGGGACCTGGCCTGCAACCCAGGCATGTGCCCTGACTGGGAATTGAACCAGTGGCCCTTGGCTTCACAGTCCATTCCTCAGTCCACTGAGCCACACCAGCCAGGGCCCAATTAATATTTTATCACAAACAGTATAGAAGACAAACTTGTTGAGTAAATTTTTATTTCATTGGATTGGGTTATATGACATTCATCTTTGTCATGTTATTCAACTTTGGCCCTCCTAAAGCATTTTCAGTGAAAATTTTTTCTTCTTCTCCCACTTCTTTCCATTTTTGGAGCTTCTGTGATGACAGGAAGTGAGAGACCCTAGGGGTGGGCTTGTCTGTACTCTGTACCCTCCCCAGAGTGGAGTAGGGGAATCTAACACTGGCATTTTAGACAGTCAAACTATCTAGCAGAGTAAAATATTCACTTGGAAAGGTCAGTGATACAGTCTGTATACCAGATGACATCACAGTGCCTGGGAAAGTTCAAGCTGGTCCTAAACGGTCTGTTTATACTCCAAGGGGGGAAAATTACTGATATGATTATCTCAGATTTTCCTGTGCATTAAAACTTTTTAAAAAGAAAGGACAAAAGTATCCTTAAGGGTGTTAGGTTTGTGGAGCTGTTCCATCAGGAGCCCTCCATCTGTTGGCAAGGGGCCACTGCTTCTCACTTTCTCAGATCCTTGAGCATGCTAGGTTGGATGGGAAGATGACTGACATTGAAAATCCTCAGTGAGCAGGACTCTAGTGGCCTGAGTATTTGTCAGTAAAAATGCCACAGAGGAGCAGATGGAAGAATGTCGCTGCAGAACACACCTTCCCCCTGGGCCCTGGAGAGAGGGGGGTAAGACACAGGTGGCAATCCCAGAGACAATAGCCATGATGAAGGACTTCTAGAAGATCCCAGGCTGGTTGGGCAGTTTTTTGTAGTATATCTGGATACATTGATCCAGTCATCTGACTGGACATTTCTGCTCATTTCTTTATTCTTTTCTAAAATTTTCTTTATTTATTTTGTTTGCTCCTCATTTTTCTCAGTCTTTTCCTGGAGGCGTGTGTGTGCGTGCGTGCTTTCCCTTGTTCCTGTCTAATAACACTGGTTAGTCAGGTAAACATTTCTTCTATTACCTCTCATTCTTCCTACTCCCTGCGATGTGAATCCTGGTCATACATAACTGCAGCCTTCCTTCTTCTTTTCTACACCTTGTCCTAATCTTACTTGCTTTTGAGTGATTCTCATTTCTCAATAAAAATATAGTGTTGTATATTAATTGTGTGTGAAGCAGGCTATATTTTTCTTCATAGCTTAATATTGTTCAAAAAGAGAGGACCCTGTTCAAGAATGCATTTGTTTGTTTATTTTTTTAGCATACTTTTTTGAGAGCCCTACTATGGACTAATCTCTGTGCGAGACCCTGGGAACACACAGATAAATAAGGCTACGTTCCCTCATAAAGCCAACCCCTCTGCCTGTTCTGCACTGTGCCCATCCCCTCCAGTAACGTCACTCCTACAGTGACCAGTCTCCCCTGCTTCATCACCTGTGTTCTTCTCTGCACTGTCATTCCTAGGCAGAAAAGCTGTAAGATTTACTATGTGTAAAAAAAAATGCTCTCTTGACCTCAGATACCCTTCAGCTACCAACCCCTTTTTCTCTTTCCTTTCACAGCAAAACTTTTCTGTACTTGGTTGTCTCTACTTCTCCTCTTCCCATTTTCTCTTGAACTCATTCCATAGGCATTCTTTTTCTCTGATTCTGCTGAAGCCACTATTCAAGATAACCTACAAGTTACTAAACCCAAAAACCAGTTCTTAGTCCTTACGTCACTGGATAATTCTTTTCATCTTGAAACACTTTCTTCACTTTGCTTCTAGAGCATCTCTCAAGTCCTTCTCTCCCTTTCTGGTTGCTCTTTAATATTGTTGTTTTCCTCCTCACTTTCTGATCTCTTCAGTGCAGTACACAAGGGCACAACTTTGACCCCCACCCCCAACACACACTTATACAGTAGGTTATCCCATGCAGTTCCATCTTTAAATACCATGTTTATACAGATTACTTTCATGCATCTATTTTTAGCCCTCACTCTCTTGAAATCAAGACTTGAATATCCTACACTGTACTTAGTATTTCCATCTGGATATCTGAGAGGCATCTCAAACTTAAAATGCCTAAACTGAATTCTTATTTCCATCCACCAAAAAACAAAACAGCAACAAAAAAACACTTCTCCCACAGTTATCAGTAAATGAAATCTCCATTCCATGCTACCAGTTGCTCAGGTTGGAAACCTCTAAGGTATCCTTAACCTCTTCCTTTCTCATGCCCACATCTTATCTGACAGCAAGTCCTGAATAACCTTCTCTCTTCAATCTCCACTGTGCTATTCTAGCCTAACCCATTATTCCCTTTCTCCTGGACTATTGCTGCCTCTTCCTAACTGGTCTCCCTGCTTCTGCCTGTACTTCTCTAGTCTTCTCTACCACAGCTGGTAGAGTCTTTCTTCAGACACAGAAGTCCGATCATGTCGCTCTGCTCCAGTGGTGTATTGTCTCAGTAAATCCAAAGTCTTCTCATGCTCTGGATGATCTGGTCCCCTGCCGTGGTACTGACCTCGTCTCTTCCCCTTCTCCCTCCTACTTATTCCTCTCTTCTAGTCACACTGGCCTTTGTGTTGTTTCTTCCCCCTATTTCCTGCATGGCTTAACACATCGCTTCAGGTCTGCTTAATTTTCACCTTATCAGACAGGTGTTTAATGATCAACCTGTGGAAAATAATACCAGTCCATTGTCACTGCATGTCTCTGATGCTATTTTCCTTGGCAGCACATATCAACACCAGACATATTATGTATTCATTTATTTATTATATGTTTCCTCTAACTAGAATGCAGGCTAGTCCATGAGCATAGGAAATTTTGACTGTTTTATTCACTCCAGTATCATCAGTACTTAGAACCTAGGTGGTCAGTAGTATTTATTGACTGTGTAAATGAATAAATGAACATAGTCTCTGCTTTTAAGAAGCTTACAGTCTAGTGGAAGATCTGGAAGTAGCCAAAATACATCAAATGCTAGCGTATACCAATAATGTGTTGATAAATATGTTTCAGAGAAGTCTCCCAGCTCTTCACGTATTTCCAGTATCTTAGTGACAGATTGTCTGATGATTTTAAGTATCAGTGCAATAGGAGTATATGTATACTTGGTTGTAAATCTTTTCTGAATCTAATTGGATCAATCTATGATAGGACACTTTGGATTTCTTTTGGATGTTGAACTTGAAAGTTTATACCATCCCGGAGGATTTGTGTCCAGTAGTTGATATAATGTACTGATCCTCAGCCCTAGTGGTACAGTACTTTAGGGAAAAGGATTTTCATTTTGCTGATAACTTGGAACCTTTTCTTAATAAGTAAATAAATACATCAACAAACTACTATCAAGTAATATAGTGGATACTGTTTAAATGAATTGTCCATAGTGGTTCATAGCCTACAATAGAGGGGGGACCCCTAAAACAGAATTTATTTATAAAAAATTTTGTATTCTTACATGTTTAAACTTCAGTCAACTTAAAAGTTTTCTCCATTTGATGCAATACACCTATTGACACTTTTTCCCTACTGCTCAAAACAGTTTTTGAAGTGTTGGTTTTGATACCTTTTAGTGCTTCTGCCATTTTTTGTTTTACCTCTTCTATATTGGCAAAATGTTTTCCCCTGAGGACTTTTTCCATCCAGGGAAACAAATAAACAAAAAGTCACATGGGACCAGGTCAGGTGAATAGGGAGGGTGGGACACAGGGGTTATGTAATTTTTGGTCAAAAACTGCTGAGCATTCAGTACAGTGAGGGCAGGTATACTTGTAAATCACCCATCATGAAATGGGCAAATGTGTTCAAAGGGTTCTCAGAAAAAATTCACTGAATCTAAACACAGCCTCTCACAATAGCACCAGCTGGTACACTGATACAGATGGGTTTTTAGAACATCCACCTGGCAGGGGAAACCTGCCATCTAGAAGATAATTGTGGTTTTTAGGGGATCCCCCCTCAATGTCAAGTATGGATTCTAGTTACTATTAGACTAGTTAATTTGAAGGTGAAGGTTGGTGACAGATGGTCATAAAAATTTTCTGTCATCATTATTTTGTTCTTTAGGTCAAAGTGAAAGAAACATGATATAAAGATTATGGGTGCTAAGTCATGAAGCATTTGATTTATGGTGGTAGTATATGAAATAGAACAAAGGAATCATCATAGGCAAAAAAGATAATGTGAAAAAAGAAAAATAAAAAATTGAATTAGGAAATAGAGCCATCAAACCTAAAATTTTGTAAAAAAACATTCACACCTAAAGTCTTTCTTTTTTTGTTTTTGTTTCCTATCCTCACCCAAGGACATTTTTTTCATTGCTTTTAGAGAGAGAGGAAGGGGAAGAGAGACATTGATGCGAGAAAGAAGCATCAATCAGCTGCTTCCCGTACACACTGGACTGGGGAATGTACATGTCCAGACCAGGGGTGAAACCCCCAACCGAGGCATGTGCCCTGACTGGGAATTGAACCTGCAACCTTTCAGTTACATGCAGGGGTGTCCAGCCTGTGGGCCACACGCGGCCCAGGATAGCTATGAATGCAGCCTAACACAAAATCATAAATTTACTTAAAGCCTTTTTTTTTTTCTTTTGCTCATTAGTTTTCATTAGTGTTTGTGTATTTAATGTGTGGCCCAAGACAACTCTTCTTCCAGTGCAGCCCAGAGACACTAAAAAGTTGGACAGTCCTGGTCACAGGATTACATTCCAACTGATCTATACCAGCCAGGGCTAAGTCAACTTTCTGAGTAAAATCATCTCAACACTCAATGAAACTTACTTGAATCCAGTGTCAGAATTTCTGCCCTAAAGTAACATGAAAGCTGCTTGAGAATGTTCATATCTTTTTACCACCCTTCCTGAGTCTTTACTTTCTGAAACCCCTTGAATAGGGCAAAATGTTCATTCTTGTATTTATTCATTTACTTATTTTTTCTGCAAACTTGTATTGAGTGCCTATTTTCAGGCCATACACTTTTCTGGGATACAGTGATGAACAAGGCAGGATGGAAGCCTTCATTCTTGTGGAGCATTTGATAGGAATGCAAGGAGACAGTAAATGAGCAAAAATATAAGTGAACTTGATTTTAGGCAGCAGTGGGTGCTGGGCAGGAAATAAATGTGTGATATGATTGTGGGCTGTGGTGGGGTGGTTGGCAAATTTTGATTGGGTGAACCCAAATGGAAAGACAGGTGAAGAGCAATTACAGAGGCACCAAGTGGGGAATGAGCTTGGCAAGAAGGAAGAACAGGAAACTGGCTGGTGTAGCTGGAGGGCAGAGTGAGGGAGAGTGGTGGGAGATCTTAGAGAGGTGGGAGGGAACCAGATCCTGTGGGGCCTTGTTAACCTAATACTTTTCTTGATTCTCCATTAGTCTGGCCTGTCTCAATCACTTAAAGCAAGGCAGCAAAGAAACCAGTAACATATTATGAAAGGACCTTTTTTCCTTTGAATGTAAAGCAGGGATGTCCAACCTGCAGCCTGGAGGCTGCATTCAGCCCAGAATGGCTATGAATGCGGCCTAACACAAAATCATAACTTTACTTACACATTACGAGATGTTTTTGTGATTATGTGTCGCATTGTATTTAGTGAATGGCTCAAGAGAGCTCTTCTTCTAGTGTGGCCCAGAGACACCAAAAGGTTGGACACCCCTGAAAGGGTAAAAGTGCATATAATGATGGGAATTTATTAGAAAAAGCTGTTTAATGTACAGGTGGAGATAAAGTACTATGATCTTTAAAAAAATGTTTTAATATATTTTATTGATTATGCTTTATACTTGTTCCATTTTTTTCCTCCCCTCCACCCTGCACCTTGCCTCCCACAGGCATTTTCCCACTTAGTTCATGTCCATGGGTCATACATATAAGTTCTTTGGCTTCTCCATTTCCTATACTATTCTTAACCTCCCCTCTCCCTGTCTATTTTGTACTTGCCATTTATGTTTCTTATTCCCTGTACTTTTCCCCAATCCCACCCTCCCCCTTCCCTGCTGATAATCCTCCATGTGATCTCCATTTCTGTGATTTTGTTCCTTTTCTAGCTGTTTGCTTAGTTTGTTTTTGGTTTTGGTTTTAGTTTCAGTTGTTGATAGTTGTGAGTTTGTTGTCATTTTACTGTTCATATTTTTGATCATCTTATTTTTCTTAGATAAGTCAGTCCCTTTACATTGCATATAATGAGGGCTTAGTGATGATGAACTCCTTTAAGTTGACCTTATCTGGGAAGTACTTTATTTGCCCTTCCATTCTAAATGATAGCTTTGCTGGATAGAGTAATCTTGGATGTAGGTCCTTGCTTTTCATGACTTGGAATACTTCTTCCCAGCCCCATCTTGCCTTTTGAGAAATCAGCTGAGAATCTAATGGGAATTCCTTTGTAGGTAACTTGCCGGGGTCCATCCAGCCTCGGCAGGTCTCTGGGTCCCCAAAGGAGGAACGGCTCAGGTGAAACGAGACACCGGGTGAGGTGCCGGAGGACAGCCAGGCTCTCTAGACCTGATTGACTCACCGAGAAAAATCAATCTTTATTTTTATAGGGGAGGTTATATAATATTCAATACATAATATTATTAAAACAAAAACGGTTACCACAGAAATAACTTCTAAAAACACAGAAGGTTTTACAGATCAATCATGTTAAACAAAGAAATAACTGAAAAGTACAGGAAGTCCCACAGATCAACCATATTAAACAAAGGTTATTTTGACCAAGAGGGTCATTAATCAGATAGCCAACGAAGCTATACGAGCACAAACTTTCAAATGCTGATTATAATTAAATATCTACTAAATTTCTATAAATTGGTCTAAATCAAAGGGGTAAAAGGAGTGATTTAAAAATTAGTTATTATTTATAGAAATTAGATTATCTAAATTAAATGATTTTTTACCTAGATTTATTAACTACATATCGGGGGGGGGGGCTATATTATGTTTCCATGTACTAAGATTATTATATTTAAATTAAAACTTCTTCCTCCTCTGTTTACCTGGTCCCATCAATATCCGCTGCTTCCCAGGGCACGGGAAAGGCAGTGGTTCTAATAAATCTTGAGCTTTTGAATGATGACTCCCTAGCCATTCCTAGCAATGGCCTCCTTCAGCATTCTGGCAGTTGGTCTGCCCATAGTTTAATTTTATCCTTAACTTCCCAGGTGAGGGAAACAGGCAACATTAGGGTTGCTTAGGGGTCTCTAGTTAGTGGTCAGCAAGTCATTTCACGCAGAATCAGAGGCATCGTGCAGTTTTTTGTTATAAAGCACAGGTGTCCAAAAACCTCACCACCTGATGCTAATAGGAACAAGCATACGGGAAGAGATAGACAGGATACCCAGCCACAGCCGCCTCTGTTGTGCAGACCTGTCTCATCCATCCCGACTGTGTCAAGGGTCAGTTGTTGGATGGCCTCCAACAGTAACTGTCTCCTTTTCTCTTGCTGCTTTTAAGATTCTCTCCTTATCTTTAATCTTGAGTAATGTAGTGATGATGTGCCTTGGTGTGTGCTTCCTTAGGTCCAACTTCTTTGGGACTCTGAGCTTCCTGGACTTCTTGGAAGTCTATTTCCTTCCTCACAGATTGAGGAAGTTTTCCTTTATTATTTGTTCAGATAAGCTTCCAAATTCTTGCTCTTCCTGTTCTCCTTTGGCACCCCTGTGATTCAGATGTTGGAATATTTAAAGACGTCCTGGAGGTTCCTAAGCCTCTCCTCATTTTTTCTGAATTCTTGTTTCTTCATTCTGTTCTGGTTGAATGTTTATTTCTTCCTTCTGTTCCAAATTGTTAATTTGAGTCCAGGTTTCCTTCCTATCACTGTTGTTTCCTGTACATTTTCCTTTATTTCACTTTGCATTCATTCTTTAGCCTTTACTCTTTCCTCTATTTTGTGACCGTACTCAGCCATTTCTGTGAGCATCCTGATTATCAGTGTTTTGAACTGTGCATCTATAGGTTGTCTGTTTCCTCATTGCTTAGTTCTTTTTCTGGAGTTTTGATCTGTTCTTTCATTTGGGCCATATTTCTTTGTCTCGGGGCACCTGTTATGTAGTAAGGGGTGGAGCCTTAGGTATTTACCAGGGCAGGGCTACTCACTTCGAGGTGTTGAGGTGTTGTGACGCTGTATGTGGAGGGGTGGGGTCCAAGAGGGAGCAGTGCTGCTTGCTCGGCTCTTGGTTGGCATTCAGTCACTTCCCCGGATATCCACAAGCAAATTGGGCCCTTCTGGTGCTGATTCCCAGGTGGTTGGGTTTGTGTACGTTCTAGGAACCTGTGGGCCTCTCTAGTGAACTCTCCTGTGAGGCTGGGAGTCTCTCCCACCACCCCAAGCCCCCTAGGTTTTTTCAGTCAGAGGCTTTGAGGCTTTCTTTTCCTATGCTGGAACCCTGGATTGCGTGGTCTGTCTTGTTCCCCAGTTGTTCCTCTTGGTTTATCCGCATGCAAATGTGGGACTTCCAAGTCCTCCAGCTACCACCTCACCTGCCCCAGTCTTCCAGTTGCCATGTCGCTACAAGTCCTCGCCACCCCAGTTGCCCTTCTCTGCTCCTCCTACAGGTCTGGATGAATGTTTCTTCTTTAACTGCTTGGTTGTTAGGCTTCCATACAGTTCGGTTTTCTGGCAGTTCTGGTTATTTTTTTGTTTTTAAATTTGTTGTTGTCCTTCTTTTGGTTGTGCAAGGAGGCAATGTATATCTACCTATGCCCCCATCTTGGCCAAAAACGTCTGGCTCTTTCTTTTTTTTAATTTTTAAAAAAGATTTTATTTATTTTTAGAAAGAACGGCAGGAAAGGAGAAAGAGAGGAAGAGAAACATTGGCGTGGGAGAGAAACATTGATTGGCTGCCTCTTGCAACTCCCCTAACCGGGAACGTGGCCCACAACACAGGCATGTGCCCCAACCAGGAATCTGCCAGCCTCCTTTTGCTTTGCGGGATGATGCCCAACCAACTGAGCCACACCGTTCCAGGCAGTACTGTGAAAGGATCCAAAGAAAAGCTCCTAAAGTTTTATACTCTTATTAGGGTAGTTTAGTCAGAAAGACTAGTTGGAATAGGTAATATATGCACATAATACAAAAAGCAAAAGGTACAAAGGATACAAAGTGAAAGGTAAATTTCCTTCCAACACATCTTCTCTAGCCACCCAATTCCTATTCACTGGATTTGCCCTGTCCTCCCCTTTCAGAGATTGTGTTTGTGTGTGTGTTTAACAGGTAGTTTATTTATAAAAGTTAATACTGCCATGCATTGCAAGTAAAATATTGGGGACTTTTTTTTTGTTTAATAGAACAAAGGTATGCCGTTTTTTCCTAGAAATGTGCTTGAACTGGGGCACTTAAGTACCTGTGGTTTTTCGACATTTACCTAGTTTTACTGAGGTTTGGTTACCTTAAGTGCCAGGGATCCTTCTAGAGTGGGGAATTGCTGGAAATATAGCACTGTGTGTGTGTGTAGGATCAGTTATTGTAAAGCTGAAAATTTGTTGGTGGTGGGCTGTGTGTGTCAGGAGAGTGCTATTATGTAGAAGGTACTTGCCTAACTAAGCCAAGTAGCCCCAGGAAAATGCTCAGCAGTTATCTAGGTTAGACTGGATTTGCTGATTTCTAACTGGTCTCATTGTTTAGATACTCAGAGTCTACCTTTTATGTCAGAGTACCTTCTTTTTCAAGGTAATGTATGTGCCTAAACCTTATAGGAAGCTGTTTACTTTATTCGTGTGCCTTTGCATCCAGCTGTGGAATGGGGGCCTGTGGAATCCTGAGTGGGATTGTGGCTTTTCATCTCCTCCTAAGGCAGACCATGCCTTAAAATAGACTTCTTTCCTATCTCTTCCTACCAGTCCTCCCAAAATGCCAGAGCTGGGTATGGGAAAACTTGACTAAAAAAAAATCATCAGAGTGCAACCTCCTTATTTATTTCCAGACAGAAAAAAATTACTAGAATGATACACCTATATTCAAATGTGAGCACCAAAAGTACTTATACTTACATGAGTATTTTTTTTTCTTTTTCTTTTTTGGCTTTTTTATAATTTAAATTGTGTGCTGCTGCTGCTTTCTTAGTGCAATTAATTAAAAATAGACTGTTTCTGCAAATCTGGTAATGTATTTGAGATAGGGTGCAATTGTGCCTTTTGTGTGATTTATCCAAATATACTTTAACAATTCTTAGACAGTTTAGGATGCTTTTTAACTCATTTTCAAAATGGAAAATTAATAAACTTGAGTGTCATAAAAGATCTTATGTTGGTGTATTTTGTGAGCACTTCTGAAAGGAAATAAAGAGATTGAGTTTCTACTCCGTGTAAAAAATTATTACAAAATAAAAATTTAAATTTAAAGCAAGTAGAAGCTGTGGCTGGCGTAGCTCAGTGGATTGAGCATGGGCTGGGAACCAAAGTGTCCCAGGTTCGATTCCCAGCCAGGGTACATTCCTGGGTTGCAGGCCATAACCCCCAGCAACTGCACATTGATGTTTCTCTCTCTCCCTCCCTCCCTCCCTCTCTCTCTCTCTCTCTCTCTCTCCCTCCCCCCTTCCCTCTCTAAAAATAAATAAATAAAATCTTTAAAAAAAAGAGCAAGTAGAAACCTGTTTATAAAGAGGAGATAAGAATATTATAAACATTAAAAAATCCCTTAATAGATTCTTTGTATATAGTTAGTTGACCTCTTCATTCATAAAACAGTGAAGTCCTTTTAAAGAACTGCTTGGCCCTGACTGGTGGGCCAAGTGGCTTAGTGGTTTGGGCATCGTCCCACAGACCTGAAGATCACTGGTTCGATTCCTGGTCAGGACCAGGTCCCTGGTTAGGGGCCTGTGAAGGGCAACAAATTGATGTTTCTATCACACATGGATGTTTTTGTCCCTCTCTTTCTCTCTCTCTAAAAATAAATAAACTTTTTTGAAGAACTGCTTAGAAAATCTTTTGTGTGAGTCTTTTTTTATATATACTTTTCTGATGTGTTTTATAAGAGCAGCTTAGCAATGATGAATAGAAATGGATATGAACTAGGACATCCAGTGCTTCTGTTGTATTTCTATTAAAAGGAGGAAGAATAGTGACTTTTTTCTTTGAATATTTAAGAATTGTAATAAAATGTGCTTTAAGAAAAGTTATGTGCTTTCATATAGCACTTTTTATATGTGAGTACCTTGAACTAATATATTTTAAATAATTGGAACTTTGATTGTTTAGTGTTTTCATTTGCTTCCTCTTTGCAGAAATGACTTGTTTGCTGCTTGGATTCAGTCATTTACTAAATGTTCTGAGCCCTACTCGGCTTTTCCATCTATCACCGTGGTGCTGATTTCTTCCCAGGAGGTTTTACCAGTTTTGGTAGAATAAGACAAAACTTACAGATTTTACTGGTAAAATGAGTTGGAAAAGTAATCCAGAGTTTCTGTGTGTAATAATTGTGTTTCTATGGTGTTTTCATAGATTTAGCAACTATTAACAAGGAGCTAACTTAGGGTCATCCTTCTGCCAAGCACTGACGAGTGATTTTTCTTTCAAAAAGGAATTAATTTTTTATTACAAAAGTAATAGTTGTATCTGTAAAGAATACTTTGAACCGAGGAGCTTAAAATGTATAAACTACAGATTCTGAGCGCTGGAAGAGCTCTAAACTATGGGAAAGATGCAGTTGAGAGTGTGAAATGATTAGAGAATTGATGGAGAAGTCTATGGAGATGAGCTGGAGAGTCAGGGACAGTTTTTTTGGAGCACAGAGCCCCATCTGGATGTCTTGGTTGGATTTGGGTAGCTGATGAAGAATATTCCAGGTGGAAGACATTGGCCCAGGCAGGCAATGGAAAGTCAGAGGCCTGGATGTGTATAGCCTTTGGAAGCCTGTTTGTCCTACAGTGTTGTGAGGATCACAAACTAATGGCTTATGGCTGTGTTTGGACAGCAAGATGATTAAATAATTTAAAAAAATTATTTGCCAACATTTTTTAATATTGAAAATTTTTTCTTTTTAAAAATTAATTTGTTTTGACAGTATTACAGATGTCCCTCCCTTTGCCCACTTCCACCCATCCCTCACCCTACACTGTTGGCTGTGTCTATGAATTATGCATATATGTTCTTTGGCTGATCCCTTCACCTTCTTTCACCTCTCCTCTGACAGCCATCAGCCTGTTCAATGTATGCATTCCTCTGTTAATATTTAATATTGAACATTTTCAATAAGAAACCTGGTCTTTAGAATTGACTTGAAAAATCACAAGATCTGGCAGCACTGGGCCAACAGTCCTACGTAATGACCGGCCAGAGCTGAGTGGTGGCTGCCCTTTGTACTTACTATTCACGCCTCCTTAGTTGGCCATAGTCCTTACACTCCCTGTGGAGATTCCAAGGCTCAGTGTCAGCTGCTGTTTATTGTGGTGGCTGAGTTGTTACTGCCTTTTTAAAGGTAGAATTAAGAGGAAAGTCAGATATTTCTTGTACCCTTTCAGATTTCTCTCAAAAGTTGGAAGATGGAAGATAAAAAGGGCAACATGTTTAAAGAAAAATGGGAGAGCATTTATTTCTTTCTGGAGATGGAAAATATTCTTACCTCTTTATTTTGTAATCATGATGTGTTTATGTCAGCACAGTCTGACTGACTTCACATACTTATGCCCCCTACCCAGGCCCCATAGAGTGACATTTGAGTTTCGGTGTCTTTAGTCATCAAGAGCTTAGACCTTGGAGTCAGACAGATCTGGCTCTTAACACTAACTAGCCTGGTGATCTTGAGCATATTATATCTTTTTGCCTCATTTTCTCACTTGAAAATGGAGACAATAATAGTCCCTTCCTATTTCATGGTATTGTGGGAGAGTTAAGTGAAATCACTTAAAGTATAGAACACAGTCCATTGCCTGATTTGTGTAAACATTTAATGTCAGCTGTGTAATTACTGAGCTAAGAAAAAGGCCATTTCTTATTTTATTCTTGTTTCTCCTGTTATAGTTATCCCAATTTTCCCCCCTTTCCCTCCTCCACCCAGTCTACCCTCTGTTCCCCCAGTCAATCCCCACACAGTTGTCCGTGTCACTGGGTCATTCATACATGTTCTTTAGTCCCTTCCCCTTCCTTCCACCATTTTCCCCCTCCCCTCTGGCAGCTGTCAGTCTGTTCTGTGTTTCCATGTCTCTAGTTCTGTTTTGCTCAGTAGTTTATTTTGTTCTCTCATAAGTGAGATCATACGGTATTTGTCTTTTACCAACTTGTTTATTTCACTTAGCATAATAGTCTCCAGTTCCATCCATGCTGTTGCAAAAGGTAAGAATTCCTCCTTCTTTCTGCTGCATAGTATTCCATTGTGTAAATGTACCACAGCTATTGTATCCACTTAACTACTGATTGGCCCTTAGGCTGTTTTCAACACTACTGTAAATAGCACTGCTGTAAACATATGGGTGCATAAGTTCTTTCGAATGGGTATTTCAGGAATCTTAAGGTATATTCCCAGCAATGGAATCACTGGGTCAAAAGACAGTTCCATTTTTAATTTTTTGAGGAAATTCTATACTATTTTCCACAGTGGCTGTACCAGTCTGTATTTCTCCCAACACTGCACTTTCATTTTCTCCACAACCTTCCCAGCACTTGTTTGTTGATTTGTTTATGATGGCCATTCTGACAGGTGTGAAATGATATCTCATTATGGTTTTAATTTGCATCTCTCTGATGACTGGAGACGTTGAGCATTTTTTTATATGTCTCTGGGCCATCTGTATGCCCTCCTTGGAGAAGTGTCTATTCAGGTCCTTTGCACATTTTTTAATTGGATTGTTTGTCTTCCTGATGTTGAGTTGTAGGAGCTCTTCATATATTTTGGAGATCAAACTCTTGTCCAACATTTGACTGGCAAATATGTTCTCCCAAACAGTCTATTCCTTTTTCATTGTGATGCTGGTTTCTTTGGCTGTGCAGAAACTTTTTAATTTGATGTCCCATTTGTTTATTTTTTCCTTTATTTCCCTTGCCCTAGGAGATACAGTGGCAAAAAATATTGCAGAAAAAGGCAAATTTCTAGCTTCTTGTGCCGTAGGCACTGAGTTCTGTTCAATGAACAATACGGATAGAGCCCTGCTTTCATGTTGCCTATAGTGTGGAGGAAGAGAAAGATGACTAAGCCAGCAATTAGAGTATGGTATGATACTTAAAGTGGAAGATCTTAAAATAGAGTAGTTTAATGATCTAGTGACAGGCAGAGTACTGGTGATGGTGGGCCCTGTTTGTAGGAGCATGGCATTGTAAGTGGTGCATGATCTTTCCTCTTCCTCCTTCCGATCATCATAATTGATGGAGCACCTCCCATCAAGGAGGCAGATGACCAAGGCTGGCAGGAAAAAGGGAAGAGAAGCCTTTCTCAGGGTAAAGAAAGCTCTGTCCTCTGCCTGCCTCCCACCGCTGCCCCCCAGTCTGTGCTGGGAGAGGAGAAATTAAGAGGCTCTAACCTAAACCAATGTTTGGAAGAGGGATAAAGGATAAAGATACTTCTCATCCACAAGAATTTGAAAACGAGAAGGCTAGCAGAGAACCCTATCGGTTTTGAATCTGGGAGCTGCTACTGAGAAAAGGAAAATCCTTCACATTTTAATATATTTTTTATTTCATGATAGTAATTCTACATACTATTAAAAATTAGTACTTTATTTCATGTCTAAGAAATTATTTTTAAAAAGTTTTGTTCAATTGATTTTAGAGAGTGAGTGGGAGGTGGGGGGCTGGGGGGGGAGAGAGAGAGAGAGAGAAACATGGATCTGTTGTTCCACTCAGTTAGGTATTAATTGTTTGACTGTTCTGTGTGTCCTGACAGAGGACCGAACCCGCAACCTCAGTGCATGGGGATGATGCTCTAACCAACTGAGCTACCTATCCAGGGCTCTAAGAAATTACTTGAGCCCTGGCTGGCATAGCTCATTGGATTGAGCGTGGGCTGCGAACCAAAGTGTCGCAGGTTCGATTCCCAACCCATGCCTGGGTTGCAGGCCATAACCCCCAGCAACAGCACATTGATGTTTCTCTCGCTCTCTCTCTCTCTCTCTATATATATCTCCCTCCTTTCCCTCTCTAAAAAAAAAAAAGTAATAATAATAATAAAAATAAATTTTTAAAAAGAAAAAAGAAATTACTTGAAATGCATTTTAAAAATCATTTATTTTAACAACTTGTATTTTATTATTTAAAATCTCTGTGGGTTGCTTTATAATAAAACTTTTTTAAACTAGAAATACAGTGTTGTGGGAGAAAAAGAGGGGAGATGAATTCTTCTTGGGTGTGACAAGGTGTGTGACTGGGAAGGACTTGGCAGAAGATTTAATGAAGAGACTTGGGGGAGAGTGTGGTGTGGTCAGACTGGCAGAAGAGGCCAAGGGCAAGTTAAGGCAATAGCATACACAGTGGAATCTCTGGAGAAGACTGGTGTAGGGATTTGTATTTGTATGTGAGTGTATTGAATTTTTCTGGCAGAAGATTACAGAACATAGAACAAATATTTCTAAGAGTTATGTTAATAATTTGGGAGTAGGCGTATCTTTGGGGAAAGAGAAGTATTTATTATTTCTAGGGTCTCTGGCCATCTCCTCCTTCTGAGAGCAATCTCTCCATTTTGAGACAGCCCCTCTTGGAGAGGAGGAAGGGCTCACCCACCACCCCAGAACTGAATGGGCAGATAGGGTAGCTCCCTTCTCCGGTGTGCCTTTTTGGATGCAGGACTCAAGTTTCCCTAGATGGCTGGGTGGAGGGTGAGGAGAGAACAGTGGCTCTTTCCTGACCAGATGTTCATGCTCTGGACCCAGGCTGTGGTTTTGCTACCAGCTCTGGAGTGCCCATGGCGCTGTAGACTTCCACTCCAGTTTTCTGATCCTTTGATACTTCTTTTAGTACATTTCTTTTGGCTACAGAAAACCAGACTTAGTTTTCTAAGTCAAAAACCTTGGTTTGATATACACCCTGGGTAGTTTTATAGGTAACCTCCTCACTAATCCACTGCATTAGAAGAAATGTATATGTGTTGAGATTTATTTATTTATTTGTGGGGGAGCTTTTTAATTTTATATATGGAGCAGACTTTAACATTTTTTTCCGTGTGTGTATGGGTGGTGTGTGGTAATAATTTCTTCACTCTAAAGTTTGTAAAATTGGTTTTAAATGGCCAAAATATGCTCCAGTTGAATTAGAGCAAAAGTAATTAACATTGGCTTGAACTCTGATCTTTTAAAATTTTTATTTATTTATATTTTTTTAGAGAGTAGGGAAGGGAGGGAGAGAAACATTGATGTTAGAGAGGAACATCAAACAGTTGCCTCTCACATACATTCGGACAAGGGACTCACCCACATCCCAGGCATGTGCCCTCTCTGGGCAGTAAACTGGTGACCTTTTGCTTTCCGGGACGATGCCCAGCTGAGTCACGCTGGTCAGGACTGACTGGTTGATCTTTTTATTAAATGTTTACCAACATCATCAAATCCTCCCCACCCTTGATGCTTATAGTTTCTCTTTTTAGAATTGTCCTAAAGAATATTTGTGAATGTGTGAATTTTTAATACTTTAATCCATATGGGTATCAAGGACCAGATACAAAATGAATTTTTAAAGTGCAGGTTTATGAAAACTGTAGGACACTTCTTAAAATACACATCTTGTCATCTTCAAATTCTATCCTGAATTTATTGAGTCTTTATACAAAGAACTATTCTACATGATGATTTTAAAAACTGGACATGTTCCCTGCTCTCCAGGAAGAATGCTTTTGTAAAATGATAAGTTAAATTTCCTTTAGTCATTTTAGTACAATTGAACAAGTGGCTACTATGTATCTTTTTTGGGGTCATATAGAAAAAATGAAGAGGCAGAAGTTAAAGTACATGGAACAATTAGAAAAATGTAGAAAAGCTGTGCTCTGGAGGTACTTCATCTTGAAGGCAGAATACTGAAGTACTTAATCTTGGGCTTTAAAAAAATGGATAGGATTTAGATAGGAAGAAGGAGAAAAGAGTCTTTTGGGAGAAGGGGACCCAGCATGATTGCAGGTAGGAGTGAGATTGTTGCATGTCAGAGACTCTGAGCACAGGAGCCTGGATTGGGACTAGTACTGTGGAAGGCAAGAACTGGGGATGGGGGGACTTGAGAGTATGTATAGAACCTTGATTTTAGAGGATGAGAAGTTGGGTTTGCTCCCACTCTGGGAACCATGATTACTCTTTTAAGGGTTGTTGTGGAAAGGGGTATTTGAGAGTGGAATGCAGGGTAAACTTGATGGGCTTTTCACCACCAGGAATGCTTGGGAGAATGCTGTTCTAGAATTGAGAGCCGTGGCAACAGGGAAATGGATGAAGGAGTAAATTCAGAGGTGTTGCCGTCAAAGTGGACAGATTGGGCAACTGATGGTATGCTAAAGATTAAGGGGGTTGCATTGCAGTTAAAGACAACTTCTAAATTTTGATCCTGGGTGGCCAGAAAAATGCAAGTTTAGAAGCAAGATTGGTTTTGGAGAGAAGATGAGACTTTGGTTGTTGTCTTGTCAGATCTGAACAAATGAGTTGATGATAGTTGGAGATGTGGGACTAGACGTGGAGTGAGGAGTCAGGACTATAGGAAGAGAATTGAATGTCAGGGACCTGGATTGGGGGTACTGGAAAGTCAGCATGAGAGAAAACGCACAAAGGAAAGCTGAAGGCAGGGCCTGAACTTAGAGCACTGTAATGGTCAGAGACATGGGGTCCCACAAGCTTAGGGAGCAGGACACGTCAGAAAGGAATGGTGGGTGATGGTGTCAGATGTAGCAGAGTCAGGTATAGTGAAGATGGGATGGAGCAGTGGAATGAAGGACAGCTTTAGAGAGCTGTTCTAGTAAACTGGTGAGATGGACTCCTGGATTTAGGTTGATTAGGACAGGTTTTAGGAATGCAGTGCATTTTCTTCTGAAATTGGAGGGAACATGAAAGAAAAAACTTAGAACCTCAGTTATATTGGTATGAATTTGAGAAAATCCTTCCAGATGGTCCCATCCTTCTGAGGAGAGGTTCAGTTTATTTACTGGCACGGGTCTGGTGATAGGAGTTTGAGAGGCAAGCAAATGTGTGTCAAAAGTTGCTGTGATATGGTTGGGATTAAAGTAATTTTGTGAGGTTGTAGGTTGGATGGTGTGTATCCTTTCAAACACTTTGGGGCCTACTATGTGTAGAGTACCACAGAGGACAAACTGAGCAGGGGACACAGTTTTAGAACTTGGGACTTTATAATCTAGTGGTCTTAAAAGAGAAGATAGAACTTATAGTGTTTATTTATAAATAAAATTATAAATAAAATTTATTTTTATAGCTGCTTCCAAAATTTTATTTATAATTTTATTTATTTCCTTATCTTTTTGCATGTAGAACTAGAGAGGGGAAAGGGGACAGCATTTGCAAGTTCTATCTTGGTTAGCAAGAATTTATTGAGTTCTTACTTTGTACAAAGGTACAGTGATGCTTTTTAAAACTATGGGCATGTTCCCTGCTCTCCAGGAAGAATGCTTTTCTAAAATGACTAAAGTTCCTTTAGCCATTTTAGTACAATTGAACAAGTGGCTACTATGTGTCATGTGTTGGGTCATATAGAGAAATTGAAGAGACAGGTCGGGGACTGATTCAAGAGAATCATATAAGGTCAGAGGAATGGGAAGTCGACTGAGTCATTTTTTTTTCATCGGTAAAATGGGAATTAATAGTACCTAACTCATGAAGTTGCTATGACTTGAATGAGGAAATGTAGATAAAGTGCCTCCAAGGTACATTGAGCACTCAGAAATTGTTAGCCATCATAGTAGTCAAGAAATAATTGATCTGGTGAGATATGTGTTGTAAAAGAACCCTGCTCAAAATGCTTTAGGAATGGGGAAGTGACTCATGCTGAATTGGGAAGTTGGAAATAGTGGAAAAGGAGTAGATCTAAGTGTGGAAGGGTAAGTAGAAGTTCGCAGCCACTACATTAATACAGATTGTGTAGGCATTAAGCACAGTCAGATCCTGATCACAACAGCCCAACACAGCTGCACAAAGATAGACTTCAGTGTGGCGTGTGATCCAAAAATACAGGAACTGGGAAAGAAAGGATTTATTGCAGTAAATGGAGCTGTTTAGTTTACTTTGAATGGGCTTTATGGAAGGAGGTAAGACCTCACCTGGAAGTAACTTTAAATGTGATCTATCCAACTACCTCAGATAAGGGAACTGAAACCAAAGGGGTTTCTGGTAAAAATGATGTGTACAAAGGCAGAAAGAACACAAATTTCTTCTGACAGATCCACAAAAGGAATTAAACAAGTGGAATGGAAGAAACTTGAATAAAAATGTATTTCTGATTCCCAGCATCAGCATTAAAACAAAGCAGGTGAACTGAAAGGCCGTGATAAAATTATAGAAGAGTAATCTAGCCTGACTTCAGCAGCATCTGTTGCTCTGTTGTCACCATTAGCTGCAGCTGATCACACAGCTTAGTGCCAGCACATATTGTGGGAAGAAGGTGAATTTATCAGAAACATGGATATTTTTGGCAAATTTTGAATGCTAAAACCAAATATCTTTTGAAAGCAGTTTTATCAGTCTTTCTTCCATTATAAATATATTTCAGCCCTGGCTGGTATGGCTCACTGGATCAAGCACCAGCCTGTGAACCAAAAGGTTGCTGGTTCAGTTCCCAGACAGAGCACACGCCTGGGTCACGGGATGGGCCCCCAATTGCAGGGGTGTGAGAGGCAACTGAGTGATGTCTCTCTTACACATTGATGTTTCTCTCCTTCTCTTTCTTCCCCCCTTCCCCTCTCTCTAAAAAGTAAATAAATAAAATCTTTTTTAATCAAAGGTGTTTCATACTCACTAGAGCAAATTTGGAAAACACTCCTTTTTTGAGCCCACTGGGTACTAAGTTACCAGAGTTCTGATTGTGTCTTGGGCTCATCATCGTTTATCCTCTGTGGTGCTCTATACATGGTAGGTGCACAATTGTTATGAGGAAAAACACCATTCATCCTTCAAATAATTTCCTTAAAACATATGGAATCAATTATTTTCTTCAGTCATTATGGTTTTTAGTTTTTATAACTTCATGATTGATTTATATACAATTGTATGTTTTTTCATGTGCACATATAATAAACATTTTTTTCCTAATCTGAACTTGGCATACACATTTTTAATGGCTACATGCCTATTGAATGGATGAAAGAATTTATTTGCTGTTGGAAATGACATTGTTATATCACACAAGAAGATAGTATTGGCAACCATAGTAATTACTGGTTTTCTTTTTCCAGCCTCACAAAGTACAAATTTTAAAAAATATGACAACCAACTATCTTAAAGAATTACCACCTCCACTTACCAACCTATTCCCCCAGTGCTCATTAGTAAGAAGCAAGTGTGAAATTTAGTGAAAACAATGGTGGTATTTTATACTTTTTACAGATCTCCTTAATGTGTGGATTAATTTAAGATGGATGGGTTTTCATAACTGCTTCTACATTCAGTGTCTTACAATATTTTGTTTTGAAATATTAAGAAAATTGCCCTGGCTGGTGTAGCTCAGTGGATTGAGATTGGGCCTGTGAACCAAAGGGTCCCTGGTTCAATTCCCAATCAGGGCACATGCCTGGGTTGCAGGCCAGGTCCCCAGTAGGGGGTGCATGAGAGGCAACCACACATTGAAGTTTCTCTCCTTCTCCCTTTCCCCGTCTTTAGAAATATTAAGAAAATTGAGCTGCACACAGATACATAGTGAATTATATTGTAGAATGTTACCTAAAATTTGAGTCTGATGTTTTCTCTTTGTTAGACTGAGGTTGTGCATTTCTGGCAATAACATCACAGAAGTGATATGCCCTTGTTAATGCATAATGTCAGAGGGCACATGATGTCAATATGTCTTATTACTGGTGGTATTTACCTTGATTGCTTGGTTAAGGTGTTGTCTGTCTGGCTTCTCTACTGATAATGTAGTTAACAATTTTTTTCTTGTGCTGAGATTAAGATTTATTCTCTTAACAACTTTTGAATATATAGTACAATATTATTGAACTGTAGTTACCATGCTGTACATTACATGTCCAGATCTTAATTTATCTTATAACTGGAGGTTTGTGCCTTTTGACCATGTTCACTCTCCACCTCTCCTTTTGGCAATCGCAGATCTGTTCTGTGTTTCTCTGAGTTCATTTTCTTAGATTCCACATGTAAGGGAGATCATACAGTGTTTGTCTTTGACTTCATATAGTGTATCATGCATAGATAGACCCCAAAGTACACCCATGTTGTGAATGGTAGGGTTTCTTTCTTTTTATATTCTGAATAATATTTCACTGTGAGTGTGTGTAACCACACCACATCTTTTTTATCCATTTATCAGTCAGTGGACATTTAGGTTGTGTTCATGTGTTGGCTGTTGTAAATAATGCTGCAGTGAACATGAGAGTGCAGATACCTCTTTGATATAATGATTTTCTTTCTTTTGGATAGATACCCATAAATGGAATTGCTGGATCATATGGTAGTTCTGTTTCTAATTTTTTTATTTTAATTTTTTCCATACTGTTTTTATGTCTAATTTTTATTCTGAAATATAAGCTCTTTTGAATTAAAGTACAGTTGACATATACAGTGTATTAGTTTCAGGTGTAGAACATAGTGAGTTTCACATTTATATCCCTTACAAAGTGATCACCACAAAAAGTCCACTATCCATCTATTGTGATATTACTAATATTTCCTATATTGTACTTTACATCCCTGTGACTTATTTATAAGTTTGTATCTCTTAATTCCTGTAACCTTTTTGCCCGTACTCCCGCCGCCCAGCCCTCTGGCAGTTACCAGTTTTTCTGTCTCTGTGGGTCTGTTTGTTTTGTTTGTTCATTTCTTTAGTTTTTTAGATTCCATACCTAAGTGAAATGATACAGTATTTGTCTTTCTCTAACTTAATTTCACTTAGCATAATTCCCTCTGGCTCTGTCCAAGTTGTCACAAATGGCAAGATCTATTTATTTTTTATGGCTGAGTAATATTCCAGTGTGTGCACACACACATATCCACTTCTTTATCCATTCCTCTAATGATGAACCACTAGGTTGCTTTAATAACTTGGCTGTTTTAAATAATGCTGCAGTAAACATAGAGATGCATATCTTTTTTAATTGTTTCACCTTTTTCAGATAAGGCCCCAGAAATGGAATTGCTAAGTGGATGTACCACCTTACATTTCTACCAGCAGTGCACAGGGCTTTCCTTTTCTCCACATTCAACACTTGTTATCTCTTGTCTTTTTAAGGACAGCCATTCTAATAGGTCTGAGCTGATATCTCATTGCAGTTTTGATTTGCATTTCCCTGCCATTGGTGATGTTGAATACCTTTTCATGTACCTGTTGGCCATTTATATATATTTAGATTCTGTCCCCATATTTTAATCAGATTATTTGTTATTGAGTTTTGTGAGTTATGTATTTTGAATATTTCCCTAATCAGAGAAATGACTTGCAAATATTTTCTCCCATTTGGTAAGTTGCCTTTTCATTTTGTTGATGGTTTTCTGTGCTGTGCAGGAGCTTTTTCATTTGATGTAGTTCCACTTGATTATTTCTGCTTTTGTTTTTGGTGTTAAATAAAAAAAAAACTTATTGCCAAGACTGATGTCAAGGAGCCCCCTATGTTTTCATCTAGGACTTTTTTATGGTTTCAGGTCTTAGGTTCAAGTCTTTATTTTGAGTTGATTTTGTATATGGCATAAGATATGGGTCTAATTTCATTCTTTTGTATGTACTTTTCCCAGCACTAGATATTGAAGAGATTGTCATTTCCGCATTGTATATTCTTGACTCATTTGTGGTAAATTAATTGACTATAAATGCATGAGTTTCTTTCTGAGCTGTATTCTGTCCCATTGATTTATATGTCTGGTTTGATTCCAATACTATTCTGTTTTGATTACTTTAACTTTGTAATATAGTTTAAAATCAGGAAGCGTGATACCTCCTTCTAGGTGCTTCTTTCTTGGGATTACTTTGGCTATTCAGGGACTTTTGTAGTTACATACAAATTTTAGGATTATTATTTTTTTCTATTTCTGTGAAAAATGTCAGAATTTTGATAGAGATTGTTGTGAATGTGTAGATTGTTTTGGGTAGTATGGATGTTTTAACAACATTCTTCCATTCCATGAGCATGAAATACCTTTCCACTTATTTGTGTCTTTAGTTTCTTTCATCAATGTCTGTTTTTGTTTTTGTTTTTTTTTTAAGGAGAGAGGGGAAGGTAGATAGAGAGAGGGAGAGAACCATCAGTGTGTGGTTGCCTCTTGCGTGTCCCCAACTGGGGACCGAACCTGCAACCCAGGCACGTGCCCTGACTGGGAATCAGGACCCTTTGGTTCGAAGGCTGGTGCTCAATCCACTGAGCCACACCAGCCAGGGCTCTTTTCATCGATATCTTAACAGTTTTTGGTATACAGATCTTTTACCTCCTTAGTTAAAATTATTCCTAGATATTTTATTTTATATTTTTGATGCAATTGTAGAGAGGATTGTTTTCTTATTTTTTTTTCTGATAGTATACTGTTAGTGTAGAGAAATGTAATATACAAAAATTATTGATTTGTGTATATTGACTTTGTATCCTGAAACTTTATTGAATTGGTTTATTTTGGGGGGAGTCTTCAGATTTTTTGTCTATGAGACCATGTTATAGAAAAATAAATTAAAAAAAATAAAATTTAACATCAGAACTGTTTTCCCATGTTGCTAGAATCTTCATAATGAACATTTTTGTGGTTGCATAGTAAATGATTTTCTTAATGCACAATTAGGTTGTTTCCAGTATTTCATTGCCCAAATCAATTTGTTATGTTTTGTGCTAATAGCATTTGTTACTATTAAATTATTTCCGTATGGGGAAGAAACTCCACATCATCTGCAAATACTGACAGTTTTACTTTTCCTTTCTGATTTTGTTGCCTTTTGTTTTTCTTGCTTAATTGCCTAACTGACTTTCAGTATTATTTTGAATAACAGTAATGAGAGTGTACATCCTTGTCTTGTTTCTGATCTTAAAGGAAAAGCTTTTAGTTTTTCACATTCAAGTATGATGTTAGCTTTAGTCTTGTCACATATGGCCCTTATTATGTTGATGTACATTCTCTCTATACCCACTTGTTGCAAGTTTTTAACCACGAATGATGAATTTTTGTCAGATGGTTTTCTGCATTTATTGAAATATCATATGGTTTTTATTCATTTTATTCATTTCATCAATCTGCAGATGTTGAAGTATCCTTGAAAGCCTGGAATAAATCCCACTTGATCATGGTGAATAAAACACTCAAAACTAAAAATAAAAAATTATTGTCATTTTTCCCCAGTACCATTTAGTCCCCCTTATACTCCCTTCCCCCATCCCCACAATCACACACTGTTGTCCATGTCCATGAGTCCTTTATCCCTTTTTGCTCAGTCACTCCACTGCCTACTGTCCCCACCCCCTTAGCTGTCATCTGCTCTCTATGAATCTGTCTTTATTTTGCTTGTTAATTCAGTTCATTTGTTAGATTCCACATATAAGTGAAATTATATGGTTTTTGTCTTTCTCTGACTGGCCAGTTTCACTTAGCATAATGTTCTCCAGGTCCATTCATGCTGTTACAAAGGGTAAAATTTTCTTCTTCTTTATGGCTGAGTAGCATTTCATTGTGTAAATGCCCCATAGTTTATAAAACACTGAATTCTTAAAAATACTTTGAGTAATTAGTCTCAGAATGATGCCTCATAAATATTTTTATTATTAATAATAAAATAAATGTCTCAAAATATTTTATTTATTACTATTTTAATACTATTAAATAGTGTCTTATTTCATAAAACACAATAAATTATTAACATTTATAAAGGTAAGTGTACGAGCTCCCATCATATTTTTGTTTCTTATTTACAGTATCATCCAGTTTCCTTGGAGTAGACACCTCTCTTTTAGGAATCATACAACTTGCTGATTTCATCTTTTTTTAGCATCTTTTGATATGGATGGTATAGCTGTGAGTTGAGAAATTGAGTCTTTTAAACTTTCTTAAGGAAATATCCATTCCTACATATAAAAAAGTTATAGACGCATTTTCTCTTATTTGAGAGTAAAATATTAAAATCACAAAATGTTAACAGTTTTAGATACTTTTTTAATTTAAAGAAGTTTTTAAACTTTAAAAATATTATTGTAAAACAAGACAACAGAGTGTACTACTTGTATAAACATAAGCAAAGCCTCAGAATTTGAAATTGATGACATGTTAGACAATACTCAGGTTATAGGAATTATAGCAGGTATAAATGACAATAGCTGGTAAGACTAAATTTAGAAGGGATGTCTCTTGTTTTTGTGTTGAGAATAGACTGTGTGGGTGAAGGGTCCAGAATGGATGTAGGTCCACCAGTTAGGGAGCTGGGTTTTTTGGTTTTTTTGTGTTTTTTTTTTTGAGATAAGAGATGAAGATTGCACAGATCTGCCCTGGCCTCTGTTGGTTGAGCATTGTCCCAAAAAGCCAAAGACTGCCAGTTCAATTCCTGGTCAGGGCACATGCCTGGGTTGCAAGCCAGGTCCCTGGTTGGGGCACATTTGGGGGGGCAGCAGATCAATGTTTCTTTCACGTATCGATGTTTCTCCCCTGCTTCTCCCTACCTTCCCCTCTCTCTAAAAGAAACAAATAAAATCTTTAAATTAAAAAAGATTGCATGGATCAGGATGGTGGCAGTGGAGGTGGTATGAGGTCACAATTTAATTATATCTGATGGTGGGATTTTGTTGATTGGGTCTGAGATACGAGTTTGGTCAAGAAAGGTCCTAAGGTTTTTGACCAGAATAACTGGAAGGGTGGAGCTTCTGTTTCCTTAGATCAGGGGTGTCAAACTTATGTTTACCAGGAGCCACATCAGCCTCGAGATTGCCTCAAACGGACCGAATGTAGAGCTCCTTGCCTCTGGTTAAGGAATAGATACATTTATACAGTCCTAAAATTACGTTTGACCCTTTGAAGGCAACCGCAAAATATCAGTGGTATTTTTAGCCATAAACCTGGGCAAAATTACAAACAGAGTGAGTAGGTATAGAAGGTAAGATAACCTGAGGAACAAGGCCTGCAGCATTCCATGATTTAGAGGCCAAGGAGATAAAGCAAGAGTAACAGGCAAGGGAGCAAGAAAACCAGGAGTATGTGTTCTAAATGCCAAGGAGAGATTGATTCAGGGCAGAGTGAATGTCAGCATGACAAGGACTGCTGAAGGTCAAGTGGGGTGAAGACCAAGAACTGACTATTGAATTTAGTAACAAGAAAGTAATTGGCGACATTGATAAAGAGGTGAAATTCTGTTTGAGGTGTGTTCAGGAGAGAGTGGGAAAAGAATATAAATTAGTAATAATAGTTTTATTGAATAATTTTGCTATAAAGGGAAGCAGTAAATAGAAGAGTAAAGGAGTCAAGACTGGGTTCTGTTTTATTTTTTCTTAAGAAGAGAAGAAACTATAGTATGTTTTACATTAATGGAAATGATCTGATCTGGTAAAGAGGTAAAGTGTTAGGATGCAGGCCCTGGCCAGGTAGCTCAGTCAGTTAAAGCATTGTCTTGATACACCAGTGTTGTAGATTCAGCCCCTGGTTAGGGCACATACAGGAATCAACCAAGGAATGCATAAAAAAATGGAACAATAAATCGATGTTTCTCCCCCTCCCTACCTCTCCCCTCTCTTCTCTGTCTAAAATCAGTAAATAAAAATAATTTTTAGGTGTTATGATGCAGAAGAGAGAGGGAGAGAATTGTTGAAGCAATGTCTTTAAGTAGGGTGGAGAGGAGCTCTCATGCCCAGGTGGAGGTGTTGGTTTTCCTACATAGTGCTTCCATAGTAACAGGAACAGAGGCAGGGTATATGGGCATGGATGGATATAGAGGTGGAAGTATGTGGACATTCTTTTTAGATTGCTCTATATTCTCAGTAAAACAAAAATCAAGATAGTGAGGGTGGGGCATTTAAGGGTAATATGCACAATCATATATAGCTGTGAAATGGCAAAGAAACCACAAAAGGATAGTCTGCAGTGATGTAATATAACAAGTTAGGCTACTTGTGAGTTTCCTATCTGGTTATCTCAAGTGAATTATAAGATTAACCATTACAGAGCTTCCATTTTGTCATATTCTCATGAAATGAGGGATACAGGATACTTGTATTCTTTAAGTTTATTTAAATTTTTTATATCTTATCTTTCATATCAAGGAATTTTTTAAAAGGTTTTATTTATTTATTTTTAGAAAAGGGGGAAGGGAAGGAGAAAGAGAGGGAGAAAAACAGCTATGTGTGGTTGCTTCTTGAGCACCCTCACCTGGGGACCTGGCCCATAACCCAAGGCATATGTCCTGACTAGGAATTGAACCAGTTACCCTTTGGTTCACAGGCTGGCACTCAGTCCACTGAGCCACACAAGCCAGGGTTCAAGGAATTTTTTTTGAAATTATGCTTACTCGCTTTTCCATGAATTACTCAGTTTATTAATTCAAGAGAAATTCTTTTTTTTAAGATTGTATTTATTTTTACAGGGAGGGGAAGGGAAGGAGAAAGGGAGGGAGAGAAACACTAATGTGTGGTTGCCTCCCGTGTGCCCTGTACTGGGGACCTGGCCCGCAACCCAGGAATGTGCCCTGACTGGGAATCGAAGTGGCAACTCCTTGGTTCACAGGCTGGTGCTCAATCCACTGAGCCACACCAGCCAGGCCAAGGAATATTTTTAAGTGTACTGCCTCCTTAGTAATATCTTAATATGTACCTAAATAATTAGCTTTCACAGTCAAGTTTTACCTTAGATTTTTTCTTGTGTTAATGGTCATATTGTCTCTTACAATTCTGTTGTAAATAATACACAAAGGTATTAGAAAAACTTATTAACTAAAACACAAAAGTATAGAAACAGCTGTTGATATCAGGTGAAAACAGCAGCCTTCAGTTATGTACAGTGTGTGAATGAACTTTGTATAAGATGCAGATCTGTAAAACCAATAGCCAACTAGTTTCTAGTGAAGGAAGAAAAGCAAGCAAATTAATAAACCACATTTTAATGTTAAGGTATTTATTCCTAGAACTGTTTAAAGACTTTGCCTAATCAGAGTGATTATACATTTGAAAGTGGGTTGCCTAATATTTGCTCCTTTATGTGAAACCTAAATTCATCTTCACTAATAAAGTATATAATCAAAGCCAAAACTTTTAAATAGTTAGCTTTAGGAGAACCAAGAAAACAAAAAAAAATCCAGTCTGCATTATACTGGGTTGGCCAAAAAGTAAGTTTGTTTATTTCCCATAAGACGGCTCTGGTAATACTTAGTTTTCTTTAACTTCACTTGAAACAACATTGTTAGGTTGTATTGTTAGGTTGTGACAGTTGTCATATCAATGTGTATTTTTTAAAAGCTTATCAAAATTGGTAAATTTCTGTGTAGCCATTTTAATATTGAAGATAGAAGAAAATATACATTTTCAGCATATTATGTTTTATTATTTCAAGAAAGGTAAAAACACAACTGAAATGCAAAAAAAGATTTGTGCAGTGTATGGAGAAGGTACTGTGAGTAACTGAACATGTCAAAAGTGGTTTGTGAAGTTTCTTTGTGCTGGAGATTTCTCATGGACGGTGTTCCACAGCTGGGTAGACCAGTTGAAGTTGACAGGGATCAATTTGAGATATTAATTGAGAACAGTGTGTTAAACCATGAAGGAGATAGCAGACATACTCAAAATATCAAAACCAGTGGTTATTGGTGAAAATGAAATATGTGTCTTTTATTTTATGGAAAAAACCATGCGGACTTTTTGGCCAACTCAGTACATGCTTTTCCAGTTCTTTCCTCCCTATCCTTACTGTGTCAACCATATATTACCATGTTTTTTTGTATTTGTAAATGATGTTGTAGACTGGTATTATGTTATGTGTAAGTTTGAAAAGAACACAGACAATCAGCCCTTTTCTTACTTCTGCATGGAAAGAGTTTGTTGCTGTGTGGCTAAGTCCAGGATTTATGTGACTTGTTTTGTTGGGTCACCTCTTATTGGTAGCACGGTGACTGCTGGGAAAAAGCTGCCTAGCCTTTCTGAAGTGATCAGACCTGATTAGTTGAGTGTTGCAATTGTTCCCCTACATGTTAAAACTTTTTTCTTTTTAAGATTTTTTATTTACTTATAGACACAGGGGAAGGGAGGGAGAAAGAGAGGAAGAGAAACACCAACGTGTGGTTGCCTCTTGAGCACCCCCACTGAGAACCTGGCCTGCAACCCAGGCATGTGCTCTGACTGGGAATTGAACTGGCAACCCTTTGGTTTGCAGGCTGGCACTCAATCCATTGATCCACACAAGCCAGGGCTAAACTCTCAACACTCATAGGTTAAGTTTTAATGACCTTAACTTGTTGCCTTTGCACCATGGATTGATGATCCAGGAGCTTCTTGATTGTGCACAGGAAGATGACAGCCCATTCTGCAGAATGAGCACTGTATGTGGACTGATGATAATCCTTAAGATGGCTGGGGTTATAGCTAAGACTTTATCAGAAAAATGTGTATAGTCAAACCTTTTTCCTGGGAATATGGATCTGGAAGCTGCCACCTATTCTACGTGTAGGCAATATGCTGATAGGTAAAGAGGTACACTAATTTTAAAAATTCTCTACAGATCTTAAAAGATTGGCAGGAAAATTGTGTAATGAATATGACACAAGTTCTGTAGAATGATAGACTCTGAACAGTCTTCTCAAGGGTCCTGATACTTCAGGTGGCATAGACACAGTGAATGGCTTATTAAACATTTGGGCAGTGCTGCCGAGGAGCCATACATAGATACTGGTTTGTTTGGATTTTTTACTATATAATTTAATCTTTATTGTATTTTTTATATTACCTTTCAGTCCCCTTATATCCTCCTTCCCCTAGCAATCACCACACTGTTGTCCATGTCCTTACCTTTTTCCCTTTTGCTTAATCCTTCCAAGCCCTAATCTCCCCCCACTACTGGCTGTCATCCTCCTCTCCATCTCCATTTTCCTTGTTAGTTCAGTTTGTTCATTAGATTCCACATGTGAGTGAGATGGTACGGTATTTGTCTTTCTCTGACTGGCTTCTTTCCCTTAGCATAATGTTCTCCAGGTCCATCCATACTGTTGCAAAGGGTAAAATTTACTTTTTATGGCCAAGTAGTATTCCATTGTGTAAAAGTCCCATAGTTGTTTTATCAACTCATCTGTTAATGGACACTTAGGCTGACACAAATACTGTTAATTGAAAATACATGCTACCACTTTAAATCTCCTAGTAACTACCAGATAAAGAGCCACACTTCTTCTTTTCTTTTTTTTTTTAATTCTCACTCAAGGATATGTTTATTGATTTTAGAGAGAAGAACAGAGAGAGAGAAACATCGATTGCTTGTCTCCTTTACAACCCAACCAGGGATCAAACCTGCAACCTAGGTGTGTGCCCTGACTGGGAATCAAATCCTCAACCTTTTGGGGTACGGGAGGATGTTCCTACCAAATGAGACACCCGTTCAGGGCAAGAGCCACAGTTCTTAAAGAGAAAAACAGAAGAGGAGTCACTTAATAAATGTCCTGGCATATATAAACCTCCAATAAACTCCAGAATGGAACTAATGATAGCAGGAGGAATTAGTTAAGTACAAGGGCAAACACCTGAGACTAGTGACAATCGGCAAAAAAAAACACTGTAATAGGCTTTCAAGCCTTTCCTTAAAGATAGGCTCCATCTGTCTGAAATTGAACTAACGCCTTTTCCTTAAGTAGAGAATGATCTTGTTTTTAGAAGGTCTCCTCTTTAGCCCTGGTTTTATAATTAGCAAGTGATAAAGCAGTCTGGAAAATTTTCTTACTAGATTAAAAGATAACTTCTGGCCCTGGCTGGCGTAGCTCATTGGATTGAGCACGGGCTGCAAACCAGGCATTGCAGGTTCGATTCCCAGTCAGGGCACATGCCTAGGTTGCAGGCCACGGCCCCCAGCAACCACACATTGATGTTTCTCTCTTTCTTCTTCTCTTCCCTCTCTAAAAATAAATAAATCTTTTAAAAAAAGATAATTTCTGTTAAACTTGGCAAAAAAGTTTCTAAAAATGCATGAAAATCTTTCAGTGCCCTCATTCAGCTTTTGAGTAGTCTTTCTGTTAAAATTTTTAGTAATTACTTAACATTTATGAAGAATGTTGTCCTAAATATTTAAAAAGGAATTTTAATGTTTATTTACTCCCCTGCTTGGCATTAAATGCCACTTTTATGTTTAAAAATATAACTTAAAACTATAGTAGGCCCTTCTTTTTCTGTGTTCGTATCTCAAGGACCTTTTTTAAAAATATAATTTATTGATCATGCTATTACAGTTGTCCCATTTCCCCCCTTTATTCCCCTCTACCCTGCACACCCCCTCCCACCCACATTCCCCCCCTTTAGTTCATGTCCATGAGTCATACATATAAGTTCTTTGGCTTCTGTATTTCCTATATTATTCTTAACATCCCCCTGTCTATTTTGTACCTACCATTTATGCTACTTATTCTTTATACCTTTCCCCCCTTTCTCTCCCTCCCACTCCCCCGCTGATAACCCTCCATGTGATCTCCATTTCTGTGATTCTATGCCTGTTTTAGTTGTTTGCTTACTTTGTTTTTGTTTTTGTGTTTTCTAGGTTCGGTTGTTGATAGTTGTGAGTTTGTTATCATTTTACTGTTCATAGTCTTGATCTTCTTTTTCTTAGATAAGTCCCTTTAACATTTCATATAATAAGGGCTTAGTGATGATGAACTCCTTTAACTTGACCTTATCTGAGAAGCACTTTATCTATCCTTCCATTCTCCTTGATAGCTTTACTGGATAGAATAATCTTGGGTGTAGGTCCTTGCCTTTCATGAGTTGGAATATTTCTTTCCAGCCCCATCTTGCCTGAAAGGTTTCTTTTGAGAAATCAGCTGACAATTTTATGGGCACTTCCTTGTAGGTAACTGTCTCCTTCCCTCTTGCTGCTTCTAAGATTCTCTCCTTATCTTAATCTTGGGTAATGTAATGATGATGTGCCTTGGAGTGTGCTTCCTTGGGTCCACCTTCTTTGGAACTCTCTGAGCTTCCTGGACTTCCTGGAAGTCTATTTCCTTTGCCATTTTGGGGAAGTTCTCCATTATTTGTTCAAATAAGTTTTCAAATTCTTGCTCTTCCTCTTCTCCTTCTGGCACCCCTATGATTTGGATGTTGGAACGTTTAAAGGTATCCTAAGCCTGTCCTCATTTTTTTGAATTCTTGTTTCTTCATTCTGTTTTGGTTGAATGTTTCTTTTGTCCTTCTTGTGCACTCCATTGATTTGAGTCCGGTTCCCTTCCCATCACTGTTAATTCCCTGTACGTTTTCCTTTATTTCACTTAGCATAGCCTTTATTTTTCCCTCTAATTTGAGACCATATTCAACCAATTCTGCCAGCATCCTGATTACCAGTGTTTTGAACTGTGCATCTGATCCTGTTATACAGTAGGGGCGGAGCCTTAGGTGTTCACCAGGGCAGGGCAACCCATATCACTGCCCTGTGATGCTGTATGTTGCGGGGGGCAAGGTCTGGGAGGGAAGAATGATGCTTGCTCCACTCTGTGGGCTTTCAGTCACTTCCACTGCTACCCACAAGCAAATTGGGCTTTTCTGGTGCTGATTCCCAGGTGGATGGGCTTCTCTATGTTCTAGGACCCTATTGGTCTCTCCAGTAAACTTTCTTGTGAGGCTGAGAGTTTTTCCTGCTGCTGCCTCAAACCCCACAGGTTTTTTCAGTCAGAGGTTTAAGGCCTTATTTCTCTGAGCTGGGACCCTGAGTTGTGCAGTCTGTCCTGCTCCCCAGTTGTTCCTCCCAGTTTATCTGCACACGAATGTGGGACCATCCAGTGCAGACTGGGTGTTTTGCCGGGTCTGCCAGCTGCCGCTTTGCTGCAAGTCCTCTCTGTCCCAGCTGCTGGTCTGCATGAATGTTTCTTCTTTAACTCCTTGGTTGTTGGACTTCCATACAGTTTGGGTTTCTGCCAGTTCTAGTTCTTTGTTTTTAAATTTGTTGTTGTTCTTTTGGTTGTGTGAGGAGGCACAGTGTGTCTACCTGAACCTTCATCTTGGCTGGAAGTCCTTATGGACCTTTTTAATTTAGATTCATTTGCCCATAATAATGCCAGTTGATAGTCTGAACTACATATTCCACAGCTTTCTTGATTCATAGATACATATATACATAGCATTAGACTATTTCCTAGTGAAGGTCCTCACTCTCTATCTTTAACTGACAAGAGTGATTTGAACAAATGGACAAATTGGATTATTTTCAAATGAATAAGTGTTTGAAGATGTTTAAATTTTTTGGACTCTACTGTTGACTTAGCACATCATAGATAGAATAAAAGTTAAATTTTTACCTGGTTTCTTCTCAGTCATAAATTTGGATTAATGATGTCTGAATTAATTGGTGAAACCTGTGCCAGATGCTGCATGCAGTTTTTTTATTTAGATGGCATTTTGATGAATTATGTCTCTTGGCTGGCCATTTTATTTCTTAGGTGCTAAGCATTTAAGGGTCCTTATTCCTCTCAGCACTATATTTCTAAGAAGTATTGAAATTAATGTTCAAGATGTTACTCTATAGTTATATGAATTGTTACACTGAATGTTAACATGACAAAATAACCAAATTTACTTAATTCAGATTTCATTTCTAATCTCTTCTGCTTTTTGCCCATCACCCAAGTTTTGATAAAATAAAAAGATAAGCCCATTTAAATGGCACTGCGATGAGGCCTGGAATACATTGCAGAAGGAATGTTAGTGGTGATCTTGTAAAAAGCAAAGTGGAGTGAATTCCTGGGGTTCTGCTGAAGCATCTCTGATGGAAACCTGTGTGCCAGCCATCTGAGGCAAGGACTGAAAGAAGGAAGTTCCTGGGGTCTGGCAGGAAATTTATCCCCAAGTGTCTTCTACTTCTTTGATGTTGATTTGGGGGAGGGAAGAGGAGACACAACTATAAAGAAGAGTGTAGTGAGACCAGGGTGTGGATTTGTGTGGTTATTTTTGGTTGGTAATGATAATACTTCTATCATAGGAAAGTTGAGGACTCTAGTATCTTATATGACAGGCTCTTCAAAGAGAGCAAATGTGAACAATTTCTCTGTAGCAAGTTGAGCGAAACAAACCAAAATATCAATTTTTTTAAAATTTAGAATGTGTTTTGTTCTAAAAATTTGGAAGCAGAAGAAACCTTACAGGCAAGAAGGGGCTGGAAGGAAATATTCAAAGTCACGAAAGGCAAGGACCTACACTCAAGATTGCTCTATCCAGCAAAACTTTCATTTAGAATGGAAGCGCAGATAAAGTGCTTCCCAGGTAAGGTCAAGTTAAAGGAGTTCATCATCACTAAGCCCTTATTATATGAAATGTTAAAGGGACTTATCTAAGAAATTGAAGATCAAAAACTATGAACAGTAAAAACTATGAACAACAAACTTACAACCATCAACAACCGAACCTAAAAAAACAAAAACAAAGTAAGCAAACAACTAGAACTGGCACAGAATCACAGAAATGGAGATCACATGGAGGGTTATCAACAGAGAGAGGGAGAGGGGGAAAACAAAGGATTTTGCTATAGCCTGAGTGGGTAGGGTGTCTTAGGGAAGACTACCCTGATCTCTAAAAGATGAGTAGGCACTAACTAGACATTAGGAAAGGCATTCCACTTTGACGGATCAGTGTGTGCAAACACTGCAGCAAGAAGGAATGTACTGCATTTGAAGAACTGAAATTAGGCCAGTGGGATTAGAGGTACAAAGAATAAACATGAAGTGAGGTTAGTGGGGTCAGACCATGGAAGTCCTTGTCAGCCAGTCTTTGGCATTGGGTCTTTGTTTCTTGGTTGGTATTTTTATCTATTAAACATTTTGCCCTGGCTGGTGTGGCTTAGTGGATTGAGCACTAGCCTGTGAACCAAAGGGTCAATGGTTCGATTCCCAGTTGGGGCACATGCCTGGGTTACAGACTGGGTCCCCGGTAGGAGGTGCACAAGAGGCAACCACACATTGATATTTCTCTCCCTCTCTTTCTCTCTCTGTTCCCTTCTCTCTGAAAATTAGTAAATTGCCCTGTCTGGTGTGGTTCAGTGGATTGAGCACCAGCCTATGAACCAAGGGGTCACAGGTTCAATTCCCAGTCAGGGTACATGCCTGGATTGCAGGCCAGGTACCTGGTGGAGGGCACGTAAGAAGCAACAATACATTGATCTTTCTCTCCCTCTGTCTTTCTCCCTGTCTTCCCCTCTGTCAAAAAATAAAATAGATAAAATCTTTTAAAAATGTTAAGTTAGTAAATAAAATCTGTAAATAAGTAAACATTTTATTGTGGAAAATTTCAAAAATACACGGGAGATAGTATAATAAACTCAGTGTACTCATCTTCCACCTTTAATCAGTAGTTGGCCAATCTTATTTCATCTGTATTTTCACAGATATGATTATACTTGTGCTTTTAAAATGAATGAAACCAAGATGGCGGCATAGGCAGACATGGCTCACCTCTTTGCACAACCACATCAAAACTACAACTAAAATATAGGATGACCATCACTCAGGAACGTCAGAAATTGAGCTGAATGGAAGTCTGACAACTACAGTATTAAAGAAACCATGTCCATCCAGACTGGTAGTAGGGGTACAGACCCAGAACGGGCTGATCCGACACGCCATGTGGATAAAAATTCGGGAGGGATATCTCAGGAGTGAGGAACCCCGGCCCCACACCAGACCCCTCAGCCCAGGATTCCAGTGCCAGAAAGATAAGTCCCCACAACTTCTAGCTGCAAAAACCAGCAGGGATTGAGCCGGTGGAGGAAACTGCTAGAGCCCTAAGCAGTTCCTCTTAAAGAACCCATACACTACTCAGACTCACTCCCTCTAAGCTCTAGCACCAGGATAGCAGCTTGAAAGGCACCAGTGGTATACATGGAGAAACTGAAGTGCCTGGCATCAACGTGAGCAGAGGCCATTGTCCCTTTGCTAACCCTCCCCCAACAGAGCCAGTAAGCTGGTGCTATATCTGAGACTCCATCAACATGACTAACACTTTTTGACTTGCCTTGAAGATCCCCAGAGGCTCTTCCCCACCCAAGCTGCTTTTGCATAAGAATGGTTCATCTTGGCTCATAAATCCTATCAAACAAGCATCAGCTGGCTTCAGTGAGCCATAGTGCCAGCCAGATTAGATTCACAGCTTGGCTTCACCTGGGAACCTCCAAGCCCAGCACAAGTATCAGCCATCTCAGATTGTTTTACTGCTTAGGCAGGGTGCCCCGGGCAAAACACAGGTGGGGGTTGACCTTGGCCCACACCACCTGGGAAACCCCAAGGCCAGCCTACCCAGTGGATACCTACAGACCATGTTGGAGCACCACCACCCTGCCCCTGTACAACTGATCTTCCATGGAGGGCAGAGGTTCATGGTCAGTGGTCATAGCCAATCCCTGCAACTGACTAGCCTGGGTAAATCCCTCCCATTGATCTGCAAACAGCAACCAAGGATCAACTACAAGAGGAAAGTGTACTCAGCCCACATGGAGGGAAAACCTCGAGTACCCAGCTTGGGTGATAGGGGAGGCTGTGCCACTGGTCCCTACAGGACACCTACTACATTAGGCCACACTACCACGACACAGAATCAAAGCAGCTCTACCTAAGACATATAAACAAACAGGGATGCTGGCAAAATGAGGAGACAAAGAAACATGGGCCAAATGAAAGAGCAGATCAAAACTCCAGAAAAAGAGCTAAACAAAATGGAGGTAAGCAATGTATCAGATGCAGAGTTCGAAACAGTGGTTATAAGAATGCTCAAGGAACTTAGTGAGGACCTCAACAGCATAAAAAAGACCCAGTGAGAAATGAAGGATACACTAATTGAAATAAAGAATAATTTACATGGAATCAACAGTAGAATAAATGAAGGCGAGAATCAGATCAATGATATGGAATGTAAGGAAGCAAAAAAGAACCAATCAGAACAACAGGGAGAAAAAATAATTCAAAAAAGCAAGGATAGTGTAAGCAGCCTGTGGGACAGGCTGATCCAACCTTCACATCATAGAGGTGCCGGAAGGAGAAGAACAAGAACAAGAAACTGGAAATCTATTTGAGAAAATAATGGAAAAAAAAAAACCTTCCCTAATTGGGTGAAGGAAATAGACATGCAAATCCAGGAAGCACACAGTGTCCCAAACAAAATGGATGCAAAGAGGCCTACTCCAAGGCACATCATAATTAAAAGGCCAAAGGTTAAAGATAAAGATAGAATCTTAAAAACACCAAGAGAAAAGCAGTTAGTTATGTATAAGGTGGTTCCCTTGTAATAAGACTGTCAGCTGATTTCTTAAGAGACTTTGCAGGCTAGAAGGATTTGGCAAGAAACATTCAAAGTCATGAAAAGCAGAGACCTACAGCCGAGATTGCTGTACCCTGGAAAGATATTATTTAGAATGAAGGCAGATAAAGAGCTTCCCAGACAAGAAAAGAATAAATGAATTCATCATCATCAAACCATTATTGTATGAAATGTTAAAGGGACTTATTTAAGAAAAAGAAGATCAAAACCATGAACTATAATATGACCATATATATTTATCTATCAACAACTGAATCTAAAAAACAAACTAAGCAAACAAGAAGAACAGAAACCGAATCATGGATACAGAGTGTTTTGATGGTTGCCAGATGGGAGACAGTAGGAGGAGAAGAGGGGAAGAAGTGATGGGATTAAGAGGTACAAACAGGTTGTTACAGAATAGCCAAGAGGAGGTAAAGTACAGTATAGCCAATGGATTAGCCAAAGAATTTACACACATGACCCATGGACATGAATAATGAGGTAGTGGGTGCTAGGTGAAAGGGGCAAAGGGATAAAAATTGAGACAATTATAATAGCATAATTCAGAAAATACAATTTTTTAAAAAAGATGAATTGCTTTAATCTATTGGCTTTTCTCAAAGAGGCCTTTCTTGATTCTCTGATTTAGCTTTCCAAGTTACACCCTGTCATATCATGCTCCTTCATTTTCTTCCTGGCACCTATTGTTGTCTGATACTACCTTATTCACCTCTTATGTGACTCCCCTCCTTAACACTGACTCCATGAAAGCGGTGGTCTTGACCTCTGTCTTGCTTAACAGTGCAGCCCTAGTTCCTAGACAAGAGTCAGGCACATACACATTATGAAGAAACTGTTTTGGAATGACTAAATAAATGTTGGTATATGAATATATTCTACCCTTTCTTCATTACAATAGATAATTCACATTGTACAATTTAGTTTAAAATAATCACATAAGAAAAGTGCTTTCTTTGTCAGCAAATAAATTGTTTGGTACCTAATGTATATTAAAATGACATTGAAATGCAGAATGGTTTGCAAATTAGACAAAACTTGCTTATATAATATGATGTTTAGAATGTTTACCTTTGAATTTTTTAAAAAACTGGTTTATTTCATATTTTTAGGATAGTTTTGTTTCAGAACAATGAAAGACGAGATTTCAGGATTCTTTTTGCAATTACCTTTCAGTAAATAACATTGAAGGTATGAGTAACTTTTAATTCCCATTAATAAAAAGTCAAGATGATATTCACCATATATTATGTTATATACAGTAATTTTGATCTGTTGAAATGCAACTTGCAGATGTTGTAGAAATCATTTTGAAGGAAATTTGTAGAATTATATTTATGTTCCTTGTAGATTATATTTCTATAGTAAGTGTTCCTTCTGTATCCTGTAATCAAGTAATGGTCCGTTATAGATTATGGCACAATAATCATTTGCCTTGAGACAAAGGATTGGTAGGATTTATGTATGGATTCCCTGTTGTTTAGATTAAGAAACTGTCATTAGCAGTTTACTTAGGAAATGTTATTAGTAAATCTACAAGTATTTAAAATGCAAATACTTTTTGAAAAGCTTCTGCAGAAGGGAAACAACATGTTGAGCTGCTGTTGGAAATATTTGGAATGATGTAGTTATTTCAGTGTTAAAGAATAAAAGGATTGTGTTTCTTTTTAATTTTTATTTTAAACCTCATTGATGATATGTTTAATGATTTTAGAGAGACAAGAGGGGCAGGGGGAGAGAGACAAGCAGGCAGGCAGGCAGGCAGACATCGATCAGTTGCCTCCCATTTACTTCCCAGCTGGGGACTGAACCCACAACCTAGGCATGTGCCCTGGCTGGGAATTGAATCCGCAACCTTTTGGTGTCCTGGAGGACGCTCCAACCAACTGAGCAGCCTGGCCAGGACAGGGTTCAGCTTCTAGATGAGAGCAAAACCTTGGTAAGTTCATTTTAATTCAGTTATGTTTTTGTAGCAATTGACAAGTACAGTGTCAGAACTATTACTGTTTCCTGTACCAGTCTTGTTTGCTGATGTTTTATAATCATCTAAAACATGTTTCTTAATTCTTGATGTCTCACAGAAGTAGATAAAGCAGAATTATAATACACTAGTTTGACAGCCGAAACAAGGTGTGGTCAAGTTTAGTCTTGAGAGCTTGACTCAGTCTGGTTAGTTAGCAAGTAACAGTTAGCAAATAGCTCCCTTGTTCAGCTTCCCTAGGATGAAGCTGAGAACTGGTATTGGGAGAGCACTGGGAGTCTCTGCCCCATTTCTCTTCTTCCTATCCTTCCTGCTATCCTTAGGCTGCCCCACAGTTACACCCACCCACAAATCAAACATGGAGAGTAAAGTTCCTTTTGATGGGAGAAAGGAGTGCAGGCTGAGTGAAGATGAATGGTGGGAGTGAAAATTCACTGTCAAGATGGATTTACAAGGTTACAGGGCTGTGGCAGAATCAGTGCTGGGTCCTGAAAGCATGATTAATTCCATTGTGAGGATGATTGATAGGGGGTAGGAATAATTGTTAAGGGGTAGGAGTAATTTTTCTGGCATTTTAAAAGATTGATAGCTGGACTAATTTTGAACTGGACATGTGAAAGTTATAAATGCGCAATTACTAAAAATACTTATCAGACTCTCACCTAGCTGTTCTTAATACATCTATTTTGGGCCCTCTTTTCCCACTGCCAAGACTTTCATCTCCTACAACTGCTGAGTTTGCTTCTGACCCTTAAATGACGAGCTTGCTTCCTTCACTCCTTTTAATGGGCTAAGCTAAAAATGCAGTTCTTTTTCAACATTATGGGTGGGTGAATGTGGAGTTAAGTCTGCCCTTTGTGTTTTTATTTTCCTTTGATTATTTGCTACTTTTACTAATTTATTTTGTATAGCTACCTTCCTCTAGAGGAAGTGAGGAAAGGCCAATACTTAAAATTTGCAAAGGGACCCGAATAACCCTTTATCCTTCTTGAGGCTGCGTATGTGGATCTGAAGGACTTCCAGGCTCTGCTGGCTTAGAACTGACTGAACCTTGGTATGGCTGCTAGTGTGTAATGCAGCCTCACAGTTCATAAACTGTTACAAACATTTGTCAACGTTAGGTTACCCAGAAAAGTAGAGAGGAAGATAGTATTCTTGCTAGTTTGCGTGTTGTGATTAATTGTTACTTTATATGGTGAACATTTTTTTTTTCAAATTTAAACATGTGCTATAGAACTGAAGCTGTAATGAGTGTAATTTGCTCTTTATTCGGATGCACACTCTCAGGACTCTCATTATGAGTGTTAGCTAATAATGGTAGATAGTGCTACAGCAATGAGCTGACATCAAGGGTATGGTGAAAAGAACTTGGTGTTAATTCAGTCTGTAGTCAGGTCTGAGTTATCCTCTCTAAACCACAGATTCTTCAAGTGTAAATAGAAATACATCCACTAACATCATCTAATTTCTACGGTATTGTGAGAATTGAGTTAGATTTTGTGTGTGTGCGTGTGTGTATGTATGCCTAGCACTTGCAGCATTCTGTATATCCAGTACCTTTTAAAAATATTTTAACACTTTGAAAAGTAGACTTTTTAAAAAAGATTTTGTTTATGTTTAGAGAGAGAGGAAGGGAGGGGGAGAGAGAGAGGAAGAGAAACAGCAATGCATGGTTGCTTCTCGCACTCCCCCTATAGGGGACCTGGCCCGCAACCCAGCCCTGTGTCCTGACTGGGAATTGAACTGGCGACCCTTTGGTTCACAGGTTGGCACTCAGTTCACTGAGCCACACCAGCCAGGGCTAGACTTTATTTTTTAAAAGCAGTTTTAAGCTCACAGTAAAATTGAGCGGAAAGTACAGAGAGAGCCCATATATACTCTGCCCCCACACTATCAGCATCCTCCACTAGACTGGTACATGTGTTGTAGTCAGTAACCCCACACTGGCACATATTGTCACCCAAAGTTCACTGTTTACAGTGGGGTTCACTCTTGGTATTGTACATTTTATGGATTGTACACTATACAAATATATAGTGACTGAATCCACCATTATAATATCATACAAAATAGTTTCATTGCCCTAAAAATCCTTTGTACTCTGTGCCTTTTCATCCCTCTCTGTCCACAAATCTCTGGCAACCACTGACTTTTTTACTATCAGTATATTTTTGCCTTTTCCAGAATGTCATATGCCATATGGTTGGAATCATGGGCCTCTTTCACTTAGTGATATACATTTAAGATCCCTCTCTGCATATCTTTTCATGGCTTAATATCTCATTCTTTTTAAACATTGAACAATCCAATTTCTGAACATACCACAGTTTATCCATTCACCTACTGAAGGACACATTGGTTGCTTCTAATTTTGGCATTTAGGAATCAAATTGCTATGTTTATATGCAGGTTTTTGTGTGGACATAAATTTGCAGCCCCTTTTGGCAACTACTGAGGAGCACAATTGCTGGATCTTAGGGTAAGAGTATGTTGTTAATTTTGTAAGAAACCACCGAGCTGTCCTCCCTAGTGGCTGTGTCATTTTGCACTCCCACCAACAATGAATGAAAGTTCCTGTCACTCCACATCCTCCCCAGCATTTGATAGTGTCAGTGCTCTGGATTTTGGACTTTCTGATAGATGTGTACTGGTGTCTCATTTTTGTTTTAATTTTCACTTCCCTAGTGACACTCAGGCTGAGTGTCACTTCACATGCATGTTTGTCATCTGTATGTCTGCTTTGGTGAGGTGTCTTTTCAAGTCAAGTGCTCATTTTCTTATTGTGAGTTTTAAGAGTTCTTCGTAAGTCCTTTGTCAGATGTGTCTTAAAAAAGTTTTTTTCAATTGCAGTTGGCATTCAGTCTCCACATGGCTTCTTCTTTATGTCCTTAGTTATAGGGGTTCTGTTCAGCTAGTCTTCAGGTGATTCTGAAGGATGGTGGTTCTGTAATTTACTTGTCATTTTAATTTGGTTGCGGGAAGAAGTGAACACAGCATTTACCTACAATGGCCATCTTTATCAGAACTCCCAGATGTATCTTTTGCAAATATTTTCTCTAGTCTGTCACTCACCTTCTCATTCTCGTGATATCCAATACATCTTTACTTAGTTTCTGGCAGAAGGAGTCTAGTTGTTTAAGTTTTCTGGAGGATTGCAAGAAAGGAAGGAAAGAAAAAACTGGGAGTTTAGTATTTCCCATTCTTACTGATCAGGCATTCTGTCTTCCTTTAGAAGTTAGATAATGATTAGGACATTTTTGTAAAGATTTTGTTTATTTATTTTTAGAGAGAAGGGAAGGGAAGGAGAAAGAGAGGGAGAGAAACATCCACGGAAGAGAAACATTGGTTGCCTACCCTACACCCCCAACAGGGGACCTGGCCCACAACCCAGGCATGTGCCCTGGCTGGGAATTGAACTGGCAATCTTTTGATCCACAGGCTGACTCTCAGTCCCCTGAGCCACACCAGCCAGGGCAGGACATTTTTAAAGCTAGTTTTAACACTTTACACCCACTAGGATGGCTATAATAAAACAATGGAAAATAACATATTAGTGAGGATGTAGAGAAATTGAATACCTTGTGTATTGCTAGTGGAAATGTGAAATGGTTCAATCACTGTGGAAACAGTTTGGTGATTCCACTTCTAGATATATAGCCAAAAGAATTGAAAATAGGTACTCAAACAAATATTTGTGTATATACAAATGTTTAGTACTATTCCCGATAGCTGCAGATAAAAACAACCAAATATCCATCAATGAATGAATAAATAACCAAATTGTAATTTATATATACAATGGACTATTATTAACTATCTAAAAGAATGAAGTACCTGTACATGCTACGGTATGGTGAATCTCAGAAACATGCCAAGTGAGAGAAGCCAGACCTTTTGGTCATATATCGTATGATTCCATTTATATGAAATACTCAAAACAGATAAATTTGTAGATGAAGAAAGCTGATTGAGGGTTACCAGGGTCTGGAGGTGGGTCCAGGATGAGTAGTAAAAGTATTCTCTTAAAAATTTTCCTACCTGGCTGGCGTAGCTCAGTGGATTGAGCGCGGGCTGGGAACCAAAGTGTCCCAGGTTCGATTCCCAGCCAGGGTACATTCCTGGGTTGCAGGCCATAACCCCCAGCAACCGCACATTGATATGTGTGTGTGTGTGTGTGTGTGTGTGTCTCTCTCTCTCTCCCCCCTCCCTTCGTTCCCTCCCTAAAAAAATAAATAAATAAAATATTTTTTAAAAAAGTTTTCCTTTTAGAGTGGTCTGTTAAATGGCAAATTATAATTCATTTATAATTTCATGGATAAAAAGGCCTTGTTTTTTTCCCCTTTTTTTTATCTTAATGTATGATGGTCTTTATTTACAACTTTATGGGCAAAAAAGAAGAGGGATTAAGTTTGTAAAACAGTCTATCACAGGGCATTGCAGTTGACCCTGACAGACTAAAGGACTCTCCTTTTAAATGGCTGTCTGATTGCCCAAAGACATACAACACTTAATCTGCCTATGCAGTTTCCTTTATGAAGTACAGTTCTCATATATTAGGCAGTCTTTTAAACATAAATACAAAAGAAATGAAATCACCCATTAAAAACTGCATTAAACAAAGGGTATTTTAAATTTAAATTTACGTTGTCCTTGTAGTAACACATGCCCAATGAAAATCAAAAGCTGGAAAAGCAGTTAACCCTTCCTACTTGAGTAGATAGACAGTTACAATCATTTTTACAACAGTCAATCAAAAGGCTTTGCTTTCTACATCCTTTATTGGATGGGTGTTATAAGGCCATTTTACTCTTCAAATGTTTTGAAGTACAATTGAAAGACAAATAAAGTATTAAATTGTTGAAATAAAAGTTTAGTCCTGGCTGGTGTAGCTCTGGTTTGAGCTCCAGCCTGTGAACTGAAAGGTCACCAGTTTGATTCCCAGTCAGGGCACATGCCTGGGCTGCAGGCCAGGTCCCCAGTTAGGGGCGTGCAAGAGGCAACTGATTGATGTTTCTCTCTCTCTCCCTTTCTTCTTCCTTTCCCCTCTTTCTAAAAATAAATAAATAACATCTTTTAAATAAAAGTTTAAGAAGCACTACAAAAATGGGGCCAAATTAATTGTTTAGTAATGACGCTTTTCTACCATATGGCAGAATAATTTTTGCTTTGTTCTCTTAATAGTTCAAAAAAAGGAAATGTCAGGAATAATTTGTAATATTTATTTTCTTTAAGGAAAGGATTTATGAGATCCTGAATTAAAAATATATGAAACACATCAGCTAAAAATGTTAAAAGATCAGTGGGAAAGATGTTCTAAAAATGGACAGTTGTCCACAAAATCTAGATCTTTAAGGTTTAGCTTTTAAAAATAAAGGGAAAATATGACACAACTGATGGCTTTTTTGGTGACTGATAGAAGAACACATGTAAGTAGTCTAGAAATAGACTTCTTGACATTACCTTTTAACATGCATTTATAGAGCAAATTCTCATATGTAGGGAATTTGAGTGGTAATAATGACTGTCTTTAAAATGTGTTTTGTAGAAGATTCACAATTGTTCTGCATTTGGTTATTTACAATGTTTAATGGGCTCTTAAAATTAAATATTTTTGGATAATACATTTACATTGTTTAAAATTCAAAAGGCAGGGGTGGGATATAGTGAGAATTCTCCTTCCCACACTTGTCCCCCTGGTCACTCAGTTTCCTCCCAGTCCTCTATAGACAACCAGCATTATCAGTTTCTTATGACTGCAGTAACAGCTGTTTGATTATATAATGTTTATTTATATTAATGATCTGCAGAGTTGGAATAATGAAAATATCTTGGTCTATAACGAACCATCTTCCTCCATAGTTACTTCTGTTTATTCTTAGTCCTTAAAGCAATGGATTGTTTTCAAGTAAAGAACTCTTAGCCAGGCAGAAATTCTTGATCTGATTTAATGCAGTTACTACCTAGTTTTTTCTGTGATTTCTAGTGATACTCTCCATCTTAAATAGACTAAAAGTGTAATTTGTAATAAAAGCTGGACAAATTAATTCAGTTAGGAACAAAAAATTGTGAAATAGTACTTGAAATCACATTATTTTCCTTATAGAAATTAATCTTTCCATCTTAATTTTCTCCCATATGATTAAATATTGGCTTATTCCTGTGCACCGTCTATGTTTGGCCCTTTTTTTGTTCTCATCTTTGTAAGAATTATAAGCTGGAATCACACATGGATGGTCAGAATGGCAAAAGAACAGATGTTTGTGGCTGGCCTGCCCTCTGCTTACTGCTCCCCCGGCCCCATCATAAGGCAGGATTTCTTGTACATCTGCTTGTGGCTTTAGCCACAGTGTAATCCATCGTGATTTATAATATGTTGATGTAAGGTTAAAGTTTCTTTTTTATTTTAAAAATGACCCTCCCTCCCTCCCTCCCTTCCTTCCTTCCTTCCTTTCTTCCTTCCTAACATTTTTTGAAAAATTTTATTCACTTTTGGAGAGAGGGAAAGGGAGGGAGTGAATCATTGATGGGAGAGAGAAACATTGGTGGGCTGCCTTTCACACATGGCCCAACAGGAGACGGAACCCACAACCAAGACATGTGCCCAACCAGGAATAAAACTAGTGACCTTTCACCTCGTGGGATGACACCCAACCGAGCCACACTACTCAGGGCTATTTATCTTGTTTAGAGAGAGGGGAAGGGAGGAGAAAGAGAGGGAAAAAAATATCATCAATCAATTGCCTCTTGCATGCACCCCAAGCAAAGACCAAACCCCCAATCCAGGCATGTGCCTCCACCAGGAATTGAACCAGTGACCTTTCGCTTTGCAGGATAACACCCAGCCAACTGAGCCACACTAGTAAGGGAAAATTAATTTCCTCTTCATCACTTGATCGTGCTTATGTATGGAATGAATATTATTTTAGTAGTAACCTATAAAAATTTGGGGTTCTTTGAAGTAGTAAATAATAGAATAGTTAGGAGCCTCATTATAACAGTAACTAAAAAGATAAAACAGTAACTATAACAGTAACTAACAGTAACAGGCGACTGAAAAATGTGTAAGATCTATGCAATAAAAACTTTAAAAATGTTACTGAGAGGACTGAGTTAAAAAAATGTACCATATTATTAGGTAGGAAGGTTCAACATCATAAGATATCAGTTCTTACTAACTCTATAAATTCAACTTGACTCTTGTGAAATTGCGAGTTGTTTTCTGTAGACCACTCAAGCAATTTCTAAAGCCCAAATGGCGCCCTGACTGATGTGACTCAGTGGGTTGGACGCCATTTCACAAACTAAAAGGTAGCTGATTAGATTCCCCGTCAGGGCACATACCTGGGCTGCTGGCCAGGTCCTTAGCTGGGGGCATGCAAGAGACAGCCGGTTGATGTTTCTCTCCCTCTCTTTCTCCTTCCCTTCCCCTCTCGCTAAAAACAAATAAAATCTTTTTACAATTAAAAAATACGGATGGGTAAGCAAACATAGAAAAATAGTCTGTAAATTGTGGAAAAGAAGAGTGAAGGGTTGGAGTGGTGATGTGTTGTCCAGTTAAACCATGTTGCAAAGCTTTGACACCTAGAATAGAATGCTAGTAAACTGGGTCATCAGTAGACAAATTAATAGAACAGACTAGACAGTCAAGAAAGACATCAATGCATATAGGAATAACTGGCAGGCGTTATAGAAAAAAATAAAGCTGGATTCTTTTTTCATGTTTATACCAGAGTAATTTGCATTGCAGATAGGGAGTATAAACATTTGAAAACACACCCTGGCTGGTGTAGCTTAGTGAATTGAGCACAGGCCTGCAAACCAAAAGGTTGCTGGTTCAATTTACAATCAGGGCACATGCCTGGGTTGCGAGCCAGGTCTGTAGTAGGGGGTACATGAGAGACAACCATTCATTGCTGTTTCTCTCCCTCTCTTTCTCCCTCCCTTCCTCTCTTAAAAATTAAAAAAAAAAAACCATGTTAAAAAAAACAACACCATGGTATCATAATCAATACCTGAAAAAGTTTATATAGTAAAGACAGAAAAATGACTTGTGTAAAACTGAACTCATGGTATTACCCTCCAAACCTGCTCTTCCCCTTGTCTTCCCATTTTATCCATTTGCTCAGGCCTAGGAACTGGAGTCATCCTTGATGTCCTTCTTTTTCTCATAGTCCACATCAGGAATTCTGTTGGCTCTGCCTTTGAAAGTAGAGTTGGTATGTTATCACTTCTCACTACCTCCACTTTTACCTCTTTAACCATCTTTACTTATCTCCTTGGATTATTATAGATCCTCCTAACTGAACTCCTGTTTCCATCCTTGTTCCACCTTGCAGACTGTTCTCTACATGGCACCTCTGTAACTGAAAAATGTTGGCTCAGAACCCCTCGAGGGTGCTCTTCACTTTGGGATAACAGTTCTGTTAGATTGAACTGTGATAGCTGTCATATTAGTGTGTATTTTTTTAAAATATCAAAATTGGTGAATTAAAAAAAATTTTAAATATATTTTATTGATTATGCTATTACAGTTGTCCCATTTTCCATCCTTTATTCCCCTCTGTCCTGCACACTCCCTCCCATCCACATAGCGCCCCCCCGCTTTAGTTCATGTCCATGGGTCATACGTAGAAGTTCTTTGGTTTCTACATTTCCTATAGAATTCTTAACCTCCCCCAGTCTATATTGTACCTACTATTTATGCTTCTTATTCCCTGTACCTTTTCCCTCTTTCTCCCCCTTCCCATACCCTGCTGATAACCCTCCATGTGATCTCCATTTCTGTGACTCTGTTCCTGTTCTAGTTGTTTGTTTAGTTTGTTTTTGTGTTTGTGTTTTCTAGGTTCAGTTGTTGATAGTTGTGTTTGTTGTCATTTTACTGTTCACATTCTTGATCTTTTTCTTAGATAAGTCCCTTTAACATTTCATATAATAAGGGTTTGGTGGTGATGAACTCCTTTAACTTGACCTTATCTGGGAAGCACTTTATCTGTCCTTCCATTCTCCTTGATAGCTTTGCTGGATAGAGTAATCTTGGATGTAGGTCCTTGACTTTCCTGACTTGGAATACTACTTTCCAGCCCCTTCTTGCCTGCAAGGTTTCTTTAGAGAAATCAGCTGAGAGTCTAATGGGCACTCCTTTGTAGGTAACTGTCTCCTTTTCTCTTGCTGCTTTTAAGATTCTCTCCTAATCTTTAATCTTGGATAATGTAATGATGATGTGCCTTGGTGTGTGCTTCCTTGGGTCCAACTTCTTTGGAACTCTCTGAGCTTCCTGGACTTCCTGGAAGTCTGTTTCCTTTGCCAGATTGAGGAAGTTTTCCTTCATTATGTTTTCAGATAAATTTCTAATCTTGCTCTTCCTCTTCTCCTTCTGGCATCTCTACGATTCAGATATTGGAATGTGTAAAGTTGTCCTGGGGGTTTCTAAGCCTCTCTTCATTTTTTTTTTTTTTTGAATTCTTATTTCTTTGTTCTGTTCTGGTTGACTTTTAATTTCTTTTTTTCTGGTCCAAACTGTTGGTTTGAGTCCAGGTTTCCTTCCTATCACTGTTGGGTCCCTATACATTTTTCTTCATTTCACTTTGCATAGCCCTCAGTTTTTCCTCTGTTTTGTGACCATACTGAATCAATTCTGTGAGTCTCCTGATGAGTAGTTTTTTGAACTCTGCATGTCTTCATTTGCTTAGTTGTATTTTTCTGGAGTTTTAATCTGTTCTTTCATTTGAGCCATTTTTTTTTTTGTCTTGGTGCACCTATTACATTGTGAGGGGCATAGCCTTAGGTACACCAGGGCAGGGCAACCCACGACTCTACGTGTGGTGTTATATGTGGGGGAGGGTTCCAGAAGGGAACAGTGCTGTTTGTTCAGCTCTTTGCCCGCTTTCAGTCACTTTCACCACTACCCACAAGCAAATTGGGCCCTTCTGGTGCTGATTCCTGGGTGCGTGGGTTTGTGTACATTCTAGGATCCTGTGGGTCTCTCCAGCAACCTCTCCTGTGAGGCTGGGAATTTTTTTCAGTCAGAGATTTGGAGGCTTTATTTCCCCGTGCTCACACCCTGGGTTGTGTGGTCTTTCTCGCTCCTCAGTTGTTCTTTCTGGTTTATCTGCACGGAAATGTGGGACCACCTGCTCAACTAGCCACAGCTTCGCCCAGTCCGCCAGCTGCCGCCTTGCCCCAAGTCCTCTCTGCCCCTCCTACCAGGCTGGATGAATGTTTCTTCTTTAACTCCTTGGTTGCCGGACTTCCATACACTTTGATTTTCTGTCAGTCCTGGTTTTTTGTTTTTTAAATTTGTTGTCCTCCTTTTGATTGTACGAGGAGGCACAGTGTGTATGCCTATGCCTCCACCTTGGCTGGAAGTCCTCCGTAATTGGTGGATTTTTATGTAGCCATTTAATATTGAAGATGGAAGAAAATACGCAACATTTCTAGCATATTATGCTTTATTATTTCAAGAAAAGTAAAAATGCAACTGAAATTGCAAAAAGATTTGGGCAGGATATAGAGAAGGTGCTATGGCTAATCAAATATGTCAGAAGTGGTTTGGGAAGCTTTGTGCTGGAGGTTCTTTGCCGGATGTAGCTCCACAGTCCAGTTGACCAGTTGAAGTAGACAGTGGTCAAATCAAGATGTTAAGTAAGAACAATCAACATTATACCATGCAGGAATAGCACACATACTCAAAATATCCAAATCAATAAAGTTATTGGTGAAAATGAAAAATGTGTTTGTTATTTTATGGAAAAAACCTTACAGGCTTTGGCCAACCCATGGCCAAACCATATGGACTTTTTGGCTAAAACCACGGAATGAAAGGTTGATGGTGAGTTCTATAATGGATAGATCATGTGAGAACACTTGAAACCAAAATTTCAGCTTCTCTTCACTAAGTGTTGCCAGATCTTACATATCTCACAGTGTGATGCTATAGGAGGTAGGTAGCTACTTTCAGTGAAGTTTTCTTGCCAAAACTCAAATGCAGACCTGATTAGGTAGGCTTCCAGATATTGACCTGGATATAGGAAATATGGGAGGATAAAGGGAGAAGTTGAATATTACCGTAAAAGAAGGCATTAGTAAAATAAATGGCTTGAAAACAAAGGGCCAGGAGAGGGAACTGTTTTATTTTTTTGAAATTTATTTTAAATTTTTATTTTTTTACTTTTAGATACAGGGGAAGAGAAGGAGAGAGAGAAGGAGAGAAATATCAATTGGTCTCTTGCAGCTCCCCTTTCCAGGAACCTGGCCCACAACCCAGGCATGTGTCCTGACCAGGAATGTAACTGATGACCTCCCAGTTTGCAGGACAACTTCCAACTCACTGAGTCCCAGCAGTCAGGGCAGGAGAAGGAACTGTTTCAGACTAAGGAACTATTTTAGATTGGGTGTCATATCAGCCAAATGCAATGTTTAGACCTGATTTTAATCTTCATATAAATAAAACAGGTGTAAAAAGTGTTTATGAAACAGTTGGAGAAATATGAATATGACCTCTTTACTAGATTATTAAAAGGAATTAATAATTTTGATAGTTATTAATGATGAGATTGTGGTATTTTTTTAAAGTTCCTATCTTTTAGTGATACATAACTGAAGTATTTAGTGATGACATATATTGATATCTTGGATTTGCTTTAACATACTCTGGGAATGGGGTATAGGTAGATAAAACACATTAAGTGAAATGTTAATAAAGACTTGGAAGCTGAGTAATGAAGACTTGGATATTTATTATATTTTCTCTCTACTTTTGTATAACTTTGAAATTTCCTAAAGAAGTTTTAAAAATACCAAATGGTCCTTTTTTTAAAAAAGAGGAGGCTCTTCAGTATGTACTGATGAAATGATCTTTAAAATTTAAGTGGAAAGTAAGGTAGAGCAGTGCATATGATGGGTTACTACTGGGGCTAACAAAGAGGAAAGAAAAAGAAGTGTACTCGTGTATGCTGGAATATTTCGGGAAGTCTTCATAAGAAGACAATGGTAGGAGACAAGGCTTGTGTGGTATGTACTGTTGAAAAAATAGATTCTCAAAAAAGTAGAAGTGGGAACCATAATTCTAGACACATCCACCTGTGTATACATAGAACAATAGAATGTGAATGCTGATGGGCTTTTAGAGATTATTTGGACCACCTCATTTTAAAACTGGGAAAGCTAAAGTCTAGAGAGAGAGTTTTTCTTTTTTCTTCCCTGTTGTATGAGTGATTGGGATAAAAGGCAGAACTGTAACCCAAGTCTCCTGACTGTCCTTCTCTTTAAAGTAGACAGCATACAGCTATGGTTTCAACTTTGACATCTTAAATTAGATTGAAATGTGATTAATGTGTTGATGCTACTTTGTGAACACAATACCTGCCTTTTTATACTGTATTCCTATTGTTCTAAGACTGTGCGGGGGGGGGGGGGGGGGGGTTGAATACTGTAGTTTTATGGGCGTCAGGAATGCTGTTGGTGGTTGCTGTTGGTGGTGGCTTTGTTTTAATGACCTCCGGAAACTTGAGTGTTCTAAAGATTTCATTCACTCCATTTGGCTTTCAGAAATGTGCTAAGCTATAATGCTTAGCATTCTTGGTCAGTTACAAAAGTCTTATGTGCTTATTCTAAAATATTCAAGCTTACACAGGTTTTAAAGTGAAATGTCTGCTCCTCAGCCCCGCCAGCTGCACTGTACAGAAGAAACAATCATTGTTTTTTTGGTTGAATGCTTTCAAATGGACATTTAAATTGAGGTTTTGAAGTTCCTGTCATGTTCAGAGAGTATAGGAAGCCTAACTTCTCCTGTAGGTACCTCAAACTGTTTTTTTCTTTTTCATATGATCCCCTCCTGTATTTATCTCTTGAGAAATGGGTATCTCTTGTCCACCTGTTGACCCCAGTAAGATGCCATAGCCTCTGCATCCCCTTTGAGACACCCTCGTCTCTGATTAGTTACCTGTTCCTGTCAACTATTTTCTAAATATGACTTGAGTCCACTTGCTGCTCCCCATCTCCAGGGATACTGATTATATTCAGATCCCTTATCCTCTTTAACTGACCTGTTCATCCACCTCCAGTTCATTACTCATTCAGCCTCCAGATGCAGGCTTCTGAAGCACAAGTAAGATTGATGATTTCCTCCCCCAAACCAGGGAGGATTCTCAGGTGCCACAACTCTTTAGTGCACTCACCATATGAACTTTTTATACTTGTCCCAGTCAAATTTAGCAGCCTCCTTCATCATGCACCCCACACCATATCAAACTACCTGAGTTTCTCAGCATCTCCTTTGCAATTGCAGTGTCCATTGCCTGGAACACCTCTTCTTTCTGGGCTCACTAAATTCCTCCTCTAGGCCCAGCTAAACTGTTCCCTCCTGAAAGTGTTCTGGGACCCTCTCAGAATCTTATTTCTTCCATAATGGTTCTTATCAACATGAAGTTGTGGCTGCTCGGGCCCTTCATTAGATCAAGGGTTGGAAAATTTTTTTACAAAGGACCAGGTAGTAGACATTTTTGGCTTTGTGGACCACATGATCTCGGTCAAAATTGCTCAGCTTTGCCGTTGTAGCTTGAAAGCAATCATATACTGCAGGTAAATGAATGAGTGTAGCTATATTTCAATAAACTTTTTGGACACTGAAATTTTGAATTTCATATAAATTTATATGTCAAAATACTTGTCTTTTGATTTTTTTCAACATTTTGAAAGACTATTCTTGGGTCATGGGCCATACAAAAACAGGTGGTATGCTAGATTTGGCCTATGGGCCAGGTTTCAGGCCTTGCAATAGAGGGCAGGCTGTTCAAGGGTAGGCTTTAATATATTTTTGTGCATCTCTGCTCCCCACACTCACCCCCATGCTTCAGTTCATTTCTAAAGCAAATAATGACTGGACAGCAGTTGTTTACTTGAATAACTGCTCAAGTAAAGAATTACCTATACATGGTAGTTTCCAGACAAATGTGAAAAATAGATGAGCTTCTTATTGCAAATGAGTATTCATTATATATATATTTATAAATGTTTTCAGAAAAGAAAATGTAAGAAGGTCCTGTCTGTGTATAAGACAAAGAGAAATACCCCTCTGTGTATAAGACAACTCTGCCAGGAAAGAGCTAATAAATAAGTAAATACTGTCTGCATGTGGGAAAGAAAATTGAAAATCCTTGATTTGAATCAAAGATCAGAGGAAAACACCTTCTCCATCTTTTTCTTTTCCTTATACCTGGCCTGAAGAAAACAGTGACATGGCTTTTATCCAGTGGCAGTTAATGTGTATTAGCTACATTGTGGATTTAATGGGCTCTTGGTGGCTTGGTGGTCCCAGTCAGACATGTAGATCATGGTTTGAATCCTGGCTTAGCACTGACCCTTTCTGTGCCCTTTGCCACCTTACCAAATAATCTAAGGCTCAGTTACTTCATTGCTGTAATGGTGAGAATTACATAATACTTGGTTTGCATGGTTGCTTGAAAATAGAGATAGTATAGTAAAAATAGAATATGTAAAAAGCCAGCCCTGACTGGTGTTGCCAGTGGTTGAGAATCGGACTGCAAACTGAAAGATTGCTGTCCCATTCCCACTCAGGGCACATGCCTGGGTTGCGGGCCAGGTCCCCAAATGGGGACAAACAAGAGGCAACTGATAGAGATGTTTCTTGTGTTTCTCTCATACATTGATGCTTCTCTTCCTCTCACTCTCCCTTCCTTCCCCTCTAAAAAAATAAATAAATAAAAGCTTTAAAAAATATATGTAAAAAGTCAGCACATAGCTTAAAGTAGAAACTGAATAAATACTGCCTGCTGCTGTTATTTATTTCCCCTTTGTATTAGTCTGTTTTCTTTCAGTATTTATAAGAGGTGTGTGGGGGGGGGGGATTAAGGTTTATAGGAACACATTGGATGTTCCAGTAAATTATATTCAACAGTGTACTTTCAGTCATTGTTTTTATACAACCTGCAGATACGGCCAAGTTTACTCATTATTTTAGTCTTTTTTTTTTTAGAAATTAAAAGCCACTGAATACTAGACAATATAAAGTGTTACATGTGCTTATCCTAATATTTAGACATTAATTTGGGAAGACAGAGCAGGATACTCTCACTTAGAAGTCTAGTATACTTGATACCCTGGGACTCATACTTAAGAATGATATCAGTTTATAATAGTTTGTGTGTGTGTCACTGCCTTTTCATATTGTTCTTCAGATACCTCATTGCTCCCAACGTAAAAATTGCCAGAATATCTGTTCACAGCATAGTATGTTTCTTTGGACAAAGCACAGAATTTCCTTTTTTGTTAAATAAATAAAACTGATTAGATAAAGTGAAGGGATTTTTATAAGGCATTTTGTAAACTGTTTATGTCTACTTGTTCCTCCTTTAGCAATACTTTGAGCTCCTGTGTGGGGGGGTGGTGGGGAGTAGAAACTAATGGGTAAAAGGGCTTTAAAAATCTAGGAACTGAAAATACTAATGCTTGGCCCTGTGATAATTCACTGATTTAATTTGAACAGGTTATTTCACCTCATACCCAGCTTTACTCATCTTCTAAACATAGGGTTGTTATGCACAAGAACTTAAGGCAGCTGTTCTGTTTAAAAAAAAAAAGGCAACTCCTCTATTTATTTGGAACTCAAGCAAGTGCAGATAATTATTCACTATTATGTTGGTCTTATTTTTAAGAAGGGACACATAAATGATTAAAAAGAGCACTCCACAAGGCATATCACAGATTTGATAGGCTGCAGTCCTCATGGCATCTGAGATTCTAGAAGAGCTCTCTGGCAGTAACAGCGGGGCTGAGGGGCTGTCAACTGCTGGGGTCCCCAGCATTGTTGGCATTGAGATCGTGTTAGGTGCATTCCTGTATGCAGTTTCCTGGAAATTAGTAATATGTCTAAGATACAGAGCTTGCTAATCAGGATTTCCCATCATGTAGATTATCACCATCGATAATCTAATTTTTAAGAAAACTGTTTCCAGAACTTTAATAATCTGGGTTACCTGGAATATATTTACTACTGCTGTACACTTGGTGGTGGGAATGGAAACTTACAGGACACCAGGGGTAGGTAGGGGTGATGGGGATAGCCCCTCCAACTAGTGCTCTGCAAATGTACATGTCCCCATTGGCTTGTCTCATCCCTACTGGAAGAGTCTAAGACTGTTGTTTTCCAAACTTGAAATATTCTTATGGTTGTCAACTAGAAATATTCATTAGACATGTCACAAACTACCAAACTTTTGTGTTCAGAGGACAGCCTCCCTGTGGTTCCTGCCTCCACTGAGCCTTTCACATTCTCCCTTGGAGGGCAGCTGTTGATCCAGCCAGTCACATCACATCCTGTCAGTCACCTGGTCCTGTGGATTCTTCCTTTTGTATATCTGTCACTTTTTTCTAACTCCCACTTCTGACCTCATTCTTTTTCAGCCTGAATTAACTACAGAAACCTATTCGGTTACCAGGCTTGTCTATCACCAGCCCAAGTCATATGACTTTTCTGAAACCCAGATTGTGTGATGTTATTTCTTTCTTCTTTTTTTTTAATCCTGAGGATATGTTTATTGATTTTTAGAGAGAGGAAAGGGAGGGAAAGACAGACATTGACGTGAGAGAGAAACATCAACTGGATGCCTCCCGTGTGCACCCTGACCAGGTATCGAACCTGCAGCCTGGGCCTGTGCTCTGATCAGGGATCGAACCTGCAACCTTGGTATATGCCCTGACTGGACACCAAACCTGTAGTCTTTTGGTGTACAGGATGACACTCCAACTGACCAAGCCACCTGCCCAGGGCACCCTATGTTGTTTCTTAAACCACTTCAGTGACTTACCCATTGCCTTTAAGTTGCCATCCAAACTCTATAATTGGACCTCTGCCCTTTTTCACCTAAGTAGTTCCTTCTGCATGTTCTCTGGATTCCTTTTTAAAAGCAGTTGTTTGTTCATTCAGTCATGGGTCCATTCTTTCATTTGCTCTTCAGACATTTATTGGCCACTTATATGGGTCAGGCTCTATGCTTAGGAATTGGGTGTGAGGCAGTCAGCTGAACAGATCTTTAGACATTTTACTGACCTCTCACACTCTTAATCAGATGCACTAGGTTGTACCGCAATAACAAATTTGCCCCCAAATCTCCCTGTTTTAACACAATAGTTTATTCCTTGTTATGATGTCTATCAATCATAAGTTTTCAGAGGCTCTGCTTCACACAGGAACTCCCTTCCATTCAGGGACTCAGGCTTATAGCTTCACCAACTGGAACTCACCTTGCCTTCGGGCACTGTGACAGAGGAAGAGAAAGACTGGATAGGCTTCTCCTTGCCTTAGAGCAGAAGTGACCTGTCACATTTCATTAGCCAGGACTAGTCAAACGGCCCTACCTAACAGCAGGGGGGCTGGATGCTATAGGTAAAAACATGAAATACATATAGTGAGCATATGGTTTCTGATAACAGTCACTGAAATTTATTTAGTCACCTCTCTTCTTATTGGTCTCATCCACTATACTTTACATTTCTCAATAGCTGAAGCTGTATTTGCCTTTTGTGTCCCAAGCACATGGGCACATTGTTCACTTCTGATGATTTTTTCTTTTCTAGTAAATGTTCTTCTTAAGCTTGGATTCAATTCAAGTCACTTCCTTTAAGAAACCTTCCCATACCCTCCCTCTGCTGCGCCCCCAGCCTGGGCCAGGTGTCTCTTCTCAGTGTCATTGTGGTATCCTGTGCACACTTCAGCCAGACCACTCCTTACCCTGTGTGATTACTTTCTTTTCCCCTTTTCTCTCTCCCCTCAGTTTCTTTAGGGCAGGGACTGTGGCTTTCTTTTATATTCTTTTGAAAATTTGTATTAAGCAATATTAAAGCAGTGTTTTAAAACCTAAGAAATAAAGCATTACTGTTTTTACCTGAAGCCCTTTATGTAAATCTCCCCCCATTAGGTTTACCATTTCCACATATTTCTTTATTCTTCACTGTATACATGTCCCTAATCAATATAATGATTTTTCTCTGTGTCCATGTGTATAACAGGTTTTTTCAGCGGGGTCACCTGCATCATGAATCTAGGAGTTCATATGTGTGTGGTGTGTTCTCTGGGTACACTTTATACATCTCTGCATGCACTGATATTACCTGTCTCTATGACAAGTTTTATAAAAGATCTGATACCTGGTTGGCCGCTACCCCTCTGATCTGCATCAAAATTGCACAAGTTTTAATTTCTGTATTTCCTGTTGCTGGCTTATGATAGTGCTTAATGAATGTGTGTTGAATAAATGACAAATTCTGTGTTTTTTTCTTAGTGTGTCATTTTCAGAGCTTTGTCATTTAATTTCTTTTTAGATAATTTTGTATTTAAAAATCAAGCTTCTGAATAAGAATTTAGTGACTAGAACACCACTTACTATTTTATAAGGTAGGAAGGGAGTAAAGCTTCTGACTAAAGTAAAGAATATTTTGGATGTTTTTCTTTTCCAGTAAATGCTTGATGGGTTGTCAGGGAAACTTACTGGGGAGAGCTATTTACTGGTAGTAGTGTTTGTTTTGAAGTGTGACTATAAAGCCTCAGTATTATGTAGACTATTACCTCGTATAGGCCATGCTTTGAATATGCAAAACAATAACACTTGCTAGATTTACTAATTAATATTTCACATTGATTGAAACTTAGAAATTAAATTGTACTTTATGTTAGATGTTTCCTTTTCTTTGCTTTACATCTGAAATATCCCTGTAATAAAGGTCTTTCATTTGAACTATAGCCTAACTGGATGGTCCTAGGCAGCCTTTGAAGCAAATGCTTAGGTTTAGAATGGCTGGTAAACAGTTTGCCAGGAAGTGGGGCAACTGTGGGAAGAAGGATACATATTATTTACATAATAAATTAGTGAAGGATTAACCCTCTTTTATACCTCTAGAGTCTTTCTTGCAGATTAGGTGGATATGACTTGAATGCCATTGTCTAGAGTTTTCTTTGGAAGAATTTAAAAAAATTTTTAACTTGAATTAACATAATTATATTTGGGTTCTTTTTTTGACAAGGAATTTTTTAAAAATACAAGATTGTCCACAGTTATTGGGGAGAATGGGTGTTAACAATGATCCCCTTCATTTTTTATGGAAAAAGTATATTATTTTAGTGTTATAACTTAATATTACAAAACTAAGGATAACCTTCTGTATGGCCACTCTCCTGGAGTCTAAATTCTAAAGAAGAAAGTAGTGGCATTGACTCTTTTAGCTTTTAAAGAATTACTATAGTCCTGGCTGGTGTGGTTCAATGGATTGAGTGCCAGCCTGCGAACCAAAAGGCTGCTGCTGATTCGATTCACGGGCAGGGCACGTGCCTGGGTTGCAGGCCAGGTCCCCGGTTGGGGGAATGTGAGGGGCAATTGATTGATGTATTTCTTGCACTTCGATGTTTCTTTCCCTCTCTTTCTCCCTCCCTTCCCTTATCTCTAAAAAAAAAATATTTTTTAAAAATAAAGAATATTGTAATCTTAAAACCAGTTTTATTTTATTATGTTCACATAACATAACATTAACTATTTTTAAATGAAGAAGTCAGTGGCATTTAGCAACCACCACTTCTATCTAGTTCCAAAACACTTTTCTCATTCCAAAATAAAACCCTGTACCTTAAGTAGTTACTCCCCATTTTTTCTTTCCCCCAGTCCCTGGTAACAATCAGCCTGCTTTCTATCTGTATGGATTTACCTGTTCCGCATGTTTCATAAAAACAGAATCATACAATATGTGACTTTTTTATTCTGGCTTTCACTTAGCATAATGTTTTCAGAGTTCATCCACTATGTAGCCACATTTTGTTTATCCATTCATTGATGGACATTTGAATTACTGCTACTTTTTAGCTATTGCAAATAATGTTGCCCTGAACATTTGTGTGTAAGTGTTTGAGTACCTATTTTTAGTTCTTTGGGATTTTCTGTTCTGAGAGTGGAATTCCTAGATTATATTTTAATTTTATGTTTAACTTTCTGAGGAACCACCAAATTGTTTTTCATAGTGCCTGAACTGTTTTACATTCCTACCAGTAATGTGTAAGGGTTCCCGTTTCTCTACATTCTGTCAGTACTTGTTATTTTTAAAATTACAGCTATTCTAATGGGTATAAAGTAGTATCTCATGGTGGTTTTACTTTGCACTTCCCCAGTAACTAATGATGTTGCACCTTCTCATGTGCCTCTTGGCTATTTGTATGTTTTCTTTGGATAAATGATGTTTGTCTTTTTGTTACTGAGTTGTGAGAGTTCTTTATATATTTTGGAGTATCACAGCTATTTTGGATATTATACTCATCACATAGATGACTTTTTCTCCCACTCTGTAGGTCATCTTTTCACTCTTTTTAAAAAATATAATATTTTATTGATTATGCTATTGCAGTTGTCCCAATATTCCCACTTTTGCCCCCCTCCACCCAGCACCACCCCATTCCCTCCAGCATCCCCTCCTTAGTTCATGTCCATGGATCATGCACATAAGGTCGTTGGCTACTCCATTTCCTATACTGTTCTTAACCTCTATTAACCTGTCTATTTTCTCCCCCAGCCAATTTGTTCTTTCTTTTCACATTCTTAATGCACTTTGGTGCACAGTAGTTTTTAATTTCGATGAAGTCCTGTTTATTTTTCCCTTCATTGCTCATGCTTTTGGTGTCAATGATTAAGAATTTGGCATATCTTTCCAAATTCAAAGTCATGAAGATTTACCTCTGTTTTATCATTTTAGCTCATACGTTTAAGTTGTTAGTCCATTCTGTGTTAATTTTTGTATATGGTATAAAGCAAGAGTCCAGTGAGGACTCTTTAAAAACAAAAGCTCAGGCAACCTTTTGGCTTCCTCTCGAATCTCCGTCTGGTTCAGCCTCCTCATCTCCACTCCTTCCTCTACCATGTCCCCAAGGGTATCCAATAAGACCTGCAAGGTGAACACCTCTGGCCCTCAGACCTTAGCAGTTACTTGTACTGAAGTGGGCCCTGTACCCACATCAGCTCCTCAGCCTTTTCCCAGTTGTCCTGGACACCAAAGTGAATCTGGCCAGGGGCTATAGCAAGGCTGGGAGTATGGGGAGCATCACAGCTCTCTAAGTGACCATAGCCCGCTGAGTCCTTGAAGCTGAGGTGGACCCTAGCATCCAGGCCATGCACAATCAAGAGAAGGAGTAGATCAGGAGCCTCAACAACAAGTTTGTTTCCTTTCATCAATAAGGTGCAGAGTCTGGAGCAGCAGAATAAGATTCTGGAGACCAAGTGGAACTTCCAGCAGCAGCAGATGACTCGCAGTAACATGGACAGCATGTTCAAGAGCTACATCAACAACTTTCAGTGGCAGCCGGACACACTGGCCCAAGAGAAACTGAGGCTGCAGGCAGAGGTTGACAACATGCAGGGACTGGTGGAGGACTTGACGAATAAGTACAAGAGTGAGATCAACAAGCACTCAGAGTTGGAGAAAGAATTTGTCCTCATCACAAAGGATGTAGATGAGGCTTACATGAACATGACTGAGCTGGAATCCCACCTGGAAGGGCAGACTGATGAGATCAACTTCTACAGGCAGTGGTAGGATGAGAAGATTTGTGAGCTGCAGTCCCAGATCTCTGACACATCCCTGGTGCTGTCCACAGACAACAACCACTCCCTGGAACTGGATGGCATTATCGCCAAGGTCAAGGCCTACCATGAGGAGATAGCCAACCACAGCTCAGCTGAGGCTGAGACTGTGTACCAGATCAAATATGAGTAGCTGCAGACATCGTCTGGGAAGCACAGAGATGATCTGCGTTGCACGAAGACAAACTTCTGAGATGAACTAGAATATTAGCCCACTCCCAGCTGAGATCAGGGCCCTCAGAGGTCAGAGAGCTTCTCTGGGAACCACCATCACTGATGCTGAGCAGTGTGGGGAGCTGGCTGTCAAGGATCCTCAGGCAAAAGTGGCTGAGCTGGAGGCCACTCTGAGAACCACTAAGCAGGACATGGCCGGACAGCTGCATGAGTACCAGCTCGTGAACACCAAGCTAGCTCTGGATGTGGAGATGGCCACCTACCACAACTTGACAGAGGGTGAGGGAAACCAGCTGGAGTCTGGGATACAGAACATGAGTATCCATACCAAGACCACTAGCGACTACTCAGGTGGGCTGAGCCCAGCTTACGGGAACCTCAGCTATGGCCTGCGCTTCCAAACCAACTTGGGCTCTGGTGGGGGCTCTTGCTCCTTCAGCAGCACAAGTACCAGTTTCTCCAAGAGAGGGGTTGTGAAGAAGATTGAAACCTGAGATGGGACGCTGGTATTTGAGTCATCTGTGGTCCCTACTGCCCTGAGAGCCTGTGGGAAAGGAGCTATGCAGGGAGAACGGCGGGCATAGGCTCAGCCCCAGTCCTCAGCTCACCCTTGGGGTAGAGGAGTTTACATGCCCCCAACTAATCATGTGGGTTGTTTCCCCCAAAATATCATCTCAGCTGGCTCTGTCAACCCTAAAAGAAAATATGATAAAAAATAAAGCAAAATTTTGTGAAACCTTCACTTTGTACTTTTTTGAAAAATATATAATAATTATATTTTCCATTACCATTTAGTCCCTTTATACCTCCATCCCCCCAGCAATCACCACCCTGTTGTCCATGAGTCCTTTTTTGCTCAAAACTTCCACCTCCCAACCTCTCCTACCAACTAGCTGTCATCTGTTCTCCATCTGTGAATCTGTCTCTGTTTTGTTTGTTAGGTTTGTTCATTAGATTCCACATATGAATGAACTCACATGGTATTTGTCTTTCTCTGAGTGGCTTATTTCACTTCAAATAATGTTCTCCAGGTCCATCCACACTGTTGTAAAGGGAAATATTTTCTTCTTTTTTATGACTGAGTAGAATTCCATTATGTAAAGGCCCCATAGTTGTTTTATTCACTCATCTATTGATGAACACTTGGGCTGCTTCCATATATATCTTGGAGATTGTAAATAGCACCGCAGTGAACATAGGGGTGCTTATGTTTTTTCTCATTAGTGTTTTGGGTTCCTTCAGATATATTCCCAGAAGTAGGATTGCTGGGTCAAAAAGTAGATCCATTTTAAATTTTTTGAGGTATCTACACATTGCTTTCCACAGTGGCTACACTAGTCTGCATTCCCACCAACAGTGTAAAAGGGTTCCCCTTTCTCCACATCATTGCCAGCAAGTATTATTTTTTGATTTATCGATGATAGCCATTCCAACAGTTGTGAGATTATATCTCATTGTGGTTTTTATTTGCATTTCTCTGATGATTAGTGATGTTGAACACCTTTTCATGTATCTGCTGGCCATCTTCATACATCTGTATGTCCTCTTTGGAGAAGTGTCTGTTCAGGTTCTTTGCCCATGTCTTAATTGGGTTGTTTTTTTGTTTGTTTTGATTTTTGTAAGTAGTTTATAAATTTTGGATATTAACCCCTTATCAGATGCATCGATAAATGTGTTCTCCCATTCTATGGGTTGTCTTTTTATTTTGTTGTTGATTTCCTTTTGCACTAAAAAGTGCAAAAACTTTTTAGTTTGATGAACTCCCATTTGTTTATTTTTCTTTTGTTTCCCTTGCCTGGAGAGATATATCCAATGAAAATTTTCTATGAGCAATGTCTGAGGTGTTGCTGCCTATGTTTTCTTCTAGAATTTTTTATGGTTTTTGGGTCTTATATTTAAGTCTTTTATCCATTTTGAATTTATTCTTTTGTGTGGTATAAGAAGATGGTCTAGTTTCATTTTTCTGCATGTATCTGTCCAATTTTCCCAACATCATTTATTGAATAAACTATCTTTAGCTCATTGTATGTGCTTTCTTCCTCTGTCAAATATTAATCGACTGTAAAGGTGTGGGTTTATTTCTGGTCTCTCCATTATGTTCCATTGATCTATGTGTCTGTTTTTATGCCAGTACCAGGCTGTTTTGATTACTATGGCCTTGTAGTATAGTTTGATATTAGGTAGCATGATTCCTCCAACTTTGTTCTTCTTTTTCAGAGTTGCTGTGGTTCCATATAAATTTTGGAAATATTTGTTCTAGTTCTGTGAAACACATCATTGCAATTGTGATAGCAGTTGCATTGAATCCATAGATTGCTTTGGGTAGTATGGACATTTTAATGATGTTACTTCATCCTATCAATGAACATGGTATGTGCTTCCACTTATTTGTATTGTTTTTCAGTTTCTTTCTTCAGTGTCTTGTACTATCCAAATACAAGTGTTTTACATCCTTAGTTAGATTTATTCCTAGGTATTTTATTCTTTTTGAAGCAATTATGAATGGGATTGTTTCTTAATTTCCCTGTTAGTTTGTTATTGGCATATAAAAATGCAACTGATTTCTGAATATTAATTTTGTATCCTGCTACTTTTCTGAATTTATCAGTTCTAGTAATTTCTTGGTGGTATCTTTGGGGTCCTCTATGTACAGTATGTCATCTGCAAATAAAGACAGTTTTACTCCCCCCCCAATTTGGATGCCTTTTTTTTCCTTCTTATCTGATTGCTGTGGCTAAGACTTCCAGTTTTATTTTGAATAAGAGAGGTAAAAGCGGACATCCCTGTTTTGTCCCTGATCTTAAGGGAAATGCTTGTAGTTTTTGCCTGTTGAGTATGATGCTGGCTTGGGTTTGTCGTATATGGCCTTTTTAAAAAATTTTTTTATTTTAATCTTTGTTCAAGTACAGTTTTCTCCCTTTTACTCCCATTCCAGCCCACCCACCCAACCCTCCCCACTTCCCTCTCATTACCACCCTCCCCCTAGTTTTTGTCCATGTGTCTTTAAATTTGTTCCTGTAAACCCTTCCCATTCTCCCTTGAAATTCCCTCTTCTCTCCCCTCTGGTCACTGTCAGTCTGTCCTCTATTTCAGTGACTTTGTTTATATTTTGCTTTTTCTTTGTTTTGTTGTTTAGGTTCCTGTTAAAGGTGAGATCCTATGGTATTTGTGTATATGGCCTTTATAATGTTTAGGTACATTCCCTCTATTTCCACTTTGCTGAGAGTTTGTTTTTTTTTAATCATAAATGGGTGCTGAATTTTATCAAAAGCTTTTTCTATATCTGTTGATGTAATCATGTGTTTATCATCCTTCCTTTTGTCTATGTGGTAAATTATATTTATTGATTTGTGAATGTTGTAGCATCCTTGCATTCCCAGAATAAATCCCACTTGACCATGTTCTTGCTCTTGCTCTTCTCCTTCTGGCATCCCAATGATTTGGATGTTGGAACATTTAAAGTTGCCCTGGAGGTTCCTAAGCCTCTCCTAATTTTTTTGAGTTTTTGTTTCTTAGTTCTGTTTAGGTTGAATGTTAATTTCTTCCTTTTGTTTCAAACTGTTGATCTGAGAGTTTCCTTCTCGTCACTGTTGGTTCACTGTATATTTTTCTTTATTTCACTTTATACAGCCTTCACTTCTTCCTGTACTTTGCAGCCATGATCAACCATTTCTGTGAGCATCCTAATTACCAGTGTTTTGAACTCTGCATCTGATAGGTTGGCTATCTCTTCATTGTTTAGTGTTTTTCTGGAGCTTTGATCTGTTCTTTCACTTGGGCCATATTTCTTTGACTCAGCATACTTGCTGTGTTGTAAGTGGTGGAGCCTTAGGTGTTTAACAGGGCAGGGCAACCCGCTTCTCTGAGTTGTGGCACTGTGTGGAAGGGGGAGGGGTCAGAGAGGGAACAATGCAGCTTACTTAGCTCTTGCCGCCCTGCTTTCAGTCACTTCCCCTGCTTCCTACAAGCAACTGGTGCCCTTCCAGTTGCTGCCCTAGTGCTGATTCCTAGGTGGGTGGGCTTGTGTACATTCTAGAGGACTCCTTGGGCCACTCAGACTCTCCTGAGAGACTGGTTCAACCCCCGCTGCCACAACCTCCACAGGTTTTACAGCTAGAGGTTATGAGACTTTAATTCCCAGTGCTGGGACCCTGGGTTGCATGGTCTGTATTGCTCGCTCCCCAGTTGTCCTCCCATTTTTATCTTTATGAGAATGTAGGACCACCTGGTCTACCTAACTTTTGAGGTTTTTAACCACTATGTGACCTGTGTGACTTTCAGGTGCTACTCGTGAGCAGTAGTCGCCATCCAGACCGATGGATTGTCCCAGGAGGAGGCATGGAGCCTGAAGAGGAGCCGAGCGTGGCAGCAGTTCGTGAAGTCTGTGAGGAGGTATGCGCTGAGAAAAAAGAGCATGGTGTACCCTGTAGACGTGAAGCTTTCCTGTATGTAGTTTTTTGTTTATTACCACTCACTGATAAACATAACTCATGATCATAGAAGGCATTTGACAGTTACCACGTGCCTCCTGCAGTCAGGTTCTGACATGGTGATGTTTATTAGACACCGCCCTACACAGGGCAAGTGTTCATAGTGGTGACTGTGTCTGATTATACCAGACAGCCCTGTGATTTCCCTTGGATCTCTTCCAATACTGCATCTCTTACCTGTAGCAGAACATCAGGAATCAAATAGTTTATCAGCCCTAAGAAATAAGAAGAGCAGGCCATGTTGGTATAAATGTCTCTTTCTCATTAACCTTTGGATGGGGAGGAGGTGGCCCTAGTTTTCCTGTTTCCTCAGTCCTGACCATAGAACAGTGGCTAAAGCAACACTTCTGTTAGCCAGAAGCTGTTAATGGTGCAGCTCTAGAGATAATGGTATCTTTTTTAAAAAGTTTAATCACGTGATACTCAACATACATATGTTCAGTTTCTGGGCCATTCCCAATACATCTAACTAGATACTTGAGAATAAACAGTCAGAAGAAGTAAAATCTTAGACCCTATTCCCTCACTTCAAGAGCTTACAGTTGGGTTGGGGAAACTAAGAAAGAGATTGCAATTCAAAACCAGGAAGAAGGAACTAATGTTTCCTGCCTCTTGGGGAAACACCACTCTCTGCTCTGCTTATGTTACTCATTGAGGAACTCCTAATTGGTGCTTTAAATTTCATTATTCCTGTTTACTTCCCCTTACCACATCAGTAGTATTTTTAGATCCATTTTTTTGTTCCAGAGGGGATGTAAGACTGATTCTAAGGACATATAAAATGACACTTAGAACAAGTCTAAATTCTACATTTCTTTTGGGTCCAGCACTTGCTGAAGTCCATTTAGGCTAATCTTACTTTTGGAATACTCCACGAATTCTTGTGTCCCTCTCATTATATGCCTGGTATCTGCAATTAGATTGTAATCTCTGAGGACAAAGATTATGTTTCCTACTATAAATCTTCCCTTTCTGTGCCTAATTCACAGTTAGGTGGACAGAAGTAATTATTGCATGCTTGTGTGACAGATGAAATAATAAAAACCCTGCAGAAATACCCCAAATGGAAATTATTAGCATTCTTTGTGGAGGATTCCAAAGGTTTGACTATTCAGATAAGTGCAATAGGGCAGTTGGTGGACCTCAGCTGCATCCTTTCAATTTAAGTCCATTTTGCTCCTCTGGTAGGTTCTAAGGCACTTAAGGCAAAGTGATGTTTGACAGAGTACTGTGGCAGTTGTACTCTGACATGTTGGAAGCCCTGAAATAGAATGAGGGTTCTAGAATTGAAAGATAGGAAAAAGTCCAGAGACCCTGTTCCAAACTTACTACTTGGTTTTAGGACCTGTGAGGTGAACTCTGACAGCTCTACCTTTGTAGGGGACAGTGGGATTGGCCATGTCTCGGGAAAGCTTATATTAGTTGTTGTTACTGTTCTCGTTTGGTTTTTGAGTGTTGTGGCTGGACGGTCCCTAGGTTGTGCAGGTGCCGCTAAGATGTAGAAAACTAGATGATTGCCATAAGAGGTGCAGCAAGGGATAGGACAGGATACAGGGTGCCGTGCCTTTGTTTCCTGGAAATTCTGCACCATCCTTCAGTGAGTGAAAGGGAGAATAGAGTGAAGTAGGAATAAAGTACTTGGTACGTGAGAAAGTGAATGACCTAACACAGATAATTAAACACTATTTCTCATATGTTCAGTGTCTGATCTACCTCCTCTCTTGAAGGGAATCCTGAGCTTAAAAATTAAACTGAGCCTGCCATTCTCAACCCTGAAGAGTCCTGTCTGACTTTGAGCAAAATTTTCTCCCCCAGTCCAAGGAGAGTCATGCCATACCTTGTACCTTATTCCATTATATTGAGAGGGTAAAGAAATGTCTGTGACTGCTTGGACATTAGAATAAGTTATCACATACAAATATTTGTACAAACAATTAAAAATTAAAGAAATATGTCATTACAAAACCAAACCTTTCAGTGGCTTCCATCAAAATAAAATGGAGGGGTTAGTTTTTCCAATTCCATGCGTAACAACAGAGAATAAGACTTGGAATCGAAGAGGATGTGGTTGATGTTTTTTATTGCCCTTAAAGGGTAGCTTTAATAATCCGAAGTCGCTATTCAAGGATGTATTTAGTTTTCAAAACATTATGACTTTTTTCTTGTACACATTCAAAAACTTTGTTCTTTCATAATGCTTATAGATCAGATTGCTCTGTAAGCAGAGGAGATTTTACTAGTCACTTTCTTTTTAAAGATCTTATTTATTTTTAGAGAAATGGGAAGGGAGGGAGGAAGAGAGAGAGAGAAACATCAATGTGTGAGAGGTACATTGACTGGTTGCCTCTCACACACCCCTAACCAGGGTTCTGACCCACAACCCAGGCATGTGCCCTGATATGAAATGGAACCAGTGACCCTTTGGTTCGCAGGCTGGAACTTAATCCACCGAGCCACACTAGCCAGGACTATTAGTCACTTTTAAGAGGCCTTTGGATAATACTTACATCAGTTAATTGAAGACTTTCAGATGTTTCGGTTGCATTTACAGATTTTACATATCTGACTGCTCTTTAAAGAATTTCAATTATCTGACTTTCTGACTTAAAAAACAAAGACCTCACAAAACTCTTCAACAAAAATGTCCTATGATTCTCATATATTAAACTTACACCTTACAAATAAGGTGAGTCTTAGGTTCTTTAAATACAAGGGGGACCAAAAACAAAACAGAATTTATTTATTTAAAAATTGTGTATTTTTCTTACATATTTAAAAGTACTCTCCATTTGATGCAATACACCTGTTGACACGTGTTTTCCACTGCTCAAAGCAGTTTCTGAACTTGTTGATTTTGATACCTTCTAGTGCTTCTGCCATTTTTTTCTTTCACCTCTTCCATATCAGCAAAACATTTCCCTTTGAGACATTTTTTTCATCTAGGGAAACAAACAAAGGAAGAGTCACTTGGGACCAGATCAGGTGAATAGGGAGGGTGGGGCACGGGGTCATTCCAGTTTTGGTCAGAAACTCCTGCACGCTGAGTGCTCAGCGCAGTGTGGGCAGGTGCACTCTCAAATCACCCATCGTGAAATCGGCAAATGCGTTGAAAGAGTCTTTAAAAAAAAAATCACTGAAGCTAAACGCAGCCTCTCACAACAATGCCAGCTGTTACAGATGGGTTCCTAGAACTCACCTAGCAGAGGAATCCTGTACTATAAGGCCCCGCCCTCCAGAGGATAATTTTGGTTTTTTGGGGGTCCCCTTTGTATTCCCATGGTGTATGTAAACTTAAAACTTCCAACTTAAAATCTTAAGTCAGAAATAAATTAATTATATTTTCAAACTTGAGGTTACAATCTAATAGGCCAAATTCTTTTAAACATTACAAAATATGTCTGGTCTCCTTCTTAATATAGAATTTACTATGACTTTGATTCTCAAACATTTCTATATTTCATTCTAAATATTTCCGGTACTGAAAGATGCTTACCCACCAAAGAAACTGGCCCTCCCTGTAAATGAGGTCAGGACTCTTGGGTGGCCTGGTGGGAAACACTAATCCAGTTCACTGTCAGTCTCTCAGGACTCTCTTACTTCACAAGACTGGTGGTCATGCAGGCCGCACGTGTGGGAATGGGTATTGGGTGAGCAGTCTGCAGCATCCGGCACATCTGGCTAACTCTGCATCTTAATCTAAGAATTGCTTCTCTCATGAGGTCTTTCTGACCCTGTAGACTTGTTTCTTTCTGTGTGCCCAGTTTAATCTGCACTTCTAGCATCATGGTGTTGATCATCTTTTATTGGTACCACATGCTTAAGTCTTCTGTGCTAGCCTCTATCTATACTCTGTGTAGTCAGGTACCATTCTTTCTTGCTCACTATTGAATCCCCAGTGCTTAACATAGAGCAAGTGCTTACGAAAACACAATTTTTGTATTTTATAATTATTACTATTATTAATGTGACCTCGAGAGCAGCCACGTAAATGCAGTTGAGTTAGATACTTTCAGGTTGTTAAGAGTTAACGTGCCTGCAAGGCCTTCAGTTAAATGAGGAAGAACATAACAGTATTGCAGCAGCTGCCCAGCCAGGCTGTGCAGAAATAAAACCTTGGGTCACTGTGCACAGACAGGTCTTACTCACAGTGGGTGGACATTGGGCATGCCATGTAACACAAGCAGCCTGGTCGCTGCACTGATGGCCCTGACCCTCCCTTCCAATGTGGAGGAGCTGCTTTTGTAACCTCAGCCTCCTGGCTTCTGCTTACCACTTTTTGTTTTGTGTTTTTCCTCCCTGGTCACCACTCACCTGTCCATCAACTCTTTGTATCTCACTTTCAGTCTTCCTAGGAGAGACTCTGATTGGTTTTGCCTTGTTATGACCTTTGGGCAGAGTTGCCAGGCCACATTGTCAGCTTCTGGGCATTTTGAAGATGTTTGCTGTGCCTTTGCCCCAGTTGCTGATTTCTTGTTTCTCTAGCTGTGCTGAGAGTGGCAGGTTCATGTGCTATGAGCATAGCAACCTGTGCTTCAGTACTATCTGCAGCAGCTCTCCCAAGGGTCCTCTGTATATAGTGAAAAGATATTTATGAATACAGGAATATGTTTGCAACCCATTCCTAGGTGATCAAAGCTGCCTACAAAACAACATTTATGATACAAAATCGTTTATTGGGGGAGAAATGTGTGTGTAACTATTTCTGTAGAAAGAATAGATAGCACTGCTATACACTTACTATGTGCTAAGTTCTGTTCTCAGCGTTTTGCATATATTGCCTCACTTAATTCTCACCATACCCTGTGAGATAGGAACTATTTTTATTTACGTTTTACAGAGGAGAAAAAGACTGAGGTTCAGTGAGAGTAAATAGGTTGTCCATACAAATTGTGTCCAACTAAATGTGCTCAAGTGCTTAGTAAGATTTGCATCCAGAACATCTAGTCAAAGCACCCACACTCCTAATGCTGTGCTCCTTGAAAGCATGTTCGCCCACATATTCACAGTGGTTATCTTGAGTTAGTTCATAGGTTTTCAACTTTTTCTGCATTAAACATGTATTTATTTTGTTACTAGAAGAATGTTCTGTATAAAGACGAATGGACTGAGATTAATAAGTAGTTTATTGTGGCAGGGCTAGGAACCATCAAACTCAGCCTGTTCGGAAGCTTTGTTCAGCCAGTTTAAAAGTTTCAGCATAGTGTCTGAACTTCAGAAACAGATAAATCTGTAGAGCTTGAAACATTAGCAATTACATATAAAGAGCTAACCTATTCCCTTTTGTGAACTGGCCTCCATTTTTTTTTTAGTTGCTTATAGTTAAAATCCTATTATAGTGACTCTCAAAGGGTTAGAGGGAGAGGCTTTTTCCCAGTGCCACTAGGGGCCTTGGTAACAGTGCATCTGAAGCCCAGGGCAGCAGAGGCTTGCTGGAGCAGCCTGTGATACTCTCTCTGTAACAAAAAAGAAAAGCACCTCTTTGTGTGTTTTCAGAGCTATTCTTTCTTGCTGATCAATGGAAAGGTAAAACTGTTGTCTGACAGGGAGAAAAGAGAGAAGCTGTGTCTGAAGCTATTATGTCTTCTGTTCGTCTGTTAACATTTCCATTTCATTTACTCACTCCCACCTCAGCCAAATTATTACAAAGATACAGGGCATCTGAAAACTGAAACAGAAAGAGAAAAATTATGTGCCTACCTTCAACTTCATTCTCTTCAAGGTTGACAATGTTGTGGGTTATCTATCGCCTTTAGAAAAATGTAGTCAGTGATGATAATTGAGAATGTGCAGCCAAATGCCCATTCCTTTTATCTGCTTCTTCGTGTCAGCAAGGCCCACATCTATGGAACCATTTCTAGCATATAAAGTAGGTAGCCTGATAATTTACCTGTGACATAGGCCTGGCTTTAAAAAAACAAACAAAAAGGTAGCTTGTTCTCTGACTTTCTCACGTGTCCTGATACTACATTTCTTTGCTGCTGCTTTGGCTCTTACCACTTGTTGCTTTGTCATATAAACTCACCATCTCAGAGATTTCTTCCATTTAGTGGCGTTTCCTTAGACTTCTTCGTACCTTGGTACCCTCCTTCAAGTTGTTGATGCACACTGTCTTACATAAAGTAAATTTTATACTTTCATTTAAGAAAGTTTTTTGAATGTCTGGATGCCTTAATATAGTACAAGGATCATAACCACCTCAAGAGTTCAGAGCTGTTTCATAATTATTTATAGCCTTACTCATCTAATGTCAGCCTATCAAGAATTTATTGTAACCCTTCTTGATTTCATTTGTATTTTCATATAAGAACATGGAAAACGCCATAGTGAACTTTATTTTTAAAATCTATCTTCTTAGTCCAGTTCCTGTACTGTGTGTTTCCTCTTCCTGCAAATAAATGTTTGTACTACTCTCTTGTATGTATCCTAGCAACCAGAAGTCTCCAAAGGATATCTCAGCACTGTCTCTAACAGGGGCAGTTTTCTGTCTCTTGTTATACACAAGTAGAATATTTTAGAAGCTTGTGACTACTTGGGAATAATTTATGATACAATTTTGTTAACCTTTTTTCTTAGCTCGTAAGTATTTGATTCTTTTGAAATGGAGAAAAGAATGAAGGCTTTGTGTGTCTGTGTTGTATTTTGGTCTTTACAGTCTGAATAGCTGTGAATAGAAAGTGGGGATAAAGTACCACAGAATTATTAAAGAATAACATGATTTTTTTAAAAATCCAGAACTTTAATGACAAAGTATGTATCATAATATATGAAGTATTTTCAATCATTTCAACATCCTAAACAGGGCAAAGGTATGTTCATAGACCAGGGTCCTGCAGCTCATACACTTGTAGGGAAGGGGGCAGGCGGTTGGTGGTGGGTGTAGCTCTGACTGAGAGTGAGGAGAGCCTGCCCTAGTCCCTGCTCCGGCTCAGCCGGTAGTCATCCCATGGCAGTGAAGACCCACTGTGGCTGTGACATTTCAAGAGAGACTTGAAGCTGGATTCTCATATCATATCCCCTGATCTTTCAACGTAGACAACTAATTTTTGCAAAGTTTGTTCATCAATATAATATAAGCATATAGATGAAGAGAAGCAGCAACAGTAGTACTAAAAGACACATATTGAAAAACATCTATAAGATGTGTTCTTAATTAGGTGGATGAGCTGTGTTCTAGGTTTTTACTTTATTCTGACCCATAAACTAAGCTCCAGCTTCTTGGAAGAACTCAGTTTTATTTTTTTAGTCTTCTAAACAAGTGAAAGCAAATAAAGGTTTTTAACCTTGGGAATATTTCAGTGTTTAGTGGAAATGTTAATAAGAGAAAATACTCATATATCCAGATGTAAATTACTGTAAATCAAAGGAGATCACAAATCATCCCCATTTGTTTGTTGAAAAGTAGGCTTCATTTAGATAGCATTTTCTGAATTTCTATTTAATTTATAAGGAATTTTAAATCACACAAATAGAAACTATTAGTAGTAAGGTATATGTATGGCTATTCACATCTATAAATCTATATTAAAAATAAAAAAGAGGTACAAAAATAGAAGAAATTTTCTATATGTTTGAAATTGTTCAAAATAAAAAGTTGGACAGAAAATAGCCACAAATATTTATCATGTGCTAAAATATATTTAAGATCTTAAGGAGGAAACTATGAAGTACAACAGTATGCTAAAGACCACTCTTCCTGAGATAAGTTGTGTTTTTGTAAATACTGCCATGTCTTCATTTTTACTTGGTAAGGAGACATATTTTTAGCTCCTTTAGTGATCACATTATAAAATGTAACAATTTTCATGTCTCTTAATACATTATATGTAATGATCTTATTCTGATGATTTATTCTTTTTAAATAAGTTAGGGGATGTGATTTAAAATTCTAGGAGAGCCTTTGTTCACTTAACAGGGACATATATTTTTGTGTGTGGAAGCATCCGTATCCTGTCCTCCTATGAAAAGCATATGCACAAAAATATAACAAAAAAAGTAAAGAGCTTTTTCTTAGGAAAAATAATTTTGACCATATAAAATGAACAGTGAAAACATACTGGGTCTCAGTGTGGAAGCTGCTGTGGGGCTGTTTTATGTTAGAGTACAGAGTGAATCCCGCAGATCTCTGGCAAAGGCCCTTAAGTACATCCATATTGAATCTCTTGTTCCTGGCAGCTAAGAATTCAGGAGGGGCCTCTCCTCAGTTACAATTCAGGGATGAAAGGAGACCTTGGCAGAGATGCTGCCTCCTGTGAAGGGACTGGTTGAAATGCTGTGATAATCCCTGTGCTCAGCATTTGCTCTGTGCTCCTGTGGTCGGTGGTGTACCCGTAACTCAACTCCGGTGCCAGAGCAAGGAGGCCTCTTCTTTCAGAGGAAGGTGCCTCTGTTCCAAGGATGTTACAAAATGGTAAATGGCTACCCCTGGGTTACTTCTGTGATTAATTACTTCTAGAGTCAGAATTAAAATGAAAATTTTTAGTGACTGTCATTTTAGCTTTTATAAAAAATACTTAAGTAGATACTCTTGGCTTTATGAAAAGTGGTATTCAGAATGTTACTACATATTTTTGTTAGTGACCATTTTATTGTAGTTTTAATATATAAGTGCTTTTGACTAGGAATTTTCATTAGTGACCATTTTAGTTTAAAAATATAGGTGCACCCTGACTGGCATGGCTCAGTGGATTGAGCGCCACCTGTGAACTGAAAGGTTGCTGGTTCAGTTCCCAGTCAGGGCACATGCCTGGGTAGAGGGCCAGTACCCAGTTGGGGGCCTGAGATAGGCAACCATTCAATGTTTCTCTTAACACACTGGCGTTTCTCTCCTTATCTTTCTCCCTTCCTTCCCCTTTCTCTAAAAAATAAATAAATAAAATCTTTAAAATACAGGTGCTTTAAAAAAAAATAATGACCAAAAAACACTTGTGGAACTACTAAGTAATTATAGCAAGGTTACAGGATATAAATTATTTTCAATTTTTAAAAATTATTTTACACATTTATGTTTAGTCAGAAGGGAAGAGAGGGAGAAAGACAGGGAGAAGAACATCGATGGGCTGCCTCTTGCAGGTGCCCCAATCAGGGTCCAGCCCGCAACCAGGGCATGTATCCTGACAAGGAATTGGACCAGCCATCTTTTCATTTGCAGAACACCCAACCAACTGAGCCACACTAGTCAAGGAACAGGATACAAGTGGTAATATACAAAAGTCAATTGTTTTCCTGTTTAACAGCAATGAACAAGTGAAATCTGATATGAAGACACAGTACTGTTTACATTAGCCACCCCCACAAATGAAATACTTACGTATAAATCTAACAATGTATGTAACAATGTATGTAACAAGGTCTCTATAAAAATAACTATAAAACTGATAAAAATAAAAGAACTAAATAAATGGAGAAATATTCCATGTTCATAACTAGGAAGACTCGGTGTTATCAAGATGTCAGCTCTTCCTAACTTAATCTGTAGATTCAACAATGGTGTGAAGAATTGCCTGAGGGAGTTGGAGGTGCAGGGTGGACAGGGGCAAACAGGGCAAATGGGGAAAAATTGGGACAACTGTAATAGCATAATCAATAAAATATATTTAAAAATAAATTTGTGCACATAGTATTCATTGGTTCACAATATTCCTTTATTATCCTTTTGATTTTCACAGGATCTGTAGTGATATACTATTTAGTTTCTCATATTAATAATTTGTATCTTTTTTCCTTATTTATCCTAATTAGAGACTTTTTGTTGATTACTTCAAAGAACCAATTTTTAATTCTCTTTTGATTTTCTGTTTTGAAATTTATTGATTCCTGTTCTAGTTGGGTTTTTTTTTCCCCCCTGCTTTGGATTTAATTTGCCCTTTTTCTAGTTTCTTTTTTTTAAATATATTTATATATTTTACTGATTATGCTGTTACAGTCGTCCCAATTTTTGCCCTTTGCCCCCACCTCTACCTGGGAACCACCATACCCTCCAGCATCCCCCTCCCTTAGTTCATGCCTGTGGATCACGACTATAAGTTCTTTGGCTACTCCATTTCCTATACTGTTCTTAACATCCCGTTATCTATTTCCTAACTACCTGTTTGTAATTCTATTATCCCCGCACCGTTTCTCTCATTCTGCCCCTTCTTCCTCCCAGCAGATAACCCTCCCTGATCTCCATATCTATGATTCTGTTCCTGTTCTGTTTGTTTGCTTAATTTTTTTTTCAGATTCAGTTGTTGATAGCTGTGAATTTGTTGCTACATTAATGTTTGTAATTTTGATCTTTTTCTTAAATAAGTCCCTTTAACATTTCATATAATAATGGCTTGGTGATGATGAACTCCTTTAACTTTACCTTGTCTGGCAAGCACTTTATCTTCCCTTTGATTCTAAATAACAACTTCACTGGATAGAGTAATCTAGGTTGTAGGTCCTTGCTTTTCATCACTTTTTTAGAGAGGGGAAGGGAGGAAGAAAGAGAGAGAGAGAAACATCAGCGTGTGCTTGCCTCTCACGTGGCCCCCACTGGGGATGTGGCCTGCAACCCAGGCATGTGCCCTGACTGGGAATCGAACCTGTGATGCTGTGGTTCATAACCCACACTCAATCCACTGAGCTATGCCAGCCAGGGCTGCTTTTCATCACTTTTAATACTTCTTGCAAATCCCTTCTTGCCTATAAGTATCTGTTGAGAAATCAGCTGACACTCTTAGGGAACTCCTTTGTAGGTAACCCTCTGCTTTTCTCTTGCTGCTTTTAAGATTCTCTTTAATCTTTGGCATTTTAATTATGATGTGTCTTGGGGTGGGCCTCTTTGGTCCATCTTCTTTGGGACTCTGTGCTTTCTGGATTTCTATGTTTATTTCCTTTACCAAATTAAGGAAGTTTCCTTTCATTATTTTTTCAAATAAGTTTTCAATTTTTTAATCTTCCTCTTCTCCTTCTGGTACCCCTATGATTCAGACATTGGTATGTTTGAAGATGTCTCAGAGGCTCCTTAGCCTATCCTCATTTTTAAAAATTATTTTCTCTTCTTGCTGTTCTTATTGAATGTTTTCTTCTCCCTAATTTTCCAAATCATTGATTGGAACTCTGGCTTCCTTCCCTTCACTGTTGGTTCCCTGTGGATTTTTCTTTATTTTCCTTAGCATAGCCTTCATTTCTTCCCTTAGGTGCTTACTGTACTCAGTGAGTTCGCTGAGTATCCTTACCACCAATGCTTTGAACTCTGCATCTGATAGGTTGGTTATCTCTGTTTTGTTTAGCACTTTTTCTGGGGTTTTGTTCTGTCCTTTCATTTGGGCCACATTTCTCTTTCTCCTCAATTTGGCAGGCTCCCTGTGTTTGTTTTTATATATTAGGTAGAGATGCTTTGAGTCCTTGTCTAGTAGCATGGCCTATTGTAGAAAAGTGCACCTGTACTTTGTGTGGGGCAGAGCCTTAGGTAATTGCTAAAGCAGGGCAACCCTGTCACTTTTGTGGCTCTGTGTGGGGGAGGGCTTAGAGAGGGGACAGTGCCACTGCCTGGCCTCTGAATTTTTGCCTAGGAGGAAGCTGTCTCCCAGCACTTGCCCTAGTGTCAGTTACCTCAGTTTCTTCTGTATGCCACTCATGCCCTTCCAGCTGTTGCCCTGGTGCTGAATCCAAGAGGGATTGAGTCTGCATAAATTCTAAGTCCATCATGGGCCCTTTAAGAGTAGTCTCTTGAGAATCCCTCAGTTTCTTCCCTGCCCCCAACCCCCACTGGTTTTTACCACCAGAAGTTATGAGGACTTATCTTCCCAGTGCTGGAACCATGGGCTGGGTGGTGTGGTCTGGGGCTGGGACTCCACTCTTGAGATATGCCTCCCGATTTTTGTCCACGGCATATGGATGTGGGACTGCCTGTTTCTCATCTCCGTGCCTTTCTACACCACTCCACCTGCCACTCCACCTCTCCTGTCTTCGTTCCTCTCTGCGTGTCTCTGTGATTCCACCCCTCCTACTTGTCTGGATGAGCATGGCTTCTTTAAATCCTTGGTTGTCAGACTTCCATACAGCTGGATATTCTGACAGCTCTGGATAATATTTCTTTTGTAGCCTAGTTGTAATTTTTGCATTAGTTGTGCAGGGAGGCGAGGTATATCCACCTACCTTGTCTTGGCCAGATATTCACCTATCTTGGCCAGAAATGCCTCTAGTTTCTTAAGGTAGAAGCTTAGATTACTGAGTTTATGTCTTTCTTATTGTAATATACTATATTTTGCTGTGTATAATGCATACTTTTTGCCCAAATTTTTGAGGGGAAAAATAAGGGCGCACATTATACATGGGTAGTACTAATTCTGTTTCTATATGTATTGTTAATTCTTTTATTTATGATTATGCATTAAAAGTATAACTCTCAAAAGAATATTCTCTCAAAAGCAACCATATCCACAGGCAAATTAATACCCTGGAATACGATAATAGGTTTTGTTGAACTTAAGACAAACTTGCAACAAAAGCAGTTTCAGCCAGTGATTCAGTGAAATGCAACAAAGAGCGAAGTACTTTTTTCCTAAAAGTTTGGGCCAAAAACATGAGTGTGTATTATAAGCAGGAGCACATTATACACAGCAAAATACGGTATGTATTCATTTTTTTAAAAAATTGAATTAATTGAGCTATGGGTTTCAAGTGTACAACTCAATAAAACATCACCTGCACACTGCATTGTATGCGCATTACCCCAAGCAAAGTCTCTTCTGATTCCCATCCCACCCCTTTGTCCACCTATCCCCAATCCCCTTTCCCTCTGGCTGTCAGCACACTGTTGTCTGTATGTGTTTTATATATATTATACCTTTTTGCTATAAATTTCCCTTTAAGCACTGTTCTCACTGCATCTCATAGATTTTGGTGATTTGTGTTTTTATGTCCATTTAATTCAAAGTATATTAAAATCTCTTAAGGCTTCTTCTTTAACCTGTGTGTTATTTAGCAGTGCATTGTTTAATCTCCACATGTTTTGTTTAATCTCCAAATATTTTTGATTCTCTAGCTATCTTTCCTTTAACTGATTTCTAGTTTATTTCCCTTGTGGTTTAGAGCATATGTTGTATGATTTCTATACTTTTTAATATTGTATTTATTTATTTTTAGAGAGGAAGGGAAGGAGATAGAGGGGGAGAGAAACATCAGTGTATGGTTGCCTCTCATGTGCTCCCCACCAGGGACCCAGCCTGCAACCCCGACCTGTGTCCAGACTGGGAATTGAACCATCGACCCTTTGGTTCACAGGCCGGCGCTCAGTCCACTGAGCCACATCAGCCAGGACTGATTTCTATACTTTTTAATAGGTATGTTTTATGGCCCAGAATATGGTCTATCTTGGTGAATATACCATGTGAGTTTGAGATGAGTGTGTTTGGCTGTTGTTGGATGAAGTAATCTGTAGGTGTCAGTTATATCTCATTGCTCCTCTGCCTGCTGGGTGTGTTCATTTCTGACAGAAAGACATTGAAGTCTCTACCTGTAACAGTGAATTCATCACTTTTCCTTGCAGTTCTCTCACTTTTTGTCTCACATATTTCTTATTTATTTTTTATCAATAATTACTTTTTTAATACTTTTGAATTTTATTGTTGTTTAAGTACAGTTTTCTGCCTTTCCCTCCCCAACCCTCCCCATGTCTTGAGCTCATATTTTTGATGCTCTGTTGTTAGGTGCATACACATTAAGAATTACTGTCTTCCTGAAGAATTGTCCCCTTTATCATTATACAGTTCTCTTAATTCCATAATTTTGTAGTTCACTGTGTGGCATTATGCAATGCTATTTATCCCTGATAATTTTCCTTCCTCTGAAGTTAATATAGCTACTCACACCTTCTTTTGATTAGTATTAGCATGATGTTTCTCCATCTCTTTGTATTTAAAATGGGTTTCTTAGAGAAAATATATTAGCTGGCGCTTGTCTTTTGATGTACTCTGACAATCTCGATCCTTTAATTAGGTTATTTAGACCACTGATATTTAAAATAATTATTGATATAGTTGGATTAGTAACTACCATGTTTGATACTGTTTCCTATTTGTTGCCCTTGTTCTGGGTTCCTATTTTTGTCTTCCATGCTTTTATCTGCCTTTTGTGGTTTTTAAGCCATTTTTATTAATCTGTTTCTCTCCTTTCTTAACATATCAACTTTAATTCTTTATTTTTGTTTAGTGATTGCCCTGGAGTTTGCAATATATGTAGATATTTATAATTAATCCAAGCCCACTTTCAGATAATACTATACCACTTTACTGGTAGTGTACCTTAGAAAAACAAAGTAGTCCTTATTTTTCAATCCCTTCTATAATTGCTGTCTTTCATTTCATTTATTCATAAGCATGCATATATGTGGGGGGTTTTAGATTTTATTTATTTATTTTTAGAGAGGGGAAGGGAGAACGAGGGGGTGAGAAACATCAATATGTGGTTGCCTCTCAAGCACCCCCTACTGAGGATATAGCCCTCAACTCAGGCATGTGCCCTGACTGGGAATTGAGCCAGTGACCCTTTGGTTACCAGGCCGGCACTCAGTCCACTGAGCCACACTAGCCAGGGCCATGCATATATGTATTTACATATGTATACATAGTTGTCTGTAGTGTTGCTGTTATTTTGAACAAATTATGTTACATCAATTAAGGATGAGAAATATAAAAGTTTTAATTTTACCTTTTTATTCCTTTTCTGATGCTTTTTATTTTTTTTATGTAGATCTGAATTTCAGACCTCTGAAACAGGGGTCTGAACCCTTTGTTGAAAGTTGAACAGACCTTTGACAGGAATGTATCTTTCCTTAGCTTCAGGAAAATTTTTTTCCTTCAGTTTTTGTCCCACTTTCATCAATTTAGTTTTTCTTTTATGAAGCTCCTATTACAAATAGATGATCCTTAACTTTATAAACAAAGGACTTACATCCTGATAAACCCATTATAAGTTGAAAATATTGTAAGTCAAAAGTGCGTTTAATACACCTAACCTACTGAACATTGTAGCTTTTTAGCCTAGCCTGTTTTAAACAGGCTCAGAACACTTACATTAGCGTGAATTTGGGCATTTATCTTTAGTTTCATCTCAAGAATAATTGAGGTTCATCTCAAGAGTAATTACTTTCTTCTTTTTGCCAGAAGCAGGGGACACAGGTGGGGGTTTTATAGACATGGTGATAGGATGCTTGAAAAATTCTTCAAATTTTGGCCTTAATGTATCTCCACTTTTCTGCTGTATTTAATTAGCTATTTGTTACCCTCTCTTGGGTTATTAGTTTTTAATAGTAATGGTGATGCTATTTAAGAACTCTTTTCTGTTTTTACATTGCTTTCTGTTTGTGACAGCTTGCTATTGTTTTCTCATTGTAATTGTCTTCTTGAACCTCACTGAATAAGGACTCATTTTTTTCTTGTAATAACCCTGTCTTTTTAATTACCAGATTGGTTCCCTTTTTGAACTGCTGTTTTTTCAGATGTTTGAATTTTCTCTGCTTGTTTTTTGAGTGAAGTTTGAAATTGTTTAGTAGTCATAACTGAAATAAACACTTGCAGTGATTATAGATTTTCTTTTAGGAACAATTTCTTCTTTGTGGCTGTCTTTGCTTTTCTCCAGCTCATATGCCTCAGGAGTGACCACATTCCACCATCCTGCTGCATATAAACTCATTATTGTTTCCAGGACTTGTATTCTCCATTCCCTGCAGGATTAGAGTTCTGCTGACAATTCAATTCCTGCTTCAAACATGCAGTGTGTCAGGAGTGATGGGGGGCTGGGGCAGAAGATTCCTTTACTTTCCACCAGTCTCAGCTGTGCCTATTGATGCTTTTCCATTCACTCCACTCTTACCTGCCAAGATTCAAGTTTCCTGTATGTTGATTGTTACAACAGGAAACTGTGACTGAGGGAGTCAAATATATAGGCTTAAAATCTCAAGAATAATTGAGGTTCATCTCAAGAGTAATTACTTTCCTCTTTTTACCAGAAGCAGGAGACACAGGTGGGGGTTTTGTAGACATGATGATAGGATGCAAAAAAACAAAACACATTTAGCATGTGTCTTTATTTAGCTTTTCCTGAATTCTAAAATTATATCAAATTCGTATTTGAACTTATATCAAAATCATATATGTGCATAGTATATGGTTCAAAAATAAAACAGGACTGGAAGACTTAGAATGAAAAGAAACATTAAGTAATTCCCACTTAGTGAAAACACAATAGTTAATACCTTAATTTTTTGTCTCATACTTTAATTGTTCCACTAAAGGTTTTGCTAATTAGAAATTTTTTATTGAAAACCACTTTCCCTTAAAATTGAAAGTATTGTTGTCAGGGTTGTGGACAATAAGCCTAATGCTAATTTAGTACTTATTCCTTTGGAGATAATCTATTTTTTTCCTTCTCTTTATTCCTATAGTCAATCCCCATTTCCTATACTATACTTTACATCCCCGTGGCTATTCTGTACCTACCTATTTATACTGCTTAGTCCTTTCACCTCTCACCCATTCTCCCACATTCCCATCTCTTTATCTTTAACCTTTGGCAGTTTAATTATGATTTGTCTTGGAGTGGGCATCTTTGTATCCATCTTCTTTGGGACTCTCTGTGCTTCCTGGACTTGCATATCTATTTCCTTCACCAAATTAGGGAAGTTTCTTTCATTATTTTTTCAAACAGATTTCCAGTTTCTTGCTCTTTCTGTTCCCCTTCTGGCACCCCTATGAAGCAAATGTTGGAATACTTAAAGTTATCCCACAGGCTGCTTACACTATCCTTGTTTTTTTTTTTATTCTTTTTTTCTCCCTGTTGTTCTGATTAGTTCTTTTTTGCTTCCTTACATTCCATATCATTGATTTGATTCTCACCTTCATTTATTCTACTGTTGATTCCCTGTAAATTGTTCTTTATTTCAATTAGTGTAGCCTTCATTTCTCACTGGGTCTTTTTTATGCTGCTGAGGTCCTCACTAAGTTCCTTGAGCATCCTTATAACCAGTGTTTTGAACTGCATCTGATAGATTGCTTATCTCCACTTTGTTTAGCTCTGTTTCTGGAGTTTTGATCTGTTCTTTCAGTTGGAGCATGTTTTTTTGTATACTCATTTTGGCAGCCTCCCTGTGTTTGTTTCTGTGTATTAAGTAGAGCTACTATGACTCCCTGTCTTGGTAGTGTGCCCTAATGTAGCAGGTGTCCTGTAGGGCCCAGAGGCACAACCTCCTCTGTTACCCAAACTGGATACTTGAGGTGCACCCTTTGTGTGGGCTGAGTACGCCCTCCTCTTGTAGTTGATCCTTGGTTACTGTTTGCAGATCAATGGGAGGGATTTACACAGGCCAGTCAGCTGCAAGGATTGGCTGTGACCACTGACCATGAACCTCTGCCCTTTGTGGAGGATCAGCCATGCAGGGGCAGCATGGTGGTGCTCCAGCATAATCTGTAGCTGTGCACTAGGTGCACTGGCCCTGGTATTTCCCAGGTGGTGCGAGCCAAGGTCAGCCCCCACCAGTGTTTTGCCCGGGGCCACCCTGCCTGAGCTATAAAGCAATCTGAGATGTCTACTACTTGTGCTGGGCTTGGAGATTCCTAGGCAAAGCCAAGCTGTAAATCTGGCCTGCTAGTTCCAGTCCAGGGGCTCACTGAGGTCAGCTGCTGCTTGTTTGAGAGGATTTAGGAAGTTGGGAAGCATGAGCTTGGGTAGGCCCATAAGTTGGGTGGGGTGGAGTCTCTGGGGATCCTCAATTCAGGTCAAACAGTGTTAGCCAGGTTGATGGGGTCTTAGATACAGCACCAGTCTGCTGGCTCTGTGGGGGGAGGGCCCAGAAAAGGACAGTAGTGTCTACTGGCTTTGATGCCAGACATCTCAGCCTCTCCCTGTGTATCACTGGTGCCCTGCAAGCTGCCTCCCTGGCACCAGAACCCAGAGGGAGGGAGTAAGTAGGTGAGTCCATGGATGGGTTCTTTAAGAGGAACTGCTTGGGGCTCCAGAAGTTTCTTCCACCAACTCAAAACCTCCTGGGTTTTTTTTTGTTTGTTTGTTTTTTAAATATTTTGTTTATTTGCTAGAGAGGGAAAGGGAGGAAGAAAGAGAGAGAAACATCAGTCTGTGGTTGCCTCTCACATGCCCCTCATCGGGGACCTGGCCCGCAACCCAGGCATGTGTTGTGACTTGGAATCAAACTGGTGACCCTTTGATTCACAGGCCAGCACTCAATTCATTGAGCCACACCAGCAAGAGCAGATTAAACCTGCTGGTTTTTGCAGCCTGAAATTGCAGGGATTTAACTTCCTGGCATTCTTTGCTACCGAGATACCCCTCTGAATTACTTTTTTCTTTGTTTTTCTTTTTTTAATTTTAATTTTGACATTTATAATTCATGTTGTTCTTTCATATTTGATACTAAGAATTTTTAAAAGAAGAAAATTTTAAGTGTATTTTATTGGTTATGCTATTATAGTTGTCCCATTTTTTTCTCCCCTTAATTCCCCTTTACCCTGTACCCCCACCCCCACCACATCGTTCCCCAACCTTAGTTCATGTCCATGGGTCATACATATAAGTTCTTTGGCTTCTCCATTTTCTATGCTATTCTTAACCTCCCCCTGTCTATTTTGTGCCTACCATTTATGCTTCTTATTCCCTATACCTTTTCCCCTCCATTCTCCCCCTCTCTCTCCTACTAATGCACCCTCCTTGTGATCTCCATTTCTGGGATTCTGTTCCTGTTCTAATTGTTTGCTTAGTTTTTGTTTTTGTTTTTTAGGTTTAGTTGTTAATAGTTGTGAGTTGGTTCTCATTTTACTGTTCACAGTTTTTTATTTTTCTTAGATAATCCCTTCAACATTTACTATAATAATGGCTTGGTGATGGTGAACTCCTTTAACTTGACTTTATCTGGGAAGCACTTTATCTGCCCTTCCATTCTAAATGATAGCTTTGCTGGATGGAGCAATCTTGGGTGTAGGTCCTTGCCTTTCATGACTTTGAATACTTCTTCCCAGTAGGTTCTTTTGGTTTCTTGCCTGTAGGTTTCTTTTGAGAAATCAGCTGATAGTCTTATGGGAACTCCTTTGTGGGTAACCGTCCCCTTTTCTCTTGCTGCTTTTAAGCTAGACATTTTTACAGCCAAAAGTTTTGAGGCTTTAATTTCCTGCGCTGGAACCCTAGGTTGTGCAGTTTGTCTTGCTCCCCAGTTGTTCCTCCCAGCTTATCCATACATGAATGTGGGAACTCCCATCCACTGTGGTCCACTGCCTTGCCAGACCTCTTAACCCAGCTGCCTGTCTCTGCCCCTCCTACCGGTCTTGATGAATATTTCTTCTTTACTCCTTGGTTATCAGACTTCTATAGTTTGACTTTCTGACAATTCTGGTTGTTTTGTTTTTAAGTTGGTTGTTATCCTTTTGTTTGCGAGGAAGCAAAGAATTTCTACCTATGCCTCCACCTTGGCCGGCCCAGCTCTCACACTGATGAATATACAGAAAAAAGTAGGAAAGAATGTTGGCAGGGTCCATGACAAACGATCACTCCTTCATGAAGTTTTTACCCACCACATCATGGATGTGGGACCAGCCTGTTCTACGTCTATGCCCTACCTCCCAGTCTGGATAGATGTGGTTCCTTTAATTCCATAGTTGTCAGACTTCCATGCAACTCAATTTCTGTCATTGTTGAGTGATGGTTGTTCTATATTTTAGTTGTGATTTTGTTGTGGTTGTGTGAAAAGGTGAGCCATGTCTGCCTACACTGCCATCTTGACTGGAAATCTGTAATTTTTATTAATTATATATTAGACCCTTTAAATTGAGCCTTTACTCTTTTTTTTTTTTTCTTTTTTAGTGAGAGGAAGCAAGGGGGGCGAGAAAGTGATGGAGAGAGAGAGAAAGAGAAACATCAATTTGTTGGTCCACTTATTTATGCATTCATTGGTTGACTCTTGTATGTGCCCAGGCCGGGGTCAAACCCACAACCTTGGTGTATCGGGAAGCCTCTCCAAACACCTGAGCTGCCTGGCCAGGGCTTAAGCCTTTACTCTCTTTTCCAGTTGTATTTTTCATCTCTTATTATGTTTTAGGAAGTTTTATTTACTTATCTTATAACTCTTCTAATGAATATTTTATTTTAGCAATTATTTTTAAGTTCTAAGATAACATTTTTATTCTTTGTTGCTTTTATATACACTTTATTCTTGTTTTGGATGCTATAGCTTCTCAAATTTCCTTAAGGATAAGAACTAATTTTCTCTGAATTTTCTTGAATTTTTCTTTTTACCAGAGCCAGTTTTCATTGGCTTATTTTGATCTTTGATTCCTTTTAGTGACTTTCTTTGGATGGCAGGTGGTCATGGTTGTCCCATCACGGTCACAATAGAGGCAGTAGCACACCAAATGAGTAGACTTACAGATGGACCTGCAGGGAAGTGAAGATGCTGTGCAAGGGGCTTTTAAAGGACGCTACAAATGGAGGGCTTTATTCTGGGGATGTTTATAGATATATAAGCTGTAATAGGTCCCAGTTTTTTGGTTTTTCTGCTTCAGTTTGAGCCCGCAGAGTTGGCTGGGCGATATCCCAAGTGAGGCCTGGCTTCAGGCCATTTTCCATGTGTGGGGATAGCTGTTTGGTGTTTAGACCTTTGGCTTTCAGGACCCTTCTCACTTGCACTCAGGGTGTTCCTGCCATGTCCTGTCCTGGAACCTCTCCAGAGTCTGGGAGCCGAGCTGGCTGCTTTTGCTTTTCTTCGCCTTTTAACCCTAATTCATCAGTCTGCATCTTGGAATTTTTTAAATTGCTCTGCTTCCAACAGCTCTTTCTAGTCTCACTCCCCTACTTCCATTTTGATGGGATCTTGGGAAGACAAAAAGGTAATATGCCTAGTCAATCTACTACTACATTTTTTAGTTACATTTTTTATTTTTAGAATTATATCTCTTCTCTTTCCTTTGACTCTAAAGAAATACTATAAATATTTTTGTCGCCCTGGCTGGTGTAGCTCAGTGGATTGGACATGGGCCTGTGAACCAAAAGATCGCTGGTTTGATTCCTAGTCAGGGCACGTGCCTGGGTTGTGGGCCAGGTCCCCAGTTAGGGACACATGAGGGGCAACCACACATTGATGCTTCCCTCCCTGTCTTCCTCCTTCCCTTCCCCTTTCTCTGAGTAAATAAATAAAATCTTTAAAAACAAATGTTTTTGTCCTTCTGAGCCAGCGATTTTCAACCTTTTTCACCTTGTGTCACACATAAACTAATTACTAAAATTCTTCAGCACACCCACAAATATATTTTTTGCCAATCTAGCAAAAAAAAATAGGTATAATTTTGATTCATTCACACCAGACGGCTGTTGTTTTGACTGTTGTCATTTCTTTTCTTATTTGACAAGCTAAGGGGAAAGAGGTCAGTGCCCCTGACTAAAGTCGGGTATTACATATTTTAAAAATTCTTGCGGCACACTAGTGTGCCATGGCACACAGGTTGAAAAATTGCTGCTCTAAGCTAATCACTAAGACATTGAATAGGGATATCTTGTTTTCAATAGATAAAAAATTCTAAGTAGGTCATGTTTTTGTAAAAATTCAGTCATCTTTATGTATGATTTATCTCAAACACTAGCAGCTTTTTAAAAGAATCACTCTTTAGTCAAAGAATTGATATGTACTATTTCTTGTTTGTTACTTATTTTACACTTACTAGGAGAACCTGATTTAAAGATTAGCTCTCTTTTACTGCAAATAACTGCTCCTAAATTACCTTACAACCATTTCTTAAAAACTGGAATTTTTTCAAAAAGGTATCTTTTTACTAAGTTTATCTGTCTACATTATCACACATAATTTAATGCTACTCATTGATGAATAGTTAATTCAGTGGCTTAGTGTAGAGATTAGAATCTGCCTCTTAGAGAATATAGTACTGTATTTGAGCTGGTTTGTGTTGGAACTCTGAATAGAGACTGAATTACTGGGATAGGTGCCAAGTACATTCTGCTAAATGAATTGAGTCCAGATGACTCTTCCAAAAGAGTTGTATTTGCTTTCCCACCCAGCTCCACATTCCAGGAAAGGAGTTTTAGTCATTAGGAAGTACATCCACAGCTTACTTTGTCATTGACTCCAGTATAACTCACAGTGGTTTTTCTGCAAATACTAAGTGCAACTCTGGCCTCTAGAGACTCCACAATCTTGAACCAACAGCCACTGTTCCTGGGCAGGTCTAACTTACCTAGCTCTTAACTCACTGAGCTTGCAAATGCAAACTGCCTGGCATACAGCTTGTTTGCTACACGGGAAATAAATTTAAGGACTCAGCTTCTAACTCATCTTGAAGGGACCCTATGTGGCTCAGTGAAAAGTTAAGTTTCCAGGTTAAATCACAATAGATGTAACTTGATTTCACTTAAACTTACTAATTAATAGACATGTACCTGGCTTAAGAAAATAAAACTTGCCAAATGTTGTTTTCAAACACAATAATGCTGAATGACTAAGGATGAAATCATTAAAACAGGTATATCAGGCAAATACTAGCCAGAAGAAAACTGAGATAATAATTGTAATATCAGACAAAGTAGAGTTTAGGTGGGAAATATTTAAAGGAATGAGAGGGACATCTAATATTGATAAAAGGAACAATATACCAAGGCAAACTGCACTCAGGAATTTATGTGCACCTAGCAAACTCTTCGTCTATGGGGAGAAGTTGACAGATCCATAGCCATGTTGAAGACTTTAAAACATCTAATTTAGAAACAGATAGAAAATGCAGCAAACAGTAAGAAAAATTGGATTAACACCATTAACAAAGTTGATCAGATAGCTATATTGAGAGATTACTTTGTGTCCAACAAAGAATATATAATTCTCTCAAGCACACATGGAAGAATTATAAAAACTAACCATATGTTAAGTCTTAAAAGAAATATTAAAAATCCCAGTACATCAATAACATAGATTATATGTGCATACTCTGATACAGTCCAGTAAAATCAGAAATCAACAATAGATCCAGCTTGACAGAGAAAGAAACATATTTGGAAATAGAAAAAAATGTTCTAAATAATTCTTGAGTTAAAGCAAAAATCATGAAAAAATTAGTAAGCAAATAGAGATAAACAATTGTGAAAGCACTCTATTATGATTTATGAGATGCCGCTCCTTCAGTTCTTTGAACCTTAGAAGGTTTTCTTAGAAAGCAAAATAGATGTTAAATAAACTAAGGAATCATTAAAGAAGCTAGAAAAAACAACTGGGAACTGGGTGTGCTCAAAAGTAAAAGGATAGAAATAAGGAAAAGGGTAAGAATTAATAGAGAAAAATAGAAATGATCAACAAAACCAAAGTAGGTTATTTTTATTTGTCTAATAAAACAAATGAGCCTCTCACAGGACTGATAATGGAAACTTTAAAAGAGAATGCAACAAATAAATAAGGAACAAAAAAGAAATAGCAACAGATATAATAGAGACTTTGAAATTAAGAGAATGCTAGGAAGAGCCACAAAAGGAATTGAAACATTGATAAAAGTTTTTTAGAAAAAAAAACTACTCAAATTTACTTAAGAAAAATGAGACAACCTGTATATAGATAATTAATCCTTATGGAAATTACGTAGTAATCACCCTTCTTCCCCAGAATAAGTACCAAGATCAGATTAGATTAATTATACCAAAATTTCTAAAAATACATATTCTTTTTTTAGTCCTCACCCAAGGATATATTTAGAGAAAGGAGTGGCAGGGAGGGAGAGAGAGAAAAAAACATCGATCAGTTGCCTCCCCTGTGTGCCACACTGGGAATCAAACCTACAACCTTTTGATACATGGCACACTACTCCAACCAACCAAACCACCCGGTCAGGGCAAAAACTGTTTCTTCTTATCTTAATTGAACTACGCTAGAGAAAGATAACTACACGCCTCTTGTAAAGCTGGTATAATCTTGATCAGCAATGATCAAAATTTTCTGTGAAGTGCCCTGGCCAGTATGGCTCAGTGAACTGAGAGACTGAGTGCCGGCCTGCAAACCAAAAGGTTTTTGGTTCAGTTCCCAGTCAGGGCACATGCCTGGGTTGCAGACCAGGTCCCCAGATGGGAATGTGCAAGTTGATGTATCTCTCACACATCAAAGTTTCTCTTCCTCACTTTCCCTCCCTTCTCCTCTCTCTAAAAATAAATTAATTAAAATTTTAAAAACATTTTTAAAAAATCTTCTGTAAACAGGGCCAGATAACAGGCAAATACTAGCCAGTATTTTTTATATACATAGTATATAAAAAGTATTTTTTTATACATAGTAAGTATTTTTTTTATACATAGTTTTGTTTTTAGATTTTATTTATTTTTTAGAGAGGAAAGGGCAGCGGGGAGAGGGGGCGGGGAGAGAGAGAGAGACAGAGAGAGACATCGATGTGCGGTTGCTGGGGGGTCATGGCCTGCAACCCAGGCATGTGCCCTGACGGGGAATCTAACCTGCAACACTTCGGTTTGCAGCCCGTGCTCAATCCACTGAGCTACACCAGCCAGGGCGATAACAAATATTTTAGATTTTAGAGCTTCCAGCCAGGATGGAGGCATGGGTAGACACGCCTCACCTCCTCATGCAACCACAGAAAGAATTACAACTAAACGTCAAAACAAATAACACCCAGAACTGTCAGAAAATCAAACTGTATGGAAGTCCAACAACCAAGGATTTGAAATAGCTGTATGCATCCAGATGGGTAGGAGGGATGGAGACTTGGAGAGGTGAGGAGACACAGTGTGGTGTGGAGAGGCGTGATGCAGAGAGGCAACAGCAGCAACAGCTGAACGGTTGTTTCCACCTTGGGAGCATGCGATCCTAGCCCCAGGCCAGACTGCATAGCCCAGGGTTCCAGAGCCAGGAAGATAAATCCCCATAACTTCTAGCTGTAAAAACCAGTCGGGGTTAGGGCAGTGGAAGAAACTGCCAGATCTTCAGGAGATTCTCCTTTAAAGGGTCTCAAGGTCTTAGAATGTTCAAAAACCCACCCACTCTGGGATTCAGCACCACGGCAACAGCTGGAAGGGTGCCAGTTGCATACGAGGAGTGGGTGAAGTGACTGGAAGCAGGGCAAGTGCCAGGCAAACCTCCAGAAGCCAGGCAGTGGCGCTGTCCCCACACACAGTAACAAAGCAGTGAAGTGGGTTGCCTCATTCTGGTGATTATATAAGGCATTGCCCCACATAATTTACAGGTGCACTTTTCTACAGTAGGCCATGCTACTAAGACAGGGAGTCAAAGCAGTTCTACCTAATAACACAGAAACAAACACAAGGAGGCTGCCAAATTGAGGAGACAAAGAAATATGGCCCAAACAAAAGAACAGAACAAAACCCCAGAAAAAGAACTAAATGAAATGGAGATGCAGAGTTCAAAACATTGGTGATCAGGATGCTCAAAGAAGTCATTGAGTATGGCAATAACATAAAGGAAGAAATGAAGGTTAAACTAAGTGAGATAAAGAAAAATCTACAATCTAAGGCCAAGCCACGCTAAATGTGCCTGATCTCATTGTATCTGGGAAGAAAAATCTACAGGGAACTATCAGTGAAGGGAAGGAAGCCAGGATTCAAATAAACGATTTGGAACACAAGGAAGATACAAACATTCAGTCAGGACAGCAAGAAGAAACAAGAATTTTAAAAAACGAGGAGAGAATAAGAAGGCTCTGGGACATCTCTAAAAGGGCCAACTTGCGAATCATAGGGGTGCCAGAAGGAGAAGAGGAAGAGCAAGAAATTGGAAACTTATTAGAAAAAATAATGGAAGAAAATGTCCCTAATCTGGCAAAGCCATGTAGGTATTTAATGGACTATACCAGGCATACAAGTCCAGGAAGCAGACAGTCCCAAACAAGTTGGACCCACAGAAAACCACAGCATGCTGCATCATAATTAAAATGCCAGAGGTTAAAGATAAAGAAAGAATCTTAAAAGCAGCAAGAGAAAAACAGAGTTATCTACAAAGGAGTTCCCATAAGACTATCAACTGATTTCTCAAAACTTTGCAGGCAGGAAGGGCCTGGCAAAAGTTACTCAAAGTGATGAAAGGCAAGGACCCACAACCCAGATTACTCTATCCAGCAAAGCTACTATCATTTAGAATCAAAGGGCAGATAAAGTGCTTCCCAAATAAGGTAAAACTAAAGGAATTCATTATCACCAAGCCATTATGACATGAAGTGTTAAAAGGACTTATTTAAGAAAAGGAAGATCAAAACAATGAACATTAAAATGGCCACAAATTCACAACTGTCAACAACTGAATCTAGAACAACCAAACTAAGCAAACAAACAGAACAGGAACAGAATCATAGATACGGAGATCGGAGATCGTGGAGGGTTATCAGCTGGGATGGGGAGGGGGAGAATGGGGGAAAAGGTACAGGGGAATAAGAAACATAAACGGTAGGCACAGAATAGATGGGGGAAGGTTAAGAATAGTATAGGAAATGGAGAAGCCAGTGAATTTATATGTATGATCTATGGACTTGAACTAAGGGAGGGGTGGAATGCTGGAGGGAAGTGGGATACTGGACTGAGGGGGCAAAGGGGGAAGAATTGGCACAACTGTAATAGCATAATCAATAAAATATATACATAAAATATTTTAGACTTTAGAAGCCATAGTGTATATGTCACAAATATTCAGCTCTGCTGTTGCCATGTAAATGCACCCTTAGATAGTACTGTGAATGAATGAGCATGGCAGTGTTACAATAAAACTTTGTCTACAAAAACCAGTGACAAGACAGATTTGGCTCATGGGCCATAGTTTGCGAACCCCTGATCTTGATAATTAAGAATAGAAAAGAAGAATAAATTCTCACATACAAACATGAATGCAGAAATTTCAAGTAAAATAAGAGCAAATACAATCTAAAGCTTTCTTGAAGTATCATAAAACTGGATTATCCCAAGAGTACCAGGATAGTTCAGTCTTAGAAAATGTTTATGCAATTTACTTTACTAAGAAATTAAAATAGAAAAAAATACCTCAGTAAATGAAGAAAAATTACCTATTAAAATTCAGTACCCATATGCTGAAAAATAAAAGGAAATTTCCAAACTTGATAGGGTGTCTAGTAACACCTACACAAATATTATATTTTTGATTTCAAAGCATTCCCATAGCAGACAGGAAAAAGACAATTCTGCCTCCTATCATGCTGCCATTGAACTGGGGCCCTATCCACTGGAGTAAGACAAAAATAAAATAAATTATAAAGATTGAAAGGAAGATACAAAATTGTCATTATTTGCAAATGCTGTGACTATTAACTTAGAAAACCTAAGGAACACAACAGAAACTAATAGAACTAGTAAAAGCATTTAGAAGGGTTACAAGAAACAAGCAGTGTTTCCTTAAACCTGCAGTAATAAGTTAGAAAACATGTAACTTTAAAATACATATACCATTCACAATAACAACAAAACTAAACTGAAACTAAAGTGCCTTACTACATAGATTAATAAAGTGCACTATCTTTACAATAGAACTTTGTTGAAGGTATCAAAAAAACCCTGAGTAAATGGAGAGGTATAATCCATTCTTGGACGAGAAGACTAAATATTATAAAGATATGAGTTTTTCTCAAATTAACTGAAAAATTCAGTGATAAAAAAGAATAAATGTGTAAAAATGGCTTCAGAGCTTTTGAAAAACAACAGAAAAGGGGAATACCTTCCTAGGTATTAAAGCTTTATTAATTAAAGCCATGTTATATTAGTACATATATTAACAACTAGATTAGTAAAAAAATAATAACCATGGGTCATTCTGGAGTCTCTAGACCACTGGCTATTTGGGAATAGATTTCCAAATTTATTTTGGTGGACCATAGCATAAAACTGTCAAAGTATTATAAGAAATACAGGAGACTAACTTTATGACACTGGGATGGGAATATGTTTCTTTAAAAGATACTAAATACACAGAAGGAAAAGGTCAGTAAAATCAGCAGTGGCTTATCAAACATGTTTAGCAGAGGAAATCAAAAACAAAGATAAAGACAAGCACCAGATTAATAACAAGTATTTACCACAGAGGCATTAAGATCATTAAAATCATGAGCAATCAAATAGGAAAAATAGGTGAAGTGCATGTAATTCCCAGAAGAAAACTGAATGTTCATTAAACATAAGAAAAAGTACACAATTTTAGTATACAAATAATATAATTTTACATTCATTATAATGACCTGAAATAAAAAAAAAACTGACATCAAATATTAAAGAGGAACAACAGTGATGAAAACTTGTACACAGCCGACATACTTGGAGAATAGATCAGTTAGTGTTATATAACGAACTATCCTAAAACTCGGTGACTTAAAATATTAATTACTGATGTTTGCTCACAAGCCCATGAGTCAGCTTCTGTGTCAGCTGGACTACTCAGCTGTCTGCAGCCAGCTCTGGGTCAAGCAGGAAGCTCTGCTGATCTTAGGCCCTTGAACATTTGGGAAGTTAGCTGCCTAGAGGCTGCTTTGTACTATCCTCAGCTGAGACAGATCTTCCATCCTTTGGGAGACTAGCTCACAGGGAATTGGCAGAGTTCCAGAGAAAAAGTGGAAACTGTAAGGCCTCTTGAGGCCTAGGCTTGGATGTGGTACGCTCTCTTTCTGCATTCTGTTGGCCAGAGCAAAGCACAAGGCCAGCCTAGTACAGGAGTGGGTAAATAGATTCTGTTTCTTGATAGGAGGATCTGTAAAATTACATTTCAAAGGATGTGGATACAGGAAGAGGTAGTGAATTGCAGCCATTTCTGCAGTTGATCTGCTGCAGGGAGCAACTTAATATGTGGGGAAATTGGACATATTTTTACCCTGTGATCAGAAATTTGACTATTAGTAGAGATACTAAACTCCCACATGTGGTAGATAATAAGAACGTCTACAAGGGAGTTTTTGTGGTTTGGTCACATTTTTTAAAATAGTAACAGAACTAAATGTCTACCAATAAGTAAATGAATTAATGTGGTAAATTTTTAAAATAGATTACTGGCCAATTAAAATGAAATAATTAGAACTACATGTATCAGTATAGCTAAAACTCAGAGACATGGTATTTCTGGAAGGTGCAGAATGTATAATTTGTTTTAATTGAGTAGAGAAACGTGCAGAAAACACTATATACCATTAATAGTGGATATGTACCTAAGTTGTAAAGTATAAAAACATGCAAGACAGTGATAAACACCAAATTCATATGAGTAGTTACCTTTGGCAGGGGGAGAGGAGTGGTTTATTTCTTTGGGGGAAAAAAAGACACAAAATGATACATTACTATTTGACAAAGCTGGCTAGTGGTGACCTGAATATTTGTTATTTTATTTCTTTAAAAAATGTTTAAAGATTTTATTCATTTATTTTTAGAGAGAAGAGAAGGGAGGAGAGGGAGAGAAACTTCAGAATGTGAGAGAATGATCAGTCGGTTGCCTTTCACATGCCCCCAGCCAGGGACCTGGCCTGCAACCCAGGCTTGTGCCCTGACTGGGAATTGAACCAGCAACCCTTGGGTTTGTGGAACAATATCCTACTCACTGAGCAACACCATTCAGAGCTATCTTCTTTACTTCTTATCGTTCGAACTACTTCATTTAAAAAAACAAAACCCCTGGGGAGGGATTTTGCTGCACTTAAATGGAAAGTTATGTGCTTTGAAGACCATTGTTTTTGTTTGTGGGTTTCCTCATATAGATACTTGGACTGGGGTTGCTCCCCTGAGCTCATTTTGGGACTGGACTTACTGCTTTAATAAAGGAAACTTTTATACGAGCACTCCCTTGAATGTGCAGAATTTTTGTTTTGGGATAACCAGTCTTCTCACAGAGCTACCTTTTAAATCAAGAGAAGTAGCAAGAAGCTTTCCCATCCAAGTACCAAAATACCCAACTAAATGTGGCTTCAACAGCACCAGTTAATTTTCTCATGTAAGAAAATAGAGGTAGGTGATTATCTCATTTCTTCTTGGCAGTGTCAGGATTTGGTTTAGCCTCTTGTAGATCCTCTTGGCTTTCCCTTCATGATCACAAGATGACTGCAGCAGCTCCAAGTTTCAGGTCCCCACGTGAGAAGCAAGGAGGCATAGGGTTTCTTTTTGTGCAGTGCTTTTTATCATGGTGGGAAATCTTTTTCCCAGCAGCCCCCAGGAGATACCGCCTCAGGAGCCATTTATCCAGAACTGGGTCACACACCACACCCCTGTGCCCTCTCACCTGACAGAATCTGGATCTTCCCTGTAGCAAGGCTTTGGAAGAGGGAATGCCTGTGGGCTAGACAGCCATCAGTGTCTGCCAAAATCTCTACCTTAGAATGAAAAATTGGCTTCAGAAAGTGATGGCTCACTTTGTACCCATCCATAACAAACAGCAAAGCAAGGGTTCTTTGTGGTAGATCATTGTAGCAGTGGGCTCAAAGGCCCATCCACAAATGTGCCTCTGCCCAAGTCTCATGTACATACTGGAAGTGGGGGTTCCTACTAGAGGGAAGGTGGGGAAGTCTCCAATTGATCCAGCTCGTTGCAGATAAATACTTCCAATCTCAGTAAAATACTGTAAAGGAAAAAAGACATTAGAATTTTTTTTCTTTTTAAAAATAGGCAGTTGCTCAGATTATTTTTGTTAACTAGACCTAAAGTGCTAGAATACTGTGTAGTGTGATGTTCAAGGGAGCACCTACCTGCATATGGTTGGATAATAAAGGCCAATAAATAATTCACTTGAATTTCTCACTAGTAGCTAAGAAGGACTTTTAAATAAAGTCTCCTTCTCAGAATTAAGGGCTTTTGACGTACAAATTGAAATTATAACTGCTTTCAAATGATTTTGAGAAAAACAGGTTCATACCAGCACCCTGACTAGACTACCTTATATGCAGCCTGAGTCAAATCTTACCCCCAATGCCGGAGCAAAGTATCTGTCAGATGTGACCCTGCAAGGGTCATGTGAGAGGTAAAAATAACAGTCCAATTGCGTGTAGCAGCATTGGAGAGAGAGCTGAGAGGTGAAAGTTAGACTGTGGAAAACTATGAAAAAGTAAAAGGGTTATAGTGGACCCTGTATTGGAGGACCTTTGCCTTTAAGGAATCTGTGTCTTTTTCAGCACTATGACTTTATTTTTTTTAAAGGAGCAAGGAGGCTCCCAAATCAGTTCTTTTTTTAAAAAAATGATTTTATTTATTTATTTTTAGAGAGGGAAGGGAGGGAGAAAGAGAGAGAGAAACATCAATGTGCAGTTGCTGAGGGCCGTGGCCTGCAACCCAGGCATGTCCCTGACTGGGAATTGAACCTGTGATGCTTTGGTTCGCAGCCCTCACTCAATCCACTGAGCTATGCCAGCCAGGGCAGATTTTATTTTCTTTTTCAGAAAGAAGTTAAGGGAGGGAGAAAGCAAGGGAGAGAAGCATTAGTGTACAAGGGAAACATTGATCAGATGCCTTTCACATGCCCTCAGCCAGGGACCTGGCCCAGTACCATAGGCATCTGCCCTGACCAGGAATCGAACCAGCGACCTTTAAGTTCACAGGCCTGTACTCAAACCACTGAGCCATGCCAGCCAGGGCTAATATTCATAGTTTTGACCTTTTTCTTAAGTCCTTTTAACATTTCATATAATAATGGCTTGGTAATGATGAACTCCTTTAGTTTTACCTTGTCTGGGAAGCACTTTATCTGTCCTTCCATTCTAAATGATAGCCTTGCTGGGCAGAGTAATCTAGGTTATAGGTCCTTGCTTTTCATCACTTTGAATAGTTCTTGCCAATCCCTTCTTGTCTGCAAAGTTCCTTTGAGAAATTAGCTGACAGTTTTATGAGAATTCCTTTGTAGATAACTCTCTATTTTTCTCTTGCTGATTTTAAGATTCTCTCTTTAGAACCTAATCAACAAAACAAACAAGTGAGCAAAATAGAACCAGAGACATGAAAATAAAGAACAAACTGACAGGGACATGCCTGTAACAGGGGAAAGAAGGGGAAGAGTCAAGTCAAGGAACTTGTATAAAGGACCCGTGGGCAAAGACAAAATGGGGAGGATTGAATGTGGTTTGTTGGGGGTGGGTAGGGCAGGGAAGAATAATAGGGGGGAAATGGGGACAACTATAATTAAATAATTTTAAAAATAAACAAATAAAGATTCTCTCTTTATCTTTAAACTTTGGCATTTTCATTATGATGTGTCTTGGTGTGGGCCTCTTTGCGTCCATCTTGGTTGGGACTCTGTGCTTCCTGGACTTGTATGTCTACATCCTTCACCAAATTAAGGAAGTTTTCTTTTATTATTTTTTCAAATAGGTTTTCAGTGTCTTGCTTTTTCTCTTCTTCTGACACCCCTATGATTCGAATGTCGGTGTGCTTTAAGTTGTCCCAGAGACTGCTTACACTATCCTTGACTTTTTGGATTCTTTTCTTCTTACTGTACTAATTGAATACCTTTTTGTTTCTTATGTTCTAAAACATTAGTTTGGTTCTTGGCTTCTTCCACTCTACTGTTAATTCCCTGTAAATTGCCCTAATTTCACTTAGTGTCTTCATTTCTGAATAGATCATCTTTATGCTGTTAAAGAACCCACTGGGTTCTTTGAGCTTCCTTATAACTAGTGTTTTGAATTCTGCAACAGAAAGATTTCTTATCTCCATTTTGTCATTCTTTCATTTGGGCCATGTTTCTTTGTTGCCGCATTTTGGTGGCCTCCCTGTATCTGTGTGTATTAAGTAGAGCTGCTTTGGCTCCGTGTCTTCGTAGCATGGCCTAAGGTAGTAGCTGTCCTGTAGGGACCAGTGGCACAGCCTCCCTTCTCACCCAAACTGAGTACTCGGGGTGTTCCATCTGTGTGGGCTGAGTACTCCCTCCAAAAATGAGTCTTGATTGCTGTCAGCAGGTCAGTGTGAGACAGTCGATAGGACTAGCTGTGACCCCTGGCCAGCAACCACCTCCCTCCATGGCTTGTGGAGGTGATTGGGTGGTGATCCGATGTGGTCTGTGACTGCCTGCTGGCAGCAGGTGCTCTGGGGTTTCCTGGATGATGCAGGTCAAGGTCAGCCTCCACTTCTGTTCTGCCTGGGGTCCCTTGGCATAAGCTACAAAGCAATCTTCAGATGGCTGCTGCTAGTGCTAGTCCTGGGGCCACTCTGCAAGAGGTATGGGGGCTGGGCTCAGTTGTTGCTTGTTTGAGTGGATTTAGGAAGGTCTGAAGCCTGTACCTAGCCCAGCCCTTCATATGGAAAAGCCACTGTTACCAGCTTGGGTGGACCCATAATTTGAATGGGTCAGACTCTTAGTTAATCGTCAGGGCTGGGTGTACCATGTGAGTCAGGTTGATGGAGACTCACATGGTGCTGCTGCACTGTGGCTCTGTGTGGGGGAGGGCTCAGAAAAGGTACAGTGACTGCTGTCTACAGTTCTATCTGGGAAGAAGCTGTCCTCCAGCTCTTGCCTTGATGCCAGACACTTCAGATCCTCCCCTTATGCCACTGGTGCCCATCAAGATGCTGCCCCAGTGCAGGAGCCCAGGGGGGCGTGAGTCTGAGTATGTCCTTGTGCATGGGGTGGCAGGGGTGCTGCCAAGAGGAAACTCCCGTCTGAGAATCCCAAAGTTTCTCCCAACAACACAACCCCCACTGTTTTTACAGCCAGAAGGTATGGGGACGTATCTTCCTGGAACTGGAACCCTGGGCTGGGTGGCCTGATGTGAGACTGGGATTCCTGACTCCCTAGATATCCGTCCCTATTTTTATCCACCACACATGGATGGGGGACCAGCCCATTCCTCATCTCCACCCCTCCTGCCCACCTGGATGAAGGTGGTTTCTTTAATTCCTTCGTTGTCAGACTTCCATCTAGCTCAATTTTCTGATGGTTCTGAGTGATGTTTATTCTGTAGTTTAGCTGTAATTTGCTGTGGTTGTCCAAGGAGGTGAGCTGCATTTACCTATATGCCTTCCTCTTGCCCGGAAGTCTTGATTTTTTAAAAATAAATAAAAATTAATTAACTGCTACTAAAGACAGTAACTGCTATTAAAGAGAACTCTTTCTCCACTTTGCAGAAGAGAAGTGAATAATGGCCTACATGAGCCTGCCCTTAGGCCCACCCCAACCCTGACAGCTCCACTCCTAGGTCCTGTCGGTGCAGGCCTGTGGCAAGGGCACGAGTGACACAGCGGCGTGTGTTGGGCTGCCGGGAACAGAGGACAGAATTGGCTTCCCAGCGCAGGCTGGCCTGCCATCTCGTCCCACTCGTTCAGGCTGCTTCACTGGCTGGTTCATGAAGGAACAGTCCAGCTGGTCTTATCTGGCCATGGAGAGTGCAGTTTTTTCTAAAACTGTGGAAGAGCAATTTAAATGAGAAAAGATAGACATTTCCATTCAAGTAAACCAAAAGCCACATGGGGACAAGAATAGGTAGAAGAAGAATAAGAAAAGAAACGGGTGTGTTTGCAAGCGAAAGGACTAGAGTTCCTTGACAGATAATTAGCAAAAATTAATTTCAAGATATAGTTCACCCAGGAGTCTAGGCCTTTAAATCAGCCTATTCTATTTCTGTTATTAAATATCTCTTAACTTTTTGAGTACTTATTTTACATTTTTGCTTATTCTGTACAAATTTACTGACCACCTACTATTTTGTATTTAGAGAATATTTTTGCCTTAATTCTTAGTTTACTTTACAAGTAAGGCAGTAATAATAGAAAACAAGTTATAGCATTCCATTGCATTTCCAGGTTTCATCTTTCCCTCACCTTTGACTGCTTCTTAATTTTTTTTTTTTTTAATTTTAGAGAGGAAAGGGGCGGGGGGAGAGAGAACATCAATTTGTTGTTCCACTTATTTATGCACTCATTGGTTGATTCTTGTATGTGCCCTCATTGAACTCACAGCCTTGGTATGTCAGGACGACACTCCAACCAACCGAGCTACCTGGCCAGGGCAGCATAGTACACCTAGTATTCTCAGGTGTTCTCCCTCCAAGTTCTAACCAAGTCCGACCCTGCTTAGCTTCCCAGATCAGACGAGATCTGGGATGTTCAGGGCAATATGGCATTACACTGACCCCTTCTCCTAGCAGAGATAGATATAAAATATAAAATGCAAAAGCTAAAAAGACATAGCCTGGCTCAAAAGCAAGGTGGACACTACCTCCATACATCAGAAACAGAGCAGCACAGCAAAGCTACAGCCTGCCTGGACCCCTCACAGTGAGGGGAGCCCAGTGGCCCAGAGGCCCATGGAAAGGACACCATGAGCTGAGACTTTTAGAGAGATGTGGGCCCCGGTAGGAGAGGACACAGGTGCAGTGCACAATAAAGGATGGAGCCAAGCCACCCTCTGACTTCAGAGCTCTGTCTGCAGTATTTGCCCCATCACCTTGGAGGAGGAGTCTGAACTGTCACTTTAAGACCTGACTCTGGAGAGCTTGATAAATCTGCCTCACAAGGAAGCCCTTCACCATTTGGAACATGAATGTACTTCAGATTCAGTGAATTTTGTAGCATGGCCAGCCAACTTAAATATGTTCAGATGATCAAGAAGTAAATGAAGGAATAACTTATATTTTAAAAGAACAAAATACGGAAACGAAGGTATATGCATAATGGAAACAGATATGTAAAGAACAGGTAGAAATGAAAAATGTCAAATAAACAGACTAGAGATGGCATAACTCTAGCCTGGATACAATTTAAAAAGAAATTAGTAAATTGGAATAGACTGAAAAGTTCATTGATAATGCATCAGAAAGACACAAATCTAAGAAAAATTACCAAAGGGCCAGTGGGAGCTAAAGAGTATATACTCAGATGCTTAACCACTATATGAAATTGGCACTCTTCTGTCCCTCGCATTGTTCTGTACATCTCTGTCAATACCTGTCACTGGCGAGTAGCCAGGTTTATGTTTTTGTTGACTTAGTTTTACTGAGCTCTGTTCTGGGCATACTGTACAGAGACATCTAAGAACAAGTCAGGATACAGGTCTTGCTCTTATGGATCTTTTATTCTAGCCTGTTCATCACTACATCTCTGGTACCTACAAGTGTGATCTGGCTCAAGTCAGGCATTCAGTGTATATTTGTTGGATGAATGAGTAAATGAGTGAAGTAATTCATGGCCTTGATTTTCTGCTCTGTTTGGCCTGCTTTGCAGTGGGGAAAGAGCCTGGGAGGAGCCAAGGGGAATTCTCCCTCCGCAGTGTGCGCCCTGCTCTTCTCGGTGACACTCAGGAAACACTGGTGTGACCCCCTCCAAACTGTGTCCTCTTGTTCTTTTTATTTTTAAGTGAAGTTTTATTTTATTTTGTTTATTTATTTTTAGAGAGACAGGAAGGAAGGGAGAAAGAGAGGGAGAGAAACATCAGTGTGTGGTTGCCTCTTGAGTTCCCCCTACTGGGGACCTGGCTCTCAACTCAGGCACATGCCCTGACTGGGAATCAAACTGGTGACCTTTCTGTTTGCAAGGGGACACTCAGTCCACTGAGCCACACCAGCCAGGGCATGTCTTTTGGTTTTTCATTTCTATTTTACAAACTGCTCAGAAGATTCAGAATAAGACAAACTATCAGTATGTTAATTTTTGTCCCCTACTTTGCAGGCTGGAGTAAAAGGGACATTGGGAAGATTAGTTGGAATTTTTGAGGTAAGTCTGTTAAAACCTTTGCACATACGGTATCATATTTATAACCACATATATCTTTGTCTTAGTCCATGCAGATGCTGTAACAAAATTTCACATACTGGGTGGCTTATATATAATAGAAATTGGTTTTTCACAATTCTGAAGGCTGGAAATTCAAGATCAAGGCAGCAGCAGATTCAGCATCTGGTTGAGGACCTACTTCTGGGTTCATTGACCACTGTTTCTCCCTGTGTCCTCACATGGTAGAACAGAGAAGGCTGCTCTCTCTGTTGTAAGGACACTAATTTCATTCATAAGGGTCAGCCCTCATAAATTAATCACCCCCAAAGACCACCTCCTAATGCCAGCACATTGAGGGTTAGAATTTTAACATGAATTTGGGAGGGGCATAAATATTTATTCTGTTGCAGCCTTTGTCTCCTCCGAACAGCCAGAATATTATTTGTATTACTTATTCTATCCCTGCCTATCCTCCTTTCTTTCTCTAGGATGTAAGGAGAGGTAGATACTATATTTTGCCATGTAAAATGCACCCTTTTTTGCCCAAATTTTTGAGGGAAAAATAAGGATGCACATTATACATGGGTATAATAATCCCATGTATAATGTGCACAAAAACATGGGTGTTCATTTACACAGCAAAATGCAGTTAAGTGTAGAAAATACAGGAAAAAGAGAAACAAGGAAATCGAGCTAGGGTAGAGATTTGGAGGAAAGTGGAAGGAAGTGAGAAATCAGGGAATATAGGTGAGCCGGGTTGTAGGGGTAGAAGGATGTGGGAGATGATTGGCCAGCTGGCTTGCACTGATGAGACCTCGCCCATCCAGTCTCCTCTTGCTGGTGCCCAGCTAGTTAAATTTACTTGGTGCCTTTTTCTTGAGAGGTCAGGAACTTTCTGCTCACAACTTTTCCATGAAGTTGCACTTAAGGAAAGGAGAAGGAAAAAAGAGAGTAAAGCCTCGGCTCTAGGAACCTGGCCGAAGAGCTTACCCTCAAATGCAACTGTGGCATGTTTTCAGATAGGACATCTGACGCTATTTCATGTTTGACTGTAGGATGGTAAAAAGTAAAAGGAATCCTGTGTCTAAGCTCTCTGTACATATGTGTGAGAGTGCGCTTCATAAGTCATCTCAGCCCTGTAAGGAATAACTCTTCCTCTGTGCTCCTCTCTTTGCCCTCAGAACCAGGAGAGGAAGCACAGAACGTATGTCTACGTGCTCATTGTCACAGAGGTGCTGGAAGACTGGGAAGACTCGGTTAACATCGGTAAGTCACCCCAGGTGGCCTCCAAAGAGCTTGCTGCCGCACAGGTCATTACTCAGAACAGAAACAAGAGCCTGATGAGAAGAGAAGTCATAGGAGGGCAGGTTTAATAAAAGAAGCATGTCCATTTTTAAACTTGTGAAAGTTAGTATTTTGAGATGTTTAAAAGAGTGCTAAAGTTGGATACACAGTCAACAAATAGAAACATGGCCCATGAGAAATAGGAAATGTTTCTAAGAATCAGCTTGGATCCTCCTCCACTGTGCCAGACCCATGCTGGCCACAGGGCCCCGGGAGAGAGCAGTACCTGGGCTGTTCCCTTGCGATGCTTATTCTCATTGTCAGAGACAACCGTGGGTTTGGTGGCATGAGCCCCTCTGCAGGGTCGTTTCGTAGATCCAGAGTAGTGGGAGTGGTTTCCAGTGTCGCTCACGTTACCGGTCGGGTCACCTAGCTGTCTCATAAAGAGCCATTTTCTTTGATCGCTGAGATCATTGTTGGATATTTTCTTTTGAACTAAAAAACTGAAATGATTGAATGGTTGGTTCATGATTTAATCTTTTGCCCCTGAACAAAAATATTTTTTAGAAAAGTGTAACATTAATTTAATTTGTTCTAAATTGGTAAACAAATAAAACATTTGCCAAAACCTCTGCCTATATGCTTTGCCATCAGGGCCCTCACACTGCTGATTTGAGCATTTCATAGCCCTTCAGTTTTTAAGGCTTTTGTGTCTGGTAAGATGCAGTATGCTTGAGGCGGTTGGGGGGGTGGTGTTAAAAATAGGCTCCCTGACAGCTCGTGCCGGGGCCTCAATAGGAGGCAGAAATGAGTGTGGCGTGGCCCTGCCTCAGAGCACTCAGTCGGCCAGAGTCTCACACTTGGGATATGAATCTTTAAGGTACCGTCACTGTATAGCTTTTCACCTCTACTCCGACCTCTGACAGCCGACCCTGATGAAATAATCTAAGATACGGGGAATAAGGCCGTGAGCCTTCCTTCATATGACCCTTTTTCAGATGAAAAACTGGGTCTTAACTGTATAACTCAGCGAATTATAAGTGATTTAAGGTACTTTCATTTGATGGGAATGTTAGCTGTTAAACACATACTTATAAAAGTGCTTAGAAAATAGTTTTGGTGAATGAAAACAGGATACAGAAATATATATATATATATTTCTACCACACATTGCCACCACACAACACCACACATTGACATTTCTCTCCTCTCCTTCTTCCCCTCTTTCTAAAATAAATAAAGTCTTTTTTAATGTTATATATTTAATAACATAGAAGAATATATGTGTGTGTGTATATATATATATATATATATATGTATGTATACACACACACACACACTAGAGTTACATTGAAATCATAATTTGAAATGAAATAAAGAATTGCCAGTGATCAAGGAAAGGTGAGTGTGCTGGCTGGGGCCTGTGAGACCAGCACGCTGGCACACGCGCAGGGGTCAGAGTTGGTGTGGCGTCTTGGAGAGCAGTTCAACACTGTGTGTCATGAGCCCTTAGAGTTCAGACATTTTATTCTTATAATCTCAATTCTATGGATTTTTCCCTGAGAGGTTAAAAAAAAGAAGAACAAACAGATGAAGGTTTTTTAATTGTATTATTTATAATAATTAAAATCGTAGGATATTTATGTTCAGTGATAGGGAAATGGTTAAATGAATAACAGCACATCCATGCCAGATGTTATGATGTAATGCATAGCCATTAAATATTATATTTTTTTAGCCCTGGCTAATGTGGCTCAGTGGATTGAGTACCGGCCTAAAAACCAAAGGGTCCCTGGTTTGATTTCCAGTCAGGGCACATGCCTGGATTGTGGGCCAGGTCCCCAGTAGGGGGCGCACGAGAGGTAACCACACATTGACGTTCTCTCCTCTCCTTCTTCCCCTCTTTCTAAAATAAATAAAGTCTTTTTTAATGTTATATATTTAATAACATAGAAGAATGCTTAAGAAGCACTGTGAAGTAAAAAATAAACAATAATAATAATAATAGTAATAATAAAAAGCAAACTCTGAGCTCTGGCTGGCGTAGCTCAGTGGATGAGCGTGGGCTGCGAACCAAAGCATCGTAGGTTCGATTCCCAGTCAGGGTACATGCCTGGGTTGCAGGCCATGACCCCCAGCAACCACACATTGATGTTTCTCTCTCTCTCTCTCTCTCTCTTTCTCCCTCCCTTCTCTCTCTAAAAATAAATAAATAAAATCTTAAAAAAAAATAAAAAGCAAACTCTTAGAGCACATACCATGTTCCAGGTGTTGTTCAAGTACCGTATATATTAATATCCACAACAGACTCGTGAGATAGGGAACATTTACTATCTCTCTTACAGATGAGGAAAATAGGGCACAGAGAGATTCACTAACTTGCACAGCTCATTAGAGCCAGTGATGTGATTGGAGCTCAGCATTTTGGCATCAGCACCCATGTTCCCACCCATAACACTTTATCAGAGCCTTTCAGGATTTGGAGCACCTTAAAGCATGATCCAGTTACAGTTCATATCCACGGTCTTTCTGAAATATGAAAGAAGAGCAAATGCACCAAGGTATTGAGAGTGGTCATTTCTGGTTTATAAGATTATGGGTAATTATACTTTCCCCTGTTTTCCTAACTTTAAACAGTGATCTTTTATTATAAAAATAAATAAATAAAAGATTATAAAGCATGTATTAAGAGGAAAACCAAATAGGAGATAGATGACTGAATAAAGGAAGCGATAGGCCTCAGCCTGCAGAGGCTGAGCAGGACTGCTGAAGACAGAAGACAGGACAGTGTGGACATAGCCAGTTCAATGGCACATAACACATTTTATAAAAGAAAATAGACTGAAAAGTTAATAGTGATTGTGTGGAGATTTTTTCTTTTTTTAAGTAATATTTTCTATTATATAGCTGTATTACTCATATAAATTTTTTAAAGTAAGTAACTGATTATAAGCCAGCCATCCTGGTAAATTTAGAAGCTTGATGCTGGGAGGGGGCATGCTGGCTGGGCTTCGGTCTCCGGAGCAGGCCGAGGCAGGGCCGGGCGGGGCGCTGCAGGGAGCCGCCTGCTGCCGTCTGTCTGGAGGGCCGAGTCACACGTTCACTGTCAGCTCTTCAGTTTTCAGGTTTCTTACCTGATTTCTGCATTGGACGTTTGTACAGTATTTGAAGCATATAAAATGTGCTTGCTTTCAATCCTAAAAGAAAATAAATAAAACATTTATAATACATGTTTTGAAAATGTTGACAACCATTACTTTCATATTTCCTTCTACATTTTCTCAAAAGCTAGATGATTAGAAACCTTTTGTTGCTTCCCTGGTGTCCTTATTTATTTTTCTGTATGCCTCTACAGGAAGGAAGAGGGAGTGGTTTAAGATAGAAGATGCCATCAAAATGCTGCAGTACCACAAACCCGTGCAAGCGTCGTATTTTGAGACATTGAGGCAAGGCTACTCCGCCAACAACGGCACCCCAGTCGTGGCCACCACCTACTCGGTTTCTTCTGCTCACAGCTCCACGTCGGACATCAGATGACTGAAGACCTGGAAGAGGATGGAAATTGGAAACTAGACTGAAGTGCAGACCTGACCTCCCCTCTCACCCTTGCTCTTCTCACCCCTCCTCACGGGCCTCCTCTCTCAAATAAGGCATGATGGCAGCAGAGAAAGTGTTCATTGAAAGTGTTGCTGTTTGGTGTTAAATGATGGGGCTTTTCTTCTCTTTTATTGAGGGGTTGTAATTTGTAAGTACTCTCGTGCATGATCTGTCCCCGCCTGGGCACACTCCTACGTTCTCTACACAGAGGCAAACAGCCTCCCTCTACCTTGGATTCTGAAGTTTTCCTGTCTGTTTCGTTCTAGCCCTGGCCAGGCTTTTTTCTTTTATTTTTATTTTTTTTTAATTAAAAGATACCAATATGAGATGAAACCTTTTAAGAATTTGTTCTATAATGTGCTATTCAGTCCAGTAGGTTGGTTCCTTTCACTGCAGGATACACTTGGGTACATTTATCTACACATTATATACTGGGTATATAATATGTAAATAAATGACTTTTAGAAGAGGAATTGAACTGTTTAAATGTTTCAGGGGTTTGTTTGGTTTCTTAAATTCAAGGTGTTTCTGAAACGGAGAGCCTCCCAGTTCACGCTTTCCTTCTGACGCTCGTGGCTCGCCCAGCCCCCGTCCTTGCTCCTTCCCAGTCGGACTGCAGTCGCGTGGGAGAGGGCGCCACTGTCACGGCGTCCAGGACTCGTGGCCTCTCCTCTCGCAGCTGTGTTTCCATGCCAAGAAGGATCCAGGAAGAAACCTATTTTCTTTTTTATTACCAAGCCAGGAGCAAATGGCTTCAGCCCAGATCCGGAAAAACAATGATAGAAATTGAATTCTTCCCTACATGTCCACAGTAGGGATTGGAACTGGGTTCGGGAGTTACTTTAAAACAACCAGAGCATGGAGCACTGTCCCCGTCCTGCTGGTTTGGCATTTTTCCCATGACGCTCCTTACCACCGACAGAGGCTCTCTCCTTGTGCGTGCACGCCTCACGGCTTGCCCAACTGACACTGGCCTTGTGTGCGGGAGTGGCCACCTGCCCTCGGCAATGCAGCTTTGCAGTCCTGTCCCCATCGTGGGTAACCGTGTTAAGTTCCTGGAAAGTACACGGGAGGAAAATCCAAGTGTTCGCCTGTCTCTGTAATGTTGCAGCACCTGTAAGTGCGCCAGAGCATGCTCAGAGATACTGACTGTGCACCCCCTGGGGTGAGAAAGGCCTCCCTTCTCCAGAGAAGTGGTGCAGGGGGACACTTGTCTGTGCGCAGGGACAGCGCGGCGGTGCCTCGGCTCACTGTGGGCTGTCTCGCTGGGTGTTGGTGCGGGTCTCCTGCGGGCGTCATTCGCCACGTGTGTTGTTTAGTTGGGAAGTAAGGGTCTTCGAGTTGCTGGGGTGGGGCACTGATCAGTCCCTGGCTTGGGACAGGAGCTTGTCACTATCTTCTTCGTGGCTTCTCCTTTGTCAAAACAGCCAAGATGTGAAATTAGAATCGTAGTTCTCATTATTTAAAAATTCTAATGAATACTCACACTTTGAAAAGCTTTTGCTCTTCCCTCCCACTGATAGAGTGTGTATATCTGGTCGGTCTGTGTCATTTAGTTTCCAGCATTCTGGGGACCTCCGTCGGTGAGTGTAAATTCTGCTCTGCTCTCAGCTGCATCTTCTCTCCCAGTCTTCAACACAGAACCAGAGGCAGCGCCACCAGTTTCCTTAGGGCACCATCCTGCCTCTGGGAGAGGAATTCTGTCCCCCAGTCAGGGTCCCATTGGATAGAAACAGCACCATGGGGTTTGAGTCTAAATGCCAACTTGCTTCGCGTGTCCTACTTAAAAACACACGCACTGCTGCTGTTGTCTGATTCGCAGCATCTAATGTTTGCTCAGATACGTACAGGGGGAAATAAAATAAGACCAGCTGGGCACTGAGTGGAATCCCAAAAGCACGTTCTCCCAAATGCATTCTCCCGCTTTGATGCGGATTGAAGGTGCTTCGCAGGGAAACAGTCAGTGCTCCGGGCGAGGATGCATCTTCTGCCCGTCTGCAGGTGTCTGCACTGGCTGGTGTGACAGCATACGAGCCTGCCAAGTCCAGTTTGGACTGTTGTTGGTGTCTTTGGGTCAGGAAAGGGAACAGTGCCAAGAAGTATTTTTCCCTAACATGAATGGGTCCTGTCAACTCAGTTAACTGGACAGGTTTTGCTGGTGCGTTCCTGACCGGCCGCAGGAGGCTCTGTCCGCCGGCACAGGCTTCTGTGGCACCGGGATTCTGAGGAACGGGGTCCATGTTCTCCCCTCCTGGCACCTTCAACACCAGCGCTGCCTTCACTGCTGTGTAGCCGCCGCCCTTCTGTGTTTCCAGCTAACTTTATGTCTCCCCAGAGAAAGGAGAAACAGAAGAAAACACAAAAATCACCCTACTTGCAAAGTAATTTCATTGACACCGATTTGCCATTAGCTTTACAAGGACTCGCCTTGTTCAGCTTGACAGAAACAGGTTTCCATGTTCAGGGCAGGTATCAAGTCTCTTTCTCACAGTGAATTTGCATCTTTTAGATTCTGGCTATTACTGGAGTATCCATCAGAGTCTACCATCCTCGGGACAGAGAAAGACAGCAGTGGGTTTTTTTAGTTAAAATGTGTTTTTAGTTTATAAGTTGTAGCCACTGGGGAAACATAAGTGAGGTCACGCCATCTTTTTGGAACAGGACTTTCGGGGGGTGGGGGGCAGGGGAGGGGGGAGGGGGGAGGGTCAAGCACTGCCCTCAGGTTTGCAGCCTTCCCAAACAGTGCAGCCCATGAAAGAGGAGTCTTGGTTTTTCTCATAGCAAACGGAACAGAATGGGCATGTTAAGAATTGACTGTGCTTTGTTTTGACAAGTGTTTGCTGCCCTGTCGGCCCTGCATGGAGGCGGCTCCCTCACGGCTCAGTCTGAGCTGAGGCCATCTGGAGGGATCAAAGGGTGAAGGGTTGTCACCTCCTCTGAGGCTATGGCTGGACTTCCGATCCACCCTCTGCATCGTGTGGCGCGGCGCCGTGGCAAGTGCAGCAGTTAGGGCCTCCTGGCAGCCTCTGGGGAGAGGGGTGACTGCCCTCTGAGAGTGTTTTGCAGCACTTTTGTAAGTGTGTTGCTGCATCGTCAAGTTCCTTTGTGGCAAAAAAATATTTTCTGTTTTGATGTTAGGAGTCAGCACATGTGACTCCTCCTAGACTTGCTTAGAAGAAAAAAGTTTGCTTTTAGAAGAAAAAAGTTCTGCACAGGACTGTTTTCCTTGCTCTTCTCCTTTCTCTTTTCCACACACAGTGCTCATGGAGGCTCCTGCGCCTCTTTAACCGGAGGATTGCTCGGTCTTCTGTGGGACCCTGGTGTGCGTTTCACACACCGTGCTTTTCATAGTTACCATTTCCACTTAGTGCTGTATTAACACCTTCGTTGGTGTCCCTGCCTGACTTTTTTAAAAAAACAGCCTGAGCCACATTTTTTTTTTAGTTTACAGAAAGGACTTAATAGTCACAATGATTTTTGCCGCAGCTGTAATCTTTAATAGTTCTGAAGTGTTCTGTAAGCCTGTGCTAGTTGAGAGTAAGTTTGAATTAAAAGAAATACCTGGAGAAGTTATGATAGTGGGGTGAATTTTTGCTTGAAGAGAGTTGAGGGTTAGCTGTAATTGACAATATAGCTTCATCCTGGTCCCATCTGCATTTCAGAAAATAACCCACATTTTTACAAAAAGAGAGAGAGAGAGATGTGCAGGACAGCTAAGTCGGCAGCTCCAGAGTGAGGAGATTATTCGGTAGTGATTGAACAGTGCAAGTGCTTTTCTGGTTCTTACTCCTGAAGATAAGAGGTCAGATCCAAGGCTGTGCAGGCCACACGCCCCGTGGAGGCAGCAGGCATGTCTTGGGAGCCCTGCCAGGGTGGGACCTCCCTCCAGGGCTGGGAGAGGCTGCTGCTGTGCAGCTCTCCTGCTGGTGGCCTTCCTCTCTGCACCGGGGCTTCCCCTCGCTCGGAGCAGGGGGAAGCATCCTGGCATCTGCCTTGCTGGAGAGCCATGCGGCACGGACCTCTCAGCCTCAGGAAGAGCTGTGTTCTCCACACCCGTTAGATGTCGCCTAGAACAGTGAGACGTTGGAGATTGTCAGGTAGATTTTAAATTGGGGAACACTGGCTGCAGTCCATGGAAGACGCTGCCGTTCGTGCATCGGGCTGACTCAGGTCACTGCGGATCCCGGGGACCGGGGATTTCAGGGACACTTCCTTCCACTCCTGCTGCGTTCACGTTTTAACCGTGTTCTGGCATTAGCTGACAGCCTTCCAGGGATGTGAGAGGCCTAGTCAGGGCGTCTGGGAAAATGATACCTCTTACCTTTAGATTAATCAGATATCTCACTGACCTCCAAGTCCCCTTAAATATTAATAAAAGAGAAGGAAAGAATCCCATTTGGTGTTGATTTGGACAAGCTCCTGGAGCTGAGGCTAGTCCCATGATTTTGTGTATCTCTGCAATGTGAAGTTTTCTAAATAAAAAGGAGTGTCTCTTTCTTAAAGCTTTGTTCATCATAATGATTTGGTGAGCTTGAGCTTGTCTTAGAAAGTGAGACTGTCTGCAGCCAGGGAGCTCACGGGGAAAGCAGTTAGCTCAGAGCCCAGCACCCCGGGAGGGCCTCCGAAGAAGAAGGTGAGACTGCTGTGTGAGAGGCAGAGGGCCACCGCCTGCTCCTCCATCCGTGCGTTGTTTAGTTCATCACTCTGGGTGTCCTTTGGCCTACATTCCCAGTTCTAGGAACTGGGACCTCCAAAACTCCAAAGGAGGCATTTAAAACCCTAGAGATTGGCTTTAAAAGGTACAGAAACTGCAGCCTTGTCATTCTCCAGCTGTATCACCCCTGTTGCAGCCAGTCCAGGCGTGAGGATTTTATTAATCATTGAGCTGAGGAACAGAAATCCTGGTGCTGATACAATTACCTACTAAACTGCTTACCCGCTGTGGTCATTGTCTGTGGGGTGTGCCTTCCAGAGAACATCTTGCCAGTACAATAAACTCACTCTTCTGGGAATGAGGTCCCATTTAGATCAAAATCGTAACTCTTTGGAACTCCCTGGGAAAAAAGCAAGATGCCTCAATCTGAGGGCTGGGCCTCGAGGCTGTGCTGCCCCTGTGTCGTGCGGCCTGCAGTGGCTTACCTGCAGGGAAATCGTTTTTTCCAATGAGATTGCCTGGAAACCCTGCAGAAGTAGTGCTGATAGGAGCCTGTCTTTCTGAGCACTTTTGAGCTGAGTTGACATGTTCACCTAAAGCTGTATGGAACAGATCCCTGTAGCCTGTGTCTTACCCTGTTGAGGAAAAGCTTTTCAGGCTCACCGATAAAATGAGCAGAAAAGACCTCTGGTTTTAGTTACGTGATTCCTGCAGCATAACAGATATGACTGTGCCAAGGAAGGTCGGGGCTCATTGTGGAGACGCCCGGGAACCAGGAGGGTGGGTCTGCCCCACAGAGACCCTCCACCCCAGGCGTATCTGAAGTTAAGTCCTGCCGAGCTTCCAGACCCTGAAGGGACAGGAGACTTCGAGAGCCGAGCGGGCCTCGGGTGTACCTCCCGAGAACAGGAGGGAGTTCCAAAGGAAACAGCAGGCGTCTAAGCTGCAGCACACAGGCATAGCCCTGCCCTTCTCCCTTCCCAGGAGGCTGTGAGCGTTTCTGCCCAGAACCCCACCGGGGCTCCACTCCAAAATCCTATCAGCTTCAGGTGTTTATTTTTAGCCCGAGAACCTCACCCTTTCCCTTCCACCCATGGATGGACATCAGGAGTGTGTTGCTCAGGGCACAGTGCATGAGTGAGTCCAGGGCCCAGTGGCATAGTGTTGCATTTAGTAGTTAAACAGTTAACTCTGTTGTAAAAGAAATATAGAATATGTAGCTCGGTTTTGTAAATGTCAGGTCTGTGTTTATTATTTCAGGGTTTGAAAACTTTTCAAACTGGTTTCTAATCAAAGGGTTGGTGGTTAAGTAAAATTTCAGTCAGCAGTACATCTATCTTAAGAAAGATAGCCACCAGTTTGCCATGTTTTAGGGGAGCTAGGAGCATTCAAGGATGCCGGGAGCCGTTGTAAAGCGAGTGTCTCTCGCCTGCCCAGATGCATTCTGCTGCAGAGAGGAGGTGGAAGCCCATTAGTAGCATCACCGCGTGTGCTCTTGCCAGCCCAGCTTTATCTCAGGGACTGGTCTCCCATCCCACCCACCGGACTTGGTAGGGGAAGGGCTCCGAGGAGCAGGCGAGCCCTGCCCTGTTGGCTCAGCTGCAGAGTGTGGTCTTCAGACAGCACAAGGCTTATTGAAGGTGTTTCCTCCCTGCAGTCACCTCACTCACCATCAGCATCAGAAAGGTTAAACTCCCTGGGACCATTCCGGTTCTAAAACAGACTAACTAGACATGCTTCCTCCCCCGGGCAAGCGTGTCGCCCAGATGGAGTCTCCCTTTGGCCAAGTTCAACAGGTATTTCCAGGGATCCCTTTGGATTCAAGCAGAGTAGCCAAGATGTACTCTGAGTTTCGCTTTCTCCAAAGGACAGAAGTCTTTGTCCCTTCCCTCTAGTGCTCATCCATTTTAGCACAGGCTTAAATGGCCAAGTCTAGTAATGTCTCCAGAAGTGAGAGAACCAGGGGCCTGTGCACCCAGAGACCAGTCCCTTGGGGGTCATACAGGCTCAGTCTAGACTGTTCTGATGCCACCAGAGCCCCACTGCTGTCCCCTTCCTTCAGGACCACTCAGAAAAGCAAGCAGCCTCCCCATCGTGAGGTCACCTAGCCCCTCGACCGTTCTACAGAGCGAGTGTACGGATCGCCGGTTCACGCGGTGTCCATGTTCCTGGAAAGGGTAGAAAGTGGAGCCGCCAGCAGGCTGAGCACTCACATGGTTGCAGTGATCGGCAGAAATAACCCTGAATGGGCTAAACAGCTGGGGAACCCAAGGAACGGCACCCGTATAGGAGACGGAGTTGGTCATGGTCCTTAGCCTCTTGGTGCCCAGTGCTGCGCTATGAAACGGTTTGGCATCTCACTTGCCATACCCCAATCCCAGTGCACCCTGGGACTTGTTCCAACCCATGGGTATATGGCCTTGTTTGCCATTTCCTCTGTTTCCAGTTCTCCTCAGTTTTGCATGGAAAACCAGACTTTCCTTCCTGCCCACTTGGGCTCCCTGCCCAGACCCGGCCGCTTCACAGGACTCCGAAGGAAGACCTCCACTGTGCACTAGGAGCTGAGGGGAGTGGAATTTGGTCCAGAGGAAGTGGAAGGAAACTGAGTCTTCCTGTTTCCTTTTCTCAAGGAAGGTGTTCTCAGGCCTCCTTCACACCTCTTTCCCATGAGAACAGATGGCTTGCAGAGGAGGGCTGAGAAGAAAGGGGACCTGGGTCCAGCCCCCAGGTCTGAGTGCAAGACAAGTGCAGTGTGCACTTCCCCTTTTCAGCAACAGGCCAGCCCATGTAGCACTCCCTGCTCTACTCCAGTGTCTGCTTATGTGGTGCCAGCAACAGAGGGCACACAGACCCTCACCAAGAGAGCTTTGGTAGCACCTCTAAAAGTCCACCACCCCACATCCCACATCCCACGCCTTTTTGTACAAATGCTTAAACCTGTGCCTGTGCTATTCCTTCGTGTTCATCAGTTTCCTTCTATTTGAGCTGCGTGGGAGGGAAGGGCATCAGAACTGTAGGATGTAATCTTGTGCCAACCAATAAAAACCAGTATTTCACACACATCCCTGCTTAGTGTCTGGTCTCTTCTTTCCAGAGGTTTTCCTTGAGTCCTTGATTTTACTCCCACTCGGCTGGGTTTGGGAAGTTGCCCCAGAGGTCATCTGCCGGCCTCACGATTTGCTGTTCAGGGAATTCAGTGAGGGATAGATTGGAGACCCCAGGGGCAGACCAGCATTGCCTTTGCCATGGGGACAGAAGTGAACCGCATCTGAGATAACAAGGGGGCACAGCCAGAAGTGGCTTCCCCACGGGGAAGCAGGAGTTGGGCCTGGGGTGGTGCTTTGAAGATTGCAGTGGCAGGACCTTCCGCAGAGGAGAGGCAGGGCGTCCTCAGTGTGACGGCAGCGTTAAGTGGGCTGGGGCCCCTCAGTCCAAAGACATGAAGCACGTGTGAGCTGTACTGAGAAATGGAGCACAATGAGACCGAATCACAGGGGACCACGGAAGCCAGGCCAAGGAGTCTGGCTCCGTACAGTGAAGCCTTTTTTAAATTTGATCAACTGATTTTTTTTTAGGAGAGAGAAAGGAAGGGGGAGAGACAGAAACATTTATTTGTTGTTCCACTTATTTATGCATTCATTGATTGATTCGTTTCATGTGCCCCAAGTGTGGATGGAACCCGAAAACACTGTATGAGGACAGTGCCCTAACCAACCTGGCCACCTGGCCAGGGCCCGGCGAAGCTTTCTGAGGCAGTCTTGGACTATCAGCCATGTCTGAGGAGGACGCAGCTGGAGAGGCTGGAGAGGCTGGAGAGGAGCCGCCTGGAAGCTTTGATGGCCGTGCAGGGAGCGGTGTGGACCAGCAATGAAGAGAGGGCAGCAGAAGCAAGAGCAAGCAGCCTGTCCCGTCAGATAAACATCCATCCACGGAGGCAGGCTGGCCTCTCTGGGACTCCTGTGGCATGGCCGTTCTGTGAGCCCACAAACCTGATGTGGTCCACGTGTTCAGAGGTCACTGTTAGGGTGACAATCACATGAACATAATTTTTGAAGACTGGGATATGAGAATTTGTGTGCCTGGATGACACCTGGCCCGTTTATGTGATGGTAAACTGTCAAACCAAGTTACCTGGTTAGTGCCCCGGCTGTGAGTGTGGGTGGCCAGACACAGGAAGTTGATCACTAAACAGTAACAGCCTGATGACTTCATTCCCCCACCGGGGAAATTCCCTAGCAGCTGGTCAGGGTACTCTTTCTCCATAAAATTCTGATTCTGTAGGCCTCCTTTGTCCACCCTATGATGATCTTTCCTCCTTCCTCTATCAAAGGGTTCTTTCTTTGGCCAGATTTAGTGTGCATAATGGGACTAGGAGCTTATGAATGCTGATGCAAGTGATACACTCGGGAAACCACCAAACGGCCACCTCTACTTGGGGTCTGGGGTTCCAGAAACTCTCCATTCGCCTGTGTCAGCCCATGGTGGACCACTCTACAGGTGGCCCTCACATTTACTGCATTCACAGAGGGTGGATGCAAACTGGGATTACCTTGCTGCAGTCCAGTCTCCTAGGAGCCTGCGGGACTTGGGGCTAGAGGGGGAAGTCTAAAGAGGCTCCAAAACTTTCAGTGTGGGTGAGCAAAGAAAGTTAGCCCGAAGAACACCAGCTCGGCCCTGACACTGCTGGGACCAGGACCAGGCTGCCGCACACACACCGCACTTCCTGTGCCCTTCGGTACCCCAGACCGCAGCTCTGATCATCTGAGCCAGATCGAGTCGGCAGTGTTCCTGCCCATCCCCGGGTCAGGTGGGCTCCTGTGCTCCCCAGAGACCTGATAATCATGCCCAAGAACGCCTGGCATTTATTTTTTAAATATATTTTATTGATTATGCTATCACAGTTGTCCCATTTCCCCTCCCCCCCTTTAGTCTCCTCTGCCCTGCACATCCCCTCCCACCTGCATTCCCCCCTTTAGTTCATGTCCATGGGTCGTGCATACAAGTTCTTTGGCTTCTACATTTCCTATACTACTCTTAACTTCCCCTATTTTCTACCTACCATCTATGCTACTTATTCCCTGTACCATTTCCCCCATTCTCCCCTCTCCCCGCTGATAACCCTCCATGTGATCTCCATTTCTGTGGTTCTGTTCCTGTTCCAGTTGTTTGCTTTGTTTTCATTTTTGTTTTTGTTTTTAGGTTGGGTTGTTGATAGTTGTGAGTTTGTTGTCATTTTACTGTTCATATTTTTTATCTTCTTTTTCTTAGATAAATCCCTTTAACATTTCATATAACAAGGGCTTGGTGATGATGAACTCCTTTAACTTGACTTTATCTGGGAAGCATTTTATCTGCCCTCTCATTCTAAATGATAGATTTGCTGGATAGGGTAATCTTGGATGTAGGTCCTTGCCTTTCATGACTTGGAATACTTCAGAAAGCCTGGTGTTTAAACCATGGGCCTGGCCCTGGCTGGTGTAGCTCAGTGAATTGAGTGCCGGCCTGTGAACCAAAGGGTTGCTGGTTTGAATCCCAGTCAGGACACATGCCTGGATTGCAGGACAGGTCCCCTGGTTGGGGGTGGGTGCAAGAGGCAACCACACATTGGTGTTTCGCTCCCTCTCTCTAAAAATAGATAAAATCTTAAACAAAAAAAGAGAAAGAAAAACATGTTCTTGTTTGCCCTCAGGTTGCAGACACATTTGGGGTGTGAAAAGTTTATTTTATCTCCTTGGTTTTTGGACTCCCAGCTAACATCTCAGCATCTGAGGACACAGCCATGAGGCTCCATGTTCTGTGTCCTGAACACAGCAGCATGCTAAACCCAGAATGCTTAGCCTCAGAACCTGCCCAAGGTCACAGAGCTTATCGACAGCTAAGCTGAGACCTGATCTCTGGTCGATTTGCAATACTCACAAAGAGGGGAGCAGCTTTAAAAAAAAAAAATTAGCAAGTGGACTTTTGGCAAATGACTGTTCTTCCTCCCTTTTCTGAATCCCTTACTCTAGGGATTCTTGTTCCCTCCTGTTCAGCTGGGTAGATTATCGACTCTGCAGCATTGTGAGTTTTAAGCAAAGAAGGGTGCATGATACTCAGGCTGGTGTGTGATCGTTAAGCGGTGGCTATGCAAGAACAACTGGGAAATGCCAAGTGCTGCGTTAACTCACTAAATAAGCAAATAGTCACAACAGACAGAAATAATCACAATGCAGTGACAAGTGCAATAAAAAGACGGCTGAGGGACCATCCAAGGATTCATGAGGGATGAAGGAATTCCACCTCAGGGGCCAGCATGTGCAAGGCAAGGCACTGCGCTTGGGAGGCAGCGAGTTTGCTGGGGCTGGAGCACAATAGCGACAGTGGGCAGGGAGGCGGGAGGTGGCATGGGAAAGGTCAGCTGAGGTCAGGTGGCTTGGCAGGCTGTGTGATCTTTCCTCCGTATGACTGGGAAGCCAGGAGCCGTTTTGGGCAGAGCATGGCTGCATCTGGGCGTTTCAGGGAAGATGATACTATCCACTGGGCGCCCCTTGAGGTCCAGGCCTCAGTGCAAGGCGGGGTGTCCCCGCTTCACACACAGTCTTTGCAGTCCTGCGAGGCCAGGGCCCACGGTCACCACCATTGTGTGCTGAAGAAATGGAGGCTTAGGAAAGCAAACTACTTTTTAAAGGTGTTGGGAGAACTAACTTTCAAAATCAATAGGGTGAAGCACCAGGGATGTCTAAGACGACTCTGAAAACTACAAGGGAAAACAAAGGACTACAAGGGGAGCCCTGTGTTCTGTCACGTAGAGACTTCATATGAAGATATAGCAACTAAAACAACGTGATGGAACAGTTCGAGAGAAAAATAAATTAGTACGCAGAGAGGGGACCAAGAGCCAAGCCTACGCATGCGCGGGGGTGTGGTGGAAACCTGAGGGAACCTGCTCGGGTGCAGGGAGGACGGGTCCTTCTGCAGCGGTGTAGGAACAGCTGGCCGACCAAACGGAGAAAAGTAAAGTCAGAGCCCTATCTCACACCGTGCACGAAAGAAAAGTCAGCAATGTGTAAAGTGAATCATAAAACTTTTAGAAGAAAATGTAGAAGTCAAGTAACATATCCTAGGTCACACAGACTAAAAATGGAAAAACTGTTACAGGACCTGAGGAGCCTGATGCAGAAGCTGCCCTGCACTCTCAGTGGTGCTGTCTCCCGGCCACTCCGGGGTGTAAGATGCAGCAGAGCACGCAGAAACTAAAGGCAGGGTGGTGGTGCCGGAGGCTGGATTTGCACCTGGTCCCCAAACACCTCCCCTGAAGGGCTGCTGGGTAGGCCGAGGGAGGGACTTCCTCAGGGTAACATGTCACTCAGTCAACAGGCTGGGCACCGAAGACACACCAAGGCACTGCCCAGTGTCTGTGTGAGGGTCATTATCGGGGAGTCAGCAAACATGTATAGCTGTGTGGGCAGTCATGAAACTCGGGAAGGTGTGAGGAGGGTGAAAACCAGGCAGCAGCAATGAATCATGGCACCTCGGGGCTGGGGGGACTTCAGGGATTAGCTAGTCCTGTCCTCTCGTTTTACACACGGGGAAGTAGAAACAGTGAGAAGGACTTCAACCAGTGTTCTAGTTTGAAATCCTGAACAAAGAATACAGATCTCTGGCTATCCTGCAAATGGCCAGCTCCTCTGTCTCTTGGCATGAAAATATCTTTTTTTTTTTTTTTTAATGGTTATCCTGCTCCGGACACCAAACAGTCCAGCCAGCACCAGGCCTAACCCCATGTCCATCACTTCATCGCTCACTGACTTCCCATGTTTCTGGTCCTCATGTTCTTCCTTTGCTGCCTCCCTTCATAACCTAAACCCTGAATTCAACCATCCTCTCCAACCCCCTCCTACACTACAGCTGAGCCTGCCTGGAGGAAACCGTTGTTCTGGGACCACCATGGGTCCATGCCTTCCCTCCACCAAGCCTCCTGTGCCACCTGTCAACGGTCAGTGACTGCCACACTGACAAGTCCAAAGGCCACTTGTCTCATCTGACTTCACCCACCCTTCCCTCCTCCCATGGTGTCCCTGGCAACACTTCTGGCTCTGTACCTACCCGAGGCTTTCAGAGTCAAGTTCCAGCTCCCTCAATTAGTACGGCACATCTTTTTGGCCGCTGCTCACCTCTGCACCCTCACTTCCTGCTGCACGCCTTGGCCTCACAGAACATTGCTCAGGTTTCCAAACGTTTTGTCACCACTCACTGCTTCACAATTCCCAGGGGAAGGGCCCGCCTTTGAGAAAGAGCTCCAAGACCCTTCCCCAGCAGGCGCTGTGTGGCACCTTCTGAAGGCAGGAAGAATCTTTGTTTTTGGTATCCAGCTGAGTGGTTCAGCAGCTACCTGGGAAATGTAGGTTGGAGGAAGCAAAGGGCCAGAAGGCATTTTGGGAATGTCCATCACATAGGAACGTAAGCCTAGTGTCACCCTATCCTCTCAACAACCTCCCCCCACAACACCCCTCAGCTTTCCCAGACAGGAAGCAAATGGCAGAAGGCTAGCAGGGACCTAGGGAGGGAGGAGTTGGAGCAGGGGCGGGGAGGGAGGGTGTTTCACCCTTGAGCCTAGCTCCCACTGACCAGTCAGAACGAAGAGTGATGGAAGCCTGTGATACGCTGAGGCTCCTTCCCCAGCTTTCTGATTTTGCTCGAGTTTGGGGGTGAAGTCAAGGGAAATTTGTTTTACGTGGGGAGAACTTGATCTGAGGAAGCTGAGTGGACCAGTTCTAACAGCTAACATTTGACTAGTGCTTTCCAGTTCACAGAGTCCTCCTGCATGAGTTTACACGATTCCTGGAACGCCTACTCCCTGTGTAGGGCCAGGGGCCAGGGGCCTGCCTTCACCCTGCCTTCACGTCTACCCTGAGAGGCAGATACCATGATCCCCACCTCATGGCTGAGGTAGCAGAAGCCTGGAGGAGCCTGGAGAGCAAGGGGAAAACGGTTTGGGTATGGGTCAGATGAAGGAGGCTGAGGGAAGCAAATACGTTGCAAATTGGGCTTCTGGTGCTGTCCAGGGCTGGCCAGTAAGGAGTTCCCTCAGGCTGCCCTTCCCTCTGATGCATCCTAAGGACCCACTTTGTCCCTTCTCACTTATTCCTTCCAGATGCGCTGGCCAGCGGGGGACACCCCCTGGGCCCTCACCTGCTAGTCTCGGCCCTGCCCCGCTTTGAAAGGAGGGTAAGCCTCCTGTTCATTATGGAGAAATTAACTGTGTGGAAGGAGACCGGGGGTGGTACCACCAGGGAGGAACCTGGACAGCGGAGCGGCTGGGGGCTGGATGGGGGGTGGCCCTGCCCCTGGCACACCTTGCGGTACTTTCGATGACCCTGAAACAAAAGGAGCCCGAAAACAACAGCCTCACCTCCTCAGGCTGCCAGTGATCTTAGGGGGCAGGGTGGGAACTGTGGATCCTTCTCTGCCTGGACCCTGCCGCCGACCTTTATCCCAGAATGGGGTGGGGGCGGAGGCTGACCCGGTGCCACTGGTCACTGTTTCCACAGAAGCTTTCCTCGACTCCTCCCTCCCTCTGGAGTGGCCCCCTCCTCCGCCCTCCCAAAAGATAGAGAAGGAAGGGTTTCTGGAACAGTGGGAGCAGCCGTGATGGTGGGAACGCAGTCGGGCCCCGGGCATGCAGAACACCAACTAGCTTCACAAAAACAAGTGAGCCCATTTAAGAAAAGGCCTGGGAGAATCTTAAAGTTGGGATTATGAAGAATTTTATTTTTTTCTTTGTGATTTTATGTATTTCCCAACTCTTTTTTAAAGGTAGTTGTTTCTTTTCTTTTTTAATCCTCACCTGAGGATATATTTATTGATTTGAGAGAGAAAAAATCAGTGTGAGCGAGATACATCGATAGGTTTCCTCTGTACACTCTGTGATCGAACCTGCAACCTAGGTAGGTGCCCTGATGGGGATGGAACGCACAACCTTTTGGTGTGTGGGATGACACTCCAACCAACTGAAGCACACAGCCAGGAGTTTTTTCTTTTCTTTCTTTTTTTTTTTAAGAGAAAGAGACATTGATTTGTTGTTCCAATTGTTCATGCATCTATTGGCTGTGTCTCCTGCATGTGCCCCCACCAGGGACTGAACCCACAACCTTGGCACATCAGGAGGATACTCCAAGCAACTGAGCTGCCCTGTTAGGGCCTATTTTCCAACTCTTGATAGTAATTTGTTTCTGCAATCACAAAGGAAATAGTCCCTTACATTTTTGGAGCATTTTATTTTTTACCCAGTATTTATCTCATATAAATTATGTCTTTCAATCAACAATTACCTTTTTAAGAGATGGATATTAGTAGTTACATTTTGGAGTTTCCAAGTTACTACGTGACTTACTTGAAGCCACAGGAGTAGTGAGTAGCAGGAGCAGGGCACTTGGGGCCAGCTTGGCAAGTTTGGGCCTGGGCGACAGGACGGTGGCCAACAAGATTCTGCTGCAGTCTCGGTTCCTCTTTCTTTCTTTGTCCCCCCCCTTCCCAATCTCTGGGCATTGGCTACTTGTCATCATCAACCCTACTTGTCATTAACTGCATTAACTCATTTATAAAATAAATATGCATGGATCACCTACTGGGTGCTCCATTATTTTGAAAGATATTCTTTATTCATCATATCTTTTAAAAGATTTTATTTATTTATTTTTAGACAGAGGGAAGGGAGGGAGAAAGAGAGGGAGAGAAAATATCAATGTGTGATTGCCTCTCATGCGCCCCCCAATTGGGGACCTGGCCCACAACCCAGGCATGTGCCCTGACTGGGAATCAAACCAGTGACCCTTTGGTTCACAGGCCAGTGCTCAATTCACTGAGCCACACCAGCCAGGGCTCATCATCATATTTTTTAAAGGTTTATTGAGATATAATTAACATACAATAAATTGTACATATTTAAAATGTACAATTGGATAAGTTTTGACATGTGTTCCTATGAAATTATCACAACCAAGGTGATGGACCTGTCTATCACCATCACCCACTAATTTTCTTTGTGCCTCTTTGTGATCCCTCTCTCTTGACCCTCATGCCTCCTTCCCCAAGCAATCACTAATATGCTTTCTGTTACTGTGGTTTGCATTTCCTAGTGTTTTATATAAGAACCGCACATCATACATATCATAAATTTTGTGTATGTTGCAAGGTATGAATTCAAATTGGTAATTTTTACATATAGATAATCCAGTTCTGGCAATATTTGCTGAAAAGGCTGTTCTTCTATTCTTAGTTTGCTGAGTGTTTTTATCATGAAAGGGTGTTGAATTTTTGTCAGATGTTTTTCTGCATCTGTGGAGATGATCATGTGGTTTTTCAATTAGCAATAATCGCGCCTCGGATAAACCTCATTGGCTACAATACTGCCACTGCGCGAAGCTATCATGTGGTTTTTCTTTGTCCTGTTAGTGTCCTGTCTGTATTACTTTGATGTCCCTGTACTGAAACAGCTTTGCATTCCGAGGACAAATCCCATTTGGTCATAGTGTATAACCCTTTTTAATGTGTCATTGGTTGTAGTTTACTGCCATTTTCTTGAGGATTTTTGTATCTATATTCATAACGAATATGGGTCTATAGTTTTCTTATGGAATCTTTTTCTGGCTTTGGTATCAAAAGAATCCTGGCCTCACAGAATATGATAAAGCGTTCTCCTCCCCCTTCCTCTTCCTCTTCTTGAAAGAGTTGGAATAGGGTTGATGTTAATTCCCCTTTAATGTTTGGTAGAATTGGCTAGTAAAGCCATCTAGTCCTGGACTTTTCTTTGTTGGGAACGTTTCATTACTAGTCCAATCTTCTTACCTCTCATAGGTTGGTTAAAAATTTCTATTTCTTCTTGAGTCAGTTTTGAAAAGTCACATGTTTTTAGGAATTTGTCTATTTCATCCAAATTCTCTCATTGGTATACAATTATCCATACCATTCTCTTATAATCCTTTTAATTTCTGTAAAGTCAGTAGTAATGTACCAGCTTTCATTTGTGACTTTAGTTATTTGCATCTTTTATTTTTTAGGCAGTCTAACCAAAGTTTTATCAATTTTGTTATCTTTTTAAAGAACCAACTTTTAGTTGTGTTGATTCTCTCTATTGTTTGGGGGTGTTTCCCCCTCTATTTCATGTAACTGTTCTCTAATTTTTTAAAGAGTAAATACTTAGCTGTTTTTTAAAGATTTTATTTATTTATTTTTTAGAGAGAGGGGAAGGGAAAGAGAAAGAGAGGGAGAAAAACGTCAATGTGTGCTTGACCCTCATGTACCCCCTACTGGGGACCAGGCCCACAACCCAGGCATGTGCCCTGACTGGGAATTGAACCAGCAACCCTTTGGTTCACAGCCCACGCTCAATCTACTGAGTTATAACAGCCAGGGCTCACTGTAGTTTTGATTTGCATATCACCAATGACTAGTCATGCTGAGCATCTTTTCATTTGTTTATTGACCATTTATATATCTTCTTTGGAGAAATGTCTATTTAAGTCCTATTAGATCATTATTAAACCCATTCTACCAACCTCTCCTTTTATGTGTGTGGTAAAATATACATAACATTGACTATTTTAGCCATTTTAAATAAACAACTCAGTGGCCTTAAATAAATTCATAGTGTTGTGCAGCCATCACCAATCTTTGTCTTTTAATTGGTGAGTTTAAGCCGCTTATATTTAAAGTGATTACTGACAGTGAAGGACTAATTTCTGCTGCGGTTCTGTTGTCCATGTCATATCTTTTTTTTCCTCAATTCTTCTAATACTGCCCTCTTTTGTGTGTGTTCCCCCCTAGTGTACCATTTTGATTTACTCTTCATTTCCCAGTTGTTACCTAAGCGATTACCATGGGGATTACAATTAACATCCTAGGACTAACAGTTGATTTATCATCAGAAACCATGAAGGCCAAAAACCAGTTGGATGATATATTTAAAGTACCTACAGGAAAAGCAAAAAAACAAAAAACAAAAAAACTTGACAGCCAATAGTCACATTTCCAGAAATACTATTCTTCAAAAATTGAGAAGTTAATACATTCCCAAATAAACAAAAATAATGGAATTTGTTGCTAGTAGAACTGCCCTACAGACTCCCTTCAGACTAAAACAAAAAGGCGCTAGATGAAAACTCAAAGCCATAGAGAGAAACAAAAAAAACCACTGGTAGACTTCCGGCCAAGATGGAGGTGTAAATAGATAATCTTCACTTCCTCGCAGAACCAAAAGAAGGACAACAACCAATTAAAAAAAAAAACCTGAGAACTACCAGAAAATTAAACTGTGTGGAAGTCCAACAACCAAGGAGTTAAAGAAACATTCATTCAAACATAGGAGGGGTGGAGATGGGCAGCTGGGGCAGAGAGGATGCAGAGCAAGGTGGTGGCTGGCAAACCAGGCTGTCCCATATTCCTGTGTGGATAAGCCAGGAGAAGCAAATGAAGAGAGACAGACTGTGCAACCCAGGGTTCCAGCACAGGGAAATAAAGCCTCAAAACCCCTGGCTATAAAAACCTGTGGGGGTTGCAGCAGTGGGAGAAACTCCCAGTCTCACAAGAGAGTCCATTGGAGGGACCAAGGGGTCCTAGAACATACACAAGCCCACCCACCTGGGAATCAGCACCTAAAAGGGCACAATACACTGGAGGGAAGCAAGGGAAGTGACAGAAAGTGGGGTAAGAGCTAAGCAAGTGACATTGTTCCTTCTCTGACTCCTCCCCTACATACAGCATCACAATGCAGAGACCTGAGTTGCCCCACCCTGGAGTATACCTAAGGCTCTGTTCCTTACAATGTAACAGGTGCACCAAGACAAAGAAATATGGCCCAAGTGAAAGAAGAGATCAAAACTCCAGAAAAGCAACTAAGCAATGAGGGGATAGACAACCTATCAGATGCTGAGTTCAAAATACTGGTAATCGCCCTGGCTGGCGTAGCTCAGTGGATTGAACGCGGGCTGGGAACCAAAGTGTCCCAGGTTCGATTCCCAGCCAGGGTACATTCCTGGGTTGCAGGCTAGAACCCCCAGCAACCACACATTGATGTCTCTCTCTCTCTCTCTCTCTCTCTCTCTCTCTCTCTCTCTCTCTCTCTCTCTCTCTCTCCCCCTCCCTCCCTTCCCTCTCTACAAATAAATAAATAAAATTAAAAAAATTACTGGTAATCAGGGTGCTCACAAAAATGATTGAGTTCAGTCACAAAATGAAGGAAGAAATGAAGCCTATACAAAGTGAAATAAAGAAAAATATACAGGGAACCAACAGTGAAGGGAAGGAAACCAGGACTCAAATCAATGATTTAGAACAAAAGGAAGAAATAAATATTCAACCAGAACAGAATGAAGGAACAAGAATTCAACAAAATGAGGAGAGGCTGAGGAAACTCTGGAACAACGTTAAATGTTCCAACATCCTAATCATAGGGGTGCCAGAAGGAGAAGAGGAAAAACAACAAGTGGAAAAGTTATTTGAACAAATAATGAAGGGGAACTTCCCCAATCTGGCAAAGGAAATAGACTTCCAGGAAATCCAGGAAGCTCAGAGGGTCCCAAAGAAGTTGGACCCAAGGAGGAGCACATCAAGGCACATCATGATTACATTAGCCAAGATTAAAATGAAGGAGAGAATCCTAGAAGCAGCAAGAGGAAAGGAGACAGTTACCTACAAAGGAGTTCCCATCAGACTGTCAGCTGATTTCTCAAAAGAGACATTACAGGCAAGAAGGGGCTGGAAAGAAGTATTCCAAATCATGAAAGGCAAGGACCTATATCCAAGATTGCTCTATTCAGCAAAGCTTTCATTTGGAATGGAAGGGCTGATAAAGTGCTTCTCAGATAAAGTCAAGTTAAAGGAGTTCATCATCACCAACCCCTTATTATATGAAATGTTAAAGAGTTTAATCTAAGAAAAAGAAGATAAAAAAACATGTACAGTAAAATGACAACAAACTCACAATTATCAACAACTGAACCTAGGCAACAAAAAGTAAGCAAACACCTAGAACAGGAACAGAATCACAGAAATGGAGATCACATGGAGGGTTATCAGTGGGGAGGGGGAAGGAGGTGATTGGGGACAAGGTACAAGGATTAAGAGGCATAAATGATAGGTACAATATAGCCAGGGGACAGTTAAGACGAGTATGAGAGATGGAGAAGCCAAAGAACTTATATGTATGATCCATGGACATGAACTAAGGGTGGGGAGGTAGTGGTGGAGGGAGGGAGTGTGCAGGGTGGAGGGGGGTGAATGGGACCCCTGTAATGGCATAATCAATAAAATATACTTTAAAAAGATCACTGGTAAAGGTAACTGGAAGGCAAATATAATAGCTTGTGTATTTTAGGTATTTTAGGTATGTAACTCCTTTTTTTTTTCATTTCATATATAATTTAAAAGACAGATGCATAAAACAAAAGTTGTAAATCTTAACATGAACCCAACTTACAGGGATGAATTTGTAGCAGCAGCATAAAGGGTGTGTGTGTGTACAGAATCAGGAGAAAGTAATGTAGGCTATTGAAGCTAAGATAGTGTCAACTCAACCCAGATTGTTGTAAATTTATCTGTTTCTTCTTAAGGGCACTTTGGTAATGTGTCTTCCCATGTACTCTACATTTCAACTAAGTTGAATTTATCAGCATTAAATTGTTACTACTATTTCCTTATTAACCTTTTATTATCTGTAGAATCTGCTGTGATGTTGTCTCTCATTCCTGATTTTGGTGATTGGTATTTTCTTTTTTCCTGGTCCAACTGACTACACAGGTTTGTGACTTTTGCAGAACTTCTCAAGAAGCAGCTTTTGGTTTCATTGATATTTCTCTATTTTTCTGTTCTCTCTTTCACGGATTTCCACACTGATCTTTATTTTCTTCTGCACACTTTGGTTTCAGGTAGAAGCTGTAATCATTGGCACCTTTTAAAATAGGCATTTAATGCCTGTTTCTCTAATAGAGGTGTCCCACAAATTGGTATGTTGTGTTCTCATTTTCATTCAGTTCAAAGTATTTCCTAATTATTCCTTGATCTAGAGGTGTGCTGTACATTTTCCAAATGCAGTATATGGGGATTTTTCAAGGATCTTTCTGTTATTAATTTCTGATGTAATTCCATTGTGATCAGAGCATATTTCGTATGACTTGAATCCTTGTTATGTTTTTAAAGATTTTATTTATTTAGTTTTTTAGAGAGATGGGAAGGGAGGGAGAAACAGAGGGAGAGAAACATCAAGGTGTGGTCGCCTCTCCCGTGCCCCTCACTGGGGACCTGGCCCACAACCCAGATATATGCCCTGACTGGGATTCAAACCACTGACCCATTGGTTCACAGGCCAGTGCTCAATCCACTGAGCCACACCAGCCTGGGCACCCTATTTGAATCTTTATTTTAAAATACTTTTCTTACAGGCAGCATATATTATAGTTGGGTCTTGGTTTTTTTATCCATTCTGACATCTCAGCCTTCTAATTCGGTTGTTTAGTCTAAACTTTGGACCATTTACCTTTAATGGAATTTTGATATAGTTAGGCTTCAGTTTATCATCCTGTTCGGTTTTTAGTTCTTGCATCTGTTCTTTGCTCCCCTTTTCAGGATTACTTGAATATTTTTTTATTCGAGTTTATCTCTTTTGTTGGCTTATTAACTAGGACTCTGTAATTTTACCAGTTGCTTTGGGGTTTAGTGTACACATCTTTAACTTCCCACCGCCCCCCTCATTGCAGGAACTAACTGTGCCTCAGTGCAGCCCTGGGGTAGCTGCCAGCACACAGCTGTCCAGGGGGAGGGACCCACCTCCCATCCTATTCTGCCCTACCCTTGCTGACCACACCAAGGGCCTTGGGAAGTCCTTGCACCACTCAGGGCCTCAGCGGACTCACATTTGGATTGGGGTTGTCCCACTGGCCCTTCCTAGTCTGTCCTAGGAGTGAGGGAGGTAAAACCATGCTAAGTCCCTGACGCTGAGACCCAGCCCTTTCCACACACTGACCTAGCCAATGTGCCCACGAGGTCTGCTCCTAGGACCACTAAGCTCCCAAGATACATGGTTGGAAGCCCTGAGGAGCAGGACAAAAGTTGGGTGTGTGGGCAGCCAAGGGGGCCTGGGTCATAGAACCTATCAGATGAGTCTGAAGACTTGGGTGTTGAGAATAACTACCGGGGCTTCCAGGGCTTTGCCAAAAGCTCAGATGTGTGGCCTTCGGGCCAAATGTCTGCAATTTCAGACCTTTGGAGAGATCACTGTATCCCTGGGGGCTGCAGCTTTCTGTAAGTTAGCCGTGGCTGAAGCAAGAAAGAAGACATACGAAGATTTCTACAGAAATTATGATTCCATGACAGATTTTGAGGAGATGAAGAAGGCTAGTATCTTTCAGAGTGCAAAGTGATTTTGGAATGTAAAAAATTTCTTTGGGGTAAATTCCATGGAAGTTTGTCACTGACCTGTGTTCCTGAACTATGAAATGTATGTGGGCTATGAAATAGTTTGTCTTGGTGAATAAACCATTAACAGATACTATAGAAAAATAAAACCTATCATTTAACCCCCACTTCCTCACAAAGTGCAGCAGGACTTGCCTGTGGAGGTGGCCTCCTCCTCCCTCCGCCCTCAGCTCTGATAGAAGCCTCGGATGGGCGTGGTCTCCCTATTCTTCAGACTCAAAGGCAGAGAACACCAAGAAATCTACCTGGGGCCTCCAGACCCAGACACCTCTCTGATTCCTTCCTCTTGATCTGATTCCTCACCACAGTCAGGTAGTGGTGTCTGAAGGCAAGAGGCCACAGTTCCCACCTGCTCCCTGGTTCCCAGTTGAGTCTTCTCTGCACTAGACCCGCCCTCATCTAACCTTCTCTGGAGGGGCCTGAGGAAACAGGTCAGGTCAGACCAAGTGGCTCAACTATGCCCATGCCATTGGCTGCCTCTGGCAAAAATAGGAGTGACCCAGGCCATCCCTCAATCTCCAATAGCACCTGAGGACACAGCAGGACCTCAGTCTAGGTCCTTCTAGTTCAGCTGCCACAAACTTTATATTTTTAGGTGGCATCTATCACCTCCCAGTCTGGGATTTTTCCAACTGCCTGTGATTTGGGGGGCGTACAGCGGGCGGGGGGGGGGGGCGGCGTCTGGTAAAAAACCACACACGTACATTTCAGGTAATTGTAGATACATCTAAAGTTGTAAGACATTAATAGAGATCCCCTTGTACACTTTCTTAGTTTTTCCCAATAACTCCTGCAAACTATAGTATGACAACCAGTATACTGACATTGATAAAATTCACCAATCTTATTCAGATTTCTCCAGTAAGTGTGTGACATTGCAATTATCAGACCACAAAAGCTCTGACCCAAGCTTACCCACTTAGCAAATACCTGTAACAGGGGATTTCACCCCGCCGCTCCATCTGTGTCCCCACCCCCAAAGAAGCTCACGGGGAATTGGGCATCCAGGGCATACTGTGTGCTACATTTCTTACTCATGCTACCGGTTCATCCTCAAAGCAGCCTGTTTTATGGACGTTAAGCTTGAGGCGCGGATCGTGTGGGTAGGCCCTGGCTGGGCAGGAGCTAACCCAGCCTGCCTACTCTGTCTTCTGCACACGGCCAGGAGGCAGGAAGGACGCAACGCACTAACCCAGGCCTTGTGGGCCCGGTGCAAGGTCCCGCCTGAGAAACGTGCGCTAGTCGCCAGAGGTCTGGACTAAACGTTAGAGTAGAGCTTGGCTCTATACCTGGGCTACATCGAGAGAGAGAGCGAGATCAACAACCCTCATCCGGTAATCTGAGGCACAATGGTGGGGGCTCTGCTGGGGTCCGCCCCGGGGCACGCCGGGAAACCGTGCGTCGCGCCCCCGCCCCACGCTCTTCCCTGCCGCCGCTGCGCAGCCCTCGGCTGCCCCCTGTCGGCGCCGAGTGGACCCCGCAACCCCGGCCTTCCCCGCCTTCACGGGGCAGGATTGGCAGCTTCAGAAGTCTCCGGGCTTGCCGTCTTCCGCCACCGGATTGGCTGCGCCCCGGAACTGAGGCTCCACCCGTTTCCCCGGGTCCTTTGATCACGCGCCTCCAGGCTCTTCCGGGGCCCCGGAGACGACCGAGGGCGTTCCTGTCCGGGCTGCAACGGCGGGAGGTAAGGCATGGCCGGGTTGGATAGGCTGCAGAGTGCTGGCACGGGTCCATGCCTCGGGGTGCCGGGGTTACAGGATGCCGGGGCCCCTCTGCGCTACCCCCAAACCTCTCCCCCACGGCCTCAGCCTCCCAGAGCCCTAGGAACTACCTCCCGCTCGCCGATGCTAGTCCGCATCCTAGGATCGGCCTGACACCCTCCCCACCGCGACCTGTGTTCTCGACTGTGGGACTGTGTGCGTGCGACTAGGCAAGCCCAGTGACCTCGCGAACACCGGGACAGGTAGCTCACACCTTGCCCTCGGATGGAGACTCAGGCGACCCGGGGTCAGGGACTGTAGGGAATCTTTGTGCAGCCACCCATGGGCAGTTTCCTTGCATCTGTTGATGGAAACTGACCCTCTCCTGTTAGCTCAAGCCAGCTGGGGAGGAACCTGGGCGGAGCCCTGGGTGGGGACCAGAGAAGGTGGTGACTTCACAGATGCAGTCCAATCCTAACCACTTGTATCCATCCAGACAGGAGACGGATGGGCGACAGGATGTTCAGGCTATAAGTCTGGAGTGACACCAGGGACAAGGAGGGCACATAGGGCCTAGAGCCTGAAGTGTGGGGACTGGATCAGGACTGAGGCAGGCTCCTTCAAATACTCCTACCTCACCCCATAGGCCACCGTGTTGGGCCCTCATATTTTTACCTAATCTGCCTGTTTTGCTTCACTGGATAGGTGCTGGCAGCCTAGTGCCCCAGGAGGTCGGGGCTGGAGCCGGGAACCTGTATCTAACCTTTCCCCAGGAGTGTATATCTGCAAATGTTTGGCCAGCACTTGAGGTGGGCCCCACCCTGGTTTGCAGATAGGGGCTGGGTAGAACTGTCTATGGGTCTGGGCCTCCTGTAGGCACCCGTTATACCTGGGATTTGCTGAGAGTCACTGGAGGGTTAAACCCAGCACGTTGGCCTGGAGGATTCCTCATCCCAGTTCCTGACCTAAGTTTTCATGTCACCACCTCTTTAGGGAGGGATCCAGAGCCTGGGTGTCACCCTGGGTGAAACTGATAACCTCCTTTCCTCCTCCCCAGGGAGCCCAGCGGAGGCGCCCTCGAGAGGCACTCCTGCCCATGCTGACTGCCCAGCCCTCTGGCTGCTGCCGCCATGAGTAACACCACAGTGCCCAATGCCCCCCAGGCCAGCAGCGACTCCATGGTGGGCTATGTGTTGGGGCCTTTCTTCCTCATCACCCTGGTCGGGGTGGTGGTGGCTGTGGTAAGGAGCCCCCACATTCACACAGTACACCCACACCTTTGCTAAGCAGGGCTGGGTGGGCCTGGTCCCGCCTACACACAGCATCTCAAGCTGTCCTGCTGTTAGGGATGTGGGTGGGCTGTCCTGGGCTCCCAGCCTCCACAGTGCCGTGTCTCTGTTACAGGTAATGTATGTCCAGAAGAAAAAGCGGTGAGTGTCCCTGCCCCTCAGTGCTACCTCCCCCACATTTGGCTTAAATATCTTCTCACAGGATCTGAGTTCTTTGCATATATGTAAGCTACCCCTCAGCCATCCTGGTACAAGCCTGGAATCTTCTACACCCCACAGTTAGGCTTTCTTGCCCAGGTTCAGCTTACCCTCTGGGAAAGGTCCTTGTGTTCTCAGAGCCTGGGGGAGTGCAGACAGGGCCAGAGGGGATGGGCCCGCTGGGCTGAACACCTGCCGTTCCCCAGGGTGGACCGGCTTCGACATCACCTGCTCCCCATGTATAGCTACGACCCCGCCGAGGAGCTACATGAGGCTGAGCAGGAGCTACTCTCTGACGTGGGAGACCCAAAAGTGAGCACTCTGGGACGCAGTCAGCAGAGGGTGGTCGGCTTTTCTCACCCATACTCAAATCAGAGCCTGGTTCTGCCCACAGCCTTTCCCATTCGGGTCTGGGTCTGGAGTAGCGAGGTCCCTTCTCCAAGGCTGTGCAGTGGACTCCCAAAGGCCAGAGCCCAGCTGTTGTCTCCCCGACAGGTGGTGCATGGCTGGCAGAGTGGCTACCAGCACAAGCGGATGCCCTTGCTGGATGTTAAGACCTGACCCCCTTGCCCGGATCTTCAGAGCCCTGGGGTCCTGAAGTGGCCAGTGCTGTGCAGCCTGCTCTCCCTTCTCCCACTAGCCCTTACCCAGCACCCTCCTTCCCCACCCCCACAGCCTTTCCCATCCTTTGTGGGCTGAGCCTATTGTCCTTCCAGGCACTAAGGGGAGATTTTCATTTTGGGGGTTAACTAGGGGGGCAGGGAGCTTTGCACTTTCTGTGGGCCCCATTTTTCTTTAGCCCTCCCTGACCTGACTTTGAAGTTCTTTACATGGGAACAAGGCCTGATGTACAGTATTCAGTATATTTTATAAATAAAATGGTTTGTGGTTAGGGGCGTGATTTCTTCACGAGGAACTAAAATCACTTTCCCTGAGCTAACTCCCTGCCCCCAGCCTCAAGAGCTGGGCCAGACCTCTCCAAAGCCACCCCCCATGGCCTCCCCGTCCTTGGTTCCTGCCTCCGCCTGCTCCAGGCACCCGCTGCACAGAAAGACTCCAGTCCAGAAAAGGATTTTTTTTTTATTCAAGTAACTGCAAATAGGAAACCAGAGGGGGGGCCCCAGGCTGGGACAAATAATGCCACCTCCTCCCCAGCAGAACAGGGGAGAGAAGGTGACCCTACACTCTCGGCCATCAACACAGGCCTCACTCTGCTGCAGCATCCTAGGGGCAGAGCCCCACCTTCCCTGGGACTGGGGTAGTCGGTTCCCAGCCTGCTTTGCCCCTGGCCCCTTCCCAAGAGCATCTTGGAGGGGAGTGTGGGCAGAACAGGAGGCAGTGAGGATGGACATTTGGCGCTGGTAGCAGCAGCAATGACAGATGTCTAAGAATGAAACGTTGAACACAAAACAACACAACTGTCCAGAGGTAGTTTGTGAACAGAGGAAAGATGGAACCAGAACCTTGGGGGACAGGGTGGGGTGGAGCGGGGGTGGGAGTGGGCAAGGCTAGCTCCTTGTTAGTGCCCCATGTGAGGAGAGGGGAAACTCAGAGGCTGAGTGGAAGCAGACGGGTAGGGGGCTCACACCCCTCCTGCCTTCCTTCTCGTGCCCCAGGGGGGCCTGTCCAACCTAGTGCCGGGACTAGGCAAGGCGAGGAAGAAAGGAGAGTGGGCATCTTGGGGCCCAAAGGCCCTATCCATGGCCACACGGGCTGCTGCCACCAGTACAGTGGAGTGGGCGTGTCAGAGTGAGACGGGGCTCAGGCCCCTTTAAGGCCAGGGGAGCCCTCCCAGGCTCCCTTAATGGGAAGCCAGAGGTACGAGTGGGGAAGGGACCCCCAAACCAGGGGCCCAGTCAGCAATGCCCCCACCACCAAGGGAGCGGGGACCAAACAGGCGCTAGGTGCGGCTAAGTGGGAAGTCAGCTTTGTCCAGGAGGGCAAGTGAATGAAAGTGGGTGGGCAAAGAAGGGTTGCTGGGAATTGAGACTGAAGGAAAACGGCTCCCCACTCGGGCCACCGGGGCCCCGCAGCGGCTGGTGTGCTGTGTAGTGTGGCGGTGCGGGAGGCGCAGATGGGTGGAGGTGACTGGGGTCTGGAGGCAGGGTGGGGGCAGTGGGAGTGGAGCTGTCCAGTCCCAGAAGGAAACTGCTCCTCCGTGAGGAAGCGGGTGGCACGGCACAGTCACTGCTCCTCCTCTGAGGACTCCTGGGAGATGCCCTCCTCTTCCTCCTTCTCCTGTGTGGTAGGCAGGGCCATCAGCAGTGCCAAGCCTAGGGCTCCTCCCACCTCCCCCCAGCCATGATGGAGAGAGCACAGGCCTGCTGCCCCCACCCTCCCTGGCTCTCCAGAAGGGGGATGAGTCAGGGCTGAGTGTGTGGGTGACTCAGCAACCTCCACAGCCCGGTTTCATTCATAAAAAGGGAAGAATTTAAAGGGAGGGAAAAAAACCACACACATGCCGCTCTCACACAGAGCCATCCTCCCCTGCCCCAGGGCCCACGGTGGGGGTACCGGGTACAGCACACTGTAGCAGGAAGGAGTGGGGGAGGAAATCGGAAAGGGTGGCTGGAGGGTGCCCAGGGACCAGGTGACCTTGGTGCGCAGGGGCAGCTGCTGAGACCGCAGGCTGACCCCAGGCCAGGGCGGGGAGGAAGGGGAAGTGTGTGCCGCCGCCGAGGCTCACTCACGGGGCGGGAATGTTGGGACACCACACAGGCTTCAGCCCCCGTGCCAGGCACAAACTCCAAAACAACTTGTTTCCTGTTACTCACTCCTGGGGTCCAGCCAGCCCTCCAGCCCCCCTAACCCTGATGGTGGTGGCTCAACCCCTGGAGCCCAGCCCTCCTAAGCCTAGTGGTGGTAGCTCAGCTCGAGGAATGAATGCCTCAGGGAGTTCAGGGAGCAGGTTGGGCATAGGAAAGGTCCAGGAACAGGAAGGCAGAAGCCGCTAACTGCAAGGGAGCCCTCTACAGGCCGCCTCCTGACTGGAGACACCAACTTCCAGTACCAGCTGTTGGGGGCAAAAATGGAAGGTGTCTACCCAGAACGGACCCCTCCTGGGGCTGCACTCCTCGCTGCTTTGTCCTCCCCTCCTCCGGATCAGGATAAAGACAAACCTCACCCCTTCCCAGGTGATGTCCTTTGCCCACTTCAGAATGGGGGACAGATTAGAGGACCTCCAAGACCCCTGCTGAAAGCACAGATACCCTCCACTAGTGAAGGGCAAGAGAGTCAGTCTGGTCTGTACCTGGGACCTCTCACTTCTCATGGATGTACAGCCCTTTAAAAGCCCCAGGTACAAGGTGGCAGTCCACCATACCTGGCCTGCAGGTTAGGGGGAACTGCCTCCGTGACAGGTTGTTACCTATTCTTAGCACCCCACTCAGAAGAGCCAAGCCACCCCCCACCTTCACCTACCAGTTTTTTGGGTCTGCCCCTCGGTTTCCTCCCCGGAGTCGTGGTGGTTTTCTAGATGGTCAGAGAAAACATTCACTAAGTCAAACATGCCCCCAACGGTGCCCATCCAGTGATGGGTGAGGAGCAGAGAGGGACAGGGCTGCCTACCTCTGCTCAGGGCGGCCCAGGAGTCTCCCCCTGGCCAGCAGGCCCACCCAAGTCCAGCTGGCGATGACTGGCCACCACACTGACCCCCTCAATATACACACACGCCCCCCGCTCCCTCCTCCACCCATGACTCAGAGGATATGAGTCGTGTCTTAGAAAAAATAAAATAAAAAACAAAACAACTTCTCTGAAAGCCTGATGCCACCGAGAATCTGGCCTCCCTGCTTATCCCCACTCCCTTAGGATGCAGGGCACCCAGGACGGAGGGTAACATTCTGAGCCCAGTGGTTGCTGGCCCCTTCCTTCTTCCCACTTATCCCTGCTCCAGACCAGGAATGCTGCAGGACTTCTGATTTCATCTGTTCCACTGTCTGTCCCGGGCAGGAGGACCACGGCCCGAAAGCGAGACCTCAGTCATGACACTGCTTTCCCTGATTAGCAAAGACCCCGCTACCTGCCACCCGCACACCAGGGCAGAGTGAGCAGGCTCCAGATAAGCCAGTCCCTCCCCACACCTCCCTTTTCATGCACCACCGCCACCCGAGCCTTACCCGAGTCTTGGCAGCGCCCTTGTTTTTGCTCCCCTTTGGTCTGCCCCGAGGTCTCTTAGGTGTTGGCACTTCGCTGGGCTCCTTCTGCAGAGACACAGGAGGCAGTCAGACACAGATGCCACCTGCACCACCCCTTTCAGAAGACAGAGCGCCCTCTGTCCCACCCCTACAGGATTTGAGTCAGCAAGCCATCACCCCCACCCAGAAATCCACAATGGCAGGGCGAGTCCTCGGGATTTAGTTCCCAGTTTATTTCTTGCAAAGCCCCTCCCCTTGTTTCCCTGTGACAAGACCCCTGGGAAAGGTGTCATGGGGGCAGGCAGACGGGCAACTCTGCCCCAGTCCCAGCTCTGCCACTAACCCTAAGGTCTTGGGGAAGACACTTAATGCCCGAACCTCAGCTTCCTCATCTGTAAATGGTGACGAGACTTACCTTGCGGACTGTCATGAAAATTAAATAAGGACGTGTCTAGCCCTGGGGCCAGAATCATTGCCCACCCTCTCAGATAGTAGAAGCTGGACACTTCCAAGAATTCAGGGCAGAAAAAGTGCCTCGGCCTGGAGGGAGCCTCCAGCCTCTAATTGTGAACCGGCCCCTCCAGGCTGCCTCCCAGAGAGAAGAAACCCCAGAGGTCCGTGCCGCTGTTGCCACTGAAATTTTAATAAGCCCTAGACAGAATAAAAAGCTGCTGCATTATGCATAGAACCTGGGCGGGAAAGGCACTTCAGCTATGGTTTCCCATGCGCTGTTTCTAACCACGGTCAGTAACCCAACACCCCTTTCTGACCCTCGACCCTACCCCAGCAAACAGGCAGGCGGGGAGGCCCAGGGAATGAGGAGCGCCTCCCCCCCCCACCCACAGTGGGCTCTGAAACAGGCAGCTGAATGCAGCCACCCAGACACCTCCAAGCTCATGTCTCCTAAAGGGTCAGGTCAGACCACTGACTGTCCACCTCAGTGATGGAGCAGCCAGGGGCCTACGGTGTCAAGGGCAAGGATTGACCTCAGTCTGATCTCCTCTTGACCAGGAAGGGGAAGTAACTGGACTTCACCCACAGCTGCCCCTCCATGAGAGAAGCCAAGATTGCCACCACAGAGCAAGCTGCACCCCCACTGCCCAGGCCTCCTGGGGTGCCCCAGCCTGCAAGGCTGGCCTCCTAACCCCAAAGGAAGACCATTCTACCACCAACTCCCCAACATTTTCAATGTTTTGGCATCAATTTCTCTCTTTTTAAAAATCCTCACTCGAGGCTATGTTCACTGATTTTGAAAAAAGGAAGGGGAAAAGAGAAATATCAATGTGAGAGAGAAACATCCATCAGTTGCCTCCTGTACTCGCTTGGACCAGATATCAAACCAGAAACCTTTTGGTATATGGGATGACGCTCCCACCAACTGAGCCACCCAGCCAGGACTCAATTTACATTTACAGAACCAGGAGCAAAGCGGAAGTGGGGGGTGGTCAGGGCCACCAGCAGTGAGGCCCATAAACAGGTCCTAGGTAGGTTCCTGGCCTGGGATGAGGAGTATAGAAACTGCCATTAAAGATCTAGAAACTTTCATAATAGCAAATCAACACTGCAATAAGTGTGATGAATCTCAGGATTAAAAAACCTAGGCTTGCCCTGGCTGGTGTGGCTCAGTGGATTGAGTGTCAGCCTACAAACCAGGGGTTGCCAGTTTGATTCCCAGTCAGGGCACATGCCTGGGTTGTAGGCCAGGTCCCCAGTGGGGGATGCTCAAGAGGCAACCACACATTGGTGTTTCTCTCCCTCTTTCTCCTCCCCTCCATTCCCCTTTCTTTAAAAATAAATAAATGAAATTTTTTTTTTTAAAAACCCTAGGCTTATATTTCTTTTCAAGTTTCTAGAGTTCATCTTTACTGTTCTATAAACATACTGGTCCACAATAAACTGGAAATGAAGAGCAGGTGGTCCACCCCAGTGTAAGCACAGGCCTGCGTGAGCTGAGGGTTACTTGGGCTTGGACCTTCTGGTGTGGGCTCAATCCCCACTTTTCTCCTGGGGTCTCAGAATTTACATATAGGGTTCGTGAGCGTAAGGTATGCAAGCACATGTGGGAAGGATACATGCAGATAGGAACAACTGTGCACCCCCCCTCCCATTCCTGTTTCACCGGCCAAGACACCTGGCGCCTCCCTAGCCCAAAGAGGTAAACTGAGGCAAAGATCTGGACACCCACCTGACTCCCTACCAGCGCCGTCCCAGGACTCACCGGAGGCTGCTTGCGAGGCCTGCCTCGTCCTCGCTTCTCAGTGCCGTCCTTTTCCTGCTTGGAGGCCAAGGGCTGGCTGGACTTCGAGCTCGACTCGCTCATCTTCCCTTCTCTATGGAGCAGGTGGATGCTGGAGGCAGAAGAAGTGGTTTTAGACAAAACACTTTGTTTCAGCCACTTCCTACCCACCCCTCACCCCTCCCACACTCCAAATGCACTTTAACAAAACTGCCTGCTGGCAGGGGTGCCCCGGACTCCCACCCAGCTGCCACAGGGTGGGGCCGGGCCGTTGGCCCTAATCAGCTCCTTATCTGCTGTTCGGAAGGGCTCTTTGTTGTTCTGCCACCCCACAGGGCCAGGGCCTGAGGCACAGGGAGCCCAGACCTGCCTCTGAGGGTGAGGCTGCCCTGGGCCAAGGTATGGATGAAGCAGGGGTCCTCACACTGTGAGGAAGCCCCCTGTCTCTAGCCGGCAGAATTCTGCCCTTTCACCAAGCCTGGGGAATACACAGGGAACAAGGGAGGAAAGGTAAGCAGAGAAAATGAACCTGGGCTTCCGGCAGCCATGAGCTTCAATCCCTTGCACACCTCGCTGCAAATTCTCAAGGCTCAGAACCAAAAACTACAAGGGCAACCTTAACAATCCACACCAATCACATGGCCAGGATTGGTGCCAGGGCCCCTCGGGTGCCACTTCCTGCTCTCTCTCAGGGTAAAGCCTAGGATTCAAAGATGGGGACACAGTTTGGGGAGGGAGAAGATAGTTGAACTGGGTAAGGTGGGTCCCCTCTCTCTCATCGGGCCCTCCGGAGTCCGATGAGACCTTTCCTTTTAATGCCTTCTTACAGGAGAGGTACCTCCAACTGAGATGGATGCTTCCAGCTGGCCCTCTGGAGCCCTGGCAAGGCTGATCCTAAAAGCTTCTTGGTCCTCTTCTAGTATGTTCCCTCTTCATAAAAGCCTGTTTCAGTTTAATCAGCCCCACTATTGGAGTTGACCTACCCCCTCCCTCCCCCAACAGCAAGGACACCAGTACCCTGTAGTTGGGAACCTCTTCCAGAGACTTAAAAGTGAGGGCCTGGCCCAGTTTCTCAGTTGGTTAGAGTGTCATCCTGACATGTCAAGATTGCAGGTTCGATCCCAGGTTAGGGCACATACAAGCATCAACCAATGAACGCATAAATAAGTGGGTGGAATAACAAGTTGATGTTTGTCTCTTCCTTCCTCTCTCTCCAAAATCAATAAATACACTAAAGCAAAACAAAATACCTTTAACACATCCACTTCTGAAAGCCCCTTAGTCTGTAAAATGGGGTAAAGGTAAGACATCTGCCTCGACTACCTTTCCAGACTTTTGCAAAGATCAAACCAAACAGTTTTAAAATGCCTAAACAATGGGCAGTTTTCATTCAAAATGAGAACTAGAACACTTGAAAATGATTTCTTTCCCTTTTTCAGACAATTCCCAATTTTAACCCAATCAAAGGAACAAAAAATATTTTGCACAATTGTGAGTTTTGGAGGGCCCAAGGCTCCCTTCCTCAAAGCTTCGGGATGCTCCAGACAGTGGGGCTTTTCCTGGTATTTATTTTATTTTATAATATTTCAGACTTGAAGACCCTTTTAAACAAGGTGGTTGGTGATTTATCCTGTTCTGTCATTAGTGGCTTGGCCTGCTCTGTAATTAAAGGCAGTGATTAGAATCTTCTATTACACCACAGGTCCCCTTTCAAACTAAACATCCAAATTAATCAACTAAATGAGTACTGACCTCACATGAGGTCTGCTGGAACACCCCTCAGGGAGGGGGTTCTAGTTGGGTGAAGCTGGTCCCTAATCCCAGACAGCCTGGGCACTGCCTGCTGGGATCCTGGTGGGTCTTCCTGGAAGTTCCTATTTCATCTATTGCTTCCCCCTCGCCACCTCTTGCTGCTGGGAACCCGTGAGTCCACTCACCCACCCCAAATCCAGCACTCCATGAAATGAATGAAGGCCTGAGGCCCTCTCTGGCGAGACCAACAAATGCTCTCTCTTCCACCTGTTTCTAACATCAGAGAGGCCTGGCATGGAGAAGGCACGTTTAAGGCCCAATCTTGTTCCCTTTGTAACACCGTGTGCATAATGTGTGCTCCACAAATGCTTAAGAGAATTTGCAGGGATAACCCTAGAAAATCATCCGGAAGTTGCCCTGTTTCACAAAAAAAAGTAGTACAGAGAGCCCTGATAAGTTCGCTTAAGTCACATAGTTATTTGAAGAATAGGAGAGAGTAGGTTCTTGGCGACCCTCTAGCCCGCCACTTTCCTTACCCGCCCTGACGTTGTTAAGTCTCTGTGATACCCTACTCCACACCCGACCCCCGGGTGACTGTGCAAGTGTCTGCCTTGGCTGTTGTATGCAGGTCGACCGACGGGACGAGGGGCTAGAACGTGCAGGGGGAGGGGCGCAGGCCACACTGGCAGGCGCGGGAAACCGGTGCACCCCGACCGCATGCACGGCCACGCGGGTGCACCCGGCCCCACTTCCTGCCAGAGGGGGCACCCAAGCCCGCCTTGGGGCAGGAAACCTGGCGCGCGCGGGGGAGAGGAAGAAAGCTACGTCCCTCCGTGCCCTCCCCGCAAAATAAAGCCCCAGGAAAATAAACTGAAACGGGGAGTCAAAGGGACTAGTTCCAACAGAGCCCAGCAAAGCAGAGAAACCAGTTTGTGGGGGTGGAGGGCAGGCCTGGCCCTGGGGGCTGAAGAGGCACGCAGGCAGGGCCAGAGGTGGGGTCGGGGTGAAGCCCCAAACCTAGGCCCACGATTCGGCCTCATCAGCGAGGAGGAACACCAGGTAAAGGCCGAGCGGGAGTAGGGCCTAATTGCGGGGTTCCTGCCCATCCCCCTCACTTCTAGAACTTCCCTAGGCTGCGGGGGATGGCCAGCCCCCCACTCTCCCGCTGCGCCGCAGCCTGTTCCTCTCCCCGCCCCCAATACCCAGGGCCCGGGCCCGGGCTCGGGCTCGGGCGGGAGCGGCGGGCGCGAGGTGCATCGGGAACCGCCGGGTGCACAACTCGCGCTCGTTGCAGCCGCGCGCCCCCTCCCCCACCGCGCGCCCTTCCCGGGTCCCCGCCCCCCGCTGGGCGCCCGCGGCGCGGGGGAAGAGGTGCGGGCGCCCTCCCCACGCTTGCGGGCCCCGCCACCCGCCCCCGCGCTGCGCGGCCCTCCTCCGCCCGAGGCTCGCGCAGTCCCGGCCTGGGAATAAAGCTGGAGGCGCGCGCTGCAGCCCCCGGTGGCTTACAGGCAGGGGGGCGCGGGCGCCCTCCTCCGTCGCGGGGCCCGGGGACGACTCACCGCGAGCTCGGTCGCCGGCCTGTGGTGCGAGCTCCGGGCTGCTAGGAGCGACGGTGCTGGGCGCTGAGGACCGGCCTGGCTCCGCCGCCGCCGCCGCTGGTAGCAAATGCGGATCTGAAACCGGGAGACAGCAGAGGCGCTCAGAGACTGCCACCGCCGCGTGCTCGCCGCCCAGGCCCCCACGGGGTATTTATGTGTCACATCCAGGAGTGGGAACAAAAATATTCCCCCTCCCCCGAAGGATGGCGAGGGGCAGGAAGCTAGGCACGGCCCGTGCGCGGCCTCAATAAATAAATAATTTAATTAAATGATAGATATTTAAAAAAAAGCCACCGGAGGGGCCGCGAACTCACGCCTTCTTGGAGCCGCGCCAGCGCCAGAAATAGCCGGAGCTCGGAGTCCCAATTAGAGGAGCGCAGCCCCGGCTCAGGGGAGCTTAAAAAGAGCGACCCAGGGGCAGGGGGGACGGGCCCGCCCGCGCCAGCCGTGTCACTGAGGGGGCGGGGACATGCAAATGAGCCCGGGGATTTAAAAGGGCGGCCGCCCGCCAGCCGCCCCGCGGGTGGGTGCTGACTTTGGATAAGAGTACGTAGTTGTTGGTGCCAGGGGTTAGTGCTAAGAACCCGAGCGGCCGGCCCACTCTACACTGCCTCATATCGGGAGACCTGAGAAAGGGCACAAGAGGGGTCATCAAGGAGCTTTTCGCGAGGTTGGGGGGTGGGGTGGGGGGCGCCCTTACTGCCTGAACTGGGGGTCCCTAGCAGAATCATCTCCAGGGGTCTTCGGGACATATGGGTCTGACGCTCACGGAGCGCAAGAACGTGGGTAGTTTTGGTGCCGGCGGGGTCCGCGCGGGCGGGAGGGGTGGCGAGAAACGCGCGGGCTGGAGTTCCGCGGCCTACCCGCCGCCCCCTTCGCCCAGATACGCTGCTGGTAATTTCCCCTGGGCAGACAGGTGTCAGCATGTACATTTCAGTGCCAACCTGCGTGTGGCTGATTGGATTGGTGAAATTCAGGCCTTGTGAAATTCAAACGTGAAACTTGTGAAATCCAGAGTTTTAGTTTATTAATGGTCGCGAGTGAACCATAATTAAGGTGCATCTTTCAAGCAAGGCAAACGATTGGCTTGGTGCAGGTAAACCTCAGGGAAGATTCCTTCATACATGTTTTCCCGCTTGGTTCCTTGGCCCCATCTGCTGTGACTTTTTAAGTAAAGCGTGAACCGGGGACCGCTTGGAAGCACTTTGAGGGCAGGGACTCAGTCCATGTACGCCATACCCGCCGCGCCGGGCGCACAGGCGCCGGCTCAACAAAGACTTGTTGCACGGCCGGGAAGGAAGCCAAAGTGGGAAGATGGCGGGGAGGGCGGTGGGAGAAGGACGCTGTTAGTGGCGCGCCCTGCAGGCCGGGCCGGGGCCTTACAGAGCGCACCTCCCCACTCCTGATCCCGGAGGCGGCCTTCCACACCTCCCGTGATGCAGGGAATTGCAATGCGACCCGGTGACACACTGTTGTGACTCATGTTCTTCCTCCCTTGTAAGCTGAGGCCTGGGCCCAAGCCCCTCCTCTAGGGGCAAGCCGGCGGTGGAGGGGGGACTCCAAGAAAACCCTGAGCGCAGAGTGGAGGCGGGGTGGGGAACCGAGGGGGCCGGGCCTCCTAGTTTCAGGAATGTTTCAGGAATGTTTCCGGTGGGGGTGGGGTGCCAAGGCGGGAGAGGGCCCAGCCCCCACCCGGGGCAGCACGTGCTCGCCGGGTGGGGGCGGGGCACCCGGACGGGAAGGTGCCGGGGGCCGACCGAACCGGTTCAAAGAAGAGGGCGCGGGTCTGGGTCTGAGGCCTGCGGGAGGTAGGGGTGGGCGGGGAGGCTGCCTACCCGCGCTCCCGCTCCCCGCCCAACGCCCAGGTGGAATGCCGCAGCAGTGAAGTCCGCAGGCTGCTCCTGGAGGGGAGAGGAAGTCACGGAAGGGCGGCCTGAGGGGAGAGGAGGGTGGAGGGGAACTCGAGGGAGAGGCTGGGGGAAGGGCGGCCTGCCCCTTTGTCTGGAGCTGAGGGTGGGGCGGGGTGCAAGGCGCGCTGCTCCATCTTTGTGCCTTACGCGACCAGCGCGCGCTTAGTAGGCCGCGAGTAGAGTTGGCCTCGTGGCGTGGAGTTGTTAGCTCCCGAACCTTCGCGACGTTGAGTGGAAGAACGATCCTACAGCCCTCAGGCTACAGGCGCCTGCCTTCCACCCGGCCCCCCACGTCTGGGCTAGGGATAGCCCTCACAAGAGAGGGGTTCCCCTAGATACAGCCTTAGGCAGGGCCTTCTAGGCTTCTAGGCCAGGCCTGTGGGGCTGGTGGCCAGGAAGGCCTTGTGAGGCCTGTGGCTGCCCCTGAGAGGCAGGTGGGGAGAGAGAGACTTCCATCTCCAGTGGGCTGTGGAAAAACTCGTTCAACTTTTTGGCCCACTTTTCATCAACCGACTTAATGTTATTTTTTTCTCTACTCATATTTTTCCCTCATACTGATTTCCTCACCTACTTGTTTTTTACCTTGTATTATGTGTATTTTTGTAAGCCACCTCAATCTCTCTGGAAGGAAGCAGATATAAATAAATTTGTAGGCAAATATAGTAATTTGTTCTTCAGGATTACCCACACCTTTGAAATCCAAATAACTCTACCACTGACCCTTGCCTCCATGCATTCTGGATTGCAAATGCCCCAAAATTACTTTCTTTCCTCTTTCAGTAATTATTAAGCATAAGGGTGAGGGGTAGAGATCTAAAAAATGAATAAGGCATAGTTCTTGCTCCAGTGAATTTCATGTCTAGAGGAATCAGAACAAGGAACACTTTCGTGGAAAACAATTTTTCCACGGACCAGAGCAGGGGATGGTTTAGGGATGATTCAAGCTCACCCCCTGCTGTGTGGCCTGGTTCCTAACAGGTCCAGAGGTTGGGAACCCCTTCATGCCATAAGGCAGAAAGCAAGCATTCATTCATTCACCGATTCAGTATTTACTGAGGGCCTACTATGTACCAAGAACTTTTCCATGCTGTTGGGGTATAACCAGTAAGCAAAGTTCCTTGTGCTCTAGAAACTTAGACTAGGGATAAGGTGCTACAGGAGGAGAGGAGGGAGCTCTGGGTAGTCAAGGAAGTCTCCTAAAGGAGGTGGGCTTGAACAGGCCAGGATGGGATTTGGATAAGTGGGGGAAGATGGGGAGCAGGCAGGAAAAGGGAGCTACTTTTAGGCCAGGAACATAAACCTGGTGGGTGAAGGCCTGAGGGGCCCCAGGGGAACTGGTGGTATCAGAACCAATCTTTGCCACAGGAAGCATTTCCTCACTGTCAGAGTTGAATTACAGTTTCCACAAGGAAAACCCATTCAACTCAACGACCCCAACAGACACTCAGGGAACAGGGAGTTCAAGTCAACTGTATTTTACAGGACAGCCTAAGGTAAACCTACTCTTACCTGGGCTGTTGAAACTCTTTCTGATGTATGTTAGTTTTTCCCCTGCTCTGCTAAGCGGAGTAGCAGGAGTTAGATAATCTCCCAGTTGCAGGTTGAAATTCTGAGGTCGTGGTAGGTTGGGGTGTCCCTTAGCATTTCCTGGGGATTCATGCCTCCCGTTTCTCCAGTTATATATTTACTAGTTAGTTTACCTCTTGCTTTTGAGTCAACTACAGCTCTTGGGAGAGTCAAGGTTTCCTGAAAGACTCGGGGATAAGGCGTGACAGTCCTGTGTGTCAGTCCCACCTAGAAGGTAGATGGGGAGAGGTGGGCAGAAGAGAAGTAGAAATTGTCTACCGGGGTGTCCAAACTGTGGCTCGAAAGTCACACGCGGCCCAGGATGGCTATGAATGCGGTCCGACACAAAATCGTAAAAATACTTAAAACCTTTTTTTTGCTCATCAGGTTTCGTTAGTGTTTGTATATTTAATGTGTGGCCCAAGACAACTCTTCTTCCAGTGCAGCCCACAGATGCCAAAGATTGGACACCCCTGGAACCTATGATACAAACCAGGATATGTTTTAAGGTACACCTTTTATTGATGAAAACTGTACATACAGAAAAGGCGTAAATCCTGTGTTCAGCTCAGTGCCTTTTCATAAAGTGAACAAACACCCTTGTGTGGCTAGCACCCATATCAAGAAAAAGAACATTTCCATCCTCCTTTATGTAACTACCATCTCAACTTCATTTTTGTTTGTTTGTTTAAAGATTTTATTTATTTATTTTTAGAAAGAGGGGAAGGGAGGGAGAGAAACATCCCTGTTTGGGCTGCTTCTCAGGCCTCCAAACTGGGACCTGGCCAGCAAACCAGGCATGTGCCCTGACCAGGAGTCAAACCAGCGACCTTTCAGTTTGTGGGACAACGCCCAGCTCACGGAGCCACATCAGCCAGGGCACCATCTCGACTTCTAACAGCGCCCTTTAATTCCAACTTTTTTGTGCATTGTGTGGATGGAATCATGTTACGTACTCTCTTGTGTTAGTCTCCTTTGTTCAGCATTATGTCGCGATTCATCCATATTATTGCCCATAGCTACAGAATGCTCATTCTCTTTGCTGCATGGTTACATGGTGTTAAGTGTATCACAGTTTTTATATACACTCTGTTGTAGGGCGTTTGGATAATTTCTGGTTTGGTACTATTACAAGTAGTGCTGCTGTGAATGTTCTGGAATATTTCTTGGTGACATGTACACCAAGCATTTCTGTTGGGTACATACCTAGGAGAGGAATTCCTGGACCATAGGCTATATGTGCTCAGCTATTACAGACAAACAAAACACTTAAGAGTAAAAGGGGGTACTAGTAGTTACGACCAGACAATGAGCATGAACCTGAGCTGGCCCATTATAACTAGGATTGACCCAGGACCATAACAGCCAACACTGACGCAGGCAAGCTGGGAACAGGGTCACGCCGGTGCACAGTGACTACTCTCCTGGAGAGTCACCCAGCTACTAGTATATCTGCTCACTTGGCAGGACCAGGCCACCAGGCCCTGCTGACCACAAGCTCTGCTGCCAGGAAGTCTGGCAGGCCAAGAGTGGAGGGAGGGCCTCTTCTGCTTCCAACTTTAGAAGGAAAAATTCTCCAATAAATAGGAATGCTTAGGGGGCAGGCACCTTTCTCCCCACTTTCCTGAGCCACCACCCACCATGCATGACCCCAGGATACCATCCATTTTATCAGCCACCTTCTTCAGAGCTGGAACCCAGAAAAGCCCAGCTCCTCTCCAACCTCAGGAAACAATGGAGGAAAAGGAGAGTTGTGAGCACCTACTGACTGCAGATCCCACAACGTCCCTACCAGTTCAGCAAGGCTATCGTCCCCATTTATAGGTGTTAAAACTGAGGCTCAGGGAGGTTAGCTTGGGATTCTGCCTCTTTCCCCTCCACTGCTTCTTCTCCTAAGTTGGGTGGGTTTGTTGTCTTCTCCCAGCCTGGCTAGCTGGATCTCTCCAGGCACTGAGATGGGCACCGGGGGTGGGACTTAAGTGAGGTAGCTATGTTCCCTGTGCTCAGGGGACTTCACTGGGTGGGGTAGGGAGACAAACAAGTACAGGGTAGTTTCACCAGTGTGGTACCTGCCTGACGGCGGCTGGGTTGTAGGGAGCAGGGGCCCCGGCTGTGGGCAGAGCATGCAGGGGTGGGGCTGGGACGTAGCAGGCGTTTGACTTGGGGATGGGCTTAGGGCTGTAGCAGACACCATGGGTTGGCATTCAGCACCATTCTCCACACTTACTTGAAGCTGCAGGTTTGAATGTGAATTAGGTCCCACTAAAGAGTGAAATTTGTTGGAAGGAAACCAGGAAAGGGAAATATTGCTGCGTGGGCTGTAGAGGCACGGGGTTTTCTGCAGCACCTCCAGCATCCACTCGCTACCGCTGTAAGGGTTAAGAGTCAGGAATGGTGACAGAAAGAACTCCTGTCCCCATCACAGCTCAGCCATTCAGGCAGGGCCTCCTGATTCCACCCCCCCGCGCCCCCCCCCCCCCCCCCCCCCCCCGCCCCATCGAGGCAGAGGCCAGCAGACAGTAGTGTTCCCAGCCTACAGCCGGCTCCTCCAGTTCTTCCCAATGGTTTTGTAAGCACCTAATTCTCAGTATTAAATCGTTTTCTGCCTAAAACCTAAGGCATGTTCCTCCTGTGCTCAAAATCCTCCAGGGACTCCCATCTCACATGGAAACGAGGTCCTCACAAAGGCCCACAAGGCCCTGCAACCCGCCCCTCCCCCACCTCATCTCTACCTGCTGCTCTGCTCCAGCCACACCAGCCTCCCCAGGCGCTGCCCAGACCTGGCAGCCACAGGTCTGAGCTCACCTCAGGGCCTTTGTACTTGTCATTCTCTCTGCCTGACGTGCTCTTCACCTAAATATTCTCAGGGTTCGCCCCTCACAGCCTTCACTATTGCCTGTCCACACTATTTAAGATTGCACCTCTCCTACCGTGTTTTCCCCCCATAGCACTTGTCAATTTCTAATGTATCATTAACTTTTCTATTGAACTGTTATCAATAAAAGTGATATGCACTGTGTTTTCTCTCCAGTTCTCCCCACTGAAAGGTCAGCTCCTACAGGGTAGGGAACTTTCTCAGTTGGACTCACTGGGGTATCTCTAGGGTCTAGTACAGTGTTCAAGCTCAAAAAACGTGTTGAATGAAGAATGATTGGCCAAAATGATTTCTGTTGTCAGCACAAACCCAGCCACAGGGAGCTGTGCTGGGGACCTGAATTCCAAGGCCGAGAAAAGGGCAGGGAAGCCTGCAGACCACCATAGGAGTGACAGAGTGGCCCGACCTGAGATAGGGGTCTGCACCTTACAGAGACATCTGTGTGTCTCACTAGGTCAGAATCTCTGGGCTGTCATCTCCTGCACTCAGACTCACGTGTAGTGGGTATCACCTGTGGATTTTATAATTTGCCACCGATCAGAGGAAATTGTTTTTTCCCTTGGCCTCAGGTGTAGTCGTCAGGAGCTGTCGGCCAGGTGACAACCGTCTTGGCCTTTGGCCAGGGCAGAATGGCTGGCTGGGTTGCTGGTTGGTGACTGGGCAGTGTGGCAGCTCACCAGACTGCACTTTAGGTGAATGTGAGTAACATTTACGCTTTGCATGGAATAAAATAGTTTCCCTTGGGCCTAAGGAACTATCTGACAACATCTAGTACAACAGACTCTGCAGGTAAAATGCCCCAAACATGTTGCCTCCTCCCACTGAGAAGTGGTGGAAAACACGTGCCCCTTCAAGGTGTGTAGCCGATGAAGGCCTCACCCATGGGAGCCAGTGGAAGGAAGCGTCGGGGCAGTGGGCCTGTGACACTGTTCTCTGGGGGCTGAGTTTGTCCGTCCAGGCCACAGGCCCCAAGGTGTCACATGGTCCTTGACTTGTGTTCTTCTTGTCCTATTCCTTGCCTGCTTTTCAAGTGGGAATATGTCCTGGCCTGGGGAAGAGATACGGTGACCCCCTGGGGTCTTCAAAAGTGACTGTCCTCCATTACTAGCTGTAGGAGGCCACCTCCTACTCCAAGTCTGTAGTTGCAAGAGTCCTGGCTGGCTCCTTCTGCCTCTGCAGGGGGACGCTGCTCCAACTGGGGAGCTGTATCCTGAGTCACCCCCTGCTCCCTCCCCTCCAGGTCACCCTGAACCCCCACCCTGAACTTTTCTTGGGGAGGGGAGCTCCATACCAGGAATAGGCAGGAGGGGGTGCTGCCTGCCTGCTCCCAGAGCACATGGGACGGGGGCTGGACCCACAGCCCCAGAGGCTGAGCCAGAGTTCGGGAAGGAAAGGAGGGCAGGGTGGAGGTCGAAGGGCGGGGGCCTAGCCGAAGGAGGGGGGCTGGAGTGCGGGAGGAGCCAACTCCAGGCCGGGGTTGGGGGACTCCTCCAGAGCTTTGTTTTCTCCTCCCCACTCGGGAGCCTCGCACCGGGGCCTAAGGGAGCCTTGGCACTCAGCAACAGTTTGGTGAATGGATGGATGAAAGAGTGCGAAAGAGGCTTGGGGGGGTGGGGTGCGGGCAGAGAAAGTAGGTGGCTGGGGGGGAGGGGAGGGGGAGGAGCGAAGTGGGGGAGGGGAGGTGGCTACGGCGGGAGAGCAGAGGAGGAAGGAGGCGGGCAGAGCAGGGCGAGCCTGCTGGTCTGGAATCTGGCTAGCAGGAGATGGCGGCTGCGAGGGGCCCAGGCAGCCTTCCTCCCCACCATCCTGGGCTAAGCCTCGTTCCCTGCTCACCCAGGCTCCAGGCCTCTCTCCTACCCTGTACATCCTTTGGGGTCGTATGTCCTCCAAGGCCTAGTCCTCACTGTGAATTGAGTGGACGGCATCTTTGTTTTCTTTCTTACTTTCTAGGAACTCAGTCACTGAGGGACCAGTGGCCCTCTGGATCTGGAACACTGGAGTGGCCCGGAGGGCTGAGCAGTGTCCATCTAAGAGCAAACCCAGGCTTGAACATGCTCTCGCCCATCCCCGCCTATGCTGAGGTCTGCATGGCCCCAAATCCAGCTCCTTGGCTCTGGGTAGCCTTGGGGAGGCTGAGTGGGTCTCAGGGGGTAGAGGGGCGAGTGGGTGGGCATAGAAGCCCAGGGGAAAGAAACCCTGGCAGTTGCCAGGGAAGCAGTGGAGATCTATGTGGGCAGTGCCAGGGAGGAGCTCCGACAGTCAGATTTCTGGGTCACCATCCAGGGAGCCCTACCGGTTCCCAGGCTTTCGGGGTGGGGTGCAATGAGGGCAGGTCTGCCTCCCAAATCCAGGCCCTGCTGCCTCCTTTGTCTGGGACCAAAGGACTTGCTCCCACCCGTCGCTCCCACCCTTGGTGGGGCCTTGGTGAGGCCTTGGTGAGCCCCTATGGAGCCCCCGCTGAGGGTCTCATTGTTGGTCCTGAATTCCCCTTGGGCTCGTGGGCCTGCTGGCCTGCTTGCCCCGCTTGCCCCGGAGGTGGGGTGTGTAAAGGCAGGGATGCAGAACTCCTCGCACACTCCTCATGAGGCAACCTCTTGGCTTGGGGTTTCCCTCTCCTCCGGTCCTGGGACTCTGTCCACAGTTCCTTAAAAAAAAAAAAAAAAAAAAAAGATTTTATTTATTTATTTTTAGAGAGGGGGGAAGGGAAGGAGAGAGTGGGAGGGAAACATCAATGTGTGGTTGCCTCCCACACATCCCTTACTGAGGACCTGGCCTGCAACCCAGGCATGTGCCCTGACTGGGAATTGAACCAGTGACCCTTTGGTTCACAGGCCCATGCTCAGTCCACTGAGTCACACAAGCCAGAGATGTCTGCTGTTCCTAAGCATCCCTTTTTCTGGCTATTTTGCCCTTGGTGGGAGAGGTCTTTGGGAGCAGGATGATTTTCATGGGCAGAAATCCTTTTTCTGGTTCCCAAAGAGGAAATTCACCTTCTCAGTACTATGAGGTTGAGACCTGGCGCCCCCATCCACCATGGCAGTGACTTGGTCCCCTAGAATTAACTCTACAATTTTTTTTCCCCCAAGAGTTCAAAATGTGCAATTACATAGTGAGTGAAACTGAAGTCCAGAGAGGTTAAGTATGTTGCTGGGAGAGAAATGGTTAAAAAATGGAGGGCCTGGGGTGGGGGGGTGGTGGCTAGGCTGCCATTGGAGGCCATTAAGTGTTAGGGCTGGAGGGGATATGACTCTAAGTTTGGGAAGCTGGGCCCTGGCCACTGCTAGAGACAGGTAGAGGGGGTGGGGACAAAAACAACATTTAATGAGTGAGCATTCCTCCAGTCCGCACAGGAGAAATAGTGTCCCCATTTCAGAGATGGGGAAACCGGGGCTCCGCAAGACCAGGCGACTTGCCAATGCCAATGGCAGAACCGGAATTCAGTGTCTGTAGTCTCACTTCTCTGAATTCTGCCCCCCCCCCCCCAGCTCTCCCCACCCCCTTACCCTGCTCTTGGTTTTTTCTGTTCCACAGCCCCTAGCTGACATCTGGACTCTGCCGCCCCCCCCAGGGTCACCCAGTGCTGGGCACAGGTGGAGACCCGGCACTTGACTCTCAAACGGAGTGAGTCTGAGTTACATGCTGGAAGCATGAGATCGTCACCAGATTCCAAAGATTTGTTTCACACACACAAATGTGAAAATACTAATTTTTTTGTATCTTGGTTGTATGTTGAAATGATATTTCAATATATTCGGTTAATTCCCTGTGTTTCTTCTTACCATTTTAATACGGCTACTGGAAAATCTAACAGTAGCTATGTGCCTTCTGGTCCATTTCTATTGGATGGTGCTGGTCTAGATTATTTGCTTATTTATTATTTATTGTTGCCCCTACTCCCACCCCACGTCTCTGTTAGAGGGCGGGAGTTGACATAGTATTTCGTTCGCTGCCCTGTCGGTTCACGGCGAATTCCGGGTCTCCGGAGCCCGGCACTGGTGTTTACTGTAGATGCTCAGTAAATACTTGTTTAACTGAGCCCGGCGGTGCGATTGCAGGTCAGTCTCGCAGGGTTAGGAGAGCGTCCCTGTAGGGACCCACGTTGCCCGACTCCTCTACCACCCACAGGGCTCCACAAGGTGACCTGGTCGGCCCCAGGGAGCCTTTCTTGACACCCTTCCCCCACCCCGTGTGGGGGAAAGGGTCTAGAGTCTGGAGCAGGTGAGCGATGCTGGCTGGGGCACTCGCCAGGCTTTTGGGAAGCTGGGGAGGAGACTGTCCTGTGGACAGACCGGCGAAGCCTGAGATCCCTGGATGCTGGCCCCTCGCCCGGCCCCGCCCGGCCCCGCCTGGCCCCCGGGGAGGGAGTCCCCGCGCGCCGCCTCTGGCAGCCGCGCACCTGGGAGCAGACGTGACGGCAGGGCCGTGGTGGGCTAGGGTGCGTGTTGTCTGTGGGTAGAGTGTGGGGGTGTGTCCGGCCTGGGCTCACACAAGGTCACTGTGTCAAAGGAGCGTTCCGAACACTTTCTCTTTCCCCGCGATTCGATTGCGGCTCCGAAAGCCCCTTCCGTAGGGACTTCCCTCCGCGCCTGACTCACGCTGCCTCATGCGTGTGACTCAGGCCGGGCGCCGCGCCAGCTCCCCGCCCCCCACCCCGGCCACCGAGCTTGCTGCAGGGGGCGGAGGGACAGGGGGGGACCGGAGGCGGACATGCAGGGACCGGTGCCTGGGCGGAGATGGGGGGATGTGGAGGCGGAAATGGGGGGATGTGGAGGCGGAGATGGGAGACGAAGGGGCACAACCTAGAGAGTTGAGGTGCCGAGAATCTGAGCTCTGGGCGATGGATGACAAGGCAGAGAGCCGCTGTAGGCGAGACTGGAAGAGGGAGACCGGGAAGATGGGAGGAGAGAGAGATGAAGGGGAGAAGGACAGAAACGGAGAGGGAGCCAAAACCCTTCTCAGAGGCCAAGGCAGACAGCAGGTGAGAGGATGGGGCAAGGGACAAGTGAGAGGAAGGGAGGAGAAAGGAGGGAGACAGCAGCCGGTGGGTGCTGCTGCCCCTGAGCCCAGCCAACACCTGGGAGGCTGGGCGAGGGACCACCCATCTGAGCCCCGCTATCACCCCCAGCCTCACCTTGCCAGCTCTGAGAGAGCGGGCACGTTATTCACGTCTCTGGGCCTCAGTCTTCTCGTCTGCAGAATCAGAGGTGGTGACGGTGGAGAATAGCCCAGTCTCCCTGCGCTTGTTATTCTCCCTTCATCCGTCCACCCTTCACTCACCCCATTTATTCTGCTCTGACCAGTGCAGTGTCTGGAAGGCTGACCACTTGGCCCTGGGCCCCAGGCCCCCTTGCCAGCTGGCTCTCTGTTGGGCAGTGCCTAGCGCAGGACATCCTAGAAGGGGAGAGAAGTTGGGGTGCTCCTTCCCCTGCTCTGGCCCTGCTTGGCTCCTGAGCTGGCTGCTCTGTGTCCCTTAATGGCTGGGGCTTGGGGCATGTAGCTTCTGCTCCAGCCTTTAGGCCCTAGGAGGTACAGTGACTTACAACCATCGCTGGCCCCTGCGCCCCACCACCCCTCATTGCCTGCACCCCCGTAAAGAGCTCCTCCATTAGAGCTTCTTGAAGGCCCTGGGGTGGGCTCCATTTCCTGCCAGGGCCCCAACTGCCGCACAGCAGGGGGACACTGAAGGACCCGCCACACAGGCACCCAGTAAATTGCAGCTCTCACTGTCATCCTGCTCCCTCCTTCCGATGGGGGGAGGGGGACAGAGATAATAACCCTCTCCAAAGTGATGTACAACATTAAAAAGCACTTGGATACATATTAGCTCTTTAAATCATTGTTGTGAGTCTGAAGCAGGTGTGGGGTTATTCGCTTCATTTATTGATAGAAGAGAAACATGAGGCTCATGCATTTAAGAAGCAACACAGTGGAATAAGGGTGGTGGCAGTGGACTGTTTCCTGTGGGTGACGGGCCAGATCAGGGAGGGGCAGCTGTGAATAACAACAATAGCAGCTAAGATGTATTAATACTCCCTGAGCACCAGACGGTTCTGATGTACTCTTATTAACTCATTTAATCCTTACAACTCTAGGAGACAGCTGCCGTCCTTACTGCCCTTTTACAGTGTAGTATCTGAGGCACAGAAAGGTGGCCTTTTCCATGGCCATGTAGCAGAGCTGGACAGGAAGGCCATTGGTCTGGCTTCAGAACCACCACTGTAACCTCTCCTAGGTACCTCCATGGGTGCCTTGGGGAGGGGCCAGCAGGGTGAGCACACCTGCATTCCAGGCAGTGTCTTAGAGGGGGAAGAGTTTTGCCATGAGTTTCAGAAGCTGCCAGCTGAGCTGTAGCGCCTGGTAGAGGGCAGAAGAAGGACGCAGTGGAATTAACAATATAGGGAGTAAACAGGAGCTGATACCCTGCACGCACCTGTCAGCCAGGGGCATGGACTTTATTTTGAAGGAAGCCATGGAAGGTTTTTAGCAGGGGTGGGACAGGTTAGCATTTTAGACAGGATTATTTTAAAATGCAAGGGAGATACTGTTTTTCTCCTACCAAATGGCAGAGAGCTTTAAAATGCTTGTTCCCAGTGCCGACAACATTTCAGAGCATTTGGTGCTCTGCCACAGTGCCAGCGGGGATGGGTCGGTGTGGCCTTTCTGGAGAGCAGCTGAGCCCTGTGCGGTAGCAAGGTGCAGCCCTTCGACCTGCTAATCCCATTTCTAGGAATCTCTGCTCCGACAGAATTAGAAAAGGGGTCAGAGATTGATGTCCCAGAATCTGAAATTCATTTCACCATTAATAATAGCAGTGACAACAAAAGGAAACAGCGTAAATGTCCAACAGATGGGAATTGCTCCTTTTTAAAGCTCTTTGCAAGTTGATAGAAAAAGATTCTCCCTTGTATTTTCAAATTAAGATGAAATATCACAAAATGTTTTATAACAATATAATTTTTCAAAGTCTTAGAAGTAATAACTGAGTTCATCATGACTGCAAGGTGCAAGACTAACACAAAAAAATCAGTCATATTTTATATGCTAACAATGAACAATTAACAAAGACAATACTATTTGTAATAGCTCCAAAAGGAAAGGAAGAAAAAAATAAACACTTGAGTATAAACTCTAACAAAACATACACAGGGTGTTTATGCTGAAAACAAAATGTTGATGAAAGAAATCAAAGAAAATCTAAATAAATATACTGCATTCATGGATTGGAAGACAACATAGTAAAGATGCAGTTTCTTTCCAAACTAATTGAATTTGTTTTCTGCAGCTGCCATAACAGAGTAGCACAAACTGGGTGGTTTCGAACAATAGAGGTGTCTCACAGCTCTGGATGCTAGAAGTCTGAGGTCAAGGTGTCAGCAGGGCCATGCTCACTCTGCAGCCTCCCAGAGTCCCTCCCTGGCCTCTTCCAGCTTCTGGTGATTTGCCCGCTCTCCTGGGTGTTCCTTGGCTGTGGCTGCAGCACCTTCACACCTGCCTCTGCTGTCATGTGAGTTCTCCCGTGTGTCTGTGTCTTTTCTCTTATAGGGACCTCGGGCATATTGTATTAAGGACCCACCCTACTCCACTATGACCTCATCTGAACTAATTATATCCACAGTTACCTGTTTCCAGATAGTCATGTTCTGAGGTGATGTATTAGGTCCAGGCTAGGACTTCAACGTACCTTCCCGGGGAAACACGATTCAACCCATAGAACTGATTTGTCAGTTGAACACAGCTCCAGTCAAATCCCATCAGGAATTTTTGTAGACATAGACAAGCTGCTTCTAAAATTTATGTGGAAAGGCAAAGAAACTAGAATAGCTAAGACAATTTTGAAAAAGAAGAATAAAGTTGGAGGGATTGTGTTACCTGATTTAGAATTTACAACAGGACTTGCAACAGTAATGGAAAGAGTAGCATCTGGGCTGGGTAGCTGGGCTGGGGGAGCGCTGTCCTCATACACCGTGGTTTGGGGTCCGACCCCCCTGGGACGCATGCAGGAGCCCACAGGTGGGCATATGGGTGGGTGGAACACCAGGTCGATGTTTCTCAAGTCAATAAACAAAATTATTTTTAAAAAGGACTGTGCTGCTGTTGGGAAGGGCACACAGGTCAAAGAAACAGAATAGAGGCTCAAGAAATAGACCCACGTACCTGGCCAGTGTGGCCCAGGCAGTTGAGGCATTGCCCCGTACACCGAAAGGTCGCAGGTTTGATTCCAGGCGAAGGCACATGCCTAGGTTGTGGACTCGATCCCCGATTGAGAAACCTAAGAGAAGCAACCAATTGATGTTTCTCTCACAATGAAAAAATGTCCTCGGTGAGAATAAAAAAGAGAAAAAGAAATCCACGCAAATTTGGCCAACTAATTTAGACGAAGGTACAAAAGCAATTCAATGGAAAAAGGACAGTTTTTTCAACAAACGGTGCTGGAACAACTGGACGCCTACATGCAAAAACAATGAAACGTGTCCTAGACCTCACATATTAGACTAAAATTAACTGAAAATGAATCATAGGTCTGAGTGTGAAACCTAAAATTACAAAACTCCCAGAAGAAAGCGTAGGAGAAAAATATTCGTGACCTGGGGGTTAGTCAAAGAGTTCTTAAATGTACCACTGAAGGCACAATCCATGAAACATTTTTCTGATAAATTAGACTATTAAAATCAAAGCCTTGTACTCTGTGACAGTGTTAAGAGTGAAACGACAGATTATAGTTTAAAAGACAATACTTACAAATCACACATTTAACAAAAGCGTTGTTTTCAGGAAACAAACAAAACCCCCTCAAAACTCGACACTAAGAAAAAGACCTACTGATTTTAAAATGAGCAAAACAGTTGAACAGACACTTCACCCAAGGGGATATGCAGATGGTGAATAAACGTGCAAAGATATTCAACATCATTAGCTACTGGGTAAGTGCAAATTAAAACCACAGTGACCCAGCAATCCCATCCTGGGTCTTTACCCTGGAGAAGTAAAACTGACATTCATACAAGAATGCTAACAGCAGTTCTATTCATAGTCACCAAAAACTGAAAGGAACCCAGTTGGGACAGTGGGTACGTGATGAAATGTGGTGTATCCATTCCGTGGACTATACCACTTGACAGTAAGAAGGATGAACTGTTGCCACTCACAGAGACATGGTTGAGAGAAGCCCATCCCAAAAGATTACAGGCTGCATGTTTCAATTTCTGCGACTCCATAGCAAAGGTAAACAATGGTGTTGAAAACAGCTCAGTGGTTCTAGGGCTGAGGTGTGCGGGAAGGTGTGCCTGTAAGAGGTGGCGAGAGGGAATGTTCTGAGGCTGACGGAACTGTTCTGAACCCTGACTGTGGTGGTTACATGTGCCTGTACAAGTCAGTTCCTAGAACTGCTCACCAAAGAGCTCGCTATTACTGTATGATCATTAAAAAACCAACCACACTCTTCCAGTTGGATAACTATGCAGTAAGTCAAGTAATAGTGTACGGTTAATGGGGGAGCCCAGGTGGTGGGTGTGAGGGGCCACTGAACGATACTTTCAGCTTGGCTGTCTGATAATTTTCATAATAAAATGCTGGGGAACACTATATGCAGAATGATCCTGTTTGCTTTTAAAATTTATCCATCAGTCTATCTCTCTATCTACACATGGGAAGAAAATTGAAGATATCAATTTGAAGATATATATTATACCAATATAGTAATAATGGGGATCTCTATGAAGGGCATAATTGTGGGTAATTAAAATAGTTTTTTAGCCCTGGCTGGTATGGCTCAGTGGATTAAGTGCTGGTCTGTGAACCAGATGCTGGGTGGTTCAATTCCCAGTCAGAGTACATGCCTGGGTTGTGGGCCAGGGCCTCAGTAGGGGTACATGAGAGGCAACCACACACTGATGTTTCTCTCCCCCTCTTTCCCCTTCCCTTACCCTTTCTAAAAATAAATACATAAATGAATCTTTTAAAAAAATGGTTTTAGAAAATATTTCTTTAAAAACATACTTCTGTATTTTCTATAATGAGCACATATTATTTGATTTAGGAACAGTATCAGCTATATTTTATTTATTTTTCTTTTTAAAAAATCATTACCCAAGGATACGTTTTTTAATTTATTTTTATTATTTTTTAAAGATTTTGTTTATTTTTAGAGAGAGGGGAAGGGAAGGAGAAAAACAGAAACATCAGTGTGTGGTTGCCTCTCGAGCGCCCCCTACTGGGGACCTGGCCCCCAAACCAGCCATGTGCCCTGACTGGAAATCTAATTGGCCACCCCTTGGTTTGAAGGCCAGCACTCAATCCACTGAGCCACACCAGCCAGGGCCCTTTGTTATTTAAAAAAATATAACTATAAATATTTATAAACATAAAAGGTGGGCAGATTCTACTTCTGGCACAGCCACCAACTTTCTGTAACCCTTCTTTGGACCTCAGTTTTCTATATTATTTTATCATGAAGAATAAACACACACAAAATTAATAAAAGCCTGTCACTGGGCAGTAGCTTGGAGGGTGCTGTCCCACATGCCTGTGTCCCCTTTCCCTGAGTACTGAATCTCTGTATTTCTACCTGAGCACATGGTGACCACCAGCATAGACTATGTCTATGTTTATATTTGACATAGACTGTGTCTATGTCAAAACACCAGTTATGTTTTCTTGTTTCCCTTATGAGATGTGGTCAGTGGAAAATAAGCAAAATATTTTTATTTTATTTAAAATTTTTTTTAGTTATTGATTTTACAGAGAGAGAGAAAGGGGGAGAGAGAGAAACCCGGCCAGGACTAAGCAAAATGTGTGTTTTTTTTAAAAGACTATTTCTTTTTAGAGAGAGTGGAAAAGAGGGAGAAAGAGATGGAGAGAAACATCAGTGTGTTTGAGTTGCCTATCACAGGCCCCCAGCCAGGTCCCCAGTAGGGGGCACATGAGAGGCAACCACACGTTGATGTTTCTCTCCTTCTCTCCCACCCTTCCCCTCTTCAAAAATATGTCTGTTTTCCCTTGTTTTTAAAAAAAGCTTATATTAAATTTTTCTAGAAAAGATTTTTATTTTATTATTTATTTAAAGGTTTTATTTATGTATTTTTAGACAGAGGGGACGGGAGGGAGAAAGAGAAGGAGAGAAATATCAGTGTGTCGTTGCCTCTCATGGGGCCCCCACTGAGGGCCCGGCCTGCAACCCAGGCATGTGCCCTGACTGGGAATCAAACTGGTGACCATTTGGTTCTCAGCCTGCATTAAATCCACTGAGCTACACCAGCTAGGGCTTTATTTTTTATTTTTTAAGTATATTTTATTGATTACGTTATTACAGTTGTCCCAATTTTTTCTCCTTTGCCCCTCCACCCATTACCCCCTTCCCTCCCACTGTCTCCCCACTTAATTCATGCCCGTGGGTCATGCTTATAAGTTCTTTGGCTTCTCCATTTCCTATACTATTCTTAACATCCCCCAGTCTATTTTGTACCTACCAGTTATGCTTCTTAATCTCTATACCACAGGTGGCAAACACAAGGCCCACAGGCTGAATCCAGCCCTCCACCTTGTTTTATCCGGCCCGGCACCTTGTTTCTACCTGGCGGCAGCGCTAAGCTCTTGCTTAACTGTTAAGGAGCAGCTGCATTTGTACAGTCTGAAATTACATTTGGCCCTTTGAAGGCAACTGTGAGGCTGATGTGGCCCCCAGTGAAAATGAGTTTGACACCTCTGATCTATATCTTTTCCCCCAATCTCCCCCTTCCCTCTCCCTGCCGATAACCCCCCTGATGTGATCTCAATTTCTGTGATTCTGTTCCTGTTCTAGTTGTTTGCTTTGTTTGTTTGTTTTTGTTTTTTCAGATTATTTGTTGATAGTTGTGAGTTGTTGTCATTTAATGCTCATAGTCTTGATCTTTTCTTAGATAAGTCCCTTTAACATTTCATGGAATAAGGGTTTGGTGATGATGAACTCCTTTAAGTTGACCTTATCTGGGAAGCACTTTATCTGCCCTTCCATTCTAAATGATAGCTTTGCTGGATAGAGTAATCTTGGTTGTAGGTTCTTGCTTTTCATCACTGTGAATACTTTTTGCCAGTCCCTTCTTGCCAGCAAAGTTTCTTTTGAGAAATCAGCTGACAATCTTATGGGAACTCCTTTGTAGGTAACTGTCTCCTTTTCTCTTGCTGCTTTTAAGATTCTCTCTTTATCTTTAACCTTTGGCATTTTAATTATGATGTGTCTTGCTGTGGGCCTCTTTGAGTCCAACTTATTTGGGACTCTCCATGCTTTCTGGACTTGTATGTCTATTTCCTTTGCCAAATTGGGGAAGTTTTCTTTCATTATTTCAAATAAGTTTTCAATTTCTTGCTCATCCTCCTCTCCCTCTGGCACCCCTATGATTCAGATGTTGGCACTTTTGGAGATATTCCAGAGTCGTCTTATTCTCTTTTTGTGTTTTTGAATTCTTGTTTCTTTTTTTGTTTGTTTGTTTGCTGCTTGTCTTTAAGATTTTATTTATTTATTTATAGAGAGAGGGGAAGGGAGGGGAGAAAGAGAGGGAGAGAAACATCAATGTGTGGTTACCTATCGTGCGCTCCCCACTGGGGACCTGGCCTACAACTTGGCATGCGCCCTGACTGGGAATCAAACTGGTGACCCTTTGGTTTGCAGGCTGGCACTCAATGCGCTGAGCCACACCAGCCAGGCAAATTCTTGTGTCTTTATTCAGTACTGGTGGACCATTTCTTTCTTTCTTATGTTCCAAATCATTGATTTGAACCCTGGCTTCACTGTTGGTTCCTTCTGGATTTTTTTCTTTCACTTAGTGTAGCCTTCATTCTTCCCTTATGGGTTTGTGGTATTCAATAAGTTCTCTGAGCATCTTTATCACCAGTGTTTTTGAACTCCAAATCTGATAGGTTGGCTATCTCCATTTCGCTTCTTATTTTTCTGGAGTTTGTTCTGTGTTTTCATTTGGGCCATATTTCTTTGTCTCCTCAATTTGGCAGCCTTTGTGTTCGTTTCCGTGTATTAGGTAGAGCTGCTTTGATTCCTTGTCTTGGCACACCTGTTACATTGTAAGGAGCGGAGCCTTTGGTGTTCCATTAGGGTGGGGCAGCCTGCTTGCTGCTTTGGGCCCTCTATGTGAGGGAGGGGTCGGGGAGGGAATAATGCCACTTGCTGGCTCTTGCCCCATTTCCAGTCACTTCTCCACTTCCCTTCTAGCTGCTGCCCTGGTGCTAAGTCCCACAGTGGGTGGGTTTGTGTACTTTCTAGGGACTGTGGGCGTCCTTTAAATAGACTCCCCTGAAGACTGGCAGTTTCTTCTGCTGCCCCAGCCCTCACTGGATTTCATAGCCAGAAGTTATTAGGCTTTATCTTCCCGGTGCTGGAACCCTGGGCTTGGTGTGGTCTGTCTTGGGACTGGGGGTTGCTTGCTCCCCAGGTGTCCCGATTTTTATCTACCACATGTGAATGTGGGACCCACCCATTCCACTAGCCATGGCTGCCACACCATATCCTCTCCACTCCGGCTCCCCATTTCGCCCCTCCTACCCGTCTAGATGAATATTTCTTCTTTAAATCATTGGTGGTTGGACTTCCATGCAGTTTGATTTTCTGGCAGTTCCATTTGTTTTTGTTTGAGGTTAGTTATGACCCTTCTTACGGTTGTGCGAGGAGGTGAAGCTTGTCTGCCTATGCCTCCATTTTGTCTGTAAGTCTATTTATTTATTTTTTAGAGAGAGGGGGAGAAACACTGATGTGTAAGAGAAACATTGATTGGTTGCCTCTTATATGCCCCAGTTGGGGACCTGGCCCACAACCCAGGCATGTGCCCTGACTGGGAATCTAATCGGCAACCTTTTGGTTCACAGACTGGCCACTCAATCTACTGAGCCACTCCAGCCAAGGCTCTCTGTAAAATTTTAAAAAATAATAAATGCTAGATTGTGGACATGATGGCTAGAGCACAAGCAGCTGTTTAGACCGTGAGAAAACCTTGGAAAGCTGCATACCACAGAGCAACCAGATAGAGCCTGGGTTGCTGGGAACTGTGCATATACACAGTGTGCATGCTAACCCCGGGCTGCCTGCCTCTGCACGAGGACATCGTCGTTGTCATTGTCGTCGTCATCTTCTATTTTTCTTCTTCCTCCTCTTCTCCTCCTCCTCCTCCTTCTTTTTCTTCCTTCTTCTTCTTCCTCCCTCTTCCTCCTTCCTTTTCCTCCTCCTCTGCCTCCTTTTTTAAAAGATCTTATTTATTATTTTGAGAGAGGGGGAAGGGATGGAGAAAGAAAGTGGGAGAAATAGAGGAGGAGATAGGGAGAGAAATGTAGATCAGTCGCCTCTCCTATGTGCCCAGACTGGGGACTGAACCTGCAACCCAGGTATATGCCCTGACTGGAAATCAGACCAGCAAACTTTAGCTTTGCAGGATGATGCCCAACTAGCTTGTCACACTGGTCAGGGCTGGACTTCTTGAGTGTGTAAGAGAAATATACTTCTGCCTAGCATAAACCCACTGGTATGTGAGATTTTGTTATTTGCAGCCTCTACCAGGCCTAAACAAATTCCCATACCTGAGGAGCATTAATGCGGGCTGCTAAGTGCATTGGTCTGGAGTTCAGCAGAAGGGTTTGAGCTGGAGAAAACATGCCCAGAGAGGTTAAGGTGCCCACAGTCAAACAGCCAGACGCAGCTGGACCCTGAATGGATCGTGTATTGTTTATCTATTGATGAGTAGGAAATCCCTCCAAAGTTCAGTGAGTGGGAGTCAGGGGTCTGGTGGTTCCAGCTGGGAGTTCATTATGAGATTGGAGTTCAGATGTTGGCCACGACTGCAGTCATCTGAAGGCTCGGAGGGGGTGGAGGAGCCATTTCCAAGGTGGCTCACTAACACGGCCACTGACCGTGCTGAGGCCTGCCTGTGCCTGCCCTCTTTTGAGGGTTTTGCCTGAGTAGAGAGATTGATGCACTTCTGGGGGTGCAGGGGGGAGAGTGTACCACAACCCTGCCCTCTGGTCAGTCTCAGCAGGGCGGATGGGGTGACTGAGAGAAATGCTCTCTCTGAGGTACATGGCCCCCAGTAAGTTTCTCATTGAATGGTCGGTCCTGGTGGGAAACAGGCTCAGGAGCCTGAGGTTCTAGTTCCGGCTTTGCCGCTTGGTCCTTGGGGTGCCTCAGTCTCCTCAGCCATCGAATGGGTGCTGATATCTATCTTATTGGGTCCTTGAGGGGATTAAAAGAAGAAATCCAGGTAAAACACCTAAGCTAGCACCTAGTACATCATAATTTGCCCACATAAAGCTTTACAATGGTGAATGTCCCTGCAAAGGGTTCTCTGGGGGCTTCCCCAGGCTGCAGCACCGAGGCATTTGAATCTGACCTTCTTCCACCTAACCAGCATCTTCCATCTAACCTTGCCAGGTGACTTCACCTCCTTCTCCAGGGCCTGGCCTGTGCTTCCTGCACTTCTGTTACCTTCCCTGACATGTTGTCCCCACACTGAGCCCTTCCTTCTGTCCATCTCTTCCCTAAGCCTTCCCCGGTGGAACCACCCAGGCGGGCCTCGGCTTCCTCTCTGCCTCTCAGGACTTTGTCCCCTGCCTTGTTCTCCGTGCCTCCCGCTGTGTGGGCACAGCCGCGGGTGGGTGGAAAGTCCCACACTGGACCAGTTTCAATGTGGGGCGTTGCTAACTCAGCTGAAATAGGGCCTTGAGGGGGGCTAATTTGGCTACAGGGAGCAGGAGGGTAACCTAGCTGAGAGGGGGAGCAGAGGGATGGGCTGGCGGGGGGAGGCCACCACTCTGAAAAGGCCACCAGGAGGAAGTGAGCCTGAGCTGGGAGTGGATGGTGTCCTTGCCCCACTCCAGGTTGTCAAGGCAGCAGTGGGTGGTAATTGTGTTTTTCTCATCTGCTCATTCTAGTTGCTCAATAGTTAGTTGCTTTTGAAATTAATTGACAGGAGAGTTACTTGAAGATTTGAGGGTGATAAAATCCCTGCTTTCCCCCAAGTACCCCTCCCTCCACCATCTTGTTCAAGGTGCCTGAAATCCCGCCAGTAGAATCGTGTCTGGCTTCAAAGCCAGTGTCTCCAGAAGCCCCCATTCAAACCTGCACCCAGCTTGTCCCATGGGCAGGTAACAGAGCAGCCCATTAGTCCTGATGAACTGATCTGACAAACCATCTGTCACCCACAGCCCCAAGCCACGTCATAAAATCGTTGAATGTGTCGTTGCCTTCACCTGACTTCATTCTTCCTCCGGTCACCACTCCATCCCCAACTCACCCCCTGGTGGTCTGGACTCCCCTCTTAGTGACCCCACCCCATGTAACAGCCTCTGGTCCACCCCAACTTACCACTCCGATCACCATGCTCATGTCCTGCTGGGGCTTCCCGTGGTGTTGAGTGTGAGGCAGAATAAGCTCCCGTTGGTGCTACAACCCTTCCCCCGTGCACATCCCCAGTACGCACGCACCCATGGAATGGGGGAGCAGCTGTGCTGGGGCGGAATGAGGTGGTGTCACACAGCCGTGGAGCTCAGAGCTGAAAGGGACCCCAGTGAGCCAGTTGGTCTAGTCCTTTAGCGTTAGCTGGGCAAGGTTCTGTCATCCATGGTTTTGGATGAGGATAACCCCTAACTGAGCTGTTTCGCCCCATCCCCCTGGATAAGGCTAGGTCTGTCTCTCGTGAGGAGGTACCTCCCACCTGGGCTTTTATACCAAATGGTCTCACAGCTCTTCTAGGAGGCAGCAGGTGTATTGTACTGGAGCGAGATCCAGGATGTCCCAACCTGAACCTGGCTCAAACAGCTTCAACAATGAGGACATTTCTGCTGTCTTGTAACAAGGTGGCCAGAGGCGAAATGGTAACATTGCTGGTTAACTGAGTGGCTCAACAATGTCAATAAGAACCATGGAAAGTAGGACCAATAAAATGGCATTGGTCTGGTCAGGACAGGATAAACTATGTAAAGCAAAATGACATCACTCATGTCAACTGAGATGGCTGCCAGTCAGTCATGGCAATTTGGTTCAAGAAGGAAACTGTATAAGTCACACCAGACACATCTAGCAAGGAAGCACAACTAAGGTATCTGCACACATGACCAGAACAGCCGTGTGTGCAGAGCAGGGGACCCCTCTCCCTGGCAGATAGGGGTTCCTAGGGAAATGACCCCCTCATCATCAGGGGTGCCAAAACACTTATCAAGAGACCCAGAGGGGTGGAGTACATGACCCTGAAGGGTATAAGTGAGGCAGGCTGCAAACCCCTGCTGGACAGCTGAGCTCCACACACCAGCGTGCTGCCGCACGCCACGCTGATCTCCCTTGGCATCGGCCACCAGAGGCTCTGCCCTGCTGGACTGAGACTGTTACCCTCTGCCACCCATGAGAACGGCTCTTCCTTCCACGATGCTGATGGCTCCCTTGCCCACTGTGCTGTCTCCCAGACCCATTGGCTGAGACTCTGGGACTCTAGTTCATTATCCCCTGCTGATTGCCTGTGTGTTATATTCCCTCTAGTTTGCTAGAGTGTGAGTAAGGCATTAATGTGTGTTCATGTTCTACTCTGAGTGAGCCTGCATTCAATAGAGGCTGAGTGAATAGCACAGTTACTGCACGTGACTCTCGTCTATGCCTTGGTGCTGGCTGCTCAGCAGGCAGCTCACCGAGCAGTTGCCCGGCTGACTTATAGGAAAGACTGTATCGTGAAACATACGCTCGAGGCAAGGGTTAAGGCTGTTCTCAACCTTCATCTCTGCCATGGCCAAAGGTCAGCCGTGTTTTTCCTCACGGTCACAAGATGGCTGCCTTCAGCAACATCGTGTCTAGACATGACAATGTACAGTGAATGAAGGGAAGAACTCTCCTGGAAGTTTTCAGCAGTTCGTCTTCATTTCTCAGTGGTAATAATTACTCATTGCTCGTTCAAAATCCATTATTAGTGCAACGTTGGGAGAAATTTAATTCCCCATGGGTTTCTCATGTTTCTGCACATCTCTTAAGGAGGTTGTGTAAGTCAACAGCTTAGACTATAACATTGTCTTCAAGATCAAAGGACAGATTTGTTTAGTTCCCATTTGAAAAGATTTAGGTTCCCCAAGCTCAGGGTTTCTCTCCAGTAATGCAACTCACCTGCAGTCGCATGACCCCACCTCGCTGTGAAGGAGGCTGGGGAATGTAGTCTTCAGCATATCTGAGATTTTAATTTCTACAGAAAAAGGACGAATAATATTGGGGCAATTGGCAGTCTCTACAATAGTTACTCCAATAAAGTTGGGGTTCTGTGAGGGAGTTAGGAAGAATGCGTTGGAGAGGCAAGATAGCGCCTGCGAAGGAGGCTCGGTGCCTTGGGCCTGTTCTACAGATGAAGCATTGTGTTCCAGCGAAGGAAGTGCCAGGGCCAGGTCAGAGCCTCTGGTCTGCTGACTCCTGACCTCAGCTTTTTCCCATTTTCCTGCGTCTGCATCAGTACGGGTCAGGCTAGGCCATGGCAAGGGAAGCCTCAAAACACTCACTCTCCTTGGCTCCCCCGTGGGTCCCCTGTCTCCTGCAGTCCACTTGGTCTTCGGTCTCTCTGTCTCCTTCTCCCCCTTCTCTTCCTGGCCTGTGGCTGCTGGAGCTGCCGGGGTCAGCCCTCTCTTGCACCCTGTGTGTTCACCTGGCACGTGGTGTTAAATGCCATCTCCTCACCTTGAGTCACACTACCCTCCTGTCTGCCTTTTGGACCACTCTTTGTGCTCCGGGCTTGTGTATCCAACTGTCTGCCAACACCCCCCGTTTTGGTGTCTTACAGGCACTTTGAATTCCAAGTTGAAAACTGAACTCACGATGTCACCACACACTGGCTCTCTACCACTCTAGCCGGTCCTACCCTCCGGCTAACAGTCTTGGCATCTTTAATACCTTCCTTTGTCTCCCTTCCACAGGCAGTCCACCTCCTGGATCACCACCGGGCCACCTCCTGTCTCCGTGAAGCCACCAGGCTTGCCCCAGCACTCCTTACCATCTTAAAATGGAGGTGCGATCACACTATTCTTGTTCTTAAAACCATTGCTTTTGGGGTAAATACTGAAATTCTTTTTATGGTGTGACAGAGTCACTTGCCCCTCCCCCACTACCCATTCTTTTCTTCTTTAGAGAGAGAATCCCCTACTTGTAGCTGGGCAGGTACAAGCCCATTTACATGAAGACTCCATTTCCCATCTCCCCGTGTAGCTAGGCTGTTATTAAATCTGGCCAACTGGGTGAATGCAGGGGCTGCGTTCCCACGTGGGGCTGGGGTGGGGCTCCTCTGTCCCTTCCTCTCTGCTGCTGACCAGAGCGTATACAGGAGGCTGACCCCTAAGCAACTGAGTCGGACCTCGAAGGGGAAGCCAACATGAAGCTGGTGGGGAAGGCCGGGTCCCGGACACTGGGATGCGCACGCCTGTCTACCTTTAGGCTTCCTGTAGTCTAGTTTTACATCAGTTATTTTGGGTTTTCTCACAGTCCGACCAAATCCTGCCCCATCCCATGGCCTCTGCTGCCCTCTGGAGCGTCGGCGCGTGGCCTTCCTGGCTCGCTCTGCTCTAGTTGCAGCGCTGGTGGTGTCTCTCCTGCACTCCCAGCTCTGCCCGGAACGCAGGGCCTTTGCGTGTGCTCTCCCCTCCTCCTCCCGGGGCAACCCTCTCCTCCTGGCCAGCTCCGCTCACCCTTCAAGCCTCAGTGGGGAGGTCACTTACTCAGGGAAGACTGCTCCGACCACAGTGGTATACCCACAGTGTTCCATACCCAGAGGAGATAGTTTTTTTTTTTAAATGCCCTCTTCTATACATTATTTTCAATAATAATCGTGACATGAATAGTAATAGTAGCAATAAAAAATATAATGAAGAACAGTAAAATGACAACAAACTCACAGACTCTCAACAACTGAACCTAAAAAAACAAAAACAAACTAAGCAAACAACTAGAGCAGGAAGAGAATCAAGAAATGGAGATCACATGGAGGGTTATCAGTGGGGAGTAGGAGCATGGAGAATGGGGGGAACAGGTACAGGGATTAAGAAGCATAAATGATAGGTACAAAACAGACAGGGAGAGGTTAAGAATAGTGTAGGAAATATGAAAGCCAAAGAACTTATATTTATGACCCATGGACATGAACTAAGGTGGGGGATGCTGGAGGGAGGGCGAAAGGAGGAAATACTGGGACAACTGAAATAGCATAATCAATAAAATACACTTTAAAAATAAAAAATACTGAAAAATGTTTTATTGAATTTCATATATATAATCATAGTAGAAAATAAAGTAAAACATTATAACAAAAAAGTAATGGACTAATAATTTTTAATTACATTGCTGCATTATTTGAAAAAAGGGGAAAATAATATTTACATCTATCGCAATAATGAATAATGTTACATTATTTGTTTTTCAGGCTTCTATAAATTTATCAATGACTTCAAAGTATCTTTGAATATTTATGTTTAAGAAATAGCTTAGGCAGATTTGTCAATTTAAACATAGAATAATTGACCAAAGAATTTTTTATTAATTTTTATTTGGAAATGTTTTTTCTCACATGAAACAATTGACACACAAATAGTTAAGGACAGCCTTGAACATAAGGGTGAATTTGGCAGAAAATTAGGAAAAAATCCATTTCACAATGAATTCCAGAAATCATAGTACTATCCATATCTGTTCTTTGGGATTGATTCTAGTAGCTTTCCATGTGAAAATTTTTAAACAAATAAAAACTCCACATGGTCACATCAAACTGTGCCACCAACCTGGTTGGTGTGGCTCAGTGGATTGAGCGCTGATCTGCGAACCAAAGGGTCACTGGTTCGATTCCCAGTCAGGCACCTGCCTGGGTTGTGGGCCAGGTCCCCAGTGAGGAGCACATGAGAAGCAACCACACATGGATGTTTCTCCTCCCTCCCTTCCCCTCTCTTTAAAAATAAATAAAATAATTTTAAAAAACCCAACAATTGTGCTACCAATGTTTATTTCAAGCCCACTGTAAGCGAAAGGGCAGTGCAATAGGATAAAACCACAACTTTCTTCTGAAGTGAGTTTTTTCTGAAGTGCATGTGGACAATTCTGCATCCACACGACCGTGGGTCACTGTGTCCCATGTGGGGAGTGGCTCATGAAGGACTTCTCCCAATTAAGTTCCAAGTAGAATACAATGCTTAGTAAAGGATAAATAATAAAAAAGTGCTAATTTGAAACTTATGTGTATATTATAAAAGTCAACACTGACTGAAAAAATTGTTTATGTCTTAATAATAAGATTTTTTGGCAGGAGAACATTGCTTAGATTTCCTGGTACCTAAGTGGTAATAAAAAAGACTTGGTGGGTTCATATTGTTCACAAATTTGTTGCTGATGATACCCCCCCGTTGTGGCCGACACCAGGGCCGATGCTCCCACCACCCACCCACCTTCCGCACACGCCCTCCTTGGTACTGAATCCCTGCTTTTTTCCCACTTTGAGGCATTTACCTCGAAGAGTGGGTCTGTGTTGCAAGTTTGTTGCCTTGTTTCCTTCACCAGACTGTCTGCGCTGTGCGGCGGTTCCGTCCTGTGGGGAGCTCTTGGCAGAGTACCCTGCAGTCATGAGGCCCTCATTACAGATCTGTTGAGTGCAGGAAGGTGCAGAGTGTGCTCTCTATAAAGGTGGCTACAACCGCTGTCATATGCAGCATGGTTACAGCCTGGCGTGTTCGAACATTGGAATGGCACCCACGCTCCATGTCTGCAGAGAGCTGCCTCTTCTCGAAGCTGTTGTGCATGTCCCTCTCCTTCTGGACCTCCAGGGGAGAGTGCCAATTTCCTCTTCTCTCCAGCAGTCGTTCCTGGGCACAGCAGGAGTTTCATCCGGGTCCCTTGGTCTCCAGCAGAGGGCTTGGCACCACAAGGGCCATTAAATGCTCATTCAGTAGCAAGCACTTATTGAGTATCTCTATCCAGCAGGAATTTTCTTTCTAAGAAAAAAATTGTTGTGTGGTTTCTAATAGTTATAGCAACTTGCCAGGGTGGGTATGAGCACTCTCATTTCACAGACAAGGAAAGTGAGACCCAGAATGGTTTGATGACTTGCCCAAGATCACAGTCAGTAAGTGCAGAACCAGCTTTATTCCAGGTCTATGAGGCCCCAAAGCCCTTTCTTTCCAGACTGTGGGGTGCGGGGAAGGGGACTCCAGTTCAGGGGTGGGACTGGGTAGGAACCTGGGCCTCAGGTTAGGCAGTGCCAGGGGCCTGGACTGACTCCTGGCCAAGCACAGTGGTGCGCACACCTCCACTGGCCGTGGGGTTGGGGCCCCCATTTGTGGTTGGGGAGGCCTGGGGTTGAGTTTCGGTAGCAGGCATGAGCTCCAGGGCCAGTGAGCTCCCACCACCGATAGCTGTGCAGCATGGGAGAGGCATGAAATCCTTCCACACTGCGGAGAACGGCGGCGAGAGATAGGAGCATGGGGTCAAGACCAGAAACACTGACTAAGGCTGGCCCAGAGGGGGGCCCAGGCAGAGCTGGGCACAGGAGGTCTCTGCCAATGGCTGCCTTCTATTTCTCGTCCATGTTCTATTCCCTCCCCCCTCCCTTTCACCATCCAGGAGGAGCCAGGTTGCCTGATGGTCCCTGCAGGGAAGGTACATTGCACACCTGGTGGGGACCCCTCCAGGATCCCAGGGTAATGCTGGTGTGCTCCAGCCTGCAGGTCGCTCTAGATAGAAGTGGTCCCTAGGTTCCTCTCAGGAGGATATTGACTGAACCACTTCTCCATACCCCATCCCGGCCCGCTGGCCCCCAGACTGCTCCCCTGTGAACTAGGGCCCCCTGTGCCAGCGCCCAATGCGGGGCTGCGGGTGTGGGTGTGCGGGGGACTGGGCCTGCTGCAGTGGGCAACTTGGAGGCAGACAAATGTGCCCCCACGGGTCTGGGTTTGGAAGTCTCAGGCGGTTTCCTGGTGCCACCTCGTGGTTGTGGTTGGCTTTGCTGCACCCGCTCTGAAAAGGGATGCCGGCACCGAGCGCGTGGTGGAGTGGGCCACTTTGAGCTCTTGGGCAGTGTCGCTGTGAGGAACCTCCAACCCCTGTTCCTGTCTTTCAAGGACCAACCAAGACTCTGAGGGCTCCCAGAGGCCTGCGGCGAGCAGAAGGTGCGGAAGGACGCTGTAAGGGGAGTCCAGCCCAGGGAGGGGAGGCGAGGTCTCAGGAGGAGAAACACGCCCCAGGATCCACACGATGGCTCCGTTTACCATGATTTGAATCCCACACATTTTCAGAGGTTCCTGTGTGGCCCAGGCAAGATACCTGGTGTGCCATGGGCCGGAGGCATCTTTCACTCTCTCCTGATCACCGAGGACAGGTGGGGAGGCATGCAGGGACCCCAGCCCAGGCCTGACATCCAGCCAGGAACAGAACCCTGAGTGTGGCTGTGCAACTGACACAAGCTTCCTGGGCCAGCCTGGCTCACCAGTGGGGCCTCACCCCAGGCGGCTTTGGGGGACAGCGGGGCAGTGTGTGCCCACTGCCTGGGGACACCTCCAGGGCACAGCAAGGGTGGGACAGTGGGGGCGTTGGGATGTTGGGCCTCAGGGCTGCCCAAGGACCCACAATAGCAGTGCCCAGGGCTGTCTGGATCCCACTGGAGGGACAGGGCAGTGGGCATGACCTCAGGAGAGGGTTTGGGAACCTACTGTTCTGGGAGCCGAAGCCCCAGGTGGCAGCCCTGGAGTGCAGGTTGCTGCTGGCTTGCCGCCCACCCCATTTGAGCAGCGCTCACCTGAACACCTCTGCCCACTGGCTTCTCTGGCTTCCTGCCTTTCGGGCACACCCTTCTTTCCACTCTTTATTTTCTTCCTCGACCAGAAGAAAAACTTTAAAAAAGGCAGGATTTGCATAGAATGGATGAAGGAAGCCGGAGTCCAGCTGTGAAGGCCGGAAGCCTATCTTGCACCGGTGGAGGCTCCCAGGGGCAGCCCCTGAACAGAGACTCGGGCCACAGGCGGCTTCCAGCTTTCCAAAAGGGGACAAGAGTCCCTGCTGGAGGAGTCGGTGGGCAAGGCTGAGTGAGCTCTGAAAACGCGGGGCCCCTTGCAGGTCTGTGGTGAGGCCTGTGTCTGGGTGCCGCCCGAGTGTGTGAGAGGATGGGTGCCTCTGGACTCCTCAGCCATCGCCTCCGGCTTGGAGGAGGCAGTCGAAGCATGAGTCCCCAGCTGACCCAGGTGGTCAGGCATGAGGGGCCAGGGGCTCCTCATCAGCAAACGATCAAGTGCAGGTGGGCGTGGGGCCAGACCGACCTTTTTGTAAATCACATTTTCTGTAATCAGCCTTATTTTGTCTAGGGGAGGGTAAACTATATTTTATTTATTTTAAAAGACAGCAGAGCTGTCTGGCTGTTCTTTCTGGGCGATGCCCAGCTGTGACCCTGGCCTCCCCTTGTCTACCTCACAGGAGTCCTTGCCCCTCTGCTGTGGGGACCTGTCTTCCCTGTACTCCATGTCATCCTTGCTTTACGTTCCCCCCCTGCCCCCACACCTCAGTGGAACACAGCCTGTGACTTTCTGAAAGGGCTGGTGGGGCAATGCCTTGCCAGCCGCGCAGGTCCCCACACGTCTGCAGTCCCCTCACGCTGGTGACTGGACTGCTGCAGAGCTCGGGGTGGGGGAGCACTTGTCTTCAGAATGTCTAAGTGACGATGTGTCATCTTCTCATTTGTTTCTTGTTTCTAATGTCACCATAGAGCGATCCGAAGCCATATAGCTCCTGACCCATTTAAGAAAGATGTGACCTAGTTTTTCCCCTTCAGAAGCTGGTAGAACTTTGTCTGAAATCTCGCGATGACAGGCCCTGGTGAGGACGGTTTGTACCCATTGTGTTGCCACCTGACTGGCCATTTTAGTCTGGAAACTTGTGCCCTTCAGTTCAGAGAAATGTTCTTGAATCCTTGCTTTTTTTAAAAAAAAAAACCCAAAAAACAAAACAGCTTTATTGGGATATAATTCACATACCTTACAATTCACCCATTAAAAGTGTACAGTTCAATAGCTTTAAGTATATTCACGGCGTTGTGAAACCATTGCCACAATCAATTTCAGAACATTTTTATTGTTCCAGAAAAGAAGCCCACACCTCTTAGCTGCCAACCCTCCCCGGTCCTCCCATTCCCGCCGGGCTCAGGCAACTTCTGGTCTACTTTCTGCCCCTATAGCCTTGCTGACTCTGGACATTCATGTACATGGGTCCGTGTAACATGTGGTCTTTTGTGTCTACCTTCTTTCACTGAGCCCAAAACCTTCAAGGTTCACCTAAGTTGTAGGACGTATCGGCACTTCATGTCTTTTTGTGGCTGAATGATGTTTTATTATGTGTGTCTACCACATCGTGTTTATCCACTCACCAGTTGACGGGCATTTGAGTTGTTCCCACTTTTTGGCTATTACAATGGAATAATTCTGTCCTGTTTTGTTTGTTTGTTTTTGTTTTGTTTTTTTGTTTTTCTGCTCTCTCCTTTGCACTTCCTACAATTTAGATGTTGAGCTTCCCAAATGGGTCTTTAATTTGAGCAGGAGGAGAAAGAAACTGGACTCAGACGGCAGGCAGGGGGAAGGGGTAGTGTGCCTCCCACCATCTGGCACATGTGTGTTTACCACGAGTGGGTGCAGGAGCCTCACAGAGCCCCCACAGGCACGGGGGCCCTGGCAGCATGAGGAACTGGGGTCGCAGACAGCCACACGAGAAGGCATCTCCTCCGTCAGGTGCCAGGCTGTGCAGAGACCGAGCAGCACCCCTGAAGAAAGCTTACACATGCCCAGGACCAGGTAATGTTCCCCGGGACATCCCATACCTACAGAGGATGGAAGACTTACTGGGTTCCCCTTCCCAGGTCACCTGGGAGCCCTCCTTGGTTGACCTGAAGGGGGCAGTGGTGGTGGGAGGGAGCCACCAAAGGGGAGAAGCCACAGCATTCTCCGTTGTTTGAGTCTCCCTGCAGTGTCCTCTCACACAGGCTGCTGGGCGCTGGCGAAGGGAGCAGACCTGTCTGCCCTGGGGCAGCTTTGCAGTAAAAGGGCACTGACTCCCGGATCCCCCCCTTTTGGTGCTTTCAGAATTCCGGGACCACAGGAAAGTCCCTCTGGATATCCTGGGCCTAGAGCAGGGCCTCTCACATTCCTGTGTGCTCACGGGTCCCTGGGATTTTGCCTAAAATGCTGCATCTCGAACAAGTTCCCCGTTGAGTGAGGCCCCCATGCTGCTGCTCCGAGGACCACACTCAGAGAAGCAAAGTTTATGGGGAGAACGTTCTGGGAAGGGCAGGTATTATCACAGTGAAGCTCTGAAGTAACAGTGGTTTAAACAAGATGGAATGTCTTTCTCCGAGATGTTAATGAGACCACAGGTGAGGTGTTCAGGACCCAGTTCCTTCTCTGTTGTTGTTCTGTCACCTTCAACATGAAGTAAGGAGACCTACTCAGAGTCACACAGTCAAGTTATGGCAGAACTACTGTTTGAACCCAGGTTTTCTGGCTCTGGGTCCTGTATTCTCTGGTTGGCCCTGTGTTGCAAGTGAGGGGCAGCCATCTGGGCTGTGTGCCCAGCAGGAGTATGTGGGGAGGGGGGCGGGGGCAGGACACAGGTTTTCCAGCAGGAAACCAGGGGCAGGTGGCCCTGTGGGCAGATGGGGGTGGCGGGTCCGTGGGACGCGCCTGGGAGGGGCTGTCCGAGAAACGGGGGCTCCAGGCAGGGATGGAGAAGGACTCTCCCTGCCGTTCCCTGCTTCGCCTGGCTCGCTACATGGATAGCCCCCTTTTTGTGTTGCTTTTATTTATTTTTAAAGTATATTTTTATCGATTATGCTATTACAGTTTTCCCAATTTTCATCCTTTATCCCCCCTCCACCCTGCACCCCCAACCCTCCAGCATCCCCCTCGCCTTAGTTCATGTCCATGGGTTCTACATATAAGTTCTGTGAGTCCTCTGTTTCCTGTACCATTTTTGACCTCTCCCCATCTATTTTATGCCTACCATTTATGCTTCTTCTTCCCTGTACCTTATCCCCCCTCATCCTCCCTTCCCCCTCCACACTGAAAACCCTCCATGTGATGTCCCATTTTTCTGATTCTGTTCCTGTGCTAGTTGTTTGCTTAGTTTTTGTTTTCATTGTTTTTCTTTCTTTTATTTTTTTTTAGGTTCATTTGCTGATAGTTGTGAGTTTGTTCTCATATTACTGCTCACAGTTTTGATCTTCCTTTCTTAGATAAATCCCTTTAACATTTCATGTAATAAGGTCTTGGTGATGATGAACTCCTTGAACTTGACCTCATCTGAGAAGCACTTTATCTGTCCTTCCATTCTAAATGATGGTTTTGCTGGATAGAGCAATCTTGGATGTAGGTCCTTGCCTTTCATGACTTGGAATACTTCTTTCCAGTCCCTTCTTGCCTGTAAGGTTCTTTTGAGAAATCAGCTGACAGTCTGATGGGAACCCCTTTGTAGGTAACTCTTTCCTTTCCTCTTGTTGTTTTTAAGATTCTTTCTTTATCTTTAATTTTGGGTAACTTAATGATGATGTGCCTTGGTGTGTTTCTCTTAGGGTCCAACTTCTTTGGGACTCTCTGGGCTTCCTGGACTTCCTGGAAGTCTATTTCCTTCACCAGATGGGGGAAGTTTTCCTTCATTATTCATTCAAATAAGTTTTATATTCTTCTTTTGGCACCCCTATAATTCGGATATTGGAATGTTTCAAGTTGTCCCAGAGGTTCAAAAGTCTCTCTTCACTTTTTTAAATTCTTGTTTCTTCATTCTGTTTCAGCTGGATGTTGATTTCTTCCTTTTATTCCAAATCATTGATTTGAGTCCTGGTTTCCTTCCTGTCACTGTTGGTTCCCTGAATATTTTGCTTTATTTCATTTTGGGTGTTTTTCATTTGTTCTTTCATTTTTCGACCAAGCCCAATCAGTTCTGTCAGCATTTTGATTACCAGGGCTTTAAATTCTCCATCAGATAGGTTGGCTATCTCCTTGTGGTTTATCTCTCTTTCTAGAGTTTAGATCTGTTCTTTCATTTTGGCCCTATTTCTTTGTTGGGGACCCTGTTAAGTTGTAAGGGAGCAGGGCTTTAGGTATCACCTGGTCAGGGTAATGCTCTTTGCTGCACTGTGGTGCTGCCTGTGGGGGAGGGGCCAGAGAGGGAACAGTGCAGCTCGCCTGCTGGTCTCTAGGCCACTTTTCAATGGACTCTCGTGTGAGACTGTAACAGGGTGCAGCCAAGAGGGGAACCCCAAATAGGGATTTGTAATAGGGTCCAGAAGAGCTTGGAAATAATTGGCTCCACACCACAGGGCGACACCTGCCCAGAATGCGGGCAGCTGTGGCCAATCGTGAGAGGAGCTGGAAATGGAGCTGCAGAGAAAGATTGGTGCTAGGATTTAAATGGGAGTGTGGCAGCCATTAAGCGTCTCTCCTTTTGGGACCACACATTTGTATAGGACCACGCGGCTTTTGGTGTCTTGGTTGGGACCATGCAGCTTGGGTGAGAATCAGGACCCAAGGCTTTGGAAGTGCTCCCTTTTGCCACGTGGAGGTGCTGGGAGGACTGTGTGCATTTGTGGGGAACTTTAGTTTGTGTTATTTCAAATGAATAATAAATTCCTTTCCTTTTCACGAATCTTGGGCATTGAGAGATGTCTTTTCTTTGGCGGAGGACGTAACGAACCTGGGTGGTTCCTTTCGGGAGATAGTGTATTGCCTTGACTGCCCTTGGCCCCCCCTTTTATACTGTAACAAGACTGGGAGTTTCTCCCACTGTGGCAACCACTGTAGTCCACAGCCAGCTCTGTGTCTCAGTTTCCCCTTAATTTAGCCCCAGCCGCTCAGTACGCTGCCTTGCTGTGGTTTCTCTCCATTCACCACTTTTACCGGTCTGGTTGTTCTGTTGGACTGTTTTTTTAATTCTGTGGTTGTTGGAGTTCCATGAAGTTTGATTTTCTGGCACTTCTGGTTGTTTATTGATTTTTTAAAGGTTTTATTTATATATTTTTAGAGGGAGGGAAGGGAGGGAAAAAGAGGGAAACATCAATGTGTGGTTGCCTCTCATGTGCCCCCTAATGGGGACTTGGTCCCCAACCCAGGCATGTGCCCCAACTGGGAATTGAACCTTTGGTTCACAGGCTGGCACTCAATCCACTGAGCCACACCAGCCAGGGCTATTTATTGATTCTAGATTGGTTGTTATCCTCCTTTTGGTTGTGAGGAAGTGAAGGGTTTCTATCTATGCCTCCATCTTAGCTGGAACATTTGTTTTGCTTTTAATTATAAATTTTGAAATCTTTAAAGCCTACAGAAAATGTTAGAACAAATACCTGTAATTCTCCAACAAGATTATTTTGTTTAAAACATTTTGGGTCATGTATATATAATTTTTGAAAAGAGAAATTGTCACAGGAAGAACTGAAGCCTACCCTTGCATCCCTTTCCTCCCCTCCCTGAAGTCGTTTTTAAAAATCCCCAAACATGTTTTAAAACTTTTACCAAATATGTATATTTCCATAAACAATGTAACAATTCCACATAAATAGCCCTGACTGGTGTGGCTCAGTGAATTGGGTATTGTCCTGAAGACCAGAGGGTCACCAGTTCGATTCCCAGTTAGGGCACGTGCCTGGATTGTGGGCCAGGTCCCTGGCTGAGGGCCTGCAACAGGCAACAGGTAGATGCTTCTCTCCCTCTATGTCTCCCTCCCTTCCCCTCTCTCTAAAATAAGTAAAATAAAAATGTCTTAAACTAAAATAAAATTCCACATAAATAGTATCATAATATTATGTATCACTTTGAAAATTGCTTGATCTCAACAATATGCTTTTGAGATTGTCAGTGCTGATCTAGGTAAATCTAATGCATTCATTGCAATCCCTGTGTGTCTCCTTTTATGACAACTAAGATTTACCTACTCTCCTGCTAAGAATAGTTGCTTATCCCCTGGCTGGTGTGGCTCAGTGGATTGAGCACCAGCCCATGAACCAAAGGGTTGCCGGTTTGATTCCCAGTAAGGGCATATGCCTGGGTTTCAGACCAGGCCCCTGGTAGGGGGCTCATGAGAAGCAACCACACATTGATGCTTCTCTTCCTCTCTCCTTTCCGTCCTCTCTCTCTAGAAATAGATACAATCTTTGAAAAACAAGAATAGTTGCTTGTAATATTTCATGATTTTTTCCACAATTTTATTGTTGTTCAAACTACATTATCTCCATTTTCCTCATGTTTCTTTTTTTAATTATATTTATTGATTATGCTGTTATAGTTGTCCCTATTTTCCCCCCTTTACTCCCTCCACACAGCACCCTCCACTCTCTCGGGCAATCCCCACACCTTTGTTATGTCCAAGGGTCATGTGTATAAATTCTTTGGCTACTCCATTCCTATACTGTACTTTACATCACCATGGCTATTCTGTAACTACCTCTTTGTACTTCTTAATCCCTTCACCTCTTCACCCATTCTCCACACCCCCTTCCCACACAGCAACCATCAAAATGCTCTTCTTATCCATGATTGTCCCTGTTTTTGTTTGCTAGTTTGTTTTTAAGATTCAATTGTTGATAGGTATATATTTATTGCCATTTAATTCGTAGTTTTGATCTTCATCTTTTTCTTAAATAAGTCCCTTTAACACTTTCATATAATAATGGTTTGGTGGTGATGAACTCCTTTAGTTTTTTCTTATCTAAGAAGCTCTTTATCTGCCCTTTGAGTCTAAATGATAGCTTTGTTGGGTAGAGCAGTCTTGGCTGTAAGTCTCTGCCTTTTTCCTCCCCCTCAGCAGAGGACTTTTTTTTTCATTGCTTTTACAGAGAGAGGCAGGGAGAGAAAAAGGTAGAGAGAGGAACATTGATGATGAAAGAGAAACACTGATTGGTTGCCCCCTGAACGTGCCCAGATGGCACCAGGACCAGGGACTCCGCCACCTAGCTATGTGCCCTGACTGGGGAATCAAACCCACCATCTTTTGGTTACGGAACAACGCTCCTACCAACTGAACCACACTGGCCAGGGTGGTCTCCCCCTTTTTATGAGTTTGAATATTCTTGCTAATCCCATCTAGCCTGCAATGTTTCTTTTGAGAAATCAGCTGACGGACTTATGGGAACTTTCCCTGTAGGTAACTAACTGGTTTCCTCTTGTTGCTTTAAAAAATTTTTTTTTATTTATCTCCAGAGAGAGGGGAATGGAGGAAGAGAGGGAGAGAGACATCACTGTATGGTTGCTTCTCACGTACCCCACACTGGGGACCTGGTCTGCAACCCAGGCAGGCGCATGCACCCTGACCAGAAATTGAACTGGAGGACCCTCTGGTTCTCAGGCTGGCACTCAGTCCACTGAGCCACACCCAGCCAGGGCTCCTCTTGTTGGTTTTAAGATTCTCCATTTAATTTAATTTAATTTAATTTAATTTAATTCAATTTTGCAATTTGAATTATTTCATTCTACTTGGGCCAGTCAGTACAGACACACAATTAATCACAGTATAACACCTAAAATGAGGAAAATGGGGGGATGCAAACTAGTTTGTAATGACCTGACCAGCCCTTCCTGACTCTTTAGCTGTAACATACAGTATAGACCCTGCCACCAGCAGGGCATCCAGGAAGCAGCACCATGGGCTGTCCCTCTTTATCTTTAATCTTTGGCATTTTGATTATGATATATCTTGAAGTGGGCCTCTTTGCATCCATTTTGTTTAGGACTCTGTGCTTTTGGGCTTGCGTGTCTACTTCCTTACCAAATCAGGGAAGTTCTCTTTCATTATTTTTTCAAATAGATTTCTAATTTCTTGCTCTTTCTCTTCTCTTTCCGCACCCCTATGATGTGAATGTTGGGATCTTGAAGTTGTTCCAGAGGCTGCTCACATTATCCTTGTTTTCTTGGATTCTCTTTTCTTCTTGTTGTACTGATTGGTTGTTTTTGGTTTCCTTATGTTTCCATATCATTGATTTGATTTTCACCTTCATTCACTCTACTGTTGATTCCTTGTAAGTTGCACTTTATTTCAATTAGTGTATCCTTCATTTCTGACTAGATCTTTTTTATGCTATTGAGGTCCACACTAAGTTCTTTGAGCATTCTGATAACCAATGTTTCGAACTCTTTATCTGATAGATTGTGTATCTCCATTTTGTTTAGTTCTTTTTCTGGAGTATTGTTCTGTTCTTTCATTTGGGCCAAGTTTCTTGTCTCCTCACTTTGACTATGCCTGTGTTTGTTTCTATCTATTAGGTCGAGCTGCTATGACTCCAGGTCTTGGTAGCATGGCCTAATGCAGTAGGTGTCATGTAGGGTCCAGTGGCATAGCCTCCCCATCACCTCGGCTGGGTATTCAAGGTTTGCCCTCCATGTGGGCTGAGCACACCTTCCTCTTATAGTTGAGCCTTGATTTCTGTTTGGCAAGCAATTGGAGGGATTTACCCAGGCCAGTCAGCTGCAAGGACTGGCTGTTGTCCACTGACCCACCAACCTCCACCATCTGTGGAGGATTCAGCTGTGCAGGGGCAGGGTGGTGGTGCTCTAACCTGGTCTATAGCTGTCCACTGGGTGTGCAGGCTCTGGGGTTTCCCTGGTTGATGCAAGCCAAGTCAGCAGCCACCTGTGTTCTTCCCAGGGCCATCCTGCATGAGCTATAAAGCAATCTGAGATGGCTGCTATCTGTGCTCTGCTTGGAGGTTCCCAGGTGAAGCCAAGCTGTGAATCTAGGCTGGCTGTTGCTAGTGTCAGGCCTGGGGCCACTTAGCAAGAGGTACAGGGGCTGAGGGCTCACTGAGGCTGCTGTTGTTTGTTTTGAGAGGATTTAGGAAGTTGTAAAGCATGAGCCAAGGACCAGTGTTCACATGGAAAAGTCACTTTTACAGCTTGGGTGGGCACATAAGTTGGTGGAATAGAGCCTTGGGGAATCTCTAGGGAGGGCCAACAGTGTTAACCAGGTTAATGGAGTCTCAGATATGGCACCCTCTTGCCAGCTCTTTGGGGTGGGGTTCAGAAAAGGGACAGTGGCCTCTGCCCACCTTTCTGCTGGGAGAGAGTGTCCTCCAGCTCTAACCTTGATTCCAGACACTTCAGTTCCCCCCCTGTATGCCACTGGTGCCTTCCAAGCTGCTATCCCATTGGAGGAACTCAGAGGGAGTGAGTCTGAGTCAGTCTATGTGTGGGTTTTAAAGAGGAACTACTGGGACTCTAGAAGTTAAGTTCACTGACTCAATCCCCACCAGCTTTTGCAGCCAGAAGTTATGAGGATTTATCTTTCTGGCATTGGAAACCCTGGGATGATGGGTCTGGTGAAGGGCTGGGATTCCTCACTCCTGAGATATTCTCTCTCAAATTTTTATTTCACCACATGTGGATGTGGGCCAGCCCACTCCACATCTCTGTCCTCTTACCAGTCTGGATGAATAAAGTTTCTTTAATCCCATAGTTGTTGGACTTCCATTTAACTTATTTTCTGATGGTTCTGAGTGGGTGGTTGGTTTGTTCTATAGTTTAGAGTTGTAATTTTGAGGTTGTGCAGGGAGGTGAAACCGTGTTTGCTTACGCCACCATATTGACCAGAAGTCCTGCTTGTGCTGCTTTCAGTAATAAAAGAGACTCCTGTTTGTGTCTTCTGTCACATCCATGTAACTGTGGGAGGTTAACATGTTAGCTTGCAAGCAGAGCAAACCTCAGACCTCTTCACAGCCTTTCCAAGGGTCCTAATTAATACCATATTAGTGGCCCTTTGACATGCCTTATGGCTGCTTCACACCATTTTTAAAAAATCTTTACCCAGGACATTTTTTCCCCTTGCTTTTAGAGAGAAAGGAAGGGAGAGAAACATCAATGTGAGAGAGAAACATCAAGTGATTGCCTCTCATATGCACCCCAACTGGGTCTGTGCCCTGAATGGGAACTGGAACCCATGACTCTTCGGTCCACAAGATGACTCTCCAACCAATCGAGCCACACTGGCCATGGCTCCAGCATTTTTAAAAAATTGTGGTAAAAATAATCCATGTACTATAAAACGATCATCTAAACCACAGGTGGCAAACACAAGGCCTGTGGGCTGAATCTGGCCCTCCACCTGCTTGTACCCGGCAGCAGTGCAAGCTCCTTCCCCCTAGTTAAGGAGTAGTTACACTTATACAGCCCTAAAATTACAGTTGGCCCTCTGAAGGCAACTGGGAGGCTGATGTGGGTCCCTGGTGAAAATGAGTTTGACACCCCTGAACCATTTCTAGCATCTTTTGACCATACTCACTATGTTTGGAGGGGCCTGCCTATCCAAGGAAGAAGGGAGGCACACAGCTACCTTCCTGGCCCCACTCCCAACTGGAGCACAGGCTGTGACCAGGCTCCACTGATCATGTAATAAAAAATGTAGGTTTAGCTGCTTGCCGCAAGGAAAAACCAAACTCAAGAGACAGGTGCTAGCGCAAAAGGAAAGAGGATTATTTAGGTGCTGTGTCTTTGGGAAATGGTGGGATCCTGTCTCAATGACCATCCCTCATTCCTGCTCAAGCCCCCTGTTCTTCTTTTTTAAAAGATTTTATTTATTGGGAGGGTTGGGTGGGTGGGCTGGAATGGGAGTAGGGGGGAGAAAAACTGTACTTGAACAATGATTAAAATTAAAAAAATTAAAAAATTAAAAAAAGATTTTTATTTATTTATTTTTAGAGAGAGGGGAAGGGAGGAGGAAGAGAGGGAGAGAAATATGATGTGAGGGAGAAACATCGATTGGTTGCTGATGCTCAATCAACTGAGCCATACCAGCCAGGGCAAACCCCCCCTGTTCTTATTGGGATAGGGAAGGGGAGGGCTCCCCACCTACCCCAGCTAATTATCTTGCTAGCTTTTGGTATTCTTGGATTCCTGTCCATTTATCTTTTTCTAAAAGATTTTATTTATTTATTTTAGTGAAAGGGGAAGAGAGGGAGAAAGAGAGGGAGAGAAATGTCAATGTGTGGTTGCCTCTCACATGGCTCCCACTGGGGACCTGGCCCACCACCCAGGCATGTGCCCTGACTGGGAATCGAACTGGTGACTTTTGGTTCACAGCCCATGCTCAATCTGCTGAGCTATACCAGCCAGGGCCCATTTATCTTTTTCGATAAAAACCTCAGTTTAAAAACCTCCACATGTGCCATCTTGGCCAGTGGGGGACTCTCTGTTGCTCTGACTGTCTAGGTAACAATCAGACACTTGTGAGAGGCTGCAAGTCACAGGAGATGGTGGGCCGGAGAAAGGAGGTCACTTGCTGTCCCTTTCCTGGTGAGGACCATGGTGAGACTGGCCTCTATTCTCAGAAATGTGGTTCTAAGTACATGAGGTTCTGATGCCTCAAGCACAGGGTCAGCAGAGTGACCTTGGGCACTTGAGCTGACTTGGACTCTGGCCTTCCTGAGGTCTCACAGGTGCTTGTGCTTCCTTCGTCCTTCCATACTCACTGACAGTATGGCTTCCCAGTCTTGAATGAGTCATTAGTTATTTGTGACTTCTCTCTTTTTCCCTTGGTCAACCTCACCAGATGTTTCCAATTTAATTTGTCTTTCAAGAGAACCAACTTTTGACTTTATTGGTTCTCTCTCTCGTACATTATTTTCTATTAATTTCTGTTCTTATCTGTCATTTCCTGACTGTCATTTAAAAAAAAAATTATGTGGCTGTTCTTTCTCTAACTTGGGACAGTAAGTATGGCAATTTTCAGCCTTTCTTCTTTTTAAAAATAGTTATTTATTTGAGAGAGGGGGAGGGAAGGAGAGAGGGACAGAAACATCTATCTGTTGCCTGTCTTGTTGGGAACTGCCCTGCCTGGTTTCAGAAGCTGTAACCCCCACCAAAGCTAAGGCTGAGGGAGAGACCTTGGACCGTAAGCCAAGGAGACAAAAGCTTATCTCCCTGGCAGGAGCACTGCTTCTGCTCCTTTTACTTCATTCATAACTGGCCCCCAATGCTTGGTTGGTTAGCCAATGACGGGTAAGATTCCCCAAAGGGGGAATGACCTAAGACAGGCACAGTCACGTGGGAGGCCCCCAAGGAAGGGCTTTGGGGGCTACAGCAAAAGGGGGTGATGGACCGTTGTCCCTTGGTTTTGACAAAGCCTGAGTCCTCATTGTCTGTGAGAAATCTCCTAATCTCTTGGCAGTTAGGAAGTTCCTGAAAAGGGCGGGTTCCCCTGGTGACCAGGCCTAAGAAAGAATATGTAAAATCCTGTGAAAGCTGCTTTGTTTAAAATGCTCTCAATTAAGTGGTAAGGGCCCAAACAAAAAGTAAGTTTGTTCCTCAAAGTTCACAGCTCTTTAGCTATCTGACCCAGACTCAAAGTAGGCCCTAGAGTCCTTTGTTATCCATTGTTTGATCCTTACTTCTTGGCAATGATTAATGAGCTTTACCTGAATTCTTGTGTAAAGGAACCCAATAAAAGCCCACTGAGGAACAGGCTCCTGGTCCTTCTCCTGTGAGAGATTGGCCACCTTTCCTCCCCAAGCAGATCATGTCTTGGTAGACTTATTCTCATCCGTGGCAGCCAGGGATGCCCCCCCCACTCTCTCATGTGCCCTGATGGGAAACTTTGCTCACAACCCAGGCATGCACCCTGACTGGGAATCCAACCTGCAACCTTTTGGTTTAGGGTCAACACTCCAACCAACTGGGCCACACTGACCAGGGCTTTGTAAAGCTTTTAATACCATATATTCCCCTCTTCTCATTGCTTTCACGGTATCCCCCAAATTTTTAAGTAGTATTTTCATTAATGTTTATTTTTAAATATTTAAAAATTAGTTTTAATTATTTGACATGAGTTACTTGGGAGTATTTTTTGAAATAACTTTTTGTAATGGAAAAATTTACTGCATCAAAGAGAATATATAATGAAGCCCCAGGCACCTATCAGACAGGCCCAGAACAACTACGAACATATGGCCAGTCTATTTTTACCCACGTTCCCACAAACTCCCTCAACTCCCAAACCTGGTTTATCCTGAAAGTGTTTTTTAAATGTCTCAAAATGTTTTGTCTTTTCTGTTAATGACTAATGATGTCATTACACTGTGGTCAGAGCCATGGTTTGCGTGACACCGTTATCACTATTTCTTGAGACCTGCTCTGTGATTAGCATGCGACCATTTTTGTGAATGTCCCGCATGTCCTTGAGAATACCTGCTCTCTCATTGTGCAGTCTTCTGTGTGTGTCCTTTAAATTAAGTTTGCTAATTCCATTGTTCCAGTCTGCCTTTGCTGACCTTTTTGTCTTCTTGATTTATTAGTTATTGGAAAAAGATCTGTTGAAATGTTCTCTCATGATTGTGGTTCTTTTAATTTCTCTCTTTGTTTCTGTCCATTTTTTTTGCTTCATATATTTGCAAGCTATGTGATTAGGTGTTTTGAGTTGTTATACTTTTGAACAAATGTGACTTTTTTCATTATGTGGTGACTTTCTGTATCCCGGATGTTTTTTGTCTTAAAACCAATTTTGTCTGATATTAATAAAGGCATGCTAAGTTTTCATGAGCAGAATGTTAATATTTTCCTACTGTATCTTTTCTCCATCCTTTACTTTCAAACTTTCTATGTCTCAGATGTGCCTTAATGTATCTTTTGTAAACAGTATGTACCAGAACTTTAAAAAATGCACATGTAGTTTAACAAAATGCATTGGTAAACAATTATATTAATCTCCTTCTTGAATGAGACCTCAGAACATTTGTTGCTGGTCATCTTCTCCTGCCTGACTTACTTTTGTTCTGTGTGGCGGATACCGGCCAGCAGCATCCATCTCTGCTGCAGATGCTCATTGAAACATGAGAAAAACATACGCAGAGACAACCAGGTCCCATGGAGAAATAGGGACAGAATGGCCACTCTCTAGTGGAGAGCACCATGGCCACTCTCTCTAGTGGAGAGCGCCTGGTATCCATTCCCAAGCAGATTTTTATTGAGAATACAGACTTAGTTTGTGGATTCACAGTCTGGCAGAAAAGATCAAAAGAAGTAGGTAACTTACAAAGGTGCATACAGAACCCCCGCTGTGGGCAGAGATTGGAGTTTCATCTAACAGGGCTCAAAGGGCTAGTTTTGGTTTCCTGTCTGTGCCTTCAAACTCTAATCTAATAACATCCTCCAGCAAACAGATCTCACAGGATCTTGCATATTCTATGTCCCAGGCCTGATTACCCAGGGGGTCCGGGGTTTCTGGTCTGGGCTGCACCACCCCTGCTATTTCCGCAGGCCTGAGTTAACAGAGACAAAGGCAGCCAGGAGACTTGGATTTCTCACATCTAAGAACAAGGACTCAGGCTTTGACAAAGCCGAGGGGGCAGGGGTTGATGTCCATCACCCCTTCATATCCACAGCCCCTTCCCTCAGGGCATTCCCACATGATTGAGTCTGTCTTAGATTCATTCTCTTTCCTAGAGAATTGTTACCTGTCATTGACTGCCGACCATGCAAAGGGAGCCAGGCATTAGAACAGGCAGCGTTCATGCCAGGGAAATAAGTTTTTGTCTCCTTAGTAGCTCCTGGTCCGGAGGTCTCTCACTCAACCTAAGTCATGGGGGGTTACAACTTCCTGAGACCATGCAGGGTGGTCCCCAACAGTTATGTATTTTAGGTCTGTCCTTTTTGTTTGTACCCTAAAATTCTGTTATTTTATATGATAGGGCTTGTCTGGTTTCCTCACATGCTCACTATCTGATTTGCTCACCATTTCCTCGTGCAGTTCAGACTCGCCTCCTGAGACCATGGTCCTTGTTCCTGAAGCACATCCTTTAGGATAGGTCTGATAGTGGTATGCAATCCTTGTTTTGTTTTATGATTTTAAACAATCATAAATTATAGTGAATATATAGAAAAGTGCATAAGACAAAAATGAGAGAATTACAAAATGGGCACTAGGCCACTGTGTTCCTTTTTAATGCCTCAGTAATAATTTTTTCATGCTAACCATATCCTTGCTTTTCTTCTTCTTCTTTTTTTTTAAATCTCACCTGAGGACATTTTTTTCATCATTGTTAGAGACAGAGGAATGGGGAGAGAGAAACATTGATGCCAGAGAGAAGCATGAATTTGTTGCCTCCATACACACCTGGACCAGGAATCAGCGCCCAGAGCAAGGATCATACATGTCTGGAAGGAGGTCACACACGCCTGCACCCTGACCGGGCATCAAACCCGTAACCTAGGTATGAGCCTTGACTGGGAATTGAACCCACAACATTTCAGTTGCGGGATGACGCTCCAACCGACTGAACCACACCGGCTAGAGCTTCTTGCTTTTCTTTATAGTGATGAGATAGAGATATAGAGATAGAGATAGAGATAGAGATAGAGATAATATAGATATATATAGATATGTAGATATACTATGTGTATCTCCAATACAAGAGAGATTAGTTTTGCCTAATTTTGAATTATATACCAGTGGAATCATACTGCATGTATTCTCGTGTCTCTTTCTCTTAGCATTATGTTTATATAGTTCATCTAAGTTGTTGCACATAGTTGCAATTCATTCATTTTGATTGCCATCAATGACATAATTTATTTATCTAATCCCCTATGGATGGGTGTATGATTTGTTTCCAGTGAGGCTATCAGGTGCAAGGTGAGCACTTTCAGCAGGTTGCTGTGAGGATTACATGAGACAATACAGATAAAAGAGAACAGTACCCAGCACCAAGGGAATATAGGTATCTGATATTATTATTGTTATTACCCAACTCCTCCCTGTCCCCCAACTCCCACCTAGGTCTGTGTGAGCAGGAGCCTAGGAAACCCAGAGGGGGACTTCTAGTCAAGATGGAGGTGTAGGTAGATATGCTTTGCCTCCTTGTACAACTGTAAGAAGGATCACAACTAATTTCAAAACAAAAAAACACCCAGAACTGCCAGAAAATTGAACTGTATGGAAGTCCAACAACCAAGGATTTAAAGAAGCCACATTCATCCAGACCTGTAGGAGGGGCAGAGATGGGGAGCCAGAGTGGAGAGGATACAGTGTGGCGGCAGGGAGCTGGGGGAGTCCCACATTCACGTGTGGTGGATAAAAATAAGGGGGACATCTTGTGAGTGAGTGAACCCAGCCCCAGGCCAGACTGTGCAATCCAGGGTTCTAGTGCCAGGGAAAATACAGCCTCATAACTTCTGGCTGTAAATACCAATAGGGGTTGGGGCAGCGGAAGAAACTGCTGGTTTTTCTGGAAAACCCAGGATGTAAGCAAACCCACCCACTCTGGGAACCACAACCAGGGCAGCAGCTGGAGGAGCACCAGTGGCATACGGGAAGTGGGTGAAGTGAGTAGAAATGGGGCAAGTGCCAGGCAAGTCCCCAGAAGTCAGTCAGCAGCAGCACTGTCCCTTCTCTGACCCCTCCCCCACACATGGAGTCACAAAGCCCTGGCAAATACCCAAGGTGCTCTGCTCCATACAACTTAACAGGTGCACCAAGACAGGGAGTCAAAGTGGCTCTACCTAGTGCACAGACTCGGGGAGGCTGCCAAATTGAGGAGGCAAAGAAATATGGCCTAAATGAAGGACCAGAACAGAACCCCAGAAAAAGAACTAAGCAATGGGGAGACAGCCAACTTATTGGCCGCAGAGTTCAGAACACTGGTGATCAGAATGCTCAGAGATCTCGCTGAATACGGCAAAAGCTCAAGAGAAGAAATAAAGGACACACTAAGTGAAATAAAGAAAAAGCCACAGGAAACCAGCAGTGAAGGGAAGGAAGCCAGGGTTCAAATCAATGATTTGGAACATAAGGAAGAAATAAACATTCAATCAGATCAAAATGAAGAAACAAGAATTCAACAAACAAACAAACAAACAAACAAACAAAACAACAACAACAACAAACCGAGGAGAGAATAAGAGGACTCTGGGACATCTCCAAACATGCCAACATCTGAATTTTAGGGATGTCAGAAGAAGAGGAAGAGCAAGAAATTGAAAACTTATTTGAAAAAGTAATGAAAGAAAACTTCCCTAATTTGTCAAAACAAATAGACATATAAGTCTAGTAAGCACAGAGAGTCCTAAACAAGCTGGACCCAAAGAGGTCCACCCCAAGACACATCATAATTAAAATGCCAAAGGTTAAAGATAAAGAGAATCTTAAAAGTACCAAGTGAAGAGCAGAGAGTAACCTACAAAGGAGTTCCCATAAGACATCAGCTAATTTCTCAAAAGACACTTTACAGGCAAGAAGGGACTGACAAGAAGTATTCAAAGTGATGAAAAGCAAAGACCTACATCCAAGATTACTCTAGCCAGCAAAGCTTTCATTTAGAATGGAAGGGCAGATACGGTGCTTCCCAGGTAAGGTCAAGTTAAAGGAGTTCATCATCACTAAGCCCTTATTACATGAAATGTTAAAGGAACTTTAACATCTAAGAAAAAGAAGATCAAAACTATGAACATTAAAATGACAATAAACTCACAACTATCAACAACTGAACCTAAAAAACAAAAACAAAGACTAAACAAACAAGAATAGGAATAGAATCGTAGATGTGGAGATCATTTGGAAGGTTATCAGCGGGGTGGGGGAAGGGGAAGAATTGGGGAAAAGGTGCAAGGAAACTGTACCTACCAATTAGAAGCATAATTGGTAGGTACAAAATAGACAAGGGGATGTCAAGAACAGTACAGGAAATGGAGAAGCCAAAGAGCTTTATGCATAACCCATGCACAAGAACTAAGGGGCAAGATCACAGGAGGGAAGGGGGTACTGGGCAGAGGGGAAAAATTGGGGCCACTGTAACAGCATAATCAATAAAATATACTTAAATCCTAACAAAAGAGAAAGAAACCCAGGGGAACTGAGTCAAGGTCCCAGGGGGAGGACCCACTGTGGGGAAGAACTCTAGGGGCTCCTCTCTTGGAGGGTGGGAGTGGCCGGCGTCCATTCCCTGGCTGGGCATCTGCTCCCTCAGTGGCCAGGCTGCTCCTCCTGCCTGCCCGCCTGAGCGGGGTGGGGTGGGGCAGCATCGGGCAAGTGAGTCTCCTGTGGCCGAGTGGACTGCAGGAAGCTTAGGGCCATTTTGTTTGTTCCCCCCAAGGGGGGGCTGGCCCCTGGGCAAGGGACCTCAGGCCAGGAGTGAGGTAGGCCCTGGGGTGGGCAATGAGGGATGATGGAAGGGGTAGAGCTGGCAAGGGGCCCCGAGGGGCCAGGGAACCCAGTCCAGTCCCTGCCAGCCCATCATGCACACAAGAGGCCAGGCACCAGCCACCGGGGCTGGAAGGAAGATGGTGACCCCTCAGGGAGGCAAGAGGCCAGTGAAGCATAGGGAGGACTGGGTCCCTCTCTCCTCAGGTGTCTCGGGAGGGAGTGTGGTGGGAAGGAGGAGGGAGTGTCCACTGTGAGTTGGAGTGTGCGTGGGCACTGGATGGAACTGGACTTTTGTCAGGAACTTGCTGCGATGGTGGGAAAGCATGGGAAGGCGAGGCTGAAGCTTGGATTTAGGGGGGAAATCAGAGTTTTTTGTGATAGAGCCCCTCTGAGCTGAGCCACCTCAGGAACCAGTGACCAGCAGAGCCTCCCTGAGCGACCCATTCTGTGCCCCTGGTGTCCAGCTCAGCTGGGGGCCCTTGGTGGGTGCTTGTCACCAGGACCCATGGAACAAGTGGCCCCTGGAGTGAAGCTGAGTCCCTGCCCTTGCCTGGCAAGATGTGGAGACAGACAACTAGTGTTGAGGAGAGAGCGCTTCTGGGCTGGAAACCCCACCCAGGAAGTGCTACCCCAGAGGCTGAGGAGGGTGAGGCCGCCAGACTGAAACATCTGACTTTGGGCATCAGGTGTCCACCTTCCCTCTAGAGTCTGGCTCATCCAGGCTCAGCTGACAGCAAAAAGTCCTTAGAGACCTGGAGGAGCAAAGCTCCTGGACTTGGAGCGGAGGCAGGAGGGTGGCCAGGGCAGAGGGAGGAGACGGAGGCTCCCCTGGTGGCTCTGGGCCCAGGCCTGGCTGAAGACACTAGGTCAGGAGGCAGCAGCGTAGTTTCCCTTACCATTGCTTTTCTAAGGCCTTTTACTATAAGCCTCCAGCTTGCTGAGTGAATGAAAGTGACCTGTTTCAGAGGCTGTGTATACCTGGTGGGAAATGATTTTAAAAACCACCTTTCTGAGCCTCGGTAAATATCTCGGGCATCATATTTACCAGAAAGAGTTGTTGTGCACATAAACGAAATCATGTAAGGGGTCTAGCACAGTGCCCAGGGCACGAGATGCTCATAAATGTCAGATTAGTCTGCCCTCTCCCTTCACACTTGCCCCAGTTCCTAGAAACTTTATAAAGAAGGAATGGCCTGAGGGGGGCGGATAGCTCAGTTTGTTAGAGCGTTATAGCAGCACACCAAAGTTACAGGTTTGATTCCCGATCAGAGATCATAAAAGAATCAACCAATGGATCTATAAATAAGTTAGAACAACAAATCGATCTCTCTCCATCTTAAGAATTATTTTTTTAAAAAAGGAATGGATGGAAAGGAGAAATGCCGGGTTGACCAAAATGGGTGTTGGGGCGCCCTCTGCTGGCCAATGGTGGTCAGGGGCCCAGTCGAAAACTATTTCAAGTTTGGAAGAAGGCATCCAGAGTAACTATCACAGGCCCACAGGGTCCACAGTGGGGGTCAGCTAAGGACAGAGCTGTCTCATCCACTCTCCTGAGAGTCCTCGTGGGGATGAGGGAGCAGCTCACATCCCTATAGGGGATGCCTATGGGACACCCAACCCCCAAACCTGACACCTGCGTATGAGGTTCTCCTGGCTACCCACACTTGCTTCAGGTGTGGCTGGAGGAAGGGGGCAGGGGAAGCGAGGGAGGAGGCTCCACGCAGGCCTGAAACTCCAAGTCACCTGGTCCTGCGCTTCCCCCGTCCAGGTCCTTCTCACCCCCCACACCCAGCTTCCCCAGCGTCACCCAGGCCTAAGCCTGGTGCTTCTCTGTGTTCCCAGGACATACTGGGTTCACCCTGAACGGCGGAAATCCTCCGAGTCCCCCTTCTCCTGAAATTCCCCCATCACATACAGCAGGAACATTCTTACACCCCCTCAAACCCCTGGCTACTCCTTCAGGAGGGGCCTCCAGATGGCCTGTGCCAATCCTTGACCGTGGCCAGAGCTCACTGGATGCGGGGCTGGGAGTACTTCTTTTCCCTGTGGGGGTTTTGAAACTAGGACCCAAGGTATAGAGGTCTATCTGTTTCTCCTGTGGAAAGCAACAAGAGTTTAAACTCAAGAAGCTCTTGGCCGCGAGGGTAGAACACCCGCCGCTCCCTACCCTTAAGCGAGGCCCTCTTAGTAGTCTTTTGGAAAGCGCCCTCCTCCCTGTGGTCTGATAGGACTGACAGACAAAGGGGTGGGCCCATCAACCTGGCTGGACCAATCAGAGTTTCTCCTGGAGGTTTGGCGCATGCGCAGAAATACACAAAATGATGGGCGGAGGGGGGGCGGATGGACTTGGAGCTCACCCGCCCCCTTGACAGGGCCCCATGGATGGGAGTCCCTGAAGCCTCGGCTTCCTTTTTCATCTTCCCTGAGGCCTCGCTAGTCAACTGTGATTTTTTTTGTCTTTTTTTCCCCTCCTCTAATTATATAAGCCAGGAGTTTCCAATAAATTCTGCCTTTCTGTTCTCTAATAATGCCCCACCCCAGCGCATGCACATTTTAGTTTGAAAAATTTCAAAATTTGCTAAGTTGAAAGAGTAGTTCAATGACTATTCTTATTCCCTTTACTTTGATTCCCCACCTGCTAATATTTTGCCACATTTACTCACATATACACAAACTTTTTTTTTTTTCTGAATCATTTGCAAGTGGCACCACATCTCTAATTCCTTCAGTAAATTCAGGACATCCTCCTGAATACTGTAACACCATTACCATATTATCCAGTTATCACTATTGCACAATGAGTCACCTTAAAACTTAGTGGCTGAAATCAACAACAGCAACAATAGCAACAATTATTTTATTGTCTTGGTTCTGTGGGTCCACTAGGCTCAGTGGGTGACTGTGGCTTGGGATCCCTCCTGTGGTTGTAGTCAGATGGCAGTGGGGCCTGGAGTGGTCTGAGTTTCCCTCATTTACATGGCTGCTGGTTGAGACTGACTTGTTGGAAGTTGTTGGCCAACACCCCTATGGCTGGCCTTTCAAAGGGACCTGAGCTTCCTCACTGTGTGCTAGCTGGGGTCCAAGAGTCAGGCCCCAATAGGCAGGAAGTGAAAGCTTCCAGGTTCCTCAGACATGGTCTAAAATGCTAGCCAACATTACTTCTACCATATTCTATTGTTCAAGTCATCACAGAGCCCAGATTTAGCGACAGGACAGAGCCCCATCCCTAGATTAGAACTGTCAAAGAATTTGGAGACTACGTTTTAAAACTACCAAACAACTCTATACACTTAATATCTACACAATAATACCTTAAACCCAGTCTATATTTAAATTTGTCACAATAGTACCCATTATAATTATTTTTTAAAACTTCAGGGTCTAACCTGACCAGTGCAGCTTAGCTGGTTGGGCATCATCCTGTAAAGTGAAAGGTCATCAGTTCAATGTCTGGTCAGGGCACATAGCTGGGTTGCGGGTTCGGGCCCTGTCAGGGAGTGTGCGACTGATGTTTTTCTCCCTCTCTTCCTCTCTCTCTAAAAATAAATAAATAAAATCTTTAAAAGAAAAGCCCAGGAACTAGTCAAGGTTATGCACTGTATTTAGTTGTTATGATTCTTTAGTATCCTAGAACACTTGCTATGTATTTTGTCTTTTATGATATTTCCATTTTTGAAGAGTCCAGTTGTCTTGTAGAATATTCTACAGTCCATGTTTGATGGTTTCCTCAGGATTCGATTCAGGTCAAAACATTTCTGACAAGAGTATTACCCAGGCAGACACAGCCTTCCTGCAGCGTCTGGGGCTGTCAGTTTGTACCTTCACTGGTTAAGGTGGAGTCCACCAGGTTTTTCATGGCAAAGGTACACAATCTCTTTTCTAAGGTCTACTAAGGTTTTTCTTGGTTTACTAAAATCTCAGAGTTGACCATTCCAGGTCAACTTTTCTAAGTACTCAATAGGCCCTTTCAATACACAGATCACGTTTATTTCTAGAAAGTTTCTTTTTTGTGGGGGCGGTTACCTTTGTCTGCTATTAGCTCTTTCTATTGTTTTGTTTTTCTCCTTCTATGAACACTCCAATTATGTATATGTTGCATCGCTTTTGCATATCTTCTTTAACCATTTTTCTCTGTGATACTTTAAAAAAACTTTGTTATTGATTTTATTTTTATTATCTTGGCTCTTTTCATTTATTCAATGGTATGAATACCTCATTATATTGTTAGTTGGATTTAATTTCCCTTGAGTACCTTGAAATTTAATCTTCACTTCTGAGATGATTTTGACTTTTTCTTCAGTTTCTTTCCTGATTTTCATTAATTCTCATTTTCTTTAAAAAATTTTTTTTAATCCTCACCCAAGGACATTTTTTTCTAAAAAACATTTTATTTGTTTATTTTTAGGGGAAGGGAGGGAAAAAGAGAGGGAGAGAAACATCAATGTGTGAGAGATACAATCGGTCACTTCTCATAATCCATTGCCTCTTGCACGCCCCCTACTGGGGACCTGGCTTGCAACCCAGGCATGTGCCCTGAATGGGAATTGGACTGGCAACCTTTTGGTTCACAGGCCGGTGCCGGATCCACTGAGCTACACCAGCCAGGGCTCACTGCTTTTCTTCTCCTCCTCCTCCTCCTCCTCCTCCTCCTCCTCCTCCTCCTCCTCCCCCTCCCCTCCCCCTCCTCCTCCTTCTCCTCCCTCTCCCACTTCTTCTTCTTTTCCTCCTCTTCTTCTTCTTTTTTGGAGAGAGAGGCGGGGTGAGAGAGAATCATCAATGTGCTGTCTCCTACATGTGCCCTACCTGGTATCAAGCTGCAACCCTTGGAGGGGGGAGGGGGGGGCCTGACTTGGAATTGAACCCGCATCGGGTTATAGGACAATGGTCCACTGAACTGAGCCACAGCAGCCAGGGCAACTCTCATTCTCTGCTTTCCATTTTTTTGTTCCATTTCTGTTTGATGTTTTAAAATTTCTGATTTAAAGTACTTTTTATATGTTCAAATGCTTGTTTAAGAATATTTAGTCTGCCCTGGCTGGCGTAGCTCAGTGGATTGAGCGTGGGCTGGGAACCAAAGTGTCCCAGGTTCGATTCCCAGCCAGGGTACATTCCTGGGTTGCAGGCCAGAACCCCCAGCAACCGTACATTGATGTTTCTCTCTCTCTCTCTCTCTCTCTCTCTATCTCCTTCCCTTTCCTCTCTAAAAAGAAATAAATAAAATCTTAAAAAAAAAAGAATATTTAAGTCCATGTTAGAGTGTTGTGTTAGAGATTTCCTCTGCTTGGTAATGTTTCTCTGGAGTAGAATTTTCATTAGCTGAAATGTTTAGATTTATACAAGTATTGTCTGTTTTGTTATTGTTGTTGATGTTGAAATGTCTTCTACTTCCCTTAACCATCAATAACAGGCATTTGAAGACAGAGTGAGGTTTGGATGACTTACCAAGTTTCTTAGTTCAAGAGAGCCCTCTTCTGTTGGCAGAGTGAAGTTTTAAAAAAATTGATTGGCACTTTTGGCAGGGATGGGGGAGTGGGGGTGCCGTTGTTGATATGAGTTTTGATTTGGTGACTCTTGTGTCATTTTTTGTGTGTGTGAAGATTTTATTTATTGCCCTGGCTGGTGTGGCTCAGTGGATTGAGTGCTGGCCTGCAAACCAAAGAGTTGCCAGTTTGATTCCCAGTCAGGGCACATGTCTGGGTTGTAGGCTGGGTCCCCTGTAGGGGGTGTGTGAGGCAACCACACATTGATGTTTCATTCCCTCTCTTTCTCCTTCCCTTCCCTTCTCTCTAAAAATAAATAAATAAAATCTTTAAAAAAGTTCAGGATAACTTCTTTAAAAAAATAAAAAAGATTTTACTTACTCCTTTTTAGAGAGAGGGAAAGGGAGAAAGAGAGAAACATGGATGTACAAGAGATCCTTTGATCAGTTACCTCTCACACTCCCCCTACTGGGGACCTGGCCCTCAACCAGGCATGTGCCCTGACTGGGAATTGAACCTGCCACCTTTTTGTTTGCAGGTGGGCACTCAATCCACTGAGCCACAACAGCCAGGACTCTTATATCCTTAAGACCAGTAACTTTCACAGCTTATGCCTTTCTCTCTTTTCAGCAGCAGGCCTTCAAGGGACACCTTCCCCTTCCTAGTCACACTCTCACTCAGAAGTGATGCCTTTTCAAGACAGCCACCTGGTTCTGTGTAGTCTCAGACACCATCCTTCCAATCCCCACAGAAGCCAGTGCTCTCTGACCCATGGTGTCTCAGATCTGTTCTCAGTGTTTCCCCACCAGGGCAGGTCTCTCTCTCTCTCTCTCTAATTTTATTTGTGCCTCCATCCAGGCTCTTGGTGCTCTGTCCTCTTGCGTGGAGTCTCTCCCTCACCCTTTCCTCCTGCAGCCCAGATCTTGTGGTCATTTTCAGGTGTTTATTTCCCTACTTAGCTATAGATTGAATATTTCAGTGCTCTGTTTCCTGGTTACCCTGAAGGTTGGGGCACGGGTGGCTTTATTTGCTTTCCTTCTTATTCTGCACGGCTTTGGGAGGATGGGTGGATTTGGATTTTGGCAGCTGCTATTGTCCTAGGGAACCTGGAAACCAACTCAGGCCCTCTTAGTGAACTGGTAGTGCCCATCAGCAAGTTACACGTGAATTTGTCAAGGTCCTGTAATTTTACTTTATTTTTGCTTGAGTTTGCTAGAGTCATCCTGTTGCTTGCAACCTGAGAATCCTAGCTGTAACATCATGTTTCCTGTTGAGCTGGGCCGCAGGGGGAGGCAGATGGGAGCTGGAGAGAGCTTTGGAGCCCTGGTTTCAAGCCATCCTGAGGCCCCCAGGGCAATTCTGGGAATGGAGCAGCTTCAGAGTTCTGTGTATTTATTGAAATTTTACTGAGTAAAACACACTTTCACAGAGTGTCACTGGCATCTGCTTGCAGGACAGAGAAGACAAGCCCCCAGAGGACTCCTCATGTCCCTTTTAGCCACTACCCTCTTCAAGAGGAATCAGTGTGCTGACTTATCTAGCTATAGGTTACTGTGACCTGTTTTTATGCGCCGTACGGGCAGAGCCACACAGGATCACACGGTGTGCACACTTGGACCTGCTTTTTTCTGCTCACAGAAGCGCCTGTGAGTTTCTCCCATGTTGTTGCATAGATTTAGCACATATTTTGAGGGGGGAACTGACACAATGGAGATTTGCCTAGAGCCCTTGGACTGGCCGCCTCACCTCTCCAAATTCACTCCTTCCTCTGTAAAGTGGGACAGAAGGCACTGCCCTGGCGTCAGTGCAGTGGTCCCCACACTTAGCTCCTCAAAAGGGCCTGGAACAGGAGGGCCCTGGTAACCCTTGCCCTCCCTTTGTCTGAGCGTGGAGTTGTGAATGGGAGCACTTGCACTCGGTGGGCCCCAGTGTGCGTAACACACGCCTCTCCACCCACACACCCCTTGCTATTTGCACTTCCAGATTTTGAAAGGGCGCTTCTCCTGGAGCGCCTGCTGGCCTCTGCTCTCGACTCTGTTCCCCGGTCCCCAGTCCTCCGGCCCCTGGAAGAACGTGGCTATCCTGTCAGTAAAAGTACTACAGGAATAGCGATACATGTTACTGAGAACCTCTGTCAGCTTAAGGGGGCATTCGTTTGCGCAGCGTGGCACAGAGGTTCATTCCCAGCTCTCTGATAGCTCTCCGAGCCTCTGAAGATGGGGACCATCGTATGTATCTCTCTGGGCAGTGGTGAGGATGACAGGGGCGACCCCACGACGGCCTGTCATGCTGTGCCTGTGCCTGGCACTGTGGTCTGGGAGGTTTCTCTGGGTTTGGGGGAGGGTATCAGAAGAGGTTCTCCCCACCCCCGGCCGTCAGCACAGGTGAACCCAGCAGCGCACGCATCTGAGGGGGCGGCGGCCCAGTTGGGAAAGGGCTTGAAATAGACACACACCCACCCGCCCCCTCTGCCTCCTTGCGGAATCTGCTCAGGTGAAAAACAACCCTCTTGATTCCAGTCTCTCTCGGATACTCGGAGCGAGGAGGCGTGAAGCCACGCGGGCCGGGGTCCGCTCAGATCCGCCGGGACCTTCCCCGGGCAGGACCAGCGTGTGGGGTGAGGATGCTTGGCCACACGGCGGCGCTGCTGACCAGTGATGGGGCGTCTAACGCAGGCTGGTGGGAAGGGCGCCTGCGCCTGGCTCTCCTGAACCCACGCTCTTCGCGGCCCTTCTCCCTGAATTTTGGGGATAGAGCGGGGCTGAATGGACCCTTCCTCCTGAGGAAGTCGGGCACGGGTGTGCGCAGGCCAGTGCCTACACACTTCTGATCCTTCTGCAGCAGCCTCAGAAGGAGAAGTGGGGCCATCATTTCCACTCCTCTGATTCTTCTTTTGGTTCCACATTTCCCACATGCTTTCTGAGCTGTGAACTCTGGGGGTGTGTCAGGACCATTTAACCATTCGTCTGTGTATCCATCCAAATGTCTACCCACCTAACGCGTGCCCTTTACAGGCCATAAACCCACTGGGCTGAAGAAATTAGGGCGGGGGTAGTGGGAAAGATTGTGGACCAGTGAACTGGGTGCGTCCGAATTCTGGACCGGGGGGATGGTTAAGCCAGGCCTTGAAGCCTAGGAAGGGTCTTTCTGAGTGGGAAGAGGAGGTGATTCAGCTACAGAGGCCAGAGGGAGAATGCAAGGCCCAGGGTCCGAGGCTCTGGGATGCAGGGGAGGTAGGGAGGGACCACCTGACCACTCAAGACCAGAAGCCACACACACATCTCACCGGTCCCTCTGTATCAATGGGAAACTGAGGCTGCACAGACCAGGTGACCTGCCATAGTGTCCATTGCTGGCAGTGACTGCAGGCTCAGCTAGAGAAAGAACCTATCACCACAGAGCACGCTAACTGGGGGTATAGGCCAGGGTCAGCCCACATTAGCTCACAGTCCTGGTGCCGGTCTCCCAGGGACGTATGGGGTCTTTCATGCCCCTGGCTTCTACTTTTGTGCCCCCAAGGTTCCTCCTGCTCTGTATGTTCCACCCTGCTCTTGGAGAGGCTCTGCCATCAGCCACCGCCTCTGCAGTACATGGGAAAAGCCCTTGTGATTTGAATTCTGTCAGAAGTCAGGGGACACTTGGGGGTGCCAAGCCAATGCCTCTGTGTCCCCATTAGCCCTGCAACGCCCAGGGAGCTGCGGCCTGAGACGTTAGGGGCCCAGGGAATAGGGGCTGGGGCTTGGGACTGTGTAGAGTCGGGGCGGGACAGAGGCCAGACAGCTCTGCAGCAAGGCTGCTGTGCAGCCCTGGCTTGGTGGCTCCCCCTTTCTGGGCCTCAGGTGCTTGTGTGTACACTCAAGGCAGGGTGCAGATCCTTGAGGCCAGGAGCACTGAGGGAGGCCCGGGTGTGGGGATATAGGGGTGGAGCTGGGTACGTGGGCAGGCTGGTGGGAAGCTCTGGGTTCTCTGGGTAATGGCTGTGGCAACGGGTTACCACCCAGCCCTGTCGAGAGGTTCCGAGGTTCCGTTGCACCCCCAGCCACTCTCCTACCTTGCTCCTCCTTGTCCCCCACTCTCAGTTGTGGGGGCCTCATACCCCACTCCAGCTGGTTGGAGTTCTATTAATATTTCAGTTTGATGAATTAAAGATTCATTCTACCCTCCTTCTGACGTCCCAGGAGGGAATTAAAAACGCATCTGATCCAATCAAATGCCATTAAGATGCAGCCCACGAGGGTAGAAGCTGGTGGGTGTGGGCTTTCTTTCCAGTGCTGCTTTGTCCTCTTTGGGGGTCTGGGTGATGAGTAGGTTTTGTGGGTTACAGGTGGAGGGAGAAGGGTGTTTGCGTCAATGCTGCTGCCTCAGAGGCAAGCAGAATCCCTGTTCACTCAGGTCTCTGGAATGACTGAGGAGGTGGGGGCAGGGCAGGCCGCTGTGACCCCAGCCTCGATATCCCGCCATGACACCGCCAGGTCGGATATTTTCAGGGCGAGGACAGTCTCCCCGCTGCCAGCATCTCAGCCCTGGTGGCAGCACGAGCAGGCGATGCTCCTTGAGGCTCCACAGGTGGGAGGTACTGGGGGTCATTTCCGGCTTTCTGTCCTGTCAGCTAAGTCCCCCTAAGAGTGAGCAGCTGCTGGGCTTCCTTCCGATGCTGTCCAGGAGGGTCCTACGGAGAACTGGGGCTGCAGTGTGGGGGGACTTGAAAGAGCCCCGTCCCCTGGCTCCCAGCCCGCCATCAGCCAGCCAGCCAGCCAGGCTGTGTGGCCTGCGCCTTGCCCCAAGGGCCTGGGAGGACAAGAGCCACTGGACCAAATCTAAAGCTCCAGGCATTGGCACCCCTACCCTTGGAAAGCGTTTCTCCCTCCCATTCTTTCCTTTCATCCCTGATGCAGCTCCGAGTGAGAGGCAGCAGCCGGATCCACCCTGGACAGTAGAGGACGCGGAGGCTCCACGCAGGGGAGCGGCTGGGACATGAGTCCGGCAGCCTGAGCTGCTGTGGACAGCGTCTGCGGTCAGGTGGCTGTGGATCTGTGGATGAGACCAGAGCCCAGGGCGGTGGGTGTGTGAAAGGGATTGTGGGAGCTGGGGAGGACCTGGGAAGGCACTGCAGATGGGCACTCCCTTTCCACAGATGTCGTCTCATGGCCAGCTGGACTGTGTCCCTTCCTGCGAGAGTCACCCGCTGCTCCCCTGGCCCCCAGAGCCCTGCCACTTAGCCAAGGAAGTTGCAGCCTGGCCAAGAGGCCAAAGGCAGGGCAGGAGGGGCTTTTAAATGTTAATTGTATTTTGACATCCTGGCTTGTGACATCCATCCTAATGACATTTTGCTCACAGCTGACAGTCCCTGGACAGGTGGGGAGGGAGGGATGATAAGTAGTTTTAAATTGCAGTGTGGCAAAGAGATTGGAAAATTCTTAGTCTTAAGAAGGCAGAGAGGGGGAGAGAAGGAGCAGAAGGAAGCTGCTTCCTCTCTGGGGCAGGAGTCAGTCATTCATTCGTTTAACAAGGAAATATTTATTGGGCACCTGCTGTGTGCTCGGCACAGTCTCCGCCCATGGAGGGCGAGATGCCCTGTCTGGTGGTGCAGCCTGGGCTCTCAGAAATTTTTTAAAAAGATTTTATTTATTTAGGTTTAGGGGAAAGGAGCGAATCATCAATGTGCAAGAGAAACATCAATTGTTTGCCCCTCACATACCCCCAGTCAGGGACCTGGCCGAAAACCCAGGCATATATCCTGACTGGGAATCGAACCCATGACTCTTCAGTTTGCAGGATGACCTCCAACCCACTGAGCCTCACCTTAGGTCTGGACTCTCAGATCTTCTAAATCCCACTCCTTTGCCAGGGTCTGAGTGACAGATAACCTCCTCAGCGGCCCTGACCTCCAGGCCTCAGCTGTCCCTTCCTTCCTGGCCACCTTTGAGCTTGAGGCAGCCCAGGTGTCTTTCCTTTTTTTCCTTTCCCATATCCCCTCTCTTCAGCCCTTCAGGGAAACTGAGGCCGAGGAATAGAAGGGGAAGAAGCATTATCTTTCAGGCCAGGAAGCTCCAGAGCAGACAGAAGAAGAAGCTGAAGTTGACCTAAAGTGGATTTAAGTCTCCCTCCACGTGCCCCACCCCTAGTTCCAGTCCCGCCCACCCACTTGGTGAAGGTCCTCCCCTTCCTGGCAGCCGTCATCTCCGTGCAGGTGGCAGAGCCAGAGACCGCAGCTTAGCCTTTTGGCACCTGTCCTTTACCCTGATTTTTGTGGGGACTCCTGCAGCATGCTAAGGCCCCTCCATCCTAAATTCTTACATACCTCGTCTGGCTTCTGCATCTGGCTCTGCACACTTGGGTTTAGCAAAGATGTGTTCAGAGTCTGCTCTGTCTGCTCTGTCCAATCTCTCTCCTGTTCTCATTTGCCAGGGCAGCAGGAGGGTGTAGAGGTGACTGTGCTGGGTGCCCTGGAGAGCCCTTGGTCCAAATGGATGCTTACGGGTGCATAGCCCCTGTCAGAGACCCCTGGGGCCAGAATTTTTGGAATTTAAAAATATATGATGCAAATATCACACATCATGCAACACACCCAGGAGGCCTGGGGAAGCATCGCCATTACGAACCCACTGGGTTGCATTTCTACAAGCGAAGCAGGGCCTCTCCCCGCAGGGAGCTAGGCAGTGGCAGTGGCAGTGACTTCCTTTCACATCAGCTTTTGTTGCTAAATGAGTCTGCAGAAAACGTTGGGACAAACATGGTTTTCAGAGCATTTTGGATTTTGAAACTTTGAATAAGGGATTGTGGCTTTAGCTAAGTCCTTACTTCAAGGCAAAGACTTGAGAAAGTTCCAGGGGTACAGGAGGAGTGTAGGGGTAACCTCCAGTTCCTGGAGATTAGATCATACCAGCCTAAGGGAAGAGCAGGCTCCAAGGTAAACCGTCTGCTAGGGGTGTCAGGAGGGGGCGTCACTCACTGGTCCCAGCCAGTCCCAGAGCCCAGGCTGGGGGAATTTCAGAGTCCCGTGTCCTTGAAACTCAGTGTCTTCATGGGTCAAAGGAGAGGGGCTGGGGTGAATCCGGGTGGCAGAGTTGTATGGACGAAAAGGGGCCACTTTCTAAACCTGACAAGCTCAGCGGAGGTCTGCACGGCGGGCCTTACACACTCAGGGACCCACACTCACCCCATGGGGTGGGCTGAGCCTAAAATCTCCTAAGAGCAGGTCAAGGCGGCAGTCACATTCTAGCCCTGGAGCTTCCTTGACTAGACAAAGGTCGATCTTTACCTAAGTGAGCCTGTTCTTTTCTTAGCACCTTTCAAATGTTAGAGTCACCTTTTATAGGTCCCTCAGGGTGCACATGCCCACCAGGTCACGGGATCTCGGGCGATCGCAGAGCCCTCAGTGTCCTCTGGTCTCCCCCCACACACCATCTCTGTATGCTGTGAGCGTGACCCATTGCCCTGTTCTGTCCCCACCAATGGAGAGGGAGCATGTGTCTCTCGGTTTTACTTTCTATCCAAGTCCAGGAATTTCCCCTCTTCGCTTTCTCACACCCCTTCCTCTACCACCGAAGGATTTCATGTAGCCGCTCCTTTGATTCTAATGATAAAATAGGCTGCAAAACTGCCATTCTCTGGAGCATTTCCTCAGTCTTGTTGAGATTTTGCTTGCTGGCAATTGTCATCTGTTTGGCTCAACTAAACTCTTATAAGGCTTTTTCTGAGGCTGATGTTCTTTCTTCTGTAGGAGGAAGGACTTACTCCAGGATTTTTACGGAGGGGGATGCCCTGCCTCTGACCCCGGCCCTCTCCGACTGCTGCAGCCGCAGAGGACCTGGGGCTCTCTGGAGAGCCTGGGGCCGTTCCCTTCTCTCTTGTCTAGCTCTCCATCACAGAAATGTCCTGCCAGGGGACAGTTATTGTTTAAATAAACTCCCCCATCAGAGACATTTCCATCTAATGGCCTGGTTTAGGGGAGACCAGAATTGAAACCCATCAGACACAGGCTGAGGCAGTGCTGGCTCAAACCAATGTGGGGACTATTTATCAGGTGTTCTTGCCCCTGCACCTTCAAGCTCACTTTGATATATTTCAACAATTTCTAAACTTCAGAACTGTCAAAGACAATTGCCCACTCCTAACAGGATTATTTTACAGCAATGCTTTGAAACAAAAAGCTTTACATTTGTAAATAACCAGTGGCACTTAGTGCCACAAAATACAGCATTATAGGGGGTAGACTTCTGGCCAAGATGGAGGCCCAGGTAGATACACTTCGCCTCTTCACACAGCCAAAAGAAGGACAACAACAAATTAAAAAACAAAAAATAACCGTAAGTGCCAGAAAATCGAACTGTATGGAAGTCTGACAGCCAAGGAGTTAAAGAAACATTCATCCAGACCAGTAGGAGGGGTAGAGACAGGCAGCTGGGGTGGAGAGGACTTGTGGCAAGGTGGCTGCTGGAGGACCTAGGCCAGCGAGGCGGTGGCTGATGGACTAGGTGGTCCCACATTTGTGTGCAGATAAACTGGGAGGAACAATTGGGGAATAAGACAGACCTTGCCAACCAGGGTTCCAGTGAGGGGAAATAAAGCCTCAAAACCCCTGACTGAAAAAACCTGTGGGGGTTGTAGTGGCAGAAGAAACTTCCAACCACACAGGAGAGTTCATTAGAGAGATGCACAGGGCCCTAGAACATACAGCAACCCACTCACCTGGGGAATCAGCATCGGAAGAGCCCAACTTGCTTGTGGGTAGTGGGGGAGGTGACTGAAAGCAGGCAGAGAGCTGAGCAAGTGACACTGGTCCCTCTTGGACCCCTTCCCCGCAGGCAGCACCACGACACAGTGATGTGGGTTGCCCCGCCCTGGTGAATATAAGGCTCTTCCCCTCACTATGTAGCAGGTGCTCCAAGACAAAAAAAAATATGGCCCTAATGAAAGAACAAATCAAAACTCCAGAAAAAATACAACTAAGTGATGAAGAGACGGCCAACCTATCAGATGCACAGTTCCAAACACTGGTAATCAGGATGCTCACAGAAATGGCTGAGCATGGTTGCAAAATAGAGGGAAATGTGAAGGCTATGAAAAGTGAAATAAAGGAAAATGTACAGGGAACCAACAGTGATGGGCAGGCAACTGGGACTCAAATCAACAGTTTGGACCAGAAGGAAGAAATAAATAGTCAACCAGAACAGAATGAAGAAACAAGAATTCAAAAACATAAGGAGAGCCTTAGGAACCTCCAGGACAACTTTAAATGTCCCAACATCCGGATCATAGGGGTACCAGAAGGAGAAGAGGAAGAGCAAGAAATGGAAAACTTATTTGAACAAATAATGAAGGAGAACTTCCCTAACCTGGCAAAGGAAATAGACTTCCAGGAAGTCCAAGAAGCTCAGTGGGTCCCAGAGATATTTGATACAAGAAGAAATACACCAAGGCACATCATTATTAAGTAACTCAAGATTAAAGATAAGGAGAGAATCTTAAAAGCGGAAAGAAGAACGGAGACAGTCTCCTATAAAGAAGTTCCCATAAGACTATTAGCTGCTTTTTCAAAAGAAATCTTGCAGGCAAGAAGGGCTGGAAAGAGGTATTCTAAGTCATGAAAAGCAAGGACCTACACCCAAGATGACTCTATCCTGCAAAGCTGTCAAGGAGAATGGAAGGGCAGATAAAGTGCTTCCCAGATAAGGTCAGGTTAAAGGAGTTCATCATCACCTTATTATATAAAATATTATATAAAATGTTAAAGGGACTTATCTAAGAAAAAGAAGATGATGAAGAACATGAATAGTAAAATGACAGCAAACTCACAACTATGAACAACCAAACCTAAAAAAAAGAAAAATGAACTAAGCAAACAACTAGAACAGGAACAGACTGACAGAAATAGAGATCACAGGAAGGGTTATCAGCGGGGGAGGTGGAGGGGGGAGGGGAAAAGGTACAGGGAATTAGGAGCATGAATGGTAGGTACAAAATAGACAGGGGGAGGTTGAGAATAGCATAGGAAATGGAGAAGCCAAAGAACTTATATTTGTGACCCATGGACATGAACTGAGGTGGGGGAATGATTTGGGAGGGCGTGTGCAGGGTGGAGGGGAATCAAGGGGAGAAAAAATGGGACAACTGTAACAGCATAATCAACAAAATATATATTTTTAAAATCACATCATTACAAAGGACATTTATATGAATAAAAATATCTGCAGTCTGAAGGTGATGTTGAGGCAGTACAGTAAGAAGCTAGGAAAATTCCTTGGTAAGTGGAATAGGCAAACTGAGACACAGAGCTGAACAAACTGGCCAATTTATGGCCGGACACAGAAGGCCACCTCCCTGGAGATAACATCCAGGCCTCAGTAGCATTTGAGCTCCAGGCCCAGAGAAGCTGCAAAACCAGGTGGATGGCACCAGGACCAGCTGCAATGAATGATGACCCCCCTGAAGGGGCACACTGGGAGAACTGATGAACATTCTGCTGCAACCCTCCCCTGAGACCTCCCCTAAGATTCCTGCCTGCAGGAGAGAGATAAAACCCGCAAGACAAAGGACCCAGCGCCCGCATGCTCTCTCTCTGGGGAACACAACCACACCTTCCTCTCTCCCCTCTTCTCTCATAGGCAGGCATCTCCTAGACTCTAAGGGACCCTATGAGACTTGCAACCAGGGGAGTAGTGGGCAGCATCAGCTTGTTCTGCGTTAACCCCCTGGTCCTGTCTCCAAGGCCCCCTTTTTTTCTGACTTCCCAGTGAACTAAAGTGTCCCTGCCTAGGCTCTCCTATTGCATCTTCTATGCTAAGTCCTTCCTTGTCTCACGGCCCCAGCTTTAATAAATGTTACTCTCACATCACCTGGATTCATGCTGTGAAATCTTCCCTACACAAAGTCAAGAACCCACACACTACCAGCTGGCCCTAGGCAGACCCACTCGGGACCAGGTCCCTGTCCCGTAACAATGTGACCTCAGTCCTCATGTATCTGCACAGGCTGAGACCACCCACAGTCAGGAAGAACATTTCCATCCCACTTGGTGTACTGTTGCTCAGCTAGCCAGCTGCAGTCCAGGATTCCAGGACTGTGATCAGAAGCATCTGGCTGTGGCTGTGTGTACAGCATCCAGTAAATGAGTTTCTACAAGATGACTATCCTTCCAGTTTCCAAATAAAAAGACCCTTCAGCACAAATACACTGTAGTTAAACCTTTAAAAGAAGCAATAGACTCGATTATTTTCTTAGGATTCTTTTGAAGTAGAGAAGTCACAGGAGCAGTTTGGTGGGTTTGTGTTGCCAACACAGTGGGCGGGGAGGGGCGGACACGTTGTTTCCCCTTACCAGGGAGGCAGAATAAGAACAGGAAGAAAGACTGCTGCAGCAGGAGGGAGTGGGGGCAGACCTCAGGAATAACTTCCAGGGCACAAAGGTATGAAGCAGAAGTGCAGAACTTTGTATTATTATTTTCTCTAGCACCGCCTGCCTCTTTCCCTCCTCCCCTCAGGTCCTCTTTCCCCCAACAGCTGCTTTCTTTCCTCTGGGTAAGTCTGTGCACACGAAACTGGTGTTTCAATTGAGCGCCCTGCTCGCCCCACCAGTGTCAATCTAGTCAGCCTCCTGCAAAGGTGGCAGGATGAGACCCAGCCCCTAATCTCGGGTCCTTAGAGAGACCTCTGCCCAGCTCCCCATCTCTCCTATGGGAAACCAAGGCACAGAGAGGCTGAGGTTCTCCCCCAGGTCACACAGTCTTAGCACTGAGGACTTGGCTGCCTGCTTGCAGCCCTGTGTGCCCCTTCTCAGTCAGAGCACAGCCCTGAAGTGGGGGACAGCTTGCTGAAGAGGGCCGTTTGGAATTCAGGCCCTCGTACCAGCTGGCCCAGGCCCAGGCCCTTGCTATGTGACACCCTGAGGTCACTTCTGACCACTCTTCACTCACAGCGGTGGCTCTGTAGCTCCCTTGTTTCCACCCAACGACCCCAACTCCCCAGGGCAGGGGCCACCGACGGAAAGTCCTTGAGGTATGTGTGACTATTCGTGCATCTGTGTATGTCTGAGGGTTTCTGTGTGTGTGCATGTGGGTGTGTCTCTGTGTATGCATGTCTGAATGTGTCTCCATGTATCTATGTATGTACATGTGCGTATTTGTATGTGTGACTCTGTGTTTGTCTCCCTGGTAAGTCAAGCCAGCCATAATCAGCACGAGGGCACCCCTGCTGGACCACGCAGGGGCTCACATTGGGAAGGCCAGGTGGCTGACCACGAGGGATGGGAGGCCTGGAGGCCTGGGCAGGCCCAGGAGGCTGCCCAGAAGGGCTAGACCTCAGGCTGGGAATCTTCAAACTGGACGAGTCCACAAACTCAGCCATCTGCCAGCCAACAGTGTTTCTTTTTTTAACGCCTGAAAAATATAGCCTGCCCCAGCCTCCTGCAGCACAGCTGGTGGGGGGCGGGGGACAGGGTAATTATGGCCGGGGTGAAGGCAACACTGCGGGGCAATGGGTGGGGGAGTGGCTGGTTAGTTTTGGCTCTCAACAAACCGTGGCCCATTTATTTCCAGTTTCATTTATTCATTCATTCATTCAACAAAAGGGTATTGACAACTGTATTCTGTGTAAAATTGCAGTGGCTCCCACCTACGGCATCTAGGCACAGGACTAGGCACTGTGCAAACAATACTTCATTCCCTTTTCATGACTAGCCCTCGGGGTGACTTTGCATGAATTGGACAAAGGTCACTGATCTTTTGGGCAAACAGACTCAAGACATAACGTCACTTGGGAAGCCCAAGGCAGGCTGAATTTGAGCCTCCCAGTACCCCCTCCACTGGGTGGCTTTCTGCATACCATCCTGGCAGCCCTGCTCTGAGGTCAGCATTATGGTCCTTTTACTACAGATAGGAAACCGAGGGACCCTGGGCAGGAGGACCCAGGCTCAGGTGGGGTTTGGTCTGAACACAAGCAGAAAGTTCCCAAGGACACAGCCTCTCCAGGAGTAACCTGACTGCCCTGCAAGCCCAGAGCAGTGCACACTGGCTGGGCAGAGCCACTGGACAGCAGGAACTTCCGTGGTCTTGGCTTATATCCCTCCAAAATGCGCCGTGCTGAGGTGCTCGTGGCCACGTGGTGCACTTCCCAAGGGCAGGGTGATGTTCGGTCATTTGCACGATCCCAGGGCTGGGAGTGGAGCAGGATCTTGGTCAGGGCTGATTGCCTAAAAAAAGACATGAATAAATGCATGATCTAGGCCCTTCCGTCAGAGACTTCAGTCTGATTGGGTAAATAAGACATGTATTTGGGGCCGTTACACGTGACAGCAAAGAGAGTTTGTGCTTTGCCAACATTTATTCATTCACCAAACATTCATTGAGCTCACACTATGGGTCGGGCAGGCTGCCAGGCACTAGATGAACCACGGTGAACATGATGTGGTTTGGGCTGACCATAACCTGGAATTCTGGAGGAGGGGGCATCTGAGTGGGTCTTTGGGAAGGGGCAGGGTTGTTGGATAGGGGCATGGAGGGAGCCAGGGCAGACCAGTAGGTTCTGCCAGGAGGTTCAGCCCTGCTATTCTCGGACTCTCCCAGGCATTCCCCTGACTTATAAGGAGGTTATCTGTGGAATTAGGGGTTGGGTTGTGAGGGGTGCTGACTCTCCCAGGCCGGGGCTCAGCTGAGCACAGGCTGGCACTCTGCAGAGCAGCCAGGAGGACTGATGGGAAGGGAGGCCACTGGCCAGACACTCTCTCTCCCTAGCTCCCTGGCATGTGTTTGAGCACCATGCCTGGGACAAGGACAGTCACGCATCACAGCTCTCATTGAAGTTGCTTCTGCAGCCTGGGAGGTGATGCTCCTGCAATCCTAAGAGGGCCACATGGGTCCCTCCCTCTCTTCCTCCCCTGCTTGCCTCTAAGGCCAGCCCTCTCCTGGGATTTTTCACAGCCCTCTAGGAAGGAGAACTAGGGCTCCAGCTTTTCCCTGACTGAGCAATTCTTTCCCAGGTTTGCTCCAGTCTGCTGGCCAGGCCACCTGTTACACTTTACAAACGGTGCCAGAAGGAGACCAACGAGCTGTGGGCCATGAGGTGGGAGTGCCCTTAACCTGGTGGGGCTCCAGGGTGGAGGGGGTCTCAGTGGAAACACTCCCCCCTCCCAGGCTGCGTGACCAGGCACAAGTGGAATCGTCTCAGTGGGCCTCAGTTTCTCCCTTGTCATATGCTCGAACCAGGAGCAGTGGCGTGTGCAAATGAACATGCCACAGGGGGGCACACGCCACTGCTCCTGCGGATGTGAGAAGCAGCCCAGCGGGTGGAGGTTCTACTGACGCAAGGGGGTGGGGAGGAGCGCAACCCTTTTCGTCGCTGTGTTTTGCTGTACTTCTCAGGGTGTGTGTGAAGAGGCTGTGTTCTCTGACCCCGACCTTTGGGATCAGGAGGGGTTCCCGCCACATCGCGGTGTGTGTTTGGGGGCGTCCATTAGCAGACAACCGCACGGTGGAAAGAGGGAAGAAAGGGGGCTTCCAGGAGAGGGCGCCGGTGGGGCACGGCGGGAGGGGTAGCAGACGGCTGGCCGGTGTGGAAGGTGGCAGGGCGCTCCGAGAGCCCCAGGCTTCCGGCAGTGGAGGTGCGGGTCCGGGTGGGCTCCCAGGTGCTCTCTCTTTAAAAGGCGGGCGGAAACCCCGAGCGCTCGGCCCGCACTTGCAGCGCAAACTTGCCGGGCTGGGCAGGCGCCTTCTCGCGTGCGGCCGCGGGCGCCAAGCTGAGCGGCAGCGGTCCCCTCGCCCCCTCGTGCTCTGTGCGCTCCCGCCCCTCCCGCAGCCTCCTCTCTCCGCGTCTGCCTTGCTCTCCCAGTCTCTTGCTCGCTCTCCGGCACGCTCTCTCACTCGTTCTCATTTTTTCCGGTTGCCCCTGCCGCGGTGCCCGCACCTCGATCGGCTGCGCCAGTGGTTGGCTCCCGCTCCATTCCCTTCCCAGCCCGGAGCCGCCTCTCCCGCTACCTCCGGCTCGGACGCCGAGTTCCGGGGCGGCCGGAGCAGGGCTTGCCGACGCTCCCCAACTCGCTCGCTCTCGCTGGAGCAGCCGCCGAACGCCGCGCGCTTGCAGGCGGCTGCAGCCCGGCGGCCACCAGCTCTTCCTCGCGTAGTCCAGAACTCCAGGTGGCTCCGCTCCCGGCTCGGTCCGCAGCGTCAGCGCTGCTCGCTGCGGCCCGGGCTCTGGGCACCGCGAGAACCGGCCTCCGGCTGCCGCCTCTCCTCGCCCCCAGGGCGGAGGGGCGGGCGCAGCACCGACCCCTCGGCGCCGTGCAGACCTCGCTGGCGCGCGGTGAGTTGTGGCGCTCGGAGATCTGGCAGAGGGGACCATGCCCTTCGGCCTCGGGGGCGCGGACTGCGGCGGGGACCCCGGGGCTTGGGGAGGTGGACTCTGACGAGCTCCCGCGCTCAGGGCTCCCTGAGGATGGCCGACAGACTGGAGTTCTCGGGGCTGGAGGGTGTCCCCTCGGGGCTGGCCCGCCTTTCTGAATGCCCCTAAAGGAAGAAATGGGCAGTGGCTTTTCTGTGGGCCTGGGGGAAAGTGTTTCTGTATCCGGGGTTATGTCAGGTTTCACCGGGTGGGGGGTCACGCCTCTCAGGTGGGGGCGACGGCATTAAACGCGCCCCTCTGCGGGGAGGCAGGGCAGGTGGGGGCGCAGGGCATTATCTGCATCCCTTCCTCGCCGTCTCCCGGCGAGAGGGCAGCGCCAACCTCGCGCGCCTTGGCTGCTTTTCCCGCACCGCGTCCCGCTCCCGTGGCTGCCCCAGCACCGCCTTCGACACCAGCCAGAGCCCGGTCCCTGCTTGCTCGCCGCCGCGGCCGGGTTGGGACGGGCGCCGTAGGGTCTGAGGTTTCCCCCCGGCCCCGAGACTTCAGGGTCAGGTGCTCCTCGGACAATCTGGACCGATCCTCTCCGGGACCCAGATGAACTCAAGCCTCTATGTGGCAGCCGGGCCGCACGCGTGTGTATATGTGTGTTGGGGGTCCTCTCCGGGGTCGGGCTTCCCCGGCACTCGGGAGCTGAAAGCACCCGCTCTGTGGAAGCGCGGGGGCGGGGCTGGGAGGTGGAGGCCGGGACTAAGAGAGGCGCCCCCGCACCGGCGGTCGGAGGCTGTTTGTGCTGAAATGCTAGGCAGTGGCAGCAGCCAGGAGTCCTGAGGCCCAAACGTACGAGCGCCCCCTGCCCCTAGGCCACGAGCAACACCTCAGCCTTTAGACTTTCAGTTCTTTTTGAAGGCAGCTCCTTCTTTCCTCTTTCGTCAGCATCCCTGCCCCTGGTGCGGGAGAAAGCCGCTTTGCGGTATTGAGCTGGGTGTGCCTAGTGGGGTGCTCGAAGCCACGTGTCCTGTTGGAGCAGTTAGTCCGTCTGCTCCTCTGTCAGTCTGGTAAAAACGTCTCCGTGAAGGGGGAGGGAGTAGTGTGTGTGTGCGTGTTCCATCAGAGTCCCTCCTTGCTCCATTCTGGGGTGAGAGTGGGGACTTAGGGTAGGCACAGGCAGCCGGCCAGGCTCCGAGAGTCACCGTGCTGGGCATCCCGTTCCCATGCCTGCTACTTAGCCTCACGGTGGAAGAATTCCCACCGTGAGGCTAAGAATGGCCGAGTTCCCATCTCCCCACTCTCCCAGGATGTGTCCAGGTCTGTTCCACTCTCCCCCTGCATCCACAGGGGACGTTGGGCTGCCTCAGGCTCTGGGTGGCAAGCTCAGCTCCTCAGAAGCCCCAGGGCCTACGTGGTAGAAAAACTTTCTTGAAGAGGTGAGGACTGAAGGAGCTTTTTCTGCGGTGGCAGAGACAGCTTCCACTGAGGACTCGGAGGATCCTGGGTCTGGTCACCCACTGGGAAGGGGCGCGTGGCCTTTCCTGGGGTCCAGTGGTGAGGGCCCCTGAAGGGGGCCTGGCTACTGGACAGAGTGGGGCCAGAGCCTTTTCTCCCCTCCGTGGCCACCACTTCCTGGGGTCCTTAGTCAGAGTCCAGTCCTTGGGGTGGGGCGGGGACCTTTGAGTATGGTGCCCCCAAGCCTCGGCTGAGCCCTGGCTGACAGGCCTGCCCACTGTCTGCACCTCCTGCCCAGGTGACCACTGTCTGCACCTCCTCCCAACTTTGGTCCTTTTAGCCATCAACTTGCCCTCACCTGTCAGCACCTTCACACCTCTCAGAGATGAAAATAGCAAAAAGTTATCCCCTCTTGAAGTCTTTGTCACTTCAAGGGCTACCCCTCCCACGGAGTTTTGCATTTGAGAGAGACCCAGAGAGGAAGGTAGCAATGCTTAACCCCCAGAAGTGCTGTGGTTGGGGGGGGTGGCGGCACATGTGGCATGTCACAGGGAGAGGAGGGGGAAGTGGGAGCATGTCAGGAGTCAGCTGCTTTCTTGGCCTCAGTGGCCTAGCATAGGCTGCTCCACCACCGCCACCCCTGCATCTGGGAGGCCTTAAGCTTCATCTGTTGGCAGTGTGGTGTCTCCAGGAGGGAGTCCTTGCACAGTGACAGGCAGGCAGCCAGAGGTGGGTGAGGGCGCCTGTGAGTGAGTGTGCAAGTGAGCGGTGTGCTCTCCAGAAGGGTCAGGGGGTGGACCCAGGCCAGAAGGGCTCTGCAGCCCTCACCCCCTCCTGAGAGGTCCTCAGCTCAGCCTCCAGGATGCTTGGCCACATTGGAACCGCCCCACTGTATGGGGACAGCTGGCAGGAAAAGATGGGACCAAGACCCATGGACTTATGAGGGTTGTAATTACAGCCAACAGACACATCCTCTCCCCTAGAAAAGTGTGGGGCTGGCAGCCCCTAATTATCACCCACCCCAAGACATCTGCCTACCCGCCATCCTCCTCTGCTCGGCCTGGAACCCAGCTTTCCATTGGGCGGGCCTACTGGCAGCCTGGGCAGCTGGGCCCACTGGCTGGAAGTTTATCTTCCTTCTGCAGAATGGTGGCTGCCTTTGCTGCCCAGAGAAGGTGTGGGGGGAGCTGGCACCTGGGCTTTGCCCTGCTCGCTGGGCTGGAAGAGGAGCTGCTGGTGCTGCTGGTTGTCCAGGCCAACCCAAGGGCGGAGGCTGAGGGCCTTCCCCTGGTGGGCAGTGGGCCTTGGGCAGGGGACGCCACCTCTCTGTTGCTCCCACCCAGCTGGGTGCCAGCTTCTGCAAAAAAGCAGGGATGACTTGTTTTCATGTCAACTCTGCCCTAGTTAGCAGGGGACTATCAAAAATTAATTTAGAGATTTCACTGCCTTTCGCCCTTACAGAGGGCAGGCTGCCTTTCCCTTCACCCCAGGAGCCCTGGTTTTCTTTCACCGAGTAGCTGAGTACCATCTCTGGCTTCCCTCTGGCCCCCCAGTGCGCCCCAGACCTGTAGCTCTGTGTGTCCAAGCTCCACCAGCTCCCCACCCCATTCACACTCTGGGAGCTCCTGCTTCAGTTTCCTCCACCTGTGTCACTGCCTGAGCCTGCTCCTGAAAGGAAGGTGGGTAAACAGAACTGGCTGAGAAAAGATGGAGCCTGCCCCGCAGCCCCGTGGCCCGCCTCCTAGCCCACAGGCCTGGGAGAGCCTCTCCCAGCCTGTCCGCGTCTCTCCTGGCTCCTTGGGAAAACAAGCACCACAGGATAGTAAAAATCACCCTTAAATTAAAGCTGATGACTCCTGTCAAAATGTTTTATTAATCTCATTATTTAGCAATCTTGTGGCAGTCGTGAGGCTTAGATAGATATATGTGTACACACGTATATTAAATAAATTGGGGAACGTAGTGCATAATGACATTATCTGGACCCCATTCAATTAAAGTGGATATTATCTGCAGTGATTGGGAAGTGCCAGCCCACAACGACAGCCTCTGTCATCTCGGGGATGGACTGCGACGACGGGCTGGCTATGGAGTCGAGCCTCCCGGCTCTGGAGGCAGCGCTGCTGCCCGTGGGCCGTGAGGCTAAGTCCCGGGAGAGCTCAGTCAGCTGCTCACCCCGGGCTGGGCCACCTGTATCAGGACCCGTATCAGGACCCGGAGCTTTGCAGACTGCCCCCCCCCCCCCCCGCAGCCACCCCGTTGTTCCTCAGGAGGACGGGTACTACCTCCTGGACCTGTTTTCTAGTTGGCTTTTAGTGAGAACACCATCACAGCCACAGGGTTGTTTTTAGATCTGAATATTGAAATAAGAATTGGAGACTTGACCTGAATCTTAAGTTTCTGGCGGGTGATGGCTTCTGCGGTGTCACTGCCCCTTCCCTGTGCCTAGCCTCCGTGCGTCCTGGGGATGGATGTCTCACCCACAACTGTAGTTATGGTCATGGCTGCGTAAGATGGTAGAGTTTGGGTTTCACCTTGCTAAGCCATTGGGCCCTAGCTTTCCCGGGCAGTGCTGGGCTTGGGGGGCTCTGAACTAAGAGGGGAAAAAGGGAGGAGGAAGAGAGGAAGAAGCGGCACTGGGGGAAGCCCGCCATGGCAGCAGCTGCAAACAAAGACACTTGCCTGCCTGGGCCTCGTGCAGAAAACCACACATGCAGGTGGTGGCGGCTCGGGGCGGTGTGAGTTGGGGCGGGAAGGACAGGCGTGGAGGCTGCAGAGGGGCTGGTGGTTGGAGGGGAGCTGGGCAAGCGTGTGCTTGCTGGCTGGTCCCCTGGCTCTGGGTGCGGGGGAAGGTCAGGGCTGGGCATTTTCTGGGCTGGACTGGTGGGATCAAGGGCCAAGGAGAGGATCTTGCTTTGTCTTCCACCTGCTGTGAGCTTCTGTGGCCTTAGGTGACTCCCCTTTAAGCCTCAGGTTTCTCCTGTTATGAGCCAGGGTCAACCTGTCGCTGTCCCTCCGAGCCCCTCAGTGGGCCCTCACCCTTCTGTCCACAGCACAGCCTCAAAGTCTGGGTGATCTAGTGCTTGGTGTCCTCTCCGACCACCCCTCTTTCCTCCCCCTACCCCCCAGCCCTCCAGTCGTGCTGGCCTCCTTGCTGCTCCTTGAACAATGAATGCCAAGTGTATGCCTACCTCAGGGCCTTTGCATTTGCTGTTCTCACTCCTCGGGATGCTTTTCTCCCAGATACTTGCTCATGCTTTTACTGCTTTAATCTTTGCTCAAATGCCGCTTCCCAGAGAAACCTTTCTTGGCAATTTTTTTTCCTGAAAAATCTCCTCTGGGTCATTCCCTGTCTCCTTACCAGCTTTGTGTATTGGTTGTAGCCCCTGGGTTCCCTGAAGTGCCATGTGTCTGTGTGTAGATGAGTTGACTGTCCCTCCTGTGCCACCCCCACTAGGACATTGGCTCCACGGGGCAGGTGTTTGTACCTGTTTCTCTCCCAGCAGTTTCCCCAGTGCCCAGAGCAGAGCCTGGCGCATGGTAGGTGCTCAGCGCATATTTGAGTGAAACATTGAGTAACTGAATGGTTGTGGCAGAAGGAACTGTACCCTGTGCCTGACCGCTCCAGAGGGCCTTCAGGGCAGTAAGAATTCAGTGCAAGGTTAGAGTCCTCTCCGCGGGCCTGGATGCTGCTGCAGACCTGCCCTTGGCTCTGCCTTGGTGGGGGTGGCTGCCACGCTGTCTCTGGGCAGGGACCCAGGTTTGTCTTGTTACTTACTGAGAATTCCCTGTGTTCTGAGCCTTGGGCCAGGCACAGGGACAGGGGAGAGGGCAGTGCTGTTTAGACAGGCCCTCAGTGTGCCCTCGGGCCCATTGGTGCCCAACAACGATGCAGAGAGAGGCTGCGTGGAGGTGGCTGTGGACAGAGGTGGTCCTGGGAACCTGAGTAATCAGGGCAGGGGGCCTGGAGGAGGAAGGGTCACTCCAGGGGGCTGAGTTCACAGGGAGGAAGGTGGAGGGCATTGGGAGGGAAGCACAGGCAAGGGACTGAAAGTTTCCTCCTCCTCAGTTTCTGCTGGCATCAAGCTAAAGGATTTCTCCCTCCCTCCCTCCCTCCCTCCCTCCCTCCCTCCCTCCCTCCCTCCCTTTGTCCTCCCTTCTGTCCTTTCCTACCTGTTGCTCAGGCCACATGCCCAGCAGGGAACTGGTTGCTTCTGAATCGGGCCCTTTGTGTTTTGGTAGAGCAGGGGGGTTTGGAGCTTCAGAACTTGGGGAGGTTCACGGTCCAGGCTGGTGAGGTGGAGCCGCTCCCGGGAGGAGAAGGGAAGGGGACCGGGGCCCAGTGCCCACTGTGCACTCCTCCTGAACTTAGAACACGGCTGGGGCTGGGCAGGGGCTGGGAGCAGGGATGCTCTCCCTGCTAACAGAGAAGTAGATGACCCGGGAGCGGAGGGTGGGCAGAACCCAGGAACCACTCACTCATGTCACACCGTTCATTGACTTCCGCAAACCCGGTGGGGGTGCCGGGCATTCAGACGGTGAGCAGGACCGACCCTCTCAAGCTGCGGTCCAGGTGGGGAGAGGGTTGTGCTGTTAGGGTTTGAGGCACTCACTGGCCAGCCCTCTTTCCCCGTGGACCAGGAGTCACCAGGTGGAGATCAAACCTGGGCAGCTGGGGTGGAGCCTGGCTGCTGACGACCTGCTCCCTGAGTCCAGACAGGCAGCCAGCTGTGTCTCTGCCCGGCCAGTGGGGCGGCTGCAGGCTAGTGTCTGGGACCCAGATGGCTCCCGTGAGGGAGGGGTATAGGAAGGAAGGGGGAGACCTCAGGTTCTCCCTCACGTCCCCTTGGGAGCCTGGAGCTGCCAGTCCCTCCTTCTGTGGAAACGTGACACAAGGCGTCGAAACAGACCCCAGAGTGGCTCCACTCAACCGTTTACAGCTCCCAGCTTTGCCGAGCACCTGAGTTGGACTGGGCCCCGCAGAAGCAGGGGCGACAGATGTGAAATAAGTGCTGAAGGGAGCATGGGAACATGGAGGGGCCGAGGCAGGCAGCAGGCCAGGGAGCTTGGCTCCAGGAGGGCAGAGGACAGGGGGCCGGGGCAGAGGACAGGGGCCCGGGGCAGCCGGGGCAGGCCTGGGCCCTCTGTGGGCCCGGCTGTGCCCGCAGACTCCCGCAGACCCCGGGGCTGGCCTGCGGAGGAGCCCGGAGCCGGGGAGCCCCTCGGAGGGCTGCAGGCGGGAGGGGTGTTCCGGCGAGGCCCCCACCACTGGGCGCACAGCGCAGCCTCATTTCCCTCGGCCCCTGCCCTTTATTTTGGAGTTTGGGGAAATTCCATTTCCTTAGGTTTGGGAGAGTAAAAAGCAGCTCTGTGAGGGCTAAATTGGAGTTTAGTAAATCACAGTGGCGAACTTTGGATTTGGTTGTTCCGTGGTTTGTGGTTCGTTCTGGCTCAGGCCCTGGTTGCCAAGGGGAGGATTTAGGTGGGACCTGGGAAGGCCACGGCGAGCTGCTCGCTCAGGCTGGGAGGGTCCCCGGGGCAGGTTTGGGAGCCTGCCTCGGGCAGCAGGAGGCCCTCAGACTGCAGAGGGGGCTGGGGGGCAAGGGTGCACTGCAACCACCCCTCCAGCTCCCCTCACATCCTCTTTTACTGAAGAGAGTGTTCCAGAAAATGCCCTTGGCTGTGAGCTGTTGCTGTGTGGAGATGATTATGGGCTCTTCCCTCTGCTCCTCATCCCTTCCTGTCTAGCTCTGTCATCCCCTGGAGCCAAAGAATCTAGCAAGGGCTGGAGAGGGAAGTGGATGTGGCTGGGGGACAGAGCGGGAGGGAGGAAGGGAGAGGGAACATGTGGGAGAAGAGACCCATCTGGGGCGGGGTGGGCGCACTGGCTTGGACCTGCAGGCATCCTGGGGACGTCCCCTGGAGAGGGGTCCCCTCACTGTCCGGGTTTGAGCCCCCCTGGCTGTTTTGGAATGGAAGGGGGGTGGTCTGAGTGCTCCGAGCCTCCCTGCACCTGCTACCCCTCCCCCCACCCCAGCCTCTGCTCTTGGTGAGTCCTTTCACTCACAGGGTATTTTTACTTTTCCCTTGTTCCTGCTCCATGATCAAAGGGAGAAGGGGAGGCTGAAAGAGGCCGCCGTGTGCCCAGCTCTCTGGAGAAGCTCTGAAAAGGCAGGGCTGGTGGGACTGAGGGAAGCAGTGGGACCCAGTCCCTGTGGTGGGGGCGGTGGGCAGCCCGGCCAGCTCAGGCAGGGCCCCGTCCTTCGGTCTTGCTTTTAATCCTGCGTGTATTTGCCTGCGGCCTCACTGAGCCCTCTTTCCCCATACGGGTCTCTGTCCTCTCCGTGTGTGTGTGTGTGTGTGTGTGTGTGTGTGTGTAAGAGAGAGAGAGAGAGAGAGAGAGAGAGAGAGAGACTGTGGTGTTGGTGTGTGTGAGACTGCAGCATGTGACTGAACTGTGTTTGTGGTGCCCTGTGTGTGTGCACTGCCCAGCCTGCAGGTGCTCGGGCTTCGGGGAAAAGCTAGCTCGAACCCTCGGGGAGGAGCTGGGGGCCTGGGTGGGGCCCGGCGGGGAGCTGCTGTGCAGGCCTCTCAGCCCGAAGGCCCTGCTGCAGTCTCCGCACTCAGACTGCCAGGACGCCCCAAATCCCTCCTCAGAAAATTCAGCAAAAGCAGGCCTGAGCTCCTCGGCTGTTAGCACTGGGCAGGGCCAGCATGGTGGAGTAGTCAGGGGCCTGGGCAGCCCTCACAGGCCCGGAGTCGCTAGCTGAGGTTCGTGCCTTGGGGTCCTCATCTTGGTGATAGGGATGAAAATGCCCCGAATACGCAGGTGAGTGTCGCCCAAGGAATGTAAGCAGAGCATTTAGGACAGTTCCTGGCACACTGCAGTGTGTTGTCATTTGCTGTTATTTGTCCTCGGGACACTTGGCATTTGGACAAGATAGTATTTCATTGTGCAGGCTGTCCCCGCGGCGTCTCTGACCAATGCCTGGATGCAGGCGAGTAGGTGACAAATGAAAATGCTTCTACAGGGACAGTGCATCCTTTTGAATGGATTTTACTCCAACTCACCCATTTTCCAGATTTTGAAGCCGAGGCCTCTCTCGAGGGTGTGCCTGGCCCCTGCAGGGCAGTAGCAGGTCTGTGGCCTCTGTCTGAGGCTTTTCCAGTCTCTCTTCCCGAATCGCATGGCATTGGCCTCAGCACCCAGGTCCCACATCCTCTCAGTGCCCCCGCCCCTGGGGAGCAGCCCTGATGAACTCCCGTGGCCGCGTGAGTGATGGTGATGGTTCCATTCAGGTGTGGTCACCCCCTGCATCTTAACAGCCCTCACGCCTCCCCAGAGCGCAGGCCCCCAGCCCAGGTCACTGTGTTCCGGCTTCAGGGGTGAGGGCCGTATTAGGAAGCTTTCCTGCGGCCGTCCCCAGGGCTCTCTCAGTGTGGCTGGCGCTGGCTCTGAGTCCTGGGCCCACCCTGACTTGCTGTGTGACGTTGGGATGCTGCTGGGTTACTGGTTCGTCCTCGGAATGGGGCTAAGAACAATTACCAGCGTGCTCGTGGCCTCTGAGGAGCTACTGGGGAAGGGGGCATTTTGATGAGGGAGCGAGATGTGCGGGTCCAGAAGGCACTTGGCAGAGAAGCCCAGGAGTGGAGGCTGGGCTCCCGGGCTGTGGGAGTCTCCTCCCCGCCCTGTCCCAGAGCTGGAGCAGTGGGGGTCTCTGGCGGGAACTTACGGGTGGGGATGGGCGGCTCTTGAGACCACAGCTTGGCCTTGATGGAGGGGCCACACACCTGGGAAATCTCCCGATGCAAACACAAGCCCTTCTTCTAAGTGGCTAGGGAGACTGAGGCATGAAACGGGCAGGAGGCTTGCTGGTCTTCATTTGACAAATGCATGAGGAAGGGCATCTAGGGTCGGCCCTTGGGCCCAGCCCTGACTCAGCTTCCAGCCTTCTCCCTGCGGCCTTCTCAGCTGAGGGGAGGGGGGCTGCTGGCTTCGAGCAGGGAGGCTGGGGGGAGGACAGGAACCCCGGGGGAAATTAGCCCAAATTAGCAGTGAGATGAGGAAGAGCTGGTGCTCTCTCCTCTCCCCTGGCAGATAAATATTTAATCGCCACAACAATAACAATGCCGAGGATCCTGATAGTGTGCGGTTGCTCAGGCCGTAACTGGAGCCCCACTCTCAGAGGGAGGAAGTGGGGGGGAGAGGAGCGGTGGAGAAACTGAGGGTGAGATGGGCTGAGGGAGGGAGGGCGGGGCGGTGCAGCCAGCGGGAGCCCAGGGTTTGCTCTGTGCCTGGGTCGCGGGCGGCTGGGGTGGAAATATGAAATGGGAGGGTCCCCTTGCACTTGCCTGAACCCCTGACAGCCCCAGCTTCTCCCCAGCTGGCAGGGTGGGCGGCTCCCAGCCTGAGTCCTTCTCCAGGGGACTTGTCAGCCTTCCCAGCTGAGTCCCCAGGACGCCCAGGAGTCCCTGGTTCCAGAGCTGGGAGCTGGGAAGCTGGATGCCAGGTGGTGTTCTCTTGGTCACTTCCCGTGTGACTTGGGCAAGGTGCTCTCCTGCTCTGGGCCTCAGTCTCTTCTTCTCTAAAATGGGGTTGGGCCCAGTGGGACTGGTTTCTCCTCCTTCATGTGGATGAGTGTTGAGGAAGCACCCGTTCCTCCCAAGTCAGTCCAGGCTGTCCCCTGAGGAGCGTGCCCTCTAATGCCCAGGCTTCTGATGGCAGTGGGTACAGGCCTTAAGAAATATTCAAACGTGACCCAGTTTCTGCCGTAAGCTCTCCCGTTTGGACCCGGGTTGAGCAGCAGCCAGGAGGAAATGAAGATGAGGAGATTTGTGGAGTCTTTGGTGATAACCTCCAGCGTCTCCTCTCGGGCTCCTGATGAGAGATCAGAATAGCTAATGTCTTCTTTGGGCTTCTGTTTGATTCTCTCTCTCTCTCCCTTCTAAGGTTGGTAGGAGGGGAGCACTGGAGCCATTTCCTCTTTGATGCCCAGATATGCCCAGCTAGGAGCCCACTCCTCCGCTCACCGTCTCCCACCAAGAACAGGCCTGCAGCACGTGGGGACCAAGATCACAGCTTTGTTTGTTCGTCGTGGCCGCCCCCTGCCGTCTGTGGGCATGGCCTCTGCCAGCAACTGAGCACTGCACGCACTGCGAGGAGCACCAGCATGGTTTGCCCCGTCGGTGGCCCTCAGCCCTCCCGCTGCTGAAGCTGCCCCGGAGAGGCCTGTGGGGGTCGCTCCGCCCATGCCCACCCAGGCCGTGGGGCCAGGGGCCTGCCAGGGCTAGGAGTGGGCCTGCCGCCCATGGATCTCTAGGGACTCCGAGATGCCTGGGAAGAGAGGCTGGGGCTGGTGGTGGGCCCGCCTGCCCTTCTGCCTTCTCCTCAGCCTTTATGGGCCTTGGGTGCCTTCCTCTCTGGGGAAGCCCAAGGGCCACCCCCACATGAATTCTATCCGCATAGATGGGGATATCACCCTGGGGGGCCTGTTCCCCGTGCACGGCCGGGGCTCGGAGGGCAAGGCCTGCGGAGAGCTTAAGAAGGAGAAGGGCATCCACCGGCTGGAGGCCATGCTCTTTGCTCTGGACCGCATCAACAACGACCCGGACCTGCTGCCCAACATCACGCTGGGCGCCCGCATTCTGGACACCTGCTCGCGGGACACCCACGCCCTCGAGCAGTCGCTGACCTTTGTGCAGGCGCTCATCGAGAAGGACGGCACGGAGGTCCGCTGTGGCAGTGGTGGCCCACCCATCATCACCAAGCCGGAGCGCGTGGTGGGCGTCATCGGTGCTTCGGGGAGCTCAGTCTCCATCATGGTGGCCAACATCCTCCGTCTCTTCAAGGTCAGTGCCTACTGGTTGGCCCCAGAGGTGTCCTTCCAGCAACAAGGTGCCAGGCCTGGCCAGCTCCTTTCTCTTCTTCCTTATTCCAAGAGAGAAGAGACTTTGTTTTTGTTTTTGTTTTTTCACATTCATTGATTCTAGAGAGAGAGGGAGAGAGAGAAACATCGATTCGTTGTTCCACTTATCCATGTCCCATCGGTTCATTTCAGCATGTGCCCTGGCCAGGATCAAACCTGAAACCTTGGTGTGTCAGGACAGAGCTCCGACGGACTGAGCACCTGGCCAGGGCTTCCTGGAAGTAGTTTCTGAAAGTCTGGGGCGTGTGCAGTGCAGAGTTTAGGCGGAGGAGGGCAGAGGCGTGGAAGGAAGGTGCGGGCGGGGCAGGACCCTGCGAGCGCTGCTGACTGTGGTGCTGAAGCAGCACCGCCGCTGGCAGCTCCTCGATCAATTCCACTCTGTCTGCGGGGAATTCTGAACGAGACGGGAGAGGAAGTGCTGGTGGACAGGGGGAGGAGCAGATATGTAGGCCGCTGTAGAAACAGACAGACAGATAGAAAAGTAGACAGAGCAAGAGACAGACAGATAGATAGAATGCAAATATGAATGTTTCCAGGGAGAAAAAGTAAGACTTTTGTTTTGACATTGTTTTCAAATAATTGCAATTCCCAAGAAAGATGTTTTCCTTTCGGGTGCCTGCGGAAACCCCGCATGGCCTTTCTGCACCGCCCCAAGATCCTGGTTAGAAACGTGTCCCAATTTCCTCTGTGCGCACCGGGCCACTGGGCCCACAGAGGGTGGGGCAGGTCGGAAAAGAGCCTGGGGTGAGCAGGCGGTCCGTGTTTCGGTGCCCTTGGCCCTGGACCAAGCTTCCTCACTCGTTTCCTTCCTCTGCCCTTTCTCCTAGCCCACCTTTCTCCCTTTCCTCCTGGAATCACTCCCCGCTCCCTCCCTGCAGCCTCCCTTCCTCTCTTCCTGGGGCAGGAGCTGCTGATTTGCAATTCAATTGGAGCCGAGTGCTTCGCTAAGCTGCTAAAGCAACTGAAAGCTACCGGGTAGAGAGAAAAACATTACAAGCATTTTACCCATAATTATGTGCCTGCTCCTGTCTCGGGGAGCCTCCTTGTTTGCTCTGTGTTTGTGTGTGCAATGAGAGAGAGAGAGGTACACAGAGGAAGCGTTTGGGTCCCTCCGTCACCCTGGTGTCCAGTTCTCAGCCCCTGGATTTGGCCCCTTGTGTCCTCAGAGTCTCCAGAGTCAGGGATTGGACTGAGAGGGGCTGTTGGCCCCTTGCAGGGAGGGGAGTGCTGAGCATAGAGCCTTCTCTCCTGGGCCCTTTCTGGAACCCCCTCCCAGCCCACCTGCATCAGCACCGTGTGCTTGTGGGGGCAGCTGAAGTGGGGAAGAGGCGCAGAAGGTCTCTGTGGGGGGTGGGGGCCGGTGGTGGGAGACAAAGGGGGCTCTAGTTGTCTGTCACCTCACTGCACACGGTGGGTAAGTGCTGGGTCATGGGCTGGTGTGGGCCCCACGTGCCATATGGTTCTTGTCTTTGCACTTTTTTCTTGGAGTGTTGGCTTTACTCAATGAGATGATAGAGATGGAAAAAACCACTATTTTAATATGAGAACGAATGGATGCGTTATGAAGAATGCAACGCAAAGATGAGGGAAGTAGGAGACTTGAAGGGAACTTTGTCCTTGCGGAGGACAGTCTGAACAGACCCTGAGGAGCTGTGTGTGGGGCCATTTCTTCGTGGGTGGTTTGGGAATGGTGGCCCCGTCCAGTCCTCCCACCTGTTCAGTTCTGCAGCGAGGCTTGGAGACTCAGAGGGCATGGGGGCAGGGCTGGGCTGTCCCAGCTCGGGCCTGGTGATGGCCTGGGTTGCCTGGGTCATTGGCAGCCGGCCTGCTGTGGAAGTGAGGAGAAGGGGGCCATCTAGCAGAGGGGGCAATCCCTCCACTCCTTGTCAGCCTGTCTGGGAGGGGCACAGGACCCCGCTCCCCAGGCCAGAATTTGGCTGGGGCTGCACAGAAAGGTGGTTTAACAGCCTGTTTGTGCCCTTGGGGCTCTGACATTGGTGAGGGCCCCTGGCACCACATCCGGGAGGGAGGCAGTGCCCACGTTAGAGGGAGGTGGAAAAGATCAAAGGAGCTGAGAGGTGTCACTTAACACGTGGCAAAGGCTCTAAGCAAGGTCACTGTCAGCGTCGGGCCTTAAGGCGTGTTCTTGGGAACATGGATGTTTTGGGGTGAGGAGGTACCTGTGTCCCACCCTGGGTGGTCTCTGACTCCTGTGCCCTTCCCAGGGTTGGGAAGGTCTTGGTGGTTGAGGGGACCTGGGGCTAAAGTGCCTCACCTGCCAGGGGCTCCCAGGTGTTCCTTCTCTGCACCCGGACCCTGGCTGAGGCCTCGGTTTGTGCCCCCTCAGATTGCAAATAGATGAGTGGGTTGGGGTGGGGCCCTGTGTCCCCGGGGTGCACAGAGAGAGGGAACGGGGGACAGCAGGGATGGGGGGACAGGAGCGGGGAGAGGGGAGAGAGCCAGAAGCAGACTGAGCTCTGTGGTCTGCATTCTGGGCCCCTTTAACAGTGTCCGTGTTCCAGGCTGGCGACAGGAAGGCTCCTCAATAATTAAACTGATTATGAGAGGCTGAAATGAGAGGTTGAATGAGAAACTTAAAAGCCATTTACAGAGGCAAAAAGGTTGAACTTTGGGAAAGGAGGTCAGGAACAGGAGCCCCAGGCTGGAGAGGATGAGGAGGGGCCCCTCGGGATGCCCGGGAGCTGCCCAGTCAGCAGTCCGTCTCCAGGGGCAGCACAGCGGCCCCAGCCCAGCTCCCGCTCCCGCCAAAGCCAAGGTGTTCGCAGGGCCTGCTGGGAACTCCTTCCAGAGGCTGTGATTATAGCTCTCCTTCCTCCAAGAGGTGGGTTTCCTGTGCACAGCTCAGAGCAGAGCTCTGGCTTTGGGGGCCCTAGGGGTAGCCCGCAGCCTAGAGAATGCTGATGGGATGCAGTCAGGGTGAGGGTGTGAACAAAACTCACAACTAGCAGACTGGAAGGGGCCAGCTCCCTGTCCTGCAGATGTGGAGACTGCGCCCTGATTGGGCGACAGGACAGGGCTGGGACGGAGGTCAGACCCCAGCTCCAGACCTGACTCCTTCCAGACTGCCCGCCCAAGAAAACGGGGTTGGAAGTGGGACTGGGCCCCAGGCCTTCACTGGGGATTGTGACCTCCCAGGCCTGACTGGGAGGTCACGGGTCTGACAGCTTATCTTCCTTATTTCCCCACTCCTACCCTTCTCTGTCATCCCCATTTTGGCTCTATTCTCCCAGGAGAAGGGATATCGATGGATGTAAAGAACACCTTTTGGGGGAGATCCTAAACCTGGAAGGTGTGGCCCGTACAGTGCTGTGTTGTGGGGACCACGCAGCTTCTGGAACCAGTCCGGCCTGGGTTTGAATCTCAGCTTGGCCAGAGTTACCTCACCATAGCCACTCACATATCAGTCACTTACACCATAGTGTGAATGAGCCAAGTGGCAACTTTTCCAGAGAGCAAACATTGTTGGGGGGAGAAGGAACATTGTAAGTGCCCTGGAAGGAGGTCTTGTCAAATCCTGGACCTGTAAGTGCACAGAGGACCCAGAAATCGTTCAGTGAGTCCCTTGTCCATCTTACAGTGTAGGAGGAAATGGGGGCCTGGAGAAGGGGAGATACACAGTGTGCTGGCTAAGACCTTGGACGCCGCAGCCAGACAGCCTTCGCCATTTCGGCAAATTGTTTAGTCTGTGCCTCAGTTTTCTTGTTTATACAATGGGGATGATAAATGGTCTCTTAGACCAGGTATGGGAATTAAGAGTTAATGCCCAGAAAAGGCCTAGTGTGGTGCCTGGCACACAGTCAGCCCACAGGAAATGTCACTGCACAGCTTGTAGCTGAGCCCAAAGTCAGCATGAGAGACTCGTCCATGCGGAAGAGGCTGGAGCGGGTGGGCAGAGACAGACGGTGACCTTTGAGGCTGATCCTGGAGAGGCCCCACCATCTGCTGGGTCTCCTGTGTCTCCCTGCAGAGTGTTGAGACTGGGCAGCCAACTTAACTTTTGGATAATGAGAGTTTTCTTGCTGTCACAACAGTGGGGCTGGGAAGGAGTGGGGTGGAGTGGAGGGAGGGCATGAAGGGCAGGCAGGAAAGAGGATGGACAGGATGCCAGCCAGCGGGTGGGCAGGAGCCCCAGCTTCCCAGGAGAGGCACCGGATGCTGGTGATCCACGTTAGCCCCAGTGCACCCCCACCCCACCCTGGCTGTGTGAGTCCCCTTGCCCCAGGCGGGGCCACGAGTGCCAGGAGCGCCGGGGGCTGCTCCCGGAGAAAGCTGCCTGCCTGGTGCCAGGCTCTCTGCTCCTCGGTGCCTAGCCCAGGGCTCCTGCAGGAGCTTTGTGGCTTAACTGACACCACATACCCGGTTGAGGATGTGGGTTTTGTGTCCTCAAAGTATTTTGACAGCACAACTAAGAGAAACTTCTGATGGAGTCAGACTGTTCCACAGCCTGGCCATCTGCCTGGAAGACTGCTCTGTCCTCCCAGCACCCAGGCCAAAAACTCATGGCAGCACTCTGACCACCCTCTTTCCGCTGCCAGGAAGCCCTGCAGCTGCCTGTCAGAGTGCGCCTTGGAGCCGGGGACTCTCACGCTCCCGCCCTGCCGGTCTCACCCGGCCGCCGCACGAGCCTTGTCTCTCCGCTCCCTGGGCCTCCACGGGGCCTCCGCGGCCAAACCGTTGCTCAGCGGCCCGCGAGATCTTTCTAAAAGCCACTTCAAATCTGCTCATCCTTCTGCTTAAACTTTTTGTTCACTTCCAGTTGCTTTTGGATTAAAATGCAAACCCCCAGGCCCCACGCCTGTCTGAGGGGCCCCGGGCTCCCTGCGGCCCCGACCGTGTGCTCGGTCTCTCCCGGTGCAGTCATACTAGCCGGCTGTTTCCTTTGTGTCGGCTGGAGACTCCGAGCTGGTTTCCCACCCCAGGGCACTGTGCTCGCTGTCCCCTCTGTCTGGAATGTTCTCTCCCTCTCTTTGAGCTGGATCCTTGTTACATAGCCTTAAGCTTAAATGGACTTTCTTGAGAGATCCCCCTGCCCCGCCCCCAGTCTGCGGTCGGGGTCGCCTCCGTGTTTCTGTTTGCTGTCGGCTTTCCCTCCAGCCCGTCGCCCAGCTTTGTGTGGCCCAGGAGCTAGGAATGGTCTTTGTGTTTTACATGTTTGAAAAAAAACACAAAAGCGTCACACTACGTCATGACACATGAAAACCTGTGATATTCCAACATCGGTGTCCGCAGTGTCCACACAGCGTCAGGCCGCCCGGCTGTGCCTGTCCTGCACGGGTTGTCCAGTGCCGCTCTCAAGCCACCGCCTTGGTGCTGAGCGGGCGAGAGAGACACAGACCACCAGCGGACCTCTGCTAGGCCCTAAGCTGCGCCTTTAGGACCCCAAACTGATACCAGGCCCACCCTGGGCCCCCGGGAAATCTTGGCCGAATGGACTCGTGGGAAGTGAGTTACCTGCCGCCTGCATGTCCCTCAAAACCCTGTGGCGATGGCAGGGCAGCCGAGGTCTGAGAGCCCCGTGTCTGCTCCCAGCTGTGGGGGGAGCGCGGCAGGGCCCACCTTACCACTGGGTCAAACCAGTGCCCACCAGTGCCCACCTCGCAGTGACCGTCAAGCTGAGTCTGCCGACGAGCCCCGGGGCAGGTGTGCAACGCTGTCCCCATTTCATGTGTGGGGAGCAGAGGCACAGAGACACTGGGCGACTCATGCGGGTCACACAGCTGGTGGCGGCGGAGCCGGTGTTCGAACCCTGACTGTTTGGCTCAGAATCCGCCCTCTTCACCACTCTGCTCCTCTGTGTCTTGGCCATCAGACGGGCTTGGGTTTGGGCTCTGACCCGAGGCTCACCATGTGGCCTTTCCGAGCCTCAGTTCCCTTGGCTGTGAAATGGCTCACCTGGCAGAAACCGCAATGCGCTCAAAGCCTTCAGTAGGTGCTGGGCGCAGGTCTCACTGGAACAGGCTCGGTAGACCTTAGCAGGGCGTCCAACCTTTGGGCGTCTCTGGGCCACACTGGAAGAAGAAGAGTTGTCTTGGGCCAAACATTAAATACACAAACACTAACGAAAACTGATGAGCAAGAAGAAAGGCCTTAAGTAAACTTACGGTTTTGTGTTGCGCTGCACTCAGAGCCGTCCTGGGCTGCGGGTGGGACACTGGGCCAGGGTGGCGAGGTGCTGGGCCCCCCGAGGGCGAGGGAAGGAGTGGCAGAGGGCACAGAGGTGGGTCTCACTGAGGGGGACCTGCTCTCCCTGTGCGAGGGCCACACAGCCCTCCCTCTGATTTTATGGTGACTCTCTTCCCCTCAGCCCAGGTGTAGGTGTCTCTTGGTGGCAGGAGTCTGGGGAGGGGCCTCAAGACCCGGTCAGGTGGGGTATGAACAGACAGGAGAGAGGGAGGAGGGAGGAGGGGAGTGTGGCATTGGGGAGCAGCCCCTGCGGAGTCTGGGGCCCCCAGATGGCCCCCTGCCAGTTCTTCTGTGCCCTTGGCTGGGCCAGGGATGGGGCCGCTGGGGTAGAAGGACCATTGCCCCAGGGGCTCTCCAGCTCCAGGTGGTTTATCACAGCCACCTGGGGAACAGCAGGTGATGAGATCTGGGGGCCAGATCTGTATTTGGACGCTGGCTGGGAGGCTCTGCTGGCCTCGGGACCAGATGCTGTGGTTCTCCTCAGTACCCCAGTATTCTTGTCCCAGCCGGCTTTTCCCTGGAGTGCCCCCACCTGCTGTGCAGGCCTCTCAAGCGCCCTTCCTCTGAGGTGCACCCTGTATTCAGTCAGAACCTCTCTGATATGGGAGGCGAGGGAGTGGAAGCAGGAGGAGATCAGCTCTGGCGGGTGGACTGGCAAACAGGCTCATTATTGTGGAATTAAAAGGAGGGGGTAAAGGCCTTTGGGCGCCATTTCTTGGAGATGCCTTGGAGGGAGGCCTGATGGGCTCTTAGAGACCAGGCTGGAGCTCACAGGCCCCTGGGTGGGGTGCGTCACGTTGTGGACGGGCGGAGGTGGGGCTGAGCCCGGGGAGGCTCAAGTTCGTAATGGCCGGCTTCCGGCTCTCGCTGGGCCATCTGGACCTTGGTTTGCCCGTCTGTAAAAATCTACTCATTCATTCATTCATTCATTCATTCTCCAAATCTGAATTGAGCGTCCCTGAACCTTTCATTGCTTGAGCGGTGGTTCTCCCTGTGGCCGCACCCTGGGGTCCCCTGAAGAGTTTTAACGGTCCCGGCGCTGAGTCCCATCCTGGGGATTCAGGTGGCATTGGTTTGAGATAGGCCTGGGCTCCCCACGTGATGCCCATGTGCAAACCAGGTGGACAGCCACCACCCTGAGCAGGAAACAAACCAGGTGGAAGCCTTGCCCTGGCGGGTTCCGTGTTTGCAGGGGAAGGCGGGCGCTGAGCAGGTAAAACGAGTAAACACCTGCGGAGCAAAGTAAGGAAGTGGCTAGAGAGCCGTGCGGAGCAGTGGTGCCGATTCAGACGGGTGGTGGAGGGACTTTTAGAGGAGGGGGCGTTTGTTGATCGACCTGAATAGAGTGAAGGGGTTGCCCTATGGATATCTGGAGGAGACTGTTCCAGACGGAACAGCAAGTACAAAGGCCCTGGGGTCTGACTGTGCTTGGTTGTTGACTTGACCCAGAACAGAAGCTCAGGAGAAAGGACCCAGACAGCTCTGGGAGCAGGGAGAGGAGGATCAAAGAGTCTCCAAAATCCTCATCCTGCTCCTTCTTATTGCAAAGGGCATTGTGGAAAGAGGGTCACCAGGGTTCTGGTGACCTTGGACAAGTCACTGGGCCTCTCGGGGCTTTAGTTTTCTCCCCTGTAAGATAGGCAAGTGGACCCTGGATGGTCCTTGTGAAGCCACAGAGGTGATGGAGGAGGAGCCACAAGGGCAGAGCCTGTGTGAGAGGCATGTTCTTCCCTTCGGTTCCCACCTCGCTGGCTTCCCCTGACCGAGGCTCCCGTGCCTCTTCCCACTCCCCCTCCAGTTCCCTGCTGCGGGTGAACAGAGTCGGGTCCTGGGGACGTGTGGGAGGCAGGGCCAGCGAGGCAGGTGCTCTGAGGGCAGTAGTCGTGTGGGCCCTGGGCCCTGGGGTCGGACGGTCTGGGTTCATCCCCTGCCCTGCCACTTGTTACCTGGGGGCACTTCTTTGTGCCTTAGTGTCCTTGTGTGTACAATGGGGAGCCCTACAGCGTGCACCTCAGAGGGCACTGAGGGCCAGCTGAGGGGTGCATGGAAAGGGCTCCGGGCACTGCCTGGTGCGGAGACTGTGGCTATCTGCCCGTGCCTGCTTGTGGTGGGCAGCCCAGAGCGCTGGCTTTGGAGGCAGCCGTGCAGTCCGTAGCTCAGACCCCAGCCCCAGGCCACTGGGCCTCCCTGGGCCTCACTCACCTCATCTGTAAGATGGGCGGGATCACAGGGGCCTCTCAGGTGTGGAAGTAGAGTGGTATCGTGGGGAGCTGGCAGCATGGTGGGCGTACAGTGGGGCTCAGGAAGGGTAGCCTTCCTCTGCTGCTGCCAGAGCACCCGAGGGGACTTCGAAGGGCAGAGGTGTGGTCTCCGAGCCATGCAGGTGGGGGCTTGGCAGTGTGGACGCGCAGCTTGCTGGCGTTTGGCAGAGGGATGACTCTGGTGGGTTTCCCTGTATGATGGTCCCGGGGTCCTCCTGCCCACACTGTTGGGTGTGGGGGATGGCAGGGGCAATCTCTGGCTTCCCACTCTGGGGGGGGCTGTGGGCCCCCTTACCAGAAGCCTTTCGTAGCTCAGGGACCTGCCTTCTGGGCCTGGCTCTGCTGCCGGCTCTCTGGGACCCCGGCCAGGCTGGCTGTCTCCCCTGGGGGACGAGGGTGTTGGGTGGGCAGGCTGTGACCCCACCCTGGACAGTGGCCTTCCTGCAGAAGGGGCCCTGCGCTCACTCCCAGTGCCGGGCTGGCCCTGGCGCTTCCATAGCCGCCGGGGCCTCTCCAGGCACCTCTGTGCTGTACGTCTTAGCTGTGTCCTGTGCTCTCCCCACCCTGCCCCATGCCTGCGCCTTCTCCCAGCAGCCTCTCCCGACGTCTGGTGCGTAGTGTCGGCCTCCTCCTTCAGCCTGACTCAAGGCCCCCGGCTTCCCTGCCCTGTAAAGGCTGCAGTGACGCTGGGGTCCTTGTGGGTCCCCCTGGAGTCTGTGACCATGTCAAGGGCAGAATTGGGCTGGACCTCTCTTGTCATTCCCCCTCACCAGTGCCTGGCTTGAAGGCAGACAGACAGACAGACAGACAAGTCAGGGAGTCCGAGGAGAGGAGCGGTGCCTGCGGCGATGGCGGCCCCTGTCATCCGGAGGGTGGGCTAAGTGCCCCTGCCCAGCCCCGAAGGACCCGTGTGCTCTTCAGTTTCCTCCCAGTTTATTAAGCCAGAGTTTTTATGACCCAGGCATGTTGGAAATGGAAAGAAGGCAAATTCTACTTTTTATTCCAATTGACCTTTATGCTTGCCACTGGCCCGGGGCCCTGCGCTGGTGAGGTGAGGAGACGCAGGCCCAGGCCTCCATCCTTTGCCCTTCTCAGCAGTCAGGGGTCACAGCCTCAGGGGTCTCGGCTGGCAGTCAGGGGTCACGGCTGAAGCCACTGCGCTGTGGGGAGGGGAACAGGGGCCCCCTTCTCTGACGCCCTTTCTCTGTGCATCTGTCCCAGCCCCTCCTCGTCCTGACTCGGTGGCTTTCTCTGTTTTCCTGAATGACCTCCCACATCACTGCTCCTCCCGGCCCCCTCTGCACCCTGTCTGCCCTGTTTGGGCCTCTCTCTGGGTCACGCCGGGCAGCCCCATCCAGGCCCAGGGTCAAGGTGAGGAGGCAGAAGCAGCTGATCAGCCTGCTTGTCCCTGGCCAGGTGCCCCAGCCTTGTGCCCACTCTGGCCGCCCACCTGCCGCACTCCTGGTCTCAGCCGTGGGCATCTCAGTACTGAGCACTGCCTAGTGGACACCCAGCCCACCCAGGCCCCCCTCCCCCCCAGGCTGACCCCACAGAGCTCCAGAAATCCCCCTTGAGTGTGTGCCTGACCGTGGGCAAGTCTTGCTGCTGCTCCGGGCCCTGCTCTGCCCGCCTGTGGGGTGAGCGGGGCTGGCTCAGCTGACTTCCAGGGCGCGAACCTATTCCAGAAAAGGAGATTCCTGGCTCTGCCACCGACTGACTCTGTGACCTTGGGCAGGCCCCGGAACCTCTCCGAGCCCAGTTCGCAGGTCTGTGAGATGGGGAGGGCAGTGCGTTAAGCGGGACAATGTGCAGTCACAGCACAGGGCCGAACGCGCAGCCGCTGCTCAAGAAGCAGCAGCTGTGTGAAGTGTGCGGTGTGTGTGAGCGGGCGCTCCTGGCCCTTCTCTCCAGTTCCCTCCCTCTGGACCTGCGTCCTCCCGGGCTCCAGTTTCTCCCTGAGGTCTGTGGGGCGGTGCCCAGGGTGGCCCAGGAGGCACGAAGCTCCCCCCTGGCCCGCAGGGACATGAGGGCTCGGCCTGGCTTCGGGGAGGCTGGAGGCCCTGCCTGCTCTCCGGTGTCCCCGGGGGCCAAGGGGGACTTTGAAACCCCTCACAGCTGACATGTCCTGACGGGAGGGAGCACCACCCTGTCCTGAATGGCTCTCGGACTTCAACACTCACCTCGTTCTCCAACCCCCAGGGCTGGGCTTTAGGGGAGAGGGCAGGCAGCTCTGACCTCTGTGGGGCCCTGCGCAGGGGTTTGACTTCCTGCCCCGCAGCCAGAGCCACCACCTCGGTCCAGCCCGGCTTCCGGAGGCTGCTGGGGAATGCAGGGTGGCCTCCGGAGCAGCTGAAAGAGGGCAGACTTAACCCTTGGGAGGCGTGAATTCCAGGTGGGAGAAATTGGGAGCTAGTTACTGCAGGGGCCTGTGAGGGGTGTGCACAGAGCAGGGTGCACTCGGCTTTCCCAGCTGTGTCTTTGCTTCATCAAAGGTGAGAGGCGCCTGCAGTGTGGCTCTGACAGGGACCGGCCTCTCTCATATATTTCAGGAACAAGCTATTTTAACCACAGGAAACGTTACAGAGAATAATGTGATAAGCTGCCCTGTGCCCACCACTAGGCTCGGTCAGGTATTCATATTTTGTCCTAATTTTGTGTCAAAATTTGTTTTCATTTTAAGAAAGAAAACATTGCAGATCTAATGAGAGGCCCCTGCAGGGGCCCTGGGTCCCACTGCTTTCCTCCCCGGCCAGGCGGCCACGCCCTGCCCTTGTGCGTTGTGTTCCGTCCCTTTAATTCCTGCGCACTCAAAAACACACGTCTGTCTCCACAGGTCACCCTTGCCTGTGCCCGTGTAAGCTGGGTAACGACAGAGCACACAATGCGGTGTGTGTCCTGTAGCTTGCTCAGTGTCGCTCTGCTGTGCGGCTTCGTTCCTCCTCCCCGCCGTGTGGCCTTGCACCTCCTGACCGCGGCAGTGTCCCGTGCATCCCCGTTCCCTCAGTGGGTCGGTCTCCTGGGCACGTCCGCGACAACGCTGTCCCCGGGTTCACCGATGATGTTGCTGTATGGCCGTCCCTGCCCATGCCTCCTGGTGCTCTCGGGGACTTTTGGGTCATGTCGGGAGTGGGTTGCAGAGTTGAGGGGAGGAATAAGCCTGCAAGACGACTTTTCCAGAGACTGCCATGCACTCGGCAGGGGCCTCCACATCTGCCTGCCCACTGCCCCCTCCCCCAGTGGCTCGTTAAAGCAGGTTTTCAAGGGATGCCTGGGCCTAAGCCAGCCCTGCTGCAGAGACCCTTGGGGTGTGCAGTGTTATTTCTTAGAGCTCTGGGGAACTCCTTGGACCAGCATTTGCAGGTTCCTCTCTCATCTCTGTCTGCACTCATCATGTGACTTTGGGTCAACTGCAGGCTCTCTCTGAGCTGGGTGCCCTCCTCTAGGGTGGCAGGAATGGCGAGGACTCAGGCCGGCTGGGCCTTCGCTCCCTGCAGGGGGTGGCTGATGCTTTCTCAGGGCAGGGCTGGGCTCCGTGCCCCTGCACTCGTCTGCGGAGTCACGCTCACATCGTGCTTTGCTCAACAGCCGTCACAGACCCCTGGTTTGCACAGGCTGTGCTGTGCTGTGCACATGCGGAGTGTGGGCCGAGGCTCCTCTCGGGAAGGTGGCTGAATGGGCAGCAATTCCGTGTCAGTGAGGTGCGTGCTCTGCTGGGGCAGGGAAGGGGCCCTGGGGGTGTCTCTGAGGGGCCTCTTCGCCCATGTGGGGTGGGGGTATCAGGGAAGGCTTCCCGTCGGAGGACAGCTAGTCGTGAGTCCGTGGCCAGTGCGTGATGAGCTAGGTGGAGGCCACACTGGCTGGCAGGGGAGGGTATTTCAGGTGGAGGGAATGGTGAGTCCACAGGCCTGAGGGTGGCAGAGAGCCTGGTGTGCGCTTTGTGTGGGGTTTGTCCCAGGGCTGCTGGGGCCCCGGTGAGGGCAGGAGCCTGGGCCCGACCCTGGAGCACACCTCCCTGCAGCCATCGCTCTGCTCTGCTGGCTTCAGGTTGCAGCTGGAGGTGCTGATGGGAAGCCTGAAGTGTGAGGAAATGTTAAGTACCTTAGAAGTGCAGTACTTTGATTATTTTAAATTGCCTAAGTGGTTTCTAAGATAGTCCTAAGTACCCTAGTGACACAGACACAAAAATCAATTAGGAAAGTACAACAAACCGGCCAGAGGGAAGTAGCCCCTCACCTGCCTTCCCTCCTCCCGCACCCACCTTGGCCTGGCCAGTCAGCCGGGCCCTCCTCCCACCGTGCTCCTGGCCTTGGGTCCTGGCTCCTCTCTAAACATTTCAGGCCTGGGTAAGAGGGTTGGGTAGGGGGCAGGAGGGAGGGCGTGGGGGGTGCCTGAGAAGGTCCCCTGTAAACATGCTTCTCTCTCCTGAATGAGCCTTTCATCCAGTGGCCCCAGGGGAGTTGGAACCCCCAAGGAATGGTTTTCTTTTCAATTATAGCATTCTTATCTGAAGCCACAACACACCCCCTAGTGTGTTCAAAGGAACCACAGGACATGCATGTCCTGGCCTGGCCATGGAGGTAGCACTGCTCCCTGTATGCTCCCTCCCTCCCTGTGAGCTCCCTCCCTCCCTCCCTGTATGCTCCCTCCCTCCCTCCCTCCCTGTATGCTCCCTCCCTCCCTGCGCGAGCTCCCTCCCTCCCTCCCTCCCTCCCTGTGTGCACCCTCCCTCCCTCCCTGCGCACTCCCACCCTGCGAGCTCCCTCCCTCCCTGTGTGCTCTTCCAAGGAGCTCTGGGGCCTGAGCACAGGGTGCTGGTGTTGCACACTTGGGAGCACCATTCATCCAGTGTTTTCGGGGAATGTGTGCACACCCATTTTTATACACCTGCACATCTGCTTGGTGACCTCACACAGGGCCCTTGGGGATTGCTGTCTGTCAGTGAGGGAGGCCTTTGTATGGCCACATAGCATCCCTGCTTGTCCGCTGAGGGACACTTAGGTGGTTCCAGATCTTGTGATTGTACCAGCAGAGCCACGATGGGTGACTGTGCACACTGGCTGCTCTGCACGTCCCTGGAGGGTAAATTCCAACACACAGTGCTGGGTCAAAGGGCAAGTGTGTTTGTAATTTCTTGCCCTCCTTCCAGCAAGGGCTGAGGGCTGGACTCTCAGGGCCCTGTGGTGGTGCCTCCACCCCACTGCCAGCGGGGGGTCATCAGTTCCTGGAGGAGGCCTTATGCGCATGCCCCCTTCCCAGTTTGCTCCCAGGGTTTGGTCTTCTCTGCTGGGCGTGCCCTCCCTTCCCTTCTAACCAGCCTTGGGACCCCGGCATAATCATTTAGACTGTCTGCTCCTCAGTTCTCCCTTCGACAAAATGCATCCGGACCAAATTTTACTGGGAACTTCTAGAGGGTAGCGAGGAAGCTTTCCCACTTCCTGGAGGGCCTTCAGCCTGTTCTGCTGAGGGGCTTGAATCTGTACTTGTTTCCATGTTAGACATGGTCTTAAGTATCTGGGGGCCTGCCGCCTCACTTCTCCTACCTGAGGTGCACAGTGAGGTGAGAGCAAAGTGCGTCACCTGGAGCACATCGTATGTGTTTATTATATTAGTGTTGTATAATTCACAAACCTCCTTTGAAAAAGACGTGGCTCCTCCCCTCATTGCCGCCCTACCCGCTCTTCCCTGCTCTTCCAGTCCAGCTTCAGACCTCTGCCTTGTCTGTGCGGGGCCCTCCCCGCCTCCCAGCCCTCACCTGCCTCTGACTCCCGCTCCTGCTCCTCCCGCTTCTCGCTTCTCGTGGTCAGTGCTGGCCACTGAGTTGTCGCCTCCTCTGGTCTCCCCATTGAGGGAGGGAGGGAGAGAGGGAGAGAGCGCCTGAGCTTGGGGACTGTGTCATTCATTCGTTTTGTGGGTCCTCATAGAATCCAGAGGGATGAGTCAAAATATATTTTGAACAGAGGGGTGTCAATGTGGAAAAAACAAACACAAACAAACAAGTCTGTTCCTAACAGAAATCAGGCACAGAACCTACTGGAAACTAGGCAGCTGGTGCCGATTCATCGCTGGACGTTGTTCTATTTTGTGAGAGGTCAGGTGAGCAGGTTCTGTTCCAGTTGGTACAGCTGTGTTCCGTTTTGTAGCAACCGTGACAGGGCCATAGGGCCTGGTAGAGAAGCGGAAACGGGACTCAGGGGTCAGTCCCGACAGTTCACGGTTCAGTCTTTTGCAGTCACCTCTCGATCATCCCACTCCACCGTCCCACAACGAGGTGGGACGGACGCCCTGTTGTACAGGCGAGGACACAGGCCTGGAGAAGCCCGTGTCGGGGAGGCCACCGGGCACTTGGGACCAGAGCTGAGCTTAGAACCAGGGCCCAGCCGCCCAGCCCAGTGCCCGGCCCTCTCCACGCTGGACATCCCGGGTAGGCGGTCTGGCAGGTCCTTTCAGGGCAGTGGCCCTTTCTTACTGCAGGAGCGCGTGGGTGGCGTGGAAGGAAGGTGGCTGCAGGCTGGAGCCGAGCTGGTCCTCCCCCGCCCCGTGGAGCAGGGGATGGCCAGCCCTGTGTCCTTGTGTGGGGGCGTGGCCTGATGTCCCCTGACTCTGTCTTGTCTGGGCTGCCATAAGAGCCGGCATATCCGTTGTAGATCTGGGAGAAAACAGAAGAACGTGAAGAGCAAAGGAAGTTTACCCCTTCATCCCACCACCCAGAGTGACCCCTTGATGTGTTTGTGTATTTTCTTCCAGCTGTTCCTCTGTGTAACTTGTGAAGGTTGATGTCACAACACCTATGCTTCTGTAGCCAGCTTTTGCCCCCAGGCTGCAGCAGGGGGCATTTTCCAACACCCTTAAGCAGTGTTTGAAACACGGTACTAGTGGCTATGCAGCCCCCACCTGGGACGCCGTCCTCTTTGATGTATTGCCTCTCACAGGGGGCTGCTTCCTCGGGGGTGTCTGCAGTTCCAGTGGGCTCCTTCCCCCGAGGAGATGACAGGAAGGCTGGGTGCTGGGTGTGGGAAGCAGGAGGTGGGAGGGCCCTTCTTTATTGGGGAAGTTATCCTGAGAGAGGCAGGTGCTCAGGTGAGCTCCCAGAGACAGCGGTGGGAAGGTGGACATGGCAGGTGGCGTGTAGGAGGCGGAACCAGCTGTCCTCGGCGGTGCTGTGGGCGTGGGGTCGGGAGGTGTGCTGAGCTGAACCACAGGCACGGGGCTGGGGGACTGTGGCTTCCCCTTATTCCTGCCCAGGACAAAAGCCCCTAGAGCCCTGGAGACTGCTCAGGGATTTCAACCCAGCGTGGTGGCCGAGGGAGGGGGTGGGCAGGGGTCAGGCTGGCAGGGAGGGTGGTGACCTCACTTGTACTGTCTGCTGTGGACAGGTGGGAAGTGCGGCAGAAGGGGCCTGGGAGAGGAGGCAGAGGCCCTGGGGTTCCCAGGGTGGCACTGCCCTGGCCGGGTGCCAGTGTTGCCCTTTTTGGCCTGGCCCCTCTCCCAACCCCCCGACTTCCGCTGCAGAGCCCCAAGGCCATTCCCCACCCCTCAGAGTCCCAGCTGCCAGCCTCTGCCAGTGATGTCCCCTCTGCCCCTGAAAAGTGCTCTGTCCACCTTTGCTCTACATGGAAAGGAATTGAAGTATAGACACAGTGAAGTGTTCACGTTTCAGGTGCACTGCTTGACGAGCCTTTATAATGCATACACTTGCATGAGCATCGGGACGGGACATGTTTAGTCCCCTAGAACGTCCCCTGGAGCTCCTCCTTGTCAACACCCCTCTCTCCCCGCGGCTCCTCAGGAGCCTGACTTCTGTCTGACAGCACAGAGTGGTTTTGCCTGGTTCTGAGCTTCAGATAAACAGAAAGCATGTGTTTTGTGTCTGGCTTCTTTTCAGCCACGTTGTCTGTGAGATTCATCCCTATGGTAGGGTTTATTGGCAATCCACTCTTTTTCATTGCTCTGTAATATTCTATTGTGCTTGTTCACATAGCTCATCACTTGTCTGTCCCTTCTGCTGCTGGGCACTGGGGCTGACCCCAGTGCTTGGCTATAATGAATAAAGCCGCTCCGAACATTCGTGTACCTGCCTTTCAGTGGACACAGATGCTCCTTTCATGTAAATATGCACAGGGTCGCCAGCTCAGAGGCTGCACGAGTGCTCAGCTTTAGCAGGCACGGCCAAACACTTCCCCAGAGGTGTCATACCATCTCTCCATGCTGTTTTGCTTTGGAAATTCCGCCTGTGCTTCAAGGTGCATCCTGAAGGCTCCCCTCACATCACTCTGCTGGAGAGCAACACTGGTCACTTGGCGTTAGCTCTGCAAGGTGGTGTTTCTCTTCTTCCTTGCTCTAGCTGCCGGCCTGCGACTGTAAGACAGGTGGCTGAGTGTGTGTGCCTGGCCCTGGGTCAGGGGCCTCCCACAGCTTGTCCAGCATAAGTCACTGGCTGCAGGCAGGCGGGGAGGCTGCTGCTCGGCCAGGCGGCAGCAGAGGCCTGTAGCACTGCCTGTCACAGCCTGTGTGCACGCCGCAGTTCTCGGTGGCATGTGTTTGGAATTTCTTGCTCTTTTTCAGCTCGCCCACTTTGATTTTACTCGGCCTCATATTCTAGTCCGGGGGTTGTTGAATTAAATCTCATGGGTGACCTAGTTAGCTTGGACCAGCCAGCTCCTGAAAGATCTGTCAGCTCTTTCCTCACGCTGAGTCTGTGCCCTGGAACTGGGGATTTCCAGGCTGGGTGGGGGTGGGAAGGCTGCAGAAGCCCACCCGCGAGGAATGAAAGCCTTCTTCTGCATCCTCCAACATTTGTGCCTCATTTTATTGAATGCTTTTTCCAGGTTCCCTTCCATTGATGGTGACAGTCCCCGGAGGTCATAGCCTGGCTGTCGTCACTTGCATTTTTTCAGGGACAAAACTGGCGCCCAGGGAGGTGGTGCGATGCGATGCGCCGAGTTTGTCATGGAGCCTGGAGAGGAGCCAGGCCGGCGCCCTGACCCTGCCTTCCAGCGCGCTGTGAAGTGTTCCGTGGGGGCGGGGCCTGGAGCTGGCGGGGGACTGACGTTAGGCTCAGAACCCAGAGAGCCTCGTCCCAGGGCCGCTCTGGGAAGCTGGAAAGGCTCTTTTAGTTATCGATTTACTAAATGGTCTTTTAGAGCCCTGAAAGCTCTGCCGGGTGTCTCAGGGGCAGCCTCTGGGATGATGCTAACCGCAGACCCCTTTGGAGGCCCAGGGGCCGCTGTCCATGGTCCTGAAACAACCTCGCTTTTGGGAGGCAGGGGAGGGCAGCAGTGTTGGCCTTGGGGGCACTCATGGGTCCGCAGGAGGTGCTCTCCTGCTAGTCTTGGTGGCAGCTGGGCATGAGGCTGGGCAGACGGTGTGGGTGCCTTGATATTTAAACTGAAGCCTGGAGAAACGGTTGCTCTCTCGACTGTGCTGACAGTGTACTGAATAAATAATTAAGTGGTGGCTGTGCTGTGCCGTGCCGTGCCGGCCACCCTTATTGTGGGGGTGGCCACATGTGCACTCACAAGTGCAAGCTTCTGGGTGGGTCGGGAGCTACTGTTGTGGGCTGCCGGGTGGACCAGAGGCGGTGCATTGCCATCCTGACAGCGTCCTGGCCACCTCTCAGCCACGGTGAGTCAGTTTCCTCCTGGGCAGCCCTGAGGAGACATTAGAGGAATGTGGGACCAGCTTCTCCCGTGTGCAGTGATTAAGTGGCACTTAAAGGTCCATTTGTCCTCAGACCAGCCTGAAAAGCCAGCAACCTGGAGGAAAGGCCCCTCTTCCGGGGCACTCTCCTTGGGCTGTGTTTGAACTGGTTGCATTTAATTCAGCAAATCTGGAGCTCCAAGTTTGTACAAGATACCAGAGCAGGTGGTGGGGACAGCAGCGACTGCCAGAGTGAATAAATCTGGGTCCTTTTGGATGGGAAGGTATGACGCGTGTGATTTGTCACAGCTGAATTTGGGGTTGGGGTTGGGGGCTCTGGTGGAGGTACAGGCGAGGGGCTTTTGGGGCTCAGAGTGGGGAGAGGACAGGTCTGACAGGGCATGCATGGGTGGCTGCCTGGAGGAGGTGGCTGGTGTCCTGCAGGGAGAGAGGGAGCTATGCCAGTGCTGTAAGTGGAGAGGGCTGTATGGCTAGACTTTGAGGTGTGTCTGATATGGGTGCCGCAGGGCTTGTGGCGTGGGGAGGGTTGGTTGGCGACTCAGTGGAGACGCAGTGGGGGTGGACGGGGAGGCTTAGGCCGAGGATGGGGACTTGGTCCTGTAGGATGATGGCCTGGTCTGACTGGGGGTTAGAAATAGTCCCCTGGGTGTGGAGTGGAGGGTTGGCTGCAGGCCGAGGCCTGAGGTGGAGAGTGATTAGAGACAGATGGAATACTTCAGACTGGAAGTGTTGGTGGCCCAAAGGATGGCCTTTAGCATTTTGTCATTTGCTCATTCATTCATCAGTCAAATACTTAGTGAGTCAGATGTTGGGCTAGGTGTGGAATACAGCAGTGAACCAAAGCCCGACCCTCGCTCATGTGGAGCCCACTTCCCAGAGGGGGGAAGACAGGAATGAGATAAGCAGTGGTTTGAGACTGTGCAGAGGAGGAAAACTGCCCGGGGTCAGGGGCTTTGAGAGTGAGAGGGGGGAAGTCTCCTTTAAACAAGACCGTCAGGGAAGGGGCGTTCAAATAGACACAGGCAGGCAAGGAAGGGAGCCAGGCGGCTGAGTGGTGGAGGGCAAGCCAGTGCGAGGGCCCCGAAGCAGGAATATTCTCGGCCTGTCAGGGGCAACAGGACAGGGTTCAGAGGGGAGAGGAGGAGGCAGGGGCAGATCGCCTGGACTCCTGGACTCCAGGGCAGTTTGACCGTTCACTCCGGGTGTGATGGGCAGCCTCGGAGGGTTTTAACCAGAGAGTGGCAGGATTGGATCTGTGGTTTTAAAGGTACCCTCTTGCTGCCCTGTGTAGGCTCAGTTTGTAGTATTGTCAGTGGCTCCTGTGGAGTTTTCGTAAAAACCCTGCCCTCCCCTGCCCTCCCCTGCCCTCCCCTGCCCTCTCCTCATTCCCTCCTCTTTGTTCCCTTTTCTTTTCCTCTCTCCCATTCATTCTCCCAGGGGGCAGCCAGCCCTCCTCCATAGTGGCCCCTGAAGAGGCTTCCAGGTGGCAACCCGGCAGAGCCGTGTCCTCCTCCGCCCCTGCCCGGGACCCTCACCACCACGCCTGGGCCTTGTGCAGCGCCCCCTTGTGTGCCTCCGCTTCCCTCGCCCAGGAGGCAAGCACCCTGCCGGTGTCTCTTACATGGGAGATTGTATGTAGAGGCTGTAAGTGGGAGGCAACTGTCACCACAGTTGTCAAAGCCAGAGGGAAGGCCAAAGGGGGTGGTTGAGGGGCACCGTGGGAGTGGTTACTTAGGAGTCTGTGGCCTCCAAAGGGAGCCCTGGCTGAAGCATAAATGGAGGCAAAAGCCACCCCAGGGAGGAGAGCTTGGAGGAGGCAGATGCCCAGTGAACTGCTAGAGGGTGCGGGGCACTTCCTGGGCCAGAGGCTGGTGCAGCCACCCCGGTGCCAGTGCCCCTGGTGCCGGTGTGCTGGGGTGGAGAGAGGAGTCCGGTGTCCCTCCTCCCCTTCCCTGTGCCTCCGCAGCCCCTCCCACTGAGAGGCTGGGGCCAGGGTGGTGTTTCCAGCTGGGAGCTGCTGTGGGCACTCAGTGTCCTCATTTGGGGGGTGCTCACACTCCCACCTTCCACACCCAGGCCCCTCCCCCCACAAAGAAACCGGTGAGTCCCCTCCCCCCGGCGGTAAGGCCCAAACGCAGGAGCCTCCCTCCTCTGTCCTGCCTTAGCAGGACGGTTGAGTCCACCGCCCTTCATATTCTCGGCAGAGAGCTGGCAGTGAGGCCCGAGCTGGGGGTGCGCCTGCTGAGGGCTCCGTGGGAACCCCTCGGGTTGGCGTGGGAACCCCGGTCCTCCAGGCGCAGCTTACAGAGCTGTAAGCAGGCAGACACTGGCTCTCCCAAGGGATGGGGGGGGGGGACAGAAAGAAAAGCCCTGTTTAATTTAATTCTGTGTTTTTTCACTTGTTGGATAAATAACCTTCATTAAGACGGAAGGTGGGGGGATGGACAGGGAGAAGTTTGATTAACTTCGAGCTGGTTTCTCATTTGTTAATTTTCTCCCAGTTCAGCAGGATTATTAAAACAAATTACAGACCCTGCTTTCTCCTCCCTGGGCTGGAGAGAGGGCTGGCTCATAGGGATGATCCTGCCCCCCGCCCTTTCACTACAGTTATTTAGGTGCAACTTGGGATTTTGGGGGGAGGCCTCCTCGCCTCAGGTCTTTGGGTAAGGCCCCTGTTCCTTTCTGGGGGTCCCCCCAGCCTCATGAAAGATTTAGACAATTAGGAAATAGAGCAGGGGGCTGCTGGCCAGGACACCCTCCCCCCAGCAGTGCCGAATAGCCTGGGTGGGCTGGCGCCCTGGGATGAGGGACAGGCCTGCCCACTGCGCCCCTTCCTGTGGTGTCCAAGGGGGCAGCACTCTGGTGGGCCTGGCGAGCTGGCTCAGAGCCTCTGGGCTGCCCTAAGCTGGTGCCTCAGGCCCCTGAACCCCCACATCCCCTCGCCCATCAGCTCTGGCCCACCTCAAGCTCCACCCCCTGCCAGGTGTTAATGGGGGATAGCAGGTCAGCACTTTCCTGCAGTTAGGAGTCCCAGCTGCTTGATGGACAGCTGGGCAGAGTGCTGGCATTCTAGGGGTTATGAACATTCTTTTGTGCTCCCCAAACACACTTCGAACGCAACCCCTCGGCAGTCCCAAGGGTACCAACGAGTGTGTGTGTGTGTGTGTGTGTGTGCGCGCATGCTTGCTGACAGGTGTGTTTACCGTCGTGAGCCACTGTGAGTGTCACGTGCTTGAGTGTCCAGGAACCTCTGTGTGGGCCTCAGGGAGTGCCTCCTGGATACACACTCCTCTGTGGGCATGCATCCCTGAGTGTGGGGCTAGGCAGCTCAAGTGTCCCACGTACACGTGTGTGCTTGTGTGTGCCCACCTGCCTCAGAGCACGCGGTATTGGAGTGTATCTGTGTGACTCAGCGGTGCTTCTCTGTGTGCGTGTGTGCCCGGGTGTGTGTGGAGTGGCTGTGGTGAGCACTTGAGCGTGATTGCATGCGAGGGCCGAGTGTGAGCCTTTCTGGGATGTCCCCAGGGCGTCGTACCGTGGGTGCAGGTCCTTCGGTTTGGGGGCCGGACGGAGCCTGCCTGTTCCTGCCGTAGCTGGGTCCCTATGTTTGTGCCTCCCCTCCCTGGCTGCTGCTGCCATTAGCTGACACTCTGGAGCATGAGATTGGATTATCTGGAGCTGTCACCTGGCCTCAGCAGCCTGAGGGTGACCGTGGGGAGACCTGTCTCTGCTCTCCTCCTTGCCGCCTGTGGGGCTCAGGATGCTGCTGGAGACAGGCCATTTCCCGTGGGCTTCTACCTCTCCACACCCCCGGCCCCCCCAGGGGACCTTCCTGTTGTCACCCCATCTCCAGGCCTGAGCCGGGCAAAGGAGAGCTGCCAGGCAGCACAGATGCCCTGCAGCCTGGGCCGGGGGCGGGGCACCATTGTGACCTCTGATGCCCAGCTGTGGGGGTGAGCCTGGACTCCAGGGGTTCGCAGGCTGTTGGGGCTCCAGTCCTGCAGCCGAGAGGCTGAGCCTGACACTGACTCGAAGAGAGTCGTGTTGTATAAAGTCGGGGTGAAAGGGCCCTGGGTCAGGGGCCAGGGAGTAGGGCGGAGCCGCCCTAGATGTTCTGTGCCGAGACAGCCCCTCTGAGGAGGCGACGTTTGCTCAGGGGTGGGATGGTGTGAGAGAACACGCTCTGTAGGGAAAGCCAGCTAGGCAGACCAAGTGTGCAGGCGGGGAGGGAGCTCAGGCCTCGGGGCTCGGGGGCTGCCTAAGGAGCGCCGTGTGCCCCATGCTGTGGCCTGGGCTGTGGCCTGGGGGAGGCGGTGAGTGGAGGTCAGTGAGGCGGCAGGCCCACCCAGGGATGGGCTTTCCTTCAAAGTGGGAGGGTTTTGGGCGGGCACGCGAGTGGCCAGACTCATGGACTCACGTTTTAAGTGGTGGTCCGGCCTCAGTGTGTCCGTTCTGTTCCCTGTGTTCACATGTGCATGCATGCGGAGCTGGACCACTGAGCGCAGAACAGGTCAGATGCCAGGGGGTGGAGATGGGAAGGGGTGTCAGCGTAGAAGGGAGTCACCGGGCCTTGCAGGCCCTCAGCTGCGGGCGCAGGCTGGGCCTCTGGGCTCCCGAGGGCAGACCTGGAAGCACAGAAGTGCGTGGAAGTGGCACGGAGGGAGATTCCTGCTCAGCTCTGAAGGGCCCGCAGGCACTTCGGCTGGAACGGGTCCCTGCATGAGTGGTGAGGTGCATGGTGCTCCCAGAGGAGGCAGCAGCGGCCAGAGCCCCTGTCAGGGGCACCACGGGGGCGCTCCCGCCTCCTCATCTAGAGTCTCTGGTTAAGGCACCTTCTTCCAGGGAATGTGGGTGCGTTTGGGCAGAAACTCACTTTGTCCCAGTGATGGGTGTTTGGACCCCGAGGCAGATATGGGGAGATGTTCTGGGGCCTGGGGCCCAGCGCAGGCCCCTCCGAACTGACCCCGCAGGTGGCTGCCGTCTGCCGGCACCTAGTGAGGACCTGGCCGTGTCTGGGGTGCTGGGTGGCAAGACGCCTCTCCAGGGTCTGCTGCCACAGGCTGCCCAGTGGGACCTGCCGTCTGGGACAGAGCTTTGCCAGCCCTCAGGCTTTTATGGAGGTTCTGGGACAGGGCCTGGGGGGTGGGGCAGGGTGGAAGGGGCCGAGACCCACTGGGGCTTCCCTCTTAGAAAGTGCCAACTGAGATTGCCAGTTGCTGGAGACTGGAAGCATTGGGCTGGGTCAGGGACAGACTCTGGGCACCTGCTGTCTGTCTCCTCCCAGATGTGCTGGCAGCTGTGGCCACGGGCTCATGTGCAGGCCAGGCAGCAGGAAAGAGTCTCCGCCTCAGGCGTTGGTGGGCCTGGGTTCAGCCTCCAGCAGCGCAACTGAGCAGGGGCGAATTCTCTCAGAGTCCTTACCTGTAAAATATGGATGATAGTATCTCCTTGGAAAGTCATTAGGAGTAAATTAGGTGAAGTAACGGGGCAGGCACCATCCCAGGTCAGCCGCAGCAGCCCCGAGGTGAGGGTCACAGGCATTCTCCTGGGAGGGGACCTTGGGGCTCAGCGAGGGAGCCGCGCAGGTTCTTTAATGAGCAGGTCACCGGGCGGGCGGCGGGCCGACCCCACAGCCCTGCGGGTTCTGTGCAGAACAGGTCTCAGTGTCGGGCAGGGACTGTCCTGCCCCCGCCACGTCCCAGCGCCTGGCACGCTGTGGGCAGGGGCCGTGGTCGCTGAGCTGAATCCAGCGAGCACTTGGAGGTCTCGGCAGAAGGGGGCCGGAAGCAGGAGGGCCTGGGCAGAGACCCTCCCTGCCCCCTAGCTGCCATCCTGCGGGAGAGGCTGGTCCCTTCCTGGCGGGAGCCCATATTTCTGGGCCGAGGATCACAGAAGCAGCCACCACGAAGCTGCAGGGGCTTGAGGCGAGTGAGTCCAGCCCGTGTTCCCACAGGGAGGCAGTGGAGTGTGGTGGCAGGCAGGGCCAGTGTGAGGGTTCAAACCCCGGCTTGGCCACGTATCTCTGGGCCCAGTACTTCAACTTCTCTGGACTCCAGTTCCCTCACTATAACGTGGCACATGATAGCATGTGTCTGTGTGTGCCAGGCTTCTGCCCGGAACCAAATAGGTTAGTGCATATGCAGTGCTCAGAGCAGCCTGGGCTATATAGTAAGGGCTCAGTAAGATAAGCTGCTGTTGTATGTAGTTATTGTTGCGGTTACCAGATGGGAAACTTGGGGTGTGGGAAGGAGGAGTGTCTAGACCCTCCTTCAGGCTCTCACAGCCCCCGTTCTCTTCCCAGCACTCCCAGAGGTGTGACTGTGCTGTCTGTGCAGCTGCACTGAGTCCGTCCCTCCCCCTGGACTCAGCTCCCCAAGGGCAGGGATTTGCCTGACTTTTTTATTTTTTGCTCACTGGGGCCCCCTGGTGCCTACATGGTGCGGGGAGCTCAGTGAGTGCTGAGCCAGTAATACGTTTTGAATGAATGAGTGCCGGGGTGGGAGGCCCTTATCAGCCCAGCCCTTGCCAGGGGCCAGAAGCCCTCATTTTGCAGGTGGAGATGGGGCTTCCATGGCAACATTCCCTGAAATGGAGCCCCATGGTGCAACACCACCCTGAGTGTGCCTGCGTGTGGCCCTTCCTGAGGATGCCGACAGGAGCTGGGTCAGAGTGGGGGCTGCCCGTGGCCAAGGGTGGCCGGGGGCAGCCAGGAGTCGGAGAAGGCCCTGCAGTCTGGGTGCTCAGCAGCAGGCTCAGCCCTAGGCCCCACTGGCGGAAGTGCTGGGTCAGTGGGGTGGGCAGGGAGAGGCAAACTCCAGGAGGGGCTGACCGCCAGCCTGCCCTAGCTGCCATGTGACCTGTCCATTTCCCAGTTTCCTCACCTGGACCAGACCAGCGGTTTTCAAACTCTTTCTTTAAAAGCAGGTGTTTTCCCAACAGAATACTGTAAAGAAACTCGTTTGTGAGAATCAGGTAAACGCAGACCGCTGCTGTGGTTCACCCATTCATTCACTGATCGTTCCGGCTCATCTGCAGAGCCTGTGAAATGAGGGCTTTAGTGCTAGCTGCTGCCCTAAGTCCCGGGCCTGTGGCAGTGAGCGAGGCAGACGGAAACAACAACAACAACAAAACAAATGAACAGCCGTGCCCCTGTGGGCTTGGCATTCCAGTGGAAGGCAGAGGATCAAGAGGACACGTGAATGACATGTATAGTATTCTAAGTGGTGATAAGTGGGAACAGCCTGTGCAAGGGCCCTGAGGTGGGTCCTGCCTGGTGTGCTGGGAGGGACAGCATGGAGGCTGGAGCGGCTGGAGCAGAGCGAGCAGGGCAGGCAGTGGGGTGCGGGCTCAGGAGGCTGCAGGGGAACGTGGGCTGGGGCCTGGTGAGCCGTGGCAGGACCTTGGCTTTCACCCTGGCTGAGATGGAAGGCTCCTGAAAAGAGGAAGGACTGGATCTACCTGGGGGTTCAGTCAGGTTGCTCGGGCTGCCAGGTGAGCAGCGGACTGTGCCTGTGTGGTGGGTGGGTGGTACTTGTGGGGGTGGAGACCAGCCTGCTGCCAGGCCCAGGGTGGTAGCAGCAGAGGAGGAGCCGTGGTGGGTTCTGGTTCTGTTTCTAAGGTGGAGCCCCCAGTAGCTGCTGATGAATCCGGTTTGGGAGAGGAGAGGAGTCATGGTTGTGTCAGACATTGGTCCGGCTGGGAAGGACTCGGGCAGCATCTGGGGGTCCGGGGCTCAGTCAGCTCTGGGTCTTGGGAGTTTGAGATGCCCGTTTGCTGACCACAGAGAGCAGGCAGCGGGTGGGAGCCCGAGTTCAGGGGCATGTCATCCGCTGTGGGTGGCCCAGGAGTGAGTGGAGAGAGAGATGGGCTGGGGGACGCACCCTGGGGTCATCAGGGTCTGTCAGGGGAAGGAGGCGGGACCATCAAGGAGGCTGAGGAGGGGCTGCCTGGGAGGAAGGAGGGTACTGGGAGAGGGGGGCTGGGCTGCCAAGTGGGGGGCCTGCGTGGTTGTCGAGTGCTGCGTCAGGGAGGGGTGTCAAGTGAGTGGAGGACTGGCTGGAAGGCTTGGGGCCAGGACCCCCCCACAAGCCACAGCCTGGCATTCGGTCCTGGGGGTCACCTGGCCTTGCCTGCTTGACTGAGCCTTCCTTCCAGGCCGGTTTTGCCTTAGTTCCCGCCCAGGACTCAGGCCCCTCCCCAGCAAAAGCCCCAGAGTTCTAGTGGGGCCTTCCTCCTGCCAGCCCGGCTGTGGCTCAGCCTGGGTGTGATGTCAGTTACCTGGAGGGATGGTGCTGTGACTTTTATCGGGTCGAGTTCAGTAGTGTTAATGCATCCGCTGTACTGCCACAGAGTCGGCAGTACACACATTAACTTAACTTGGGGGTGCGCTAGGCAGACTGTGGGGCATTTCCTCTCGGCCTGGCCATGCCCTGTTGCTAGCCCTCGGTGTGTGCCAATGGTCAGCAGGACACCGGTGTCACACAGACACCCCAGGGCACCCTCTCTCTGGGGTGGTCCCAGTGCTGTAGCCTGTGGGTGGGTTGGCCAGTTTCGTGGAAGAGGCTTTTGGATGTCACTCCCACAGTGCGGAAGCCCCTCCCTCTGTCCTCGCTTTGTGGGTCCAGTGGGGTGGGGATCATTAAGCCCCCATTAAACAGGATGTGGAAACTGAGGCGCAGAGATATGAAGCAGCATGCTCAAGGGATGGGGAAAGGCTGGTCATGGACCCCTGGCTGCCTGCCAGGCACCGGGTGGGCTGGGCAATGTGCCCGAGGCAGCAGTGAATGGGGAGCGGGTCAGAGTCAGGTGGGCTTTGGGGGAGAGCGTGCAGGTGCTGGAGTCAGCGCACCCTGGGTCCAGCTCCCTTTTTGCCACTTACTGTGTGCTTTTTGTTTCTGCATTTTCTTGGGCCTCAGTTTTTTCATCTGAGAAATGAAGGTAGTAAGTAGTGTTCACTGCCCAGGGTTATTGGAGAAGGGTGGATGAGATAATCCCTGGGAAGAGCTGGTGAAACCCGGGCTGCGGTCCTCGTGTCAGCACTCACACCTGAGCAGCCTCCTGCCTGATGCCACCTGCCTGGTCACCAAGGTGTCCGGCCCGGCCCAGCCAGTTACCTGTCCCCAGTGCCTGCCCAGCTGCATCCTCAGCTTGGCCCCCTGGCACTGCAGCCATCAGGGCTGGTCCCGAGCCCCTGGTGCCCTGCACAGGGGAGCGGCCCAGCACTGCCAGTTCCCTGAGCATGGACGGACCCCAGCTGTGCACAGGTTACGGCGTGGTGATGCCCAGAGGAAAGGGGGTGGGGGAGGTAGAAGAGGGAAAAGGGGGGATGAGTGGTGATGGCAGGAGACATGACTTGGGGTGATGAACACACAACACAATATACAGATGATGTGTTATAGAATCATATACCCGAACCTGTATAATTTTATTACCCAATGCCACCCCAATAAACTCAAAGAAGACAAAAAGCCCAGATTTGCCACCAGGTGGGCCCGGGTGTCGCTCCTGACGCCAGTGCGGTGATGGGTGTGCTCCTCAGCTTTCTGAACCGCGCCTCCTCCTGGGTGAACTGGGATGGGGTTCCCCGCCTCGGGGCTGGGGATTGGCGCAGGGGAGGCTGGGTTCGCTGACTGCTGTACCTGGTATGTGGGCAGAGGTGGAACACTGGTTGTTCCCCTCTTTCCAAGCCTCTGTGACATTCACTCCCGCATGTGAGCCCCACAGTGGGGAGGACAGAGCCCAGAGTCTCACCATCTGCACCCACTCGGCCGATGAGATGGGGGCCCACGGGAGAGGTGACTCGCCCACAGTCACAGAGCCAGGCAGCAGGTGCAGCAGCCTGCCTCTCACCTCTGAAACCAGGGCTTTGGGCCCTTCCTGGACGAGGGGCACAGCGCTGTGGGCCCCTGGGGCTCCCCCAGGTCCCTGCCCTCCTCCGCGGGCCTCCGCCCCACCCCCCGCCCCGTGCCTGGCCTCCCCCACATGTATCATCCTTGACAAGGTGATGGAGTCAGCATGTAAAACCTACAAAAATGAGTATAATTTATTGATCTACATTTTGCCAATGATGTAGGACAAGTGCTGACTTGAGGGTTTCACTTGCTCTCAGCTGGCGCTCACCTGCGGTCGTTTCTCTGAGTGGGTCGGAGCCCTGCTTTGCCAGCCGGCCCAGGCTCTCCGCGCCACACCCTCTTCTCCAGCCTCATCGGCCAGCTCCCCTTTTCTTCCGGGGCACCTAAGAAAACATCGTGTTTAAAAGGGTGAGACAAGTGACCGAATAAAGTGCTTTCTGGGGAAATACTTGTTCAAAGGCCTGTTGCCTGCATCTGGCTGGTTCTCTCCAGGAACACATAATTCAGAACAGGCCCGGAGATTAGTCCAAGTGTCCACTTGCTCTCCTGATCAGTGGTGGGGCAGGCCCGGGGAGGTGAGGGACACTGGAGGGACCCCTCACCTCCAGCCTTGGGGAGGGAGGAAGGAGCCACGAGAGCTCCTTCCGTGTGCCAGGCGCTGCCGTGGGGCGGCCCCCTTCCCGCAGAGCCGTGCCTGTGGCTGCCCCTGGGGAGTGTCGGGCCACGTGGGAGTCGGAACTGCCACTGACAGCTCTGCAGCCTCAGCAGGGCCCCAGGCTCTGAGCCTCACCTGCCCGCGATGTTCACGGCACGGTGGAGATCGTCCTCAAGCCGGCTGTGTGGAAGGACGGTGGCGGCCCCTTGGTTCATGGCGCGCCTGCCCTGTGCCCAGTGCCCCAGGGCACAGCCGTGAGAAGTAAGACGCTCCCTGGATTCATGGAGCTGGTGCTTCAGGGGAGGTGGGTGGTGAGGAAGTAAGTGAGTAAATGCAGAGCATGTTAGAAAGTGACCGTTGTGTGGGGGGTCAAAGCAGGCTGTGGTGGGGATGGGCACGGGGGAGGGGACAGGGCTGCTGTTAGGTCAGCTGGCTGGTAGAGGGGAGGCCCCCTGAGAGGGTGACGCTGGAGTGGTCTTGAAGGGAGGGAAGCGAGGGAACGAGCTGCATGCCCATCTGGGTGGAGGAGCACTCTGGCACAGGGAACTGCCAGGGCAAAGGCCCCGAGGCAGAGCGTGCCTGGCATGTCCATTGCACAGCCAGGGGGCCAGTGTGGCTGGAGCCACGACGGCGTGGCCGAGACAGCAGTGGCTGCAGATGAGGTCGGAGGAAATGTGTGCAGAGACGCTCTGGTCAAACGCCAGGCGTTGCTCTTCATTGACAGCTCGCCCTACACTGAGCCGAAAAGGGCATTTTATTAGCACCTGGCTGGGCTCCTGAAGGAAGGCTGGCACGTGAGTTTTGCTGGAAGAAGGGAGGCCTGTTCTCTTTTCCGTCCCTGCCCACCAAAGTGCCCCAGTTCTGCTGGCTGCAGGGCGGTGCGAGCCCTTCCACAGCTGTTTCCCCTCACGACGTCAGGGGAGCAAAGAGGCCACTTGTGACTCTGGGGCCGTGCTGTGGTGTGGGATGGGTGTGGGCCTGGCAAGGGGCCCGGACCTGGCCAGTGGGGCACTGCTGACCACGGAGGTGCCCACCCATGCTGGCTGTGCCTGTGGCTTTAGGGAGAGGAGTCAGTGGCCATGAGCCCCCTCCTGCAGCCGTGGGTGGAGTTGGTGATCCTAATTAAAAGCTTGGGTCCAAAAGGCTTGATGAGAGAACGTCTAATTAAATCAATTTCATCTCATCTGGGAGACAGAGGTTTGCATGTGATCTTTGGTGTTGGAGACAGATGGGCCACGTCAGCCCTCGGGGTGACAGCCGGGAGTGGGGGTGGGCCGAGTACAGGGGGAGTGGGGCTGGCCGTTCCGCCACCGCCGCTGCCCGGAGGACCCTGCCCCGCAGGAGGTGTGGGCGGCCCTTCTCATCACTGAAGGCTGCCGCTCCCACCCTCAGAGTCTGCGTGTGCGTGTGCATGCACATGTGTGTGGCTCACTTGTGTGAGGGGAGACAGGTTTTACGTGACAGTTAGTGGCATGGGCTGTGGGCTAGTTCTGCGTTCACATCCTGGCTCAGCCACTCGCCGGCTGGTGACCTTGGACAAATCACCGCACCTCTCTGTGCCTCAGTTGGGGGACGATGGGGAGACTGAGAGGGCCTGCTTTACGTGGTTACTCTCAGACTGAAGGTGTTAAGGCACATGAATCTTCTTAGGTCAGTTCTTACACATAGGGAGCACTCAGGGTGAGTGCTCACAGTGCTAATGCCCTCTGTGTGTGTGCGCGTGTCTGTCTGGGTGGATTTGATTCCACTCTCGGGCCTCCTGGCCTGTGGTGAGTGTGAGCCTGACACGTCCAGGCGTGCGAGGCAGAGAGGAGCCGCCCAGGCTCTCCGGGAGCAAGAGCCCTGTGCCACCGCATCTGCCGCGTCGGCGAGGAGACGAGGAGACGCTGCAGGAACGAGCCGCCCCCAGGTCGGTGGCTGGAAGTGCACACGTGCAGTACCTGCTAAGGTGCGAGGCTAGGCACCCTGCCTGTCTGCTCAGGGACCGGGCTGGTTGGCCACAGGGCTGCTCTCAGTCACAGAGGGAACGTGAGCCTGCAGGGGCACACAGCCACAGTGCAATGCTCTGGCCTGAAGTGATGGTCTTTCCTGTTCCCAGCTCATTGGCCAGAACGTGTCACATGGCCCCAGCCTACTGGGAGCAGGGAGTCAGATTTTGCCTCATGGGAAGGGCAGAGAGCGGGGTTGTCTAAGGGCCAGCACCCACTGCTGGTTCTGCGCATACTCCTTCCTTGTCTGTTTTTTTCCCTACAGCGTGGGCTCCCTGACGGCAGGGGTTTCTCTCCGTGTGTGTGCCCCAGTGCTGAGGACTGTGTAGGGCGCCCGGCAGGTGCTCAGTAAGCCATCACTGAGGGAGTGGATTCATGAGGGAACCAGCGGTCTCTGAGGAGTGCCGGTGGGGGGAGGAAGGCTGGGGCCATGGGAGCAGCCGAGGCAAAGGGACTACATGGGCCTCATGGGCAAACTTCACTGTCTTTTGAGAACCTTTGCCCTGCAAAGACTCTCATGTCCACCTCCCAGTTCCAATGGGAAAATGCTGCAGGCCACAGTGTGACAGCAAGGGACCTGTGTGACAGGGCAGAGGGCGCCAGGGCCACCCAGCGCCCAGGCCTGGGGAGGGGCAGAGCCTGGAAGGCTGCGTGCCCTGGGCGGGGAGTCAGGCAGGCTAGCCGGGGCCTGGCCGGCAGTCGGTGGCCCTGGGGCACAGGTCTGCAGCCCCGGGCCAGGCCCCTAAGTGCGGGATACCCGTCTGGGAGTCGGTGGCCAGTCTGTGTCCGCAGAACAGAGTAATGTGATCTGACTGATGACGGCGTCCTGAAGTGAGTAGCCCAGGCCAGCCTGGCCCGAATTCCCAGGGGGTCTGTGGGGAAGTGGCCAGCAGCCCCCAAATGGCTCAGCGGGCGTGGGGAAGGCCCCCAGCATGTGGCCCTGGAGGAGGAAGTGGGGCAGGTGGCAGACTGTTCTATCTGGGCTCTATCCTAGCCCTTCCAAAGGCCACCCTGACCCCAGCCCAGTGCCTTGTCCAGGGCGCCCTCCACTGCTTTCCAAGCTTTGGAATTCCCTTCTCTGTTCCTGGATAATTGTGGGGGCACCCCCATGGGCTGTGGGTATCTGAGGCTTCCTGAGGACTGTCTTAAGCTGTGGGGCACTCCTGCCATCTGCCCTTGGACCTGTCACAGCGGGCTTGTTCAGGGTTGACTCCCTCCTCGGTGCTGGGCTGTTGGACTCTCCCTGTAGCTCCCCTGCAAGGCCCCAGGAATCCCTGGTTGCCCCAAGCCTAGCTCTTCAGCTTGGAGGCGTTCCGCTCTGAGGACCTCCTTTTTCAGCCCCACCCCCAGGCTAGTTCTCTGAAGGTGGGTTATTTACATCCTGTTCTCGGCACCTGGTAGACAGGAGGGTGTGTGCCCAGTTCTTAGTGAGACACCCTCTCTTCACCCACCCCCCACCGGCAACACCTCTTGCCCCCCTGGGCACTGTGTCTCGCAGCAGAGACCCCCTGCTTAGGTGGGCAAGAGGTGTCAGGGGTGGGGGACGGTGCCCCTCAGCCCTGACCATGCAGGCTGGGCTTTTGGAAGCTGGGCTTCTCTCTAACCCACACACTCCTGCCTGCATAGCTTCCATGTACCTAAAAGCCTTCCTTTTTTAAAAATATTTTATTTGTTTATTTTTAGAGAGGGGAAGGGAGGGAGAAAGAGAAGGAGAGAAACATCAATATGTGGCTGCCTTTCATGAGCTCCTGCTGGTCCCCACAACCCAGGCATGTGCCCTCACTGGGAATTGAACCGGCAACCTTTTGGTTCAAAGGCCAGCATACAATCCATTGAGCTACACCAGCCAGGGCAGCCTGGCTGCCTTTTATCTGTGAACAGCCAATGCTGAGAGCCCGGCACGCATTCAGCCAGGGTCAGAGAGGCCAGGAGCAGGCAGCCAAGCTCCAGGGTCTGCACAGCCCCACGCAGGGTCCCTGCTCCCTGGGTGAGGGGATACAAGAGCGTAGCTGGGGTCCTGCAGTTCGTGTGGGCCCTGGCCGGGACTGGGCTGACGGCGGAGGTGGCCACAGGATCCCAGCCTCACTCTGGCTGCCTGGCCTGGCCTGTGGTAGAACAGAAGGAGCAGAGTCAGCTGGGTCGGTGAGCCGGCCCTGAAGCCTGGACTTGGGTGGTGAACAGGGAGGCAGACCACCCTATGTGCCTTGTTCCTGGTACTGCCTGGTTCTCACACTTAGTGGGTGTTCCCATCTTTCTGGGCCTGCTTCCCTCAATCTGTAAAATGGGCCCAAGGGCCAGAGCCTTGCCTCCCTCTCAGTAATGATCTCTAGCATTTGCGGAGGGCCCCATGCTTTAAGCACTGCATGTGCTCACTAACACGGCCCTCTCTTTGTTCCTGTGACTCCTTTAGAGGTCAGGGAACTGCGGCCCAGGAGGCCTCTGGCTCCTCTGAGGTCGCACGGGATGGCAAAGCTGGGCTGCATGGTCCTGGGAAGGCTGGCTCTAGAATGTGCTGGAAGCTTACCTGCTGTGCCAGCATTAGGGAGGGGAAGGGAGGGGAAGGGCGGGGAAGGGAATGGAAGGGGAGGTGTTTTCAATCACTGAGCTCACAACAAGTGGCTTGGGGTTTCTGTCCCGTGGCCCTGGGGTATCCACGGTGGAGGCCGTCCATATCCAGCCACTTGGCTTGGGGTGCCCGGCCTTGCGCAGGTCGGGGTGGGGCTCCTGCCCGAGTGTTCTGAAGAGCCGTGAACAAGTGCTGGCCCTGGGAGACTGCGCCCTGAGTGGGCTCTGAGCGCTGGGCAGGCTGGCCCCCTCCCAGCCCCCTCCTCTTCTGGGTGGTGGGGGTGTGGGCTGGCTGCCCTCGGGGCCTCAGACCTCTCTGGCCCGGGAGCTGGTGACCCTGAGCCCGAGCCGTGGGCCCTGTGGGCGCGGCCAACGTCACCACACCTGGGTGGGTGTGTCAGCCGGGCAGCCCAGAAGAGAGCCAGGCCTGAACACATGTGCATGTGTGGACACAATGCATGTATACACTTACACACGTGTGCCCGTGCACACGGGCCTTTGCACTGGCTGCTCCCTCTGCATGAAATGCCCTCCCTCAGATACCCACGTGGCTTCCCCCTTTGTCTCCTGGCGTCTCGACTCAGAAGTCACCTTGTTAGAGGGGGTGTCCTTGGCCCTTCTGTGTGATGGCGCCCTGTTCCTCCCCTTCCTTCTGTTTCCTCCCGGGCCCTCTGCGCCATAGCAGCTCCAAGTCACCTTTCCGCCGCTGTCTCAGTCCAGACTGGGCACCCAACAAGGGCAGCGGTCACTGTTCACCCCAGGACTCGGCACCACACCTGGTAAGCGGTCGTGCTCGGTGACTTTTTGGGAAGAGTAAATGAGTGTGCTGCATACTCATGTGCCCAGGGCACATGCCCCTGTGTGTGCGTGTGTGTGCATGTTTGTGCTACACACACACGTGCACTTGGCATTCACTTTCATTGTTGCTCAAGCCTGGAGGCAGCTTTCGTCTTTCCACACATGGCATGAACCTGCTTACCTCTGAAGGAGTGGGCACTCTCCCCCTTCAGTCTCTCAGCCCTTCCACAGTGAGGCTCCACTGGGGCCAGCTGCAGACACACTGTGTGTCACTCAGGGAGTTCCACGTGCCCCTCCCCAGGGCGTCCCCCACAATGCAGTAGGGGTCACTAATTTTGGGACTGGGGTCAATCCAGTTCCCCTCCTCTGCTCCCCACAAACCCCACGTGGCCTTGCCCAGCACAGTGGGGTGCCTAGAAGGCTTGTTGAATTGGCAAGCAGACCAAGCATCCCCTCCGAGGGCACCTGAGGGGATGTGCCTGGTGCCCTCGGAGCAGCCTGACTCCATGCTGTGGGCGGTCTGAGCAGACTCTGTGGAGGATGAAGGCAGAGGGAGGGCTGCCTGGAGGAGGTGAAGTTTGAGCTGGGGTTTGCCTCACAGGGAAGAGTGGATGTGAGGAGATGAGGTCACAGGCTCTGTGGACAGGGAAGAAAGAGAAAGACAGATGGACGGACCTAGAGCAGGACCCGTGTGGCTGGCCGAGCACTGCTGGAATCTGGGTGCTTGCTGGTTCTCGCCCTCCGAGGATGTGGCAGGAGGCGCCGTGTCCCCAGCACCTAGAGCCCAGCAGGTGCTTAAAGTGTTGTGGCGGTGGGGAGGCGAGAGAGAGGACTTGGTGGCGGGTGGGCAGGCTGCCTCCCCCCTCCCTCCCTCTCACGCTGCTGCTGTGGGAGGAGAGGAGCGTCCCTGAGGAGAATGTTAATCCAGACCCTTCTCCGCCCCTCCACCCCCCTCCACTGTTGCTGGGCTGTGGAGATAGTGAGAGCTGAGGGGGACATCAGAGGCCCACTCGGGCCAGGCTGTTGCAGTCACCCTGCCCATGGTGTCCCTGGGCAGCCCCTGGCTCTCTCCCACCCCACGCCGGGCTGGGGTGGGGCGGGGGAGGGGCGGAGTGTCTCGGAGCGGGAGGGGCGTGACTGCAGACCTTCTCAAGCACAGCAGACATCTGGACTGCAGAGCCAGCGCTGAGAGCTGGAGGCGGGAGGGGTGGGCGCAGGGGAGAGTCCCGGGGTAAAAAAAAGTCAGGGGCAAGGGGAGAGGGCTGCCAGGAGGAAGACGGGACAACAGCTCCCGAGGCTCTGCCCCGAGGGCTTCTCATGCTCAAGGCCTTCACAGGGATCGGAAGTTCCCATGTGGCAGCGAGGAGAGGGAGGCCCAGAGAGGTGCAGTGGCTCCCAGAGGTTTCCCAGCGGGTGGTGGCTGAGTTGTGTAGTTCCAGGTCTCTGCCTGAAACCGCCCCCAGGGAGCTCGGCTGGAGCTGAGAGATCTGGCAGAGGGGACACATGGAAGGGTGCTGGGGCCCCTGGGCCCTGCTACCCTTTGGGGAGTGGGGGTGGGATGGGGAGTGGACGGCTGTGGATCTGATGCTGCAGGCAGCCTGGCTCCCCGGAAGGGCTCTGTGTCCCAACAACTGGACGGCATCGGTTCATCCGCTGACCCCGCCGGGTGGAGTGCCTGAGTGGGAGTGGGGGCGGGAGGCTGTGTGGAAGGAGGGAGGAGGGGAGAGTGGGAAGTGCTTCTCCAGCCTGCTCTGCCACCAGCCCCGACGCCTCCCGGGGCTTCCTTTGATTCTGGGCTGTGTTGGGAGAGAATGGCAGAAGTAGGAGCCGGTCTTCTAATTAGCAGGAGGCTGGGTTCCTGGGTGTGTGATTAGGGCCAGTGGCGGGTTGGGTGGGGGGGGCCGAGGCGAGCTACCGAACAAAGGGACAGACCTGCTGTCTCCGCCCGGCCAGTCGGAAGGCTGCCCCGAGGTCCGCAGCAACCTCTGCCACCTTCTCCAGCCCCAGCTCTGGCCTCCGTCTGGGACTTCTGTCCAGAGCAATGAGTTGGAGGCAATGTTAATTTTGTTCTGTTTTATTGACAAATTAAAAAACAAGGGCATTTCAGACACGTGGAAAAGCACAACAAACGGCCGGAGTGCTGCTAAGCGTGCCACGCACAGGCGCCAGCTCCGGCCGGGCTGCCCCCTCACCCCCACTCTCCCACCCGGGTCCTCTGAAGGGCGCCCCTTCATTGGGTCGCCTCATTGGGTCGCTTCATCCCCAGCCGGTTCGGAGCGTGTCTCTAAGACAGTGGGTCTCAGCGGCACAGTGCTGTCCCCAGGGGAAATTTGACAACGTCTAGAGATGTTTTTGGTTGTCACAGCTGGAGGGGGGGGTGTGCCATGGTGTCTAGTGGGTAGGGGATGCTGCTAACCCTCCCACAATGCACAGGACAGCCCCCAACAAAGAGCGGTCTCCCCAAAGCACGTATTAATAGTGCCGAGGCTAAGGAACGCTGCTCTAGACACAGGGGCTCTCAACAACCAGCTAACTGCAACTATAATGTCATTACCAGACCTCAAAACCAGTAATATTTTTTAAATGAACCATCAACGAGACAATCAGAGCCTACATTTTAGAGGGTGCCATCTCAGGCAGGAAAAGATGCTCACCAAGATTCAAATGTGGTTTGTGTTCTAAACAGGAGCTATGTTCGTGTGGAGCTGCACACAAAAGGTGCAGAAGGTACCAGGTGAAAGGCCCCTGCCCAACCCCGCCCAGCACCCGGGTCCCTCCCCAGAGTTTACAGCTGAGCGTGCACGGCCCTCATGCAGTGAATGCGTCTGCACCCTGCCTCTCTACTGCGTTGTGTTTACGCTGGGCCCCAGAGAGCGGTCCAGAGCTGCCGTGGAAGGCCGTGTGTGGAAGGCCGTGTGTGGAAGGCTGTGTGTGGAAGGCTGTGCACGCCCCTTTTTGCAGCTGCAGGGCGTTCCTCACGTGGCCAGAGCTTCTTTCACCAGGTGGTTCCCACAGTGTCACTGCTGCAGCGGGCGCTGCAGTGAATGACGTAGAACAGCGGTCCCCAGCCTTTTGGCTCCAGGACTGGTTCACTGTCTCACTCGCCTGCTCCCTGCCTCCTGCTGTGTGGCCCGGGGGTCGGGGACCCCTGACACAGAGCATACCGTTCCACAAAGACCACAGGACTGCCAGGAGAGGGTGGCTCAGGAGATCCGGAACACCGGTCATCTGTTTCTCCCTCCCCCGGCCTCCCAGGGACTTGGTCCTTTCCCAGCGAGGGGCCTGCTGGGGCACTGCAGGGGCTGAGCGGGGCCCTGCCCTTTTTGTAAGAGGGGTCCTCAGTGGAAGGCACACCCCAACTCTCCTTGGGGATAGGGCGCAGCATAGGCTAGGTGGGCAACCACTTGTCCAGGGGACACCCCAGTCCTTTTGCCCCCAGGATGTTTTCCCGCCCTCAGTTTTCACAGGGATTGAAGCTCTGGCCACGAGTTTTTTGGGTCTGTTTTTGGCAAGATTGAATCTTAGTGATTCCTTAGGGATATAAGTTTTAGATTTGACATCAACACAGATCGGTATGCTGACCCCTGCACCCTGCCACCCTGGTCAGCTGAGGGCATGGCAGAGGGCATGCAGGAAGGGCACGTTTTGGTGTGCACAGAGGCGGTAATGGTGAGCACGGGGCACGGAGCATCCCCAGGGCCTGGGACAGTGGGAGGCCTGTGAGGAGCACTCTGGGGATGTGAGTGAAGGCCCGGCAGGAGGGAAGGTGCAGGAGGGTCCACGGGCCCTTCCAGGTCCTTCGGGGGTGGTGTCGTCAGCCACCGGAGGAAGGGGCGCTTAAGGGCCCTGCATCTCACCTTTCCCCAGGGATGGGCACGTGGGGGCTGTGGCCTGGAAAGTGCTCCACAGCTGGGGGAGCGGGGGCTGGGCAGCAGGCCTGGAGTCTGCTGCGGAGAGGCTGTGGGCCTGGTGGGCTCCTCCCCCTCTGGGTCCTGGGTCCCAGGCTATCACGAGAGGGACTTCCCGGAGGCCCCACCCACAATGGCCTCCTGGGGCGCCATCCATGGGAGGGTGGGGCCGGCGGGGCTGGAGCCTGGGCTCTGCCTCCTCTGAGCCCGGCAGGAGGAAGGAGCCGGGGCCAGGAGGGAGTTTTGCGGACAGGGCTCTGCTGGGTGCTGACCTAGGGGCTACCTGGGGGAAGGGGATGGACCAAGTGACCCCTCAGGGCTCCCTCTCATGACCCTCAGCCCACCGCACCCCCAGGCGGAACCATCTCACTCACCGGGGATTTTCCTCAGCTGGAATCTTCCCTCTGTTTCAGGGGTGTCCAACCTGTGGCCCAGGATGGCCAATACAAAATCATAAACTTAATGAGATCATAAACTTAAAACATTATGAGATTTTTTTCATGATTACGTGTTGCAATGTATTTAATGTGTGGCCCAAGACAATTCTTCTTCCTAGGTGACCCAGAGATGCCAAAAGGTTGGACACCCCTGGCCCAGAGGCCCTGGGGTGTGTATACACAAACGTGTATGTGTGCGTGTGTGTGAGGTTCCTGATGACTTTGTGGTGTGTACGTGTGTGCCGTTGGGGCACCACCAGCCACCTGACCCAGCCGAGGCTGCTGGGAGATTTCTGGAGGACGGTGAGGCCGACAAGACAGTCACTTCTCACTCTGACGCAGCCTCACTTGTGCTGGGTGCAGGGGGCCCGGGGCACAGGATCTGACTGGAGGTGGGAGGCATCGAGACCCCGGGCTGGAGCCGGGAGTGGGGCCGGCCAAGCCCCTGCCCAGCCTCTCTCTGGGCCTTGGTTTCCTCCGTGTTCCAGGGTCTCCCCAGCATCAGAGGAGGCCGCGCCCCTGGGGAGGGCTGGGCCATGGGATCGGAGGAAGGTCGGTGCGTAGGGGTGTGGTGCTGGCTGGGCAGGGTGGGGGTGCCAACCACCCCATTAGTGGCCCCTCTCACCCCCAGATCCCCCAGATCAGCTACGCCTCCACAGCCCCCGACCTGAGCGACAACAGCCGCTACGACTTCTTCTCCCGAGTGGTGCCCTCGGACACGTACCAGGCCCAGGCCATGGTGGACATCGTCCGCGCCCTCAAGTGGAACTACGTGTCCACGCTGGCCTCGGAGGGCAGCTACGGCGAGAGCGGCGTGGAGGCCTTCATCCAGAAGTCCCGAGAGGACGGTGAGTCAGGCGCCGTCTGCAGGGTCCTGCTCGGGGACGGGGGAGGTCACAGCACAACAGTGAGCACTGGCCGAGAGCCCTGCTCCGGTCCTGCTGGGGGCTCTGCCTGCCCTGGGCCGTGCCCCCTGTGGGCCTGGGTCCCCCCTCTGAGCACCGGGGACTGGGCTGTGGCCGGGCCAGGCAGCTGGGTGACTCCTGGGGGCGAGGGCTGCATGTGAAGGACTTCTGCAGGTGAGGCCGATGCAGGGGGATGGTCAGCATTCCTGCCGTGGGAGCTGGTGGAACAGCCGCTGTTCTCAGGCAGAGAGGAGGGGACAGGGTGGGGACGGAGGTGGCCTTGTCTAAGGGGCCTCGGGGCCAGCAGGTTCTTGGAAGGTTGGGAACTCGGGGTCCCTAAGACTGAATAGTCTGGTGGGGGTGGGAGGCAGGGACTGTGAGAGTCACATGTCACCTCTGTCTCTGTCTCGGCTCGGCTGGGGCTTCAGTGAAGTGGGTGCCCTGGGGGTGGGGTTTGAGGACTGCAGAAAAGCGGTGAGCTTCCTCGGGCTCCTCCCACTTCCACAGGCTGCCTCCCCCTGGTTAAGCTCCCTGCTTTTCCTTAATTGCTTCAGAAGCTCCAGTGATAAAGCTCTTGGCATTAGCAAGCGATAAGAGGGAAACAACAGGGTTTAACACCTGCGGGGGCTGAAACCCTGGGCCTCCGAGGGGGTCTGTTCCATTGGCCCAGCCGGGGGAGGGCAGCCTCCTCGGGGCTGTGGTGGTGGGCCCTGGGCGGGGGGGGGGGGGGGGGGGGGGGGGGGGGGGGGGGGCTCCCCCTGAGTTGGGTGAACCCTGCCTGGAGGGAGGGCTGATTGAGGGCAGTGGGGGGCCCCTCCTCCTCCTGGCAGACCCACCTTCCGGTAGGGAGGGCCCCCTCTGCCCCCTCTCCCGAGGTCTTTTCTCCGAATAGCTCCTGCAGCACACTCGGCTTGGGGGGTGGGGGGGCGCGGCGCCTGTGTGTTTATGTCCGTATAACCATGGACTCTAATTGCTTTTTCTAAGGACCAGTGTCTAGAGGCTGGTGTTGGTAACACCCTTTGGGCATAATCCCGCTATAAATCTTGGATAAGCCCCTTTAATTGTACAGCCAAAGCCACTTGGGTACCTGCGACCTGGTGGAGAGGGCAGCGGGCAAAAGTGGGGCAGCAGCTGATAGATGCCTGCGGCTCCGGGCCACTGCCCGCTCCAGCAGCTGGGCCCACAGAGGGACGAAGGGCTGGCCGGCCCCACTCCCACCTCCAGCCAGATGGGGGGCAGCTCCCCGAGACTCCTGGTGACTGTGTCACACCATGGTGTGGTGCGAAAGCCCCCTCCCTCTGGCTGTGCGCATCAGACTCTGGGCTGGCCCATGCCCCCTCCAAGTAAGCCCATTGCCTTTCTGTTCAAGGTGCAACCTCTGCAGGATTGGGTGACAAAGGTGCTGGATGGGGGCAGGGACAGAAAGTTCAGCATCTTAGATTTCAGCCCCTGCACTAAAGGACTTACAGCACCCCCAGTACCTTCTAGCCCTTCACGTGTGTCCAGAGAGTCAGAGTACCTGGCTTACCCTGTTGTCCTGGGTATTCTGCTTTGTCCCATGAGGTAGACACCCTGTTTTACAGGGAGGGCCTGAGGCACAGAGAGGCCAAGTAATAACTGAGAGCAGGTTACACACACATTATTTGTAGAGAAGGGATGTGAACCCTGGCAGTCTGGCTCCAGGACTAGGGGTGCTAACTGCTCTTGTATTCTTGCGACTCTAGCTTCTGTTGTTTCCCGCTGCGCTGACTGAGACCCTCGTGGACTGGTCCTATGCAGAGCATGTGCATGTGTGTGCGAGCGCGCGCGTGCGCGCACACACACACACACACACACACACACACACATGGTATTAAGAGCTGGGGAGGCAGGAGATATGTGTGAGGTCTGGGTACTGCATTTTATCTGAAACTAATTTTTCACAAGCACCTACTCAAGCATTGGGTAGTTAGAAAATAAATATAATTTATTTTCCTCAAGATTTTTAAGGACTTACAGAAAAGTAAGAGAACTAGCCGCTCTCCCAGAGCCCCCAGCTCAAGGGCACCCCTGCCCTGGCGCCAGCGCCCCCCAGCACCCTCCTGCCTGCTCCCCATCCCATGGTGAAGGCCAGGCCTCCCACGGCTGCACTTCCCACACCTCTAGACCCTCCTGCTGTCACCCGGCCTGCTAAATGAGTTTGATTTGGGGCGACCGTTGGTAGGTGAGTGAAAAGAAAAGGAGAGAGAAAGCCATGCTCCAGCTGGCCAAATAGAGATCAGAATTGAATGGCCAGTGGAAAGAGGCCGCTGTACCTTGTAGCCTAATCCCTGCGAAAGATTGAAGGTGCCTTTGGCTGTATGTTGTATTGATCTGTCCTCTGAGGTATAAATCAGTGAGCTGTTCAGAGGAGTGTCGGGGAGCGGGGAGGAGGGGGTGCGCCCACCAGACTCAAGGCGCACATCAGGGCCGTGGTGAGAGCTCAGCCAGCACGTCCCGGGCACCCGCTGTGTGGTGGGCTCCGGGACCTACAGGGAGCATAATTGTGCCCATTTTATAGATGGGTAAACGGGGGCCAGAGAGGGTATGTCACTCTCCCAAGGCTATACAAGTAGAACGTGGGAGAGCTGGGACTAGAACCCAGCTCTGGTGTCTAGGAGGGGAGCTCCTGGGTTGAGCCCAGCGTAGATTGAGACATTGGCATAGAGCTTCAAGATAGCAGGGGCCTCTCCACGGGGCCCCTGGGGGCTTGGTTCTGGTCCTCTCCAATGAGCAGTTCCGGCACCCTGGGCACATCTGGGCCCATTTTCCCAGGGTGGGGGACTAGATGGCCTTTCTGGGTGTGGCAAGAAGGGGCATGGGGGCCCAGGCCTGCCTTGGGGCCATCCTGTAGCCTCAGACGGTGGGGAGTTCCAAGGCCTCATCATCCTGTTGTATCCCTGCACCCCCGTTGATATTCCAGAGATGCCGAGGGGCAGCCTGTTGCTGGTCCGACCCCAGCTCCAGCTCCCGGGGCCGAGCCTCAGGACTGGTATTTGGATGGCCCCACCAGTGTGGCCCCATTGGCACAGGTGTGGACGGGGCCTGGCAGGGCCACAGCCTGGGCCCCGAGGCTGGGGTGCCCCCTTGTTCCGCTGGCTGTGTGACAGCTCCGCACGCAGCTGCTGTGCTGTGAACGGAGCCCTGGCCCCCTGGGGGCTCTGAGCGCGGTGGGGGGGGGGCAGAGCCCGGCCAGCTGGAGGGAGCTGTGCTGGCCCCTCTGGGTGCTTGTGTGTCTGGGAGACCAGGAGGAGAGGTGAGCCCTGGGGCACCCCTAGGACCCAGAAATGCTGAGGGGCTGACATTTAGAGTGCCCACCACCCTGCTTGCTGCCTCCCCCTCATCTTCTGACCGCATCTCCTTCCACGTCTTCTGTCCCTCAGCTCGGCCCCCACAGCCCCTCGCTGCTCCTGGGACGCTGCAGGCACAAGCCCGCCTCTGGCCCTCCGCACTGGCTGGCCCCTCTGTCTGGAAAGCTCTTTCCCTGGATATCTGTGTGGCCCACATCCTCAGTGCATTCAGGTGTCTTCCCAGGTGTCCACTCTGCAGAAAGGACCCTCTGACCTCTGTATCCCACACAGCCTCAACCCCAGCCTGTTACGCTTCATCTCCCTGTCCCTGCTCTGTTTCTTTAAAACACTTGACAAGTCAGTCTTCGTTTACAGTCCGCCAGGGCAGAGGTGTTTTTTTTTTTTTGTTTTGTTTTGTTTTGTTTTTAACTCTTTTGGTCTCTGCTGCATCCCTAGCCTCTAGCACAGTCCCTGACTGGCACATAGTAGTTGCTCAGTAAGTGTCTGTGGAGTGGATGATTGGTCACAACACCCAGGCCCCAGCCACTCACTCCTCTAGCCCTCCTCCCACCCTGGGCCTTTGCAGCTGCTCCCAGCCTGCAGAAGGGCAGGCGGAGGCTGGCAGAGTGTCGGCATCTGGGGTGAGGGCAGGCAGCCCTGGGTCCTCAGCCTCCTTCCCCACTGAGAGCCCTGCCATCTGCAAGCCTCTGTTGAGACACTGGGACAGAAATTCTTAGTTAATTAACTAGTTAATTTTTAGACAGGAGGGAGAAAGAGAGGCAGAGAAACATCAATGTGTGGTTGCCTGTCATGTGACCCCCTCCCCACTGGGGACCTGGCCCACAACCCAGGCATGTGCCCTGACAGGGAATCGAACCAGCAACCCTTTGGTTTGCAGGCTGGCACTCAATCCACTGAGTCACACCAGCCAGGGCATAAGCAACTACTCAACAGTGGGAGCAGGAGTCTGGAGGTAGGTGTGAACAAGGCAGAGGGGACCCTGGCGAGGCACCTGGCCTGCCCTAGTGGCTGTGGGACAGGGACCAATGGGAAATGGAGCTGGGCAGAGAGTCTTTTAGGCCAACCCTGTGTTTTTTAAAAGTTCCCTTTTTAAAAAAATAATTCTCATAAACATATCCATTCCTAAGGATATGTTTATGGTTCTAGAGAGAGTAAGGGAGAAAGAGACAGAGACAGGAAAACATGGATGTGAGAGACGTAGGTTGCTTCCCGTACATGCCCTGACCGGGGGTCAAACCTGCAATCTTTTGGTGCACGGGATGGCACTCCAACCAACTGAGCCCCCTGACCAGTGCCCAACCCTGTACTTTAAAATCTGCTGGCACTTTGGGTTGTGCCTGCTTGCCCAAGAGATTATATGAGCACACGCCATCTCCCCTGCTGCACCCAACCTGCTCAGGGCCAGGCGTCGTCCTCTCTGCCAGGTGAGGACAGGCCCCTCACCGCAGGCTTCCCTGAGCTACTCCCCAGGCGGAGTTGCTCACTTGGGTGGGGAGGATCTTCCCCAGGGCTCACCGCCTGGGAGCTCAGTGCCCAAGAACTCTTCCTCTGTCCCTTGCACTTGACTCTGGGCTCCTTGGGGCCGGGGAGGGACAGGACCTCACAGCTCCGTGCACCTCAGCCTCGCCACTGACAGCCCACCCAGGCCACAGGAGGTGTTTGTAGAATGAACAAACAAGGGATCAGATGCCCCACCCTGTGCCCTGGGGGGTGGGGCTGCCCCTGGGGCTCCCTTTCCTCCTCCGTGATAGGGTGGGCGTGTGAGCTCATCGCCCTGGCCCAGCTCTGACACTGACAGGCTGTGTCCTCGGAGTGCGAGGCCCGACCCCAGGCATTCTTCTTGTAAGCAAAGGCCCGTCAGGGCTTGTCCCCACCTTTCCGGCTCATTCTGAAAATACCGACATTCACAGAAAACTACTTACTTAGGATGATGCTTCTCTCAGAGGAGTGCTGGAAAACGGACTGTCCCTCAAGGCCTGAGGGAATGTGGTCAGATGTGGCACTTCAGGGCCTGGCCTTTGGATCTGGGCTGTGTGGGGCGGAGCCCAGTGAAATGGCACTGGCCTCAGCTGGGCGCACGGGGAGCTGGAAGCAGGGAGGGTCCTGCTGTGGGTGCAGTGTTTATGAGAGTGGGACGGCCTGCAGCCCCTTTGCAGGGAGGGGCCTCTGGACTGTCCCTCCAGTCGCCCCCTGGACTCACCACCCAGGGACCCGGCCAGCTTGCCCTGCCCACTGACCAGGCGTTCTCCAAGGGCCAGGGAGGGGAGAGGGCCCACCCAGCCACCAGCCCCCACCATTCCAGCTCATCAGCCCTGCCACCCTGGGCCTGAGACCCATCGAGTCCTTGGTTCCCCTGTGCCACCTGTCACTCTTCCACGGGTGGAAATCAAGTGGACCTGGTGTGGGCACCTCCCACTGAGCCACGAGGCCCATCATACACTGGCCACATCCCCTGGCCACAGTAGAAGACAGCGAGGTGCCAGCGTGGGTGTGGCTGCTCGGTGATTGCCAGGTCCCTCTGTGTCCTGCTGTAGAGAAGAACCCCGTGCCTGCCGGCCCACCTCGGGACCTCGCCCGTCTGCCTGGCTCTCGCTGCCACTCCGGCCTGTGGCAGTGCACTGTCACCTCTTAGTGCTGTGAGTGCCTTGGGCTGGGTGTCATCAGGCCACCTTTCCAGCTCTCTCCGACTCCGGTCTGCCCGCCCCGGCCCATCGAGATGGGCGCACGCGCCCACCTGAGTACGCCTCGGCTGGACGGGAGTGACCGGAGGAGGAGGACGTTAGACGCCCAGCCCTTGTTGCTCTGGGTTTTCATCTTTCCCTCTTGGACAGGAAGCAGCCGTTTCTTTCACTGGCCTCCTTTGTGGCATATGTTTGAAGATTTCTTTGGGCTTAAAAAACAACTTCCCTTTGCCAGTTGCAGCCCCTTTGTGGCTTTGGCCTTCTGAATGCTGTTGTGTGGCATTCTGGGTGGCACAGCAGAGTGCCGTGCTGAAGAGCCTGGACGCTGGCTCTGCCACCACGAGCCACGCCGTCTCGAGCAGGCACGCAGGGTCTCCGGACCTCAGCGCTCATTTGGTGAAGTGGGTGTGGACAGCGCCTCCCTCCCAGGTTGCTGTGTGCCCTGAACAGTCCCTACGTGTACAGCACGTGGCACGGCCGGGCCGCACTGGGCACTAAGCTGCCGGAGGTGTGGGCTTCATCGTCACTGACCAGAGTGCAGGGGGCCGAGGCCCTGGGCTGGAGGCTGGCCCAGCTCTAGTCCTGGCTCTGTCTCTGGGTGGCTGTGTGACCTGGGCTGGTCGCTTGCCCTCTCTGAGCCTCAGTTTCATCACCAATGTGCAGGTGATGTATCAGGGGACCTCTGAGGTCCGCCATGACGTGGGTCTTCACGTCCTTCACCCTCGGCTTTTCTACCTCCCACACAGAGGTCTGGTACCACGGGGCTGGCCTTCGGTTCCCGGCGTGTCTGCTGCCCGTGGGCCCAGACCTGAGTCCACGGAGTGGCCACGGCCACAGCAGCCTGTGTCCTCAGCCCCTTCCGCCTCTTCGGTTTCTTGACCTCTGATTCTTGTGTCAAATAAACCTCTGAACCTGGTTTAAACCCCGTTTAAGTTCCCCGTTTCCTCAAGTTCATTTTCTTGCCCTTGTGTCTTCCCCCTCCCCTTACCTGAGCCTCTTCACTGGAAGCACGCAGGGTTCTGTCCTCCCAGGCTCTTGTGACGGGGGTCCCTTCCCACTCCTTCCCCTTTGTTAAAGAGCAAGCGGTCAGGCCCTTGACCTTCTCCTGCCCGCCTCTTCCGCTCCCCTGGAAGCCCTCTGACCTATTTTTGTACCTGAGGTAGGGTCCCCAGCACCCCATGTGCCCCACTCTGAGCTTCTTGGAGATGTAACTGAAGCAAGTCCCACCCCCCTTACTCTTGGCAGCTCCGGACGGGCCCAGAAAGCTCATCATTTTCTTCCCTCTCCACCTGAGGCTTCTGCTCCTGGCCACTGTGGCTCCTGACTGTCCTGTGTGGGGTCCCTGTCTCAGCTGCATGACCTCCTCCCATGTGTCCTCGGGAAAGTCACTTCCCTTCCCTTAACCTCCCCTTCTTGATCGACACTCCCAGGAAGAGCTTTGCGCGGTCTTCAGTGGGCTCATGAACGTGGACCGGGGGTGGGGATGGTCACCGCCCTTTCCCCTGGTCACTCTCTGTGTCTGCCCACCGGTCCTCTCCAGAGCCTTTGAGCCCCACAGGCTCTGCCTTCTGCGCGGGCCCCTCAGCCAGCCTGGTCTGTGAGAGCCCTGTACCGCCGCCTTTTGTTTTAATGTTCGTATTTCTGGGGAATGTCCCATCAACTGTCCTCACAGAAGCTGCTAAGCTCTGGCCCCACCTTGGCTCCTGCACGGCTACCCTGAAATTGTCCCCATTTTACAGGGGGACTGACCGTGGCCTGGGCTGCCCGAGGGCTTGCCCAAGCCCCCCCAGCTTGTCAGTGGCAGAGCCAGGGTTTTCCCTCAGGTCTGTGCCCCTCCCAAACTGCCCGGCCTCTCCAGGGAAGCACTGGTGCCCGTCAGATGGATGGACCTGGGAGCACCCGTGCCCCACAGAGGGCCCAGGAGGGAGGAGGCGGAGCAGGCTCTGTGATGGGGAGGGTGTGAGTGCGTGACAGGAGTCGCAGCCTTGCGGGGCCTTGTATGGGCTCGTGAGGGGTCCCGCCTAAAAGTGGGCATAAAGGCCTAGTGGTGGGGAGGTCGTGTCCCCTGGTGGGCACTCCTTCAGCCGATGCTGGCTCTTCTCATGCTCCTGGGCTTTCAGGCACTTGGAGGACAGAGTCCAGGCCTCCAGACTACACAGTCTGCTCCACGGGGCTGTGCCGGCGAGGCGGGGGGTGGGGGCAGTCTTTTCTCCTGCTCTTCAGCCCTTGCACCGCCCCCCCTCAGCACAGTAATTCATTCATTTGATGAATGAGCATTTACCGAGCACCTACTGTGTGCCCGGCACTGAGTCATGACATTGAGGATATAGCTTACCATGAAGAAGAAAAGAGGAACAGAAGTGGACAGAAGTGGCAGGTGGTCAGGGAAGGCCTTTCTGCAGAGAGACACAGTGGACAAGAGCTGTGGAGATCTGGGGGAGGGAGCCCCAGGCAGAGGGACCAGCAAGTGCAATGGCCCCGAGGTGGGGGCCTGCCTGGCATTTGGGGAATAGCTGAGTGGCAGGGGCAGAATGTGTGAGGGGACAGAGGCAGAAGAAGAAGGGCAGATCCCGTGGGGCCTCTGGGCCACTCGGAGGGCTTTGGTTTTTGCTCCGAGTAAGATGGGAGCCGGCGGGGGCTGTGTGAAGAGGAGGGACGTGAACGGACTTGGGTTTAGCAGGATCGTGCCGGCTGTTGTGTGGGCATAGACTGCAGGGCTGAGGCAGGAAGGCCAGCGAGGAGGCTCCTGCCGCCGTCCAGGCGAGAGGAGAGGAGACTCGGATGAGGAAGGTGGGGTGGTGAGGAGGGGCAGGTTTGGGGTGTGCTTTGAAGCTGGAGTCCACTGGACTTGCTCTCAGGTTGAGTGTGAGCCAAGGGCAGGACATCACCCGGGCCTGCGGCTTCAGCACCACGGAGAGCGGCATCCCCCCAGGGCGCAGCTCTGGTCTGCTCAGGTGGGCAGCAAATGGCCATTTCTGCAGTTCTTGGGCAGTCTGTGGGCACAGAGCAGGACCCTCACCTGCAAAGCGCAGATCCCTTTCCCTTGATTTTGCTATCAATTTTTTTTTAGCCAAATATGCTTATTTCTGGGCACTGCCGTAAATCCTTTTGGGGATGAAGCAGGTCGGAGTGCGGTCTCACACCTGGGATGAGGCAGGTCTGAGGGCAGTTTCATACCTGGGGTGAGAGATTTAGAAGCAGTTGTCTCCAAAAATCTCTACACCTGACTGAGCTGTTGTGGGAGGTGGGGCCGGGTGGGAGGAGAGCCTTGCCGTGGGGTGGGGTGGGGGGCCAGTGCCAGGGGAGTGGGAAGGTGCCCTGGGTAAGGGAGCTGTGTGACCGAATTTGGTTCTCCGTGCCGCCTCCTTCCCACGGAGAGCAGGGACAGCGTTCCTGAGAGGGCGGGGGTCCCATGGCGGGGGCGGGGCGGGGGGGGTGAGCAGCCGTGGCCGGACGCTGCGCCGCTCTGCCATGGGCTTGCTGTGTGCGTCCGGACAAGCCACAGTTCCTCTCCAGCTCTCAGTCTCCCCATCTTTAAAGTGAGATAAGTGCAGTCCCCACTTTGTTGGTTGTTGTCAGAATGACAAAAGCAGGCGAATGAGCCGTCAGACAGGTCAGGAGAGAGGGATGAGGGGCTGCCTCCGAGGCCTCGCCTGCGCGGGGCGTCTCTCTCCCACCGTGCCTGTCCTCCTCTTCCTCCCCATCTCGAGTGCTGCATTATGTCCGCGCTCTGTTTTGCCGTAGACAGAATGATCATATGGATATTCTATGCAAATTCTCATTTTTAATGAGCCAGAAGGAAAGCTAACGACCATTTTACAGACATCTTGGGCCCGAGGGAGGCCTGGGGATGGGAGAGGCAGGAGGACAAGTGACAAACAGGAGAAGAGAGGAGGGGGGAGAGAAAAAATGTAGGGGGGCAGAGGAGGGGCTGCATGGGGGAGCGGGGAAAGCCGGCCCCCAAGTCCCATCTTTCAGAGGCTGCCTGCCCACCCCATTGTACAGATAGGGAAGAGAGAGGGGGCCACTTGCCAGTCACCCCAGAGGCAGGAGGGATAGAAAGGTAGCGGACAGGGAGAGGACAGGCTGGACAAAGGGAAGGTGAAGGCAGCCAGGACTAGGCTCTGGCTTGTGGGGCTCGGTTTCCTTGTCCGTACACTGGATGTAATACCTAAGAGTGGGCTGACTGGGAGGAGCTAATGAGAGAACTTGTGAAAAGTTATTCAATTGAGGAGTGCTGCGTGAACATGAGGGGCCATGGAATAATGGGGGAGCAGGGTGTGTGTGTGTGTGTGTGTGTGTGTGTGTGTGTGCCTGGAGAGAAAGGCAGGGAGGAAGGACAGGAGGGGGCAAGGGAATGAGTGGGGTACGAGAGGAGGAGGAGGGTGGAGGGGCAGGAGCTGGAGGTGGAGCACGGAGACCTGGACAGTAGGTCAGCTCTTAATGAATTAATTAGCCATTCATGCTGCATTCTTTAGCATCTGCAGTGCACTTCACAGGGGCATGTATGTGCCGTGAGGGCAGGATTCCTGTCTCTCATACTTACGTTATACCTCTGGTGTCTAGGACAGTGCCTGGCACTGGGAGGTGCTTAGTAAATTGTTGCTACATCAGTGACTGCCCCATGCCTGGCATTGGGCCCGGCAGTGGCCATCTCCCCGAGTTCAGAGGCTGATGGGAGACAACTGCTTCTACATCTCTCATCCGGTCCAATAATGTCCATGCATTGTGCTAAGTGCAGTGATTGAGGCATTGGGGTCGTTATGAGCACTGGTGGTGAAGGAGCCTGGGTCACCCACAGAGACTTCCTGGAGGAGGGGGCCTGAGCTGAGTCCTCAGGAACAGACAAGAGCTGACTTGGAGTTTGGGAAGGGCAATTAGGTAGAAAGGCAGAGGGAACTGCCTGAGCAGAGGTCTGGAGATGGAAACCGCTGGCATGCGTTGGAACTCGCAGGTGCTGTTGGAAGTGGGAGCTTCGGGATGTGAGGCTGCAGGGCCTCAGGATTGGCCTGAAGTGCTTGGACTTTGCCCTGAGGGAGATGAGAGCCCTTGAAAGTTCAAGGGAGGTGAGTGGTGGGGTGGGATTGGAAGTTTGGTGGTGAGCTGAGGGGCCAGGTTGGGCAGACTGAGGTCTGCGTGCAGGCATGGGCTCGGGTGTGGTGAGACAGTCGATGGCAGTGGGTGAGTGCAGGGGGTGAGGTCCTGAGGGGTCCGCCCGGGGAGGGGTCAGCAGCACGTGTGTGAGTGGCAGGTGCTGGACTGCCTCGGGCAGCTGGGCCCCTCTCTGGGCCCCGCTTTAGATCAGAAAGGAGCTCTCAGTTCTGGGGCATTTATGTGTCATCATAAATGCCACTGCAGCATGGGTCCCTACTGACATTTAGTGCCCAGCTTCCCAGGATGACCCTTATACTGCAACATGGGACCATTCTACACTAGCAGAAGTTGTCCCCACCAAGTGCCTGTTGAGAAAAACTAGCAGTTGGTAGCCCCTCCTCCAGCTCTGGTGCAGGGGGAGGGTCAGCTGAGCACCCTACCCCAGCTCTGGTGCAGGGGGAGGGTCAGCTGAGCACCCCACCCCATCTCTGGTGCAGGGGGAGGGTCAGCTGAGTACCCTACCCCAGCTCTGGTGCAGGGGGAATGTCAGCTGAGCACCCCTCCCCAGCTCTTCAGCTCCTGGGTACTCTCCTGAGCCTACTCAAGGCTGCTCTAGGGATTCAGGTATAGAGTCCCCTTCCCCTCTTTTCCTGGTCCCTGTTGCTCCACTACCATATCTGGCCAAGCAAGTCCCCAGGCTGTGGGGCCGCAGGCTTTTCCCCAGCAATGTTGGAAGAGCCTGGGGAGGGGCAGGGTTGTGTGTGTGTGTGTGTGTGTGTGTGTGTGTGTGTGTGGTGAGCACCTCTCTCTCTCCTACGGCCCACATCTGGGTCTCAATCCCTGACCTTTGTCCATCAGCTTTATTGCCTGTGTTTCTGGAAAACCAGCCTCTGACAGCACGCTGGGTCTGGCCCGTGTCCGCTGCTGTCCTCACTACCTGCACCGCCGTCCTCCACCAGGGCCAGTGTCTGGGCACACTCGCACCCACTGTCTGGGTCTTCCCTCCCTGGCACAGTCAGCAGCCCCATTTTCTGGTGGGTGAAGGGATGGCTGCGGACACACGCAGTACCATGCTCTGCCGTGCTGTTGTTGAAAGGGTCAGCTTGGAGGAGCGGGTGGTTTACCACTCCTCCCCCTGCCCAGCCCAAAGAGGAGGGGGCGAGGGCTGGTGTGGGAGAGGGCCTGGGAGGACTTCATTTCCCCGTGCCTGCTTGTGGCAGGCTGGGGGTGCTGAGGCCGCTGCAGGCGGGAGACATGCTTGGCGTGCCTGGGTGATTACACTGCAGCGTTTCATTTTGCTTGTCAGTTTCCACTTCCTGGGGACGTGGGCTCCTAAATATTTCATCCTGGCCTGCTGCTGCCTTTTCGTCTCAAGCCAAATCATAGGCCTGCTGCTGGCCCTTAACCCTGGCCCCTCCCTGCCCGGCTGAGCCTTGGTTCCTGCTGTGGGTGGAGCTGGCAGAGGTCATCTTCTCCGGGCCCTTGTCCCACGCCCCACACTGAACTTCCCACCGCCAGCCCAGTGCCACCTCCTCTTCCCAAGGGGTCTGGGGTGAAGAGGCCAGGCAGACAGCATTGCCGGAAATTAGGCTCAGTTCGGCCAGCACTGACTTTGTGCCTGGCCCTCTGCTGCAACCCAGGGAGTTAGAAATGAGAAAGACGCCGTCTGCCCTGAAGGGCTTATGGGCTGGAGGAAACTGACAGTAATATAGCAGTGGCAAACTCACGCCGACCACTTATGTGCCCAGCACTGTTCTAAGCCCCTCGCATGTATTAACTCACTTATTCTTCATATTTTATTAAAAGGAGACAAGGCCTGGAGAGGTTAAATAACTTGTTTAATGTCACACAGCTCTGAAGAGACAGAGCTGGCATCTGAACCCAGGCGTTGGCTCCAGCCCTCAGGCCCCGAAGCGTGAGAATTGTGGAACTGACCGCAGCACAGGCAGGGGGCGGCAAGTGCCAGCAGAGAGGGTGTGATGAGAGCCCCAGTGGGCAGCGTGAGTTCCAGTGGGGGATGGACCTGGGACGTTCTGGGAGATGGAGAAGGAGAGACTGGGTTCCTGGGCTGGGTGGGGTTGGGCAGGGGAAGAAGCAGGAGAGTCTGGGAGGGGACCAACGGAAGCTCAAGGATGGAGAGTCCGAGCTGAGGTGGGGGAGGGGGAGAGGGTGAGTCTGCTGTGGTAGCTTGTGGAGCTGTGAGGCTGGGAGGGGGCGAGAAGCTGCTACATGACCCCATCCCCAGGTGTGCCACTGGAGCTGGGGACAGATGGGGGAGGGGGTTGGGGGTCTTGTTCTGTGAGTGGCTCCTTGGTAGAGGATTCTGAATGAACTCTCAGCGGTCCTGGGTCAGACTCCCCCTTCTCTGAACCAGATCTGAGAAATGGGTGATTTCCCCCCATTTTCACCACTGGGAGTGGGGGAAAGGTGGGGGCTGGGGGGCTGGCCAGGAATGAGCCATCTCTCTGTGCCCCCACCCCTGCCCCTCCTGCCCTCACCTGCCTCCAAACACCTTGGTTTTATTTTCTATTTTTTTCCTCCTTTCTTGCTTCAAAGGCGTTTTGCCTAAATGGTTTTGTGTTAAGATATTAGGTCGATCGCTCAGCAAATTTCCCTCTGCTCAGAGCTGAGTGCCATGAATAATGCAGCTCTGAGCAAGGCTGCTGCTGCCCAGGGCCCCTGGGGGGGTGGGGTGGGGGATGGGGAGAGACAGCAGCCTCAGCTCAGAGGCACTGAGCCCCGTGGATGCTCTGACGGGTCCCCAAAAGCCCACACCATCCCCCTCCCCAGAATGCCTTCCCCCGGGCTGGGCCTGTCCACAGGTGACCCCTTTACCCTCACAGCACCCCTGCATGTCGGGGGATAAAGTGGGGATCATGCATCCTACTTTATAGGTGCAGATATGGAGGTTCAGGGTGAAACGGCTTTTATCACCAAGCAAGTAGGTGATTGAGATGGACACACGCCCTGCCTGTGCCCAGGCTCAGTGCGTGGTGTCAAACCAGGCCAGCCCCCTGGTGCCTGTCTCCCCGGCAACCCAGACCAGCCCATTTCTCAGCAGGGGCAGGGGCAGCATGAGTGGAGGGTCCGGCAGGCCTAGGAGGAGGGTTTCAGAGGAAAGACAGGACCCACCCCTATGGGTGCTCCCCAGCCAAGCCACCTATGTGCACCAGTAGCAAAGGGGAGGCATTAATGGTGCCCTGGTGTGGCCCTGACTAGCCCAGTGGCTCCAGGGAGGTGTAGGCACATGCCCTGTGTGGCAGTGTGCAGTTTGGTGGCATGTGACTGTGCAGGGTGCGATTGGGTGCAGGATGTGATGAGCGTGGGAATATAAGCTGTGTGGCTTCCGTGTGAGCTTGTGAGAGGTACAGCTGTGTGTTGGTGTGTGTCCTTGTCGTTGTGAGACTGTGGAGGCTGTCTCTGGGTTTGTGCCTCGAGTCTCTGTGTGAGGGTGTGTGACTGAGGTTGCGTGAGGTTGAGGTGGTGTGTGGTATGCTATTGGTGAAGGTGTGTGTGCATTGGGGGGTGTGCTGAAATGTGTGTCCTGCCCCACGCAATCCCTGGACCTCCAAGCTATGGCCCTGGGTGCTGCCCAGAACCCTGCCCTTGGGGACAGTTCTGCTTTGCCTGGTGCCTGGTCCCCAGAACTTACAGACCTCACCAGCCCTGAGTGCAGACCCGAGCTGGGCGAGGAGGTCCCCGTCCTTCCAACACCCCCTCCCGCCTCGGCAGCCCCCGCCCACTGGGCCTTGCCCACCCCCAGAGGCTGTGGCTCCAGGAGGCAGGCCCGGGCTTCAGAAACACCACCGAACATGACCCTCCCTCCAGCTTTAGAAGACGGAGTTCTTTAAAGTCCTTCCCCTGTTTTGCAGATGGAAAGTCTGATGCCCAGAGAAGTTTAATAACTTCTCTAAAGCCCCACAGCCAGGAAGCTGTGGAGCTGCCATCCTCTGCCCTGGGCTGGAGGGCGTCTCTGTTTCACACAGCCCTTGGATGGCGTGCTTTAGAGACGCAGCTCCCGGCGGGGAACCAGGCAACAGTCTCCCCCCGAGCCCACCGTCTCCGCTGTTCTAGTCTTCTTCGGCTGGCCCAGCCGCCTCCAGGCCCTGGGCTCTCAGGGCCGCACCAGTTCGCTCTCTTATACTTTTCTTTGCGTGTCCTGCTTTCCCATGTGTATTTCCTAAGTGCTCACAGCAAGGAGTTTGCATCTCAGTCTCGATGGAGAAGTCAAGTCCCACGAGCAGGCAGGACTGAGAGAGGTGTTTGGGCTTTCCTGACGCCTGGCCCCGCGTGTGCATGGAGCACATGGGCGGGTCCTGCCAGGGCAGGCATGGGGGTGGGGTGGGGGGTGGAGCATCTCTGTGGCCCAGGGCCTGGCACAGAGTGGGGGCCCAGTGTATGTGCACGCAGGTGTCTGGGCACCCAGTGAGGCCAGGTGGTGACACAGGGGATGCACAGTGGGCTGCGGAGGTCAGGGAGGCTCCCGGAGGAGGCAGGTGTCAGAGAGAGTGCAGGTCCCTGCCCCGGGGTCCTGCCGAGTCTCTGCCCCCTCCCAGGCCCGCAGCTCCTGCCACGCCACCCTCCCATCCCTCTCAGCTGGGCACTTGGTGGCCAGTTTATCTGGGAGGCTTGGACTCTTGCCTGTCCTGAGCAGAGGCAGCAGGCCTGCTGGGTCCTTGGAGGCCCCTAGTGGAGAGACAGACACCAAGGTGATGACCAAGGTCCAGCGAGGGAATAGCTGCAGTGAGGAACCAGAGGGTCACTGACCAGCCCCAGGGGCCCTTCTGGTGAAGGGAGCAGCGTCTGTTGGGGAGCAGATGTGGTAGGATGGTGGATGCTAGTAGGGACCAGGGCAAGGTTGGATGTTGCAGACCTGAGGAGGAGATATAGGCCTTGAGTGTCATGCATGTGTGCGCGCACACACACACAGGTACATATGCTCACACATGTACACACATGCGTCCTCACATGCACACACAGGGAGCCATATGTTAGACTTGTGCTTTAGAGTGGACTAGAGTGCATGGTGGCGAGTGGGGCTGGAGCCCAGGGCAGGGAACCTGGCCAGGACCCAGCCTCTGCCTCTAGCCCTCCAGCTGGAGTCTACCCCCCTCACTGTCCTGCACAGTCCTGCTCACCCTGGAATAGCTGCAGGTTAGGGCCATTAACTCAGGGCCTGGGCGCCTTCCTAACCTCAGAACACCCTCAGGCCACAGCTCTGCTGCCTGGAATCTGGCATAGAGCTCCACTTATTTAGGTAAAAGCTTGTTTCCAGTTGAAAACAAATGTAGCATCTTATTAGTCATCGACCCCTCTGAGTAGCTCCCTTTGCTGCATGCAGACCTGGGAAGCAGGCCTGGCTGCAGAGTGGGAGAGAAGGAGGGAAGAACCGCGAGAGTGCATGTGTTGGCGTGAGCGTGTGCGTGCATGTGTGTGAGTGTGTGAGGCCATACGGCCCAGGGTGACCCCCACCTCCTGCTCCGCTGGGACCTTAGGGGAGCCTGGGGACCCCCCTTAGGTTGGGTAACACCCCGCTTTGCCATTTGCTGCCTTCACATTTTGCTGTAATGTAGATTTTTCCACTTGGTTTCCTAGAATTTGTCTTTTCATTGTTTTTCTCCCCCTTTTGAATTAAAAGGACATGTCTGCTGGCCTCCTGCAGCTATCTCTGCCTGCCTGGGCCATGGGAGGACAGCCCTGGCTGCGCCCCTGCGGGGTGGGGCTGCAGGGAAACTGCTCCATGCCCTAGAGGAGGATTTTTCCTCCCTTGTTTGAAGCCCAGGGCCTGGGGTGCGGCTTAGGCAGAGTGCGCAGCCTGGGTTGCAGAATGTCACCCCAGGGCCCTGGGCGCTGGAGCAAGGAGGTGGGTGCCAAGTACCCCGGAAGCTGTGGGTGCGGTGCCCCATCTCGGTCACCGGGGCCACCTCCCTGCGGGCTGGCCAGTGAGCTCCTTCCTGGGCAAGGTCTGTGGCTTGCCTTGGGGCCTGGCAAGGGTAGGCCTCCAGGTGAGTGAGAGAATGAAGAAAGGAATTGGAAGAAGCCTGAAGGAGAGTGAGAGGTTGCCAAGACGGGGGGATGTGGTAGAGATGAGCCCAGGCCCCTGACTGCGCCCTGCATGGGACAGGCATGAGCAAGCGCAGGCTGCTCCAGTGGGGGGTCTTTTCTGTCTGCCTTCCCAGGCTACCGGGGTTGGGCCGTGAAGGCAGGAGATCTGGGGGCTGCTTGGAGGGGGTAGCCCTTCAGGACGGTGGGAAGGGCTTATTTAGAAAGCCGGAGTGGGGAGAGCCGTCCAGTGGGGACAGGGAGGTGCCGGGCGGAGCACAGGTATGGTGATCATGCTGTGTGACTAAGTCCACGGGGCACTAGGGACACAGGCACCCTCGGGCCGGGGAGCAGGCTGCTTGACTGCTGCTCCGTGAGCTGGGTGCCTGCAGGTGCCCGAGCTCCAGCCCTCAGATGAGCTCCCCGGATCACCTGTGCTGATGGAAGGGTCCAGGCACAGAGGGTCCGGGCAGTGGAGGGCAGAAAGCAAAAAGCAAGGTCATTTCAGCAGAGAGCCCTCCCTGAGGGTGGACTTTCAAGTCCAAAGTGTTTGCAACCCCTGGCTCTCAGGCAGGGCAGCAGCTCCTACAGAAAAGTCTGAGCTGAGTCCAAATCTGCCTCTGCCTCTTCAACTGCGTGGCCTGGCCTGTGCCTTTGTGTGCCCTAGGAGCGAATGGGGTGGGCCGAGGGCTCAGCCCCAGCCTCCCTCCTTCCCTGTGCCCTGCTTGTTTCCACCTCTGCCCGGACCCCACGATGGTTTCCATCCCTCTGCCCTGTGATGTGGGCTGCCCTCGAGGGGCAGGGCTCTGTCCTCACTGCTGCCTCCGGGATCTAAACCTGGCGGAAACACGAGTGCTCAGGAAATAGGTGTCGAGTCCAGGGAGAAAAGGCAGCGGTGGCGCTGGGGGGCAGGGTGTGTGGCTGAGCAAACAGTGTCAGGGGAAGGGCGCCGTGGGCCTGCCACCCTGTGGGCCTCTCCCTGCCAAGGGGTGCTCCCGCTGGCGGAAGCTTCTCAGGCCACCAGTCTGTCTTGGTTCACTTTTCCAACTAGACTCTGAATTCGCAAGGAAGGAGTCGCACTTGCTATCATTACTTAAGGATCAATTGTGCCAGGAATGAAGCAGGACACTTCTTGAATGAATGAACAAATGAATGAATGAACGAACGAATGATCAAACAAGTGCATGAATGAACGAATGAAGACACGAAAGAGCGAACGAAAGATCGCACAGACCCAGCCCTGTCCTTGGGGAGTGCGCTGTGCTTGTGGCGGGGGACAGGGGGCGGGGGGTGGGGCAGACACGGACACAGACACTCTGGCTGGACCTGGAGAACCCTGGGAAAGGTCACCAGACCGCAAATGGAAAGGGCAGAGACCACAAATACAACAGGAAACCAATATCGAGTTTCGCTAGTGGAGACTCTGTGTCAGTCAGGTGGGGACAGGTGCCTGGAGCGGGGGAGGTGCGGGGCTCCAGCTCTCACCGGGGAGGGCCGTCGGGGCCAGGGGCCCCCGCAGGGGGAGGTAGGATTTCAGGAGCCACGGGCTGGCAGGAGAAGGGCAGCCCCAGGTGGGCCCACCCCTGTATACTCTGTATGCCACGGGGGGGGGGGGGGGGGGGGGGGGGGGGGGGGGGGGTGGAGAGGGCCCTGGCCGGCTCCATGGGAGGATGCCTGGAGGCCCCCGTGATCTCGTCAGGCGGCACGTGCGAGGGCTGGAGCGCCTGCTCTGTCACAGGCGTCGGAGAGTTCTGTCTGGGGCCTGGTGTCCACATCTACCAAGCGTTTACACTTTTGCCGTGTTTGCTTCTGACTGCTTTTCGAAGAAATAAAATCTGGGTTGCCCGGAAGCCCCTGTGGAGCCCGTTCCTGTCCTTCCCTTCCTTGAGGCAGCTGGGACTCGGAAGGCGGCCGGATCTCTTCTCGTCCTTGTTTGGTCACTGGGCGAGCATTCCCGAGCGCCCAGCCTGTGCCGCGCCTGCTCTAGGCCCAGGGGAGACTCAACGCTGCCGACAGACAGACGGCACCTCCCACCTTCGTGTGGCTTTTGCTCACGTGTGTGTATGTGTCCATATGCCGTGAATCTCTCTGTATGTCTGTCATCTTCAGATTCCGCAGCAACGGGCACATCCCACCGCCGTGTGCCCTTCAGTCAGCTTGGTTTCCAGGGCTTTGTCTCGCCAACCCCCGAAGACGTTTTGTTAACCCGAAACTCCGTCGCAGCCGTTGCACAAACAAGCTGGGTGCGCTCCTCTGTGGTGAAAAGTTTGGGTGGTCTCCGTTCTTTTGTCTTGTGAATGGCGCCGCAGCGAGCCTGTCCTGCCGTGTGTCCGCACGCCGTGTGCGGTTTCTGTGGGATGCGTGGTGGAGGGGCGTGCTGGCCAGTAGGCGCTCAGCACGCTCAGCTTTGTGAGACATCGCCACGCGGTCTCCAGTGACAACTCTTAATCACCTTGTCCTGCGTTCCTGTAGCAGAGGCAGGGCCTTGAGGGGTGGGACCAAGGACAAGCCAGTCTGGGCTGTGTGCAGGGCAGCACCCTGTGGCATCAGGCCTGGGGCCAGCACCGCTGGGGGTGGGCTGGGTTTTCACCGCAGGGCTGGGGGGAGGGTGAGGAGGGAGTCGGGAGCTAGGAGAGGTGAGTGGGCGGGTGGGGCTCTGGGAGGATGGGGCGCCCCACCTCACTGTGGCGGTAGCCCTGGTGGCTCTGCTGCCACAGTGATAAGCAGGTGGGAGGCAGTCAGAGGGCTGGCCTGGGTTCCGAACCCCCTGGTGCAGTGATGAGAGCCTCCCCTGCAGGTGGTTCTGCCCCAGCTGTTGTGTTTCCTTGGGCAAAGCACTGCCCTTCTCGGGCCTCAGTCTCCTCACTCCAAGTCCAGCTGGGGCAGGAGGTCTCCCAGGTCCCCATCATCCCCATACGCCCAGATGTTCTTGGCAAGTGGCCGTGGCTTCCTGCCCTGGCCCTGCAGGTGGAGGCACTGGCTTGGCAGGCTGCAGTTTGCAGCTGGCATGTGGCAGTTGGGTGCTCGCCAGGGTGAGGGCCTTGCCAAGGGGGATCCGAAAGGGCCTAGAGGCCATGGGGAACCCTAGACTCCTCCGTGCCCCTCCCTTCTTATGATCCTGTGCTGAGAGCCAGGGACCTTGGAGGGCTCCAGCCTCTTCCCAGAGGTAGGGAGTGGGCTTGTTCTTCACTGTGTGAGTTTAATTTGATCATATTTACTGTCAGTATGGACTCATGGATTCTTATTTTATCCAGTGAGAGAGATTGTGGGGGAAAGGAATGGGATGCAAAGAAGAGCCCCCTCCTTGGGGGAGAGGTTTGAAGAGAGTGCCCCAGGGCAGTGGTAGCCGGGGCTGGGGAGGGGCTGCAGGAGGTGGGGTTCGTGGAGACCCGGTGACCCAGGCCCTCTTCCTCTGCCCGAGAGGTTCTGGATGCAGACCCGGACTGCGGTCCCACCTACCTGCTGTGTGAGCCCCATCAGGTAACTTAGTTCCTCTGTGCCTCAGTTTTCTCATCTGTAGGATGGGGCTGTGAGCATCTGCCCGCAGGGCATGTGAGGATTCACTGAGCGCCAGGCATGCAGGTCCTCCCAGGCCATGTAAGGGGGCCAGGAGGGCAGTCGAGGCAGATGCTGCACCGCCCACTACTGGACGCTTGTGTCACCCTGGGGAGACCCTGCGGAGCAGACCTGGAGGCCCCGCTTTGGGACTCCCCAGCGGCCATGCTGACGGCTGGGCAGCAGCGCAGAGGGGCCCCGCGGGCACTTGGTGTCCCGCCCTGGGGGCAGTGACAGCAGCGGGTGCTAACGCCAGGCCAGGTGCTGTGTGCTTGTGGCCCGGGGCGTCCCCTTGACTCCAGGCCCTTGCCCACGTGGCCTTTGGCATGACACAGTGGACGGGCTGGAGGGGTGGCTGAGGGAGACAGGTGGCCTGCGGCCACACCCCTGCTCTGCCCCTGACTAACTGTGTGACCTGGGTGAAGCCACTTAAGCTCTCTTGGCCTCAGGTCCTCATCTGTGTACGTAGCTGAGCCGATGATCCTGACCTCAGACGGGTGTGCTGTGACATCCTCGGGTAACAGTCAGCGTGGGCTAGACGCTCCGTGTCCTTCGCCAGCATCGCTGAGCTCTGCACAGCCCCCCACACCCCCTCCAGCCCCCACTCCTCTTGTGGTCATAAGAGTGTCACACCCAGCTCAGACCATGGTCTGGCCTCAGTGCCTGTGACTCGCATTCCGGCTGACAGAGCTGTGCTCACCTCAGTCTTCCTTCGCCAGCCAGACGGAGCCTGTGAGATGGGCCTAGGGTGTCTGGGGGGCCACCCCACGGACCTCGTACCCTCTTACAGGAACGTTGCCCAAGAAACACTCTTTAACCTAAGAGTTTCTCCCTGTTGGAGAACAATTAACTCCCTCTCCTGCCCCCGCCTCTGCCCCTGGCCTCCCTCCTCCTGCAGCCAGGTGGCTCACCCTCACCCCCAGCCAGCCGCCTCCTCTTGTCCATCTGTCTCCCCAGATGGGGGAGAAATGTTGCAATTGGCCCACTTTCTAACTGGAAAGCAACCATATGGAGGGCTTAGCTGGAGCTGAGTGTCTGCCTGGGGGTCATTAGTGCCAGGCCAGTGCATGGGGTCTCCTGCTGACCCAGGACTGAGGGGCTCCATCCTGCCCAGGGACCCGCACTCCTTCTCCCCTCTTCTTCTCCATGAGCTCCTGGTAACTGTGCTGTTCTCCGGAGCGCGGCAGTTCTTTGGGTGTCTTAGGAGAGGAGTGAGGAGCTTGGTCTGCCTGGAAGAGCAGAAAGTAAGGGAGGTGGGTGCCGGTCAGCATGGGGGCAGGGACTGTGGCCGCCGTACCTGCTACAGAGGAGGAGTGGGCTCACCTCCTGGGGACAGGGGTGTGAGCATGTGTGTGTTGTGTGGCCGCAGGCCCAGCAGGCGCCTGGCACGAGGAGTAGCTTCCTTCTCCTCCCCGTACCTTGTTCTCCCCAGAATGCCTCCCACTGGCTGCCTACACTTCTGACCTCTAAGACCCAGCTCAGGGTCACCACCTTTGGGCAGCCTTCCCTGGTTGCCAGCTATGCTCATGGGTAGAGGCCCTTTTTGGGTGGAGCCGGGTGTTGGCACCTTTCCCCATGGGGCTGGGAGTGGGTGGTCTTCCCCTGCACTGTGAGCCCTTTGCAGCCGAGGCCTCAGCACAGAGGTGCAGGGAGCCTGTGCAGAAGCCGAAGGGGGCCCCAGTCTGCACCAGGAGGCCATCCGCAGGCCCGGGGATGCTCAGCCAAGGTGGATGGTTTGAGTCGTCGGCTGGGCCCCAAAGGGATCCTGTTTGAGCTGTAGCTGGGCCAAGGCCCTTGAGTGGGACCCTGAGGTGGGGGACGGTCTTAATGAATAGTCTGGCTTCATTAAGAATGATCCCTCATGCTTTCCCATCAGCTGAGCCCCGACTCTGCTATCAGAGGCCCTGGGGGTCTAATTTCCTGGAGGGGAGTACTCTCTGCACCCAGTAGGGCTGGGAGTTGTGTGGCTTTGGGCAAGTCACTTCTCTTCTTTGAGTCTCCGTTTCTCCGTCTTTCAAATGTGGTTGATGACAGAAGCAGTGGCCCACAAGTGCTTTTGTACCAGGGATTGGGGAGGTTTAAATCCATGAGTGACCCCTGTCCCTGGCCAGCACTGGAGAGACAGGTCTGAGTGTGGCAGAATGATGCCGGAGGCCCCAGGGTTTCTGTGAGCCGCCCAGCCTGGGTGTGCACCCGGCTCCGTGTGCTGTGCTAAGTGTATCCTGAGGCTCCTGCAGGCTCGGTGCTGCTGGGTTTCTGCAGCAGAGTGAGTGAGAGGCAGGCTGGCCCTGAGTCCCCTCTCCGAGGCTCTATCCAAGTGGGCAGGGAGCCCTAGTGACAGAAGGGCTCCCGAGGACCCCCTGACCCCAGTCAGAGCTCCCGAAGCACTGCCTGCCCTTAGAATGGCCTTCCCAGGCTCTCTTGAGCTCCCCACTGGGAATCTCATCACAAACAAGGCCAGTGGAGGCTGAGGGGTCAAGGCACTGTGCTGGGCGGGGTGGGAACCGGGGAGCCTGCACACCGCAGGCCTGTGAGTGCCCAGAAAGGAATCTGGGAAGACCTGGGCCCAGAATGTGTGGGCCCAGCCAGCAGCCGTGCACGCTGCTCCACCTTCAGGGCCTGCTGATGGGCCCAGGGCCTGGGGACGAGAGCCCTGGGAGGTGGCGGGGTGGGAGGCACTGATGGCCCATGGCGGGCAATTTGCTCTCATTCTCAGATTCACTCTAAAAAACCTTGTGATTTGGTTACAATGAAGATAATCAGTGTTTACTAAGCACTTGCTGTGTGCCAGATATTATTGTATTTACCTGCGCTAACTCACTTAGCTTTATAACAACCCTATGAAGTAGGTAGTATTGTCTTCACTTCACAGGTGATGTATTGGAGGCACAGAGAGGTTTAGTAACCACCCTGAGGTCACACAGCAGTAAGTAGCAGAGCCGAGATTGGAACCCCATCAGACTAGCTCCTAAACATGATGCTGTATTGCCTCTGGCCAGCAGCCTATTTTATAATGGGGAAACTGAGGCACAGAGAACTTAAGTGACATGTCCAGAGCCACCCAGCTGGTGAATGGTGGAACCATTCATTCTGCTGGAGGGAGCGTGCATTTTGGGGTAAGGGGGAGAGAGACAGGCGCTCCCCTGTCTGCCCCAGGCTGACCACCCCTTCCCGCAGGGGGCGTGTGCATCGCCCAGTCGGTGAAGATACCGCGGGAGCCCAAGCCGGGGGAGTTTGACAAGATCATCCGGCGCCTCCTGGAGACCTCGAATGCCAGGGGAGTCATCATCTTTGCCAATGAGGATGACATCAGGTGAGGGTGAGGGCGGCGGGGACCCCTGTGGGGACCTTCCCAGACCAGTCTGACCCAGTCTGGGTTCCAGAGGGGGTGGGTGGGTGAGTGAGTGTGGGGCTGGGCCATCCCTCAGGCAGGGCCACAGGCTGGTGCTGATGGGCACCTCTGCCCTCCCCCCGCCGTGTCCTGCATCCATTCCTCCAACCAGGGATGGGAAGCAGGTACTTTAATGGAGGGGCCAGGACCATGGGCAGGAGGCCAGAGCACCTAAGTTCTAGTTCTGCTCTCTCTCCTGCTAGCTCTGTGACCTCAGGCAAGTTTTTCAACCACTCTGGACCTCTTTTCTGCTTAAAAAGGGAGCTAATGATACCTGCCTGATAGCGTTTGAAAACTGAGTGCAGAGGTGGCATAAAGGGTTTAGAGCAGTCTGGCATGCAGCGGGCGCCTGGCGCTCGGCGGCTGCCTCTCAGCGCCTCCCCGCCTTCTTTCTCTGGTGCACTCAGAGGAGCAGGAGGAGGCCCAGGCTGTGGGTCTAGTCCTGGCTTGGGGACACACTCACTGTGGGCAGGATCATCCCCATCCTGGGCCTCAGTGTCTGCATCTGGAGAGTGGGAGCAGGTGGACTACACATGCTGGACCACGTGGTCCACAAACCTTGGTCCAGCCCACCGCCATGCACGTCTGCTTCCGGGGCCTGGGGCACAGGTCTGAAACTCAGGGCCTTTAGAAGATGACCCCTGGACCCCCTGCTGATGCATGTCCCTCCTTCCTGCCATTTCCCTTGTTACCACCTCGCAGAGACTAGATGTCAGGGCCAAGGTGGGCCAGGCCTCTGATTCCCTAGTCTGGGGGGACACTGTCTCTGCTCAGAGTCTGGTGAGGCAGGCACGGCCCTGCATTTGCAGAGGAGGGTGAGACAGCAGGCATGGCCCTCCCCAGCCTCGCCCTTAGGTGCCCAAGCTGCCAGAGCCGCTGTGCCCTCAGGCTTGCCTGCCCACCCAGTGTGCCTGGCCACTCCCTCCTCACACCCATTGTCCCAGCTCCCTCCCCATTGTTAACAAACGTCTTCTCTGGGTCTCATCTTTTCCGATGATGAAGAGCCCATCTTGGACTCCTGAATTACAGGAAAACAGGTTTCTTCCCAGGAGACATTGCCGGGGCCCTTCAGGGATGGAGGGGGGAGTTCTGGAACATCATCAAGGCCTCAAAAGCCTAAGGACCAGCTCCAGTGGAGATCACTCAGGCAGCCCAGGCCAGGGCCACCCTCGAGTCCACCTGACATCTCTAAGCTGAGCACAGAGGTTGCTCCTGGCCTCGCTCACAGCTTGTGTGTAGGTTCCTTGATCGTGGCCCTGGAGGTTCCTATTCCCCATAGGTCAGCCAGCTCTGCCAGGGGTGGCGTGGGGGCCTGGGGACCGAGAAGGGGGTAGGACCCCTTCTGAGCTCCTTTTCCTCACGTTAGTCACCAGTCCCTACACTCCTGCCTCCCGCTCCTACCCCACAGCCCAGCATGAGTCAGGTCTTGCACCCCACCCAGATGTGCCCCCACTCCAGGGGGCACGTCTCGGCTCAGGTGGGCCCTCAGGTGGGAGGGACGGATGAAGGCCCCTGGGGGAGGGGGCAGGGCCTGGCTGACTCAATGGCCCTAGGAAGTGTGATGGGAGGTGGGGGCATTTCTGGAAAATCCGCATGCATTTCTGGAAGCAAACAGAAGTGAAAATAAACCCAGGCGACCTTGCAGGGACGGAGGCCTGGTCATTTCTGGTGGCGGGATGCTGGCGGGTATTGATGGGGCTGTGGGTGTGGGCTCCGGGAGTGGCCGCACCTGTGGTGCGTGGGTGGTGGGGACGGCAGCAGCAGGTGTGGGGGTCTGGATGTGCTGAGAGAGGAGATTGGAGGAGGGACGGTGTGGGCTCTGGGGCCTGGAAGCAGGTTTCTCCCTGGCCACCCAAAGCTGTCTCCCAGCGGGGCTGGCTTCTGTGCAGGCCCCGCCCCCAGCCCAAGCCCTGGAGTTGTGTCCTGGCTCTCACCTGTGGGAGGGGCCTGGCCAGTTTTTAGTATTTTGGCCTCTCACTTGCTGCGTGATCCTGAACAAGCCCTTCCAGTGGAAGGGAGTGGGGGAACTTCCCCAGTCCTCCCCGTTTTTCTCCTTCTATTGGCAGCAGATGTCTTTGAGGGCCATTTAGTTGCCGCGTGTTTTAAACACTGGCTGAGCGCCTCCGGGGTCTCGGCCCTGTGCTGGGCCTCGGGGCCCCTGGTTTAATGAAGACCACTGCCGCGGTGGGGCAGCTCTTTGCAGAACCTGGCCTTTGGCACAGAAGGAAGTGGGGTGGGAGGGCACCGCTGACGGGGAAGCAGCAAGTGCAGAGGGGCGTGTACACCCATGTGTGCGTGCACATGTGCACATGCAGATCTGAGAAGGGGTCAGGTGGTGTGGGCGTGGGTTTAGGGTGAGCGTGGCTTGACCCTGAGAAGACAAGGGTTGGACAGATGTAGTTCTGGGAGCCTGGGTCAGACACGAGGCAGGTGTAGAGCTAGGGAAACAGGTGTGTTCTTTGCAGGGACAGCTGTGGCTCTAGGAGACAGGAGTGTGACTGGGGGAGCACATGCAGGGACTGTAGGCAGGTGTGGGCCTCAGGGACAGGCAGGGGTTAGGGGTACATGTGTGGTATGGCTGAGAGGGGCACCCATGGGCCTGTGGGCAGGTGTGGTCAGGGGTAGAGGGAACCACGGACCTGGGGGGACAAGGTGGGCCCTGGCTCATGTGGGCTAGCAGTGGGGGACCCAGGCATGCCTGGGGGACATCAAGGGGACATGCCTGTGGGCTCTGAGGGGGACTGGTGTGTGCCTGGGAGGTCAGCCGATGGCCCATGACCAGGTGCGGCCAGAATGGGGGCAGTTGCATGGACAGACATGGCCGGGCCGGGCTGCTGTGTGTTCCCACAGGCGGGTGCTGGAGGCAGCACGGAAGGCCAACCAGACGGGCCACTTCTTCTGGATGGGCTCGGACAGCTGGGGCTCCAAGATCGCACCTGTGTTGCACCTGGAGGAGGTGGCCGAGGGCGCTGTCACTATCCTCCCGAAGAGGATGTCCGTGCGAGGTAGGCCCGACCGGCCCTGATGGCGCGTCTGCTGCTCATCGTCCCCACCTGCTCCTCGGCATCGCCCCCACCCCACTCCCTTCCTCTCCCACTCCTCCTCTTCTCACACCCCATCTGCCTTCTTCCTTGGCCTGCAGCCTCTTCGTGCTAACATACTGGGCTGGCTTTCTGGCCACACTCAAGCCAGGAGGATGCAAATCCAGATTCAGGACTTTTCTCCCTCCCTTCTCAGATATTTTTGAGTGTAGGAGACGTGTGGCACATCCAGGAGGCTCCCCTTCCTCCCCATAATGCCTTCTCCATGTGGAACAAGGCCTTCGGCCTGCCTGGAGGGGGCCTTCTGCTAGAAGGGGCCAGGAGCTGCCAGCAGGCCACAAGAAGGGGGTGCTGGGTGGGGCAGGGAGCTCCCTGAAGAAACTGCCTGGGCTGCCAGGCCCTGGGTAGTGCTGGGGGAGGGCCTGCCCTGCTTAGCACGCCTTCCTCTTGGGATAGAACCCACAGTTGCCCTGCACAGGAACAGACTGCTCTGGCCAGAACCTTGCTGTGGGATGTGACATTCCTATTAATGGCCCGGTTTGCCAGGGACCTCACTGTCCCTGCCCCAGGGGAGGCAGGCTCCTGGGCCTTCTCCTCTGCTCTCAGTCCATTTGATGGAAAAGCCAGCAGACATCTGTCTCCAACAAACTTTGCAAGAGACGGAGGCCTGCGCAGGGGAGGAACTTGGTCAAGGCCACAAGGCAGTGTCCCCTGTTTACACAGAGGCGAAGGGAGCACTGGCAGCCGCTTCTTCCCAGCACTCTCTGCCTCAGGCCGCAGCGCACAGATAACAGCAGTCGTGGCTGTAGGCTGTCGGCTGTGGGCACCTGCAAGTGCCAGGCCCCTCATCTGGGTTAGTTTCCCCAGCAACCACACGAGACCCTTTAATCCACAGTCACTGGGTGAATACATGGAGTCTCAGAGAGATAAGTGGCCTAGTGGCTATTGAACTCGGGACTGGCCTGATAAGTCCCCTTTCTCTCTGGACGTAAGAGAAGCCTTTAGAGCCGTGGTTCTCACGTGAGGGTGTTATTTGACCCTGAAGGGACACTTGGCAATTTTTGGAGACACTTTTGCATGTCACAGTTGGGAGCGATGCAGCTGGGCATCTGGCGGGTAGAGGCCAGGGGTGAAGTTCAACATCCTGCAATGCGCAGGGCAGCACCCCTCCCCCACAAAGCACAATCAGGCCTGAAGTGCCAAGGCTGGGCAGCTGCTGGTGCCCACCAGTGCCAGCACTCCTCCTGCTGCTCTGACAGAGACTCACGGGGCCTCCGCTTGGACCCTGCCTTGGGCAGGAGGCTCACCATGGAGTTTTCAGGCCTTTGGCCCATCCCCAACAGCTGAGTCAACCGTGCACATCACAGGGGACAATCACGGATGTAGCAGCGGCACTGGGTGGAGGGAAGGGGCGTTATTCACCCGCTGGCCTGCCCGCCCTGAGACAGGGTTTCCTGGGCTCAGAGCAGAGCTAGTGAGTCCCAGGAGCACAGAGAGGAGGCAGCTGCATCTGTCGGTGATGGGCTCCAGCTCCTGGGCTTGCCGTGTGACCTGGGTCATCCCCTACCCTCTCGGGTTCGGGCTCCTTTTCAGGACCAGAGAGCTCAGGTGCTTCTAGGTTTGGGGACCCCCACCCCCACCCCAGCCTCTCTGTGCTCCAGTCCCAGGGCCTGCAGGTAGCTTCTTCTCAAAGAGACCCTGATGTTAGCATTTCGGTAGTAAAAAGACAGCAGAAACATCCGCATCGCACTTCTCTCACATTAAGGCCATAGTTGTGAGATTGCACATGCCTCCCCTGGGGCCTCATACAGCTCTTTTCATTTAGAATGAAATGAAATGCTCCCTATTTTGTTTTTCCACTGGGCCCTGGATCAGAGGATGTGCTCTTCCCTTCCTCCCTCCCTCCACCTGAGGCATCTGTAAGCCTGGGGGGGGCGGGGGGCGGATGCAGGAAGGGGTGGGGCCAGGGGGAGGAGGGGATCCTGAGGCCCTGACCTCCCGGTTCCCGCCAGGCTTCGACCGCTACTTCTCCAGCCGCACGCTGGACAACAACCGGCGCAACATCTGGTTCGCCGAGTTCTGGGAAGACAACTTCCACTGCAAGCTGAGCCGCCATGCGCTCAAGAAGGGCAGCCACGTCAAGAAGTGCACCAGTGAGTATACTCAAGCGCTGGGCAGGACCAGGTCCAGCCCAGGGACTCGGCGTCTCCAGGGTCCAGGCAACCGGGTGGGCAGATGGGCTGGTGCCTGAGGGCGGAGTAGGGGGCTCAAGGGGGTGGGGTCAGAGGGGAGGGGCAGGCCCAGCCAGTTCCGAGTTAGACTTCAGAAGCCTCGAGGGCTCAGGGTGGTAGAAACCTCTGTGGTCTGTGGGAGCGCAGGCCACCTGGGACGCTGCTGAGCTGGGGGAAGGCAGAGGGGCCTTCGGGCACGCGGCCACCTCAGGTTCATCTGGAGCCAGCAGAACTGAACAGACCCAGCTGCCTGTGTCGAGTCCTGATGCTCATGGGTGTGAGCACTTCACCGAAACTGTCTGTAAGGCCTCTGATGCCCTCAGCCACTCAGCCAACACCAGTTGGACTTCCAGACACGCCTGGCCCTGCCCTTAGCGAGGTGGACAGAGCAGAGAATGAGAGTCACAAATCTCTCAGAGTTTTTAACCTAGAGGGGAGACCGACAATAAACAAGACCAGTGTGTAAGTGTACATTATGTCAAAGGAAAACGTGCAGTAGAAACGAAACAGGGAAGAAAGAGAGTATAGTGTTTGGGCAGAGCCCTGAAAGGGCAGGGGATGAGCTGCGGGAGGACAGGGCAATGCATCCATTTTACAGATGGGAAAGCAGGCTCAGAGAAGGTAAGTAAAGAGACCAAGTGTCACTGATAGCAGGTGGCACAGCAGGATCTGAACCCAGTCTGAGCCCCAAACCCTCGGCCCCCTAGGGTCGCCGCATGATTCGGATGCGGGTCCTCGTGTGCTCTTGGTTGGGCAGCTCTGCAGCAGGACCTGGCCTCAGTGGCGTGGGGTGTTTCTGGGTGTCCCCCAGCCTGAGCAGTGCCTGTTCAAGGATCGTGGCCTCCCTCTTATGTCCTCCTGGACTGACCGGTGTGGCTGGGGCAGAGGGCCACATGGTCGGGGGGACACTGAACAGCCCGCAGCAATGCGCTGCATGAAGTGTTGGCCGTGGGGTGGCGCCCTAGTGCCGGGGAGGTGAGGAGCACGCAGCTCTCCTTTGGTCAGGGCCTGCCGGGAACCGCGGCCCTGTGGGTATCCCTTGGGGGCCCAGGCAGGTCCCCCTGCGGGGGTAGGTGGCAGAGTGTGTGCTTGCACACTTGTGTGTGTGTGACTGTGTGTGTGCGAGTCGGCATGTCTAAGGGAGAAGAGGGTGAGTGGGCGTGTTTGTGCTCCTAGGTGAGCTAATAACATAAACCCCACTCTCTGCTGCGCGTCTGTGTTCTGGACGCTGAAGGCACCAGTCGTTTCACCCGCACAGTAACTCTGAGGGCGGCTGTGACCCTGTGTCACGGAGGCGGGTGTGGGGAGTCAGTGGGCCGAGAGCCTCATCCAGAGCTGCCCGGCAGTCCGGCAGTGCCTCCCTCAGGCCCTGGTCACAGCAGAGGGGCCAGAAGCCCAACGTGTGTAGGTGCGGGGCACGCCCTCGTGACTGGGGTGAGCGTGCACCCTGTCATGCTCTTTTCTGGGGGGGGGGGCAGTGCAATTGTCGAGAGTGTCCCAGTGCAGTCTCAGAAGTGCCCACATGGGGATGGAGAACTGCATGGCTGCCCTGAGTACGGGCCATCACGTGTGGCTTGGGGCCGGAGACGGGTGGGACCGGAGTGGGGCACAATGGGCAACTGCTCCAGCCCACCAAGGGCAGGGGGCTTTCTGGAGTCACCTCTTGGCCTGGGAGAGGCAGGCAGGAAGGCCTTGGTCCGTCCATGGAGGTCTGTCCAGACTCCGTCCTCAGGTCAGCATCCAAGAGCATCTCCTTGCTGGGCTGGTGGGCCGGGGAGAGGGACTCCTTGAGCAGTCCTTGGGGCAGGGGCACTTTTTTAAAGCTCCCCAGGTGGTTTTATGTATGTTTAGGCCTGGGAGCCTTCAGTGGGGGAGTGCTTACCCAGCCTGTTCACACCGGATCACCTGGGGACCTTTCAAAGCCATGGATGCCTGACTCCCACCCGCCGACATTCTGATCGAATGGGTACTGGGTGCAAGCCGGGTGTCAGGGTTTTCAAGAAGTGCCCCAGTGGTGCTACTGTGCAGCAAGCACAGGAGGCTCAGAGGGAGAGGTGGGTGGTGGGAGGGAGGACAGCATGTACCCCAGGCAGGAGGGGACAGCGTGAGCGAAGGGGCAGAAGCTAGAATGAACGTGGGGGTGCGGGGAGGAGTGGAAGAACAGCACCCAGCAGCTGACCTGGATCCTTCTCGTTGCATCCGAAGTCCCAGCAGAGACTGGTGAGAGTTCTTGTGTGACCCCAAGTCAGGTGCAGTGAGCCCGTCCGTCTCTGGGCGAGGTGAGGAGGGAGGAGCTGCTGGGAGTGTTTGTGGGGCCCGAGGTGCACCGTGGGAGAGGGCCAGGCAGCTGTGGCTGCCCGCGGCCCTGCCCTGGCTTGAGCTGGTCTCTGGGAGACTGCCTTTGGACGGGAGGGCTGGGATGACGCCCATGGTGCCCTGGCTCTGGACTGGGCACCTGGGAGGGAGGGGCCTGGGAAGGACTCACCCCCAGGTCTGGCCTGACTCTGCCTTCTCCCTGCTGTGTGACCTTGGATAAGTTATTTAACCTCTCTGAGTCTCAGAAGTTTGTCTGTAGAACAAGGAAGATAACACTCATCCCAGTGGTTTGTTGTGAGGGTTGGAGATAAAGCGTGCGAAGAGGCTGGTTGAATAATGAAGCCCATGAGAGGTGCTGATGAAATGCTTGTCATTGTTGATATACAGAGCTAGTGAGAGAGATGGGATTTATAGGCTGTCGGGCAGTTCCGCAGCCCAAGTCCATTGGTACGGCTGTGGCAGCTGTCGCAGCCTGGACCCTGAGGCGGGTGGTGTAGGCGGTCACAGGTGTGGCGCCCAGTCACAGAAGAGGAGACTGGGGCAGGTTTTCTAACATCAGAGCGCTAGAGAACTGGGGTCCCCCCAGGCCACTCCTCTGGGCCCCCTCTCTCTTGTCCTCAGCCTGCTCTGTGTACCCCACCTCCCACAACTCTGTGTCCAGAGCCTGGCCTCCCTCTCACCCCCTCCAGGACGCCTGCCCCTCCGCACTGCCAGCCCTGGATCGGCCCACTGGGGTCCGTGCCCGCCCACAGGCCTTGCCTGCCGTGCCGCAGGCCTCCCGGTGAGCAAGTGACAGTGCCCCGGTCAACGATGGGCCTGTGGCCTTCCGAGAGGACAGGGGACCCTTGTACCCTGGGGTGTTTTACTTGGGAAGATTGGATCCATCCTTCAAGTCTGTCTTCAGTTGAATTTCCTCCGAGACAAAGATTTGAGAGCAAGCAGTTTATTCGGGAGGGGCTCCCAGGAAGCACGGGCGGGGGAGGGAAGGCGGCCACGAAGGGTGCGGTACCAAGCAGGCTCCTGGCGACCAGCAGGGGCTTTACTCCCCTGGGGCTCCGGGGACAGAGGGGCGTGCTTTTCAGCCGTCCCACTGGACGTGCTCCGGAGCCAGGGAGTGTAGACACCACCGCGCGTCAATCACTGGCAGCTCTCCTGGAGAGCGGCAATTCCTCGGCGCCCCAACCCGCTGCCTGCCGGGGCAGTGAGGGCTTCTGTGGCCACAGAAGTTCTCAGATGAGTGGCCGATGCTGGCAGTCGGAGATGGGGCCCGTGTGTCTCAAAGTGGTCAGGAGGAGGGCAATGGGTGGGCACCTGTTCTTTCTCAAACATACAGCTATGAGCGTCCAGCAGACTTGGGTGGGGTCCTAGTGCTGCCACGTCCGAGCCGTGTGGCCTCAGGAAGGTCACTTCACCCCTGGGGGCCTCGGTTTCCTCATCCTCTCTCCCCACCCCAGCCCTGCCCCCAGCAGAGCTGCCTCTCTCGGGGTTCCTGGGAGAAGAGCCGGAGGTGACCCACAGGAAGCACTTGCAGGTGCCACATGGACCACCCTCACCTCAGTGAGATTGGGGTCATGGAGCGGGCATCTCTGCAGCTGCCACGGCCTGTGGGGGGCTGGCACCTGCTCCCTCCCCCTGTGCTGGCCTCCTCCCTGGGAGCTCACAGAGCAGGGTTTGGGAATAAAAGCTGTAAACAGGGCAGATGTGGCATCTGTCTTTTTGACAGCACTGCCAGCCAGGTGATGGCTGAGCGGAGGAAGGCCCGGTTTATGAGGAAATAGGAGAAATTTACTGCTTGCTGCTCCCGGGGGCCAGGAGCTCTGAGAGGGAGGGCAGCTGTGTGGCAGCTGGGGATGTGTGGGAGGGTGTCGCTCACCCAGCCTGTGCCGATAGCAACCGCAGCAGCATCAGCAGCTAATACTTGTATGGCATTTATTACTTGCAAGCTCTGTTCTTGTGCTTTGCATTTAATCCTTACAGCAACCCATTTTACAGATGGGAAAATTGAGGAATAGAGAAGTTAAAGACTTGCCCATGGGCACAGGGCACTAAGGAGCAGAGCCGAGATTTGAACCCAGGCTGTCTGGCTCCAGCGATGTTTTGCCTTGGGCCAGCTGATGTCCTACCCCCAGGGCCCTCGTGGCTATTCCAGCCTGGCTTTGAAGGACCTTCTCACCTCCACATTCCCAAAGGAACCCCAGGAATCCTCCTTCCCGAGGAAAGGAGGGAAGACCACCATTCAGAACTGCTTGCTGTGTGCCAGGCTGTGCTGTGCATTAGAGGAATTCACGTTCACCCCAGCCATCAGCCGGGTAGTGCCCAAAGGGGCCCTGGGCCCTGACCCTCATTGCTGCTATTCATGTCAGTTTTCATCCTGGGGTCTAATTCTTGGGGATCCGCAAGAACTGTTTTTCTTTGGAGGGTCCATGGCCAGCGGAGGGCTGCGGAGCCCTGGGCTGCTCGGCCACATCGCTCAGAGCTGGAAGGAGGACATTCGAGAGTCAGGAACCCACTGTGCTGGGCATGTCCCTTCTCCTTCTTGCCCCTGCGCTGCTGATCCCATCTGCCCCAACCAGCAGCCCCCAGACACCCAGGCCAGCTCCGTGTCCCCTGGCACCGGGGTTGGTGGAGAGCTGAGGTCCAGTTTCAGGCACAGACTGGGGGATGGAGGGGGCGCAGCTGAGCTGTACAGAGACACCCCAGACTGGAGAGCAGGGGACCCGATTGAGGCTGGAAATGTGGGGAGGGGCCAGCAGAAACCATGCACGTGCTGTGGGGTAAAAGAAGAGGTGTGGGATTCTGGACCAGGGCGAGGCTGCTGTGTGACTTCCGGAAGTGCCCAGAAGGACGGGGGGCCAGTGGGCCTGGCCTCAGCAGCAGCACCTGAGGCACGCTCAGAAAGAACCGCGTGTCCCAGGGAGGTGCTGGGAGAATGGCTTATCCTTAGGAGGGGTCGAGGGAAAGGGGAGTGGCTAGGAAGTACAGCCCCGCAGCTTTCTTCCCATCTGTACGTGGGCACTGAGCTGACCTGGGCCCTGGGGTGTGTGTGTGTGTGCGCGCACATGCGTGTGCCAGAGGAGGAGTGTCAGGGAGGGGAGGAGGGCTGAGGCTTGTGGAGGAGTTGGTGGGTGAGGTGTGATGCTGTGTGTTTGAGCTCTGCACTTCCTGGACTCCTTCCGGTGCCCTTCCAGGTCCATAATGCCGTCCTGAATTTGCATGTGAGGGAACTGGGCTCGGGAGACTGGCCACCTGGCCTGAGTCCCACAGCTGGTCCATGGCAGGGCTGGAAGTCAGGGCAGCTGTGTTCACTAGGTCCGCCACACCCAGGCTCCCTCTGGGGGCATCCTGGGGCCCTCTGGCCCAAGGAACAAAAGCCAAGGCATCCCTGTACATTTGTATGTGAATGCAAGCTTACATACCTGTAGGTGCGTGGTGCGTGCACATACCTATTTTGGGTTCCACATGTGGACCTATACCTGTGAGTGCATTCGAGGCCAGTGCCCCTGGTGCCCACGGGTCCCTTGGTCCTCACCATCTCTGCTTTTGCCAGTGGAGTCAGTGCCCCCAGGAGCGGTCCTCAGCTTAAGGCTGGTGGGGCCGGGGCCTCTGTCCCCTCGATGGGACAGCACTGCGCCAGGCGCCCCGCAGTTTCCAGGACGTCCCTGGCAGGACTGGGCCGCACAAGGGTCTTAGCTGCTTCCCTTCCTGTCTCCCTTCCCCACGCCCACTGGTGCTGGGGTCAGCCCCCCAAATAAAGCACTTGCATTCAAATTCTTGTCAGGACCTGCTGTGGCACCTCTCCGCTGGGCAGTGGGTGGATCTGAGTGACCGCATGTTTGTATGAACGTCTTGCTGATTGTGTAGCTGTACAGATATGTTTGTGTATTTATAGGCACATTGTGTTTAGGTTTGTGTGTGCATACATGTGCAGACATGTTCAAATACATGCATGTTCATGTGTTGCTAGCCTATATGTGTAGATGTGAAAGTATGTGGGTGTGAATATGGTTGATTTTGTGTCCTGTGTGAGGGCTGCATCACGTGTGTGTGTGTGTGTGTGTGTGTAGCACCCGGGGGGGTTGCACTAGGCAGGGTGAGTCATGGAGAGGTGAGGGGGAATCAAGAAGGAGCTCTGAGTATTTCAACCTTGGAAACTCATTTCAATTACGATGTATAACCTGCAGACAAAGGCCACAGTCACCGTGGCAACCACAGCTGTGGGGTTTTGATGGAGAAAGTCCTCTCTGACCACTTGCTCCCTGTCTGGCCGTCACCGTGGCAGAGATGCACGCATGTCTGGCTTGCTGGGCCCGGGACACAGTCAGGACAGCTCCACGCTGTTGGTGCTGCTGCCGGTGCCGCCATGCGTTGGGGGTCTGCCTCTTCCACCGTCTGTCTCTCAGGAATGTGTGTCTTGCCTCCTCTGGGAACCGCAGCACCCCTGCCTGGGCCTGGGGTCCCACCCACCTGTGAGAGGGGATTTTCTGACCCCCTTTCCCTCCGTGACCACCCACCTCTTCTAGCCCCGCAGACGAGGATCCTCACCTCCTGGCCAGGCCTGACCTGACCGCTGGTGCAGGGCCTGGGTCCCAGAAAGGGGACGGAGGCAGGTCAGGGGTCTGGGTGGAGGGAGATGAAGGGGAGGGACTGTTCAGGGTAGTGGAGATTCTTGTGGATTCAGAGAAATCCGGGTTCAAATCCCAGCCCTGCCAGCTGCCAACCAGGCCAGTCCCCAGGCATGTACAAACACCTACTAGGTGCCAGGATTCCTATGAGACTCTGGGTATCTGTGAGTATCTGGTATTCCTATTACTCGACCATCTGTGAACCTCAGTTACCTCCTCTGCTGGGGGGCCAGTCCAGCCTCCGTCCCAGAACCACAGGAGAGAGAAGATGGCAAGGGCATGCAGGCTCTCTGGGCCCAGCCGTGTCGGTGGGCCATGTGCTGGGCCGTGTGCTGGGCTGTGTGCTGGGCCATGTGCTGAGGGGCTGGGGCTGTGTGGGGAGCTGCATGATGACAGGCACAGCTTCTGGACGGAGCGTCTAGTCCTTGTTTAACTGGTGTCTGTGACTCCTGCACCCTGCAGCAGCAAGTGCCAGCACATCTCCTGGGCTTTGTTGTGCTTCCCGTGGGGCTTGGGGGATGGGCCCTCAGGGTCTGAGGGTGTGTGTGTGTGTGTGTGTGTGCGCACTCACGTGCATGAGCCCGCAGAGCAAATTCTCAAGGCCTGGTGCTCTGTCGAAGGTAAAGGTCCTCTGCAGGCCTCTGCACTGCACCTGTTTTCTCATCTGTAATTGGGGCTAGACTTGAGACAGAAGCCAAGGATGAGGAAGTGAGAGGAGTTTCTAGAAGTCCACGGCCAGCACCGTGACAGCTTGGGGTGGAGATTTGGAGGGCCCACAGAACCCCCAGCCCTTCTTACAGGAGGCTCCCAGGCTTCCTGGTGTGGGGTCCTCCTGTGGGGTGGTCCTCACTGCATTGTCCGAACAGGTGGCTTTGCGACCCCCAGCGAGAGCACTTGGTCCAGGGCCCAAGTGGCCCAGGAATGGATGCTTCATTGGAACCGCTGAGGAGGGGCTCCTGGGGAGACAGAGGGAGCAGAGGCTGAGGGCAACTCAGCTGGGGAGGTGCAGCCAGGGCCCATCGGCCGGGTGTGTCCTTGGCCTTGGGAGGGAGCTGCCTCCTTTCTGCAGTGGCCGCAGCCTCCTCCCCCTCCATCCTGGTTAATAATTCAGTCTCATCCAGTTGAACTGCGGGGTGATGGGAACTGCAGGGAGCTGGTTTTACCTCCTTCAGGCTGCAGAGGGAAGACCCTGGGGACTGCGGGAGCGAGTGTGGGGTCCAGAGAGGGGGCTCTCCAGGCCACCCTGTCCCAGCCCCCACTGTCGCCCTTTGAGGACAGGATCGTGCCTTGCATTGCTCCCAGCTTTTAGAACCTTGTGATCAGCAGCCTGAGACAGAGGGCAGGCTGGTGGAGCTGGAAAATTTGCTTTTCACGTTCATCCTGCCTCTGTGCCTTGGCCTAGAAATAGCTTTTCCCGTTAGCAAAGCTCGGTTGGCACAGAGCTCTGAGGTGGGGTGGGGCTTAACATGTCTCTGCACCCTGGTGTTTAACAAACTTCTGTGGCACTTGGCAAGCACCTGGCCTCTCTCTGTGACCTGCTGTGAATGTTAGCCCATTAGCTCTCCTAGGGCCCCGATCCTGTCCCTATGAGATGGGGTGGGAGGTTCAAGGTCAGACAGCTAGAGGTGCAGGCAGATCTGGGGTTCCAGCCCAGACAGCCGTGTGCACACACCGCACAGTGGTAGCCGGTTGTGCACAAGGGGCTTAGCTGACCGCTGAGAGCCGGGGAGGCAGCCTCAAAGCCCCCGCCTCCAGCCCTGAGGCCACACAGAGAGCCGTGAGCTCTGTCTGGACTGAGCGGTGCCTCCCAGAGCCGACTGGATGTCCGCCCCAAACTGTCTGGTCTGCATGATGACTGGACTCTGACTCGAGGTTGGGGGAACTGGAGGCAGGGTCAGCCCTCGGTCACAGGGTCTCGGTGGCCAAGGCCGGGACGTGCAGCATGTCATGGAGCCCTGGGCAGGCAGGGCTCAGTGCCACTGGGTGAAAATGCAGGACCTGGGGGCTGAGCTGGGGACTCCTGGGGCCTAAGGTCCTGTGCAGTATGGGATGGAGGGCAGGAAGGGGCGGGAGTTGGGACCGCTCTTCCTGTCACCAAGAGGCTGGCTGTGTGACCTGGGTCTTCCCTGTCTGGGCTTCAGTGTTCTTATCTGTATGTCAGAATTGGAGCAGATGGTCCCTACAGTCCTGCCTCCCTAGCTTTGGGATTCCAGGGTTTCTAGCATCCACTCAGCAGTCGGTGAGTGTCGTCTTGAGCGAGGCTGAGAGTGGGCTGGGGGCCTGGCCAGCTGAGGGGTGACCTGCCACAGCCCGGTTATCCTACTTCCTGAGGGGGGCGGGTGGCAGATCCTCCAGGTGTGAGGGGATTAGATGGTGGAGCAGACCAGAGGGACAGCAGCACGTCCCCTACACCCTGTGTCTGTCTCTGAGGTATTAAAGGGGGGTGGACACAGTGACCTCAAGAGTTCCGGGGGGATCAGGGCCTGGTGCTGCTCTGGCCCAGCCTGGCCCGCCCACAACAGGTGCTGGAGGCTCAGGCCAGTGGCTCATAGGGCTGGGTGGGCACGGACGCAGCTGCTCACCCTGCCGTTAGCTGGGGAATTACCTTGACGAGGCGTGGCACTGGCCCTCTAGCACAGTGGCCTGGAGTGGGGGTGTCTCATGAGGGCTGATTTCCTGGCCTTGTGGGAGGAGGCTGCGGCCATGCTGTGTGCAGGGGCTGTGGCCTCGGGAGGGAAACTGGGCTTCTATGGCCCTCTGTTTACCCCCCTGCCCGCTGCCATCCCCCTGCCCCCATGTCCTCGCCTCGGCATCCCGGCCCCCTCTTCTCCTCCCCTCCTTACTTTCCTGCCCCCTCCCCCAAATTTGGCTCCCACAGTCCCTCAAGCGTAGTGTTGGGCACAGGCTTGGAGCCAGAGTACGTGGGCTCAGATCCAGCCCTGCGTGGTCCTGGAACGTCACTGAGCTTTTCTGTGCCTCAGTTTCTTCGTCTCTGTAGTGGGGGTAATTCCTCGCCTAAGCGTTGTTTTGAGAATTCAACAAGTTAATAAACACAAAGAGCTTCTAGTGGTGCTGGGCGTGGAGGAGGTGCGTGGTAGAAGCGAGCAGTCCTTAGTCTTCACCACCCTTACTGGCCGGCCGGGAAGCACCCCCCTCCAGGAAGCCATCCCGGCCTGTCCCCTCCCTCAGAAACCCCTTTTGGGGACCACTTAGCACAGTGATGATGTAGCATGGTCACCTACTCTGTGCCGAGTGTTTTCCGTACCTCATCTCACAGCACCTCTGCGGCGCAGGACACGATCCTCTTTTACTGAGAGGACACCAAGGCCTCGGGCGCCCAGGAGCTGTCACAGGGCGGAGCGGAGCAGTTGGGTGTGCCCAGAGGAAGGCTAGAGCCCTGAGGCAGCACTGCGGTTTGCAATGAGAAAGGGGTAGGGGTGTGTGTTCCCCATTTTGCAAAGTTTGCTCACCCTGGCTAATGGGGAGGTCATTGACTTGGGGGAAGAGTGGGTAGGGACAATGGTGACCTCCGGTGTCTGGGGCAACTAGAGGCCATTGAGGGAGGACATCAGGAAGCCTGGGCCCTGAAACCTGGGGGACTTTGGTAGTCTCTCAGCCTCTCTGGGCCTGGTTCCCCACCTGCGCACTGTGGTGTGGGCAGTGTGTGGCTGCCTGGGGTGAGTGGTGTGGGGGCACCACTGCCCTCAGTGGCAGACAGAGCTCTTGTCCTGGTGATTTCCCAGCCTGCGCTGGGCCTGCTGCTCCCAGTGATTATTCTGGGCTAGGTGTGGGGGAAAAGGCAGGCACCACAGCCACTGGGGAACAGTGACAAGGGCATCTGCCCTGGCTGTTCTGGGGCCTCTGGGCACAGGGTGCAGGGTGCAGAGGTGAGGGCAGTGGGCCTCCCCTTTACCCTTCGGGCCCCCAGGCACCTCACCTCCACCAGACCATCTCCGGGGGCACGCAAGCTGTGGGCAGGGACCCAGGGCAGCCGGCCCACTTGGGTGCTGCACCTGCTCTGCTGCCCACTGCGCCGTCTGTGAGGATGGTGGGCATCGCGGCACTCACGCTGGGTGTTTGGTTGCAGACCGCGAGCGCATCGGGCAGGACTCGGCATATGAGCAGGAGGGAAAGGTGCAGTTTGTGATTGACGCCGTGTACGCCATGGGCCATGCACTGCATGCCATGCACCGGGACCTGTGTCCGGGCCGTGTGGGGCTCTGCCCGCGCATGGACCCCGTGGATGGCTCCCAGCTGCTCAAGTATATCCGCAGTGTCAACTTCTCAGGTGGGAGCATGGTGTGGGGCACCACCCAGTCCTGGGGTCCTGCTCCATGCAGCCGGGCATGGGCCCTGGGCTCTGTGGGGTGGGGTTGGGGGATCTCTTCAGGTGTTTCTAAGGGGTGAAACCTGCCCAGATGCCCATGCAGGGGCCTCCCCAGAGGCATCTCGGCCCTGGGCTCATAACCCCCACAGCCTTTGGGTAAAGTCTCAGCAGAGACGCTGAGTGTGTGACGCCCACTGCCTCCCACAGGCATCGCAGGGAACCCCGTGACCTTCAATGAGAACGGAGATGCTCCTGGGCGCTACGACATCTACCAGTACCAGCTGCGCAACGGCTCTGCTGAGTATAGGGTGATCGGCTCCTGGACTGACCACTTACACCTTAGAGTAAGCGCCTGACGGTGGGTGGGGGTGGGGGCAGGCTCAGAGGGTAGAGGGAGAGTCATGTAGTCCGTCCCAACCCTTGGGAGGGGGCCAGGAGGAGACGGCCCCTGAGTAGCTCCCCACCACGCCGATCTCTGGGATTGCAGCCGCCAAATCGGGGTTTTGTTCCATGCCCCTCTAGACCTCACAGAGCCCTCAGGCCAGCACCCTGAGAGGGAAGGACAGGGCAGCTAGACTTCCGCTGTGTGTCTGCCCCTGCCCTTTCCCTTGGCCCTGGCCTTTCTGCCTGCTGCCCACTTGCAGGGCAAAGCAAGACACCGGCCAGACGCCTCCCGCTGGAGTGAAGTGGTTCGGAGGCTGCATAGTGCAGGGCAGGATGGTGGGGTGGCAGGGTGGCAGGGTGGCGGGGTGGGGGGCTATGTTTGGGCAGAGGATGATGTTTAAGGCAGAGGTGCAGTCAAAGGGCGGGCATGTGAGAGTCGGTCCTCCAGCACTGCCACAGTGCACAGGGAGGCCCTTGTTCTCCTGGGCGATGCGGGGGTGGGGCACTTCTCCTGGGTCCGCCCAGCCACACCTCCCCAGCTCACAGCTGCTCAGGGACAGGGTGGCTGTGCCTCTCCAGCCCTCAGGGTCCCCAGCTGTGAGATAGAGCAGGGTCCTTAGAGAGGAAGGTCCTGTGGTTTGCTCCACAAGGAAGTGCCTGTGGACTTGGTTCCTGCCTCATAAGGTGAAGGGGGAGCCGGTGTGCACAGCGTGATACCTGGACGGACCAGGGAGGCTCCCCTGCCCAGGTCTGCACCCGGCCTTGGCCACACTTGTTTGTGTCCTCAGAGAGTACATTGTGTCCCACCGCCTCTCTGGTTCTAACGTCTCCGCTGACAAGCCCCTGGAGCTCTTCAGAGCTCTTTCTGCCCATGACCTCAGTGAGCCTGACAGTCTCTGAGGTCAGAGGCAAGATCTCAGGAAAGCCAGCCTGAGGGGTGTCCGAAGACCACACAGCATGCGGTGGGGGGTGGGATGGAGCCCATTGCTATGGTGATGCTCCTTGGGTTGCTGGGCAGAGACAGATGGAGCAGGGCAGGTGGGAGTGCTTGGCAACATGGGAAGTTACCCCATGTGGAGCTCTGTCCCAGCTGAGTGCAGTGGGGACCAGCAACTCCATTCCTAGTAGCAGCAGCAGCTGGTCCTTGCAGAGCACCCGCGGTGCACAGCTCCTGCTCTGAGCACATGACCTCACTGTGAGGATGGCAGCCTGTGGGCAGGCAGGTACTGTTACTGTCCCATGCTACAGGTGTGGTAGGTAAGCAAAGGCAGGGTGTGGGTGTGGGGGTTGCAGCGGACCCCTCCCCTGAAGGCCCCTCAACCAGCATGGAGTATGGGGGGTGGGAGGACGTGAGCAGGGCCTGGACCACCACACTTTTTCCTTGAATGCCCCCTTTGGGCTGTGCTGTGGGGGCCATAGAGCAGGTACGGCTCAGGGGTCCAAGGAAGAGGCCTCCCCCTGGCTGCCCATTGTCCTCCTCCTGGGTCTGAGGTGGCCTCTCATGGCTGATGCTTCTCCGTAGATTCCCCAGAGATTCATGGCCCTGCTGACTCGGCCCTGCTTGGAGGCTGGAGGTGCAGCAGGGAAGCAGACGCACAAACCCTGCCCTTGGGGCTGACTTCGGGCAGAACCAAAGGTTTTCCCTTATGACTTCCAAGTGGAAACCACCCTAAGTAACAAGGGCAAGGCGGCTTCCCATCTGTCGGGTCAGGTGGGAAACAAAGGCTCAGTGAGGTGGGAGGTTTGCTCAGGGGCGCATGGCTAGCTGGCAGCACGCTGTGGTCTGCGGTTGGAGCTCATCCACGGCAGCCAGAGTTTTCCAGAACTTGCGCCCTCTGGGGAGGGGTCCTGGCCTGCAGGACCAGGGAGTGTCCTCGCCACCCCAGCGCAATGATGGCGCTGGTCGTTGCTGTGCTCTTTGGCTGACGGGACCACACGACACCGACACTGTCGTGCCTTCTTCCTCATGGTTTTCCTCTATCTGCTGGGAGGCCATCCTTGGATTCCCCACCCCACCCCGCCCTCATTCCTCAGCTCTGAAACCCTCTCTTCGGCCTGGAGCCCCTGTCTGCTCCTTCTCCGGGAGGGAGCACCCGGTGCCAGCGTGACCCCAGGCCAGGCAGGCCTGCTGCTCCCCAGCCACCCACTCTCCATTAGCATGTCTTGTGTCTTCACGTAGAACAGGTGCTTGAAAACGGCTCCCAGGTGTGGTCAGCTCCCTTGCCAAGTGTCTGGAGCTCCTCTTCCTTGCTCACTGTCCAGGATGCTGTAGTGAGTGTAGCACGTGCCCACGCTCCTGTGGCTCCCTTGCTCACGGTGCCTTGTCTTCAGAGACATGGGGTGGTGACCAGCACTAGTTTAGAGCACGATGTAAGGAAACACTAACCCCTGGGCACTCGGCGACTGTCCGCTGAGTAAAACTGTGCTTCTTCTCTGCTGACCCCAGTGCCCTGGTCTGCCCAGAGGAGGCCCCGTGGGCTGAGCTATAGGGAGAGCTTCCCCACTCCAGGGTGCACCCGAATCACCTGGGTCTTGTTGAAGCTCAGACTCTGAGTCAGGAGGTGTGAGGCGGGCCAGAATTCCGCTTTTCCCACAAGCTCCAGGGTGATGCTGCTGCCGCCGGTCTGGGCCCACTACTGAGCAGCAAGGCGTTAAGAGGGTCAGCACTCCTGAGCGCTCTCTGCTCTGCAGAGTGAGTCCAGCCTGTCACTGCTGCTGTCTGAGTCCCCCCACACAACCCTTCAGAGTTTTGGACTCGATCAGGATCCCCCACAGGTCAGCGTACCTGAATCATGAGGGGAGCTTGGTTAAATCCAGCTTTTGGTTCCGCGGGCCTGGGGGCCCAGGCAGCTGGAGCTGGAGCCAGCCTGCTGAGGTGGGGCTGTGGCAGGGTGGTCCGGGGCACTGGGACATGTCCCGAGGCCGGCTCCTCTGTGCTGTCATTGCCAGATAGAGCGGATGCTGTGGCCGGGCAGCGGGCAGCCGTCGCCCCGCTCCATCTGCAGCCTGCCCTGCCAGCCGGGTGAGCGGAAGAAGACCGTGAAGGGCATGCCCTGCTGCTGGCACTGCGAGCCCTGCACCGGCTACCAGTACCAGGTGGACCGCTACACCTGTAAGACCTGTCCCTACGATATGCGGCCCACGGAGAACCGCACTGGCTGCCGGCCCATCCCCATCATCAAGCTTGAGTGGGACTCACCCTGGGCCGTGCTGCCCCTCTTCCTGGCTGTGGTGGGCATCGCGGCCACGCTCTTCGTGGTGGTCACCTTTGTGCGCTACAACGACACGCCGATCGTCAAGGCCTCCGGCCGCGAGCTGAGCTATGTGCTGCTGGCGGGCATCTTCCTGTGCTATGCCACCACCTTCCTCATGATCGCGGAGCCCGACCTGGGGACCTGCTCTCTGCGCCGCATCTTCCTGGGGCTCGGCATGAGCGTCAGCTACGCGGCCCTGCTCACCAAGACCAACCGCATCTACCGCATCTTCGAGCAGGGCAAGCGGTCGGTCAGCGCCCCGCGCTTCATCAGCCCCGCCTCGCAGCTGGCCATCACCTTCAGCCTCATCTCGCTGCAGCTGCTGGGCATCTGTGTGTGGTTCGTGGTGGACCCCTCCCACTCAGTGGTGGACTTCCAGGACCAGCGGACGCTTGACCCCCGCTTCGCCAGGGGCGTGCTCAAGTGCGACATCTCAGACTTGTCGCTCATCTGCCTGCTGGGCTACAGCATGCTACTCATGGTCACGTGCACGGTGTACGCCATCAAGACACGCGGCGTGCCGGAGACCTTCAACGAGGCCAAGCCCATCGGCTTTACCATGTACACCACCTGCATTGTCTGGCTGGCCTTCATCCCTATCTTCTTCGGCACCTCACAGTCGGCAGACAAGGTGGGTGGTGGGGGCTGAGGGGTGGTGGGGGGTGAGGGCAGAGAGCAGGGCGAGGCCTGGGGGTGGGTGCTGGCTCCCCCAACCCCCGCTCTGGGACTGCCTTTCTTCATGCCTCATTCTCTCTACTGTGAGATTTTCTCCAGGTTCTGGGTTTTCTTTTCTCCCTTCCTGCCTCCTCTCCCTTTTCCCTGTCTCGTCTCTTCCCTATTCTCTCCTTCCTCCTCCCTCCCCTCCTTCTTTCTAGCCCCCTCTTCTTCTTCCCCCGTCTCTGCACACCAGCTCCTCCCACCCTTTGCTCCTCCTCCCCTCCTTTCATCTTTTCTCTCTTGTTCTCTTCTCCATGAGGCTGGGAGGCTACACCTTTTATTCTTCATTCTTTTTTAGACTTTCCATTACTTTTCTGTCGCCTCAGCCCCACCTTCCTGTCTGTCCATTCCTCTCTTCTTCCTCCTCTGCCCGCTCCATCCCCGCCCTCACAGGACCCCTGTGGGCTCCTGAGGTGGGACATGTATCAGGTACTGCCCCCCCAGGCCCCAACCTGCCCGAAGCCCGCGAGGGCCCGTCCCCCAGCGCGTCCTGCTGGCTCTCAGGCCATCCTGGACACATGTCGAGGGCCCCGTGGACTCTGCCCACATTCCAGCACAGCTTTGCCTGGGCTCTGGGGGACTGTCTTGAAGAATTACCTGTCTGTGAAGAAGAGGTCAGAGACACGGAGGGTGGTGGGGACCCCAGACCCCAGTTCTTGGTCTGCGCTCTGTGTCTAGCCGTGGGATCCCGGGCAAGCCAGCTGGCCTCTCAGCCTGTTTCTTCCTCAGTGGATTGGGGTCATGCCCCTTCCCCTGAACGCTTGTCGGTGTTTTCACAGTCACGCGATGCGATGGGTGTGGGAGCAGCTGACTAGCTGTGTGGGTCTGGGACTGAGCAGGGCAGTGGGGACGAGGCCGGAGACAGGGTGGGCGGCGTAAGACCCAGTGGCTGTGGGAAGGCTGTTGGCTTTTACTGTGGGTGAGGAGGAGCCACTGTGGGGGTGTGAGCTGTGAGGGAAGCGTGGTGTAGGTTTTCAAGGGTCCCTCTGGCTGCTGGGTGGGGCCCAGGGGAGGTGAGCTGGGAGCTCGGTGCCAGTGCGGAGGTCACTGAGTCACCCCGACAGGCAGTGCAGCGGGCTGCTGGCGGGCGGAGTCTGGATGTGCCTGGGGGTGGGAGACGTGGAAGAGAGTCAAGGATGAGTCCGTGGCTTTTGGCGTGAGGATGGGAGGGAAGGAGCGTTGTGCTCTAAGGTGGGGAAGAGGACAGAGGAGCCAGTGTCAGGTGGATACTAGGGGTCCTTTGGGTGTGCTGAGTTTGGGGTGCCCCTTGGATGTCGAAGTGCAGCTGTCAAGTGAGGAGTTGACAGCAGTTGACAGACAGGTCTGGAGCTGAGGGGCAAGGGCCAGGCTGGAGACATACCGGGTGTGGGGGGGGGAGTCGTCAGCCTGTGGGTGACACTTAAAGCCGTGAGCCTGGGTGTGAGCTCCCAGGAAGGCTTGGCTGTCAGTGAGGCTGGTGTCCAAGCCAGGACAGAGGGTGCTCGGCATATGCCAGATGCTTCATCTGGTTAGCAGGTGAGGGTAGATCTCACCATCCCCATTTATGGATAAGGCATGGAAGCACAGAGAGGCACAGTGACTTGTCTAAGATCACACAGCCCGTAGGTGGCAGAGCTGGACAAGCCCCTTCTCTGTCTGACTCGGGAGCCCCCTGCAGCTCTGGGACACCTTCCTCACCTTGGGGCTTTTTGGTAGGTGCCCACCTCTTCTCCAGCTGCTCCTCGAGGGCGGGAGCCATGCCCTCCAGTCCAAATGCCTTGGGCCCCACCGAGGGAAGCCTGGGGCCTGTTTTCCAGTGGTGGCCTGTGAGCTGCGGTTCCATGCAGCAGACCTGGGGGCTGGCAGTGAGTGCCCTGAGGTCAGAGACCAGGCCTGGCTCCTGAGCCAGAGCAGCCTCCAGGCCCAACTGGTGCTGAGAGCCAGGTCTTCAGCTCCCACCAGGCCTGCAGTGTGTGTGGGGGGCCTGGGGCCCTCCCTGCTGAGGGCAGGTGCAGGCAGAGGCCCCTCATCTGCAGTGCCAGGGGGGCCACGAAGCCAGCGGGGGGTGCCGCCTCACACTCCGGGAAGCTGGTAGCTTGAGGAGTCACCCTCCGTGATACCAGGAGGCCTCTACCAACACCTCTGCAGAGAGTCAAGGCGCCCTGCTGGGAGGCTGACAGCATGGTGGTTAGGCCCCTGCGCTGCCTTCTCGAATTCCCTCGGGTTCCGGGTTCCGTGCCTACACTCCGCTCCCAGTGGGGTCCCTGCCACCCCAGGTGTCGGACCCTCCCACCTCCAGTCCCCCAGCATCTCTCCAGCTGACCCCACCTGCCTCTGATCTCACCCTTTTTGGGAGGCTCCCCTCGGCACTGATTATGAAAAGGGGCCTCTGAGAGGATTTCTTCTGAGGCCCAGAGAGAAGCAGGGTCTTGCCCTGGGCCACACAGCAGGCTGGCCTCACACCAACGCGTCCCCAGAGGACCCAGCCCTGGCCCTGGTGGTGTGGACGTGGGACGGGCCTCCTCCCTCTCTGAGCTTCTGCCCGAGGAGGGGGTGGGGCAGATGAGCTCTGAATCCCTGCGGTTCGGACCACCAGGCTTCTCAGAGGCTCAGGCAGCCCTGGAGTTGTGCGTGCCCTGTCATGCAGCCACACAACACCCAGCAGGAGCGGCGGGCCTGCCACTGTGTACACACATGTGTGCATATGTGGGGGAGAGCAGGGCAGGTGTGGGCTGTTGTGGTGTGGGTGCGGAAGTGTTCACAGAGTGTGCATACCTTTTTGTGCACGTTCAGTGGTGGATGGGCAGGGTGTGTGTGCCCAGGGGTTCATGGCTGCTGGTGTGTGGTATATGGCTGTACAGATTATGTGAGAATGTGTGAGTGCAAGTGTGAGTATGCGCAGGTGTGTGTGTATGTGTGTGTTCAGGTGTGTGCACAGGTATGTAAATGCACCTTTGTGTATATGCATACCCAAGTGTGTGCCCAGGTACATAAGGGTACATGTATGTGTGAGTGCAGGTGTGTCTGAGTCAGGTGTGAGTGCGCAGTTGTGAGCTCAGGTGTGTGTGTGAATGCAGAGGTGCATGAGGGTACAGGTGAGAGTGAGGCGCTCTGCTGTGCCCCTCCCCAGGGTACAGGTGCTGGTGGGGCCATCTGTGCGGGGCTAGTAAGCAGGTGGCTGGATCCCCAGCATTAGCTCAGGTTCCCAGGGCTTACCGCCACAGCCTGGCAGCGTTACACTGAGCCCTCCAGAGTGGGGCTTCTGCACTTGTGGGTTACTGCTCAGCCAGGCTGGGGCAGGACGTGGCATGGCGGCCGGCCACGTCATGCAGCTGTGGTGTGCACAGAGGCTGAGGGTCCCCGTAGGCATGGGGTAGCCTGGGCAGAAGCGCAGGGCGGGCAGGACTCCCAGTGCCCCCACCAGGGCCCCTCGCACTCTGTGCCCACCGGGCTGCATACAAAAACAGGAACTCCACCACCCACAGCCAAGTAGCTCCTTTCTGTGCCCTTCGCCCCACCCAAGGTGACCTCTGTCCTCCCCTGCGGGACCGACAACCTCCTTGCCTCTGGAGAGCACTGACTGGTGAGGCTTCATGCGATTCCTTATAGAGGGCGGGGCGCACGAGAGCCTGACCGAAGGGGAGCCAGAGTGGCCTCAGTTCAGACACCTCCGGGCCGGGGCGGGGTGGACGGGAGGGAAGGTGGCCTCTCACTCTGCCTGTCTTGAAGGCCTGCATCCACGCCAGGGCCCAGTCTCCACAGGAGGGCCTGCTGGGTTCCAGAGGCTCTGGAGGCCCCCTGCCTCTCTGATGGGGCCAGCACATGCCCGCTCCCGGTGACACGCACCTTCTCGAAGGCAGCTCTAGAACACTGGTAGGGTGGGAATTCCAGACCCTGAGGCCAGGAGAGGGACTGGGGGCTCACACTCGGGCCACCCCAGCCTGGGATGGCTGGAGGGGCCCCCAGGGCCCACGCTGAGGGAGAGGGAGAGGTTTGCTCTGTTTATGCCCCGCCTGGTGTTTTGTTTGCCGAAAGGCTCCTGGGCTGGAAGCAAACTGGAACAAAACACCAAGGGCTGGCCTGTGCCTGCACCCAGGGCTGGCCCAGGGTTCTCCGGGCCCAGTGCAAAACGCAAAGGGCCCTCGTGCAGAAGTTATTCAGGACTGAAGACGGGGCAGCAGGGCACTAACCAAGCACAGGCCCTTCTGAGCACAGGCACCTATGTGACTGCACAGGCCACGTGCTCAGGTTGATGACTCTGTCTGTGGTAGTGGGGGGCGAGGCAGCCCACACTGGGTCAGGGCAGAGCCGAATCTGTGTCCGCCATAGGGTTCCCTCTGCCCAGAGAGGGGCCTTGCTACCGCCGCCCCACTAGTTCTGAATGGGCACAACTGTAGCCCTGCCCACAACGAGGTGCGGGCAAAGGGCCTACGATGGATGTCTGACCTGGAAACTCGATTTCTGTGCCCAAGAAACCGCAGTGTGAAAGGAGAGACAGCCCCTGCCCTTAGGGAACCTCCATCTAATGCGGGGGGTGGCACACCCTGTCCAGGGAACTCCCAGTCCCACCGGAAGACCAGAGAAAAGGCCTGTTCTCGAGCGTCCGGGCCTTCCCTGTTTCCTCCCAGGGTCTGTAGGGGCGCTCCGGAGCCAGTTCCCTCCTCTGGCCCCTGGGCCACCAGCCCCTGCCAGTGGCTCGCCCTGACCTCTCCCTGCCCACATGCCAGGAGACCGCTCAGTGCCATGGGCTGCACCTGTGGTGTGTGGGCTGTGTGTGCGCCCTGGGGAATGGCTGCCCGTGTCTGGAGGTGGGGTGTGCTCACTGGGGAACAGGCTCTGGTGCCCCCGGGCCCGTGACATTGTCCTGAACGGTGGGGATGGAGCAGCCTTTCCACACGCGCCTCCTTCCCCACGCGCCGTGCAGGTTTCATGAGGCTTCAGCCTGTGCTCGGGTCAGGTAGGCGCTGTCATCCCATTGCACAGATGAGAAAACTGAGGGCCAGCGAGGGATGAGGCTTCCCCAGGGACACTCAGCTCTCACCTCTCAGAGGCAGGAAACTCAGGGAAGGGCGGCTGATGTGAAGCCCTTCAGACCATGTCATGAGGTATTCGTGGACAGAGGCAGGGGGTCGGGGGCACATCAGAAGAGAAAGACTTGCCTGTCCCCCAGGTGGCTACCGGATGAGGCCAGGGCTCCTGGGGCCACAGGAAGCACATCCAGACCCATGACCTCCACAACTGGGTTAGGTGCAAGGGTGTCATGGGGGGTTGGATACAGCTGGGGTCAGGGAAAGCTTCCTGGAAGAGGTGGCACATCAGCTAGGCCCCAGGGGAGGGGGGCCCACGACCAGAAACAGAACAGCAGATTTAGGGAGCAGAGTATCCAGTTTCTCCAGGCCCAGCCCTGGGGGCCACAGCCTGGGCCTGGCCAGGCCCCACCCTTGGCTGAGGGTGGCCATAGGGACAGCTGGGGCCTGGGGGACAGGGAGGAAGGGAGGAGGTGGGGAGGGGACCCCAGCTGGGGGCCGTGGGGATTGTCAGGCCCTGCCTAGAAGGTCCCACTATTGAAGAATGGATTATCCGACACCCAGATTAATAGACTTTCATTTTGCTAAACATCTGTCACTGTTAGTGCTGGCGAGTGAGCATGAAATGAGCTTTGACGGGGCTGCCTCTGCTGTGTCTGGCTGGGTGCTGCGGCTCCCGAGCCAGTGGCCTGCTCTGCGCAGGGCGGCACATGGTGGGCGGCCAGTGAGCGGGGCAGCTGAGGGGCTGCGGCACCGCCCCTGACAGTCACTGGGGCACCACCCCAACAGGGTCATCTCGCTCCCAGCCCTGCGCAGGGGGCTGCCCCCCGAGGGTCAGCTGTGGTCCCTGCGCCCCTCCTGAGGGCTGCCTCCTCCAAACAATGTAAGGACAGCGGGAAGCATGTCCATGAACTTCCCCTGTGCCCGACGTTGTTTTACGTACTTGTGCCATTTAGCAGACTTTCCGTCTTCACAGCAGCCCTAGGAGGTAAGCGCTATCCTGCCTCGGTTACATGTGAGGAGACTGAGGCACAGGATGGGACGGGTTCAGTATCCCCGAGCTAGAAATGGTGGAGTCAGGCTTCCCGCCTGAAGCCCCAGCTGTAATCCACGACTCCCTCCAGTCGGCCACGGGACTGTCCCCAGTCTGTCCTTGCTGTGTCCGCATCTGGGGCGCTCCTAGGGGTCAGGGCCGGAGGGGTCTGGGCGGAGCTGGCTCTGACACCTCCCCCACCCCCGCGCCTTCCCCCCACCCCCGCGCCTCCGCAGCTGTACATCCAGACGACCACGCTGACGGTGTCGGTGAGTCTGAGCGCCTCCGTGTCCCTGGGGATGCTCTACATGCCCAAAGTCTACATCATCCTCTTCCACCCGGAGCAGAACGTGCCCAAGCGCAAGCGCAGCCTCAAAGCCGTCGTCACTGCGGCCACCATGTCCAACAAGTTCACTCAAAAGGGCGGCTTCAGGCCCAACGGCGAGGCCAAGTCTGAGCTTTGCGACAACCTGGAGGCTCCAGGTGAGTGCCTGGCCCCGCCCCTCTCCCATTGGCCCGTGCAGGCCCCGCCCCCTCCCTGGAGGGGCCAGCTTCCCATCCCTGCCCCTAGCCTCATCTTGCTGGGGTGCTGGGAGAGCTCTGAGGTTTCTGGTGAGCGGCTGCCCGCCCAGAAGGATCTGGGGAGAACCTTAGGGTGCAGGTTAGTACCTCTCTGCCCTGCCTCCCGTCCTGGTAGCAGGGGAGAACCTTCAGGACTCACCCCATGTCCATGGTGATTTCACCCTTCTGGGGATCTCTGCTCCACCTAGAGGGAGGCCGTGGGGGGCCTGGTTGGTGCACTGTGATGGGAGACCCCCCACCCCAGGTTTCTCTGCCCTGGAGCCCCCAGCCGGGCCTGTGACTGCAGCCCCTCTACGAGGAGCCGTGGTATAGATGGCCCCTGCTCTCTGGCCCTCTGGTAGCCTGGAAGTGGCGGCCCTGGCATCAACCCAGCCTCCCCCTAGCAGGGCCCTAGACACAGGGACTCAGGACATGGGCCCTGATGGGTAAGCAAGGGGTGGGGAGGGGCATAAGGCCTCCAGAGGCCAGAGCTCTCAGGTGGCAGGGTGGCCCCGGGCTTGTCCAAGGAGACCTCAGGGGAGGGGAGGAGGGAGAGAGCTCGGCATCCCAGGGGCAGGTCCAGAGTCTGGGCCTGAGCAGGACAGGTCCCTCTGGCTGGTTAAGGCATGTGTGTGGCAGGGAGCAGGGTCACCCTCCAGCCCCCTGTGTGAGAAAAAGAGATGGCAGGAAGGAGGGAGGGGCCCAGCAGGGAGGGGCGGGTCAGGCCCCGGACCAGCACCGGTGGGGACCACTGTGTCTTGAACCCCATGTGCCACACCCATCAGGTACCGGTTGCATCCTCCTCCCAGCAATTGGGGAAGGCAGGCATTTTTGTCATCCGGATAATACAGAGGAAGAAGGAGAGGCACAGAAAGGCAGGGGCTGACCTAGGCCTCACAGCCAGCAGGTGGCAGGGCTGGACCTGACCTCCCGCTATCCCGCTGCCCGCTGTCTCCTGGGACAGACCATGGCCTCTGTCCTGGAGAGCTGCATGCAGGGCCTCCACCTGTGGGGTGGGGGGCTCCCATGGGCCTTGCTTCTGGCTGATTCACAGTGGGGAGGGTCGAAGGGCCACTGTGGTCACCCCGCCTCACTGCAGACCTTGGCTCCCTTCCTGGACACCCTGTAAAGGGGCCACACGGCTTAGACGGCAGCATCTCCCTGCTCCCTGCCCTGAAAGTCTCTGGGGACACCAGACCCTGGTGGGACCTGGGAGTGAGCACTCTGCTTCCTCCGCCTGGTGCTGGTGCGGGGGGCGGGGATGGGGGGAAGGCCGGAAGTGGACAGTGTCCATGGCAGCAGGAGGGATGTAGGCTAGACCATGGGCGGGCCCAGAGCACAGGCTACAGAGAGGAGCTCTTGTCGCCCACCGAGAGGTCAAGGAATGCCACTCCCAGTGTGTGGGGCTGGGGCAGCACCTCTCACAGGCCCCGCCTTGGGGCTCCGCGTGAAGCGCTGCCCCTTCCCATCCCCAGCACAGGTTCCGCGTGTCCAGAGAGTAGTGAGTCGGGAAAGGACAGTCCCTTCCCAGTCCAAACAGGACTTTGCAACTGAGTGATCTTCCTAGCAGTCCTGAGAGGGCTGGTTGGGACTGAGGTTCTATCCCCAGCTGAGGCTTCAAGAGGGTGAATGGTTTTCCTGAAGTCGCACAGCAGGATGGCGGCTGGCTGAACCCACACCCCGTCTTTCCCCTGACCCCAACTTCCCGTGGCCTGCCTGTCTCTGAGGTCCCCGTTCTCTTCCTCTTCTGTGTGGAGCACCTGGCTTCTGAAGCAGCGCCCCTTCCTCCGATCGACTCCCCTGATGACTGTGTCGGCACCACCGCCACCCTCCACTGCATGACCTCTGGTTCTCTCCGGTCCTGCTGCCCCTCCCCCCGGAGCACCGGCTTGTCTGTACCTACAGCCCTGGGGTTCCCTCCGCGTGCCACCTGGGACCCCCACTCTGAGACAGGTAGCAGCAGAGTATACTCAGGACTCCCCACCCCTGGCCTTTTGCATTTACAGAAATGCAGCCCCTAACCAGGCCCTCTGTCCTCAGCAGGGACGCCCTGCACCCTGCCCCGCACTCCTGACTGGGCCCCTGCCCTCTAGGCTGCACTGCTGGTGCGGGGACAGGCCCGTCAGCCAGCTGTGCTCCAGGGCTCCTGAGAGTAAGTGGAGCATTAGCCCTCCCAGAAATGACACCCTGACCCCAAAAGGTGGCACTCGTGGTGCTGTGACAGGCCAGGGGACCATGGAGGGCTGGGGATCAGAGAGTTCTGATCGTACCAGACAAGGAGGGCTATGGAGGCGCGGTGAGGGCAGGCTCAGTGCCCCTGGCCCCTCCCTCCTGCAGGGGAAGGACGAGAACTGCCCACTCACCACCACCCCTGCAGTGAGGGCCAGAGGCCAGGGCCCCTGTCCCCCACTGTCTCTCAGCTCTGTGACAGCAGGGGCCCCACAGGAGCCAGGTGATTAATTCCGGGGATGCCAGATGGAGGGGTTGTGAGCGGGAGGAGTGGGGAGGTGTCACTCCAGTGGAACAGGGACATTTTTCACTCTGTCACTGGCAAGCCATGTATCTTTAAACAAACAGCAGAATAAATAATTCAGGGGCCTGATAGCAGGCAGGTTGGGTGCGGAGACATGGGGGCGACAAGCGGGGCTGCCAGCTCTTGCCTGCCACTGCCCAGCTAGTTGTTACCCGGGGTGGCCGAGCCGAGACCCCTGCAAGGGCCTGTCATCAGCATGGGGTGGGTCTGGGGCTTCTGCCCACAGCCTCTGCCCCCCTCCCACACTGAGGATGCCTCGGGGGGTCGCTTTCCCTGCCCCTCCTCAGCGCTGCGGTTATCCAGCCCTGCCCCTGTACCCATCGGATCGAGAGGCCTAGAGAGTATTTCCAGCCACCCTGTGGCTGAGAGCTGGCTCAGGGTTACGACCCATTTTCAGGTGAGACACTGGGGCTCCGACAGGTGCAGTTTGTTGGAAGGGCCACGCGGCAGGTACCGAGACCCCCTGTACTGGAGAGGGTGGGACAGGACCCCAAGTCTCCTGACTCCTGGCCACACCTTCCTTTTGTTCCTCACAGCTGGCCCCTGGGTGCCCCAGACAGATCATTGCCCCCGTCTGCAGGGGGTGAGGCTGAAGCTCCACCAAGGGACGCTCAGTCACGGGCTGGTGGCTGAGGGCTGGATACTTGCAGGTTCTGGAAGCCGTGGGTTGGCTTCTCTGTTGGAGACAGACCACCACTGGTCCTGTCTCAGAGGGACAGCAGGGCCCGTCCCTCACCTCCCAGGCGCTTTCTGTCCCCCACCGCCCTGGTGTCCCTGCAGCCGCCCTCGGGCTCTGACCCCCTGCAGTCAGAGGAGCTGCGCCCGCTGCGCCTCCACCTCAGAGCCAGGGGTGGGCGGGTTCATGGGTTTGGAAGCTCAGTTTGATCCATTCACCCCTGGGCTGATGGAGCCCTGGGGAGCAGATACTCACCAGCCGGCCTCCAGGGCATGATTCAGAGCTGGCTGCTGGCTCTTTTTGTGCCGGTGGGGTATCGGGTGAGGTATAGTGTCAGGTGGAGACATAGGAGTGGGGGTTCCCCTCAGGAAAACCCCTTTCATGTTACAGGTGGGGAAGCTGAGGCCTTGAAGGGCAGGGAAGGAGCAGCCGGACGTCACACAGGGAGTGTGAGGCTCCTGCCTGCAGAGCCTGATCTGCTGGTCCTCCCACCTGCCTCTCTTTCAGCAGCTCTGCCCTCTCGGGGTCCAGCCCTAGTCCCTCAGTTCCCTTCCCCAAGTTTGCCCCTGCCCATCCTGGATTCTGCTCCATCAAAACCGACCCATCCTGTGGTCCTTCCTCCCTCTGGGTCACCCAGCACCCTAGAGGGCTGGGGACCACTTTGCAAGTGAAGTGGGAATTCTCTGTGCACCACGAGGCATAGTGCTGCGTTCTCACTCTCCTCCTGGGTGGCATGGGCACCGTTCCCTTCCGTTAGCGCCCGTCGGGGTGGCGGCCAGCACTGGGAACGTCCCTGGGGCTGCCCAGCCCACTGCTGGTTCACTTTCTGCTCTAACATTTCTGCTGACAGGGGGCCGCCTACCACCTAGGGCCACCCCTCCCTTCTCAGCTCTGGCCAGGGGGGAAGTCCCTCAGCTCAGCTGCACGCTCATCGCTGGCCTCCCGACTGGTCCGCAGTGTGTCCCCTGCTCACGCCACCCCACCTCACACTGCCTCTGCCCACACCCGATGGGTCCCTAAGAGTGGGACATGGCAACCCTGCCTGTATCCGTGGGGTTCCAGTCATGCTGCTGTGATAAAGGCCCCCAACAAGGTGGCTCAGTCAGATGTTTCTGTCTGCTAGGATGGCTTGTGGTGGTGGCAGGAGTGGGACCCAGATTCCTCCCATCTCGTTCTACCCGCTCCGAGAGGGCCGCCCTTGTCCTCATGGCTGAGGCCGCTTGCCTTGCGTGTCTGTCCTGCCCACAGAAGGCAAGCGAGAGGAGGTTCAGGGAAACTCGATGTCAGCGACATGACAGGGAAGTTGCACACGGCCGCTCTACTCACAGGCCGGCAGGGATGTTGTAGTGCAGGGCTGCACTCGGCTGCAAGGGAGGCTGGGCGATGTGGTCCCGTATTCTGGCCGTGTGAGCCCAGCACAGATGGGGAAGAGGGCTGAGGGGACGGGGTGCAGCCCGCCGTGCTGTACCCCTCAGTGTCCTTTCCTCTAGGCCGCGTGCTCCTTTCCTGAGCCGACGGGGTGCTGGGGAGGGTCAGAGCAGCTTTATGACGAAGGACACCACCGTTGTCTCCCAGCCCGCCTCTCCTCTGCAGCAGCCAACCAGCTCCTGCCCCTGGGTCGCTGTGAGGTCTGAGCCCTGTGGGGGCACTTGCTCATGCTGCCTCTGGCGTGGATGTCACCCAGCCGGGGGTGGGGGATGAAGGCTGCGGCGGGGGATGGGAGCTGCTCAGACAGGCACCTCCGGTCCTAGGGGTGGGCGAGTGAGGGCCAGGGGTAGGTGCAGATGAGGGAGGCTCGAGGCTGGGGAGAGATGGGGCCACCCAGACACGGGAAGGGCAGGCTGAGGAGACTGAGCACTTCCGTCCCCCCCACTCCCTGCCCTCGTTATGGGGGAGGGCCAAGGGGGATGCCTCCATTTCCAGCTTCTCGAGGCTCCTCTGGTTCCGTTGTTGATTTCCTCTGTCCCACTCCCCGCTCACTTGCTGCAGGCTGCCAGTCTGCGTTCTGGGCACGGGGTCTCTTCCCGGGCGTGTGCTGTTGGGCTTCTGAAGACCTTCCTGTTGGGAGGCAGTCGGCCTCTGAGTGGCAGAGGGGCTGGGGTGCCAACCCCCACACAGTCAGAAACACGCACATAACTTTCGACGCCCCCAAAACTTAGGCTGTCTCTCCAGGACCCCCGTGGACACCAAACCCGCAGGCGCTCACGTCCTCTGTTTAAAATGCTGTGCCTACTGCAGGCTCTCCACGCACGGATTGAAAACACCTCAGTACTCACTGACAGAAAGAAACCCCTGCATAGTTCAAACCTGTGTTAAGGGTTTTAAAAATATCTATTTTTTATATCACAAATAAAAATGGCTCTGTTAAAGTATGGTGGAGTCAGGAGTGACTCTATGTTTTAAAAATATCTATTTTTTATATCACAAATAAAAATGGCTCTGTTAAAGTGTGGTGGAGTCAGGAGTGGCAGGGGCTCTGTGGGGAGCAGACCCTCACAGAGGGGTGGGGCCTGGGGGGAGCGCTCATGGGGGTCAGGCGTACAGGGAGGGGCATTCCAGGCAAACAGCCCTGCCCACCAAGCAAAGGCGGGAAGGTGGGAAGGATAAGCCGGGAAGGTGGGCCCAGTGCCGGGAGCTGGGGGCAGTGGAGGAGCAGAGCCCGGTGCCCAGTTGAGGGGATGTGGACTGCTCGGTTCCGGGGTCTGGACTTGATTCTGTGGGGGGCAGTACCCGTACAGCAGAGGGTCTGAAGAACTAGCCACTGAGTCTTGGGTACCCCTGGCCTCTCTCTTTCCAGTGCTGACCACCAAACAGACCTACGTCACCTACACCAACCATGCAATCTAGCCAGCCCGCCAGAGCCGGACAGGAGGAGGAACTGAGACCCTTGTGGAGACCCTCGTGGATGGCGCGTCGAGCCAGGGCCGCCCTCCCAGGGGCCCAGCTGGTGTCCTGCCTACCCGTGGCCACCCACGGATGTGGTTTGGTGCTGAGGACGGCAGAACCCCAGCGGTCACTGCTGGGTAGCCTGCACAAGCCGCAAGGGGGCAGCAGGAGGAGGGTGCAGGGCTGGGGCAGCCACAGCCCCTCTGGAGCCTGTGTCTCGGACCAGGGCCTCTCCCGGCCCCAAGTCACGGGGCCGGGTCGTGGGGGCCTCAAGCTGCTTTTTTTTCTTTCTCCCTCTGTCTCTGCCGACCCCTGGGTGACCTTCTCAGTCGTCCCCGCTGTGTCTTTATTTTCCCTTATCTTTTTTTTTTTTATCTTTTTTCTGTACTGCCTTCTTTTCTCTCTGCCTTCGCCCATCTGTGTGCTCTGCTTTCTGTTTGTTTGTTTGTTTTTTTCTGACCCTGCCTTCTCTTATCAACTCTCTGTCTCCAGGTCCCTGGTGCGTTTTCCTTTCCTGTCCTCACCCCTCCCCACCTTCATTTACAGCTGCCTCCGCCCTGCCCTCCCCACGACCTCTCCCAAGTCACTGAATCTTACATGTCACAAAAGAGAAAAAAGGAAAAAAATTGAAACTGAAAAAAGCCAAACAAAAACAAACCTGGAGTCGTCGCCGAGCGCCTCGTTCTCCAGGCAGCCTCTGCGCCCCCAATTGCCTGCAGCCCGCCCGCCCACCTGCCCGCCGTCTGCCGTGCGTCCTGCCCGCCTGCCCCTCCTGCGATGACTCGGAGTTCAGTGCCTGGGTGTTTGGTGATGGTCAGTGATGACAATGTGTAGCGCATGATTGTTTTTATACCAAGAACATTTCTAATAAAAATAAACACATGGTTTTGCACCCTGGCTTCACGTCCACTGAGGCCCGACAGCGGAACCCCAGGCCAGCTCTCAGCCGGAAGGCTGCAGGAGGGGGAAGGAGGAAGTGGGTGATGGGGACCTGGAGCATGGGGTGGTGCAGGCTGCGCCCTGGGTTGGCGCCCAGTGGGGGCGTGGAGAGGCCTTGGACAGGGAGGGGCCGGGACACTGTTACAGAACAGGGCCAAGGGGGGTTGCAATATACTATTACTGAAAGGACCCCCCACTAGGTTCACTATGCCCACTGCCAGAGAAAAGACGTCTCTCGATGCCAGAGATTTGTGAAAAGGAAAGGAAATGTTTATTTAAGGCTATACAGACTTAAAGTAGTGACCCAATGTCTTCATTAAAATATTAAAGTTCTTTAGGATACCCACAGATGCCCACAGTCCTTCCTTCTCCCTCTGCCCTAAACTGGCGTACCACATCTCAGGAGAAGAAGCAGAAGTCTGTGATTTGGGCTCCCGGCACCATCAGCTGTGTCACCACCTTGATCTCCAGTTAATCCAAAGCCATGTGGCACCTTCTCATGGCCCACCAGCAAGAGTCCTTTCACCCCTTTTCTTCCAGGCAAAGTCTCTCCTGCTGCCTAAGCCACATGGCAAAGGGGAGCAACTCAAAGCTACGTAGTCCCCACTCTGCCAAAGCCGAGTAGTTCTCTCCCACCAAAGCTGCAGGGGTCCCCACTCTACCAAAACCATGTGGTTCTCTCTCCTCACGGCTGCCAAGTCTGGGTTTGAAACCCCGCACCAACCTTCCTTTGTACCCCCATTTCTGACTCCTCCTACAATCAGTTACACCTGCCAGCATTCCTGTATTATTTCAAGTTTACTGGGCTGCCGTCGTGAGTCTGGGCAGGTGTGGCCCCATGTCATGGAGCCACTCGTCTCCAAGCTCTCATGCAGGCGCTGTAACCAGGAGGAGCTGCCTCCCAGTTACATCCTGGGTGGAAGTCACTCCCATCTCCCTGGCTCCAAGCATAGCCACAGCTATTTAACGTATCTATGCAACCAGTTAAAGGTTATAGATGTGTTAAATGACCAGCCAGAGGTTAGCTGCAAAACCATTGCTGTACAAAACAGCTCTGCATGTTCCTGCTCCTCGTGTCCCTTCCCCCGACTCACACCTGTGAGGGAAGGGGAAGGACATCCTGTATATCTTTCTAATATTTCTGGACACCTTGAGTTCTGGACCCCATTCCAAATCCCTATTTGGGGCCCCCCTCTTGGCTGCACCCTGTTACAGTACTGTGGAAGATTCCAGAAGTCAGCCCCTGCTGGTAAGGGGGATTAGTCTGTCCCTGGCCTCTGCCTTGCAGCCCCTAAGGAAGGAATCATTTTTGCCTGCCTTTCCTCTGGCTCATATCCTTCACCTGGGGACTCCCACCCCCACCCCAGAACCTGAGCCCCCTCCCAACCAGGGGACTCTCTTGAGGAATTGACTTCCAGAACTCCCAGCACCCACTGCCCTCCCCTCTTGCGTGCCCTGTCTTCAGCTCACAGGTGCCATGGTGATGTGTGTGGCCCGAGTCCAGGTGGGCCAGGTGCACGGCACAGGGGAGCGCGTGTGTGGCTGCCCCGGCTCCTTGTGTGTGTCCGCTCTGGCCGCGTGTGTGCGTGTGTACCCCTGGTACCTCCGTGTGCACAGTTGTTTGTTCAGGCCCAAGTGGGTGTGAGTCCATGTCGCACCCACATGTGCGGGTGCCTGTCCCTGGCCAGCATTGAGGGTGTGATTGTGTGTCCACAAAAGTTGGCTTCGCTGGCAGGTTGGGAGGGAGGGAGTGGGGAGAGGCTGAGGGGATGGGCCCTGCCTGGGCTACGTTATAGAGCCAGTGACACAGCAAGGCCACAGGCAGCAGCTGGAGCCCAGGCAGCCCGGGCTGCTTCCCGTCACCCCCCTCCGAGGCTGGTGGCGTGTGGAGCACTGTGGCCAAGGGCCTGGAGGGGCTCTGGTGGGAGTCAGGCAGGCAGGGATTGCATGTGAAGGTGTGTGGAGGTGAGGCGGGCAGCACTGAGTTGTGCCAGGTGCTGGTGCCCTTTGGGTAAGCACATCTTGTTCCCGAGGGCGGCTGGTCTCACTCGAACGCACCTGTGCCAGGAAACCTGCTCTCTGGAGGGCCTGTATGCGCTTGCGCAGCATCGACGGCGTGCTCCGTAACTGTTTGTGTCAGGGGAGGAGGGAACGTGGGTGTTTCTCACTGGTGGTCTCGCTTTTGCGGATGGACTCTAAGATCCAGGATAGATCCTACCTAGTGACCCAAGCTGACCAGGCAAAACCGGTTGTCAGACCAGGGCCAGAGCTTCCGGGGCAGTATTTGTGTGTGTGTTGGGGGGGAGGAGTTGGTTGTACCAGCGGAGGGTGGCCAGTCCCCCCACCCCGGGCGATTCCCTGACAGCACCCCAGCTCTGTACCTGGCCCCACCTCTGGCTCACTTCCCTCTCAAGGTGGTTGCCACACTGAGGCCCAAGGCCAGGCAAGTTCAAGGCCTGACCTGGAACCCAAGGGTTGGGTGCTCAGCCTAGGACTTGTCCAGCTGACCCTCACACCTGTGGGGCCTCCTCTAGGTTCTGGGGGACAATCACCTGTCCAGGAGGGCGCTGTCCCTCCTACTCCCCTCAGCACCGAGGAGAGGCCAGCGAGGGACCCCGTCAGTCCTCACAATCTTGTGGGGAGGAGTGGGCCAGGGCAGGCGCCTGGTGGGGCCTGTCGAACATCCCTGAGACGCGGCTTAGTCCCGCCAGCCCGGGGCTCTGAGAGGGAGCAGGTGGGGAGACCACCAGTCTGCTGGGGAGACTCTGCCCTCAGGGAACCAAAGAGTCCAAGAAATGCTGCTGGTCCCAAAGTAGCACAGTTGTGGGAACGGGGTGGGGTGGGTGGGGAAACCCTGGGTGGGGTATGAATTCTGAGCACTGAGGTACAGAGAAGAGGTGTGCGGGCTTCATGGGCCTGAGAGCAGGGACCGGTCCCCAGCAGGCCTTTTGGAGGTCCGGCCGGCGGCAGCAGTCGGGGAGGGTGGGGACCACCCATCACCTAGAGGGCACGGGTCAGTGCAGCAGGGCTGGGATCCACATATGGCGGGGTAACTGTGCTGATGCCCACAGTGGGGAAGGCCCAGGGCCCTTCCTGGGCCAGGTGGCTTCTCATCTTTGCTCCCTGTCCCAAATTATGAATTCCCTGGACTCATGTGGGACACCCAGGAAAGGTGGACAGGCACTCAGTACCTACAGAATTTTGTATTTTAATAAATTGCGGGGTTTTCAGTGCCCCTGGTCCCTGGACAGAGACCTGGTAGCCCCCAGAGACCATTGCTCTGTAAGAGGGGCAAAGGGGTCCCCACAGGCTCTGTGCTCCCCCCTCTTCCCGGGCCTCAGCTTCCCAGCCGGAGGCCAGGCTGGGAGGTGAGCTCAGCGGCAGCCCCCGGGCTGGTCTCAGGGCGGAGGAAAGGGAGTCCTGCCTTTCAGATGAGCCAGCCCCTCCCCGGGAGGTTTGGGTCCGAGACTCTCTGGGCGGGCCCTGCAGGAGTTTGTTCTCCAAGCTCCCCGGGAGGTCCACATGCAGCCCTGGGGGTCAGATGAAGCCCTGTGGAGCCGCAGAACCCTTTCTTTAAATCAGCGCCGAGCAGCATCCCGGGGGTCTGGTTAGTAAAGCGGATTATGGGCCCCGTTCCCCGCCTGCTGGCCGGGAAGCCCTGGGATGGGGTCCCGAGGTCTGCCTCTCTGGGCACTGCAGTGCAAGCCTGAGTGTGAGAACCACCACCTGTTCAAAGGTCAAGGCGTGTGGCTGAACTGTTTGGGGCAGGCAGGAGGGCGAGTCCAGGCCTAGGGCTACCAGGCCAGGGAGACTCCTGGGGTGCAGCGCCCACACTGCTGAAACCAGGAATGTCCCGGAAAGACTAGATAAACTGGCCGCCCTGTGAGACCCCCTTCAGCACCCGTTCTGCAGGCGTTAGATGCCTACTGTGGGCCAGGTCCTGGGTATACAGAGGTGCATGAGTCGTGTGGTGCCTGACCTTGGGGTTCTGGCATCAGAAGGGAGCAACACCCACTCAAGAGCTTGTCAGAGCTCAACACCAAGACCGGGGTGCTACCAGCCCTGAGCAGGAGCCCATGAGCTACCAGGTGCTGGACACGCAGGGCACTTTGGTGGAACCCGAAGGACCCTGGGGACTCGGCTTTGGCAGCAATGTACAAACTTGAGTCCCTTCCAACTCCGGTGGTTGGCTGTGAGTGCCAGTGTCCCGTGTCTGGAGGCACAGGAGAAGGGGGCCAGGGAGTGGCCTGTTGGCACCCTGCCGGTGCCCCGCCCCGCCTCAGCCTGCAGGCCCAGGGAGGGGTCCTCAGGGGCCACGTGATGATGCTGAGCTTCCAGGAGGCTGTGTGGCCCCCTCCAGCCAGAGGACAGGCCTTTCTCTTCGATACTTTCAGCGGGGCCTGCTGCTCCCCCTCCCAGCCTGGGTGCCCATCTTCCGCTGAACGGCGAGGGGAGTCTGAGGCGCCCTCCCTGCCCTCCTGCCTGCCTGGCACTGCCCGGCTGCCCCACAGGGCCGGGCCCTGGCACGCTGAGCGCTGCAGGCCTTCCGCCTCCCCGAAGACACCGCGGCACTGAATGGCACACAGTGCCAAATGCTCCCTTCAGCTGGCAAAAGCAGCAATTAGTGTCTAATGAGGCTCCTTGCTTTATTTTTAGGTAACCTCCAAGGCCCTGCCTGTGTAATTCAGCCCGCCATTGCTTGGCAGATAATTAAAGCATGTCACCATAATTTGCCCTTTAAAAAAAAATAAAGCTGGTAATTATGTTTTTATTGCAAGTGAGGGGGAACGAAGAGGGACAGAAAACAAAGAGGGGTGGAGCTGGGGCCAGAGTGGGCTCGCTCCGGTTCTCCGGTGCTTCCATGCAGGAGCCAGGAACCCACCAGCCCCGCGGCCTCCTGAACTTCAAAGGTGGTTCTGCCCAAGGCCCCTCCTTGCTGGCTTCCCTGGCCTGCGCTTCTGGAGTTCTCCTCTTCCAGGATTGGTTGGAAAGAAGCTTTAAATTTTTTTCCAAAGGTTTATTTTATTTTCATTAGAGAGAAGGGAAGGGAGAGAGAGAGAGAGAGAGAGAGAGAGAGAGAAACCGATCAACCGCCTCCTACACGTGCCCCAACCAGGGACTGAGCCCACAACCCAGGCAGGTGCCCCGACTAGGGGTCAAACCTGTGACCTCTTGGTTGCGGGACAATGCTCCAGCCAACTGAGCCACACCGAACAGGGTGGGAAGAACCCCTTTCTCAGCCCCAGCTTGCTTGGGAGTACTCCAGGGGGCAGGAAGGGGTGGGCCTGAACCCAGAGTAGGCATGAGTTGACTGCTGAGCTGCACATGGGCACCTGGGAGCTCCTGAGGCTTTTGTGCTATTACCTGTGTTTGAAAATTTCCAAAGTAAGTAGTTAAATAGGACTTCCCTCCCCGGAGGGGGTCTGCTAGAGCCTGGCACCTCTAAAATTTTGCCGTCAAAGCCTCAGGCTTCTGGGCCAAGTCATGTTCTCCCAGAACACATCTGTCAGTTTGCAGCCATATTGGACATCAAGACACCAGCTACTGGCTACCCCAAAGGTATGAGACGGGGACAGGTAAGTTTTGGAAGATCTAATTTTGAAAGAACTTTGAGATTACCTTCATTCAAGTAGCAAGCAGTCCCCCACCTCCTGCCCTACCACTTCCTGAATGCCACTCAGCCCTGAACCCAGGATGACAGGCGCCCTGGAGCTGGAATCGAGAGATCTGGATTCTAGGTAAGGCTCTGCTGCTGGCTTGCTCTGTGCCCTTGGGCAAGTTGCTTTCCCTCTCTGGGCCTTAGTTCTTCATCCATAAAATGAAGGTTTGAGCTCTGAGCTCTCAGAGCCTGCCAGCATTGTAGTAGCACAGAAAGGGGAGGTGACTGCGAAGAAGAGTCTTTTGGGGCCAGTTGCTACGGCAACTGTGCACACACTAAGGTTGGGGGAAGGGCTTGAGTATGCAAATCAGGCCCTTCCTTCAGCTTCCCCCACCCAGGCTGTGTGTCTGCGATCCAAGAATCAGGCTCTGTTAATACTGTGGGGCCCTGGAGGAGGATGCAGAAATGGCGGGGTTGTCGGAGAGCCAGCCCTGTGCCCCACCGCAGGTGGTGGGTGGGCTTGCCTGTGAAGAAAGAGCAGAACTAGATGCCTTACGTTGGGTGGGACCCCAAGGACCACCACCGACCCCCCTCACACACACAGCAGCAGAGGAAACTGAGGCTTTTGAGAGATCCCAGGAGACACCCCCCCGCCCCCCCCCGCCCCCCCCCCCCCGCCATTCGGATCAACCTAGAAAGTCAGTGGCCACGGTTACTAGAGGCCCATGAACACACTGTCGGGAAACACTGCCTCTTCTGAGCTTGTGTTGGGGAAGCTGGGAGCCAAGCTGAGGGGGAGGGACCAGTCTGTGCACCCAGTCCATGCAGGTTGGCAGCTGTGCCTGGCACCTGTGGGCATAGGTGGAGGGCACCGGGGTGGGGCAAATGTAGAGGCCCACACAGGAGTTTGGGGTTAGAGCCCTGGCTTTGGTCTGTGGCAGGTCTGAAACTCAGACGCCTGAATCTCAGCTCTCCCAACTTCAGTTCCTGTGAAACAGATAATAATATCTACTGAAGATGTTGGCAAGACTACAAAAGCATCATGAGAGCACAGGAAGTCAAGGGGAGACTGCAGTGGCCCCGTAGCCTTGGCTGCCCCCACCCAGGGCAGTGGGCTCCCCTCTCCTCCCCTGACTCCGCTTGCCCTCGTCTGTGGTTTGGGGCTTCCGTCTTCCACCCGCTCCTCCAGTGCTAGGGTTCCCTCCTGAGCTCCAGGTCTGTGTCCATCACCTTTTTCTTCTTCCACCTTGAAATTCCATGGCCTCGCTCATCTAAACTGGTGGCTTCAGTGCCTTCCCAATATTCTGTGTCCTCCTCCTGCACGTCCCAGCCTCCCTTGCAGCAGTTGGGTTGGGGCCACACGACCAGTCCTGGCCAACAAGCCGTGGGAGCCCCAGTGCTGTCGCCTCTTGGACAGAGGTGCCGCCTCGAGTAGCACGAGATGGCGGCATATAAGATGGAGGGTGCCCGGGTCTCTGGCCACTGGCTGGAGACCCTCTGCCAACCCACGATGAACTTGGTGTGAACAAGAACTACCCTTGAAGGGTACGATGCTGTGATTTCAGAATTTGTTTTTAAGTTAGAGCTTTTCCTATCCTGACTCATACACCATCGGAGAACTGCCAAGTGTACCCCTCCCTCCCAACCCCCAAACCTCCTTCTGCCCTCCCACTGGCTACTCCATCACCCGTAGTGGAACTCGGTCTTCTAAATGTGTTTCTCTTCCATGGTCTCCATTTGGGTGGTCAGCAGCCACCCACGCCAGAAACCTGCACCTTCCCACCTCTCATCAGTAGCCGAGTCCCTGTCATTCTCTCTGTCCTCTCCTCCATGCCCACTACCACCACCTCTCACCCTGGATGCAGACTCAGTCTTCAGTTCCTCTCCCAGTGTCCAGCCCTTATCTTAGTTCTTTTTTTAAAGGTTTTATGTATTTATTTTTAGAGAGAGGGGAAGGGAGGGAGAAAAACATCGATGTGTGGTTGTCTCTTGAGCACCTCCTCCTCGGGACCTGGCCCACAAGGCAGGCATGTGCCCTGACTGGGAATCAAACCAGCAACCCTTTGGTTTGCAGGCCTGGGCTCAATCCACTGAGCCACACCAGCCAGGGCTGTCTCAGTTCTTTAAACATGTTTCTCCCTGTCTCCTGGCATGTGTTCTCTCACACGATAGATCTGCCATCACCCTTACCTTTGTCCCTTTGTGTGTAATGTGTGTCTCTTTCTTCTGGCTGCTTTTACATTTTTCTCTTTACCACTAGTTTTAAGCGATTTGATGATGACATACTTTGGTTTTCTTCATTTTTCTTGTACTGGGTTTTGTTGAGCTTCTTAGGTCTGTGGGTTTACAGTTTTTGTTATATTTGGAAATTTTTTGGCCATTGTATTAATAGTTCTTTTTTAATTGTATTTTTTCCATTACCATTTATCCCCCCTCCTTCCTCCTCTACCCACCCCTTCCCCTGCAATCACCACACTACTGTGTGTCCATGAGTTTTTAATTTTTGCTTGATTCTGCCCCCCTCCCGACCCTGCAGAGCTGTCAGCCTGCTGTCTATCTATGAGTCTGTCTCTGTTTTGTTTCTTAGTTCAGTTTATTCATTAGATTCCACACGTAAGTGAAATCATACAGTGCTTGTCTTTCTCTGACTAGTTTATTTTACTTAGCATCATGTTCTCCAGGTCCATCCTCACTGTTGCAAATTGTAAATTTTTCTTTTTAATAGCCAAGTAGTATTCCATTGTGTAACTGTCCCATAGTTATTTTATCCACTCATCTACTGATGGACACTTGGGCTGCTTCCAAATCTTGGCAATTGTAAATAATGCTGCAATGAACACAGGGGTGCATATATTCTTCCAAATTAGTGTTTTGGGTTTCTTTGGATAAATTCCCAAAAGTGGAATTGTTGGGTCATAAGGTAGTTCCATTTTTTATTTTTTTGAGGTAACTCCATACTGCTTTCCACAGTGGCTGCACCAGTCTGCATTCCCACCAACAGTGCACAAAAGTCCCCTTTCTCCACGTCCTCCCCAGCACTTGTTGTTTGTTGATTTATTGATGACAGTCATTCTGACAGGTGGGAAGTGATACCTTATTGTGGTTTTAATTTGCATCTCTCTGATGATTAGTGATGTTGAGTATCTTCTCATATGCCTATCAACCATCTGTATGTCCTCTTTGGAAAAGTGTCTATCCAAAATTTATACAGAACTTACAAAACTCAACCCCAAACAACCCCATAACAATGGCCATTAATTCTTTTCTTTAAAAATATTTAATTAATTTATTTTAGAGAAACAGGAAGGGACGGAGAAAGAGAGGGAGAGAAATATCAATCGATTGCACATGCCCCAGATGGGACTGAACCTGCAATCCAGACGTGCACCCTGACTGGGAACAGCACCGGGTGAACTTTCGGTCTGCAGACTGGCACTCAGTCCTCTTAGCCACACCAGCCAGGGTGAAAATAGCCATTATTTCGGCAAAAATGTTTCTTTCTGCCTCTCTAACTTCTCTCCTTTGAGAACATCTATTACATATTATATTAGACCTTAACGTTGTCCAATAACTCTGATATGCTCCTCTTCTTCTTCTTTTTCTTCTTCTTTTTTTTTTTGGTCTTTTTTTTCTCTTTGTGTTTTATGTTATATAGTTTGTTGCTATGTCTTCAGGTTCACTAAACCTTTCTTCTGTGACATCCAGTCTGATACTAATTGTATCAAGTACACTTCTAATCTCTGCATTGTAGCACTCATCTCTAGAAGCTTGCTTGGTTCTTTTACTCCTTGGATTTTTAAAAAAAAAATATCTTCTATGTCTCTAGTTAAATGTTTAATTTCTTTCTAACTTCTTGAACATATGGAATACAATTCCATATCTATGTTATTTCTGTGTTGATTTCAATTAATTGATCTCTTTTCTCATTATTTCTTTTCTCATTTTCCTCCTTCTTTGTATACCTGGCATCTTCTTATTGGATGCAGCTTTTTTGAGTTCTTCCTCACACAGCTGGTTACTTTTATATACATGTAAATATTCTTGAGCTTTGTCCAGAATGTCCTTAAGTCACTTGGGGATGGTTTGGTCCTTTTAGTCTTGCTTTCAAGCTTGGTTAGATGCGATCAAAGCAGCATGTGTTCAGGGACCATTTGGACCCACTAGGGAGGCAAAACTTTTATGAGTCCTCCGGCCTCCGCCGTGAACTATGGGGTTTTCTGCTCGGGCTGGTGGAGCTTGTGTGGCCCTGCAACTGTTTCCTCTGACTAGGCTCAGCTTGTTCCCTAAGGGAACCTGATCTGTGTTCGGCTGAGTGAGTGCTTGAGGGCAGCCTCTCTGGGGTTCTCTCTCTGTGCAGCTCTTTCTTCTATGGCCTCTGACCTGTGAACTTTTGAACTCTACCCACCTTGGTCCCCCTGGAGTCCAACTCTTCCTGGACCTCCACCCCCTGCGCCACAGCCTGGGCACTCTCTCCAGACAGTACAAGGGTCAGCTGTAGAGCTGACCTTATCCATTCCCCGTATCTCAGGGATCACTGTCACCCAGAGCTTAATGCCCAGTGCCTTGAGAACTGTGGTTTTGTGGATTCCGTCTATTTTATTGTGGTTGTTTCAGGCAGGAAGATACATCTTCTACTTTATTTTGTTTGGAAGTGGAAGTGTTCTCTTGTCTTTCTGAGTTGCAGATCTGCTCAGGCAATTCTCTGCTTGCTTGTTGGAAGTTCCTCAGTGACCTTGACCTAATAACTGTGTGTGGGGCTCTGCTTGTAGACCCTCCCTGGCCAGCGTGGATGAGAATAAGTCTACCAAGACATGACCTGCCTTGGGAGGAAAGGTGGCCAATCTCTCAGAGGAGAAGGGCCTTGAGCTTGTTCCTCAATGGGCTTTTATTGGGTTCAATTTACATAGGAATACAGGGTATATACATAAAGCTCATCAATCACTGTCAGGCAGTAATGATCAAACAATAGATAACATTCAAAGAACTGGTGTGGAGGGCTTATTCTGAGTCAGGGTCAGATAGCTAAAGGGCCATAAAACTTTGGGGAAACAAACTCATTCTATGCTTGGATCCTTGTCATTTAAATTGAGAGCATTCTTAGCAAAGCAGGTTTCACAGGATTTTATGCATTCTTTCCTGGGCTTGATCACCCCAGGGAACTGCCAATTCCTGCCCAGGGCTGCACCGCCCTCCAGCATTGTTTCAGGCTTAAGTCAGGTGGGGGAAGTAAGGCAGCCAAGAGATTAGGAGACTTCTTACGGACAGAATGAGGACTCAGGCTATGTTAAAGCCAAGGGGTGAGGGTCCATCACCACCTTTTTCTATAGCCCCCCCAAGTCCTTCCCTGAGAACCCTTTGAGACCACACCTGTCTTAGGTCGTCCCTCCCTTGAGGAATCTTACCCATCATTGGCTAACTGGTCATCTGCCCAGGGCCAAGTAGGGTGAAGTAAATGGGGCAGAGGAGGCACCCCTGCCAGGAAGATAAACTTTGTCTCCTTAGTGGCTAATGGTCCAAAGGTCTTTTACTTAGCCTTAGCTATGGGGCATTACAGCTTCTGAAACCAAGCAGGGCAATTTCCAACAAATAACAAACAGGGCTAACTCAGTGCCGGGCACTGTTCTAAGTTCAACATGCATTGAATCATCTCATCTTTACAACTGTATGAGGGAAGCACTGTTTTTGCTCTCACTTTACAGATGTGGACACTGAGGCTCAGAGAGGTGGAAAAACTTGCTCAGGGACACACAACAAAGAAGTGGTGGAGCTGGGATTTGAACCTCAGGCAGTCTGCTACAGTGTTTGCTCTTAGCCTCCTCTCCACACTGCCTCTCTAAGGTACTCTAATTCACTTCCGTCTCCACCCTTCATTTCTTATCAATTGTTTTTCAAGCACTGTCGTGCTCAGGTCCACTATTGGTTACTAGAGATGTGGAGCAACTAGTATTCAGAAATAGCTATAAAATAATAGGGAAGTGGAGAGTATGCCATGTACCAGAAGCTCAGAGAAGTTTCTCCGAGCCTACTCTGAAGGAGAACATCTGAGCTGATTCCTAAGGGGTAAGGGGTTGTAAAGTGAAGACAAGAAAGGGTGTTTCAAGGATGAGCAAAGGGATGGAAGTGATAAACCACATGGCATTTGGGAGGAGCTGAGTGGGGACCTGGGAAGATGGAGATGCACACTGCAGGGGTGGGAGCTGAAACTGGAGGCGCAGGCAAGGGCAATGGGCAGAGAGCCTTGGGGGCTCTGCCCAGTAGCCTGGCCTCTCTCCTAAGGAGGGAGTGATCTGGTCAGAACTGCAATTGGACAGTCACTCTGTGGATGGTGGACTGGAAGGGCCTGGCCTAGAGGCTGGGAGACCTGTCAGGAGGCCACTGCCAGGGTCTGGCAGGAGGTGAAGACCTGGAGAGAAGGGGCTTGGTTGGATGTAGAGGGTAATTGAGGGCGAAAAGGTGGGATGAGGCTGGCTTCGATGACTGGATGCTGGAGTTGCTGGAAGGGGAGAGGGAAGACTTGACTCCTCAGCTATAACTTGAAAGGAAATGGGCATGCATTCCACTTAATGCTTTCTCCTTCCCTCTGGATGGGATGCAGCTGTGATGGCAGGAGCTGGAGTAGCCATGTTGAACTCCAAGAATGCAAATAAGTTTAAGGGATAGCAGCGCCTCATTACAGTCTAGAAGTATCTACCTTTGGACTGTTATGTGTAGGGAAACTCAACTTGTGTCTTGCTGACACCATTAGAGTTTACAGTCTCTGTAAGAGAAACTTAGGATACATTTGAATGAATGTACCTATATTCCACTGATTCTCCCCCACACTGTTTGAGCCTTTCCCCCGCCCCCCCCCCCCGCCCCTTGACCTTTGCCTGCGGTGGTCCCTGTGCCAGGGGATGCCACCTGCTTGGACAGTGGACACCATCAGGTCAGGATCCTACCATGGCATTCCTTCTTCCAGGACCAGTCTTTCTGCTATGCCTCCACTCAGCACTCCATTTTCTTGACCATTTCTGCAAGCTTTTCAGGGGCTGGCCATGCCTTTTTCCTCTTCGTTGGCCAGTGTATCCTTCTGTTAGGGACTCAATCAATACGTGCGTGATGGTGAATGATTCTGAGAAGTGGGCATGGAGAGGACATTGTTGGGCTGTCGGGAGAATTCAATGAGGTCACCGTATGAATCAGGTGGTTATGCTGTGTAACAAATGACCACAAACCCTCAGTGGCCTAAAACCACAGAGATTTTGTTCCTTTCTCACACTGTCTACCCGTCCTGGGCCAGGGGGAGAGAGCTCTGCTCCTCTTAGTTGCTCAGGGACCGCAGACGACAAACGTTCCTCTGCCTTATGATGTCATCACCTCCACACAGGCTTTCTTGGCGGGGGAAGAGAATGGGCAGACATGCACACCAGCTCGTACGTGCTTCCACCCGAACGTGACACACATCCTTTTTGCTCGTACCGCACTGGCTGAAATAAATGCTCTCGCCTGGCCTGACTTCAAGGAGATGGGGATATGTGATCCCGTTTGCCTAGAAAGAGAAGAGAACTGTAAATACTGGTTAGCAGCAATGATGTCTACCAGTTCAGTGTGTGAGAGCCTGGCACAGTATTGAGAACACAGTACACGATCCACCAGTGTGCTGGTCCCTAGTCACTCATCATTCAGCTGTATATATTTCACGGCATATGGTGGTGAGACACAAGTCATCTTCCTTGTCACATGCAGCTGATGGCGAAGTCAGGGAAGAGGGACAGACATTTCTCGAATCAATACATTCTTATATAAAGAATTATAGTCTGTAATAAGTGCTCTAAAAGAAAAGCACAGGGTCCCATGAAAAAGACTAATGGTGAGTGTGTGTGTGTGTGTGTGTGTGTGTGTCAGACTCCATTAGAATGAGGAGTCAGGGAAGGCCTCTCGGAGGAGGCGGCCTTTGAGATGAGATCCAGAGAAAAAGGAAGTCAGGGGAAGGGGAGGGAAGAGCTTTTTAGGCAAAGAGAGCAGTGTGTGCAAAGGTGTGGAGGTGGGATAGGGTTTTGAAGTGAAGAAACTCAAGGGGGCTAAGCCTGGAGCTCAGTGACTGAGGGGTGTGTGGGGGAAGCAAGGGCAGAGAGGCCCAAACGGGGGATCGCCTGGGACCTGGCAGCATGCGACTGGGAGGATACTAGAAAGCTTTAAGTAGGATGGGTCATGACCTGAACTGAAGCAGGAGACAGCACAGGAAGAACTCTGAGACTGCAATATTGTCACAGGCCAGCATTTAGCACCCTGGTTGCCAGGAAACACCCTTTACCAATTAGGTAGAATAAATAGTAAACCAAGGCAGGGAGGAGGAAGGAGACAGGTCTCACACACTAACTCAGCAGTCCTGAGTCTGGTCTGATAATATTGCCAGGTGATCCAACATCACAAGAAACACTATATTAGCAAGAAAGAAGGAAAGTCCTTGAAATTCTGTGTAACATTTCCACTATCTGGGAAAGAAAGCCTTGAAATGGGGCTTTCATCCCAGGGCATGAATGTGGGAGAGGGTCCCCGGTGCCCAAAGAAAGAGCCCATAAAACAACTTTGGTTAATTGTCCACCTCTGGTCACTATGTTTTAGGAGGGAGTCCCTGATGCTTACAGAAAGAGCCCATAAATAACTTTGGAAAGTGCCCCAATTCTAATTAACTGCCTCCTGTCACATATTTGTTTTACAACAAGATGAACAAATTGGGTCTGGAGCAAGATAAGGATTTGGGCTAACAGACCCCCCCAACACACCTAAGTTTGGGTAGTCACATTCCCCCAGGAAACCCGGCACCACATTTACCTGTTAATCAATATGTAATTTTTTTCCCTCCTATCCCACCAACTATATGAGTCCTGACTCTCTCTCTCTCTCTCTCTCTCTCTCTCTCTCTCTCTCTCCCCCTCTATCTCTCGGGGACTCAGAGTGTTCTTGGCTCTCGGGCCACAGGGCCTCTGGCCACACAGCCTCAGGCTGCCCAGGGGCTTGCCACTCTGGTCTCCAGCCTCTCTTGCTTTTCTCACCCTGCTTTGCCCTGAAGCTTTGCCTTTCAACCCCTACTCTACCCGGTCCTGTTCTCTTCCATGGAAATGCGCCACTAATAAACTGATTACATACTACTAGGTTTGCTGATATGTAATTCTTTACATGTGTGTACAAGAAGAACCAGGTCTCTCCTGTCAACAGAACCTTTAACGACCTCTGAACCGTCGGCGCCGCAGGCTCCTGTGCTTCTCCAGGTGGGTTCGTTCCCTTGGGCTCTTGTCAGGTCCTGCGGCTCTGGCTCCCACATAGGCCTCTGCAGCCCTGTCGTTGCACCTGAACATGGCCCCCCTGGCCCCCCACCTACCCCCCAGCTCTGCCATGTATGGGAGGGGACATTTTCCTCCAACCTCCTAGGGTCCCTGGCTGGGTCTGAAAATTAAACTGACAAAGACAGATTAACAGGAGAAAAGCATTTACCGTTATTTACTGTAAATTTAATGTGACGTGGGAGCCCTGATAAGGAGATGAAAACCCAAAGACACATTTGGATCTGAGTATTTTTATGTGGGTGTGCTGAAGAACAGGCAATCGTGTAGCAGTATGATAGGTTAGATACTCGGACCCCGGCTCGTGGGGTCCACCACATTGAGGATGAGACATGAGACATTCACATGGACTACTGAGTCTGGTGGAGGAAAAGAGTGAGCGTGGCTTTTCTCTCAAGGGGAGCAAAAGCCGCCGCCTCCACCATCACAGGCCTTTATTTCTTTGCTGGTCACATTACATGATGGTCTGTCCTCATTTACTACGCACAGGTTCGCTTTAGGTGGTTACCTTTTACAGAAAACAAGGGAGCCAATGCCGCTAATCATATCACAGAAGAGGGATATTTGCAAATGCAAAGGGAAAAGTGGTTGAACTGGTTACACTTATCCTTGGATGGATTTTAGGAAGTTACAGTAAGCACTTGCTGTCTCAATTCAGGGTGAAGGAGTTTTAGTAAAAGCAAGTCTCAAAGCGGCCTAGGTACAATGCAGGCCTGATTCCCCATGGGAGAACCTGCAGGGAGACCTCAGGTCATTTGCAGACACATCTCCAGGACCTGGCGGCACTGGCGACCTTTGGGGCCAGATTACTTCTTGCTGAGTAGAGCTGTCCTGTGCATTGTGTGTTTGGCAACAACCTTGGCCTCTACCCACTAGATGCCAGTAGCATCTTCCTCTTCCAGTTTTTGACAACCAGAAATGTCCCCTGGGGGCAATGTTGTTCGGGTCCAGAAATGAAGGCCTCGAGCTTTGGGTGCTGAGGGTCCTGCGGGGAAGGAGGAGGCAGGCTGGGCACTCACTGCACGGTGGGGAGCTGTCATTGAGACCGCTACAAAAGGCAGGGCTCTCAGAGGCCGCACTATTTGTGAAAGGGCAGAGCAAAAAGTCCACCCAGTGGCAAAGAGAAGTGATAGGAACATTTGTCTATTTCAGTTTTTGCTCTAAGTGGAAAAGAAAGCCTTTAAATTTGTAACCACAAGCCGGCCCACTTCAGGTTTTACGTAAAACACAAGCATTACTTGGTATTCCAACTGTGTTGGCAGCAGCTGGGGCACCCAGCAAAAGCAAAAGGAAATTCTCTTGGCAGAGACACGCCCTCAACAGCTACTGCACGGGACTCCCCGGACGGCCCGACTAAGCTTGCGTGTTCCATGCAAAATTCAAAGCACATGGGAAAACCGGCTCCGAGTGAGTCAGTGGAACAACAGATGCAGAGTAGGCCTTCAGCATGTAAAATATTGGGAGGATCAGATCCAGTATATTTTAAAAAATAGCTTGTTTATTAAAATGCTTAAAGAAATAAAGATGCTACCAGGAAAACCAGGTAAATACGAAAATGAACAAACAAACTCAGAAATAAAAGTGACCATGTTGAAAATTAACACTCAATGGATGGGTTCAACAGCAGATTAGATACAGACGAAGAGACAGTCAGTGAACTGAAAAACAGATTTGAAGAAATTGTTACGGGAAAACCCAGTTCTTGCCAACACAATGTAAAAAAGGACAGACCGGACACAAGTCTGTCAGTGTGTCGTAAGCAGGCTTTATCAGTGACATGTCCTCACGGACCAGAATGGCCCTGCTGAGGCAGCTCTGACAGGCACAGGCTCAGGGCTGGGCACAGTACGGGTGGCAGAAAGCAGGGGCGACAAGAGCAGCCGGTCCTTCATTCTGAGGACTTCTGTAGTTGGTGGGAGCGGGTGAGGGAGTTACATATTGATGGATGGATAAAGGTGGTGCCCACTTCCCTGGGCGGATGTGACTACCCAAACCTAGGTGTGTGTGGGGGTATGTTGGCCCGGAGTCCTTATCTTGCTCCAGACCCCATTTGGTTATCTTGTAAAATATGTAACAGGAGGCAGTTAATTAAAGTGGGGGCGGCTACCCCAGATTATTTATGGGCTCTTTCTGTAAGCACCTGGGACCCCTTGTAAAACAAATAGTGACCAGAGGTAGACAATTAGGCAAAGCTTTTTTTATGGACCTTCCTTTTTGGCCACCAGGGACCCCTCCCACCTTCCTCCTCTGGCATTTTCTCACTTCTCCCTGACAAAATCACTAGCCATAACTCAGCACAGAGAGAGCAACACGAACAAAGGGAAAGAAGACGTGGATGAAGAACGAGGAACGTAACAGACATCATCCAGGAATTCCAGAAGAGACCATCGAGAGAATTAGGGGAAGCAGTATCTAAAGTCACGCTGATTAGAAATTTTCCAGAATGATAAAAACAGGAAAAACGATAAATCCTGGGAAGGAAGCAGGAAGAATTCTAGCAGAGTAAATAAGGAGAAACCCAGAAACACTGTAGTGAAACCATAGAAATCCAAAGAGAAGCTCTTAAAACTAGCTGGATAAAAAAGGTTGGATTACCAATGGCCCCAGGATGGAACCCTTGTCCCCCGGATGCCCAGAAATCACACACAGAAGGTGCCTTGGGAGAAAAGACAGCATCAGCAGGTGGGGCCCTGAAGTGTCACTGTGAAAATGTTAACATAAATGTTAAAATAAAATACATTTATTTATTTTTAGAAAGAGGGGAAGGGAGGGAGAAAGGGGGAGAAACATTGATGTGATGTGCAAGAGAAACATCTATTGGTTGCCTCTTGCACACACCCAACCAGAGACCTGGCCAGCAGCCGAGGCATGTGCCCTGATTGGGAGTCTAAATGGCGACCTTTTTATTTGCAAGACTTTGTCGACGCACTGAGCCACACCAGCCAGGGCTAAATATGATCTTAATGTTCCCTCCAGCTGGGCTTGGTGTTTTCATAGCCCTGGGTATGTGTGTGTATGTGTGTGTGTCACACTCACTAACCTCTGGACAGAGGCCTGGCCCGCACACTGCAGGACGTTACTTGAGAGAACGGAGGGCCACCTCTGCAACGCTGCCTGGACACAGTGCACGTGAGGCAGTGTGGGGCTGGGCGCCAGGAATGGGCCCTGGGGTGACAGAGAAGGCCTTGGACCTGACTCCCGACCTCTAGTCCAGTTTGAGGCCTCTGCCCTCAAGGGACTCTGGAGAACACGGGGGTCCACCTTCCCAGTCCACAAGGCTTCACGGGGGAGGTGATGAGCTGCAAGAGGAAGCTGGGCGTGGTGGGCTGGGGAAAGGAAAAGCAGGGCTGGGGTGTGTACAGGCACTGGAGGGCAGGAGAGAGGCTGGGAAGCCGAGGGGAGACCCGGGGACTGCCTCTGTTTCAGGGTAAGTGCGGCATGTCCCACCCCACACACAATCACACACATGCACACACCCTTCTCTAGTCTTACCATGAATTTCTCACCCAACAAGCTTCATTAATTGTCTAATAACCAGATTAATTAAGGATGCTGAAAGTAAACAGCAAGAAGGTAATTTGCTCCTGATTACTGTGGGAGAATAAAGTCATTTGCATATGCAAAGAAGTCTCCAGACACAGCGAATGACAATAGAGAGAATTGTGTATCTGACCCACATCCCTCCATCTCTCCTTCCACTTCCAGCCTCTGCCACCCGCTCCTTAGAGCCTCTTCTTGAAAACTGATCTGGAAGCATTTTCGTTTCCCACCCACAGCCACGCCAGTCGGAGGTCCTACTCCCCCAAGCCCTCTGGCCCAGGGCGGCTCCTACAGCTCCTTTCCCTCTAAGACAGGTGGGTCTCACAAAAGAGGGGTTGGGCTTTCCAGCCTTGGGCCTGCCTGCATGACCTTGGCAAGGCACCTCCCCAGCCTCTATTTTCTTAACGTTACACCTGCTCTCTGTGGTTTTTCGGGGGAGTAAACCAGGAGCAAAGAGGGGAATCTTTTGTCAGTTGTGAGGTGCTGGGCCTAAGCTGGCTGGGCATTGTTGTTTACTGAGCCCGGGTTTGCTGAGTGTGCATCTTCAAAGGGCCTTAAAATCGAGCAGCATCCGAGAAGACCTGGGGTGGGGGGTTGTGCCTTTCACAGGAAATGGCTCCCCTCTGGGGTCGTAGTTTTGCTCATTTCTGTAGAAGAGCTGGCCCACATCTCCCTGCCCTAGGGTCGGGGGAGGAGTAAAGGCCCAAGGCTATAACTCAGGCTGGGTGGGGCCGGTGCCCTGTGCTGAGGCACCTCTGCTCCCCCAGGGCCTCAGATGCCGAATGTTTTCTGATGGCGGCCCCCATTTCTCCTGAACTCAGATTGCATTTTCAAAGCAGCTAATAAATGCATTAAAAAATCCATTTCGCTCGGGATTGAATCTGACTGGAGCGAGATCAATGCGCAGAGGCCTCTTGCCTCCCCCGCCCCTTGTCCCTCCTCACACCACCAAGGAGACCTGGGAAGCTGCTTCGCCTGACCGGGTTCTGGCTGGCCAGCTTGGCTCCCCCCACCCCGCTTGCTGGCACCCTTCCAGCGCCCCAGCCTCCCATCCCTGCTGTAGTCCCCATCTGCGGGGTTTAGCTCACCTACCCCCCACGACGAGATCTCTTCCAAGAGCTCATAAACCTTCTGAGCCCTTGGCCAGGGCAAATGTGCAAACTGGTGTGTTGTTGGGGGCGTGGGGGGCAGACAGCTGATTTATTGACTGAACTGCACCCCCAACTTGATTTAAATCCATTGTCCACTTGCTCAGCCGGCTGTGGCAATCAATGGCTTAGCTCTTGGAATCCAATAGCCCCACAGTTTGAGAGGCCCCACAGTGCACTAGATTCAAATCCACTCTGCGGGTCCTAGCCCAGAGACCTTGGGCAGATCACTTCCCCTCTGTAAAGTCCCTCTGTGCAAGAGAGGGCGAGGAGGAACCGTGTCAGGGATCGCAGAGGAATGCATTTCCAACCCTGTGCTGCCTTGGGGAGGCAAGTCCATGGTTACACACACGATGTACGGTGGCCCCCGCCCAGCACTGGGGGGCACCAGGGACTGTGATGGCGACCCAGGAGGAGCAGGGGCCTTGTCTGTTTTGTGCTGTGGCCCAGTGCCTGGTGGATGCTGGCATCCAGTGGGTCTTCTGTTAATTCTCGTTGAATATTTAGTGATGAAAGGTGGACCCCACTGTCTAGCATGATGGGAATAGAAAATAGGTCGGCAGAGCTATGTCTGAATCCTGTCTCTACCACTTACTGTGTGGTCCTGGGCATGCTGGTTAATATCTCTGTGCCTCAGCTATCTCATCTGTAAAATGGAGATAATGTAGTGATGGTGCTGACTTCATAGCACTGTTGTGGAGGATAAACGATTCGAGTATATAAGGTGCTTAGACAGGGGTGGCACACAGGGAGGGAGTCTTGCAGAAGTGTCAGCTCTTACTCCTCAAACTTTAGCGTCCGGTTTATGCAAGGGGAGGGGGTGGCCTGCCCGGGCCCCGCCTCTCCCTCCCCTCTGTCTGCTGGGAGCAGTCCCAGCACAGAAGCCACTGGCTTCCCACAGCGTCTCTCACCAGATCTCCTTGGTCGGAAGCCAAGGTAGGCAAAAGTCTCTGGTGTTTTTCCTCCTGGGTTCTCGTCTTTGAGGAAAAGGATCCCTGTAGGGACAGGGAGGCCACCTTGTTACCAGTCCACAGCCACTCTCTGGCCTCTGGCCTCTCTGGCTGGCATCTTTTATGCCCCTGTGCCCCCTCCGTCTGCCCTCAGATGCCGTCTTGCTGCCTCTGAAGCCTCTTGCCTTTGCTCTGGTCTCCGGAGAGGCCCTTAGTGGGCAGGTGGGGCTGGGAGGCAGGATGATGGGCCTGGCCTAGGTTTGGATGAAGCAGAGTCTGGATCCCAAGGGACCTGGGGTGCCCAGGTCAGCACCCCTGGTGGCAGCGGCTCCTCTTTAGAGAGGCCATTGATTTGTGTGGCTTGGCCTGGCCCAGCAACAGCTCAGTGTCCCTCAGGGAAGAAACTGCCTTTGAAGGCTAAGAAAGGTGCTCAGATCTCAGTGTCTCCCCAAGATAGCCAGGGCTCCCCCAGGCTTTCAACTCAGCAGGTGGGCCTTCCTTCTGGTGTCCATTGTGGGGCCAGGAGGGACAAAGGTGTTGGGATGGCCACAGGGTCCCAGGTGGGGAGCTGGGAGTGGCTGACCTGTGTGAAATGGACATTCAAGCAACCAGTGGTTCCAGTGGATTTGGAGACCTGGCTCTGAGTCCTCAGTCCACCTGGGCAAGCCGGTTCACTGCAGGTGGAGTAGAGGTGTGGTAGCACCACACCCAGTGACACTGGCCGCCTTGAGGGTTGCTGCAAGGGTCAAGTAAGGCCCTGAAAACCTCACAGACTGGTCTGGTCTTCTCTCCTGGCCTGGGAGGGCAGGACACGGCCTCCCTCTCTTGTGTGTCCCCGAGCCTGGCACACACCAGGTGTGCAACAAGTGCGGGTGAATGGAAGAACCAGAGCCTCCAGGGAGCGGGGCCTGAGCACCTGTGCGAGTCAGAGAAGCCAAGCTGTTTCACCCAGAGGGGAGGGTGGTGGAGAGGGAACTGGGTCAAGAGGATGTTAAAAAAATCACTTTCATATACATGAAATGTGTGTCAAAGATGTTAACTTCTTATTTAAAGTGGGAACCAGTAAGACATTGCAACTGGTTCCACGTGTAGGCTGCCAGGAAATGGCCTCAGGTTGAAATATTTGCACCTCTGTGGGACTAGTTCATTTGCATCTGTATACAAAAGAGTCATTTGCTTAACCATCAGTTTTGTGCAATTTCCAGAGTTGTAAAAACAGCTCAAAGACAATGAAATCAGAGACCCGTACAGAATCAGATAACCCGGGGCAGTAACAGGAGTGAGAGGCGGGGGAGGAGGGCCTCAGAGCTGGGCTAATCAACTATACCCTTCACCTCCTTCAGTTGCCAGAGCTTCCTAGCCTCCCTCGGCTTCCGGGCCCTTGTTAGGGGGGAGCTGGAGCCCCTGTTAGCCTTAGCACCCACAGCTTCTCTTTTTATTATTCTAAAAGTTGTAATAAGACAAATAGTAAATTGAATAAATATGAAGTCTATAGTGTCATGAATTTTTACACATGTTTACAGCCGTGGAACCATTATTCAGGTCAAGGTATGGAATATCCCCAGAACTTCAGAACGTTCCTCACGGTGCCTCCTGGTCACCGACTAACCTCCACTATGCTATCACCATAGATTAACTTTACATTTTTGAACTTCAAACAAATGGAGTCATGCAGCACGTGCTCTCTGCATCTGGGTTATTCCTCGAGTGCTGTCTGCGAGCCCCCCCCCCCCCACCCCACCAAGTTGCGTGCATCGCTAGTGTGGTCCTTTCATCGCTGAGCTGTGAGCCAACGCAAGATCACACCACAGCTGCCGCGTTCTCTCTCCCTTTGCTGCGCTTTTTACATCCTTTCCAGCTTTGCGCTGTTCTGAGGAAAGCGGCTATGAACATTCTTGTCTGTGTCTTCTTGTAAACATATATTTTGATTTTTCTAGAGTAAATGCCTGGGCGTGGAATTGCTGGGTCATGGGTTTGACCGCGCTTCAGGTTTGGGACGTGAGCCCAACAGATCTCCAGAGCGGCGGGGCCAGCTTATATTCCCCCCCCCCCCCCCCCCCCACGGCGCGGGAGTCCCCGCCGAGCACACCGTGCTGGGTGGGACCCGGTGCTTCCCAGTCCAGCCGTTTTAGTGGATGTGCTGTGGTATCGCCGTTTGATTTTAATTTGCTGGTGATTTTTATAGTTCATTGAATATTTTGATATCTTCTTTTGTGAAGTGGCTGGTGAAGTTTTCTGTGCATTTTCAGTGTGGCGTTTGACTTTTTCTTTTCGGTGTGTAGGACCGTTTTCTGTGCTCCGGATGCGAGCTCCTGTCTGATGCATGCAGGGGCGGACAGCTTCTGCCGCTCTGGCTCGCCTGTTCACTCTCTTAATGGCTGTTCTTGAAGAACAGATGTCTTTCATTTCAGTGACACCCATCGTTGCCTTTGTAGTTAGTGGTTTTTTGAGTTATGTTTAAGAAATCTTTGCCTATCTCAAGATCATGAAATTCTTCTCTTTGTAAAAAAAATTTTCTTTTAAATCCTCACCTGAGGTTATGTTTTTATTGATTTGAGAGGTGGGGATGGGGGTGGGGAGAGGGACTGAGAGAGAGAGAGATAGAGAGAGAGAGAGAGACTGATGTGAGGGGGAAGCATCGACCGGCTGCCTGCTGCGCGTGTGCGTGCCCCGGCTGGGGACCGGACCTGCAGCCTCCTGGTGTAGGGAGCGGCGCTCCAGCCAACTGAGCTGCCCGGCCAGGGCTAACGTTATTCTCTTATATTTTTTGTCTAGAAGCCTTATTGTTTTGCTTTTCACATTAAGATCTATGATCCACTCAGAATTAATTTTTGTTTATAGTGTGAGGCAGGAGTCAAGCTCCATTTCTTTCTGTGTGATCAATTGATCCAGCTGGGCCCGGCACCCTTTATGGAAAAGAGGATCCTTTCCCCACTGAACTGTAAGGGTGTCTTTGTCATAAATCAATTGACCACTGTGTGTAGGTCTGTTTTTGTATTCTCTCCATTCTCTTACATTGGTCTGTTTGCTTACCCTGAAACTGACATTGCAGTGTCTGGGTTGCTGTAGCTTTACTGGGACCCCTGCTTAGAAAGTTTCAGCACTGGGTAGTTTGAGTCGTTCATCTTCATTCATCTCCATGATTGTCTTGACTATTTTAGGTCTTTTGTATTTTCCTGTATTTTTTAAATAGACTTGTCAATTTCCACGAAAAGCTGCTGGGACTTTGATCGGGATTATGTTGAATCTACAGATCCTCTGGGGGAGAATTGATACCCTACCGATTCTGGGTCTTCCAGTCCAGGAAAACCGTGTATCTCTCCACTTATGAATGTCGTCCTTCACTTCTGCTGGCGTTCTGGCGTCTCTTTTAAACCCCCACTGCATTCTGGCACTTGGTGGGAATTAACTTCCTTTCCCGTGACTGCTTGACTGCTGTTGTTTGAAGGGAACCTGTTGTCTGGCTGCAGCTGGGATGAGTCCCCGAGGGAGGGAAGGGTAGGTAGAGAGATCTAAGGAGCGAAGTGGGGCAAGTAGGACCCAGTCGTGGTTCTGAGCATGGAGCACCCCTTCTGAGGAAAATCTGCTCTGTAGGAGGAGAGCTCTGAGCTTGGCAATTTTTTTGCAGAGCAGTCAGCCATTTAATGTGTTTTCCTATCTGTGAAATGGGTGTGTGGTCTCAGTGTGGAATAGCAGTTGTGAGGAGTGAAGAATATACATTGCAAGGCACTGATTAGGTGCTCAGGAAGTTATACTGGTGTTTGTTCTTGTCCTCAGGAGAAGACTGGTGCCACCAATGTAGATGTTGACCTGGAAAGGACCAGGCTTGTGCCCACCACCCTGCCAGTCATGCTGCTTTTCTTTTCAAGGGCACAATGGCAGTGCGACAGAAAGAGAAAGATGATGCCTGTCCAGAAAGGTTGAATAGACAATGGAGGCCTGGCCCAAGTGTCTTGCTGACTTTAAACTCCTCTCGTTACAGGACAGGAACATGGCCCTGAGCCGGTCTGCCTGGGGCCAGCCAGTGGTGTGTGGGCTCTTGACTTCGTGCAGGAAAGATTTCACTACAGGTCCGGGCAACTGTGAGGGTACATCTATTAAAGCTGGGGACAGTGAGACATGGGAGGGCTTAACATAGAAGAAGCAGGAGAGAGAGCCTGGGATGAGCTGCCACTGCCCACTGCTCCTTGATTGCAAGTCTTGTAGGGTCCCCTAGAGTCTAGGAGACGTGTGCCTGTGAGGGGAGTAGGGGACAGGGGAAGGCACAGGAGTGCTCCCCAGAGGGAGAACATCCTGGGTCCTTTATCTTGAGGCTTTTATCTCTCTCTTGCAGGCGGGAATCTAAAGGAGGTCCTGGGGGAGGGTTTCAGAGAATATTCATCAGTTTTCCAGGGGTGCCCTTTCTGGGCTCGTGGTCCCCACTGATCAGCCAGCACAGAGTCTTTCGTCATTGTATCTGGTCCTGGTGTCACCCATCTGGTTTTGCTGTTTTTCTGTGACGAGAGCTGAAACAGTACTGAGGCCTAGATGTCATCTCTAGGGAGGTGACCTTCTGTGCCTGGCTGTAAGTTACTCGGCCACTCTGTTCAACTGTCCTTCTCAGTCCCCCTATTCCACTTGCTAGGAATGTTCCTGGCTTCTCACTGTCCTGTCTCACTCGCGTCATCACTGGACTTCAGTGTCCACAGCACACCTGCAGTTCCTTCACCCACCCAGCTCCCAGGCCCTGGCACCCACCGTCCCCTCGCCTCGCCCAGGCCTCTGGCTGCTGAGGGTTGGATTCCGGCAGTGACACCCTGGGCCTCAGGTCCCTGCTCAGCCAGTTCCGCCCAGCTCACGGGCCAAGGCTGGGATCAGGGGGCACTGCTGCTGGGGCCCCCAACCTCAGGCTTTGCCGGCCCTTCCCAGGCAGGTCTGCACTTCCACCTGAAGACCTGTCCTGAGGCCTAAAAGGAACTAATTAAACCCTTGGCAACTGTCACTTTGTTTTCTAATCACTGACTTTGTGCTGACTGAAGCCGTTTCTTCCCAGATTACTCTTAAAGGGGGCAAATCCTTTTCCTGCTGAACATTTTAAATACAATGACATAGAGGAGAGTGGTTTTATAATATATTTTGCTGAGCACTTTCCTTTTAACATAAAAAGCCACTTTTATAGCACTTGTCACAGGCTAATGACCTTACAGATATGATCCCCTTTGGCCCTGGCTGTAACCTGTTACTATCACTCCCGTTTTATAGGTTAGAGGTGCCTACAGGGTGACTGACCTGCCCCTGGTGGGCAGCTAGTGGGGACGGAGCCGGGACCGCAGCCCAGCAGCCTGGCTCCGCTGCCTCAAGGGCCACCTCTAGTCACAGCTCTGCTTGGGAAGCTCCTTCTCTGGACAGCTGCCTCAGAGTGGCGTCATTTTAGGAGCTCCGGAGGCTTCCCCTCTGGTAACCTACCACTGGGCCTTCAGGGACGAGCTTCAAGTCCTCTGCAGAGGCCTCGCTAACCAGCTGGTCCTAGGGGTTGGGAGTGGGGCACCTACTCTAGAGGTCCCCTCCTCCCTCCCACCCCTGGAGACTAAGGAGCTGGACTTGCCCCAGTCCAGCTCCTGGACCAGGGGTTCCAGGCTGGGGAGCTCTGTTACAGGCAGGTAGACAGCATGGTGCTTGGACTTGAGTAAAAAATCAGGGGACTTGGCATGCAAACAGGGCAGTGCTCCTGAGTCCTGGCATGAAGCAGCTCTGTGGCTGCCTATTGACTGGGGCAGGCAGCCAGGGCTGGCAGAGGGGGTCTGGGGCTGCCTGCTGGGGACACTCAAGGGAGGGGGCCCCCAGGCAGCCTGCCTGGTTCACTTCCTTGGAATCTGGTCCAATACTGTTTTTTTCCTAGCTGCTGGAGGGAGTGAGAGAGAGCCAGGGCGAGAGGAAGAGAGTCCTAGGTCTCAGCCCCAGCTTCAGCATGCAGGAAGCACACCGAGTGCCAAGTAGCCTTTTACCTCAGGGCCTTTGCACTTGCTGTCATTTCTGCCTGGACTACTCTTTCTCCAGACTTCCATATGGTTCATGCCTGCACTTCCCGTGAGTTTCTGCTCCCATGTCATCTCACAGAGGGACTTTGACTGCCCCATTTAAAACAGCACATGTTCTACAGGCCTCTCTCCTCTGGCTCTGCTTTTTCTCCTAAGTGCTATGAAAACATATGTACCTGTTGCTTTAAAAAATAAAATATATCGCCTCCCTGCTCTCCACTGGATTATAAGCTCCACATGGGCAAGGAGGTTCAATCCTTATTCATTACTGTATTTTCAGTGCCTAGAACACATCTGACAGAGTATGTGCTGCATAAATACTTACTGGGTGGGTTGATGAGTGCATGCTGTGAGGCTGCCCTGCCGCCCTGTGTCTCTGTGCCCATATCTCTTCTGTATAAAGAAGTGCTGGGGGCTGTTCTCTGATCTGGGAGTGTCTGTAGCTGCCAGGATAGGCTGAGTTATGCTGCAGTAACAAACAAGCCCGAAACCACACCGAGAAGAGAGGGGTAGTGACATGTCAGTCTTTCTAGGTCAGCCTTTTCTGTAGGATGTCAGTCCCGGGGTTTGCCCTGTCCCCCCCTCAATCTGGCAGCTAGAAACTGAGCTCCAACCACTTGTCCTGTGCAAGCCTTCACACTCTGGCTTCTGATAGAGGTGTCCTCTTTTAAAGGAAGCATAGAGACAGGTTGTTTTACTAGCAGGGTACAAACCCTTGTTGGTGGCTGGATAGGTATCAACTTAAGGCCTAATAGGAAAATGGCCGCCCAGCTGTAGGGAGACCCCTCCCCACTGACATACACATGGGGGACCCACAGCTGACCTAAACCAAGTGTTGCAACACACGGAGGGGTGTGGTGTTGAGCAAAGTCCATTCGGAATGGAAGTACAGAGAGGGGCTCCTCACACCCCTGGACAGGGCTTCAGATAGGGCTTCCTGGAGGAAGCAGCGCCTGGCTGAATCTCAAAGGATGGAGTGGTGAGCTTGGTGAGAGGAGGGGAAGCTGTAGCAGGAGGAGGAGGAGGGGAGAGAGGAACAGGCAGAGGGACTGGGGCTTTGGAACAGTAGCCTGGCTTGTCTGCGGTGTTTGCAACCCGCTGGGGAAAATCAATACCTGGTTGGGTCTCCAGGCACAGCGCCGGAGTGCTGCATTCAGAAACCGTGAGCAAAGCTAGCCTCTCAAGCCTGGCTGCAGGTGGAGGGGCAGGAGGCTGCATAGTCCCCACGGAGGGGAATTTGGCAATGCATTTCAAAATTAAGAATGTCTCTCCCCCCGCCCCCGGCCTCAGCATCCCACACCTCCCCAAAGGTCCGGGCCCCTGGGTGGCTCTGTCCTCTGTAGCCTTTGATGGGGGGGACACCCTCCCCATAAAGTGTCCTCGTTTGCTTGAGCTGTGGTCATTCCTTTGCACAGGATCAAGGCCCTGACATCCCTCATCTGTGGCCTCCCTGGCTCTGCTTCTTCCTCCCCAGCCTGCAGGACCCCCACGCCAGTCATGGCACCTTCTGACTGTGCCTGCCCCTCCCGCTTGCAGCCTTCACTTGTGCCAGCCACCCCACCGACAAGACCCCGCTCACCTTTCAAGACTTCACAGAGATGTCACCTCCCCAAGGACCCTTCCCTGAGCCCTAGTCTGAGCACCTCCTCTGGGAAGTGGGACAGGAGGGCCACCTGCTAAGAGCCTGAAGGAAGGTCTGGACTAAGAGGACAAAGACACGAAGGGGAGCTAAGGAGACCACCTCCCAGCCTCTGAAAAATGAATTCACTTGTGTCATCTGACCTGTCAAGTTACAGAACCTGCATCACCTTTATCTTGAACTAGGGGCGAAGGCTGCAGGGTTAACCGTTTCTTAGAAGGAGTTAGCAGTTTCATAAGACCCTGAGGTTCTAAGAAGAGAGGGGACAATGGCAGCTTATGATAGGTGGGATCTGGGGAGGGAGGGGAGTGGGTTTGATGAGACTCACTGAGCAGGTGGGGTGTGGGTTGGGGCGGATGGGCAGCCAGGAGGCCACAGGGATGCTGAGGTGACGGAGGAGGATCTTCAGTGTGACTGCCGCCTTTGGCTGCCTGGGCCAGCTCGGGGGACAGTGGCTCCCAGGAGGGTTTTGATCCAGGGGTTTCTCTGGATCACAGAGCAGACAGCACACAGCGCGGGCTGCCGTTTGGATGAGCACAGACTGCTGTGTGTCGGGTGTGTGTGTGCAGGTGCAGGCTGCCGCCGGCGGGGAACGCCACAGACTGGCCGCAGAACCAGTGCGGGACAACGGAGGCTTCTTTTACAAACACTTTAGAATGACAACTTTGAAGCATGCAGAAAGGTTGAAAGAGTTGACAGACAACACTCATCTACCCACCACCTAAATTTCACAATGAACGTTTCTCTAGGTTTACTTTATTCCACAGGTCTCCGTCTGCCCGTCCATCTTATTTTTTGGATGTGTTTCAAAGCCAGGTACAGATATTACTATACTCGTTCCTAAATACTTCAGCGTGTTCATCATCAGCTACAGTTCAATATTTGTTTAGAGTTCTTTTTTTTTGCTTAGAGACCTCTAGAGATAATATTTACATAAAGTGAAATCCGCAAATCTTCAGTGGATCATTCCTTAAGCTCTGAAAAGTATATACACCTGTATCGTCTAACCTGTTACGATATAGAACCTGCCCTGGCTGGGCAGCTCGGCTGGTTAGCGTTGTTCCGTACACCAGAACACTGCAGTGTTGGTCCCCGGTCAGGACACTTGCCTAAGCTGCGGGTTCGTCCCCTGGTCCGGGGCGGACCATGCCGGCTGGGTGCATGTAGTGCATAAGGGAGGCAACCAATCGATGCTTCTTTCTTACATTGATGTTTTTCTCTCTGCTTTCCTCTCTCTCTAAAAGCAATGGGAAAAAATGTCCTTGGGTGAGGATTTAAAAAAAAATCAGTAAAAACATATTCTCAGGTTCTGGCTGGTGTGGCTCACTGGATTGAGTGCTGGCCTGTGAACCAAAGGGTTGCTGGTTTAATTCCCAGTCAGGGCACATGCCTGGGTTGCAGGCTAGGTCCCCAGTGCGGGGCTCGTGGAAGGCAACCACACATCGATGCTCCTCTCTCTCTCTTTCTCTCTCCCCTTCCCCTTTCTCTAAAAATAAATAACTAAAATCTTTTTTAAAAATTGTAAAAACAAACAAACACATTCTCAGTTGTGGATTTTAAAAAATAAAGTAAAAGAAATGATACAAAACCTGACATTACTTCCAAAAGTTCCCTCATGCCCCTTCCCGGAGAATCCCCTCAGAGACTCCACCGTACACCTCTTGTGTGACGATGCCACCTATAACAGTTCTTGCCGGGAGCACAGGGCTGTCCAGGGAAGACTACATTTCCCAGTCTTCCTTGCAGCTTCCTCTCCGTGATTAGGTTAAGTCCCTGGCCTGAAAGTAGAAGCATCTCAGGTAGCCTGTAAAAACTGTGCTTAAAAGACAGCTGGTGTTTTTGCCTCTTTCTTCACCTTCCCCACCTCCTTCCTGTTGCTTGGGACACAGCCACCCTGGCGGCAGTGCTGGGCCCTGGAGAAGGGAATGCCCGGGTGGTGGGCCAGTGAGACGGAAGGAGCCTGAGTCCCCGAACTCTTGGTGGGGCAGAACACTCTGATCACTTACGCCAGACTTCCGTGCGAGAGAGAAACAAATGTTTCCCGTTTCAGTCACTGTCCGGTGACAGTCTCTCTTACGACAAACGGTCTTTGTGACAGACTTCGGTGCCTTGTAAATGTTGTACAGTGTGCATGATTCCTACCTAAAGAGTAAATTACAGCAGAGATCGGGCACAGAACAAACAGAAAGAGACCGCACCGTGGAGACGCTGCCTGTCCTCCCATCCCAGCAGAGGGGGAAGCTGTTGGTTGTGACGGGTCGGTGTCACACGGCGGAGGCCCCATTAACAGAGGCTGGAACGAGACAGAAATGCCTTTCTCTGCAGGTGAAAACCCGAGCCAGCCAAAACCACAGGTTTGTCATGTAGCTCCCACCCTCCCATCTTTCTGCACCGGTGCAATGGCCGGTTCCTGAACACAAAGTGTGGACGTTGGGCCTCACACCTGAGGTGGCCACAGGGTATTGGTGTCTGCCCGGAGATGTAGGGGCCCCTCTGGTCCACACCCTGGTAAACCTCTGACACCTGCTCATACCCTGGGCAGTGGCTTCTTCTGCCTGAGGCAGAACCTTCAGAATGTGGGGGCTCCCAGCACCAGACATCTCAGGGCTGGACCAGCTCCCCAGCCTGTGCTTGTGGGCTGGCTCTGAGCTGCCACCTCTGCCCCCAGATGACCCCTTAAGCCCCTAGGGCCCTTCTCCTAGGCCTGGGGTTTCCTTGGGGTTCGGCCCCTGTGTGACCCTGCTTTGGTAGAGGATCCCCTGGTCCTGGCTGGCTCCGGGGCACTTAAGTCCCTCACTTTGCAGCCTCGAGGCCTGCCCTTTTCAGGCCTCCAGAACCTCCTCTGGCTAGCTCTGTAGTAACCTGCCCCCTCAGGGAAGCCTGTCCCACCCTGACGCCCTGATGGCACTGGGGGTGGGTGGGGGTGGGGTGGGCAGTGGGGGGCAGCGGAGGCAGAGGCAGTGAAATGCAGGTGACCCTGTCCACCCCAGGGTGCAGCCTTCTGGGGTGGGAGAGTGGAGGTTTGGAGAGCAAAGTCTAGATTGTTTACCTGCTGGAGCTCTCCGGGTGATTATTGACTTTTCTGTGATTCTGGGAGGGGGAGAAAATGAGCACAGGGCCTGCAGGGGCCTCCACAGGGAAGAGGTGCTGTGTGTTAAGCGCCTCTGTCGGCTCAGACATGCTGCCACGCACCACGGGCCTGGGGCGCCTCGGGGAGGGAGGGCCCAGCACTGGCCCGAGGAGGGAACCGTGGTCAGTGAGGCCGGATCACCACCCACCACCCACTGTCCAGGTGAGGAGACTGTGGTGCAGAGAGTGGAGGTCACCCCCTGAGGTCACACAGCCCAACCAGAGCCGGACCTGTGCCAGGGCCTGGGGCCCTGGATTGGATCGGGAGGAGGGCGTGGCGGGGGAGTGAGCTGGGCGAGGGGCACTGCCGCTAGGGGGTCTGGCAGCACTGGGGTCCAGGTCACTGCAGACCTGGTTTCAAGTCCCAGGCAGGCCTTTAATGTCTCAGGGTCTCTGCTCCTGGGACTGCAGTGTGGGGCCGAGGAAAGCTGCTGGCCTTCTCGAGGGGCACCCAGGGACTCACACGCATCGATGGAGCATTGTCGAGTTTCCCGGCCTCATTTCTGGAGGTCAGCATGGCTCTCTTTTAGCCGTGTGGAAGGGTAGAGGGAGGCACCGTCTTTGCCTCTGTTTCCTCACTGGGGAAACAGGTCTGATAATAAAGACAGCCTCCTCGGGGTTGTTGTGAAGGTAACAAATTGGTCCTGAAATTTCCCGGTGAGTTCCCAGCGGTGCTGCCTGTCACTCAGCACGTGCTCGTTGGGCGCAGACTCCGCGCCAGGAATGCAGGGACGAGATCTTACAGCCCCTGCCTTAGGGGCTCATCCTCACGCCATGGCCCCCAGACCCTCTCAGGGAACCACAAGGTCAAAACTATTCTCATAGTAACACTGAGACGTTGTTTGCTGTGTGCACCGTGTTGACACTGGCGACTGATGGTGCACAAGCTCCAGAGGGTGGTCTCGCGAGCCTCCCTCCCCGCACAGCCGGCAGGCGGACAAGGCAGGAAGGAAAAAGCCAGCTGCACTCAGAAGGTCCTTGATGGGCCAGCGAAAATCATTAGCTTTATTAAAGCTCTACCTTGAGTACACATCATCTTAGTCTTCGGGTGATGAAACGGGAAGCACGGGTAAAGCCCGTCTGCTGCCCCCGAGTCGTGGTGACCGTCTTAGAGAACAGTGCTTCTGTGACTGCTGATGTGGAGAGCGGAAGGGCCATTTCTTCATGCAGCACCATTTTTAAAAATATTTTATTTATTTATTTTCAGAGAGGGAAGGGAGGGAGAAAGAGAGAGAGAGAGAAACATCACTGTGCAGTTGCTGGGGGCCGTGGCCTGCAACCCAGGCATGTGCCCTGACTGGGAATCGAACCTGCGACACTTTGGTTCACAGCCTGTGCTCAATCCACTGAGCTACGCCAGCCAGGGCCTTGCAGCACCATTTTTATTTGAAAAAAAAAAAAATAACAACAACAACAACTGTAAACAAACTGTAGTGATTTAGTCTTGGGTATTTGGCATATATTTTCTTGAAAATGAATGAAGTGAGCATGTTGCTGCAAGGGAAACAGCTGTCAGTATTTGTTGCTAACAATAAAACTTGAGCTTCAAAATTTCAAGGCAAAAATTTGAATTTTGGACAACTTTTATTGGCATCTATGAGTTTGACAGCTTCCTAACACTTTAAGGCTTTTATTTCCAAATGGCCAATGCTCAATGTTACAAAGTCATACGGGGCGAAAAATCCATTTAAGGTGCAGGGCAGACCCATGGATCGTAAAGTAACAACACACAGTGTCTTTGATGAGGTTTCAGATTCCAGACTTCAGCTAACCCTCGAGAATCTCCCATGTGCCCAGCGTCAGTGCCTTATCAGAGAATGGCCGTACTGTAGGAGCGGCTCACCAGAGTTCTCCCTGCTTCCCAGCTGCGTGGCTCAGGAAAGCCGGCTCTCCTCCTTCCGTCTGCCTCAGTCGAGGCAACACGCCCAGGCTGACCGTGGGGGCGGTGCTGGAGTCCAGCTGTCCTCCAGGAAGCCAGGCAGTTAAGGGGTTTGCGGAAATGTGGAACTGTCCCACTCTTCTCTCTTTTGTTTGTGAAAATTATTATCTTTCACAGAAATTTATTACTTATATTAACATTCACAGAATGTTTATTTTTATTAAAGCAGTTTTTTGTCCTCACCTGAGGGTATGTTTTCCCTATTGCTTTCAGAGAGAGAGGAAGGGAGGAAGGAAGGCAGAGAGAGAAACTCAGCCGCCTCCAGCATGTGCCCCGCCCAGGGTTGAGTCTGCAGCCTGGGTGTGCGCCCTGACGGGAGATGAACCCACAGTCCTTTGGTCACAGGGTGACGTGCCAAGCAACTGAGCCACTCTGGCCAGGGCCGCCCTGAGCTTAATTTTTATATTAAATGAGTTAATAAAGGAACACTTAGACATTTCTCAGTTTTAATCTCTAATATGGTAAACTATTGCTGAACCCATACAAACAAAAGCCCTTTGGGATCCTAAATAATTTTTAAGAGTGTAAAGGGGTCCCGAGACCAAAAAGTTTGAGAACTAACGCTCCGGTGTGTGTGCAGTGGGAATAAGCAGATAGCTATGCACAAGGAATGAGTGTCAATGTGGGTCTGTACAGCATGGGAGAAAGTGGGGGTGACAGACACGAGATGGAAGGGCAAGCTGGGAAGGCTCCCCAGAGGAGGTGTCCTTAACACTCAGCTAAATCTGGCTGACAGAAGATCGTGTAAGTTATTGAAACAGAAGGGTGGTGTGAGCAATCTACAAAACGGCAGGGAGATCCCCAGAAACCCATGTGAGAGATTCACAGAGACTAAAATAGCTGAACAACAACTTAAGCTGTTTCCCCCAGACCAAAATACTTCGGCCTTTCCCTATTCCTCCCCCACCCCAAGTCTAGTGGGCTGATGTCCACACGTATCCCATGTGGCCAGATTCGGCGCCCCCAGCATGGTGCCCTCTCTCTGACCATGGCAGAGAGGCTCAGAGGACACCCTTGTCAGAGCTGGGCCCTTCATTAAGACTATGCTCTGTCACCTCCCTGCCCCCCAGATCTCCATGCCAGGGTCAGCACATGCTGGCCCCCCTCTTCTCAAGGACCTGCTTCTGGTTTGTGATACGTGAAATGAAAGTGTGTGAATGAAGTGACTTTCAGACCACATCTAAGCAAGGAGGCTGGTTGCCAGGAGAACCAACCATGTGATTGGAGGGTTGGAACTTTCAGTCAGAGGAGGGAGGGGGGGCTGCAGGTGGTGACTCAGTCGCCATGGGTTGATGGTTTAATCATTCACAGCTATGTAATGCAGCTTCCGTGAAGACCTGCTGGGCCTCTGGGCCTGCTGTCAGGACCTTCCCACTCAAGTCCTAGCTCAGATATTTTGGTTACAAAGAACAGAGACACACTCATCTTGCCTTAACCAAAGGGTTGTTGAAGGATGCATGTGGACTTGGGCTGGGGCCTGTGAGGTGGCGGGGGCCAGGGGCTGGTCCTGATGAGTGTCTCCTGTCCTGGGTGGGTTTCACCACCTGCGCAGTCCGCTCTCCTGTGTCACTGGCCAGCTTCCCACTCACCCATTACCCACGGAACGCACTGTCTCATGTCTTTGATTTCATGTGGTGTATCACAGCCTTTCCAGCACATCCCCTGTGCCTCCAACAGTGACTGCCCATCCCCTGCACTTTGGTCCAGCTCCTGAGCAATGCCAGGCCAAACCATAGGTCAAGCCGGCCTGTGTCACTAGCAGCTGGACAGCCCTTCGTCAGGTGCCTGCCCTGGGCCACTCAGCCAGGACTGTGAGAAGCTGTGGTCCTCACCAAGCTGGCCCTCCAAGGGGGGGTGGGACAGAGCCTGGAGACAGGGGACGGTGACCCTCAGCAACCCTGTGCCCACCTCCCATGTCCTGTGCTGGGTCGAGCCCCATCTCAAATACAACCCCTCCGAAGAGGGAATGTTTGCACACTTCCAGGCTGTCTGGTATGGGGGCTCGGGGCAAGAAGGCTTGTGTGGGAAGGTGGAGGAGAGGGGGGCCAACACTTGCCTGGGCAGCAACAGACACCTCCCCACTGTCGGTCAAGTCAGCGGTGGGTGGTGATGAGGCGTGTGGCAGGGCAGACTGAGCAAGGTACTTCCTCTTTGGACAGGGCACTGGCCCCGCGTGCCCCTTCACTCATCCTCACTCCCTGCCACCCTGGGACCTTCTGAGTTTGTGAGGCTCAGGGAAAGGGAGGACCTCAGCCGAGGTCCTGTGGCTGTGCTGGGCCCAGGACCACTCACTCCTGGTAGAGTGCTCCCAGCCACTGGCCCTGCTTTTGCTCCCACCCTGATATCGGCACAGGGTCTGTAGCGAGGGAGGGGCCGCAGGAAACCCCCTAAGCAGTGTGGGAGAGCCTGAGTGCCCTGGGTAAAGGGTAAACAAGCCAGCATGGCAGTGTCACGTTGCCCTGGCAACAGAGCTAGGCAGTGCGTGTCGACAGATTTCCCACCCCGGGCAGAGACAGTGCAGGAGGAGACCTCGCACAGAGCCTGCACAAGGATGGTGAGGGTGACTGATGGAGGGGAAGCCCTTCTGCCCCGTCCAGAACCTGGTGGCAGGAGGTGCTGACCTGCCAGTCCAGCCAGAAAAAGGCGGGATTGGATGGGGAAGCTGGATGCTTCTGGAGCACACAGAATTTTGGATCTGGAGAGTTAAAACAGAGGGAGGGTAGAGATTTGGCCTTTCTCCTTCTCCTTGCTCACCCAGTTAGGGGGTGGCTTGTGCCAAGGCTGAACTCTGTGCTCTAGGCCGCACACCAGGGACACATGCCCCAGTGGTGGCCTGTAGGGATGCCTCGGTGAATTCTGTGCTGTGTGGATGGTCCTGGACTGTGCTCTTCTCTTCCTCTGGGATCTATGCACAGATGTGGGGGCCGGAGTGCTTGTGGGATCTGGTGGGCGCCAGGTCCTGCTGCCAGAGTCCCAGCTGCAGCATTTGGCAGCAGCCCCGGGCCCCCAGCATGGGAAGCAGTTGCAGTGTGGTGATGGTGGCTCCAGCCCCACACGGGTGGACTCCAGGGAGAGAGACTGAAGCCTGAGAGCTGCCTGCTCCTCAGCTTCAGGCTACAGATAAAAATGGGGAGGGATTTCTGGATACTCTTCATGGTTCTGGGGCAGCTAGGTTTTTCTCTGTGCGAAATTGGCCTGGAGTTGGGGTGTCTTCCCTTCCCTCAAATTGTACAACATCTCAATGAAGACGCATTTCCTTCTCCACCAACCTTTATCTTATGCCTGTGTTCGACGGCGGCAGCTGAACCCTACTTTTGTTCAGTAACAGTTTGTCGACCAAGATGGGACTCTGGACCTCAGTCAGGTCCCAGCCACCTGGGGCAGGCTGACCCTGGGAGGCCACTGTGGGGATTTCCCAGGCTCAGGGAATTTCCCTGCACCTCTGCTCAAGGTGCTGGTTGCTGGAAATGCTGGGATGGTGGAAGGAAACGGGTCTGGGGTGGACAGGAACCCCAAGACTGGGTGAGCTGAACTGACATACACATTGGTACGTGGGCACTCTGCCATTTGGGTCTGGTTAGAACCACTTGCGATACTGCTTGGCGGGCCATGCCTGCCATTCTGGCTGTAGGCCACGTGGGTGCTGTGTCAGACTGTGGTTTGTGGGCACTGCACCATTTGGGCTTCAGGCAACTTGCAGGCCACGCCCACCATCCCAGCTGTGTGCCGTGTTGTGCCATTCCGGTTTATGCAACTTGGGCTTTGCACCATTCAGGGTGTTGTGTTGCTTGGGTTCCTGTGTACCTGGGACTTTATGGGGACAGCTCTGGTTTGGGGGGCCACAGATTGGGGTCTGAGGGAGACCATCTGATCCCACAACTGGGATCGATGGGGACTGTCTGAGCTCTGGAGGCCGTGAACTGGCATCTGATGGTATCTGCTCTGGGGGCCATGAATGGGTGTTTGGGTGAGGACTGTCCAAGATTTGAGGGGGGGCACTGAGGAAGCTGGTCTGAGAAGGAGACAGATTCTAAGAAGGGGTGAGGATCACCTGTGTTTTGGGGGACCATGTTTGGGGGCCACAATTTGCAGCACTGGTTGGTAAGGACCCTGAAACCTACTTGTGAGATGGGGCTGTGGGTTCAACTTTTGCTCATGTATTCCCAGTTTGCCTACATTCTTTTGGTCACAGCCTCAGGCCTGTATGTCCAGGCCAACAGGAGCTGTTCTGTTTCAGCTACAAGAGTGAGCCCACTGGGCTGAATTTTAGTGGACTGGGCTATGTACAACCACTGTTCAAAGTCTAAGAGGGAATTGGTTTTCTGTTGTGACACTGCTCGGCCTATGTATATTTTGGACTATGGGAAAAAATGTCCCCTAAGTGGTTCTCTAAGTTGGTTTACCATCATGAAGTTGGAGTTGTATGGCCAATGGAGAAGTGGGGTGAGATCCCTTATGTCTGGGCTTTCAATTCAATGCACAAGAGGATTTTTGCTAGGCTTGAATTTCAAGAAGTTACAGAATGTGTTTGCAAATCTAAGGACTTTTAGCTACCTGATACAGAGTTAGAGTAAGGTCCTTTCCATCATTAAAAAGGACAAGGATTGAAAGTGAGTTAGGCTGGACTTCCAGCCAAGATGGAGGTGCAGGTAGACACACTGTGCCTCCTTGCACAAGGAAAATAAGGTCAGCAACAACTTAGAAACAAGATAACAACCAGATCTGACAGAAAATTGAACAGTGTGGAAGTCGGACAACCAAGGAGTTAAAATATACACACTCATCCAGACTGGTAGGTGGGACAGAGTTGGGCAGCCCGGCGGAAAGGGGTTGAGGCACAAAAAGTGGTGGCACCGGACGCGTAACACATCTCGGGCGCATAAGGCATCTGAAATGCAAGACTACAGTGGGCTGACCCTGGGCTCACAGGCAGCTGGCAGACCCAGTGAGGCAGCGACTGTGAAGCCAGGCACTGTGCACAAGGTGCCTGGCTGTCCGGGCCACATTTGCATGCAGATAAACCAGGTGAAATTGGGCAGTGAGACAGACCGCGCAACCCAGGGTCCCACCACCAGGAAATAGAACCTCAGGACACTGATTGAAAACACCTGTGGGGATTGAGGCACAGGAAGATACTCCCAGCCTCACAAGAGAGTGTGTTGGAGAGACCCATGGGGTCCTAGAACATACACAAGGTTACCCACACGGGAATTAGCACCAGAAAAGCCCAGTTAGCTTGGAAGAAGTGGCGGAAGGGACTGAAATCCGACGGAGAGAGGAGCAAGTGACATTGTTTCCTCTTGGACCCCACCCCCACATACAACGTCACAACTCAGTGACTGAGTTGACCTGCCCTGGTGAACACCTAAGGCTCTGCCTCTCATATGTAACAGGTGCAACGAGAAAAAAAATGGCCCAAACTGAAGAACAGATCAAAGCGCCACAGCAAATACAACTAAGCAACCAAGAGATAGCCAGCCTATCAGATGCACAGTTCAAAGCACTGGTGATCAGGATGCTCACAGAATTCATTGAATTTGGTTGCAAATTAGATGAAAAAATTAAGGCTAAGATAAGAGAAGTGAAGGACAATGCACAGGGAACCAATAGTGATGGGAAGCAAACTGGGACTCAAAACAATAGAGTGCACCAGAAGGAAGAAAGAAACAACCAAATAGAAAAGAATGGAGAAATAAGAATTCGAAAAAAAAAATGAGGAGAAGCTTAGGAACCTCCAGGACATCTTTAAACATTCCAACGTCCAAATATAGGAGTACCAGAAGGGGAAGAGGAAGAGCAACAAGTGGAAAAGTTATTTGAACAAATAATAAAGGAGAACTTCCCCAATCTGGTGAAGGAAATAGACTTCCAGGAAGTCCAGGAAGCTCAGAGAGTCTCAAAGAAGTTGGACCCAAGGAGGAACACACCAAGGCACGTCATTATTACATTAACCAAGATTAAAATGAAGGAGAGAATCCTAGAAGCAGCAAGAGATAAAGAGACATTTACTACAAAGGAGTTCCCATCAGACTGTCAGCTGATTTCTCAAAAGAGACCTTGCAGGCAAGAAGGGGCTGGAAAGAAGTATTCCAACTCATGAAAGGCAAGGGCCTACATCCAAGATTGCTCTATCCAGCAAAGCTTTCATTTAGAATTGGAAGGGCAGATAAAGTGCTTCTCAGATAAGGTCAAGTTAAAGGAGTTCATCATCACCTTATTATATAAAATATTATAAGAAATCTTAAAGTGACTTATCTAAGAAAAAGAGGGTAAAAAACATGTATAGTAAAATGACAGCAAACTCACAGTTATTAACAACCACACCTAAAACAAAAACAAAAAACAAACTAAGCAAACAACTAGAACAGGAACAGACCACAGAAATGGAGATCGCATGGAGGGTTAGCAACAGGGGAGTGGGAGGAGGAGAGAGGGGGAAAAGGTACAGAGAATAAGTAGCATAGATGGTAGGTAGAAAATAGACAGGGAGAGGGTAAGAATAGTATGGAAAATGTAGAAGCCAAAGAACTTATGACACATGGACATGAACTAAAGGGGGGGGAATGTGGGTGGGAGAGGGTGTGCAGGGTGGAGGGGAGTGAAGGGGGGAAATGAGACTGTAATAGCATAATCAATAAAATATATTAAAATAAAAGAAATGAATAAAAAAAGAAAGTGAATTAGGCTAAAATGGTTATTTCCGAATGTGTAAGAAGTTTGTGAAAGTTATAACTTTGAACAGAAAGAAACTTCAGCTCATGGCCACAGTTACTCTTTGCTTTGCTTTCTTTATTGGGGACTTGGTATAATCCTTGCTATTTTGTATGCACTGGGAATCCTCTGTCTTTGCCATTTGGGGCTTTAGGCCATTTGGACCCTTGTCAAGGTCATTAGGTGCCAGTTTGTGTCCTGGCTGGTGTGAGAGAATGTCTCTGTCATTTTGGTGTTGTGTCATTTGAACCTAGTAAAGGTCATTTGGGATACCGGTTGGCATGCCAGTTAGTGTGAGAGTCTAAGGCTAGTTCAAGTCCTCACCCTGTTCTTTCTTTTTCTTTCTTTCTTTCTTTCTTTCTTTCTTTCTTTCTTTCTTTCTTTCTTTCTTTCTTTCTTTATTTCTTTCTGTTCTTTTCTTTCTTTCTTTCTTTCTTTCTTCCTTCCTTCCTTCCTTCCTTCCTTCCTTCCTTCCTTCCTTCCTTCCTTCCTTCCTTCCTTCCTTCCTTCCTTCCTTCCTTCTTCTCCTCCCCCTCCTTCTTCTTCTCCTTTTAAAAGTATATTTTAGTGATTATGCTATTACAGTTTTCCCATTTTTCACCCCTTTATCTCCCTCTGCCCAGTATCCCCATTCCCTCCAACAATCTCCCCCTTAGTTCATGTCCATGGGTTGTGCATATAAGTTCTTTGGCCTCTTCATTTCCTATAGTATTCTTAACCTCCCCCTGTCTATTTTGTAACTACCAGTTATGCTTCTTATTCTCTGTACCTTTTTCCCCTCTCTCCTCCTCCCCCTCCCTGCTGATAACCCTCCATGTGATCTCCATTTCTGTGGTTCTGTTCCTGTTCTAGTTGTTTGCTCAGTTTTTTTTTGTTTTTGTTTTAGGTTCATTTGTTGACAGTTGTGAGTTTGTTGTCAGTTTACAGTTTATAGTTTTGATCTTCTTCTTTTTCTTAGATAAGTCCCTTTGACATTTCATACAATAAGGGCTTGGTGATGATGAACTCCTTTAACTTGACCTTATCTGGGAAGCACTTTATCTGCCCTTTCATTCTAAAGGACAGCTTTGCTGGATAGAGTAACCTTGGATGTAAGTCTTTGCCTTTCATGACTTGGAATACTTCCTTCCGGCCCCTTCTTTCCTGTAAGGTTTCTTTTGAGAAATCAGCTGATAGTCTGATGGGAACTCCTTTGTAGGTAACTGTCACCTTTTCTCTTGCTGCTGTCAAAATTCTCTCTTTGTCTTTAATCTTTGGCATTTTAATTATGATGTGTCTTGGTGTGTTCCTCTTTGGGTCCAACTTGTTTGGGATTTTCTGAGCTTCCTGGACTTGTATGTCTATTTCCTTCACCAGATTGGGGAAGTTTTCCTTCATTATTTTTTCCAATAACTTTTTCATTTCTTGCTCTTCCTCTTCTCCTTCTGGAACCCCTATTATTCAGATGTTGGGACATTTAAGGTTATTTCAAAGCCTCTCTTCATTTTTTGAATTCTTGTTTCTTCAATTTGTTCCAGTCGAATGTTTATTTCTTCCTTTTGTTCCAAATAATTGATTTGAGCCCTGGTTTCCTTTCCTTCACTTTTGGTTCCCTGTATGTTTTTCTTTATTTCACTTTGTATTGCCTTCACTTCTTTCTTTATTTTGCAGCTGTACTCACTCATTTCTCCAAGCATGCTGATTACTAGTGTTTTGAACTCTGCATCTGATAGCCTGGCTATCTCCTCATCACTTAGTTCTTTTTCTAGAGTTTTGATCTGTTCTTTCATTTGGGCCATATTTCTTTGTCTCAGTGTGCCTGTTATGTAGTAAGGAGTGGAGCTTTAGGTATTCACCAGAACAGGGCAACCCACTTGCTGTGTTGTGGTGCTGTATGTGGAGGAGGGGTTAGAGAGGGAACAATGCCATTTGCTTGGCTCTTGCCCCACTTTCAGTCACTTCCCTTGCTTCCCACAGCAAATTGAGCCCTTTGAGGTGCTTCCCTGGTTCTTATTTCCAGTTGGGTAGGCTTGTGTATGTTCTAGGACCCAGTGGGCCCCTCCAATGGACTCTCCTTTGAGGCTGGCAGTTTCTCCTGCTATCACAATCCCTAGAGGTATTTATTTATTTATTTATTTATTTTACCACCAGAGGCTCTGAGGCTTTATTTGCCCCGTGCTGGAACTCTGGGTTGTGTGGTCTGTCTGCTCCCCAGTTGTTCATTATGGTTTATCCAGACGTGAATGTGGGACCACCCAGTTTGCCAGCTACTACCTTGCCACACATCCTCTCCAGCTGGGCTACCCAGCTGGTCCCTCCTATCAATCTGAATAAATGTTTCTTCTTTAACCTCTTGGTTGTTAGACTTTCATACAGTTCAATTTTTTGGCAGTTCTGGGTGTTTTGTTTTTAAATTGGTTGTTAACCTTCTTTTGCTTGTGCGAGGAAGTGAAGTTTATCTACCTACACCTCCCTCTTGGCCAGCTCCATTCCTCCTTTTTAGAACTTAGTCTTTGCTCTAGATTTTGTTTTTATTTCTGTTTAGAAAAGAAATTGAGGTTTATATGAGTTAAAACTTCCTACTAAGTTGAAAAGAAATCATATGGTTTTAGTAATAGAAGACATAAGGCATACAGATGCAATTTTGGTGCATATTTGAAGGACAAGGATTTTCCTTTGTGCTTCATATTTTTCTCCCTAACTGATTTCTCCAGAATTTGTCATTCTTAATGAGTGAGTGATGGCATACAGTTTCTTTGCATAAATCCAATAAGACCAGTTTCCAATTGTGGTTTTATTAACCAAGACTTTGACTAGAATGTCATGCCCATAGGAGGCATGCCTGGACTCTGGTTGTTACCAGAAATTCTTGAGGAAATGAGATTTCAAAGCTATTGAAAGTCCACTGGAAAAATGGCCTGGTACCTTGTTTGGTCATGTGGTTCATGGTAGTCTTTCCAGGTAAGGAACAAAGGTTGCTTTCTTGAAAGATATCAGGGAGGAACCTTAAGACATTTTCAAACATCAAGGACTTGAAGAATATAGGTACTGCAGGCAAAGGCTGATGGGAGGTATGGGGTTTGGCTTCTGTGCCCTGAAGGGCTGACTAAAGCTCAATCTAAAGGTTCCTTGTGGAAGTTTCAGCAAAGCAGATTTAAAGGGCCTATGTGATTAATTACTGTTCTTGTTGTGTTAGGCAAAAATAAAAAAATGGCAGTCCATTTGATGACAGCGATGGTGATCTTAAGGAGAAAAATCATGTTCCAAGGAAAATCACAATGCTCAGTTATGGATATTGCACTCTAGTACAGTAAGTGTCCTGGAAATTTTGTTTTCACTTGGAAGCTGAACTGGTTTCTGTATATGCCATACAGGTGTTAACTCCACACCTGATGACATCACCAGAGATATCCAATTTATAGGCAAGAAGAATTTGTCAAATGATAATTATATAATATCATTTCAGCAAAGGCCTGGCAACTTGACACCTTCTCAAATGACAATCTTGTGGACTCAGAGACTGGTTTATGATTTGTTGTGTGAATTAACCATTGTGTTCTTCCTTCTGTTTTCATAGAGTGTATTGCCTATGACCTCATTACCTGGGTGATTGTTTATACAGTATAAGCCTCACTTTAGAAGCCCATCTGCATTCCCACCTCCTGAGACTCAATGGTTTGGCTGGACTAGATGTTTGAGTTGGTAAAGTATGGAGCAGTATGTCAGCTTCGCTTAAAACTGCTTTCCTTTTTTTCCATAATGGTTCAGACAGAAAAATAGTTTTTCAGAAGAGGGAGGAATCTTAGAATATCCCCTCAGCCTAATTTGGCTTAAGTATAGTGGGCAAAGGGGTTTCAGACAGGTGTGACATACTTTACATACCTTCCCCCAAGGAAGCCACTCTTTTCTTAATCTGGGACATTGCAGAATTAGTTCATAGAGTTGTTATGGTTCTGACTATGTCTTCTAACCGTGCCAAATTTTGTCACCTCTAGAATACAACAAGGATGCCAACTTGTCAAGCAGTACCATCTTTTGGACATCATGCATGCTGCTTTCTAGGGACAGCCAACTGACCTGGACTCTGCAAGATCATTTTCTCTCATGTGCAGGCTTCCCTCCACTTCAGACAATCTACCTTCTTTTTGTTCTCTGCACCCGGAGATAGGTAGGACTATGTCCTTGGCCAGCAGGAGGTAGCTACAGAAGAATGAAACCTTTGCCCTTTTGCCTTTGTAAGATTACAAGAGCCCAGAAGTGTTAACAGGGAGAATTGATACCAGTGTGGTGTCTTTAGTGAGGGAGGGGCCACAGGAAACCCCTGAGGCAACGTGGGAAAGGCTGTGTTCTCAAGGTAAAGGGTAAATAAGTGTGGCAGTGTCATATTGTCCTGGCAACCAAGTTAGCATGGCATGTGACAACAGATGTCCCTACTCTCAGGCGGAGATGTGGCAGGAGGAGAACTTGCATGGAGTCTGTGTGAGGATGGTAAGGGTGATTGATGGAGAGAAAAGCCCTCCAATCCCCTCCAGGAACATGGCTGCAGGGAGAGGTGCTAACATGCCAGTATGGCTGATAAAAGAACAGGATTGGCTGGGGAAGCTGGATGGTCTGGAACACACAGAATTTTGGGCCGGGATATTTAAAATGGAAGGAGAGAAGAGACTCAGCCCTTCTCCTTCCCCTTGCTCACCTGGTCAGGGGGCCAGCTCGTGCTGAGGCCAACTCCTGTGCACTAGGCTGTGCCCTGGGGATGCATGCCCTGGCAGTGATCCATAAGATGCTGTGGCATCTTCTGCACTGCATGCACATCCCAGACCGTGCCCTCCTCTTCCTGTGGGTCTGTGCATGGATGTACGGTCTGGAGCACTCGTGGGACTCGGTGGGCAGAGGGCTCTGCAAACAAAGGCCCTGCATGACTGGCTGAAGCAGTTGGCAGCAGCCCTGGACCACTGGTGTGGAAAACAGCTGCAGCGTAGTGGTGGCGGTCCTAGGCCCCCACATGCAGACTCCAGGGAAGGAGACTGAGCTGGAAAGCGGTCTGCTTCCCTCCAGCCTCAGGCTACAGACAAGGATTGAGCAGGATTTCTGGACACTGTTTCTAGTTCTGAGGGTGGCTGGGTTTTGTCTGTGTGAGATTGGCTTTGAGTCCGGGAGTCCACCAACGTCACTGTTCTACCAATTGTGCAACATCTCAATAAAGATCTTTCCCTTCCCCACCAAACTTTATCTCCTGCCCGTGTTCGGCAGCAGGCAGCTGACTTCACTTTTGTTTGGTGACAACCCCAGGGCTCACTGGTGGCTGGTCCTCTCTGCCTTGGGAAGGTGGCTGTGCTCTGATCAGGTCCTCTTCCCTTGTCTCAACCAGCTCAGGGCAGAACCCAGTAAATAACACGCGGCCCATCGATCAGAGGTCACTGGGCTGGAGCCGATCGATGCCTGCAGACAGCTGGGTGGGCTAGTGATGAAGTGATGGCTTCTCGGTGGGGGTGAGCCTGGCCTTGGGATTTAATTCCCTGCCTCCTCCACGAGGCTCTAGTTTGGGTGACAGGAAGGGAGACAGATGAGGCTCTGAGGCCGGCGGGGAGTGGGGTGGGAGTGGGGCATGTGGGAGTGGAAGGTTCACTGGGGGCACGGGCCCTCTTCACTCCTGTGGGCAGGCTTCCCTTGGGGACCTCCCAGGGAACGCCCACTCCCCACCCGGCCCTACCCCTGCCCACCCTGCAAAGCACATTCCACACTGTTTACTTGCCCTGCGGGCATAAGGCTGTCGGCTCCTCTAAAATGATGGAGCTCTGGCGGCAGGGAAGGACACAGGAGACTAAAGGTTGTTGAACACAGTATATGCTAGCTCAGTGTCATCTGATTCAGTCTTCATAGCAGTGAGGCTGGATAAATATTATTATGTCCACTTATAGATAAGGAAATAGGCTCAGAGAGGAAGACGTGTTTAACAATTAGAGCTGTCCCATAATAAGTTGGACTAGGCAGCCTCCTAAAGTGTTGAGTTCTCTGTCACTTCAGGCATTCAAGCAGAGGTCTGAGCCCCTGCTGTGGGGGGCTATGGAGGAACTTCTGCTCAAGGTGGGCTTTTGGAGCCCCCGGTCCTTCCCAGCTCCGCATCTCTTTAAGTCTTTGGGAAAAAGGAACGGGCTGGGCTTCTGGCTCCAAACCATGCCTGCAGACCCCTGGGTGCTCCGGAGGCACTGCAGTGCACCCGGGCGTCTGACTGAAACGTGTTTCAGTACCATTTTTTTATAATGAAACAATACTTAAAAACAGTCTGGCAATTATGTTACAGAACTTTTAACCCATTTGAAATCACTGGAAAGTTTGTTGTGAGTGGATCTGGGGCCTCTGTATTTAATTGAAGAGTACTGCCAGGATGGATAATCCCCTTTCAATGCGCAATTACTTATCGGTAAGAATAAATAATAGTGTGTAACACAAACAAAATGTGGAAACTGTCACTGATCATCCCTTGTTTTTATTTTATATTCAAGAAAACAGCCTTGTTCTCATCTTATCTAATCTCATTATAACCGTTCTCTCTTGGCATCCATGTGAATACGTCAAGTGCATTTGTACTAACAAAGTATGACTTTTATCTGTTTTGCATACTGTGATTCTACTTAGATTTCATCTGAGAAAGAACTCTGCTGGTGCAAATGCTGGGATGTCACCACACCTAAGGGACCCAGGCTGCAACCCCTAGATGCTTTCTAAGCAAGGTATGGTGAGGGGGTGGGATTTGGGTTTACAGCCTCTTCCTCCCCTTACACACAGGCTGCAGCCTCAATGAGCCTGGCCCTTGGCACCAGGCGACAGCACCCCTGGTGGACAGCTGAGTCTGAGCCCAAGGGCATGGCCACTGGTGGGGGGGGGACCCTGACCAGACACCCTGGGGGCAGGGATAAACTGGAGCGTTCCGGCCACTTCTGCACTGGGAGGAGGTCTGTGGGAGGAGGTGTGTGCGATGGGGTCTATGGCAAAGGCTGTGTGCAGGTGCCTGATGCAGGGGGCCACAGGTGGGGACCCGGTAGTAGAAGCCACAGGTCAGAGAAGGTACATGGAGATGGCGAGGTCCCCAGCTGGGGTCAGGGGGACTAGTGGACAGGAGCGGGTCTCCATCTAGATGAGAAATGCACCCGAGCCTGCTCTGTGGTCTGACGAAGGGGCCAGAGGCTGTGGCTGCCTCGGGCCTTGAACAGTCTTCCTTTCCAGAGCTCTCTTCCGTGTGCTGCCAGACTTTAAGGCCACTTATGGGGCCACAGAGATGCCTGTTGGCCTCATTTCTATCACATGGGTCTGCCCTAGCAACTCTCTGACCTTGACGCAGAAAGAGCCCACCTGGCCTGACCAACAAGACCCAAGACCCCCTGTCCGAAGAGCTCCGGGGACAGCCCTGATTGAATGAAGCTTTGGGGCTCAAAATGCAACCTTGTTTCGTATCACCAGTTCCTTCTCTCCCTACTCCTCCCCCTGCCTTAGGTCTGCTTCTCCAGCCTGCCAAACACCACCCTGCCTCAGGGCCTTTGCACTCACCACGTCCTCCACTCAGAAATTTCTTCCTGTAAAAATGAGCTGCTTCTCAGGCTCAGGTCACAGCTTAGGTGTTGCCTCCCCAGGCAGCCTCTCCTGACCAGTCGTCTGACTTAGCCATCCCCTACACCATCACCACCCACGCCATCTCGTCACCGGGCTCTCTTTTCTCAGCACACGTCACGGTTTCTAGTTACCTTGTTTCCTCACTGGTTTTCTCTGCACCAGAGTGTCTGCTCCACAGGGCAGAGACCCTGTCTGTTCGTTCGCTGCTGTGTCCCCAGCCCTGGCACTGTTCCTGGCACACAGCAACCACTCGACAAATGTTCATGGAGTTGAGGAGCTCAGAGCTTTGGAGTTATGCATGGTTTTCAGGGATGATTTCCAGGGAAATGGGCGACTCCATCGTTAAGCACGGGAACTCGGAGCCTTGAATGGGGAGTAGAGAAAGGGGCTCGGAGAGACACGGCAGGGCGGCTGGTGGACGAGAGGCCTCGGAGAGTGGGGGTGGAGGGAGTTCTGGAGCGTGTGAAGGCCCAAAGACTGCTCTGGGGGGAAGGTGCTGGGTCTTGGTCACGAGAAGGGAAGAGGCCAGGGCAAGGGGTCGCAGAGGAGGGGAGAAGGCAGGGCCCTGTCCCTGGCCTTTGTCGCACCTGCTCCCCCAGGTCGGGGCGACCCAGAGCTGGACACTTACTTAGATGAGAGTGAGGGGGAAAGAGAAATGCAGGAAGGAAAAAAAAGATTGGAAAAAAAAGAACTTTTAAGATCTGAAAGTCACCTGTTATCCAGTGGACCCAGCTGACGTGTAGCCCTGCATCCATCAGAACCACAGGGGCCTCGTCTTCCCTGTGGGAGCTCCCCGCCCCACAGACGACGGGGCCCTGGCTCTGCCTGGCGTCTTGAGGGCCTCTGGAGGGTGGGAGAGTGTTAGCTGGTGAAGGGAGAGTAGCCTTCTAAGTGAAGAGACTTGATAAGCAAAGGCTAGGAGGTGGGACGGGGCAGGAGCACCCAGGAGAGATGTGGCCTGGTGTGGCTGCCCCCAGGGGCCTGTGGTGTGTGGAAGGAGGAGCCGATGGGTGGCAGGGAGCCAAGGCTTTGCCCGGTGATGGCGAGGTATGGGGGCTCAGGCCTGGCGGCCCCTGCCAAGTGATCTGGGGGGTGAGGAACGCCAGGGCGCAGAGGGGCTGACGGAAATTTGTTTCCCACGCCCCTTTCACCTCTCAAACACAGCTGTCCTTTCATCTGGGTTCCCCTGCCCACCTCCCCACTTCTAATCTTGGTGAGCCGGGCAATTAAATTTTAAAGGCCCCACGGCACGGTACCTCACATGCCAGGTTCCTCCCAGACAGAATCATTTAGTGGACTGGATGGCAACTCTGCCGGCTCTGGCTGGCACTGCAGACCCACTGAGGCAGAAAATTAATAAACACGGCGGCTGCCCCTGCCACCCTGCTCACTCTGTCCTGCCCATCTGGGCCGGCAGGGACATTTCCCTGGGCAGGGGGCACCGGAGTTTGTGAGAAGAAGGACAGGAAAGCCTCAGGGACTTGGCAGACCATCTCAGGGGATAGGAAACCCCATTCTGTCACTTATTAGCCGAGTGGTGTAGGACAAGTTGCTTAACCTCTCTGTCCTCCGTCCACTCGGCCGTGAAATGAGGTCGTGGTGAGGCTCACGAAGCTGGTGTGTGTGAAGCACTCGGCAGGATAACCAGCTCCGGGCAGGGACTCAACAGACAGAAGCTCCTTCCTGTCCCTCACAAGTCATCATTGCTGTGGCCCCGGCCCGACTCCAGTGCCTGGGGAGCAGCGACAACAGTCAGCCCCAGTTCCCGGCCCCTGCGGGTCTGTGGGCAGACCCGAGTCTGGGCTTGTGCATCGGGGACTGAGGCCCCAAGTGTTCACGGTGGGACTCGCACTCCCTGTGTGTTCTCGGCGAGTCCTTTAGCCTCTCGGGCCTCAGTTTCCTCACTCTAAAGTAAGCGTGCGTCTCCTGAGGCTTGGTGAGCTGACAACACTGAGCCCCTGGCCTAGCCGTGCATGCCCTGGTGACTGCTTGTCTCACCCAGCGCACCCGGGGGGCCCGTGTGGGCAACTGCAGGGGCGTGGGGGCCCAAGGTGGGGCGCACTGCTGAGAAGCTGAATTCTAGGGGGCAAGGGCCTGGCCTGAGGTCTGCTCCCCCCATTCCACATCCACCACCCCTTCAGGGTAGGTGGGGCTCGAGGATGAGGAGGGTGAGAGGGGGCTGTCTGTGGAAGACGCAGTGCTGGCCTGGGGTCTGTTGTTCATCTAACAAGTGTGTGCTGAGCACCTACTGTGTGTCAGCACTGCTCCAGGCTCTGGGACAGCACAGTGTCTGCAGCAGAGGTCCTGTCCTCCTGGGGCTGACGTTCCGTGAAGGCTCTGTGGACAAGGAGGGGACGGCCTGCTGCTTCTCAGGTGGGGCCGTCAGGGAGGGCCTCTCTGAGCAGGCGACACCTGAGCAGAGCCCTGAAGCAGGTAAGGGAGCCATGAGGCACCTGGGGGAGTATCAGCCGCAGAGGGAGCGAGATCGATTCCCAGAGATCGGCGAGAGCGATCTGTTCGAACAGCCAAGAGGCGAAGGGAGTGGGAGTGCAGAGTTCGGGGTGGGGTGGGGGGTGAGGTCAGGGCCGTGTGAGGGCGCAGGCCTGTGTCCACTCAGAAGAAACGGCCGGTGGGTAGTGGAGGGTTCAGAGCAGGAGAGTGATGACATCTGACACTTCACAGGGGTTTCTGTGGCGCCTGAGGGGCAGGCAATGAAGGACCAGTGAGGAGCCCCCTGCACTGTCCTGTGGGAGGCGAGGGGCCTGGACGAGGGTGGGGACAGCAGGGGTGCGAGCAGGCAGGGATCCTGGGTGTCTTGTGGGTAGAGCTATAGGGAGGCGCAGGCCCAGGGCTGAGGCCGGGGAGCCTGTCTCGCTCGGCTCGGGCCTTTGGCGGCTCCCGACCGCCAGGCAGGCGCCCTCCTCCCTCAGAGCCCTGACTCTCAGGCCAACTCTGCCCCTTCCAGGAGCCTTCTGGAAGCAGCCCGTGGTGTGGGGAGAATCTCCCTCCTGTTCATTTGGTACCCAGGGCTCCCTGCACCCACTGTCCACCCTGGGCTCTGAGACCTTGACTGGGCCTGCAGGAGGGCTCTGCCCCCACCGGCTGCAGTGCGGAACTGCATGTGTGTGCGCGTGTGATCTCCACCACCTGGGAGGGCCTGCAGGTGTGCTGGTGAACGGCTCCTTAAGGCTGAGGCGGGGGTGGCGGTGGGGTCCTGGACAGTCAGAATGAGGAGGCACAGCCTTGGGGGAAGGCGTTCCTGCTGCCCTAACCCTCTTCGCCCCAACCTTCAGTTGCAAGCCCCTGTCCTGACCGCCCTCGGCCAGGGCTGTGTCCTGGCCTGGCGTCCCCAGCCTGCTCCCAGAGCTGCCTCCCTGGCCCCACGGGCACGAGGGCCAGGCTGATCATCCCCGAACACCCCGGTGCTGCTATCCGCCCTGAAATCCAGACCACGGCTGGTGGCTCAAGCCTGTGCTTTCCGTGTGCTTCTGTGCCCTGGAGGATCATGTGCCGGGAAATCAGCCTTGTTTTCCTTTGTTCTCACAAAGGAATAATGAAAGTTTTCTGAATTGCTTCTAAGCAGGGGGCTCAGCCTTGTGCTGCCCACGCAGAATGGGCACCTGTTCCAGGCTGTCCCCTGGCAGAAGGGGCTGTGGGGATGCGTCAAAGCCTCCTGAACCAGGGTCCCAGACCTGGCCCGAGGTCATGCTGGGATGCAGACTCCCGGACAGCCCGACCCCCTGCACTAGAAGCTCTGGGACAAGGCCCTGTGTCTGTGTTCGTCAGCCCCTCCTGCTTGGGTTTTTGAGGCACAAATTTGAAGACGCTGGTGAGGGATGTGCTCTGAGGTTTATTTTACAATTCACATTTTTAGCTCTTGGTCCTTGGGAATTGTGACAATTTAGGGCAGTTGTGGCAGAGGTGGGGAGATGAGGGAGGCTGCAGGACAGTTGCCCACCATCTGGCAAGGTGGTGGAGGGAGGTCAGCACCCCTTCACACGTTCCCTTAGGGCAGCCCACAGTGCTGGCTGCAGAGAAGCCGAAGGAAGCCTGAGGGGACGGGACTCAGCCCGGGCAAAGGCCCTGGGGCAGGAGACAGGCTGCACCGTCAAGGGGCTGAGGGGAGGCCAGTGCTCCTGGGCTGCAGAGTGAGGGGCTGGCTGCTGGTGGGAGATGGAGCGGCTGGCGGCTGCAACCCTGCCAGAGAGGACTTTGGCTTTTCTCCAAGCCCACTGGGGAGCCAATAAAGATTTTCAGCAGGAGGATGACATGGTCAAATTATTTTTTAACAAAATTAAGATATAGAGCCCTGGCTGGTGTGGCTCAGTGGGTTGAGCACCAGCCTGTGAACCAGGGGGTCACCGGTTTGATTCCCAGTTGGGGCACATGCCTGGGGGGGTGTGAGGGGCAGCTAGATCGATGTTTCTCTCTTTCTCCCTCCCTTCTCCTCTCTAGAAAATAAATAAAATCTTTAAAAAGTTAAGATACAGTAAAACTGACTTTGGGGAGGGTGTACTATGAGTTTTAACATATGTGCACATTTCTGTAATCGCCACCACCATGGTCAGCGTCCGGAACGCTCCCATCGGGGGGGTCACGGCCCTTGTTATCCCCACCCCCCCACCGGCCCCCACCCATCTGCTCTCCATTGCCAGAGTTTTGCCTTCTCCAGAATGTCATGTGAATGCAATCTCACAATATGTAATTTTTGAAATTGGCTTCTATCCTTTGGCAAAATGCCTTTGAGATTTCTCTAAAAGACTGCATGTATCGATGGTCCCTTTTCAATACACAATACCATATGCAGATAATGTATCACACGATTGTATCCCTGAAACCTGTGTAATTTTGTTAACCAATGCCACCCCCAGAAATTCAATAAACTAAAAACTGCACCTTGTTCTTGCTGAGCGGCATTGCGCTGAACGGATGCCCACAGTGTGTTCACGCCTTCACGTACTGAAGGGCATTTGGGTTGCTTCCAGTTTTGGGTGATTATGAATACTGCTGCTATAAACATTTGTCTGCAGTGTGTGTGTGTGCATATGAGTTTTCGTTTCTCCAGGGTAAGTATCGAGGAGTGGGATTGCTGGGTCATATGCCATGTGTATATTTAGTGTTCTAAGAACCCGCCATGCTTTTCCAGAGTGGCTGTGCATTTTGCATTCCCAGCAGTGATGCCTGGGAGTTCCAGTCGCTCAGCATCCTCACCTGCATCGGGCTTTAATTCAATTGCTCTAGGTGTGCGGTGTATCTTGTGACTTCAGTTTGTTTTTTTTCTAATAACTAATAATGTTGAGCATCTCTTCATTTGCGTACTTGGCATCCATATATCCTCTTTGGTGAACTATCTATTAATGTCTTTCGTGCTTTTAACAAATTGGTCATTCTTTTTACTGTTGAGTTTGGAGAGTTCATTATACGTTTTAGATAAAAAGCCCTTTGTCAGACAGGTGATTTGCAAATGTGTCCCATCCTACCCTGTCCTCCCGTCCCCCAGGTCTGTAGCTTGTCTTTCCGTCCTCCTAACAGTGCCTTGCGCTGAGCAGAGGGTTTGGCTCTGACTCAGGCGTGCGATCAGTTTTTTCACGGATGGTGCTTTCAGTGTCACTTCTGGGAGCTCTTTGCCTGACTCCAGGATGTGAAGGTTTTCTCCTGTGTTTCCCTCTAAAAGTTTTAGAATTTTACATTTAAATTTAGATTTATGATTCACTTTGAGTTAATTTTTGCATAAATTGTGGGGTTAAGGTTCTATTTTTTCTTTTTTTTTTTTTGCGTTTCCCCTGACTTATTCCACTACCATTTGTTGAAAAGAGTATCCTTTCTCCACTGAATAGGCTCTGCCTTTGTCCAAAGCCGCTTGCCTGTGTTTGTGCAGGTCTGTTTCTGGGTCTCTGTTCCGTTCCGTCAACCTTTGTGTCTAGCTCTCCACTAATACCTCCGTGCTTCTATTATAATAACCGTATTAAGTCTTAAAATTGGGCAGTTGATCCCTCCAACTTTTTGTTTTTCAAAATTGTTTTGGCAATTCTAGTTCCAATGTTTTTCCATATAATTTTACTTTTTAAAGATTTTATTTATTTATTTTTAGAGAGAGTGGAAGGGAGGGAGAAAGAGAGGCAGAGAAACATCAATGTGTGCAAGAAACATGGTTGCTTCTCACACGCCCCCAACTGGCTGGGCACATGCCCTGCAACTGAGGCACGTGCCCTGACAGGGAATCCAACTGGTGACCTTTGGGTTTGCAGGCCAACACTCAACATACTGAGCCACACCAGGCAGGGCTCTGCATAATTTTAGAATCTGCTTGCTTGTATGGACAAAAAAATCTCACTGGGATTTTGACTGGAATTGGGTTAAAGCTGTAGGTGACTTTGGAGAGAAGTGATGTTTAACCACATTGAGTCATCCAATTCATGAGCATGGTATATCTCTCCATTTATTTAGGTCTCTTCTGATTCTTCATCAGCATTTGTAGTTTTCAGTACACAGATCCTGCACGTGTTTTGTCATATTAGTGCTTAAGCATTGCATTTTGGCAACTATTGTAAATGTTATTTAAAAAAATTTTTTTGGCATCTACGTGTTTCTTGCTAGTATATAGAAATACGACTGATTTTGTGTGTTGACACTCTATGCTGCAACATTGCTGAACTCGTTGGTTACCTGATGGACCCCCTGCCTGGGGCAGGACCAGGGACAGACACCTGCGGGTGAGTGAGGGAGCAGGACTGGCAGGGGAGCTCGGCTGCGGAGCAGTGGGTGGCCTGCACAGGCCAGGGCGTTGGCCTTTGTCCCCCCGTTTGACCAGTTAGGGAGTGGGCTGCCCCGGGAGGGCAGGTAACTTGGGTTGAGGCAGCGCCCCTTGGCTGAGGACATCTCCCGGAGAGCCACCCAACCGTGAGCCCTGGGGCTGCCAGACATTGGAGCAGGGTGGGGTCCTAAAGGAGGGGTTGGGCGACACAATGAAGACCAGGCCCTACCTCCTCTCTGACCTCATCTCCTTCCATCTGCCCCTCACCACCCTGGCCCAGCCACACTGGCATCCTCACTGGCCCCGGGACCCACCAAGCAGTCTCCCTTTGCCCCTGAGTTTCCCTCTGTTTGTAAGTCCCCCTGTGACCCCAGCAGGGCTCCCCTCACTTCCTCCAGGCCTCTGCTCAGCTGTGCACTCATCAGAGACGCGTCCTGATGACCCGATGTAAGACAGAACCCTGTCTGCACTCTGTCCTCTGACTGCTGTAGTTCATCTAGCGCTATTTTAAAAAACTATTTTATTTATTTAGTTTTAAAGAGAGGGGAAGGGAGGGAGGAAGAGAGGGAGAGAAACATCAATGTGTGGTTGCCTCTTGAGTGCCCCCTACTGGGGACCTGGCCTGCAACCCAGGCATGTGCCCTGACTGGAATCGAACCAGTGACCCTTTGATTCATAGGCTGGCACTCAGTCCACTGAGCCACACCAACCAGGGCAGCTTGTCTAGTGTTCACTGATGTTGGACAGTACCCATGTTCTTGTTAGTTTACCTGCTTGTCATCTCCCTCCTGCCTAACTCACTTCCTGAGGGCTGGGCTTTGTGTCTGGCTGGATCCCTGCTGTACAGAGATGCTTGCTCAGAGCCCAGCACACAGTAAGCGCCCAGCACATGCTGCTGAACGAATAAACTTGAAGAGTGAGGCCCAGAGAGGGGAAGTGACCTTGGTGCCCTGGTGGTCAGCGGGCCCCTGCTGTACCAGGAGGCTTTGTGTTGGATGCTGAGGAGACAGACAAGTAGACAATCAGAGCCCCTGCCCTGAGGGAGGCCCATAGAGCTGGGGGCACATGGGAAGGCTTCCTGGAGGAGGTGGTACCTGAGTTCTGAAGGTGTAAGCTGGGTGAGGAAGAGGAGAAGGGGCACTTCAGCAGCAGAAACAACATGAAGAAACACAGAGCATGAGATGGGCTCTTTCTGGGAACTGAAAAATATGGGGGGGGGGTTGCTGAGGTGGGCAGGGAGGACGTGGTTTGGGATGATTTCTAGAAACATAGATGGGGCAGATTAGGAGTGCATTGTACCCTGGGCTACTGGGGCTGGGAGTGTATAACGTGAGCTGCAGGGACTCCCTGAAGTGTCACAAGCAGGCGAGGGACATGATTGGGTTTGTAGTTTAGACAGACCTCGGTGGTTGCCGGCCACACAGAGGAGGGAGAGGCCTGAAAGCTGGAGACCGGTTAGAAGTGATCAGAGCTGGTTACCCAGGCTGAGGCGGGGGTCTGGAGCCAGAGGTGGCAGGAGGAGGGGTGCTTGGGAGACTGTGCTGGGGTGCAGAGGGTGGTGTCCAGGGGTGCTGTGTCTGCGAGCAGCACCTGCTGGGACAGGGGATGGACGGACTGGTGCTCGGCTTGTGGTGTCAAGAACAGAAAGTCTGGCCCAGGGTGCAGAGCAGGGCTGGCTTCAGAACTTGCAGCCCCAGTGAGGTCCTTGTTGGAAATGTGAAGAATTCCGAGACAGCAACAGCAGAGCATTAAACCACGCATGGGCAAGCAGCGCACCCATGAAGCCCGCCTCGGAGTGGGTAAGCTGGGGCTCAGGATCCGGCACAGACGCCAAGTCCGGGGGCATCGGGACTCTGTGGCCGCACAACAGCTGGTATCCAGAAACTTGGAGGCTCACAGGCCCCTCCAGCACCACCAACACTGCGGCTTTCCTTCCTACATACGGTTCCCACTGCCACCTGCCCGTGGCCTGCATCCTCACCTGCCCGGGCTGGGGTGGGAGAGGGGCAAATGCCAGGGGAAGGGGGACCTGGTCCCAGAAAAGGGGGTTCTGGAGGCCACACAGCCTTAGTGCACCATCAGAAAGAAGGAGGAGGGTGAGCGCCCCTCGGCCCAGGCCAGGAATGTGAGGAGGAAATGGTTCCGCCTTCCCGGTGGCTGGGGATGGGGAAGAAGCCCCCTCTGCAGTGCTGAGGGCCGGGGAACCCGCCAGGCCTCTCCACAGGACTGGAGAGATGGGAGATTTTGCTGGGAGCCTGGGCCCCCTCCCCACACATGAGCCAGGGTGGTAGAAAATTCTTTAGAGAGGCTCAGCTGTGACAGAACCAAACTGGATCAGCTGAGTGTTTGTTGTCGTGATCTGATTAGGGGGTGGCCTGGAGTCCAGTGTCTGTACATTCGGCTGCTGGGCTGGAAAACGAATCAAAGCACAGGGCACCTTGGCTCTGCCCTTAGGGAATCATGTCTGGTGAGGAGACGCGGTCCTGTCCTCGGCCAGGTCAGCTGGAAGAGACCACCTCTGTTTTCAGAGAGACAGTCCTGCCCCTGTGGAACTCCCAGCTTGAGGAGAGAAACAGGACACACAGACAGACAGACACACACACACTATACAGAGGCTCAGAACGGGTCCCCAGGAGAGTATTGCAGATGTGAATGCCTCAGGGCTGGAGTAAAGCAAAGGAGACATAATCCAATGGGGCATCAGTAATCAAGGTTGGCTTCCTGGAGGAGGTGAGTTTTAACCAAGGGGTAAGGAATGGATCTTCGCAGCAAAAGTAGAGGAGGGCATGTCTAGTTAGGGAAATGGCTCTTAGGTGGTTTGGAGGTGAGACTGCGACACACAGAGCCTTGTCTCCTGGCATTCCAGACACCTGAAAGTACATCCTGCTCGATGGCCCCTTCATGCTTGTATCCCCTCTGCAGTAGGTATCCGTTAACCCTTGCAGTCAACAGTGTGCGCTGGACACAGCTGCTGGAGATGAGGGTATGTCCTCCGCACCATCTGGACCTTGCAGGTGCTGCCCCCGTGTGCCAGAGGCCAGCGCATCGCACGCCCTCCCAGAGGCCCCTCCTCCTGTCAGTGTCGCAGGCCCTGCTTTGCGCTGAGGGAGCCCACTGTCCACCACCCGAGTGTCAGCCAGGGTGCTTTTGGCCACAAGACAGAAAAGCCAACTCAAGTGTTTTACCTGACAGGAGTTTTAATTATTTCAATTTATTTAATACCAATATTTTCAGGCATAAGTGCTGGAATATTTCTAAGGGGTTTACAAATAATAATTCACTTCTATCCTCATAACAACCCTAGGAGACATTATTACTATTACTGTTAATTTTACAAATGAGGATGCTAGAGTAACTTTCTTAAGGTCACAAGCCCACTTAACAAGATGTCAGGAGGGTGGGTAGATCCAGGGTAGGCCCAGCAGCTTAGTACACTGTCTTTGGCCTTATTTCTGCTCACTGTTCCACACAGCTATTCTCAGCATGTCAGCTATGTTTCCTCTCATGGTCACAAGGTGGCTGCCACATCACATATTCTCACCACAGTATCCACAAGCAGGAAAGGAGGGCTCCTCTCCTAGCATATGGCTCTCTTTTTATTGGGGAGTAAAATCTTTCCCAGAGTACTTTCTGCAAACTTCTCTTTGTGACATTGATCAAAATTGAGTCACATGCCTACCTTTTAAACAATCATAGGCAAAAGGGAGCAATGGGTTTGCCATGATTGGCTTTGGCAGTGGTGTGTGGCCCTGGGGAGGAGCCTTCTTTCCCCGAGCCCCCACTCTGGAAGACAGGAACGTGTCTGTTTCATGGGTGTCACAGGTCTGCTTCTCACAGGTCAAAGCCTTTTTCTCCCCAACATTTTTGAAACCATCGGAGGACTTCACATAAGTAACACAGTGAAGAGTGGCTTTTTCACAAGTGTGAGTGACTATGATCTCACCAGGGAAATGGAATTGGCTGTGGCCGCAGGTTTAGGTCCAGAAAGAGCAGAGCAAGTGGTTTGGGAAGTCAGGCTGTGGGGATGGGGGAGGCGGGGGGATGGGCCCTGACTGGGAGTAGCAGGGGTCTGGGACTTTGGGGCCATGGGGAGCCATCGAATGATTGTGAGTAAGGGAGGGTGAAGTGTGGCAGGTTTGAGGGGCTCAGTCTCACCTGCCAGGAGGATGCCCTGGAAGGAGGAGACAAAGGGACAGTGTGCTGAGCGTGGCAGTCTGATTGGAGGGGAGGGAACTGTTTCAATCTCCTGTCCTCCTGACCACAGTCCAGCTCTCATCCCACTCCCACAAAAGTAAATCATTTCCTCAGCCTCGCCTCCTCTTCCTGCTCTCTTCCCTCCACCTTCCCTCCAGACATCCCCATACAGTGGCTTCCATTCACCACCAGATACACTTACTGGACTCCACCCTCTCCTCGACCAGACACTCCCAGTGCGGCTTCTGTCCCACCCTGCGCCTGCCATGATCTCAGGAAGCCCACCAAGGAGTTACATTCATAAGAAAACCATGGAGGAAATCAAGATAAAGATAAACCTCCATTTCAGTGGAATATCTAAGGACACCGAGGGCCACTTGTAACCTCCTAATAGGATGGGAAGGTATGTCCCAGTGCTTGTGGCTTCCCAGGGACATCCGGCAGGGCTGACCCTATCGGACCCTGCTGGGCCACTCTCCAGGACAGTGCTACTATCACTGCAAGGTGACACCTTCTCCTCATTCCCCTCCTTCTTCTCAGACCTCTCCTCCATTGCTTTTCCTCCATTCACTCCTTAAATGTTGGGGCTCCCCAGAGTTCACTCCAGGACCCCATTCTCCTCTCCATCTGTATCCCCCCGCCCACCTACCCCTGTGGCTGGAATCCCCACCTCTGGCCCAGTGTCTCTCAGTCTTCCTCTTATGCTCCTGACTCAAGTCTGTACCTGCTGACTGGACACCTCCACCTGGATGTCCCCCAGGTTCTCAAACCAAGGGGCCAATTTGGAATCATCACCTTCCTTTTTGTTCTTGCTCTTCCCCTTTCTATCCCATGTCAACCAGTGGTTTGCTTCATCTTCCGGCAACCAAGCCAGGAGATTTGGAGTCATTTTTAATCCCCCACCACCTACCCCCAATAATTGATGAGCCTAGTGGACTTCTCAGAATTGTCTTTCAAATCTATCCTCAACTCTGCGGACTGCAGCCACTGCCCTGGTCGGCGCCTTTATCCGTCTCTCTCCTAGACCACTGCTGAACCTCCCAGTTGGCCCTCCAAGGGCCGATCTGATCTCTGGAAGGACTGGACACTCCGGGCCAGGCCTGTGAGAGTGATGCCCGCACTGAACAGCGAAACGGGCCCACCAGAGCGGTGCCTCTGCCCCGTCACAAAGGTGGGGGTCTCGGGGCCGTCATTAGAGCCGTCAGTTTAAGAACAATCCCATGTCCTGGGCTGAGCCTCAGGGTTGGGAAGCTGGGATCGGGGTGCTTCCGTCTCCACTGCGGCGACCTCTCCAGGAAGCTGGAGTCTGGACGCTGGGACATGCTGCAGAGCTACCCAGCGTCCTCGTGTTGCTTGCCAGTAGAATAAAGACAAAGCAAGAGGAAGACGGCCCCACCCTACTGTGCTTTCCAGGTCATGGGTGAATGTTTTTGCCTGATGGGACCTAACCCGTATTCCAAAACCTAGGGCAAGGGAGCCTTAAAGGGTGGTGTCTACAGGGCCAGACTTGCAGTGCTGGAGGGCGCGCCAGTGGGACAGGGTGCTGAGGGCCGTCCGCTGCTTTGTTCCAGCTCCCTCCTTTTTGCACCCGAGGGACTCTTGAAATGTAGGTCAGATAATGTCCCTTCACTGTGCTAACCCAACCAAAAACTCCCACTGCCTCCCAGGAGAAAGTCCAGTTCTCCAGTCTCTGTGGGTTCTTTTCTGCCCTCCTGATGTGGCCACGGCCACCCATGGGTCTGGATGCTGCACTGGGCCCTCGTCAAATCCCTGTAAAGCCGGACCCTGGAGGCCCCACTTCACCCGATCTCCCACCACCGTCCGTGAGACTCAACCCTGGAATCCCCTCCCGGCCCTCACTGCCCCTCCTGTGCGGAGGCACCTTGCAGGTACTTTAGGTGCAGCACCTTCTGGGTGATGGTAGGTGGGTTACACATCTCTCTCCATCACCCTCCTCTGCGGGGGCTCACACATGGGGACTGTGTCTTATTGATCTTGGTACCCACAGAACGTAGCGTGGGCACGTGTAGTTACAACAGCAATTGCCTACAGGGTATTTACCATTGCTAGGTGCTAAAGTTTTACGTTTATCTTCCTAATAGTCCCCTGAGGCATGTGGCAGAGGCTGCTCCTGTCCATCACTGTCCCCTCTCTCCTCCTCCCTGAGCTTGAGAAGCAGGTGCTGGAATAGTCAGGGAGGGGGAGGGAACAGGAGGCAACTAGGTGGGGGAGGGGGGGCAGGGCGGGCAGGAGGTGTGCGGGTGTGTGGGGTCACTGCTGCCAGAGAGCACAGGCTGTGGGGAGCCCAGGCAGTCAGTCCTTGGGTGGGGGCGGGCATCCACACATCAGGATGTCAGAAGAGACTCTGTGTTTAGGACTCTGAGGAGCCTTGGCGATCCCCCGCCCAGCCCCTGCTGAGGAGCACTCCAGCGGGAGGTGTTAAGGGCCTTGCTAAAAATCCCAGTGTGCTTTTTTCTCCTTCCTTTTTTAAACTCCAGAAGATGGCTGTCTGTCACATGCTCAGTTCCAGACTCATCTCTGGAGCCCAGGAAACCCAGGGCACCCCCGCAGCCCCAGCTCACCCGGCCGCCTCTGCGCCATTATTTTAACTATCGCACTCAGAGAAACACTGCCAGCATGTTAAAGACTGTGTTAATTAATTAACCAGCCGCTTCGCTGAGAGTCAATGGCGTAATTGTTGTTCGTGGTGGATAAATACTAATTGAATATTAAGAACATATTTGTGCAGAAGGAGTCGCTTCGGGACCGAGCTGTGCCCTTTGTCAGCCAGATGTTTGGGCTCGTTGTGGAGGCTGAGTCATAGCCGGGGGCGCCCGGCACTGGGCTCTGCTGTTCCGTCTGAGAAGGCAGGCAGGCCGCCCTGGGAAGGATGGGCTCCCGGGCAGGAGGAGGGGGAGCCGCCACAGACAGGCCTGTGAAATTATTTTATTAAGCAGATGACAGATATATATTAAGCTTTGACTAGATGGGATTTCAAGCACTCCAAAATACCTGCTTCCCTTCAGGACTCTTCCAACAGCTGGTTTAATCCTGGCCAGTGAGGCAGGCAGGGTGGGGCCTGTCCACTCCATTTTGTAGGTGGGGAAACTGAGGCTCTGTCAGGCGAGGTGATTTGCTCAGGATTGCAAAGCCCCCAAATTCTGCTGTGCGAGCTTCCACCTGAAGCCTCACCCCCTGTGGCAGGTGGCTCGGGCTTGGGCCTCTGGACCCCTGGTCGGCGAGGGGAGACAGCTGTCTTCCCTGGTTCTCTGGGGTCCCCGTGCCTCAGGACTGCCTGGCCCCCGGAGTCCGAGCCCTCCCCGGTTTCCAGCTCTCCTAACTGGCTCGGCCCTGCTGAGGCAGGGTAGTAAGGAATGTAAGGTCTGAAGATGGAATTCTTGGATTTAGAGCTCATTCTATCCTCTTACATGCTGAGAAATCTTGGGCAAATTTCTTAAGCTCTCTGTTCTCTGTGTCTCAGTTTCCATACTTATAAAATGGAGATAATGCCCTGGCTGGTGTGGCTTAGTGCGTTGAGCACTGGCCTGAAAACCGAGAGGTTGCCGGTTTGATTCCAGGTCAGGGCACATGCCTGGGGAGTGGGCCAGGTCCCCAGTTGCGGGTGTGCGAGAGGCAGCCACTCAATGTTTCTCTCTCACATTGATGTTTCTCTCCCTTTCTCCCTCCCTTCTCCTCTCTCTAAAAATTAAAAATAAACTCTTTAAAAAGTGATGATAATAGGCCTTACCTCATAAGCTAGGCAGTGGATAGCCCAGAGTGTCCTATCCGTAAATTTTAAAAAGCTTGTCTCTCCAGCAGCGCCCACCCCCCACCCCGTGCCGTGTACGCTGCTCTGTGGGAAGAACTCGTTCTGCTCTGTTGGCCAGATGCCCTCGTGCAGGGAGCAGCCTGCCCAGCTGTGCACAGCAGCCCTGCCTACTGGGTTGTTACGAGAGTGAATGAGATGCCCACCTCCTCGAGAACTGGGGTGCCAGCGCCATGGTGCTGACAGCCTCCTTCAGAGGGCTGATACGATGATGTTGAGGCACAAAACAAGAATGCGGGAGAGGACGGCACCGGTCACGGCACGATGCAGCGGGGAGTCTGCAGAGCCTAGTAACAAAGACTGACTGAAGGAGGAGCCCTCTCTCTGCCCCAGTTCCAGCCTCTCAGTCACTTGGCCTTGGAGCGAAAAAGCCCATAACTGTGGGCCCTGAGACAAGGGTTCAAACGCCACTGATTCAAGTTTAATCAGGAAGTGATCTCAGGACATTCTGGGGGGGAAGTGTGGAATGACACAGGGAGGGGAGGCCCTCTGGGGACCTCTGGGAGAGGTGCAGCATGCCCCACAGCTACCCTGCCAGGCGCTCGAGTTCCTGGCCTGTGGGAGGACCACCGTCAGTCCTCTCTGGGGCAGGTTCTGGGCTGGAAGCTGAGGGCCGGGGCACAGAGTGGAAAGGGTAGAGGGGATGTAGGCATCCATGCCCTTTGAGGAAGTGGAAGCTCGGGCCTGGGCCCTAAGGACAAGGACAGGGCTCGCTGTGTACCAAACATGTTATATTATGCCATTCCCATGATGCAGGTCCTGCCGTGAGCTCCCTCCAGGAAGTGAGGCTCAGAGAGGTGAAATGCTCTCCCCCTCCCCACAGAGCTGATAAGTGGTGGCAGCACTTCATGGCTCCAAGGCTCTGGCTCTGTCCTGCATGAGCCATTTGGTTTGAAACCTACCAAGCACAAAGGGGTCTATAGGGAGCAGCCACTCCCCAAACCTGTTCTGCCTCCAAGGACACTCGAATCCATCTCCCTAGGATGAGGGAGGGCTCTCTGCTTACCGTCCCACTGGCTTCCCACCGGGTGCCGACTCAGCCCAGAGCCTTTCTCCCATTGCAATGGCCTCCTGGGGCCCACTTGCTGCAGGCTAAAGCTGTTCTTATTGGTCAGAGTCTGGGTGAATCCCCAGAAGGTCCCATCACTCCCCATCACTTTCCAGGCCAGATCAAGCTCTTAAGACAGAATCTTGCAAGGCACCAATAGCAAGCCCACCAGGCATCCTCCATAGGAGGGAGGAAGAGTGGATGCTGAGCCCTCCAGAAGCTCCCGTCTGATGGGCAGACCAGCCCTGTCCCCTCGGGAGGCATAGCCCCTGTCCTGGGGGCAGGTCTGTGTCCTCTACATAGTTGACAAGGTGGCAGGGTCTAAACAACCTGCAGTCACACACAGAAATGGAGCAGAGGTTGTGGGGGCAGGGCGGGGTGGTGTACCTGCACAGGTGCCAGAAGGATGTTCTGTGTCGTCCTCCCAGAGGGAACAGGGCCGGGTTTTGGAGGCCGGGCAGGCCATGCTGAGAGGGTGAGGCCAGCACAGCAAGTGTCAGGAGCTACCTGTGTCTCTCACCACAGTCTCTGTCATTACACAGACTCACTTCCTGGACGGGCAGAGATCTGAATGAAGTTACCATCTCCTTGGGGTCCCCCAGGGAGGCATCCCAGAGCTAGGACAGCCCCTGGGATTGGTGGGAGCAGCTGAGTGATTTGGAAGTGAGGTCAAGGAAGGGGTCCTTTCTGGGTGCCTCAGAGGGGCCCAAGCTGTGGCCTGGATGCCTGGGGAGTGAGTCGGGACAGCCTAGGGCTCTCAGAAGAGGCCAGAACTGCTGGAGCCATTGGCCCCTGAGGTGTGTTGGGCCAGGTCCCCAGCACTGCAGCCTCCTCACCTCAGACCCTGTCACAGGCCCCCAGCTGACACCAGCAGAGCTCTCCTGGGAAGGCAATGACGTGAGAAGGGCCCCAGGAAGCCACTCCCCCGCCAGGGCACTAGACAGGCCTATTTATATGAGGAACCGCAGCCCCGTCACCCTCCGGCTCCAACCTGCCCTCTGTTTCCCACTCCAGTGCTGCTGCTGCCCAGATTAGAAGCCTGGCAGATGGAAGGAGCAGCCTTCCCCATGGCCAGAGTTCTCTGTGACGGCCAGGGCGGCCCTGCTCACTCTTCCTGGGCTGCCTGCACTTGCCTCTGGCCCTTGGGGGTAAGGACTCGATGCCACTGATTCTGGGCAGGGGGGCAAACCAGAGGAACCCATAGAGGGGGCTACAGAGGAAGGGAGCAAGGAATGGCTGGAAGGAACAAAGTACAGAAGTGGGCGAGGGACCAAGGAGCAGGGAGGAGAGGAAAGCTCTGGGAGAGGGATGTAGTGAGCAGAAGGAAGGAGTCGGGGGTCTCAGTGGCTCCAACTTCTACAGTGACTTGTGCAAAATTGGAAAAGGTGCCCTTTGCAGGCTGATGAGTTAGAAAAATGTGTTAGTCCAGTGTCTCAGTGTAAAGAAAAAGACACCTTTTTTCCTAGAGGAGCTGGCCCCATGCCAGGTCACCCAGCCTGGGGAGCAAGGCATGGGCCCAATGGCAGCCCCTAACACCTGAACAGCTATACCTGGAGCGCGGCGTGCTGCTCCTGAGGCCCTGGCAAGAGAAGCGGGGAGGGAGGCAGGCCTTGGACCTTACTGCTTCAGGTGGACCCCAACGCTCGCCCACCAGCAGCCAGGTCTGAGCATCTAAGAGGCAATCCGAGTAACCACGGTGGCAAGCAGACAGCTGTTGCCATGTCCCAGGCGAGGGCTCCAGGCTCCCCAGGGAGACCCAGCTTGTTAGGCAGGCACACAGCGTGTTGCCCCAGCCAGGCAGGGAGCCAGCAGATGGCCCATGACAAACTCCAGCCTGGTCTCCTATAGGGTGACATCTAGACCTCCGGCCTGTGCTTCTGGCAGCAGTGGCTGCTGCCTCTCCCAAGAGCCCTGGAGGCAGGAGGGGCACCTGGCTCAGTGTTCCAAGCCCACCTGGAGCCGATCCCCTGCCCCCCTTATCTCCATGCACCTGCACCATCCTGGCTGCCTTGGGGTCCAAGGCCTTGATTCCTGACTGTGTTCTGTGGCTTTGCCACTCTGGAGGTATCAGAGACAGAAGTGCAATTTGCATTTTAATAAAGAAAGTTGTATTTCAGTCATTTGCATTTAAATAAGGTGTTTCTTCCTCCCTCTTTTCTTTTCCTGCTGGTAGTGGCACCTTTGGGAGAAGGCTCAGCAGGCCTCGTGTTCTCAGCACATCCTCCTTACCCAGCCGGGCATCAGTGGGGGTGACAGGAACATTGGTGTCCTCCCCCTAACACTTGTACTCTCTCTGTAGGGTTCTCCTGCACATGCGCATGCACACACCATGTGCACAAGCAACCACACATGCAGGCCTGTACACAAAGACATACCTGTGTGTTCATGCACATATTGGTATGCACCTGCACATGCATGTACAAGCATGCACAAACACCTAGCCACCCAAAGTGACATTGCAGCTCTTGCCCCTCTTGCCTTGCAGCTACCTGACCCTGGTTAACCAGCCCTGAGAAACTTAGCCCACATGGCAATACCCATGGATCCACTGCAAGTGACTGTCTCTGGGTCCCATCTTTGGACTCCAGTCAGGAAGGACTGAGATGCTGGGAGTGCAGCCGTGGCAGGGGGCCTGAAGAAAAAGAGCTGTGGCCTGGAGGCCAGGCCTGTCCGGGCAGGGATGTGTCACCCAGCATCCACAGGAACCCACTCCTGATCCCAGCTTTGCCACAAACCCTTCGGCCCCTGAGAGTGCAGTTACGCTGCCGGCAGCTTCCTTCTTCCTCTGCCAAGCCCTTGGCTCACCAGCTGGCTCCCAGGTGGCTTCCAGCTTGCTTTTCCTGGCTACAGCTCCGTCTCCCGAATCAGCTACCCACCCTTGTCTCCCCTCCAGCATCCCAGACTCCCCAGACATGCAGCTTCCGAAGACAGCATTCTCTCTCCTTCCCGCCCTGCTCTCTGGCCCTGCCTCCCTTCTCACTGGTGCTGTGGGGGTGGGGGAGTCCAGATTGTCAGGTCACATGGCCCAGGCTGACTCCTGCTGCTTGTCTGGTTCCTCCTGGGGGTGGAGAGAGGGGACAACTGTGCCTATTCCTAGACTTGTGGGGATTAACAAATCCCAGAGTCAAATGCACAGCATGTGGTCAAAGGCTCAATACCTGAAGGCTGGTGTCCCTGCAGAAGCCCAAGCCCACCCAGCACCCTTGCTGAGCATGGCGGTGAGTCTAGGCAGACTATCACATGACTCAGCCCAGAGAAAGAGCTGCCACAGAGAGCACGCAGCCCGCCCACAGCCTATGGGGAAGGAGAGACCTGGGCGCTCCTCACCGCCCCTGTGGGGAGCCGAGAGTTCATCATCTGTAAAATGCCTTACCTCCCTCACAGGACGGTGGGAGGAGCCGACGTGCCAAAGCCTGCTCCTGTGCTGGGATGCCATAAGCAAGTGCAGTGGGAAGGTGGGCTAGCAGGGGGTCCATCTGAGGTTCAGGACAGATGGCATCTCTCTGATGGAGATCCCAGCTCAAAACGACAGGCTTTCTCTCACCAGCAGGCCCGGGCAGGGCCACCTGTCATCTCAGGGCCCTGGTTGGTGTGCCTGCTCCACCCAGGAAAGCCTAGACACCGTCTCTGTCCTCATGGCCAACTCAGAGGCCAATGGCACTGTCCTGTTGGCAGACAAACAGACCCAGAGGCCAGGGCCTTTCCACTGCTTCGGAGTCCTGGCAGGCCGCAGAGAAGGCTGGAACTTGGGCCTGGATAAGAGGCAGTGGTGGCGACAAATCCAGTGGCTTCATGGATGAGACCAGAGGTCCTGAGGTGGAAGCCTGAGTAGGGACGGGAGGGTGTGAGGTGCCAGCTGCCTCTGGCCTCCTCACCCTCTGTTCACCCCACTGCACCCTGTGAGTGCTTGTCCATCTGTGCTGGCCCTGTCTTCGCAGAGCTCACGTTCCAGAATGGGCCCCTCGCCGTGGCCACACATGACCCCTCTGGTGCCTGGGCTTCTTCTTGGGATAACATTTGTGAAGCCACACAATAAAATGTGTAAGACTCAGCACTGGCTGGTGTGGCTCAGTGGATGGAGTGCCGGCCTGTGAGCCAGGGGGGTCACCAGTTCGATTCCTGGCAGGGGCACGTGCCTGGGTTTCAGGCCAGGTCCCCAGTAGGGGGCATGTGGGTGGCAACACATATTGGTGTTTCTCTCCCTTTCTCTTTCCTTTTCCCTCTCTCTGAAAATAAATAAATAAAATCTTTAAAATAAAAATTATAAGATTCAAAGAAAACCAGGTATATTAAAATGCAGTTATCAAAACATGAAGAAAAATGGGGTGGAGTACTATGTGTGCTTCTTTATTAATGCACTAAATAATAAGATCGAGCAGTGAGTCTAATAAAACTACCATCATTTTGAAGTAGGGTTGCGCAGAAGTGGTACCTTGAGATCGCTGCAGTCGTGCTGTGCTTTGAAACGGCCCGCACGTTCTCTGTGTGACAGAGCCTCGGGCTCTGTGCTGCCGCCACAGCTTGTTGCTGACACGCACGACAGGAGGAAGAGCTAAATTTCAAGCAAAGATGAGGGAGAATAAAGACGGGATTCTTTTCCCAACTATATTCCCAGATCCTCGGAATTCCGTCCAGTGACCCTTCAACCAGATCTGCAGACCCCAGGCCTTTCCTCGTAGCCGGAGACAAGCGGGAAACAAACAGACGAGCTACCCGGAGGGCAAAATGCAGGCACGAGGAGGTCCGGAAGGAGCCAGTCACTGCAAGGACACCTGTGGGCCTTGGTTAAGGAGGGACAGGACGGAGGTCAGTGTGCTGGGTGTGCATGAGTGGGGACAGGGTGGAGGCCATGAGGTTGCAAAGTGTTAAGCCATGCTAAAATTCGGGATTTGTCCTTGGGATGGCAGGGCTGTGGGACCACGAAGACCTGAGAGGACGTGGTCTGACTGACATTTTCACAGGGTTGCTGTGGCAGCAGGTGGCAGATGGACTATGGGACAGGGAGACCTGTGAGGAGGCCACTGTACTCCCCCAGGCTCCAGGCAGAGTGGTAGCAGAGGGATGGGGTGAAGAGGTCGGATTTGGGGCCCTTCTGTAAGGTAGAGCCGGCAGGAAAAGCCCCCATCTGCTGCAGTGTGATGGGGGAGCCTGGTTCTGCCCCTGTCCCCAGATGACAGGTGCCCTGGGGAAGCCAAGGAAGGAGGCAGGGACAACTGGGGATGGGTGGGGTGGAGGGAGCACCCAATGGGGCCTGACTGGCCTCTCGGTTTCTCAAAGCGGACACTCTCCTCCGTCCATCAGCGTGCCCGTGCTCGAAGCCTTTCCGCTGGCTCCAGAGCAGGGGCTTTGCTCGCTGACTGGCTCTGCCGACCCCCAGGGACCCCCTCAGGAGACTGCTCACCTGCTCTGCCCACACGGATGTGCTCTATTTGTTATTCACTTCCCTGGCGGCTCCGGAACGTCCTTGGCAGTCCAAACACAATGCTCCGGGCCCCTAGGGTCGTCCCCCAAGACAGCTGCAAACCAGGAGGCTTTGTTTCAAACTGAAAACAAGCACTCTTTGTGGACGCTCAGAAAATGTTTGGTGACTGAATGAATGAGGTGGATGAACAGGGGTAGAGAGAAAGTCGGCTCAGCTCTCCCTGAGTCAGTTCCCAATGATTTACCTTGGAGTCCAGAGCTTCAGAGGCACCCGAGGTCCCTTGTGATGGCCAGGGGCTGTCCTGGGACATTTCGGTTTTCCACGCCCTGCCCCATGACTCCTGGGCAGTAGGAGAGCTGGTGGCATTACTCCTTGTTGATCTGTCTGTATTGACACCCAACCTGGTGTATTTCTCTCCTTCATGGCCCACACCTTGTGGCCATTTGGCTCTCTGGTCAGACAGGTTCTCTGGCGCCCCATTTTTGCCCTTCCCCAGTCCCCACCAGCAAAGCTGTGTGGTGGGACTTTAGACTCTCTTCCCCCAGAGGCCATATGACCTCCCTTTGGAACGCTGCAAATCTGGCCCGTCACCTGTTTTTGTACAGTCTGTGAGCTAAGAATGTTTTTTTTTTATTTTTAAATGAGTAAAAAAGAATAGTTAGATAGGACAAGGGTCTCAAAGTCTGGGTGGCTCTTACTAAATGTTAATTTTGGTAAATGTTAAAATGTAGCACAGTATTTTGCAGATGCAGCAGTAAACACGATGAGCTAACAGGAACCAAACAGGATGAAACTAGCCAACCGCAAAGAAGAAATCAACATGTAATTGACCAAATCATGTACATAAGTAATGGCTAAGCCCCTCTTCCAGGAGACAGAGCTTTGGGTGTGAATCTCCTGTCTGTGCTACAAGTATGAAAAATTACCTGGCCACCACCACGACTCATGTATAATACAGCACCCTCTGAGTACAGAACCATGATAAAATAGAAAACATTTTGTAATGTAGAAATGACATGAAAGGAAAATATCATTGTCTATAAGTTTAACAGGCGCATAGCCACTCACATTCAGTTAGGCATTGTGTTAATACAGCTTTTGCACCACCGTCAGCAGAGCCAGGTGGTTCTGACACAAACTGTGCACAGCCTGCAAACTCAGATGTTTACTGTCTGGCCCTTTTCACAGCAAGTGCACCTTCCTGGGCCTAGAGCCTCACAGCCCTTGGAACCAGGGCTGGGAGTCCTGTGTGGGCTCCGCCACTCACTGGCTGAGAGTGATTAGGTCACTGCTTGAGGGATGGGTGTTTTCCACCTTTAAGTCACACCTCCCACCAGGTTCTGTTTGAGAATTTCATGAGCTGGGCTTGAGTGGCACCTGGCATCACTGGACACAGAATGGCACCTTTGGGAGGGTCACACAGCAACTCCCAAAAACAACCTCTAAGAGGTAAGGGCACTCCTAGGCAGGCGTGGCACATTGCATGCTAGAGAAAGCAAGCCGCCAAACCATCATGGGGCCAGGCTGGCAAGTGGACAGAGTCATAGCAGCTTGTCCTAAGAGGCACAGTAACTGATGAAGGCCTTGGACTGTGGAGGAGACCCCACCAGCTTGGTTTGGCTACTGCCTGCCTGAGGGGTGAAGGGAGGAAAAGAGCATGGACTGGTGGTCCAAAGAGCTCTGAACAGGTGGTCCCTGGGGATCTCAGCAAGCCCTCTCCACCCCCTCTGCAGCCTTCCTAGGACTCTGCTCTGTTGGAATGATGAAGGTGAACTTGGAGCACCCCCCCCCACACACACCCCAGGTCTCTTGCTGAGCATCCACCCTGCACCCTCCCCCTGGCTGGCACCTCTCTACCCCCTCCCAGGCATCCATTACCCCTAACCACCTGCCCCGAGGGCAGGGCCATCTGTGTGGCTGCGCCCTGGGGCCCAGCAGCTAGCAGAGCTTGCCCAGCCGGGGCCACTGAATCCCTCCCTCTGGCCTCCCACAGTGGCTTTATTAATTGTTTATATTGAAGTCTGTTAATTGGCAATAACCAGCATGCTGAAGTGTCTTTTAATCACCCCATCTCAGGGTCCCCAGGCTGTGAAGTATTGGTGGATTCAATAGAGTGAGAAAGAATTAGCATGCATACCCCCACCCCATCCTCTTCATTATCGGTTAGATAAACTGCCAACACCTGTCAGGCAGATGAAGTGGGAGAGAAAACCCAGTCCTCCTCCTGGTCCTGGCAGGAACCTCCCTGAGTAAGGTGAGGTTCGAGCTAGACCACACTGGGCATCACCCCCCGCCCCCCAGGGGCACCCACAACTGTATACAGACCCAGAGACTCGGCTCCTGTGCTGTCCTGGAGCGCACCTGTTCGGTCAATAGGCACTCCTTGAGCCCCTATTATATGCCAAGTGCAGTGCTCCCTGGGAACTGGATAACAGTCTGTCACAGCCTTGAGGAAACTGCAGTCCAGGAGGGAAACAGACCAGTAGCCAGTTGCCAAACAGTAACATTAGGGCGAAGGCAGAGGCCTCTGTGGTGGGGTGCCATGGGGCCTAGGGGCAAAGGCTCTTCTTGAAAAGCAGGGTGGGGAGTCAGAGAAGGCCCTGTGGTCCATGCAGCTTCACACCTTCCCAGTCGCATAACACAGGTGCACGTGTGAGCCCCACTGAACCCGCTAAGGCACCTGGGGTGTCCCACCTCTGTCCTCAGTGCAGCTCTGTCACACCTGTACTCCTGTGGCTACTGCAGCATCGGTTACTGGGCTTGGAGACATGGCAGCAAGGGGAGCTTTGTAAACAGGCAGGGTCTGGAGCTAGGGCTGCTGCTTGGGGTGGGAGGGACTTCAGTGGGAACTGTGGCCACTGGGCAGTCAGTAGGTGGGTCCTAGCACCTTGTCCTGAACAACATTCAGTGGCTCCCCACTGCCAGAGTCTGCCATGTCTGGGCAGGGTCTGTCTTTCCATCCTTAGTCTCTTCCTGGGGCTGGTGCTCCCACCCCATGCTCTTGGCATGAGGCAGGGCAGGCTGGGCAGCTGCTTCCAGTCAGCCTCTCCACCTGCCGAAATGCCTCTTGTCCATTGTGCGAGGCCCTGCTTGGTTTCCTTTCACAGTGGAGGGGGCACTGGGGCCAGTGGTGGGGAAAGCAGTGGACAGGATGGGCTCTGTCCCTTCTTCCGCCCTTAGGTTGGGTTTCAACCTCATAGGAGAGAGAGTGAGGGCCAGATGGTGAAGAAGCTGCTTCTGTGAGAGGCCTGAGGGTGTCTAGATGTGGGACAAGCCGCTTGGCCCAGAGCAGGGAAGGGACCACTTTCCTTCTCTACGTGGAGAATGTCCATGTCTTGTTGAGGGTACCACTGAGTTGTCCCATGTTGAGGGCATGGCCCAAAGCTTCCAGGATGTGAGAAGGTGCTGTGGGCAGTTGGCATGGGGCACCAATTTGGGAGTCTCCCTGGGGAGGGACCTCTGTAAGAAGCTGATAGGCCTCATAGACAGATTTGGACAGATAAACCAAGGGTTTAAAGTTGATGTGACTTCTAGTCAAGATGGCGGCATAGGTAAATATGGTTCACCTCCTTGTAATACAACCACATCAAAATTACAACTAAACTATAGAACAACCATCAGCCAGAACTGTCAGAAATCAAGTTGAATGGAAGTCTGACAACTATGGAATTAAAGAAACTGCATCCATTCAGTCTGGTAGGGGGGGTGGAAGAAACTTCAGGAGTCCCAAGCAGTTCCTCTTAAAGAACCCACACACAGACTTACTCCGTGTATCTCTCTGAGCTATAGCACTGGGGTAGCATCTTGAAAGGAACCAGTGGCATACAGGGAGGTACTGAAGTGTCTGGCATCAAGGTGAGAGCTGGGGGACAGCTCTCTCCCAAACACAAAGGTGGGCACAGGCCATTGTCCCTTTTCTGAACCCTCTCCCTACAGAGCCACAGAGCCTGCAGGTAGGTGCCATATCTGAGACTTCCTCAACCTGGCTAACACTGTTTGCCCTGCCCCGGAGATCCCCTGAGACTCTGTCCCACCCAAATTATGGGCCCACCCAAATTGTTAACAGTGACTTTTCCGTATGAATGGCTGGTCTTGGTTCAGGCTTCACAACTTCCTAAATCCTCTCAAACAAGCAACAGCCAGTCTCAGCAGGCTCCCAGCACCTGCACCTCTTGCTAAGCGGCCCCAGGCTCAGCACTACAGCAGCCAGCCTAGACTCACAGCTTGGCTTTGCCTGGGAATCTCCAAGCCCAGCACAAGTAGCAGCCATCTCAGATTCCTTTAAAGCTCATACAGGGTGACCCTGGGCAGAACACAGGGTGGGGGCTGGCCTTGGTCTACATTAACAAGGAATCCCCAGAGCCTGCACACCCAGTAGACAGCTATAGACCAGGCTGGAGTGCCACCACCCTGCCCCTACACAGCTGATCCTCCACAGTGGGCGGAGGGTGGTGGTCAGTGATCACAGCTAGTCCTTGCAGCTGACTGGCCTGGGTAAATCCCTCCCGTTGACCTGCCAATAGCAGTCAAGGCTCAACTAAAAGAGGAGGGTGTATTCAGCCCACATGAAAGGTGTGCCTTGAGTACCCAGCTTGGATGAGAAGGGAGGCTGTGCCACTGGACCCTACAGGACACCTACTACTTATGCTATACTACCAAGATAGGGAGTCATAACAGCTCTACCTAATATATAAAAACAAATACAGGGAGGCTGCCAAAATGAGGAGACAAAGAAACATGGCCCAAATGAAAGAACCGATCAAAACTCCAGAAAAAGCAAAACTAAATGGAGATAAGCAATCTATCAGATGCAGAGTTCAAAATACTGGTTATAAAGGTGCTCAAGGAACTTAGTGAGGCACTCAACAGCATAAAAAGATCCAGTGAGAAAGGAAGGCTCTACTAATTGAAATAAAGAACAATTTACAAGGAAACAACAGTAGAGTGGAGGAAGCTGAGAATCAAATCAGTGGTATGGAACATAAGGAAGCAAAAAACAACCAATCAGAACAACAAGATAAAATAAGAATCCAAAAAGTGAGGATAGTATAAGCAGCCTCTGGGGACAACTTCAAGTGATCCAACATGTGCATCATAGGGGTACCAGAAGGAGAAGAGAAAGAGCAAGAAATTAGAAATCTACTTGGGAAAATAATGAAAAGAAAAATTCCTTGATTTGGTGAAGGAAATAGACGTGCGAGTCCAGGAAGCACAGAGTCCCAAACAAGATGGATGCAAAGAGGTCCACTCCAAGACACATCACAATGAAAATGCCAAAGGTTAAAGACAAAGAGAGAATCTTAAAAGCATCAAGAGAAAAGCAGATAGTTACCTACAGGGGCTTCAAACAAGCAACAGCCAGTCTCAGCAAGCTCCCAGCACCTGTACCTCAAAAGAGGTACTGTCCTCTGATTTCTCAAAAGAAACTTTGCAGGCTAGAAGGGATTGGTAAGAAATATTCAAAGTCATGAGAAGCAGGGACTTACAGCTAAGATTGTTCTACCCAGCAAAGATATCATATAGAATTGAAGGGCAGATTAAGAGCTTCCCAGACCAAAAAAACAACAACAAAAAAACTAAACTAGAGGAGTTCATCATCACCAAACCATTATTATATGAAATATTAAAGGGACTTGTTTAATAAAAAGAAGATCTGAACTATGAACAGTAAAATGGCAATAAATACATATCTATCAACAATGAAATCTAAATAACAAACTAAGCAAACAAGAAGAACGGAGACAGAATCATGGATACAGAGAACGTTCTGATGGTTGCCAGGTGGGAGGAAGGTGCGTGGGAATGGGTAGAGGTGAGGGAATAAGAAGTACAGGTAGGCAGTTACAGAATAGCCTTGGGGATGTAAAATACAGCATAGGAAATGGAGTAGCCAAAGTTACGCACATGACCCGTGGACATGAACAATGGTGCTGGGATTGCTTGTAGGAGTGGGAGGTGCTAGCTGGAGGGGACAAAGGGGGAAAAAATGGAACAACTGTAACAACATAAAATATTAATAAAATATGATTAAAAAATAAAGTTGTGACCATATTTGTACCAGGAAGTTGCTACAGCAACTGGACTCCTTCTGCTTCATAACTGTTTACAGACCCGTCTCCTCTTCCTGGCTGTGAGCTCCTTCAGGACAGGACTGGGTTTTATTTGTCCCTGTGTGCTGGGCCAGGGTCTAGCACCAAGGGCCATCTGACTGAGATGGTTCCACAGCTCGTCTCTGTCACCCTGGCCCTGAGCAGAGTGGGAGCCGACAGTGACTTCTGGGCCTTGGGGCCTGGCCAGGTCCTTTCCCTGAATAGCCCTGTTCCCAGGAGGCCTGTGATCTCCCTCCCTGGCTCAACTCCTCAGGCGACCTCCTGTAGCCCCAACAAGTTGGGGGATTACTGCACACTTGACCCAGGCACCTGGGAGAAAGGACAGAGGGGAGGCTGGGCTATCCCTCGGACACACCCCTTTTCATGAGAGTGGCTCCGGGCTGGCCAGCCGGCAGCTCCGCACATCCGGGGCTCAGTCCTGGGCGCCTCTGATAAGTGAGCGACCAGACCCCAGTCAGGCACTCCCTCTGGTTTCCTCACTGGTCAAACTAGCATCATAAACCTGGCCTTGCAATGTCCCCTTGGAGAACTGCTGGCTCCCACTGCCTATGGAATAGGAGCCCAGGGTCTCCCGAGGTCCTGAAGACCAGGGGCCAGGCCAGCTGCCTTTCCAGCCTGTTCCCATCTTCCTGCACTTGGCCCCTGCATTCCAGTCCTGGGGAATTTCTGGCTGTTTCCTGAAGGTACTGCTCTTCCTTACTTGTCTTTGCTTTCTCCTCAGTCTAGAATAGCAATTTTCAACTGGTGTGCCACAAGAATTTTTAAAACATGAAATACCTGACTAGTCAGGGGCACTGACCTCTTTTCCCTTAGACTGTCAAATTAAAAAATGACAACAGCCAACACAACAATAGCCATCCAGTGTGAATGAATCGAAATTACACCTGTTTTTTTGTTAGAAAAATATATGTTTTGGTGTGCTGCAGAATTTTAGTAATTAGTTTATGTGTGCCATGAGACGAAAAGGGTTGAAAATTGCTGGCCTAGACTGCTCCTTCTGTCTAGCAAAATTCTTCTTATCCATTAAGACAACTCTTCAACTTTCCTCTCATACCCTGTACACATACATACCCTGTACACATATGTACCCTGTACACTCTCCATTTGTGACACTCCCTACCTGCCACCATCCCCATTACGCTGGAAACCTCTGAAGGAGTCTTGTCTCATTAGCTCTGCATCCCCAAGACATGCACAGAACAGGTACACAGTATCTGTTAGCCAAAGGAGTGAGGTAGGACCAGGTGGTCTCTGACCCTGTGCTCCAGCTACAGAACGCTGATGAGGGTGGTCTTTGTGCATATCTGGGAAGAGGTGGGAAGTGGCATTCCAGGGATAGGGAGCGAGGGAAGCTGTGTCCTTGGGGGATGGCCTCAGGCCTTGGAGCTCTAATATAGACCCGGTGCCCCACTGCCCCAAGGCCTTCTTATTGGGTCCACTATGACAGTCACAGGATTAGAATGTGAATTCAGTAGAATTCAATAGAATTATATTTGACCAGAAGTAATAGAGACAAAATATCAATAAATTAAGCAAGATAAAAGTGCATTCCTCTCTTGGGTAAAGTGGTTCAGGAATGATGTAGCAGTGCTGCTCTAAATAGTCCCCAGGGACTTTTTTCCTTATTACTCTGCTCTACATGGTCTTTATTCCAGGGTCACCTCATAGTCCAAGATAGCTGCTGCAGCTCCAACTATTTCATCCTCATTCCATCAGCAGAAAGGAAGAAAGGATGAATAAGAAGAGGCAAAGTGTGTATGTCAGTTGTCTTTAAGCAAAATTCTTAAAATCTTAGTTATATGACCACTTCTAGCTGCAAGGAAAATGTCTTTACACTCCAGACAGACTACTGGAAGAAGGGATGAACAGATACTGGGGTAGGAGTAGCAGATTTTTCCCAGGGGTCAGCTTTTGATTCAGTGTGCTCTCCCCTCTCACCTGCTCCAAGCTGAATCTCCTGGAGGCACGTGGAATGGGAGTTTGTCTCCGTCCAGCTCTTCTGGCCCCTCTGCACGTGACCCAGTGGGGAGATAGTGCTAGTCTGACTGCCTGGGAGCCCCTGGCCCAGGGTGGAGTGAGCTCATGAGGACCACGGGGCCCAGCAGCCAACCAGTCAGAGGGCAGCCTCTCAGGCCCTGCTGGCCCTATCCCTAGACCCCTGGTGTCCACGTGCTGGTGCTCAGCCCCAGGGGAACAGCTCCTGGTGAGAGCAGGGTTGCCACCTGCCGTTCTTTTCAATCGTCAGTATTTATTAAATACCAGGGCACTGAACACTGGGCTGGGTGCTGGAGTGCAAAGGAGCTTGAGAAGTCTGCAGGTGAGTTAGGGGGAGGTGTACACGGGTCACTGCAGAGACCGAGGAGGACACAGTGGGGCTCATACCCTGGACCTGCAGGTCCTAGGCAAGTCGCCCTTCCCACCCCTCCTCGCAGAGGTAAAGTTCAGGAATGCCAAGGTAAACATGCCTTCCCCTATTTGATGCCTTTAATTCATTTCTAAAACCCTGCCCCTGGATGAAATACTATAAAATAAAAAAATTAAAAATTATTTTAATGAAAAATTTACGGTATGTTCTATTCCATTCCAAGGCACTGAATTTCTCACAGATAACACACACACACACACACACACACACACACACACACACACGCCCTGGATGGCATAGCTCAGTGGATTGAGCGTGGGCTGCAAACCAAAGCATCACAGGTTTGATTCCCAGTCAGGCCACATGCCTGGGTTGCAGGCCAGGTCCCCAGTGGGGGCCACATGAGAAACAACCACACATTAATGTTACTCTCTCTCTCTTTCCCTCCCTTCTCCTGTCTAATAAATAAATAAATAAATAAATAAAATCTTTTAAAAAACATACCAATTGAACAAGGAAAACAAGTTTATGTAAACAATACACAACAACCTGAAATTAATTCAGTACTGTGGTTTGTACTAAAAGGTAATCTGATGAAGTTTATCTTTCCTGCAGAAGAGGGGCAGTGCCCTGCCCTTGGGGAGGAGGGAAGGGGGTGCATCTCTGAGGACTGATGCACAGGCAGTGCCTTTTAGGGCTCCTGGTGATCTTGCACAGAAAAATAAAGTTATAGCAGAGAAAAATAAGACGGGGGTGAAGAAAAGGCTCACAGAGAGCCCTTCTGAACACGTGAACACCGCTACATGCATAGGCAGCAGCCCGGGGAGCCGTCGAAGGTGCCCCCTCTTCTGCACCGCCTGCCTGGTACATGATAACAAAGCAAAGCAATGTGGTCCTTGAGGACTCGGCATGCGACTCAGACGCATTCCACGCGGCAATCTCTGCCCAGAGACGGCAGAGTCCAGGAAACAGATGGCGAGTGTGTCTTCGCCTAAAACCATAATGCAGAAATATCTCTTTGTAGAGTGTATTTAATTAGTGAGCTTTGGGGCAGAATGTTTGTACAGGCAGGCCTCATTTTATTGCGCCTCGCTTAATCGTGCTTCACAGATGTTGCATTTTTTACAAATTGAAGGTAAAACTCTCCACCAGCAAAAAGATTGCTGCTCACTTCATTGCAACGGTCTGGAAGCAAACCCACAGTGTCTCCGAGGTGAGGCAGGCTAGTAAGCCAGGACAAGTGCAGTGGGGAAACCAAGACAGATGGTTAAATGGCCAAGCAGTTTACAGCCATCTAGTAAATCGCAAAATCCTATCTTCCCGAACCAAGGACACTTAAGAGTAAATGGTTTACACTTCTCCTCCCCAACCAGAAGGTAAATGGCTTAAATCACCCTACTCAGGGAGATTGATGGCAGAAATCCAATTAGTGCCATTTGCCAACCACACCCAAGGACAGATGAAGTCAAGGGAATCAATCTCATTTTGGCGCATCAGCATAAAGCTGATGAATATTCCATTGGATCCCCCCCTAAGACCTCCACTAAACTCCCAGCCTTTAAAACCCTCAAGAAGGCCCTGGCTGGGTGGCTCTGTTTGTTGGGGCATCGACCGGAACACCAAAATGTGGTTTCTAGGCCCAGTCAGGGCAGGTACTTAGGTTTCAGGTTCCGTTCCTGGTTGGGTGTGTATAGGAAGCAACCAATCAATGTTCCTCTTTCATAATGCTTCTCTCTCTCTCTCTTTCTCTCTCTCTTTCTTCCGCTCCCTCTAAAATCAGTAACATACCCTTGGGTGGGGATAAAAAAAAGCTTAAAAAAAAAAAAGAACCCATCAAGAGGAAGGACTCAGGGCACGTCCTCCCTCCCGGGAGCACTCCCAGGCCTTTCTTCCCCGGGTCCCCTGAGACCTGCACCCAAGGGGGGCACCGGGCAGTGGCAGCTGTCCTGGGCCGACCCCCTGACCCTGTCCCCAAGGCCCCTCTTCTCTGACTCCCCAGTCAGTGAGCTAAAGTAGCACCGCCTAGGATCTCCTATTGCTTCTTCTGTCTTAGCCCCACCCTGTTGCACCACCCCCCGCTTTCATAAATGCACCCTTAAAATCACCTGGACTGGTGTTGCGAAGTCTTTCCTGCCTGAAGTCAAGCACCTGCACGCTGTAGGCCCTGCTGGGCCCCGTCTCCTTTACGGAAACAGAGGTGGGCCTGTGTAACAAGGGAGGTGGTGGGAGTGTTGGGGGCCTTACTGTCTGAGAAGCTGTGTAAAAGCCAGTAAGGCGAAAGTCTCCAACTGCAGGGCCTGAGGCAAAGGCTGTATTTTCCCAGGACTTGGTTCCCAGGGCTCCAGGCTTGTCAGTAGGCAGCCTCTACGGCCCCCAGGTGCCCACTGTAGAGCAGGAGCTTGAAGGAAAAGCCAGCCCTTGGGCTGGTGAAGGGTGCACGCCCGAGAACTCTGGAGAAACAGCTGGAGCTGAAGCTCTTAGGTTTTCCCCACTGCCCTCCATCCAGAGGCCACAGCTCCCTCCCCTCCTCACAGCTAACTAGCAGAGGCCCCATAAGAGGAAAAGTTCCATGAACGTGGTTGCAATATGACAGTTTATAAGATTCAACCCAAAATATGGGACTATGGTTCTATAATCAAACTTGTTTCTTCTCCCCTCCACTGTCCCCTGTGCAAAGCCTACTGTTTGGGAGGGCCCAGGGTCCATTCCCCTCACTTTACAGCAATAAAGCCTCCATTTCCTTTGGAGGACTGCCCTTCCCCCAATCTTGGTTATGCTGCTTGGGCAGGACTGGCTCCCCTCAGCTCCAGGGGCGGGGCCTGGAGGTCTGCAGCCAATCAGTGAAGCTCCCCAGCCACAGGAATTGGTGTACAAATGGGCACATGATTCAGTTCCAGCCAGTAAGACAAAAGGATGCCGGGGAGTTCTGGGAAAGGAGCCCACTGTGTTCCCAAGACTTGCCAGCAGAGTTGTGTTCGCCGCCCCCAGACTTGAGGGAGGCAGCCTGTGCAACACGGGGAATGCCTACAGCCATCCTGTGGGGGCAGAGAGGACAATGTTAGAATAAGGTTTCCACCATGGAAAGCGGAGAGGACAGGCAGGAACAAGGTCCCTAGTGATAGCAAAGGGCTGCTGTATCTAGCTTCACCTGAAGCTGTTAATTTTGCATATTTTAGAATTATGTGAGCCTTTCTACTGTTTAATGCAGTGTTTTCTGCTACTTGCAACTAAGTATTCCTTCCTGATACTGCTGGTCTCTGCTGCAGAATTTTAAGGCTCATTCTCACGTGGAAGCTGAGCCCTGACACAAGTTATGCACAGGGTTACTGAGGACAGAGTGCAGCTGGCTGCACGTGCCGTAGGGCCAGGGACCCATGGCATCTGATTCGTGATGGACATCTCAGGCTGCCACCTGCCTGGTGACTCAGGGTCACATGTTCAGTGTTTCTAGAGCCCATGGCAAGTACCTGTTTCCTCAAAGGAGAAGAGTTACTTATTCAAAAGCATTAAGATTCCATTGGGACTTCCCCATCAGGGGTTGCTGCAGTGACCCACGCAGCACTGTGACCGGCCTGGTTGCTCGGAGCACTGCTGGACAGGAGCTGAGGGCTGAGGGGCCTGCACTGTGCAGGACCCGCAAAGCTGGATGTCAGACAGGTTGATCTTGAGGCTTCTTTTGAAATCCAAAGAAGGCCGTGGAGCACTGTGCCTCCTTTTCAGAGGTGAGAGGGTTCGAGCTGCAACAAATTCTCCTTCACTTTGAAGAGAGTATTCCAGCTCACTCCAGACCATGGACCTGTGGGATTCCCACTGAGGTGGCAGGTCCTGAATTATGTCACCCACGAGAACCTCAATTTTCTCTCAAGAACTTGAGAAGCAACTCCTGGAGGAGGTAAGGTCCCACTGACCTAGTGCAGAGTGAATTCAGGAGGGAACTGCGTTATCCCAGATTCCTGAAGTGCCTCTCCCACCTGCAGACCATGTGGCACTCCTGTCCCCAGGAGTCAGAGTTAGCCAGTACTCATTTAATGTCTCCTCCACCTCACCTGTGCTCAGCACTCCAGGTAAAGGGCAGCAGCTGGACGGAAGGCTCACCGTGTCCTCTGTTCACTGCTCACTGAGCAGGTCCTGGTCAGAGGCCCTGCCCACTGCTGCATTTGTGAGGGTTTCAGCTGTAGGCTCTAGTGAGGCCTCAGTGGGCTGCCAGCTCATTTTATCCCCGGGGACCCTTGATCACTTACCCACGTGTGGGGATCTCTGTCCCCGGAAGATTACCAAAGCGCCATCCCTCAATTTTCACATGTTGCCACCTGTGCGGGGCTCCTCCCACCCACTCCAAGATTAAAAATCCCATCTAACAGCAGCACTTCTGCCGAAACTCCTGGGGACCACGGCTGAGCCCATTGTGAAGAGTTAGGAGGTACCACTTTATTGAGCAGTTTGATTGTTGCTGGCGTGTTTCACGTGCGGCCATGGGAATGTGCTTTGCCTGTGGTAGTGCATGTAATTGGCTGTGGCCCCCGCTGTCACACTCTGTGTTCTCCCCTGGGTATGTGTCCAGGCTGCATTCCCCTGGGCCGCACCCAGCTTGACTGGGCTGGTAGAGATAACCAGGCAGCCCATTCTGTGAGACATGGGGTTCCTCTTACTGGCGGCTTTGGCTCCACCAGCCTTGCTGCAGTCTGGGACTCTTACTTCCTGCCCTGCCTCCCTCCCCCTGTCCTTCCCATCGGTCAGACTGCATGGTGATGTGATGGCCCTTCCCACCCCTCCACCTCCCTCCACCATCTCCCTCATGGGTGTTTTCCAATCTTTCTTGATGTCTAGTTCCCAGAGGACTCAAACTCACACATTTCATGTCTTAAGTGGATAAGAGGTTCACAAATGTTTGTTATATTATTCTTACTCTTGTTTTTAAAAAGATTTTATTTATTTATTTTCAAAGAAAAAGGGAAGGAGGAAGAAAGAAGGGAGAGGAACCTCAATGTGTGAGAAAAACATGATCAGTTACCTCTTGAACCCCTCCAACTGTGGGCCTGGGCCACAACCCAGGCATGTGCCCTGACTGGGAATCGAACCAGCCACCTTTCGGTTTGCAGACCGGCACTCAATCCACTGAGCCACACCAGCTGGGGCTATTACATTATTCTTGGATACCTGATATATGGTACCAACTTCTGATTGAAAGAGATAAGATTGGAATCCTCACTGACAGCACCCTCGTGGGGAGCAGGAAGGCAGAGGGCTATGGATCTGATAGATCCATTCAGCATTCCCATCTCCGGCAGTTTTACTTTCCTCCCTCTAATTATGCTAGGGATTTTCTGGTCCTTTTAAGCCAATTAGTGTGGATCGTCATTTGGTCCAGATTCTTATTAGTGACTTCTGCAAAATGTCGGAACTCCTGCCAACTGCCTGAGAGAGCACCCTGACTGCAACATTTCTGGGAAGACACTCACATCAATAAGCAGCCCCATCCACACCTCCATTCCTCCCAGCCTGATCAGGGCACCCTCACAATCCATTACACACGTATTCCTTGTACCCTGGAAATATAAACAAGTGAATCCCCACATTTCTCTCTGGGTATCATTCTCCTTTACCCTTGGTCCTGCATCGTGTCATCCAGGAGAAACACTGAGGGGGTGGGTCGGTAAGCTACTTAGGGACCGAGTGTCCTTCAAGTCCTCTGCAGTCCTCCCAGATACTGCCATTCTGACAGGGTACTAATGTTGTCTGACAATGCCCTCCTTTTCACAGAAGGGACCTGGTGAGGTTGTGGATCCAGCTGACCCTGTAACTCGGTAAGTTCAAATTCAGTCTCTAAGTCCAGTCTTCAGCAACTTCAGCTCTTTGGCTACACGCAATACAAGATTCTTCCAGCTTGGTCATATAATGGCCCTGAATTTTGTTCTGTGTCTTGAGGTGAACATTTTGACTTGAGACTGCCATTTTCTTGCTTTAAATTATCCAATGTTAGAAACCATCGTTGGGCCTCTAGTCCCAGCACTCCTCATCCCTTACAGATTGGCCCACGGCAGCTGCCAGAGTCTTCCACTTTCAGCTGGCATGCACTCCCACGGGACTAGCTCTTCGCCGCTGTGCACCACTGGTATCCTCTGTCCTGCTAAGCAACCAGAGTCCTACTGATTTTGGCCCCATGGAGTTAGGAAAACCAATTCCAAGCAGCTCATGTGTCCCTGCAGGTTTCTCATGCATCCCACTCCTGGTACTAATTTTTAAATAGGGATTATTTCATTGCAAGAACCAAATGCTGACTATGAAAAGCGAAACAAGAACAGGGGCTTCACTGAAGAGACAGTGTGGCAGGTCACAGAGTGGGAGGAGAAGTTAGACAGTGGGCTCAGGATCGGGGGACTGGGGCAGCTCTGGGGACCGAGGCAGCATGGCCAGCTCCCTAGGGCGCCACCACAGGGTGCCTCAGCTCTTCCATCCAGGCATCTTCCATCCAGGACGTCTTCACTAGACATGCAGATTTTTAGAGAGATTCTGATTGGCTAGATGGGGTCATGGACGGAACCCTGCAGTGAGGGACACAGGCATACTGATTGGCCACCTCCCAGAAGAACATGGTTGCCAGGGAAACTGTGCCCTACCCCAAGGAAATGCTCCTAATCAGACAAAACTGGAATGTGGATTCCATACACCACTTCCTTTTAGTTCTGAGCCTTCCACATTCTGTCCCCTCTTCCTGGAGGGCTCTGCTCTCCTACAGGCCTGGAACAGATGTCACCTCCCCAGGAAGCTTCCATGAGGTTCCAAGCCTGGTAGAAGTCCCCTTCCTAAGTGACTTTACAGCATTTCTCTCCCTGTACTGTCATTGTCTGTTTACTTGTCCTTCTCTCTCACTGGACTGTGCACTCAATGATAGTAGGGATTGTTTGCTTTGCTTACAGTTATAACCCCAAAGTCGACACCATTCACGGCACATAGTAGATCCTCAGTAGCTGTTTGTTGCATAAATGAAGGATGAGGGCCTGGCTCTTTCACTCACCTTCTGTGACCTCAGGGAAGGCCCACCCCTCTGAGCATCAGTTTTCTCATTCATGACACGCAGAGTTGCCGTAGATCTTATTCAAGGATAGTTTGATGGCAAGAAATAGAAATCCACTCAAGCTTGCTCTACATGGTGGGGGTCGTTATGAGGAATTAGGGGTGCCCACGAACCCAAGGCCTTTGCCAGGAGCTGGGAAGTGTCAGAAAGCGGCCGAGACACCTGGTTCACCTGCTCTCTCATGGCGGCCACGTTGTCCCTCGTGCCTGCCCCTTCTTGTGCTCCAGGTTCCGACTCCTCATCTCTGTCCGTGGATGACAATGGTCTCTCTCTTTGGCCTGTGTGGCTTGGGTCGCTCCAGCTACTGCATTACAGGTTGGGCCCTGTGGGAGGCACACTGTGGGAGGGAGTTGAACACGGAGGGTGTTTACCCGGAATGTTCTCAGGATAGACACCTGCGGGAGGAAAGGAGAGGATGCAGGAGTTGGTAGAGGGAGAAACTGGGTTGTGAGACTGCCCTCAGAACGTCCTCAGCTGATTTCATGGGAAGCTCTGGACCTGGAATAGTGAGGGGACCAGGCCTTTAAACCGCGCCCCCCCCCATTAGTCATTGGGTGTCAGCTGCCCAGAAAAGAGGACGTGACCTTGACAAGGCAGTTCTCTTCAAAGGAGGCCTCCCTTGAATGGGCGACCACTGAGAGACATCTCATGTCTCATGTGGATGTTCCTGAAGCTGGGGGACTATGCCCTTCATCCCTAAACGAGGATCTGGGTGTAGTCCAGTCCTTCATTCCTAACCGAGGGAGGGAACATCACAATGTTCCCCCACAAGACCAGGTCCCAGGTGTGGTTCACGTTCTTGAGCATGAATCTGGCTCAGCTCTCGGTCAGGTGTCCACTCTAGAGCCACAGAGCTGTGTTCAGGCAGCTGCAAGTTACTTGGGACAAACAGCCCTTCAGCTAGGGATGGGACGGAACCAGAAAGAAGGTGTAGCATGCAGAGCCTCCAAACATATGCTCCACAAGTTCGGTGGCAGGTGGGACAAGGTTGCTAAGATCACGGGCTCTGGAGCCACAAGGCTCATGCGGGAATTGAGGAGTGCAGGCAGCAGTGAGTGACAGGACGTGACGGTGAGAGGCTTCACCAAAGGAGGGCGTTGTTTGGCTCATCCCAGAGCAAGCCTGGGAGAAGGCAGTCCGGGGCTGCTGCAGTAGCTTACAGGCATCATCAGGGACCTGAGGTCTGTCTGTTTTCCTGCTCCATCCTATTTAGTATGTCGATTTTGTCATCATCATTGTAAGGTGACTGCTGTACCTCTAGCCATCACATTTCTGTTCCCCCTAAATAAGGGGAAGGGCAAAGGACAACCAGAAAGGAGTGGGAAAGAGGAGGGTGAAGGGTTCTCCTCTTGCTGGGCCTTGTGGTTTTATCTGGAAAGGAATGCCTGCTCCAGGGACTTTCACCGGCTACTCACTGGTCTAAATGATGTCACAGGGCTACTCCTAGAGCAAGAGAGCCTGGGAAGGTGAGCATTTCAGCTCTCTAGCCATAGAATAAGGGGAAGAAGGGAAAGGGGGCTTGGTGATAGCTTTTGAATGGTTCACCCACTGTGTGGGCCACAACTACTTACTGCCCGCATGACCATGGGCAAGCCATTTACCCTCCAGCCTCAGTGTCCCCACCGATAAAATGGAGATGATCACAGTAATTACACCATTAGGTGAGTTCATGCAGCAGCACCTGGTCTGGGAAACTGCCAACTGTTAGCTGGTACCATGACTGATGGTCCTTGATTCTGGAGGTGGCATCTGAGGCCCAGTGGCAGTGTGTTGGCAGTGAGGCATCTACCCTGTGGACTCTGTCCTGGTCAGCACAGGCCACTGAGGTGTGGGGGATGTGTCAGGTGGGGCCAGGATTTGGTTTCAGTTGAGGCGTTGGGGTCAGAGACGGGGCCCCAGGACTGGGGATGCAGCTGGGTGTGGGTTTGTCCCCAGGCCCTGGGGTGGGGCAAGGCAGCCTTCAGCTTGGGGGCTGGGGAGCCCAGTGGGAGGGTGAAGGCAGCTGTGATGGGCGTGCGGGGCCCCTCTGTCTGGCACGGGCTCATTTCAATGAGCGAGACTTGGCCTGGGGTCCCAATGACTCATTTTTCTTCTTTACTCTTGGGGAATCAGAGCGAACAGACTGATCAACTTTGATAATAAATCGTTTCAATTTGATGAACCAAAATGGCAAAAGAGAGGGAAATATGTATTGTTTCCAGCCATAGAGACAGTGGTTAATCTCGGCTTCGTAACCCCGTCCGGTGGTGGCTTACACAGTTAAGTGCAGTGGGGCCTGGCTAAGCGATGCCCCTTCCCCGAGCCTGGCTTGTTGCTCACAGAGGAACCAACGGCCCACGTGGCTAGGGCACTCTGCTTCCCAAGTGCAGATGCCCTCGGAGACCTGGGCCAGTGTGTGGGTCAGACAGCAGGAGGGCTCAGGTCATGCAGGCAGCCCCCACAACTGCAGACGCGAATGCCCATGCCGACACACACCTCCCACGGGGCCACACCCCGTTCGTCAGGAAGGAAGCCCTCGCACCCCAGCACTGGGCCCACCGTCGCGTGTGGGTCCCGGCCTCTACCCACACTGGCTTGGAAACCAGGTGGCCTGGCCCCTCACCACTTCCAGCCTCAGTTTCCCCCTCAGAGATATGGGCATTGGAACAGGACTCAGAGGGCTTCAGGTGCCAATCTCTTCGTGAGCCACCCAGCCTTCCACTGAGGCTTGCCTTGCTTTGGCTCTTTCGCTCCCTTCCTGTGACCCCCGCCAGCTGACTCGAGTTCACTGCATCTGTTCTCAGAAAAAGACCCAGTTTCCGATGGCCTGGCTGCACACACATGTTCTATGTCTCTATGTCTTCTCCCAAAGGGCTTGCAGCTTGAACCTTTCTCTTCACCAGGTCCCTTTTGTGGGCACCTGGCAGAAAGGTTAAGAGCCCAGCTCTGGAGCCCCACTGCTGTGTCTGTGTGATCTTGGGCCAGTTAATTTACCTCTCTGTGCCTCAGTTTCTCCATGTATAAACAGGGCCATGGAGGCTGGGTCAGTGGGCTGTTGTGAGCGTCAGTGACTGTGTAAGTCAGGTGGCACTGTGCCTGGCCGGCAGTGAGCACACAGAAGTGCCAGTAGTCTTGGGAGTGGCAGTGGGCAATGGGGACGGGTGAGGGGTCCCCTAGATCAGGAGGGGTCAGGCAGGGTCAGGCAGGGTGTCTCAACTGTGGCCGCATACAGGAAGCACCTGGGAAACTGGTAACAACGTACCAATATCCCTGACAAGTCGCTCTCCGGACCACTCCAACTAGCATCTCTGGGTGCGGGCAGGACGTCAGCGTTGCTAAAACTCTTCAGGTGGTTCTCATGCGCAGCAGGGCTAGAACCACCGGGTGAGAGAATTATGTGGCGGTGGCAAGTTGAGGGGACAGGCCAGTTCAAATGGAGGCCACGCGGGATTACCAACTAAGCATGACTGCTGGAAGGCTTCCTGAAGGAAGGGGAGATGAGGTGAGGGGATGGGGTGGGCACAGTGCTGAGGGTGGCAGGGGCCTGAAGGCACAAGTGGCAGTGGGCCACCCCCTCTGCTGTCTACCTGCTGCCTCGCCCTCCTGGTTCCTTCCAGCTGCCGATGCTCTTCCACTCTCCTGCCCCCCCCACCCCCCAGCCCCGTGTTCCAGCTGTTGCCTGCCTCCTTAAATTAAGGCAGATTGCTGCTCAGCTTGTGCCCAGCACTCCTGACGGGGCCATTAATATTCCAGGGAAGATTAACTTCTCCTCCTCTCCCTCCCCTAGAACCACCGGGCGTTGCCTGACCTGATGGATCAGGGCCTGTGGCTCAGGCAGAGACGCCGCTGGAACCCAGGCAGACCACCGCCTGAGGTCACCCCTGGAGCTTTGGTGCTTTCCTGCCTCTGTGGGCGACTCCAGGTTTTGCCTGTGAAAGTAGAGCATGGATGAGGGGGAGTGCAAGGGAGGCTGAGTGGAGCCCTGTTCAATGCTGCGACTCTGCATGAAACTGTATGGGGTCTAATCTGGCCCTGCTCTTTGGCTCAGAGAATGCAAGGGACCTCCCTAGAGTCATCTGGCAGGAGTGGCACCCAGGACTTCTGACTTTTGCCCCAGGGATCTTTGTATATAGGACTCTAGGGTCCCCATCCCTCCCCAGAGGCCTCTGGCATGGGGCAGAGGTGTGACAAGAACTGCGTTCTCTGGGAGCTGCTGGTGAGGCAGGAGCTTCAGTAAGGCCTGCCCTTCCCATTGCGGGCCCCCACCTGGACCTGCTGCCCTTGGGAGCGGGCAGTGAGGAGGGGCCGTGGGCTGGGTGAGACCAGTCATGCTGCCACAGGGGGCCCAGGCCTGGCTCCTCCCGCAGAGGTGGTCTCTGGTAACTTCTTCCCTGCCTCGTGGTAGCAGAGGTTCTGAAGGAGGAAAGTGGGAAGTAGCAGAAAAGGGAACCGAACCCCTGAAGACTAATTTAAAGACACCCCTCCCTTGAATCCCATTTATTCTCTGCCCACCTCCTGCTCCCAACCATGAGTGGACACATATGTCGCCCCGCTCCCATACTGTACCTGCCATACAGCTCATGCCACATAACACGCCCCCCCCAACAACACACACCATACACTACACACCCTCACACATCCTTCATACACACTCAAGTGCACACAGAACTCATCCGTTTCTGGGCTTTCGGTCGGCACGTATATGCTGCTGATGCCCAAATCTGTGTCTTTGGACACAGCTCTGGACTCCTGTCTCTGTGGCAGGGTGGCCCCGAAGAAACCTGCTTTCTGGTGGTCATGCCTGTATAGTCCTCTCCTCTGGAACCTGTGCTAGCCCAAACCACGTGGCAGAAGTGATGTCACGTGACTTTGAAGGCTGGAGCGTTAGAAGCCTCATAGCTCCTGCCTGGGTCTCCTGGCAGGCTCACTCCCAGACACTCCTTGGAGCTCAGCAGCCATGCTGTGAGAAGCCATCACACACATGCCTGTTGTTTCTTGTTCACTGCTCTCATCCAGTGTTCACACTGCCCTATCCTTGGGGCCTCCTCTCAGACTCTTCTGTGTTCTTGTATTTTTGCAGCTAAATATGAAGAATCTCACCCATGTTTCCTAAGGGAACCAGGTCCTCCATCCGGGAAAGCTCTTACCTCCAGGCCTCGGGCCCTGGCACATGCGCCCCACCTGCCCTGCCTGCATCGCCGCTCCTCTCAGGCAGGCGAGGCTGGCTCCTTCTCACCTGTTAGCTCTTGGCTGAGATGTCACTTCCCCACAGAAGGTAAAATGGTGAGACTTTGGAGAACAAAGTCTATTGAAAAGTTAAATTTATCATGGGACTCAGCAGTTCCACTCCCAGGCATCTACTCAGGAGAAATGAAAACACATCCTCACGAAGACTTGTGTGTGAAATGTTCGCGGCAGCTTTATGCACAGCAGCCAAAGACGGGAGGCATCCTGGTTGTCCCTCAGCTGGTGAGTAAATGGACAACATGTGGCCTATCCATAAAATGGAGCACCATTCACCGAAAATAAGGCATGGACTATTGGTACATGCCACAACATGGGCCTTCAACACATACTGAGAAGTTAAACATATAACATCACATTATGACCCACTATAATACTTCCAGGAAGGCAGGTCTGTAGAAGCGAAGCCGACCAATGGTGACAGGAGCGGGACTGACTGTGTCTGGGCTGACAGTCTTTTCAGGTGATGGAAATGTTCTCAGCTGTGTCATGGTTGATGGTGTGCACCACACAGTAAATTTACCAAATACCGAATTGTGCATTTGAAATGGGTGAATTTTGACATATAAAAAAACAACTCAGTTGCTTTCCAGCTCTGACCCTGGTGTGATGTTGATGTCCCAGAAGAAGCAGAGTGCCATTTAGGAACTCTTTTTTAAGGAGGGAGAGATGGTGGCCAAGAAAGATGTGCACATGCCCAAACCCCCAAGCTGGCAGACAAGAACGTGCCTAATCTTCACGTCACGAAGGCTGTGCAGTCCCTCAACTCACGAGGCTACATGAAGGAACAGTTTGCCTGGAGGTATTTCTACTGGCACCTTACCAGCGAGGGCATCCGGTATCTCCATGATCACCTCCACCTGCCCCCTGAGATCGTGCCTGCCACTTTACACTGTAGCCGGCCTGAGACTGGCAGGCCAAGGCCCAAGGTCGAGGGCGAGCAGCCTGTAAGACTCACAGGAAGGGAAGCAGACAGAGGCACTTACAGAGACTGCTGTGCCCCCTGGGGCCAACAAGAGAGCCCAGGTTGGGGCTGGGTCAGCAGCCAAATTGTAGTTCACAGGTAGATTTGGTCATGCACATGGTCAACCACTCCAGTAAAGCTGGAGGGATTATTTTGTGTTGAATAAACTAATGGCCAGAAATTAAAAAAAAAATTCATTATAGCTATAAAATAAAAAAAGATATCAAAAGAGTCATTTCCCCAGAGCCAGACTCCCTGACACCTGTTCCCTAGCCCCCTCCAAATGCAGCCCTACCCCGTCCTCTGCTTTCCTCTAGCCTGCGTGTCCGTGGGGAGCTACGTTTGTGGGTGACCTGTTCCATGCAAACCTTCTCCTCTAAAATGGAGCCTCTGTGGGGAATAGCCTGGCTCTATTTTCTTTTAAGCAGTTTTATTGAGATATACTGTATTTTGTTGTATATAATGCATAACCATGGTTTTGTGTGCATTATACACAGGGTTATTCCACGTATAATGCACACCCTTATTTTTCCCTCAAAAATTTAGGCAAAAAAGTGAGCATTACACATGGCAAAATATGATAATTCAGACGCCATGCAATTCATCCACCTAAAGTGTAAAATTCAATAGTATACTGAACTACTATAATCACTGTACGGGTGATCACTACCACAGTCAATTTTAGAACATTGTCATCACTGTGAACAGAGACCGTGTACTCTCTACTTACTGCCCCCATCCATGACTCCCCTCAGCTGTACACAACCACTAATCTACTTTGTCTTCATAGATTTGCCTATTTTGGACATTTCATATAAATCACATAATATGTGGTCTTTGTAGTTGACTTCCTTCACTTAGCATGATGTTTTCAGGGTTCATCCATGTTGTAGCATGAAGCAATGCTTCATTCCTTTTCATGGCTGAATAATATTCCATGGTACAATATACCACATTTTCTTTATCTGTTTATCAGTTAAATATCTGGGTTGTTCCCACCTTTGGCTATTATAAATATGCTGCTATAAATAGTTGTATACAAGTTTTTGTGTGGACATACATTTTTATTTCTCTTGATTATAAACTGTTAGCCAATTCAGTGCCAACAGGAATCCCCAATTTGGGGGGAGGTGGAGAAGAAATTTTATTTAGTGCAGACAGCTCAGTTGTGATACAGCACTGCTGTTAGGCAGCCCTGGCACCTGGTGATCGTGGGGGAGGCCCTCTCTTATTAGAGAGCTCTGCTCTGCTCTGCCTTGGCAAGACATCTTAGACAGAAGTCCCTGCCTCTGATTTGTTGTCCTTATGCAAATGAGAATTCCAAATCTTTGCAGTCTGACTGGTCCAAAAGGCACTGCCTTCATTGGTCATAATGGAGCCACTTTGGTCAGTGAAGATACTGATAGGGATATAGCTACATAGCTTCTATCGAACAGGGAAAGTCTCGGTCCTATTGGTTGAAACAGGATTCCAGGGATTCCTTTATAAGAGCTGGCTCATATGGCAGGAACACAGCGCAGGCAGGCAGTTCAGGGCAGAGGCAGATAGTTCAGGGCAGGCTTTTTCCTGAAGTACAGTTTGTGTGAAAGACCTCAGTATAGAAATGACTGCTAGGTCGTTTTATTTATTTTTTAAAATTTTGAGCTCAGTTAGCTACCAGGGACCCTTCATAGTAGGTATATTCTTTCTCAGGATCCACAATACCTAGGAGTGGAATTGCTGGGTCAAATGGAAACTTTATGTTTAACTTTTAATGCCAGACTACTTTCCAAAGTGGCTGAACAACCCTGGCTGATTAGCTCATCCCAATACACCATGGCTGTGGGTTCCATCCCTGGCCAGGGCACATATAAGAATCAACCAATGAATGAATAAATAAGTGGACCAACAAATTGATATTTCTCTGTCTCTCAAAACAATAATGTTTTTTAAAAACTAAAGTGGTTGCACCACTTTACATTCCCATCACAAGTATTTGAGGGTTTAGGCCTCTCCACATCCTCCACAACACTTGCCATCTGACTTAAAAAAAAGATTTTATTTGTTTATTTTTAGAGAGAGAGGAAGAGAGGGAGAAAGAGGGGGAGAGAAACATCAATGTGTGGTTGCCTCTCGTGTGCCCCCTACTGGAGACCCAGCCTGCAACCCAGGCATGTGCCCTGACTGGGAATTGAACCAACAACCCTTTGGTTCAAAGGCTGGCACTCAGTCCACTGAGCCATGCCAGCTAGGGCTGTTATCTGACTTTTGATCATAGTCATCCTAGTGAATGTAAAATAATATCTCATTGTGGTTTTAATTTCCTGAAGATTAATGATGTCAAGCATGTTTTCATGTGCCAATTGGCCGTTTGTATATCTTCCTTGGAAAAATATCTATTCAGACTTTTTGCCCATTTAAAATCATCTTTTTATTGAGTTGTAAGTGTTCTCTATTTGAGATACAATTCCCTTACTGGATATCTGATCTGCAAATATATTTTCCTATTGTATGGGTTGTCTTTTCACTTTCTTGATAGTGTCCTCTGAAGCACACACATTTTTAATTTTCATAAAGTTCAATTTACTTTTCTTTTACTGCTTGTGCTTTTGGTGTCAAAAATCCATCATCAAATATTTCAAGCCCTGGCTGGTGTAGCTTAGTGGATTGAGTGCGGGCTGGGAACCAAAGTGTCCCAGGTTCGATTCCCAGCCAGGGTACATGCCTGGGTTGCAGGCCATAACCCCCAGCAACTGCTCATTGATGTTTCTCTCTCTCTCCCCCTCCCTTCCCTCTCTAAAAATAAATAAATAAAAAATCTTAAAAAAATCCATCGTCAAATATTTCTAAGAATTTTATAGTTTTAGCTCTTACATTTAGGTCTTTGACCCATTTTAAATTAAGTTTTGTATATGATGTGAGGTAAAGCTCCATCTTCGTTCTTTTGCATGAGGCTGTCCAGTTGTCCATCACCATTTGTTGAAAAGGTGATTATTTCTCCCTGCTGAATGGCCTTGGCCCCATTGTGGAAAGTCAGTTGACCATGGACACATTTTATTTCTGGACTTTCAATTCTGCTCCATTGATCATGTTATATGTGGATGCTTAAGACACACAGTTTCAATATTCATTGCTTTTCTTCACACCACCTTACCTGGAACACTGTGGTTCAAGCATTTGTTGGATGTGTAAAGCCCAACAACCAAATATCACGGGGAACACACCTGTAATCAAAAAAGTTTGATTAATTTAGCCCTGGCTGGTGTGGCTCAGTGGAATGAGTGCCAGCCTGAAAAACAAAGGGTCGCTGGTTCAATTCCCAGTCTAATATATGTGCCTGGCTTGTAGGCCAGGTCCCCAGTAGGGGGCATGTGAGAGGCAACCACACATTGATGTTTCTCTCCCTCTCTTTCTCCCACCCTTCCCCTCTGTCTAAAAATAAATAAATAAAATCTTTAAAAAAAAGTTTGATTAATTTAGCTAGCTTCAGCAAAGGAGAACATACCCTAAGAACCTCTGGAGCACCTCAAAAAGAGGGCTCCGAGAGGGGCCTCTTAGAGGGTTTGGTTGGGGCTGAATAGTTTGGAGGAGAGGGTGGGGACACAGAGGCCAGTCTGGGGTGGAGTGTCGCTAAGAAGTAGAGCGATTCAGTGACAGGGATCTTAGTTCCCATCCAGGAGGTGGGAGGACTAAAGCAGTGGTGACTGGCACTGGTAGGGAAGCACCATTCCCCAGAGACTGGCCCAGGGCAGCCTCATCTGTGTGCTCTGTTGTGCACGGTCTTTGTTCCTTTGGGAAATTCTTGGTCTGATTGTCAGCAAGGCTGTTTTCTACATTTGGGAGTAAACAAACTTTCTCTGTTTGCAGAAAAAGTAGAACTTCAACTTCTCACATGTCCTAGGATATCTACTCTGACACTTGCTTGAAGACCAACACAGGGACAAAGAGCTGGTGGGGAAAGGTAAGAGGCATGCTCAGTATGTGATGGACAGAGCTTAGACTCCTGACTCGCTGTGTGGCTTGGCTCAATTATTTTTGCTCCTTGGGCCTCAGTTTTCTCATCTGTAATATAGGGAGATCAGATAGGACAGCGCCTGGGCCTCCCTGCAGGTCCTTATCCACGGTCTAGCTGTCTTCCTGTGCTATTTCAGAGAGGGGGGAATCTCTGCCGATAATGCCCCTATTTCACCGGCCCCTCTTCCCCTCTCCCCACACACAGCTGACTCATCTGGCCTCAAGTCCCTGCTTCAGGGTTTTAGCTCAGCAGCTCCCAGACATTTGTATTTTATGTCCTGGAAAAATTTCTGAAAACTATTTTAAAGATCCATATAGAGTTGCCAATATTTTATTTTGTCAAATAGGGCATTAAAAATCACAGGTACTACCACCTGTTGTAAGCATTGTATTATAAAAGGATAATAAAATAGAAGATAAATTAAAAAGGAATACTCTCAAATTGCCTGCTTTTCTCTAATTTCTTGAGCAATGATGAAAAGCCCTGTTGGAATGGACAAATGCTGTTTTTGAGGATGGCTGCTTTACCTACTGGTTGTTGACTCATTAAAATGCAAATACCATGACAGCACCAACCTCAGTCCCTAAGGGATAACAGGCTCTGGGGAGGGGAAGGAGCTGGTGGCAGGTGGCAGAGGGTGTGAGGAGAGCTCAGACTGGATCTCTGGTACCTCCACTGCCCTGGGAGGGAAAGACTAAGTTCCATGTCTCCAGGCACATCTCAGAGGAGTTCCTACTTGTGAGATTGGAATTGCAGGTGTGGGAGAAGGTGCTGGGAAGAGTGTAGCTCTAATCAGGTAAAGGCTGAAACTGGACAATCTCCCCTCTGGCCTTGAAGCCGAGCCCTCTTAACACCTCCCTAGCTGCTACCTTCTATTTTCAGTCATTTTCACCTCCAACGTTTGCCCAAAACCTGTGAGAAATATTCTGTGTTGTGTGTGTGTAGTTTGTGTGTGTTACTGCTGTAACTTCCACAAGTGCTTTTGTAGAAGGAAGGAGTGGGGAGTAAGTTGTTCACCCTCAGAACAATGTTGTGGGGCTGGTTTTTTAAAACTAATCTGAGTCACAGGATAGCACATGGTATCCATTGGTTCACTCTGTGTGGACAATGCAGAGCTGCGTTCAAAAAGAGGAGCCCTCCCATGCCCCAGCCCATTTTTCCAGGGCTTAGAGATACATTATACTACTGTCCCTTTAAAAAGTGTTCGCATGTCATTTGAGGGAACCAATCAGCAGGCAGGGGGAGGAGCTATTTGGGGGCCTGACCACCTGTTGTGACTGTAAAGAGTCTAGGACTTCCCAAGAGTGACAGCCTCCTGAGGGAGCCCAGCAAACCTGTTTAAAGGGACAGTGTCCCAGAGGAGCTGCTCAGGTGGTGTTGAGTCCAGAGCCCCTGAAATGACCAAAGTGGCTGCAATCTTCCCTCCCCTTCATTTGCTGGGAAAGATGGGTGATATATCTGTGTAATTGGGCTTTTATTTGCATTTTAAATCATGCTCTTTTGCTAAACTAATAGACCCCCTATTTATAGATGACTCCAACACAAAGTGACTACTAATTACTACAATTAATATCACGTTAAGGACTTGTCAGCCAACTTCACAGCAACTGTATCGCCTACTCATTTTCAATTAAGGCACATTGACAGGGAGAATACGTGGTTATTAAGAGCAGGCCCTGGGGTGTAATTACTGCTTACAAGGTCATTAAGCAACTCCCCTGTGGGGCTGGCACCTTGGAGCCTGGAGCCTGGGGCCTGGAGCCTGGGGGACCAGGCTCAGTGCCCCAGGCCGCCAGGCCTGGCTCTGAGCTGCCTGGAGGTGGCACAGATGATGCCAGGGTGGCCTGGAGCTGTGCAGGGAGAGCCAGGCAGGAAGGTTGAGGGGACATTCCATCCTTCCTGAAGACAGCAATTCACGGCAGCCAGCAGAGCTTGTCTCCTTCAAGCAATGTTCAGAGGGTGTCCGTGGAGGCCTCCTCTGGGACAGATGGGGGGTCTAGGGGGTTGGCAGCAGGGCCAAAGGGGTGAGGGGATGAGGGCCCAGGAAGGAGACAGCTGTGTGTGGAAGCCCTGTGTGTGTGTGTGAGGGGCAGGCAGGGCAGCAGAGTCCCTGCTCTGAGGTAGAGAATGGGCTTTGGAGTTGGGAGGAGGCTCAGGCTCTGGATACTGGGGGATTGTTCCTTTTGACCAGGAGCAAGAGAGCTGGAAGGGGAGCAGAAGCCATGTAGGGAAAGTAGGAAGAGTGGGACAAGGCCTGGAAGGTGGGGTGGTGGTGACAGGAGTCAGGGGAGGCGAGCATCTCCAAGGGTGTCTTGTGGCTGAATGACCCCGAGGCTTCTCCACCCAGTGCCAGTGGCTAATCTGCTGGGGACAAGGTACACTCTGGTAGGAGGTTCTAGGGTGGCCAGGTGTGGAGATCAGGAAGTGATCTCCAGACCCCACCTTCCCAGGGGCCAAGTGCAGGCCAGGCAACCTATGGGCTCAGGGCCAAGACACTGTGGTGAGGGTGGGAACCTGTGGCTGCTGCCAGAAGCCCCTGGTGGGGGTGTGCTGACAGTGGAGCTGAGCTGCCTTCCCAGCTCCACTTCCAGGCACTTCATGTGCACAGTGTGGACTGGCCATGGCGGAGGACTTAGACCATGGGGATCTGTGAACGCCACCAACCAGAGAGCTGGTTGTTAAACATGTGCAGCACGCCGCTCTCCTGGGCTGGCCTGTCAGTGCTCTACCCTGGGGCTGCAGTGTAGGGCCTTCTTAGAGTTTCTGTACACGTGTGCATGTGGTGTACACAGTAGGACTATGCATTCACTGAACTGAAGTCAAAGGGGACCCAGCGGGAAGCCCACTACTATGAAGTGAAACAAGTAAACTGCATAGGAGCCCCGGAATGAGGTGGGAGCCCCACAGTCACCTCTACACCTGTTGTCTGGATTTGGAAAAACCTTCAGGTCTGGAGAGACCCTCCTTCCCCCACCCCGCTGGCCTCAGACTCTCATCAGACAACCATTTCACCAGAGCAGTGCCTCATTAGGAAGGGGAACTGAGCTGTGCTGGGCAGGTGGGAAGGTTGGGGGTGGGTGGTACTGGGCCCTCCAAGGGAGAACTGGGGCAGGTATGGGGATGGATGGGGAGTTGTTGCTGCCCCTGCTCTTCTGGAAGGTTCTGCCCACCACCCCTACCCTGACTCTGACAAATCCTCCCCCTTCTGCTGCATCCTTGGCATCCTTGCTCTTTCTAAATTGCTTCTAGTATTTCTGTATGCCTCCTGTGCTCTTCACATGGGAAGTGCTTCACCAGTATCGGTGACAGAGAGGGATCACGGCACTCTGTATCAGGATCAGGTCTGCCTGCACAAAAAATGATGACTGCCCTGACTGGTGTGGCTCAGTGGGTTGGGTGTCATCCTGCAAAGAGAAAGGTCACCAGTTTGATTCCCAGTCAGGGCACATACCTGGGTTGCAGCCTGGGTCCCTGGTTGGGGGTGTGCAAGAAGGAACCAATCGATGTTTCTCTCTCTCTACCCCCCTCCCTCCCTTTCCCTTTCTCTAAAAATAAATAAATAAAACCTTTTTAAAAATGTTGACTTTTAGTCATCATATTTAAATAAGGTAGACGTTTCTCTCTCACCTTAACATAGGCAGTGCAGGCTGGTTCACGGGGCTCCCATCACAATCCAGTTGCTTTGTCATGCTCACCACAGGGCTTCTGCCTCGTGGTCGGAGACGGCAGCCATACCCGACTGCCTTCTGGCCGGGAAGGGGAGCAGGGTGTCCCCTTGAGGTGCTTCCTGATCTCCACACCTGGCCATTGTTGCTGGCGGGTCCCATGGCCACATCTGGCTGCCAGGGCTGAGTGCGGAATTGTGCAACCTCTTGTTTTCCACCTAAAAAGCAGGATTCTATTACCAAAAAGGCAGGGATGGATGTCACATGGTGGCTGCAGTACTTCCTGGCAGTCAGGATAATCAGCGTTGGTGAGCGTGGAAGGACTTCTGACCTCGGGCAGCTGCCGCCAGCAGCCACACCCCACAGCCCTACTGCTGTCAGAGGGACCGGTTGGAGGGGGTGGTCAGAGGGGTCTCCGATTCCAGGAACCTGGGGGCTGGGGCAAACTGCAACTTCCTTCCTAGCCACTGAGACTCTCCCCCTTCCAGGGTTGGGACTCAGTGTTCTCACCTGATCCTCCTTGGTGCTGGAGAACTTTCTTCAGCGGCATCGTGTGCTTGGCCAGGACGGCTCTGCCTTCAGGGCACTCCTGTGTGTGGGTGGGCAGGTAGCTAGGAGCCTTAAATGGAGAAAAGGAGGGTGGGAGGGTGCCATGTGTCAAGGGGAAGGGCAGGTCAGACCCATGGAGCTGAGGCTAACAAAGAGCGAAGAAGCTGGTGGTTTGGTGGAACCAAGAAGCATGGGCTGGGCGGGGAGCTGGGGCAGAGGGAGAGGTTGGGGCCTTCCCTGTTCTCTGAGCGCTGAACCCCACTGTGAGTGCCCAGTTTTTCCTGAGCGCTGGCCGCTGGCCGAGTGTCAGGCATTATGCTTGGAATCGGAAATGCTTTGTCACGTTTTCCTCATGAAAACCCTATGAAAGACATGCTGTGCTGATATTACAGGGGAAGTGGTGAGGCTCAGAGGGGTTAGGAATTTGCCCAAGGCCCTGAGCTGCCAAGCAATGGGGCTGCCATTGACTCACTGCTCAGTCACCCGCTGGTGTGCTGGGCTCAGGGACTAAGAAATCTGGCCACAAAAACCATGTGGGAAGAGCTGTGAAGGGCCTTGGGGGTGGGGGTGGGGGTGGAGCATGTGCCTCCCAGCCCTGCACAGCCCAGGACTATCGCCCTTTCCCCACCCACTCAGGCTTAGCCTCAGCCTCTCCCAGCTGCTCACCTCTCTTTCCCAGTGTAACTCCTTGCAGGGGGACCTCCTCCTACCCCCACGGCCTTTGGTTCCTATACTTCCCTGGCCAATGAGACCTACACCTTGAACCAACTGCACCTCATCCTGTCTCCTCCAGACTCTACTCAGGGTTCGGAAGGCAGTCAGAAGGAGGAGGCCAACAGCACTGTGCCTCCACTCCTGGGCCCAGTGGGGACAGGATGTGTCTCAGGGCAAAGGGCATGTTCAGGGGCTGTCCTGTGAGCTCACCAAGCTGTCTCACTTGGAGTGGCCAAGAACTGGGGGGTGGCAGTGGGGGGGAAATGGGGGCTGCTGCTGCCCACTGGTGGAGAGAGGGCACATAGTAGGCACTAAATAAATGCTAATTCCTTCCCCCATCTTTCTCATTATAACACAAAGTACTTTGTAAAAATTTCTGGTTACTCATGAAAATCTATAAATGACTATTTTTATGACAGTTTAAACATATGTAAAAATTTGATTTTTTCCCCAATTTTCTTCTTCAGGTGCTAGTGGGGATCATGTTTAGAGTTGAGGTTTTAAGGCCCGAGGAGGATTTGAGTGCTTGGTGACACGGAGGTGAGGCTGCTGTGCGGGCAGCCTCTTTCTGGGCCGGCCTCCCGGGGCCACACACCGCACTGAGGCCACCCCAGCCTCTCCCACCACTGATTCTGCTCCACCGGAGGGTGACCCACTTCTACTCCCATGCCTGGGTCCCTTCTCTTCCCTTGACAGGGCTCCTGGCTTCCCTCTGATCCTCTGTGTCTCTGGCTGCTGGGCCTGCCTCTCCATCCACCTTCTTGGCCACATCCCCGGTTCCATCAAATCAACACTGCAAATCAATACTGCCTGGCTGGCCTTGCTCCCTGAGCTGCAGGGCACCACTTCCACCAGCATGTATCCTTAGCAGGCTAGGCAGGCTCCTAGTCAGCCTCCAGTTAGCCCCTCACTAGAGCCCCCCGACCCGAACTCTCAGCAGACATCAAATCTCCCATTTCACAGAGAATAGAGCAACCAACAGAGAGGAACCCTCCCCTCCATTCCATGCCACCTCCTTGTCATCCTCTGCTTCCCTCCGGCCCCATTACCACCAACACTTAAATGCCCCAAGGTGTCCCCTTCCCAATGGCAGTGCCACAGGCACGTGGGCTATGCCAGGCCGATCGTGTTCTCTAGTCTCCCAGGCACTCCACCCAGGGTGCTAGGCCCGGTCTGCCTGCTGTGCCCTCTGCCTGGAGTGGCTCTGCCTCCTCTACCCACCCAGCTCCCTCCTCCTCCAACAGTAGCTGCCTGCCTCCTCCTGCGGCTCTGCGATCCTGCCCTCTGGTTTTATTCCTTCATCGTATCCACAGCTTCAGACCTAATGTTAATTTGTTTTGTGTTTGTTTTGTCCCCAAGCTTGCCACCTGGAAATCAGTCCCTGAGAGGTGGGTGCTTGTCTGTCTTATTCATAGATGTATTTCCAGGGGCAGATATCTGAAAACATTTGTTCAATTGTGGCTTGAAAATATTTGTTCAATAAATGAATGTGTGAATGAATGAATAATTACCAACCTATTTATACAGGTAAGAAAGCTAAAGCAGCCACTCCTTGATCCCTCAAGTGACTTGGCCCAGTGCACCCCATTTTACTCTGCCCCCATCTATGGTCTGGCCCCTGGGGTCCTGTCCACTGGGCTTACCTAGTCCCGCAAAACCCTTGTCCTCAGTGGGGCCCATTGGGATTCTTCCTCCCCATCCTCCCTGCTCTTGTGTAGGTGCTTCACGAAAGCCTCTCAGGCTTGTCAAGAGAAAGGATTTATTAGCAGATGCTTGTAGCACACCTGCTCTTGGGACAGGCCAGCAGAGGGGTCTCAGGATAGGCCCTGTGGCCGTGTCTTTCCAGAAGCAGTGGCTGTGCTGCCCAGCCACACCCTGCTTGGCTCTGGGACACAGGGGCTGGACTCTAGGAGCTCTGCACCCCCACCAAAGACTCGAAGGCCCCTCATTTTCTGGAAAACAGAATTTCCTGGGCAGTTCCCAGTGGCAACTTGGACGACAGAAACCCGGATCTCTGCCTCTTCCGGCTGGAAAGGAGCCAGGGATGGAGTTCTCTGCATCTGCCCTGGGGTGGCTGAGCTCCCACTGTGGAGTTATGACGCTGAACCGCCCCCCTCGCATCTGTGATGGGCCAAAGCATTGGTCAGTGTGATCTGCACCACAGCCCACCATGGGGGCATCGGGCACCCTATCAGAGGCTGGGCCTGCCTGGCCTTTAGTCATCCCTCGGGGAGCAGTCTGAAAGGCCCAGATATGCTGCTACCACCTCCCCTGCTACCCTCAGAAGCTCACGATTGGCCAGAGTGGAGTCAGGATGCTGGTGGTACTGGGAGACAGGAGGGCGATGGGATGGGGCGGGAGAGCGCCTGAGACTCCCAGGTGCTCACCCAAGGCTGGCTGTCCAGGCTGGCCCACGGGAAACACGGCCCATTCTGCATATCCCTCATCCCTCACCTGTTTTTCTGGTTGTCAGTGGCAGGAGGGCTTTTCCCCTGGTGATGGCCTCTGCACTGATGGCCTCTGCGCAGGTGGCCTGACTGGGAGGGCAGGGGAACTCTGCTGGGCTCCTGGACCAGATACCCACATTTTCCACTGAAGAGGTGGACAGGCTGGGACCCAGCCTCTCTAGTCAGACATGCCTCTTCCACCTAGAGCTGGCTTCCTCCCTGTGTCCCTCCCTCACCGAAGGCCATCTGCACTTGGTTTCTACAGCTATCAGTCACTCCCTCTCCAGCAACCTGTGTACACCTTTTCATTAGTCTTCAAGCCCTGGGGGGTCTGTCTCTGAGGTACCCTCTGCATCTCTGTCATTTATGAGCTCAGGCCTCTGTTATCCCTGCCTTTCTAGTTGCACTAGTCTCCTAACTAGCCTTCTGCCCTGAGCCTGGCCTGTGCCACCTGCAGGCCAAGGCCTTTCTCCAGCCCACACTGGATCCCATAGCTGCCCACACCTCTCTGTGTGGCCCAAAGAGCCCCGTGTGCCTGGTGTGGCTCTGCTTCCTCCACAGCGTGGTCCTCTCTGGGCACTAAAGCTGGATTCCTCCTGGTTCCTTGTCTGTGTCATTGGTCATCCTCCCTGGCTCATTCCCCAGATCACTTCTGTCCATCCTTTAGGTCTTAGCTCAGACGTCTCCACCTCCAGGAAGCTCTCCCCGCTGTTGCCCCCTCCGGAATGGGATTCATATCTCTCCTGTATGCTTCCCAACACGCTATGCTGCCCCAACCTACTCGATTGCACTGCGCTGGTGGCAGAGGCCATATCCCTCTTGGTTGCTGTTGAATTACCGAGCCTGGCCAGCACTTCAGGGGCCAGCACAAAGGCCCTGCCTCCACAGGGATGACACATGAGGTGGTTCTGGCTGGTGGCATGTAAGCAGAAGGTGCTGGGCTTAACAAGAGCTCAGTCTACCCCATCGGGCCTTCTGTCCCTTCCCTCTGGGCATGGTGCCTAGAGGATCATCGGCCTCTTGTGACCATGAGGGTGCTAAGGATGGCAGAAAGATGGGCGAGGTCCCAATGGCCTGAGCTCCAGCCTTCCACACCCCATACTTCCTCTCCCAGTGGACATGGCCACTATGCCTAGGCCTCTGGCCGAGCCCTCCTCAGGTGTCCTGGCTGCCCACCACTGCGCCATCACCCCTGCTCAGGAGACCCACTGTAGGCACACTCCTAGGCCAAGAGCACAGTCAGGATGTTCCCTGTGGGGGAGCTTTGTCCAGCAGAGTCCCCCTGCCCCCCGGCTGTCTTGGATGGGAATAAGTCTACCAAGACATGATCTGCTTGGGGAGGAAAGGTGGCCAATCTCTCAGAGGAGAAGGGTCTTGAGCCTGTTCCTCAGTGGGCTTTTATTGGGCTTAATTTGCACTGGAACACAGGTAAAGTTTATCAATCCCTGTCAGGCAGTAATGACTAAACAATAGATAACATTCAAAGAACTGGTGTGGAGGGCTTATTCTGAGTCAGGGTCAGATAGCCAAAGGGCCATAACTCTTTAGGAAACAAACTCACTTCACTCTTGAACCCTTATCAGAAAATTGAGGGCATTCTTAGCAAAGCAGGTTTCACAGGATTTTATGCATTCTTTCTTAGGCCTGATTGCCCTGGGGAACCTCCCGTTCCTGCCCAGGGCTGCCCCACCCTCCGGCATTATTTCAGGCTTAAATCGGGCAGGGGAAGTAAGGCAGCCAAGAGATAGACTTTTTACAGACAGAATGAGGACCCAGGCTATGTTAAAGTGAAGGGGTGAGGGTCCATCACCTCCTTTTTCTATAGTCCCCCAAGTCCTTCCCTAATGGCCCCATCATGACCATGCCTGTCTTAAGTCATCCCTCCCTCGAGGAATCTTACCTTTCCTTGGCTAACCAGCCATCTGCCTGGGGCCAAGCAGGGTGAAGTAAAGGGGGCAGAGGCCATGCCTCTGCTGGGGAGATAAGCTTTGTCTCCTTAGTAGCTTAGGCTCTCAAGGTCTCTCACTCAGCCTTAGCCACAGGGGGTTACAGAGTCTGAAACCAGGCAAGGAGGTTCCCTATAGTTCCCAGGCTCTTGCAACCTGTTGGGATTAGATGTTTTTTCATGCTCAGTCTGATCTGAGGCTCCCTTGCTGCTGGAGGAGGGATTAGTGTGCTGCCTGATCTCCAACTCTGGTGTATATGGCTCTTACCGACCTTGGTTATGGCTACTCAAAACTCCTGCCTACAAGATTTGTCAGCTGCCCTGGAAGGTCAATTAACAGACTATGAGGAGGCTCCTCTGACCCAGGCCCAGGGATTATTTGGACTTTAAGGCTGGGGGCATGGGGAGGGGCAGCCAGGCCCAGGTGTGCATGTTTGCCTCACCAATTGTAAACCATGGGTCCAACATTGTTTATAAGGATGTAGGACTTTCAGGCCAAGGCTGTTAGTGGGATTGGTCAGCACGTTACTGTTTCTTAATACTGATGACACCATAAATACCCTGGCAAGGACCAGGAGATGCTGGCAGCTCAGGAGGCCTTTTGGCCTTAAAGTGCTACAGTTCCTGGTGACAATGGTGGCTGCTGGGGCAGGGATGCAACACTTAACCAACACAATTGAAATGAAGGAGAAGAAATAAAATTTCTTTATTCTATCTATAGTTTAAATAAAAACCTTGCCCAAATGCAGAGTCTGGTTTAAGGTTCAGTCCCATTTGATAACAGAGGGTCTCTCCCAGGCTCCAGATGTGGCCAGCTCAGGTCTTCAGGGTGGGGCTCTTTGCCACCTGGATGCAGGGTTGTAGCTCCTTCTGTGGCCCATGTAGCACTTCTGATGACACTCTAAGCCAGCTGTGGCCTCCACATGGTCCAGCCTGGTGTCCACACTGAAGTGACCTTTATATTATGTACCTCTGCAGCCAAACACCTGGCCTCTCCTGGGTTCTGCCTACAGCATGTGGGCACCAAGGCAGGTCAAGAAAAACTAAGATGCAATGACCCCTCAGCCTGCCCTTGAAGGGTGGCCCAGGGGCAGGTGGGTGCCAGGTGGCCACAGGCCACTAACCCTTTGCTTTGACCTTACTCAGCTAGTAATGCTCTCCCTGCTCTTCTTCCCAGCATCCCCTGGGCAGGCAGGGCCTGCTTCACCCCTTCCTTTTCCATCTGGACCTCCCTTAAGTAAAAGTTCCATAGTCTAGCTCAGTGAGCTTGGCCCTCAGCGAACTACTGTAGGTAAGTGAGGAATTGACATTCTTCTTTCCGAGCCAAAGCCTGGCATGCTACCTCCTGGACCTGTTATTAGTGCACCGCTGCAGAACTAGAAGCTGAGGGTTCCTTCTATTGCCTCCTTCGTTCCTTCTGGGACAAATTGCAATGCTCTCATATTCCAACCCTAGTCCTAAAATATTAGGCCACCTCTCTATCTAGGTTTTGTTCCTGGGTTTGCTACTTTGCTTCTAGATGTTTTTGTTTGTTTGTTTTTTGGCATGGAAACAGGCTTGTCTACTATGGTAGTTGCTATCACTTTGGTCCATGAAGACCCTAAAACCCTATCCCACCCCAAACTGTGGCAGAAAAAGAAAACCCCCATGATAAGCTTCTGTGCTCTGTAGCTTCTGCAAATTCCTCCTGCACTTTGTTCCTTTGTTTCCCATGTAAGGTAGCTAGACCTAACTTCTGAATTTAGCTTCTGTAACCTTGCTTCACCACATAGGTAGGAAGCCCAGGGCTATTTAAACCCCGTGAGGTCAGAGTTCGGGGCTCAGAATTTGGGGTTTCTCCTCTGAGCCCGCACGAGTAATAAAGGATTGTGCTCTGCCATCTCTCCCGCATGTGAGTTATTTTCTGCAACATTTTGGTTCCCTGGTGGGGAAACGACTCACTCGAGCAGGCATTTTGCCTCCAGTGAAGATGACCAGGGGCTCAGCGGGGGAGCCCTGCCGCAGGGGAAGGAGCACGTGCCCCAGTTGTTTCAGGCTTCCCGGGGTGGAGACTCCCGTGCTGCGTCCCCGACCGCTCTGAGACCCAGGTGGAGGGGGAGAGACGAATCACGAAGGCGCCAAATCGGAATCGGTAAGTGCCCCGGGGACCGGACCCGAGACCAGAGAGAGGCTGATCACCTCTCAACTGGAAAAATTCAGGAGTCTGAGCCGAGGCTCAGACCATCGGACTCCTACTTGGGGGAGGAAAAGTTGTAAACTCTGTGTGACTATGTGTGTGAATGTATCTGTGACTCCATGAGCCGGCCAGGCTTACAGAGTCTGACTGGGCCCTCACCTGCAGTTCCTGGGTCGGTCATACGGCATAACAGCTGGGAGTTTAACCCAAATTCTACACGGGCAGCCTCAGCTAAGATGGAACCCCAAGTGCCCCGAGAGGGGTGAGGCCAGGCGGGTGACCTGAGAGTCCCTTCCCTTGTCTGTCAGCGCCGACTTGGAGAATTCATCATGGGGTGGGGGGCAGGGTTCTGCCACAGTACTATATTGCATGTATGTTGGAAATGAGACAGCAAGCCATGTGGGTACACTGCCATTTTGGGTAAAATGGAGGACGAGTCACATAGGTGCCCCACCATGGAGGGTGGAGCGTGCATGGTTGTCGTCATCTTGGATGATGGGTCACATGAGAGCCCCTCCATCTTGGAACTGGGCAAGGTGCCAGGCTAAGGGTTCTCTTCAGACTATAGGCTGTATGCTCCTGCTGTGTGGGCACCGCATCAGTCTGGTTCTCTGTGTAACTGGTTCTGATAGGAATGGCTCTGGTTCTGAAAGACATAAACCGAGGCCCAAGGGTGAACATCTGACCTGTAGGGTGTTTGCAGGGTCTGAGCTTCAGAAAACTGAAGGATGTCCCTGCAAATCTAGGGAATTTTAGTGGAAGGTACCTGCAGTGCCAGGGGCTTTTGGCTGCCACATGCTGAGTTTAAGTATAGTCCTTCCCAGAGTGGGAAAGGAACCAGGATTAAAAGAGAATGATGGTTAAATCTGAATGAGTAAAATTATGTATAAAGAATGTGAAGTTTTAAACCTAGAGTGAAGGAAACCTCAACTATTTGTTTTCTGGTTTTGTGGGAAAAGAGCAAATTTCTAACATTGCTGTTGTTTCTGATCAGAAACCCTCTGTACTTGAAGACCTGTTTAAGGTCACCTGTAAGACCTAAGAAAGGTCACCTGTAACCGGTCGGGGAGATTGCCTTTGCCACTTGGAACCCAGGAAGGGTCACTTGGGGCTGATGAGTGCTTCAGCCAGAGGCAAAGCAGCATGTCTCTGCCAAGAGACCGGGCCTGAAGGAGCATGTCTCTGTGAGGCACGGATGGACGCATTGGTACAAGAGAATGCCCCTACCTGTGTATTGTTCTGGAACTCCGTGTTTTGGATTTTGCTCTCTAGCTCTCTAAAAAGGAAACTGAGGATTTCATATATATATATATATATATATATATATATATATATATATATAGAGAGAGAGAGAGAGAGAGAGAGAGGGAGAAAGTCTGTGGGAAACTGCAAAGATAAATGAAAAAGTAAAAGTTTTAGGAAGGAATTATGTGGTGTTAGTTGGTAATTAAAGCTATAAGTCATGGAGATGCAATCTTGATGGATATCAGAAGCTGTATGAAAGAAAGAATAGAGGGTTTGTGAATGTTGCAGAAAGTCTGTGGAAGTAAAAGTTTTGAGAAGCCTGGTAGATATCAGAAGGGAATGGATTTTCCTTCACACTTTGTATTTTTCTCCCTACCTGATCCCTCCAGAATTTGGCATTCTGAAGAAGTGAGTGAAGACATAAGGTTTCTTTGCATAAAACCAGTAAGACCAGTCGTTAATAGTGGTTTTGTTAACCAAGACTTTGACTGGAATGTCACGCCTGAAGGAGGCATGTATGGGTTCTGGTGGTCACCAGAAAGCCCTGAGGAACTGGGATTGACTTGTGAAGCTAGTGTAAGCCCACGAGAAAAGCCTGGTACTTTGGTTGGTTGTGCAGTTCATGGCAGTCTTTCCAGGGAAGGAACGAAGGTTGCTTTCATGAAAGATGGTCAAAAAAAAAAACCTGTGGGCACAATGGAAGCCTCAAGGATCTGAGTGACACAACTGGTACAGGCAAAACCAGATGGCAGATGTGTGGCTCTGCTTCTGTGCCCCAAGGGGTGGACTGAGAAATCAATCTAAAGGTTCCCTGTGTGAGTTCCAGCAAAGCGAAATTAAAGATCATAAGTGATCCAGGCTGCTCTTGGTGTGTTTATGCAAATGAACAGTCAAAATGAAAAGCGGAACTCAAAGTAGTCCCTTTAGTAACAGTGAGGGTGATCTTAAGGAGAAAAATTGTGGTTCAAGGAAAATCACAATGCTCAGCATTGGACACCAGAATGACACAGCTGACTGTCTTAAGAGTGTCTTTTTGTTTAAAAGTTGAAACTGGTTTTGTAATATCATCAAAGATATACAATTTACAGGTATGGAGAACCTGTCAAATTGCCATTGCTAAATGTCATTGCAGGAAGGACCTTGCAACTGAATGTCTTCCCAAAAGACAGTCTCACAGGTACAGAGACTGGTTTGGAGACTATTGTGTATATTAACCTGTGTGTTCTTCTGTTTTCATAGGATGTATGCCCATGACTTCATTACCTGAGTGATTGGTTGCCATACAGGCCTCACTTAAGGAGCCCATTCTTCATCATCGCCCCCTGAAACTCAATGGTTTGGCTGAACTGACTGGTTTGGTTGGTGAGCAGTTCAGGCGATCTGTGGACTTCACTTTACAACTGATTTTCCCTTTTCTGTCTTGATGGCTTGAACAGGAAGGGTTCAGATATCTGGAAGGAGGGAAATCCTAATATATTCCCCTCTGCCACAAGAGTTTTGGATAGGTGTAGCATGCCTTGTACACTTTCCTCCAGATAAGCCATTCTTTACTTAAGTTCCTGCCTTTGTCATTCAGTGGTTATGATTTAATTGTGCCTTCCAACTCTTTCAAAATCTGTCATCTCCAGAATATGACCAGGATGCCAATGGTCCAGTAATGCCAGTCTTTGGACACCAAGCCTGCGACTTTCTGATGACAGCCAACTGACCAGGATTCTGTAAGGTCCTTCCCCTTACAGAAAGGACTCCCTCTGTGCTGCACCCCTCCCCTTTGAGGGCACCCCTGACCCACGGGTAGGTAGGACAATGTCCATTTCCAGCCAGTGGCAGTTATAAGAAGATGAGATCTTCGTCCATTGTCCTTTAAAAGATTTTAAAGTGGGTGTGTATCTGAAAGGAGGGATTGTTACAAGGTGCAGCCAAGAGGGGGGACCCCAAATGGGCATTTGAAATGGGATCCAGAACTCAAGGTGTCTAGGAGATTTTAAGATGTCTTCACCCCTTCCCCCACAGGTGTGAGTTGGGGGAAGGGGCACACAGAGCAAGAATATGCAGGGCAGCTTTGCAGCTAATCCATGGCATGGTGTTTTAACATACTTATGGCCTTTGGCTGGTCACTTAGATATGCTGAATAGCTGTGGCCATGCTCTGGGCCAGGGGGATAAAGACTCCCCCGCCCAAGATGTGACTGGGAGGCAGGTCCCCCGAGTTACAGCACCTGCGTGGGAGCTTGAAGAAGATTGGCTGCATAACATGGGGCCACACCTGCCCAGACCCATGATGGCAGCTGGACAGGAATGGGTACTGGCCCATCCAGGATCTGCGGGCCGTCAAGGAAGCAGCCGTCACCCTCCACTGGTTGTCCCGAACCCGTACACCTTCCCGAGCCAGCTTCCCCCAACAGCAATGTGGTTTACCTGCCTTGATTTGAAGGATGCCTTCTTCTGAATTCCTGTAGCACCTTCCAGCCAACCCATTTTTGCCTTTGAATGGAAAGATCCGCACACAGTGGTCAAGGCTAAGTTGACCTGGACTAAACTGCCCCAGGGGTTTAAGAACTCCCCATCCTTATTTGGGGAAACCCTAGCAGGAGACCTGAAGCCCCTCACTAAGGGGGCCGGACCTGATGATTCTGCAGTACATGGATGAATGACCTCCTCCTGGTGGCCCATCCCAGGAACGGTGCCGGGAGGGAACGCACACGCTGCTGAAGGGCCTGGCTGAATTAAGGAAAGAACACCAGAAGCACATCCCGAACCCACTCCTACTCTTCACACCGAGTTGCAGAGGGCACGTGCTGTGTATCTGAAGTGCCCCCACAGCCGTCTGAGCAGTCCTCTGTCATGGCCCTTCACAGTGCTCCATTGGGTTCACCTGCCCCAGCAGCCTACGAGCTCCCTCGGGGTTCTAGTGCGTCGCCCAGCACAGTGCTCAGGAACCAGGCTTGTCGGAGGTACTCATGGCATGATCAGGGGCATGGATGGAAAATGGAACCTTAGCTAAATTCTACCAGGAAACTGGACTGCCCTGGACAGACTTGCTGCCACTAGCATTGCCTAGGTTGCAGGAGTCACCCCTTGGATCTACTACAGTCAGGCCAAAACAGCAGCAGATCCCGAGGACCCGAGGACTAGGTCTGCACCTAGAATACCCATGCTGAGGCACTGGAGGACGCCAGCCAGTAAAGAAGGCACCAAGGAATGGACCATTGTTCTGTAGGGTACCTGACTTTAATTGGCACCTTCGAAGGAGCATTGGGAATTGGACTAGTGACTGTGACCCCTGCAGAATGGAATCCCGTGGAGCGGATCACCCTAGGAATAGTTTATCTCTGTTTGGTCTCTGCATTTGGGTTTATTGTATGTTTTGCTTAACAAATGCGGCCCCTGTCTCAGCCCCAGCCTGCAGATGTAATTCCCCCGGGCATAGGATTATGCTCAGCGGTAGAGTGGTCTCTTACTATCACCCAGGGTCAGCTTTCAGCTCCTCCACTGACATGCCATCGGGTTGCATTCAGCCACAGCAATCCCTCTGCACTTGGGGAGGGATGGTATACCAGACTGGAGTGATATCCAGGACCATAGGATACCAGACCCGGAGGTGTCAGGCATATGGGACCCTGCATCCTCCAGACCTTGGTCCAACACCTGGGGCCAAGTGTTGGGGGCTGTCGTAGGGCAGCCGCCAAAGTGTTAGCCCTCCAGTGGTACTAACACCAGTATCAGCAGTTGCAACCCTCCCAAGGACCTCAGCAATATAGCCAGGTATAGAGCGATGCTAAAGGTATAAAAACACCTTATAGCATCAAAGCGGGGAATGTAGCAGAAAAGGAAAACCCCCATGATAAGCTTCTGTGCTCTGTAGCTCCCACAAATTCCTCCTGCGCTTTGTTCCTTTGTTTCCCATGTAAGGTAGCTAGACCTAACTTCCCCATTTAGCTTCTGTAACCTTGCTTCCTACCATGTAGGTAGGAAGCCCGGAGTTATTTAAACCCCATGAGGTCAGAGTTTGGGGCTCAGAATTTGGGGTTTCTCCTCTGAGCCCACAGGCATAATGAAGGATCGTGCTCTGCCACCTCTCCCGCGTGTGAGTTATTTTCCGCAACAAAACCACCCTGTCCCTGCTCTTGTGTACATTCTTTTTCCCCAACAGTTGAGGCTAGCAGAGCATAGGTCTCCTGTGGAGGCTAAAGAGTCTCTAACCATCCAGGCCAAGTTCAAGGCCAGGCTGCAATCCAGAGAGGACTGATGCATGGACAGTCCTGACTCAGACTGCTGCCACCAGCTCCTCCATACCTCCACACTCTTCAACCAGGAACTGCTTTAGTCCCCTCTCTGCCTCCAACCCAGGTTCTTAGGAAGCAATTCTTTCTCTCTGTGGTCCCTTCTGCTAGTAGGGCACCTTCCTCACTGTCAGGACCCCAAGTATCAGACAGTTTCTGCTTTTGTGGCTATGTAGGGCCAACGCTTAGCCCTCTATCCTCTTAACTTTACTTACTTAACTCCCTAAGCCTATGGCTTCCCAGCAATTGGAACAGCAGTGATGGCAAACCTCAGAAACCTTAATACCCAATTCTTACAAAAATAGAACTCCCTGAAACTTTGCAACCACATGCTCCAGCTTGGAATCCATTACCCTCACCTATAAACCAGACTGTCAGGCAGGATCGGTCCCAAGGGGGGCCCCCTTTGAAGGCCTTTAGTGTGGGCACTGTTGCCTGGAAACCCCTTCCCCTCTACCATTCACATAAGACCCTTTGCCAAGTCTTTCCCAACTGATGGGGGCGGAGGGCTGCCAGGGAGGCTCAGGGACTGTACACGGACCTGTCCCAGGCCCCACTCATCTGAGCCTCTGCCTCGCTCCCTCTGTTCCTCCCCCCCACCCCCAGACTTATTGCATCCTGTGAATCCACATGTAATATCCAGGACAATCTAGGTCTCAGCTGACCCTTAGGAAACTCAAGAAAACCCAAAGTTATGTGAAAGTGAAGAGCCTGAGGACCTTGGAGAAGGTAGTGGAGAGTCCTTTCCGGGCCACTGACATTTCTATTGGGTTAGAGACAAATGCTTCGTGATTGTTTCTGAAATTTCTTAATATCCTTATGTTGTTTGTTCTTAGCAGATAAGCATTTAAAATGGACAAGGACTTTGCCCTTGACTGGGAGGAGCAGGCAGCTGGAGTGTCCCTCAGCCACCCCTGCTGAGGATGGGGAGAGGACCTCAGAGGCAGGGCAGGTGGTTGCAGCTGTGAAGGAAAGAGGGTGCTGTACCGAGGCCCTGGGGCCCAAGTGAGGAAGAGACCCATGGGGAATGGACCCAAGGCCCAGAAACAGGATGGGGCTTAGTTGGCAAGAGCCCAGTTACAAAGGAGGACAAGGAGAGGGAGGTGAGTGTGGTGGGAGTGGGGGCAGGTTCAGAGGATGTCAGGTCCATGCGGAGGAAATGCCCAACGGGACACCTTGTTCTGTGGGGACAGCAGTATGGGAGGCTGCAGACACTCATCAGACGGAGGATCCATGGGCAGGAGTGGAGCCTCAGAAGCCACCACACCTCACTGTCACCTCCTGGGCCCAGACACCAAGTCCCAAATGTTCTCCAAGTCTCAGAAGTGAATGCTTTTGGGGGATGTTATGGGATGTCTGTGGACCTCCCATCAGGGGTGAGGGGCCTGGCCACAGCCCGACAGGCAAAGAGGGCATGGTTGGGGTGAGGGGCAATCTCCCCCCTCACTCTTGCTCTGCATGTAATTCTGTCCAGTGTTCCCCAGAGGACACACGTGTGCATGGGAAGGGCTCTAGCACTAAATATTCCCACCCAGATGGATGTGATCTTGGGGTTCCTCTTCCCCAAACTTAGATATTTCTCTCTTAAGAAATAAAGATTTGAGCTCCCTAGCAAGCATAGAAAGAGGGAAGGAGCCACTTAAAAGCGAGAAAAAGGCATCACAACCTATTCTACAACCCACCTTCAGTGAAGTCCCTGAGTTCCTGTCTGAGCTGCCCAGCCCCACCCCTGCCTCCACTGCCTGACGTTCCCTGGACTTGGAGGTGGTGGGACCCTGTGGGCCAGGGGCAAATCTCCAGGTGCCCTCTCTTCCTTTGACTTCTCATTGTGTTGGTCATGCTGGGGGCTCAGACATGGCCGTGACAGTGCAGTTAGCTAGGAAAGTGAATGGGACTGAGACTGTGCTAAACCTTGAAAGAGATCCAGGTTAAAACCTCCACCCAGAACACCCAAGCACCTGGGCTGGGGCAGTGGGACAGCCCCACATTCCTGCACCGAGCTCAAGGTCCTCCCCCCTGCCCGTCACTGTGCTGGCCACTGCACCCCAGGGACCGTGACACCCTGTAGGCTCACTGCACACAGCACCACACCTCCCATTCCATCCAACAACCTGGAGACCATACTAACCCTTCCCCTGCCCCCAGACACCCCTCTCCACTGTCCAGCCCTTGAGAGCAGGCCCCACACCTGGGCAGGTGGACCAGAATGGAACATCTTTGGTCCTTCCTTTCCCTGCCTCCAGGGATTCAGGTTTAAATGAAACTGAGGTTGCATTCCATTTCACATGTCTCTCATCATGCCGTCATCAGGGGACGAAGACTGGACGGCCAGGCCCAGGATGCCCTCTCTTCCAACTGGCTGCTCCCCCAGAGCAGGGTCCTGAGATGAGAGTCAGGAGGCTTGATGTGCACCCCCCATCCCACTTGAGACCTGGTGCTTGCCCATCTGTTGTCATCCACCCATCCATTCATTCAACAAATACTCATTGAGTGCCCCTCTGCGTCAGAGCGCATTCTGGAAGCCGAAGGGACAGCGGCAGTCGATAGAGGCCAGACCTGCCTGCATAAAGCTTTCCTTCCTGGGAGGAGGGACAGACACCAACAAGGAAATCAGGACAAGATAAACCCAGATAATGATAAATGCTAGGAAAAAACCAGGACAGGACAGCCTTGGTGGGGGCGGGAGCCGCTGGAGCTGCGGGCTTCTGAGCAGACCATCTTCAGCGGGTGATAAGCTGTGCTGGAGCGGTGGGGATGAGCCAACAGTGTGCAAAAGAACAAATGTTTCAGGAGAAGCCAGACAGTTTCTATTATCTGGGAATGGATCGGGGTGGGTAAGGAGGGCAGGAGTGGATGACGGCACCCAGAGCCTGCCTGCTCCCCAGGGAAAAGCTGCTTCCTGGAGGCCCCTCTGCCTTAGACCGCCTGGTGCTAGGTAGCCAAGGTGGCTAAGAAAGGACAGAGAGCCAAAAATGTCCAATTCAGGGCTTTTATTCAAGTTGGGACACTGAGATCAGACAGGCTGAGTCCGAGCAGACTGCAGCAGCAAGAGGAAGGGCAGAAGGGCTTTCAAGGGTGCGTAGCAGAGCCCAAGGAGGGCGGGCCACCCTGCTGACCTGCCCCAGGAGCCCAGGGTATAGGTGTTTGCAAGACAATGTCCTCTGATCAGTGATGGCTGACTCAGCAATGGAAAATCCAGGACATTTACAGGCCTTGTTTCTGGGAAAAGCTAGAGCGAGAGGGAAGGGGCAGTGAGGATGGAGGGGCACAACTGGCTTCCAGCAGAATGCTGGAGGCTGTGCCTCAGCTGCTTCCGGTAACAGGGAACCTCATGCTCAGGTATTCAGCTGGTGACACAAACCTTCTGGCTTAGGTCCTCCGTGCCCCAGTACATTCTGACACCTGGCTTGTCTCTGGCGGGAACCCTGCCCTCACTGCCCTGCCAGGGGCCTCCCCTGCTGCCTCCCCGCGGACCAGTGGTTAGTGAAGGTCGAGCACAGTCTACACCGAGCCCTGGCTAAAGTACACCAGATTCCTCTCCCCCACTCCCCTCTGTCTCTCCCTCCCTGGAAGGCGAGAACATTTGAAAGATGATTTATACCCTCGCCGTTCAGTTCGGCCCGGCCCGTGTTCACCGACCCCTGGGGCTGTGCCCTGTCTCCAGCCCCCTGGGAGTCTGCTGTGGACCCCAGCTCTGGGCCCTGTGAGGGACCTCCCTGTACCCCAGACCCCAGCACTGCCCTCTACACCTCTCTCTCTAAGCTGACCAGGCTGGAGCAGGACTGATTAGGGGGGCCCAGTGGTCCCATATACAAAGCAGCAGTTCCAAAGCCCAACACTCACACTGTTCCCCCCCAACACCTAGTCCTGCTCCCAAGTCTACACCCTTCCCAAGGGGCCTTCCCCTGTGTGAGACCTCATCCCCTCTGCCTTACCCCCAAGGCGGCTCTGGTCACCTGAGCTTTTCCTATGTTCCCATGGTCCAGAGAGAGTCCTATGTACCAGGCCATTGCCCTCGGAGACACAGCTCTTCTGCCCCGCTGAGACCTCAGCAGGTGCAGGAGCCAACCTTATCTGCAGCTGGGGACTGTGTACTTAGTACCTTGTAACCCCAAGCTGTCAGCCACCAGGACCCAGTCCGTTAGCCCTCAGGCACTCCTTATCCTCCCTCCCTGCCCCCCAAGGTGGGGAGTGGGGGGTACTTTAAAAGACGTACAGGGTCGGACCTATCCTCAGGGAGTTTATTATCTTGATAGAGAAAAAAATGGAACGCAGACAGTAAGATGTTTGTGCTGTCAGAGGACCGTGGAAATGGTGGTGGGCTGGAGTAAACCCAGGAAGCCTCCTGGAGGTGAGGGGACCCAGGCAGGCCTTGGAGACCGGGTGGAAAGGGGTGAAAAGTGAGGGGCGGGGTGAGAAGCTGCAGATACCTGGATACCAAAGGCAACAACAACAAAAGCCACAGCACTCCTAGGTGACACTACAGCATGCGTCCTTGGGTCCCAGAAAAAGGAGGACACTTTGGGGGCCTGTTCCCTCTTATCTGCTTCCTCACTGCCTTTCTGAAGGCACCCGGAGGTTGGGCTGAGGCCAGAGCAGCCCTCCTCTCTCCGGCCTGTCCCTGAGGACAGCCAGCTGAGGCAGTGGGTCTGGGGAGAGTCTGTTTGCTGGGGATAAGGGAGCAAGTGGGGAAAGGCCTGGTGGGGAGGGACTCCTGTTATTTGGATTTGGGGGCCTATAAGGGGGAGAGATGGGCAGGGCAGGGCCACCTCTGTGCCTAGGAAGAGGGGCTTTCAGTCCGGCTGGGAGTGGACTGGCTGAGAACTGTGCTGTTGGTGCCAGTCAGGAGGCGGGAAGGGAGGTGGAGCCAATGCCAGAAGAGTCTGAGGCCACGTGGAGCAGAGCAAGTGTGGCTGCAGAAGAGAGATTTCTAACAGATTGCCAATCATTTGCCTGTCTGTGGTCCCAAAGGGTGGGGGACATCATTTCCCAGACTTCTGTCTCTGCCCCCAGGCCCAGAGCGCCTGTCCTCCAGGTCACCCCAGGCCACCCGGACATCCTGCCTCGGTGTGAAGCTTCACACCTCCCCCTCTTCTTCCGCATGTTGGGGCTTCATCAGCTGCCTCTCTGCCTCATTTATTCCATCTCCCTAACCCTCTTATTTAAAAAAAATTTCCAAGTTAATTTATTTTTCATTTTGTGTTTGTATTTGTACATCCAGGCCAATGCTCTCAAAGGAATAAATTAGTATTTCACTATGTAAAGGTTTAGCATCTTCTCTTGGCTACCCCAAACCATCCAAACTTTAAAAAAGCAAAACTACATACTGTACAGTGACACCTTCATAAATCTGCCTCCAGAGCCAGAGAAGAGGCGTCAGGGTGGGGGTTCCACGTGGGCCACCGCCGCGGCTCCAGGAGGTAGGCATGCGAGGAGGCATGACCCACACAACTGTACACCTGAAACCCGTGTCACTTTACTAACCAATGCCTCCCCAATAAATTCAATAAAAATTTAAAAAAAGAGTGCATAACCAATACAGAGTAATTATGAAACTAACATTTCTGCCAATAAATTTTGAGGCTGATTTAGACCAGATAGGACTATAAATCCAGTCTTTGTACCAATTATGAAAAATATACCCTATAATCTTGAATATCTTATTTTCAGAGTGAAAACAAACAATGGAAAGTTATGTTGGGTCAATGCTGCAAACCCTGTTGGAGCCCAGCCCCTTATTAACTTGTTCCTGGATTCAGAACCTCTGACCCCCAGATCAACTCACGCATGCGTGCTCGCCGCTGTCCTCCCTGCCTCTGACTGCTGCAGTCTGCCCTCGCCTTTTCTTCCCATCCTGCCCACCCTCTACCTGCTGTGCATTTTTCATCCCACAGTTCTCCAGCTCATCCCAAGCCTTTTTAAAAAGATTTTATTTATTTATTTTTAGAGAAAGGGAGGGAGAAAGAGAGGGAAAGAAAAAACTCTCACGTGCCCCCAGCTGGGGACCTGGCCTGAAACCCAGGCATGTGCCCTGACTGGGAATTGAACTGGCGACCCTCTGGTTTCAGGCCGGTGCTCAGTCCACTGAGCCACACCCGTGAGGGCTCGTCCCAAGTCTTTTGTTCCCTGCAGGACACAGACACACCAGGGCCTCTGAGACTGAATGCACAGGTTGGACACATGGCTCTAAGTTGCTGGGAGTGAGACTTACATGGAATCAGGGTAGTTTTTCAACTAAAATCGGAGAAGACACCCACCAGCACCAAACTGTACAAGTTTCTGACTGGCACCGGCTCCATGACAATGAGCGGTCAATAGGAAGCGTAAAGGGATTCTAAACAAACAAGGGTAACAGTGAAATTTACCCACACGATCTGACACTTACAAGCCCAGAAGTGGCAGAAAAACAAAGACGGGGAGAGGAAACCTGGGCCAAGTCAAGTGAGCATGCACGCTGAGTGTGCCTGTGCTGGCCTTAGAGTGGTGGCAGCACTTGGAGCAGGGACACAAAACTTGACGGCTTCTGCAGGGAGCCGGGCCTCTGACACAGACAGCAGTTTTGGATTCTTCAGTGACGGCACACCCCTACCAGAAAGGCCAGGATGCCTCTCCAAGCGTAGAAGGTAAGAAGCCTGGGGAACCCGTGCTGGTGACTGGAACAGGCATTAGTGCTGTGGTGGCACCCCGGGCAGGTAGCACCTGCCCCGAGATCCTGGAAGGGGTTCATTCGGGCCTGACTGCATGCTGCCATTGACTTTGCTCTTCTAGAAAATGAGGAGAGCAAAAATTTCAGAAATGTGTCCATGAAGACAAGAATATTGTTCATGGTATCCATGACCCTATTCAGAAACTCTGCTTGCACTGTTACTGGGGAGACCTGAATCAGAGGGCTCCCCCTCCTCGGTTCTTGCCTTGCTTGCAAGAGAAGAATAAGCGAGAGTCAACACGTATAGTGGAAATGAGATAGCAAGTTTATTTGTGAAATACAGTCGAGCACGAAACTATAGGCAGGGACCCAGTTAGTCTGAATGTATAGAGAAAATGTATAGAGAAAATAAAGTTATTAGTAAGTTTATTTTATGCACTTGAACCAGAAGGTACAAGTGAGCACCCAGCCAATCTGGGTGCCCAGACTATTGGGGTTCAGGGGTTATATACTTTAGCTAGCTTCTAGGTACCCCTCCTTCTCCCTCTTCTAGACCTTGGGACTAATACACAGTTACAAAGTCTTTCTTTCCCAGCTAGGGGAATCATTACAAAGGCTTTCTTTCCCATGGAAGTGGTATGCACAGAACTTCAAGGGCTCCCCCCGTCCCGTGCTCCCATGGTGTTCCTCGTGATGTTGGAACACCTGGCAATCTTATCGGACCAGGCTCAGGACTGCTGGGCCAGTGGGTGAGACGTGTCTCCCTCTTCTCCCTGCCTTGGTTTACTATTTATCCTACCTAACAGTACCACGGATGTTCAATCCTCATTTTTCAAGGACTGTTTATATTTAGCATTTGATGACTTGGAGTCAAAGACGGATGACTCTGGAGAGAGCTGCTTCAGTTAGTTCTCCACCCACTGGAAAATGGAGCCCTGGTTTTGAGTAAAAGTTTGACAACCTCCTGGAACTGTATGTAGCACATCAGGGGAAACAGCTCGAACCCCTTGACCTTACTGATGAAGAAAAGTCTGAGAGTGGACTCTAGAGAAGCCGAAACTGAGCATGTTACACATCCATGGGGTCTACACCAATCCTAACGGCACATCCCTCCTCCAGCTGGGCATCAGAATGTGCCCAGGAATACTGAGGTTATGAGAGGGATTCAGAAACTCCGTTAACACCATCACTTCTTTTCCCGGCTTGCAGCCAGGCTGTGGGTGACACCGCCCTGCAAGCCCTCCCTTCCGGAGGCTGTCCAGCATAACTCCGACTTAGCACATCTCATGTTGGCTCAGAGAGCAGATGCAGATGAGCTCAAGAAGCTTTGAGAAGATACTGGGGACAGGGGATTTTCATTGTCCCTTTTGGAAATGAATATGCTGGTCTTCCAGAATATTTCAAGTGACTGACCTGTGGGCTCTCCAGGAGGGGTGGAGATGGTGGGATGGTGGGATGGTGGGATGGTGGGATGATGAGAGGAGGCCAGCTCACTGGCTCCTGGGCGGCACACGGTGAAATGAGGGACCACAGAATGTGAGAGCACCGCAGGGGCCGCTGCCCTCAGACCATGCTGCAGGGTCTGCTGTGGACAGTGCTCACCAAGCCCCTCACAGGAACCCAACACAGCTTCTGGGGAGAACCAAGCCCAGAACTGAAGGTTGGGGCTGTGCAGAATGGGGGAATGTTCCAAATCAATCCCCTCTTCGTGCCAGCCAGTTCTTGGTCTTTTTGGTTTGTTTTTTCTTTGGTTCTTGGTCTTCTGTGGCCTGTTTCAGTTCGAGAATACCCAAGTGACCACAGGACCCAGATGCAGCTCTCCACCCGATTCCTGGGCTGGACACACTGCTTATGCCCATGCAGTGCATCAGCATGACCCCCAGTGAGGGGCTGCTGCTCCGTACGAGGGACCTGGGGTGCGGATGCCATGGACTCACCATGGTCCTTGTTGCAGTTTTGCTCTCTATTCTTTTCTAAAAATTAATAATTTTAAATATTAATTTTAATATTTAAATATTTTTAAAAATCAATATTTTAAAAAGATGTTAATTTATTTATTTTTATAGAGAGGAGAAGGGAGGGAGCGAGGGAGAGAAACATTAATGTGTGGTTGTCTCTCGTGTGTCCCCCCACTGGGGACCTGGCCCGTAACCCAGTCATGTGCCCTGACTGGGGATCGAACTGGTGACCCTTTGGGTCACAGGTCAGCACTCAATCCACTGAGCCACACCAGCCAGGGCTGCTCTCTATTCTTGGTTTTTCTTTCTTTCTTTTTTAAATTGTTAATTCTATTATAGTTGTCCTAATTTCCCCCCTTCTCCCCCTTCCACCCAGCCCACCCCCCCTCCCACAGTCAGTCTCCTCTCCACTGTCCGTGTTCATGAGTCATTCATACATGTTCTTTGACTATTCTTGCTTTTTTCTTAAGCTTAATAGCTTTTAAAAATAAGACTTGAAGCTCTAGTTTTCTATATCTTTTATAGTTTACAGTATTTTATGAGCTGTATCAAAGGCTTGTTCATTTAACCACAACAATGAAAAGCAAAGACAACGTGTATGCCTGTTTCCACACACATATCACAAGCCGAGAAGTCAAGTGCTGTGTGGGAACGTGGGTGCAAGCTGCATGAAGGGAGTGGAGGAGGCCAGGCAGAGGGCCGCTCGCTGCCGGATGGCAGGCAGCTCTGGCCAGCCATGGGAACTCCCCGGGAAGGGCGTGCGCAGGAAGGCTGCCCCTGGGCTGCCTAAACCATCGAATCCACAGGAGGTGGGGAGCGTGCGCAGTTGTCACACAACCATAATTGGCTTGGTTTCAACAACCAAATCTCATTTTACTAGTTGCCCTGAGATATCCCCCAGACTTTCCAGAATGTTACCTTTTCCAGTCTCGCCACTTCTCTGGGCGATGAGCTCCGTCTGTTGCCCCGTCCGTCAGTTGCCACTTTACTCCTCAGGATAAAACTCTCCTCTCCTGACTCCAGCTGCGGACGCCTCATTGGGACCAAGCAATGAAGGTGGCTCTTGGCTAAGACAAGAGTTTCTCGTTCATAAAGACAGGACACAGGCTGGGCTCCCCCTCTGAAGGGACAGACCCTGGAGTAGGAGGGTCCTCGGGGGCACTGAGGCTCTTGCTGCCCACATGTTAGTATTTAACGCTCTGCTGGCAGAGGGAAGGCCCCAGATGTGCCCCTCCCAGGGACTGAATTTCAGACAAAGGAACTAGGATGAAATCTGGCCATTAGTAAAGGAAAAAAATAAAAAGAACTGTTTAAAGAGCAAAAATCTTGCAGGAAGCCATGGAGTGTATTTGAAAACGGGGTGGGCCGGGGTGGGTGGGCGGCAAACAAACGTGTCTTGCAGAACAAAAAGCCTAGGCCCCTACCCAGAGGCCACAGGCCGCCGAATGCAAAGCCGTGAGCAGAGTGCCTGCTGGGAGAGAGGGCCTGGGAGCCGGAGCCTCAGCTCCTCCACGTACCCGCATTGGGAGCAGGAACTAAAGCAGGCATTCAGCCTCAGAGGCTTCTGTCAGCGATAGGATGACAGTGGGAAGCACGCAATGCCACACACACGTCTTGCAAAGTAATGGCACACACAGGGTCTGCTGATGACACACGGAGGCGAAGGAGAAGGCTGTTGAGCACACTGTCCAAACTGGCCCTCTCACATGGCTACCTGGGAACCGTAGCCAGGAGAAACGCTTTTATTCCTCCTGTCCTGGTCACAGACAGTGCCCCTGCCCATTTGCTTTAAAAAATAAAAGGTTCTACACCCACCACTATTGTTGGTGTAACACTATGGCCAAAGCCTCACATTCCCTTTTTTCTGGTCTAGACATTGTAAGACCTAGAGAACATTTGACCAACAACCTCTAGTTGGGATGTTGAGACTCTCTTGGGCACCTTTGTGCAAACTAGAAAAAGGCAGTCCCCTGGGTGGATCCAGGGCAGCTGGGCTCGGCACGGCCTGCTCTGTGCAGCCGGCACACTTGTGGAGCTCTACTCGTGACCTGGCCACATGGGCCACCAGTGACAAGGCCAGAGGATTCCAGAGGCGAAATGACGTTTAGCATTTACTATATGGCTGCATATCTGGAAGGTCTTTCACCATAACTGGCGAGGGCGAGGGAGAAGTCAGGACGGGGTCTCCACTGTGGCAGCAGAGGAGAAGGCTCACTGCTGCTGTGACGGCTGCGGTCCAGTCAGCTGGAAGGACCTGGTGGAGGCCATCACAGAAGTGACCAGCTTGGAGCCCAGTGGAATCGCTTCATGTCTCTTTTTCCAGTGGAGCAGCATTGATAAACAAACAGAAAAATGACCATGCCATAAGTGTGTGGCCAACACTTTTCACCGCCTGAGAGGCCCCTTGGGGAGGCGTGAGATCAGCTCCGGGAAGAGCAGCTGCCCCCCGAGGAGGTGCGCCCCTTTCTGGGGATCTCTCTCCCCAGGGGTAATCACTGTCCTGAAACCTCACCCCACCAATTACTTTTCCTGCCTTTTGAAGTTTACATAAACGATTACAAATTGTATCTAGTCTTTCATGTTTGACCTTTCTGCTCAGCAGCTCCTCGTGGTGAGATGTAGCCACGCTGCTGCCTCTCTCTGTGTGCATGCTGCGCTGCAGACGTATACCATGCTTTATTTATCCATTGTCCTGTTGATGGGAACTTGTGCAGTCTTTCTTTTCAATTGATTTTTTTTCTGATTACAAAGATGGTCAAATAGTCATAAAAATGTTGCCATTTTAAGATCTCATTGAGAGTTCCAGGTCCCGGTGTGCCGGGGGTCTCAGCACCTGGGCTTCCCTTGCTCCCTTCAGCGGTCAGGCCCTGACCCACACTCACCCCTGGGCTCTTCTCAGTGGTCTCAGCCTCCTTCCAACCCCTGGCCGGGAACAGCGCCTCCTCTCCCCACTTGTTCTTTCAGCCCCGGCTGCATGGGCCTCCAAGTGCCAGGGAAAGCTGTTGTCCAGGTCAATGTGTGCCTTCAGCCGACACTTTCCCTTGGCCGTGACGTCTCCAGACTTCTTGCGGCCCCTACCCCAAAGCCCGAAGAGGCCCTCAGCAGCTGTTTCACTGGGGAAAGGAAAGCCTCAGAGCGCAGAGGCCTTCACCAGCCCTGCCGTGCCTGCCACCCTGCTCCGTCGTCACACCTGTGTGCCCATCAACGGAACCTGGTGCTCTCCCAAGGCATCCGGTGTGGGGTGTGGACCTGGGAACCCTGCTCCACCCAGCCTGCAGGACTTAACCCTCAGTCTGCTCCCTCAAGCCAGAAACCCTCAGCCTTTCCCTGTCTGGGCCACGAACAGGCAGCCCCTTCCTTCCCTTCTGGGGGCCCTGAGGGCCACTGCTGTGCTGAGCTCAGTTCACAGGATACAGTTCAGGCCTCTGGGTGGTATTTGACATGGTCACAGGGGTTCTGTTGAGACTCTTGACTTCTGGGACAGCAATTTTTCTCAGCTCCTCTCTTCACCCCCACCCCTGCCCTTTCACAATCCTCTCACACCAGTTCCCTTCCCGTGCTGGCCCCTGGAGCGTCAACTTTCCCCAAAGTTCAGGGTCAATCTACTGTTCTGGGCACCCCCTCTCAGCAACACCAAACCTGGGGACCCCATCCCAGGACCCTCTCCCATCCTGGGACCCTCCCCCCCAACCCCTGTTCAGGCTTTCTATCCAGCCATTCCACCCAGAGGCCCAGAAGAGCCTCAGAATCTCAGGGAGGTGCCTTTTGAATGAAAGCACATTCAAATCACACATTTAGAAAACCAGCCCTTGAGAGTTTTCGCAAAGCAGATGGACAGAGCAGGCAGTTAGGCATGAGCAGAGCGGGAACCACAGGCCAGGCACCGAAAGTCCTGGGTGCCCAGCAACGGGCCAAACTAAAGGAAACAACCGTTGTAGGCCGGGACCTCACCCCTAGGGTGACCTTTGCTCCCCCAGCCTGTTGTTAGCCATGTGGTTTAGACCCCCTCAGAGGAGGAGGATCAAGGGGCGGGAGAATAGCCTTTTACGACTCTAGTACGAGGACAGGAGATGACAGACCCTGAGATAAGTCAGCTTGAAGAAGGAAGTAGTTCAAAGTCCAAAAGTTTGTTTTAGCACTAAGCTGCTCTGAACTTTACCTCTCTTCCTAAGTTCTTTGTAGTAACTAAGTTCTCTGTAGTAACAAAGAACTTAGGAAGAGAGGAAAAGTTCCTTAAAACTTGGTCACTAATTTAAAAAAAAGTAGTAGTAGTAGCAGTTACTGCCTCTGGCTACAAGCAGCCCTTGCCCACCTCGGGGGCAGCGTTGAGCAGCCTGCTCCATTCTTTCTTTCCAGTGTGCTTCTGCTTTGCTTGCTGAACAGACTTTTGGTTACACTAGAGTTCTTGGCTCTGAATGCTTTCTAAGCTGACCTCAAGAACTGAAGCCCTTCATGACTGCTAACAAGACCATGCAATGGAGAGGTCCACTCCATAGAGCCAGGCAGGCCGCTGGCAGAGTAAACAGTCCATCTCTCCTGAGCATCCATGGTGCCCTCTTGAGCGGGCAGGGGCTTCCCGCACTGCCCAACAGGTGCTTCAGAATCTCCGGCAAGCGCCAGATGCTGTGTGTTCACCAACAGGAAACGTGGATTTAAGAAGTTGGGAAAGCGCACTGGACAGATGGACTGTACCAGCCGGGGAGCCAGCAGAAACAAAGGCTTCACAGCTGACAGTCTGCAATGGTGGGATGCTGCAGAGAGAAATACGAGACCTAGAAAGAGTGGGCGCACACGGACTGAGACCAGAGGGGGCAGTCAGGCCAGAGCCGGGCCTCCCACTGAGGGCCACACCAGGTGACATTTGCCTTCTGATCGCAGCCGGTGTCTCCTGACCCACTGGGAGCTGTCCTGTGATCCATTCAGGTCAGCCTCCTGCACCCAGTGCAGGGCAGAGGAGCTGCAGAGACGGCTGAGCTTGGCTCTGGAGAAGAACATGAGACAGGAGCAGGAACGGGTGAGGCTTCCGTTCCATCAAAACATAAGGAGAGGGCAAGCCATCAGTGACACTGCCATAGAGACCAGGAAGCCAAACAGGAGGACCCAAGGCTGGTCTCGCAGCCTTCACGCCCTCCCCTGCTCTGCTCTCCTCTGTTATTATCCGGAATGATAACCAATCACAGCCCATGCTCAGGAGGACCTGTGTGCTTGAACTGAGGGGAAGGCCGGGGCACGGCCACCTAGATCCCCTCTCTCTACGATCCATTGCATCTGGCTTTTAAACTGCTGCCTAAGTGAGAAAGGAGCAAGGCAGCTGGCGAAGATGGAGGAGGCAGGTCCCTGGGGGCTGGGTTTTAAGGGGTAAAAAATCGGAAGCAGAAAGAAGGTATGTCAAACACGTGTACAGATAAGAGAGATAATCACCAAAGCACAACTCAAAAGCAGAACTGACAGGTGTATGTTTCTGCACAGAACACTGCTCCCAGTAGGGTGGGTGTACGCAGCTGGGACCTGTCTTACTGAAGGGGAAAGGGGTACACAAAAACAATAATGACACCCAACACCGGTAGTTCAGTTCCCCAGCACTGGTGTTGGGGGGGGGTCGGTGAGGCAACCTGCAGAAGCCACAGCTCGGGGAGCAGGGCAGTAAACGGCTGATTGGGACTTCAGGGTGGTCAGTCACAGCCTAGCACGCATGGTGGAAGAATGGCTTCCAGAATGGCCTGAAGAGAAGGGTCTGGGCACCCCCGAGCACGTGAGGCCAGTGAACGGGTGGGATCACCAGCAGAAAGCAAAATCGAACCTCAGCTGACGCTGACACAAAGCAGGGAGCTTCCACCCCTGAGACTGACTTGGGGTTCTGTTTATTCCGTCTCACGCCAGATGTGACCAGGCTTTTTTCTAGTTCAGAGAAGGCTGCCAGGAAGCTCAAGTGTTCTAGGAAGAAGAGGCCTGAGCTGGGCTGTCCAGTCTGTAAGGATATGTCAGCAGAGACCACGAATCAGTTAATAAAATCCTGAAATATCAGGAACAGGAGACCCTTTGTGGAGGCAAGGACTCACTTAGCAAAGCAGATGGTTTCTCTCGGGAGAGGTTTCTAAGCTGAAAATAAAGTTAAAGTAGGGTTAAGATACATTGAGAGCATAATAGTCCCAAAAAGTTACAGGGGGAGAGCTGGGAGCCCTGACAGTGGGCTTGGCACCAGGGGGCCTGTCCTGCCCTTTCTGCAGTCAGGCTTCAGTGATTTGGCCCTGGGGGGAGGGGCTAAGGGCAGAAGGCCTTACACCCCAGGCCCCTGTGGCATTGTCACCTGCGAGCTCGCCCTGGGCATGGTGCACGTGAGGAGTCTGGTCTGTAAGAACTAGCGTTGTCTCAGAAGAAGGCAGAGCTTAGTCAGAGGGGAGCCAAAGCTTGGGAGTGGAGCATGCGCAGGGGCTGTCGGGAGAGGCAGAGAGGGGCCCCACCCAACGCTTCCCCTTCTTCAGAGGTCGGGGCCGGCTCAAGGCCCCAGAGGGGCCAGCTGCCCTGGTTAGGCGGCCAGGGAACCAGGACGGCATAGAGACCCCCAGCACGCACCCAGGAGGGCAGTGAAGCAAGGAGGACAGGCACGTGTGAGGGTGCCTGCCTGCCACCTTGGACCCCTTCTTCCTCCTCCAAAGGAGCCCCTAGCGGGGCTTCACTGGGTGCACGACCCACCCACCAATCCCGGAAGCAGTTCTGTTTCTAGCGCTCTTAGTTTTTCACTTTCTGCCTCAGCCCTCTTAGAAGAGGGCTTAGAAGCAACTTCAAGCTTTTTTGCCTCTTCTGTTATTCTCCCCTAGAATTATCTGCTGCTACTCACAGGTGCCCACCTGTAGGCTGGAAGGGTAGATTTTTCCTTCTGAGCACTCTGCTCCCTTTCCCGTGCTCTTTAACCAAAGCCAATGCTGTCCCCGTAGCCGAGGGCTGGGCTCCTGCTCCTCCCTTCTCTCTCTGCTGCCTCAGTTGCCTTTGTTCCCTCTCCAGAAGCAGCAGCTGCTGCGAAAGTGGCTACAAGAAGGAAGAACAACCTGCCCCCCTGCTGGGAACCTCGCTGGCATCTCCAAGACTCTGAAGGCAAAAGGAGGAAAAGCCATCCACAGGAATCCAGCTCCTCTCCCTCCCTCCCTCAAAAGGCTTCTGCCTCCAGCTCTTCCAGAAAGAACATTCCAGACTCAGAGAGGCTCTTCCTAGAGGAGAGTCTTCTTGGCATTTAGGGGAAGCTGAAGGCCCCAGGTTGTCCTGCCTGGAAGCTTTGTCTGGAATCTAAGAGCACAGCGTGATTATTAGTGCCTTGCCAATGGGCGACCCCCACCCTCACTCCTCAACGGAGGGGAAATCAAGAGCGGGATGCTCAAGTCAAATGACAAGGTCAGCAGTGTAGGTCCAAGTGAAAGTAGGTGACCCTAGGAAGTGGAGCTCAGTCTGGAAGGTGTCTTACTGGGCAAGGGCCAGGGTGTTCAGGCAGAAGGAAAAGCGTCCTCCCTAAGGGGGGGTGAACCAGGTCATGAGGTCATCGCTATCTACCTCACTCTACGCCCTCTCTGCTCCACTGGTCCCCACAACTGCCCCCAGACCCCTTCCTCCCCCAGCAGAAGCCATCAGTGGGACCTTTGCTGGCTAATGGGAGCCCCCAAGACATGGCAGAACCAGACATATGTGCCTGGCCCCACTTCCCTCTGTCTCTGATTGTCTTCCAGTCCCCTACACCCTTCTTTCAGGAGTCTCTTCTGGCTTCTGCTTGGTTGCCATCCGCATCTCTCTCCTGGACCATTCTCTCTCCCAGCACTGCATGTGTTTTATTGTCCCTCTCTGGCCCTTCCTGTTTCTCTCCACTTCCACACAACGGCTGAGGGCCAGGATCCAGAGCTGGAGTCACAGAGGTGGGTCACAGTGCCGGGATGGAGCCTCGTCGTGTCTGAGGAGAGAACTGCCTCTCTCGTTGGTGAGCCCCGTACCATGCAGTGAGGGCCGAGGTGTGGGGAAAAGCAGGGCTGGCTGTGAGGAGGCACCGCAAAGCACACCGGCTTCCCCCCCTTCACCTAATCTGAAGCCGGCCTTCCCCTGACGGTGCTCCTCCAGCTCTCCTGAAAGAGAGAGGCTGCTCTCCTTCCTGTCCACCTGCCTCACCTTCCCAACCATTCTAACTCCTTCCCAAGTAATGCGTCCTCTTCCACTCGGAGCCCCATACCCCGCGCCACATGGCTCTCTTCTTCCCATCTTCATCTATTAACGACCCAGTGGACTCCCACATTCACCTCCCCATGAGGGCTTAGAGTTATGCCTGGCACATAGTAGGTGCTCAATAAATATTTGTTGAATGAATGAATGGAGACCTCTGGTCTCAGAATCATGGGTTTTGTCATTGCCCCAATAGTGCCCCCACCTAGACAATTTTAACAACTTCCAAGGAACCTTGCCCCCGCTCCTCCTTCTGCAACCCATCCCCTCAGCCAGTCCTTAAACCCAGATATCGCCTACGGGGCTCCATCTGTGCTCTCCACAACCCCTTTCTTTGGAGATGCTTCCATGACTACCATCACAACTTGCAGATCCCAGTTTCATATTATGTTGTTGTCTCTGCACCTCACGGTCAACCCACCTAACACCCTTGACTCTCTTCCCTTTGAGCTGGACTTGCCTTGCTGGTCTGCAGCCTTGGAACATGACTTTTCTTTTTTTTTTTTCTGGACTTGTACTTGAGCTCTACAAGAGAAAAGTGCAGAGCCCGGGGGTTGTTCCATTATAAAGGGTTAATTAATAATCCAGCTGTGCCTTCCTCTGCTGCCAGCTGCTAGTCAGTTTACCCATTCCCAGAGTTCACCTGTGTCCTCAAACCATTGTCTACATCGCTAGCCTGCTCCCCTTCTGTGACATATATACCCAGTCTTCACTCACTTATGAAAACCCAGACCATCAGCTTGGAACTCTCTCCCCGGCCCTCCTATCTCATGTTATCTACCTGTACCCGGCCCTGCTCAGGCTCCACACTCTTTTTTTTTTTTTTGATAATTCTTCCACTTGAGCTTTGGGTCTCACACACCCCAGGCTGGCCTTCCAGCCAAGTATCCCTCCCCCAGATATCCTGTGAAATTACTTCTGACCTCGCCTCCCACCTCTTAGCCTACCAATGTGCCAACACCTCTCACTAGATTAAAAAAAAACAAAACCAAAAACCTTCCCTCAACCAAGCATCTTCTTTAAGCTAGCATTCTCTTTTAAAAATGCCATTCACCAGGAAACTTCTGGAAAGATCTTCGAGGTCTAGAAGTCTATAAAGAGCTTATCCATTTCTCCCATCCACTCCACCCAGTGCTATTGGCCTCTGTGCTGTGCCCCGTCTAATGAGTCTGAGAGCCCAGAGGGTGGATTCCCTCTGCACTCCTCATCATACAGTCTTTCCTTTTCCTTTTTGTCACAGAAGAAATATGTGCTCATTCTAACCAACCACAGAGAGAGTCGAATAGTGTGACTCCCCTCTAACCTACCCTGTGTCTCATCCTCCAGAGGACATGGCGGTAAATGTGGGTTAAGTTTATATCCTCCCAGACTTTTCTCAATGCACAGATATATACACAGTGTTATGCAAACAAATAGAAGTTTGTTAAAGACAGAAATGGGGACCTGGCCCCCTTACTGAACACCTGACACACTCGGTGTACAATGAGGAATCAGGACTCTGGGCCAGGGGCTCTTGCAAAAAGTCTCTCTACTGTTGGTCTAGAAGTTGAATATGACCTATTACTGAAGGGCATGTTCCTGCTCTTCTTACGTAACAATGACAATCGATGAAAACACTCCTCACCAGTGTGTGCACAACTATGCTATTCAGGGTCATTCCTGCATTCCTCCAGTCCTTTCGAGTTGAAAGCCATCTTAAGAAGCAGGATGGTTCTCTTGGATCACGGCTGCCCACAGGTTATGCATCTAGTTCAAGCAGGATCTCGGCAGTACCTGGTGGCGCATCTCATCGCCTTGGTCTCTACCATGTCACCGTGTACATACTGACAGCTCTGTATTGAGACCCCAGAGACACTTCACACATTAAGAGCCGTGGAAAAATGATTTAATGTATTCCAGGCAGCAGCTGGCTTGAGCATCATGCATGCAAATTACTCTCCATTAGATATATTATCATATGCAGCAAATATAGCCACTTACAAATGGTCTCATCATATGTTAATTAGTATTTTGTCTACAAGAGTTGGTGGTGGCATGGCCCAACTGTTACTGGTCCAGGTTCACGTGGCGGCCAAAGGAGCACAGGTGACCTCCCTCATGGCCATCAGTGCATTTCTCAAGGAATTTGACTCAGCTCTTATTTTGATACCCAGAGTTATAGATGAAATAGGACATTTCTTAAAAAAAAAGCAGGAACAAAAACAAAAAACAGAAATGGGATCCTAGTACACACATTGTTCTATAGCTTGCTGTTTTCCAGCTAGAGCACAGACATACCTCATACCAGACCTGTGTCCCTCCCACACCCTCGGTGAGGCCGCACTGTTTCCCAGCTCAGGGACGACTGTGCTGTGGACTTAGCTGCTCTCCAATTAACTGTTTAGGTTGTTTCCAATTTTTTAACATCGTGACACTGCCACAATTTTTCTTGTATGTATATCCTCACACAGTTATGTATTTTGTTGTAGAGAGTCCCCAGTGTGGAACCGCTTTTTATGTTTAAAATGACCCCCCAAAAAAGCTGCCCCAGTTCCTCGCTAACCCACAGCACACCTGGGCAGGTGGCTGGTAACCATCCTCATGACCAGCTATAGTCCTGCCCCCTCCTTCCGCCTTCAAACTCTGCTCTTGGGTTTCTGACCTCTTCTTCTCAAATCGTCCTCCACCCCTCAATGCTGGTCTATCTTCCTCTGCCTCTGGCCTCAAGAATGTCGTTTCACGAGTTCTCCTCTGGTTTTTGGAGTGGCCCCCTTTATCATCTTCATGCTAAAGGGCCTCAGATGGGTCCAAGTCCCTCCCTGCAGCTCTAGACCCCTTCTTTCCTTGTTCCTCCTAGAGACAGGCAATCAAGCAATTCAGATGAACTGCCCAATGAATGAGGGTTGCACAGGTGAGTGTGAGGAGAAGGAGAACATATAATGCCCCCATCATTCATGCATTCTACAAATATTTATTGAGTACCTATGAAGTGCGGCGTATTTCAGGAAGCTGGGGAAAATGGTGAGCTGAACCAGGCGACTGCCGTCTTGGAGGAGAGAGAGACGTTAATCAAATAATCACACAAATAATTGTATGATTTCAAATTGTGCCAAATGCCACAAGAGAGTGGCTCCTGGATATGTCCCTGAGAGCTGCCGGGGCCAAAGAGGCCAGGCCTAGTGATTGGCAGTCAGTGTGGCCAGCACACTGCTCACCTGCTCCCCCGGAGATGGTGTCGGAACTGAGATCTGGGAAGGCTTTGAGCACACGAAGCAGGCTGGGAAGAGCTCTCCACACTGGAACAGAAGGCCCAGCTGGAGGGGAGTGAGGCACATCCCAGGCACCTCAAGAAAAGAAGCACAGTCTGGTATTTAGCTAGGGGCTTGGGAAGCCTTGTTCTGTGAGATTCCTGCTCTTGACCATTCCTGCATTTCTAGCCACAGGAAATAACAGAAAAACACTTGTTCCCATGTTCTGCCCCTCTCAGACCATGGTGCCTCGGATTCAGGATGCACTGATAGGGGAGAAGAAGGAAGCAGGCGCCATCACCTGCCTTTCGTTGATGGCTTTGGTTACATCCCGATACTCTGCCCTTGTAGGTGCGCCCGTTTCCCTTGGCTGGACACTCAAAGTCCTCTTATGAGTCACTGGAGAGACTGGTAGATCTGAGCCACAATAGGGGTGACGGTTGGCTTTTGACAAATCAGTCAACTCTTTTGTTCTGTTAAGCTCACCTCTGGCTTCCAGAGACATGTTTTCCCACCTCTGGGGATCTGTGCTGGGCAATATTTTCTCGTTACATGAATTGGGAGGGTTTCTATTTTTCCATTCACTGGTATTTTCTGCTCTTGGAGTCTGGGTGCCTCTCAATAGAAGCTAAGAAATGTTGATCCCTACGAATAAAACAAAGCAACTTAACCTGGCCATTGGCCACTGGCCCCTTCATCCATCTAACTTAAGACTTGCCAAATGGTGGTCTGACCACTGGCTATCTGGACTACTCAGTGGCTTTCATGGGCACCACCCTAAACCACAGAAGAGGTGATATAGAGTCTGGAGCCCTGCTCTGGCCATCCTTCGTTCTTTCAGCCAAGAATCACACACTATCTTCCCAGAGGCCGTATTGACCTCTAGCCAAGGGATTGGACCCCCTCTTTGCATCCCTAGGAGGGATGTGCTGCCTCTACCCAAGGAGGGTTACCCCCCACCCCCTGCACTAAAGTTTGAAATGTGAGGTGGCCCTTCTCTTTACAGCACCTTGTCAGTCCTGTATTTGATACCTCAACCCTCCTCAGCTAACACAAGAAATGCCAAGACTGGGCTACGGTCCCTGGCCCTCCTACCCCCTTGTCTGCAGCTTGAGGCCCATGGTGTGAGATCTTAAAAGTTCTCCAAGAAATAGGCCAACCAGTTGCAGCCTTGATTGCAAAGCAGCCCACAAACACTAGTGAGGGCACGTGACAGCATTGGAGTCCGTCCCTGTGCTGGCCACACTGACTGCCAACCACTCGGCCTGGCCTCAGGAGTCTAAGGCGCCTGCCTAGGCTGGGTCTTTAACTTTGAACTTGTAGTAAAGGGAGGGAACCCCAGAAGGGGAGCATCTATCCAGGAGACCAACCTCTCTTCCTGGATTTTGATTCTGAAAGTGTTAAACAAGAGACAACAGCTCTCTTCTCAACCCGGAATCTCTCCATGTGGTTACATTCATTCCGTTTCAAACACTGCTGATTGGAAGGAAAATGGTTATTGCAATAATAGCACCGAGAGATTCCAAAACAAAGCACGGAGCCAAGCCCTGTAGGAGAGCAAAGCTTTCAGGAATTAAACGCTCAGTCAATTCATGGAGAAAGCGGCGTGGGTGATTTCTGGACTCCGTTCACCTGGGCAGCCACGCAGCTCCCACCACAGCTCTCCCACCCGCTCTTCGGGCCCCCAACCAGGTGCTGCTGTTTCCCTGCCAGGCTAGATGATGGCTTGGCATCTAAACGGGCTTAAAGTGCCAGTGGAGACAGCACTCAGTGACTGGAGTTCACCGAGAGAAGCATGGAAACCCCCTTTGGCAGGAAGGCGCAGCCCCACAAGGGCAGCGCCTGCGGACGGGTACAGGGCTCAGCCAGCCCCCGCAGCTTTTCTGCTCCAGTCCTTAAACTCTTCCAATATTTGGTGGAGAGTAGACATCAAAGGGTATAAAGTATTTTTCCTGTTTATCTTCTTGATTCCCAGTTGGTCTCAGTGAGCTGCAAACTATACACTCAGAAGATAAGATGAATTTCCGTCTCCCTGGCTTCTGACCAGGCCTGGTGGGGGCAGCTCCTCTCCTATTCCGTGGAGTTGAGCTGAGCCTCCCCACCCGGAGAAATTACCCACCAGCTCTGTCCAGGAATGTAACTACAAGGCCCCTTGCTGGGGTTACCAGAAGTCCCGATCCTTCCAAAGTTAAAAGCAATGATTATCCACTAAAGAAGCCAAAACTCAAAGGAAACTGATGAGAAAAGGAGGCAAGGGGCTTAGGACCCTTAGAAAACATAGCAGGGAGGGAGATATCTTCTCTGGGTTGGTCTAAGATCTTCCCATTACTGACCCTGGCCTTCTGCCCTCTCTCTGAGGGCCCAGGTGAGGAGGACTCTGGTAGAGCCTCCAGGAGGCAGAGGCTTTCCCAGTCCCCAGCGGATGCCTGAGCGAGCAGTCACCTGCCTACTGGTGGTGGAGGCTGTGTTCTAGGAATCCACAGACACCCCCAGAGCGGCTGTGGGCCGTGGCAGTTTTGCGCAAACAGCTGCCTCCAGGGGTGTTGCTGGGCTGGAGATGGCAGGCAGCTGTCATGCTGCCGGCCTGCTGGGGACCGGAGCAGGGTGACGTGTGCTGCCCGTGACTAACGGACAGAAGGAGGGAATCCCTGCGGACTTCCCAAAGACCTCAGTTTCTTCCTTGCCAGGGGTGCTTCCAGAAGCCAGGGCGGCTTTGAGCGGGAGGCTGGCAGAGCGCAGGAAAGACGAGGTTCCTGTGCCCAGGCTCGCAGCACTTCGTCTACATCTGGATAGGGGTTTCAGTTTGCATTGCTTGGCAAAGAAACATCCCAGCACACATTTTAAGCTCCCAAGCCTTCTAATTAATACCTACTATGTGAATTATTTATTGGGAACATATGTTAGAGTTTAAAGAGCATCAAGCGGAGATCCTTTGCTAATCAATTGATTTTAATAGGTTCATGTATTTACCACGAGCCAAGCTGGAGACTTCCCTGTCACTTGGAAGCTGGTGCTCCTCTGAGCCTGAGCCTTGAGCTATTTCCAGCTCGCCCCAAGCCTGCGCTGCCCACCCTTCTATCCCACCCCTCCCACCACCAATCCTGGCCAAGTTGTCCCCTCATAATCTCTCTGGAGAAAGGAGTGTTATCTACCCTTCTCTCTCAACAAGAAGAGGTAAGCATCTGTCCTTGGGTGTTCGGAAAGGGCCGCTCAATGGGATCAGCCTGTGCCACTCCAGGCTTCAAGCCCACATTTCCCCAGGTCATGCCATCAAAACATACTTGAAATGGAGAAGAAAGCCTGAAATTTTAAACAAGGGCAGCAGCAGGACTGAAGGACCCCGGCTGTGTCTCTCCCCAGTGGCTCCCCTCACCGGGGCAGCCTGGGGACCAGGGGGCCTGCATCTGCAGCAGGCCAAGGGCAGGTCAGCCAAGTGCTGGGGCAGCTTCAAAACACCTGAGGTTGGGGCAGGGTGGGGAGATCAGGGGTCCAAAGAGGCAAAGGCCCTGCTCTTCCCAAGAATTTATAACCTGGGTGGTGGTCAAGCCTGCACCTTCTGTTTTTTGTCCCATCAGGGTGAAGAATGGAAAGGAGAGCTCTGAGCCCAGGGGCCTCATCTTCCTGTCCTCTGTCAGCCCCTGGCTCGAGGCCACCCTGGATTCTGGAACCACACCTGGCAGGGGAGAAATTGAGGTATTTGGGAAGTCCACAGGGATCCCCATGCCCACCACAGCCCCATTTTATCCCCCAGCAGTTGCTCTCCCGGCTCGGGGGTATGCGCTGCAGAGAGATGGTCTATAGGGCAGGTGCAGGGGCCAAGACAGGCAAACCACGGCCAAGTGGGCTCCTCTTCCCCAGCACCAGTCTTCCCATCTCCCCCACACTGATCCCACCTAAAGCCAAGGTCCAGGATTCTCTGAGGCTCTGTGGTCTTGAGGTGAGGCTTGGGGCAAGAGGCATCCAAGAGAAGGTTTGCTTTTTCTTCTGCCCCCAGTGTATCATTGTCCCAGGACCACTTTTTAGGTGAATTTCTCACTGTCTTGTATTTGTGGCTAAAGGGCATCTGCAGGCCCCACTGTAAATGTTAGAGACAGGCGTCCAGCAAAGGAGGAACACTGCCATAATTGGAGACATGAGTTTACATCCACAGGGTGGGCGCAAGGAGGGCTCTGCGCAGGGATAGGTGTCTTGGATGCAGAGGACACATAAGGACCTCACAAACAGGAGTAATCCATTTCAAGTAACTGATGTCCACAGCCCAGTTGACCCGGCACACAGATAAGGAGCCATCACATACTTTGCCTCCTCAGAGGGGGATTCATGATCCTGAAGTCAAAGAAACCAGCTTCCCTACCTGCTTCTTCCCAGGCAGAGCTGCAAGGGGACCTGTCTGCAGCTGGGGGCTCTGCCTCTGGCTAAAGTCCAGAAGAAACCAGGACCTCAGACATAACAGTCTCCCTTGGCCTTGCCCCATGTTTGACAGTCATCCCTACTTGCAGAGGTCCCTGAGAGATGAGCTCCTGCCCCCAGGCCCCAGAGCCCAGCCCCCAGAGCCCAGCAGAGCCCACTGTCCAGGAATCTTTGTTAGTTCTCAACAGAAGGCTTCAACAAGGCCTTGTCCTTGTCCCACAGCCTGGGGTTATCCTGAGCCGGGAAAGCCTCCCAGTCCCCGTGTCTCCACAGTGAACTTTGTGGAGCAGGAGAGGAAATTTGTCTTGGAAGAGGGTCTGGAATGCACTCACATTGACACAATCTTTAGGTGAGGCTTATGACATCAGTGCCTGCAGCCCTGACCCACTTCTGAGAGCTTCCCGATCAGCCTTTAAATCCCTCCTAGCACACAAGGGTCCCTGTGGTCCTGGGGCAGTGGATCGTGTCAGGTCCTTCCAGGGATGTTCTTATAGGGGCTCTGGCTTCCTGGCTTTGGGGACCAAAGTTTCCCCCAGAGCCTATGAGAATAAAACCAAGCAGAGAATAGCCCAGCATCCAGGGGAGGGTGTGGCCTGGAAGGCCACCCACAGCTCGCCTCCCCTGGGGAGGGGGCCCCTCCAGAGAGCACCAATGGGGTGGACACCAAAGCTGGAGGGTCAAGTCACCAGCAAGGTGCAGGGACTTCACTTCCTCCCCAACTCTAAGATTCTAGGCACTGTCAGGACCTCGGGACCACCGCCACCCACTCTAAAGATGTTTCCCTTTGAACTCTAGTCTCTCCGGGCCAGGAGTGGAGGCTCAGGTTTTCCTTGACCTTTTCTTCAGGAAGTTAGGCCAGGCTGCTGTTGTCTCCATATGTTTTTTTTAGGGAGTAGGAGGTAGCTTTGGGGGCCTAGACAGCAGGGATTTGCTGACAGGGCCCATAGACAACCCAGTGCCCACCCAGAAGTCCTTCATGGTTCAGCAGAAAGGGAACGTCCTACGGGCTCTTATGTTCCTAGAAGTCACGTTGATCTACAAGTGTGTCAGCAAACGGGGCCTGCTCAGTCAAAGCTCAACCTGAACTACCTCCTCGGGTACTCGCCACGATTTTCTTTCTATCAGTTCCCCAGGCCCTCCCCACCTGGCTGCTGATGTGATTCTTACGTTCCTGTGGTTTGGGCCTTCAGGATTCAGTAAGGATGTGCATTGCCAGTGCCAACCCCTTGCCAGTTCAAGGCCAGGTCTGCAAGGGCCCAGAGGTGAATGAGGCATGCCCTGCCCATCAGGGAAGTCTGTTTCAGTGCCACCTGGGTGACCTTGCTGGACATGGTCAACAGGCTGCCGCAGCACATCCCATACCAGGGGAAACGAGTGGAGAATTATGCAGGGCTCCTGAGTGCGCAGGCGCAGGGCCAGTCCCTGCAGGCTGCTATGAGGAGAGCCTCACCGGGAGGCTGCTCTGCTGTGAGCCCGGTGTGTACAGAGGACAGTCCAGTATGTGCACAAGTGACTGAGTCCCAGCCCTTCCCTCCTCCGTTCCCTGCTGCATTCTGTTTGTGTTCTCCAAAGCCCGAGGAAGGCCCTGCCAATTGGCAGGCAACAAAATCCATTCCAAATGAATCAGACCTGCAGGGTGTTCACATTCCAGGGATCGTTTGGTCCAGGATTATTTTTTTCAAAATTTTCTAACATGGGAAGCTGTTCTTCAAACAAATCAAATGTGTGAAGCAGATCAAAATAGAAAAGGGAAAAAAACATGCCCCATATATGTCACGCAGGCAAATCTTGACCTACAGCTAACCCCAAACCTGGCCTGATCTCTTGTGATCCTCCCAGGACACCCGAGGGCCTGGAAGCCTGCTCCGCTCCCCTTTCTTTGTCCCCAGGAAAGACTGGGCTCTGGCCAGAGCAGAGAATATTGGGATGTGAAGAGCTCTTTTCCAGATGCTCATGATGGAAAACCCAAAGCATCAACAGTCATGCCTGCTGGATTCAGACCCTTTGCAACTCAGGGTGAGGCTCAGAAGACTTCCCTGTACTCCGAATTAACCTGGGAAGGACTGTTTCTCTGCTCTCTCAGTAGGGCCCCCAAGCCCCCTCTCTCTCCATCCCCATTCCACTGATGGGTCCAGCGGTCAGGAACTGTCCCCCAAAGGCAGCTGAGGACTGACATCAAAGAGCTGGTGGGATGGCTGTGCTGGGTGACAGGAACATTGCCCCAACCTCTTCTCCTCCAAGCTGTGCCCCACCTCCCATCTTTTTACACCGTGACCCCCCCCCCCCCCCCCCACCCCCCCCCCCCCCCCCCCCCCCCCCCCCCCCCCCCCCCCCCCCCCCCGTCTTTACTTAAAACCTTGGCTGGCCTCAGCCCACGCCAGTGTTGTGAGAAACGGAAGTCCATTATCTTTCCACATTCCCCATCCCCAGGGCCCATCTGCAGTGAGCTACCACTGACTTCGCTCTGTAAGAGACGCTCCAGCCCATTCCCTGTACCACAAGGCTTTTTTTTTTTTTTTTTTTTTTTTTTGCCGCACCCCATGCCAGCATTTCTTCAAGATGCCCGTCATCGCTCCTGAAGAGGCAGCCTTAGCAAGCTCACTTCACAGGAGCCAAGCTGTGGGCTGAGCCATGTAAATGTAACTCTGGGTCCCAAATTCTGGCGTGGGCAGCTTCCCCCCAGCATAATCCGTCTGCCTTGATGGCCCACAATACCTCCCCTACACTCAGATGCCGACAAGCCCCGCACCCCCGCACGTGCTTTGGGACCAGACGGCGAGGAAGAACAGAGTTGCTCCTGGCGGCAGCAGGACTGAGGCGCCCAACCCGCCCTGCGACCCGCCCAGGGCACAGTCCACCTCCTGTCCTTCTGGGGCCACCGGGGTGCCCCGGTTTCCAGGAAGGCGCCCCCAAACCCGCTAGCAGCCTCGGACCCTTATGGTGGTCACGGCCCATTTGCGCCTTTAAGTAGCCCGGGGCGGCTCGGCCGCGCGACCCGACGGAGGTAAACCGTTGGGAGCGACCGTTACTCCGAGGCCTCCCTCTAGGGGGTGCGTGGGGCGGGGTGCCGACACCGCTACCCTCAAAGCCCGGCCCCTCCAACTGCCGGCCGGCTTCCTGGCCAGGGGTTCAGCCAGCATCGCCCCGCCCACTCATGGGCACGCCCACTCCTGGCCACGCCCGCTCCTGGCCCCGCCCCGCGGCAAACTCCCCCGGCGGGTCACCAGCTCTGAGCTGCCCCTGGGGTGGGTGTAAGCTCAGCTCCGCCTTTTTTGGATTTCTGGGCCGGGATTGAAGACCAACTTGGAGGGTTTCCGGACACATCCTGATGTGAAGTTTCCCGATCTGTGGTCAGGCTGAGCGGTCCTCCCTGGGCGTTGGAGAACTGCGTATTCATACACTTTTGAGGGATCTCAGATTGAGCTGAACAGAAGTGATTGATGGTTACTGGGGAACGTCCTTAGCTAATTCGGATATCTGGGTCCAGCAGACTGTTCCTGGGCCCAGAGATGTCTTTGAGGAGCCGGTAGATTTTGCCTTGTATTCTCTGGGCTTGAGGACGAACCCACAGAAATCTTGGGCACCGTCAACTCCCACTCCTCCCTGAACCCTCTAGTTCCTCTCCATCCACGTTGAAGTCTAAGAATCTTGTCTGCTTCCTCAACAAAAATCGAGGCCTCGGAGTTTCTCCACCAGCACCCTCCTCCCCCAAGGAGTGGGCAGGCTGCGTTTCTCTCCCTGTTCTCTTCCCGGCAGTCTTGGCTAATGGCCGTCCTCCACTCCTTGCAGCCCCTCCTTCCCACTCCGAGATTCTTTTCTACTTAGCTCCCAACTCCAGAGGAGCTAGAGCAGTGAGGTGAAAAGAGAGGAGGTGAAAAGTAATTTCCTTTCAGCCTAAAAGGTTCTAATACAAACCTGGAGAAAGTGGGATTTAATAAGCTGAGAGTGGTTGCAACCTGCCTTGCCACACTCCCACCTCTCCCCATCATTCCTTTTTAAATAACTGAAGACCTTTTTAAAAACCTAAAGTGAATTGGCCATTTTTTGGAGGCATACAAAAGGTGACTCTGAAATTATACCATTTGTGTCTGTGTAAATCCATTGAAATAGAAAGTTTATAACCACCCACATTTTCGCTGATGATCCCAATCCATCTCCCTGAAGTAACCTCCTCTCTGCCCTCTGACCAAATCTACCTATGACAGTTATTCTCACAGAAAGTCATGGTAAACTGCAAGGGAATAAATACACCCTGAAAGAGGGAAGGAAGGAGGAGAACTCCGTTTTTAATTAGGGCTTGGACTTCGAAGTAGAGGGAGATACTGAAAGATGTAAAGAAAACAAGGTGGAGAACTCTTTCCCCAGGTGGCCCATATCAGAAGCCAGAGGGGCAGAGCCTCCTGGAAAGAGGAGGACCCAGACGAGAAGGAAGTGCAGCTGTCTCTGGCGGCAGTGGTGGTGAGACAGGCTGCGTCTAGGAGGGGCTGCCAACTGCGCTCAGCCCGACTTTGTGTGTGTCAAGCTGTGGTGGGGAGCCGGCGAAGGGGGGCTGGAGTCTGAGGGGCAAAATTCACACTCCCAGATTCTTATAAGAGCCTGTTTCAGACCACCTGCAGAAAGGCTCTGTCTCCATTATGTCACATTCCAAAGGCGGGTGTCCTTGAAAACCTTGGTTACTGTAGGAGGGAAGCTGAAGCCCTGTGGAAGGCCTGGCTTGGCATCAGGACTGGCTAATCAGGCTTAGGCAAGTCGGGATGGTGAGGGCCAAGCGGGAGCACTTTGGAATGCAGGGAGCACGGCTGCTTGTCACGATTCCCCTCCAAAGCCCTTGGCCAGCTTGCTGCAGGGATGAATCAGGAGAGCCTCCAGCAGCGGCAGCTTTGCTTTTGGCCAGCACATCCTTGGCTTTAGAAGCAGAGGGCAGAACTCAATGGTTCTTCCGGTGGGACATCAGAAGCTATAAACTAGGGACCAGAACTTAGGAAATCTTTGAAGGATCTGTATCTGGTCATTTCTGAATGTTTCTATTTTGGTCAACTCCTTTCTTTGTAGTTAAACCCTCAACACAGCAAAGGGGTTGGGGAGCTCGGAGACTGTCTTCCCAACAGCTAGTCTTGAGTGAAGCCAGATTCTCCTAAACAAACAACAAGAAAGACTGAACCCTTGGGAAGTGCTGTACAAAGAAGGAATAAGGCATGGTGGGTTGGAGGGTGTAGGCAGAAATGGGGTAATCTTGGGTTTATGTAGAGAAAGTCTGTGGGGATTTCACTGGGGGCAGGCCACGTTCTGACAGAGAAATCTGGAAATAGAGAATTTTGCACAGGGGTGTGGGTGCCAGGAGGCACAGGAGAAAGAATGAATGGGTCTGGACAAGCGAGGAGCTGGGTCGAGATGGAGAGCAGTTAGTGTAATCTCTCCTTTGTTTGGATGGTCTCACGACTCAGCGCACACCCTGCCACCCCAGCTAGACTGTTCATTTCTTGGGAGCTGGGCTGGGTCTTATTTTCTATTCCCAGTAGCGCTTCAGTCAGTGCTTGCCACACTAAGTTGAATTTTATGTCATTTGCCCTAAATGGTATGTTTGCAAGCTTAATTCTTCCCGATCTCAGTCTATTCTTTTTTTTTTTTTCCTTCAAAGTCATTTTAAAGGGATTCCCTGAGACCTCTCCTGGCTAAGGGAATTGATCTCATAGCACTTAAAACTTACTTCCAGAATTCTCTGGAAATAGAGCTTGCTGGCTTATGGGCTATTTAATTCCATTTATAATTAACAATGTCTAATAAGATAGGTGTATACCCTCTAAGAATGGTTGGTGTGCTTGCTATACAAATGAAAGACAGTATCATTTCCCACACAACATCTTTGTTCTAATAGATTATTCTCTGCCATACCGGACTGGCCAAAAATCAAGGCAGGCTGCGAAAAGGGGAGGCCCGAATAGCAGAACTAGAGTTTGACTGGGAGTTTACAACTGAGCCTTCGGCATGGCAACAGGAAACCCACCTCCTGAGTGGGGGCTGAAGGGGGCAAGGCTCACCAAGGCCGGCCTCCTCTGAGACACAGCCACAGTCTGACTCTGGCCCCCACCCACGCCGGCCATGCTGTCTCGAAGCTGCACGCTGGGGTGGTTCAAACCCGAGATGTACCCAGCACCCAGCACGGAACCACCCAAGCAGGATTTCACGTTAAAGAATCAGATCTAGGCGTTCTAGACGGAGCCTCGCCTCAGGGTGGCCATTAGGAAGATTACTTCCTAATTTAAAAAGCTCAAAGCAGAGTTCTTTGGGGGTTAAAAAAAGAGGGACCTGTACTCAGGTCTTGATAAATTGTAAAATCTCTCTCCCACACCTCTGTGTCCCCCTACTTTTCCTTCCTTCTACTACTGCAACATCTTGCACATAAGCATTTTCAAGAAAAAGAAGAAAATGAAAAACTTATTGGTTCTCAATGTCCCCTAATGTTAAACACACAAACACAATTATACACTTAGTATATTTTTTCAGGTAGATGAAATTCCTTAAGGTTCCCTTATGGAATCAGAAGGAGTCACACTCTGGTGTGTGATTTTGTTGAAATGGGAACATGAGTTAATCTGAACAGACCTGAAACACCGTCCTGGAAAGAGCCGCGCTGGCGCTCCACTGTGTGGGGTGGGGTGGGGTGGGGTGGGGTGGGGTTGGGGGGTTCTCGCTGGCCCTGTGCCTCACCCTGGAAATGGCACTTTATTTTTTTATAAGAAACTTTTTATTAAAATAATTGAGATAGTACTGTTTAAACATTTATCAGTTTATCAACAAGTTTGAGTGTAAATTTTAACAAAATTTCCCTTGTTGGGGGGCTGTGTCTGAGCTACGAGTGATGCAGCTGAACCAGAAAGAGTCGTTGCTGACACACTCCTGGTCTCCTCTCCTCTCCACCGACAGCTCATCCTCACTCTGAGCTGATGACGGGGTGAAGCACAAAGCCTCTCCCGCATATCCCCCCCACCTTACGGATGAGGAAACTGAAGCCCGGGGAGGGCCCGCCCCACCCTCACTCGGCCCTGCCCCTCTGCCCTCACTCTTGATACCCTTCAGTGCGAATGACACCAAGCCTGCCTCTCCCTTGCCCCCGTCCTGTTGTACTCTTTTCAGAGTATTTTTGAGTAGGTGGCTGCCACCCTCTTATATCTGGCATGGTAAAGGCAGATCTCTTTCCTGCCCTCCAGACCCCCTCACCCCGCCACTGTGAGTATTGTGACGCTGGTCCCATCTGTGTCCTTTCGTTCATCCTTGAGTACAAACTCGGCACGTACTGCTTTCTCTTTCACCACCTCGTAACCACACACATGAGGCTGACACAAGGTCATGCTTTCCAAATAAATCGGGGAGAATGGTAATTGACGATTTCCTGTAAAAATTGTATTGAACAAAACTCCATTTGAATAATAACAGGAGAGACAACTTTGCCACTGTTTTGCTTTCCCCTTAATCAAGATACAAAAAAACTCAGTAAAATGTTATTTTAAAGGCTCATGAGTACCTTTTAAATCTTCCCTAATAGTTGCCTTCATGGGAAAAGCAAGCATTTCATTAGAGCCAACACTGTTGTGTGTGACACTTGACAGTACATTGTTGTGTGAATCTGTGACTCTGCAAACCAATACTTGCATGTCCTGTGTCAGAGCATGGCAGCCCTAGAGGAACTCCAGAAGCCATCTGCTTTGTCCCCTTAATGAGGAAACTGACACCCTGAGGGAGGAAGGGACTTGTCTAAGGCACTAACTAGTACTAGAACTGAAACTACAATGCAAGCCCAAGATTCCCCAATCAGGACCCGCCCCCACCCCAGCTTCTCACAATCAGTGGTAGGATGGACTGCAGGATGTTCACAATGGAAATGATCTTGGAGGTATTCCTCACGCCTTCTTCTCCATACAAGAAGGCAGGACCACCTACATAAGAGAAAGCCAACTGCACTGAAGAGTTTGTCATCACCTCCTGACAGCTGCCTGCCCTGGAGGCCCAGGTCCCAGGAGGTGAGATGGCTCCTCCAGAATCAGCCTCGACAAGCCCACGCAAACACATGGATATTGAGTGCTGCTGCCTTCCAGCTCATGGAAGTCACTCGAGGGCAGGCACTGGGTGTTCTGATTGGGGTGTCACCCCTTAGCTCCCAGCTCTGAGGCTTTCTTGGCCGACAGGTGGTCACAGAAAGCCCCCAGTTAGTTGTTGGGTCAGTTGCCAGGAAACTGAGGTGTCGACAGAGAAAGATAAAGACCAGGAACCATTTCTAACACAGTTGGCCCAGAGCAGAGAGTAAATCGCCAGAAATGGCCTGGGGAAAGCTATAAAATGAGAATAAAACAGGACGATAATTTGTGATGTGCAGTAAAATGATTTGGTGAAGCCGAGCAGCCAGTGAAGGTTCATTTGTCTGTGCTCCGTGGCTGTTGAGCCATGCTGAGCTGCTCCCTGCCCACCTGGCAGCCGCCACGTTTTAGAAAGCCCCATGTCCCCCATATCAAGGGGGGAAAGTGTGTCATCCAGGCCCCATACAGCCCTTGTACGGGCATCTGCCCTCCCAGACACAGGGCCCTACAGCCCTTATAATAAAATTCATTTTCATCATATAGCATTCTACAGATCGAAAAGCACTTTCCCACCCACTATCTTATTTGATTCTTACAGGAACTCTGTGAGGGACCTTCTATGACTATATTAAGGGACTAGTTCAAGGTCACACAGCTAGTCAGTAGCATATCCAAGACCTGGACCCAGTATGACCTATTTCAAGATCAAAGTCTTTCTCAAACTCATTCATTATCCTTCCTGGGGCAGAAAATTGAAATTCAAGGTGTAAATGAAGGCTATTCCCTATTTCCAACCTCCTCCCCACCCAGAAAGCCCAGCGGCTGAAGCTCAGGCTCAGGCCCAGGCCAGAGGGAGTAACTGAGCCTCGAGGCAGAGTGGGGCAGCTCCAGAGGGGGACCAGCGCATCTCTCCAGGGCCCGGTCCTGTGGGCTGTGATGAAGGCAGGCTGCCTCTTTGCTACCCACTGTCAATTTGGGTACTCATAAGTCACTGAGTTTGTAGAGCTCGTGGTCTGCCCTGATTCAGGGACTCTCCATAGGGCTGGCCAGACACCCTGGGGGGCTAAGATAGCCCTTTCCCCACTTATTGTCAGGAATCAATTCTTCTTAAAGGTGGTCTGATGTGTAGGGAACACCTCTTGTCTCAAGCAGGGTGGCAGTGGTAGTGGTGAGACTCTCCCTGTCATAGCCAAGGAGGGTTTGGAAGGTCCGCGAATGTGGAGGAGGGGACTGGAAGCAGAGAGCACTGGATATCTTCACACTTCAGTGACTCTTTCTTGGGGTGACTTGGGTTCCTTTGTAGCTTGGTAGAGGGAGAGGGCAGGAAGGCAGGAGGGCAAAGGGCCAGATACGAGAGCCCTGGGGCACTGTTACAGAATGGGCCCAAGGGGGCGGTGTATCATATACTATTAGTACCATATACTAGGGGGTCCAAAAGGACTCCCTAGTAGGTTTGCTATGCTCGCCGCCAGAGGAAAGACGACTCTCAATGCCTGAGATTGGTGAAAAGGAAAGGAATTATTTATTTAAAGTTATATAGACTTAGGGTAGTGACTTAATGTTTTCATTAAAATATTAAAGTCCTTTAGGACACCCACAGACTCACACAGTCCTTCCTTCTCCCTCTGCCCTAATCTAGGGTACCGTATCTCAGGAAAAGAAGCAGAAGTCCATAATTTGGGCTCCTGGTACCACCAGCTGTGTCACCGCCATGATCTCCAGTTAATCCAAAGCCATGTGGCACCTTTTCATGGCCCACCAGCAAGAGTCCTTTCACCCCTTTTCTTCCAGGCAAAGTCTCTCCTGCTTCCTAAGCCACGTGGCAAAGGGGAGCACCCCAAAGCCACATGGTCCTCACTCTCGCCAAAGCTGCGGATCCCCACTCTGCCAAAGCCGCGTGGTTCTCCCCTCACATGGTTGCCGTGTCTGGGTTTAAATCCCCATGCCAACCTACCTCTGCAGCCCCATTTCCAACTCCTCCTACAATCAGTTACACCTGCCAGCATTCCCGTATCCTTCCAGCTTTACTGGGCTGCCATCATAAGCCTGGGCAGGCATGGCCCCATGGCATGGAGCCAATCTTCTCCAAGCTCCCACGAAGGCTCTATAACTCAGGGGACCTGCCCCCCAGTTACATCTTGGGGGGAAGTTCCTTCCATTCCTCTGGTTCAGGGTGTGGCCACAGCTATTTAACATATCTATATAACCAGCCTAAGGCTATAGATATGTTAAATGACCATGCCTTGGATTCGCTGCAAAGCTGTGGCTGTACAAAACAGCCCTGCATGTTCCTGCTCCATGTGTCCCTTCCCCCAGCTCAAACCTGGGTGGGGGGGTGAGGACATCCTATATATTTTTTTTCTAATATTTCCTGGACACCTTGAATCTGGACTCCATTACAAATCCCTATTTTGGGCCCCCCCTCTTGGTTGCACCCTGTTACAGCACTACTACTATTGGTAGTGCTGGCTCCCCCACTAACCCATCATGTCCCCTCAGGGAAGTCCCCTCTCTGAAACCCAGTTGCCTTTCTTTGCCCATCTTGAAGTGCCCTTGGAAAGCCCAGTAAGATAATGGAAGTCACAGGACTTTGTAAATCTCTAAGTGCTCTTGAGTGGTATTGGCTGAGCAAAGAAGTCACCCGCAGGCCTGTCCTGTACACCATCACTCTTGAGGCCATTTATGGTCACTCCCCAGGCCTGTTGCTGCTGCCATGTCCCTGGCACATTGGGACCTACACACTCTCGTACCCCTTGCCCCAGTGCAAATCTGAAACTTAGGGAAAGGACATGTAATTTTACATTAGACCCAAATGGAGGATTAGCGGGGTGGCATGGAAATAGAATCTTCTCCTAGACCTCCTACCTCTCCACAGGCATCCTTTCTTTTTACCCATTCCTTTTCCCCCATGATCCCACAGAGAAGGGATGAGGCCATTGGCTCAGGATCCTGCTCTCTCTCCACCCTGCTCATCTACCCCAGGCTCAAACTGTCCTGATCTCCACTCATTCTCAAGAACTGGTGTCTGCAAGGACCTCCCATTCCTCTCCCCACATCTCTGCAGGCATCCTTGGCAAGGGGCCCATTGGCTCTGGCTGAGGCTGCTTGGGCCCGGCAGCTGGCCAGGACCCCAGCCCAGAACTCCCGGAGGCCTGGTTAGAAGGCTGGGGAGCAGCTGCCCTAAGCCTCCCTCCAGTGGTGATTTCCTAATCCATCCCAAGGACCCAGGTTCCTCTGCCTGACTTGGCTTCCTTATTTCGCTCAGGGAGTGAAACTTTAGATTAGCTGATATTTAAGAGGATAATTCTTTGTCATCCCAGGACTTCCCAGGGATATGGATGCCACCACCAGGGGCTTCGGCAACAAATAGACACCCTTTGTTCTCCAGGTGCCCCCCACGTCTCCTCCTGCCGAGCCCCACGTCCTAGTCTCCAAGAATTGCTTCTCTTTAGTCTCTTGCTCCGCAGCACTCGTGTCCCCCAGCAAGCTTCTACTCCTTGAGTGGGTGAAGTCAGGTAACAGGTACAGAGGAATGAAGTTTTAAAGTAATTTACACAAGAAGCTTGGGGACCAGGGAATTTCCCAGGGGATGACAGTTGGCAGTGTGGTGGCCTCTTTATGAAAGCCCTGCCGTGTTCACAAACCCTGAGAGTTCGAACCAGGCCTGCCAGCTTTCTCCTGCTTCCTTTTAAAATCGTGATCAGAGGCTGCATGAGGGAGAGCCCATCCCAACCCAGCTGTCTCTGCCTCAGCAGAGGAGCATGCTGTGAGAAACCCCCAAACCGTCTTTCTTGGGTCTAAGCATATTTTTCCAACTCTCCAAGGGAAAAGACAGAGGTTTCTATTACCCACAGTCCAGAAACGAACGCCAAGACTGCAGTTTTCTGCCAGTCTTGTTATCCGGCATCCTGCCCATTCTCTTCCACCACCCTGAAGTTCTGCAGACAAGACTCTCAGGGCCACCAGATGTTCCCCAGCTGCCTATGGCGGTGGGTGTATTCTCCTCCTGAATGATGCCTCTGGAGATCGAATGTGGCTTCTTCAAGCCAGAGTTTAGTCTCATTACTCACCTCGACGTGGGATAGCTGGCCTTCCTTAGGGGCCTCCCATTTTCTGCTCAAGTCCCAGGTTTTCCATTGTCTGTTTCTTCACTGACAGATGCCTGGTGATCTGCCTGGAGTTAGCCACAGTGCTCCCCTCCCCAGGTGTTTGCTGTGGGTGTGTGGCCCAGCGTGCTGGGCTAAGACAGGCCCCTTCCTAGTCCCCGTCCTCTTGGAGCTTACAATCTGGCAAGGGGCACAAGTCAAAGGCAGCCCCAAGGAGGGAAAGGCTGGAAATCATGCACAATGTACCTGTGAGGTCAAGGTGCAAGAGCCTGTGTGCAGGGATCCAGCTCTGTGAACCCTTTTCGCCAGATTCAGAAAAAGGCAGACTTCAGTCTAGGCTGAATCTGAGTCGTGGCAGGTGCCTAATGAATGGGGCCCGAATTGAGTCTTCCTCCCTGCATCGACAATGCAGGTGAGCTGCTTCTGGATGAGCTCAGCTGCTCCCCAGGCAGGCTGTCTGCCTTTTTCCTTCCAGAACCCACTTAGCCCCCTGGCCCTGGACCCCCCGGTCTTCCTCTGTTTATGTTCAGCCTGACGTTCTTATTGCTGTGGCATGGGTGGGAGGGGCATCTGGAACTGGGATGGAGATTTTGATGGGAAACAGAGGAGGGATTATTTGGAAGGACAACAGAAGGCAAGGCAGGCTACTTTGACAGCCAGCTGCAGCTGCCCTGCGGGAGACAGGTGCAGAGACACAAGTCACCTGTAGTGTTTCCGCCCCGCTGCAGTACTGAGGGCGAGCACCAGTCTCCCGTCTGCACAGGGAAGCTTTTCTTCCCTTGCTCTTCACCCATGGATCAGGGAGGTTTACAATAACATGGGAATGTGCTTTAAAACCTATAAAATAACAAAGGAACAAATGTAAGCTTGGATTCCATATCACTACCGCCTGAGGGTGTGTGCGTGTGGTCTCGACAGCATCCGTCTCTCCCGAGCAGCTGACCTGGCCAGGCCAGTGGCGCAGGTTCCTAATGCGGGCCCTTCAGCTGTCCAGACACGCTTAGCCGTCCACATCAGTCTCAAGTCCACAGCTCCCAGCTGCTCCTCGGCCATTATTCCCTCCTCGCTTCCCTCCCATCCTCCATCGGGTAGAATTTGGAGTCATCCTTGCACATTTCTCATTTTCATGCAAATTCCAAACAGGCATTTAACTAATGGCAGCATTCAGGCTGAGGGCAGGGTGTGAGCAAAAGGGCTGCTTCTCTGTCTTTAACTTTTCTTTGCTCCCTTAAAACACCCCACCCCATTTGTTGGCTTTTGCAGCTCCAGACACCTGCTTGCAAGGCCCTGTCTGTGCACTCAAGGGGGCCCTGGCTGGCCCTCCATGGGAGGGTGTGGGACGCTCCTCGGCCTTTTTGTGTAAATAAAACGCTACATTAATTCCAGTACAGTCTTGCACACAATCCAGCAAGACATTAGCAGATTGTGTGTCAGGAAATCTACATTCGTACTTTAGTGGGGTAGGGAGAACGGAGGGGCTGAGTCCTGGTCCCAGCTCTGCTGCCTGTTTCCCACGAGAGGACAGTAGAAATATCTGGTTGTGACACTGGGGAGCCCCACTTTGGGTCTCCTTAGTCTTGTGGTGAGGTGCAGGGCTGGCTCCTGCCTGCCCATGCATTTCTGAACAACACATGGCCTGTGGCAGTCAGTTCCTGGTGCTCCAACGGCTGAACCACAAGAAAACAGACTTTTCCTAAAGCCGAAGGGAGATTCTAGCCAGCCATGAGGAACCATTTGTGTCTTGGATTTGTATCTTACCTTCCCCTACTAGACTAAGTGGCTTGCGAGTAGGAATCAAGTGTTTTGTCCTCTATACTCCCCACAGTACTCAGTGTATATGGTGTCCCGGGAGTGAGAGAGACTGAGTCCCGGCTGCCACAGGGCAGCACCGTGCTGGGCCCTGAGGTTAGGACAGGGACGGTGTCATCCGAGAGCCCATCACCCTCCTTCCCCGCCTCTAGGAAGCCTGCTCCTCGCACTCATCAGATCAGGAACACAGCAGAGCCACCTGCAGTCTGTGAACTTTTTATTCTTTGTAAAGTGCTTGAAACATGAAGAACAAGCTCCTTATAAATGGAGTTACAACTATGAAGACACACGGCAAAGCAGAACTGGGCACGCTCCCTGCCCACCCCACCTGCAGCTCTCTTCTGCCTTGTAGCCAGGAGCAGAAATGTCCAGCAAGAACTGCGGGCTTCGACTCCAAACTCTTCCCAAGGCATTCCTGACCTGGGCGTTCCGGAGGCCCTAATCAGGGATGAGTGGAAGGTCAGTGTCAGGGCTGGGACTATATAGAACACAGAGGGACACCTAGTAGAGGAGTGACCCCCTTCCCACAGAAGAGATACCCATCCTACCCCCCAATGATGCCCCCAAACACTTTCCTCAGCTTTGACGAGTGGTCCTTAATGTTGAGGTAGATAATATTGCAGGGGCTTTCCGGATACGTGGGCCCCTCTGCTTCACCCTGGCAGGAGATACCCCTCACAGAACAAATCTCCTTCTGGGGCTTTCCCAGTGACCCCAGAGTGGCCCCAGAGGTCAGCTAACAAAAGAGGTGGCCCTAGGGGAGCTCTCACCTCCCCACCCCACAACTTTGCTAAGGAGGGTGCTCCAAGCCACCAAAGGTCCCCTGCAGATGCCTTGGGGAAGGCTGCTATTTTTCTGCAAGCAAACAGGGCTGGGCCAAAGGGCAGACACTTTATTTCAAAGTACACTGCAGCCAAGCCAGCCAAGGCCATGGGGCAGAAGGGACAGGCTGGGACAGCAGGTGGTGGATGGGTGGGAGGACAACAAAGGCTTTTTCCTAAGCATAGGCACAGTGGGCTCTCCCACTTCCAGAATGGAGTTTCTTGTCTGTCTCCTCCCCCCACCCCGCTCCAGGCCCCCTTCAAGTGGTATTATGTGAGTAAGAGAAGACAGCAGGTAGTTAAGGGAGCAGCAGCTTGGCTTGACCCTTAGCTGAAATTCACTCTAGGGGAGGGCAGAGCACGGGGCAGGGCTTCTCGTCCCGTTTCCTGTTCCTTGGGTCCTGCCAGATGGAGCCCCCTGTGCTCAACAGGGAGGGAGAAGGGCACCAATCGGGGGCGTGGCTACATCCAGAGGTGCATGACTCCACCCACGAAAGGCACATTTTAATCAGTTTCCCTAAGTTCAAATCCTGTAGCAGCAGAGTATTGACATCTGAATGGACATTGAAAACAGGGATGGAGACTTGATCCTCAAACACCAACAACCCAAAGTCCTGAGGCCAGGAGGGGCCCACACCTTGGAGGTGGGTGAAGAGATAGTCTGTCCTCACCGGCCCCAGCTCTCCACGAGTTCACACCTGACACGCACGGGAAGGTCAGGGAGGAGGGTGGGGAGTGGCCCAGAGAACGCACATCATCTCCCTCCAACTGCACCGCAGTTCCTCTGCAAACAGCTGGAGACAGTCAGACTCAGGACATGGTAGACATGACGCTACACCACATGGGCTCCTTGCTCTTGGGGAACTGATGTGAGGCTGAAGAGCTGGTACCCGGTGGCCCACAACTCCCAGACAGGTGGGCAGCTTGGTCCCTGCCGCAGCCCTAGTAATACTAGGAGCCCTCCAGGGGCTGGAGGGAGATGAAGAGGCCAAGGTTTTAGCTGGGGAAGAAGTGGCTGCCCATCCCTGTGGGGTAATAAAGCATGTCCCAGATACCTCATCAGATTGCAGCTCACCCCTGCTCTGTCTTGATGGCTAAATTCTTTGTTCCAATTTCTGGAGCCCCCTAAAGCTAAGGGGCATGAAAATAGGTGGGTAAGACCCACCTCCAGCGGGAGTCCAAAGGCCCTCCTTCTAGCCGCCCCAGCTGAGGCAGGAGGGAGGGGGAGCAAGGGCGGTGACAGAGGACGGACTACACCCTGGCCCAGGTAAGGGTGAGCTCGGCAGGGGTAGGGAGGGTGTGTGCCCTGTGTGAGCAGTGGGTCCAGCCATGCCGACCCTCCTGGGGGGTGGGAATGAGAAGGGCTACTTGGGGGAGCAGGGGGGATCTGCCGAAGGTGGGCGAGGTCCCCATGATCCACACCGGCGGCCGGGCAGTGCAGCTCTCCAGCCCTGCACCTACTGGTCCCGCAGGCTGGGCTCCCACTCCCGCTGTAGGAGCGGCCCCTGAGTCTGTCGTGGGTCAGACAGCAGAACTTGGTCCAGCACACCGGGATCCTGAGGTCAGACGGAATGAGAGTGGGCAGGGCACCCTCAGGCCTACCTGCCCACTTGCCCACCGACACCCCAGTTGTACCACCACACGCTCCTGGAGCTAACTCGGTCTCCAATGCCAGAGACAGCCTCCTGGCTTCAGGGCTCTGGGTGCGAGACCAGACCTGCTCTTTGCTCCACCCTGCCCAGCACCCTGTTTCTGACCTCAAGATGCCTGGCCTCTCTCCACAGCACCGCACGTCTGGTCTGATGCCCCATGACATCCTGCTAGGCCTCACCTTCAGCCTCTTGGTGTCCACAGTCTGGCCAACCCGGGAGGCTGGAGCTGGAGCAAGCCACGGGCTGAACGCTGCCAGATGTAACTGTCCTGAGCTACTCCGCCCACTGCTCAGGGCTGTGCTCAGACTGGGGTGGGGCTGCTTCCTGTCGGGGCCTCACAGGTGGGGATGTGGAGACAGGCAGGCGATGCATTATGGGGAGGGCTGGGCAGCACAGAAAAGCTGGGGCCACAGGTCTGCCAGACAGAGAAGGCGGCTGCCCCTGCAAAGCCAAGGCCTCAGGGCAGCTGTGCCCAGCATTCCTCAGCACCCCCACTGGCCCCTCCCCATGTCACTTCCTCAGATGACCTGGTCCCTGCACAGGGACAGCAGAGGCCTCCCAGACTCCTCTGCACCTGTACCCTGTCTTTGCCAAGGCTGCCCCCTCCATGCATCTTCCCTCCCTCCTCTCCTGTATTGTAACCTTTCTGTGGTTGAGGGGTTGACTAACCCTTCCAGCTCCCCAGTTTTCTCAGGACTGTGGGGATTCCCAGGATGTGGGACTTTCAGTGCTGAACCCAGGAAAGAGCTGGGCAAACTGGGGCACTTGGTTGCCCACCTCTCTCCACTGGTGCTTCCCCTCAGCATTTGCACCAGCCTGAAAAAAATTGGTCCTTTAACCTTGTGTTTGCCTGGCTACAGCCCTCTGTCATCCCCATGGCTTCCTCCTTCCCACTGGCCTCTCCACTCCATTCTGTCCCTGTAAGTTCTCACCTTCACCGACTCCTCCATCCACAGGACAGGACGTCAGCACTGCCCCCCCTCCAACTCCGACCATCACAAGTGCTCTTGCTGAGGCCTCTCCTCGCCTCCTGACCTCTCTGTGGCGCTGACTCTTGGACCACTCCTTCCTTTGGGCTGCTCTCCCTGCTGGGTTTTCCCCAAGCCTTTCTCTGGTTTTCCACCTTCTAATAGCCTCTTCTCAGTCTTAACTGTGAGTCAGCCTGGGGTTCTCTCCCTTCCACCTCCTCACAGGGATCTCCAGCCTGGACCTCTGCCCTGAGCTCCAGACCCAGCGGACAGTTCAGGCTGGTTTACTCCACTTGGGGTCCACCCCAGGCACGTCAGCCTCCTCGCCTGCCCTTTTCTGCACTCCCCAGTGGTGAGGGGCATCATTAACCTCCCATGGCTCTGGTCAAAACCCTGGGAGCCCCTATGAACCCCCTGCTCTGGCTTTAGCCTGGACAAACATCAGGCCAGGCTCACTAAACCTTCATGGCCACAGCTGCTAGGTCAGCTCCTCTGCAGAGAGCCCCCTCCGCCCACACCCCACTGTGCTCTGGGATCACGGTCTCAGCCTCCCTGTCAGGGCCAGAAAACAGTCTCTAACATAGCTGGCCCTGCCCTTTTGTCCTGGCCCTCCACCCCCATGCACCCCAGCCAGGGAAACAGGCTTTCTCTCACCCTTAGGCTCTTACAAAAACTGTTCCCATCTGGAATGTGTCCCTTCACCTTGGGCCTGCTAACTTCTACTCATGTTTCAAAGCTACGCAAGGCCACTTCCTCCAAGAAGCCTCCCGGATGCTTCCAGGCTAAGTGACCCTCCTCTGGGATCCTCCGGCACCCTGTACCTGTGATGGTTACACCAATTGCAAGCATAAAGCCCCTATATCAATAAACTTACCCCTAGGGGACCTCTTAAAAACCACACTTCCTTCACAAAGAATCAGGACCATTAGGGAGTAGGAGGCAAAATGGCTAAGTCAGGGCCCTGGACTCGCTGAAGAAGGGATCACCCACATCCAGGGAAGTCTATCCGTCCCTCCGGAGAGGGCTGTGGACTCAGGCTCCCAACCCGGGAAGAGGGGCGGAGAGCCCAGGCGGGGCAGGCAGTAGGGAAAAGAGCATATCTCAGTCTGTCCTGCCCCCTTAGGAGTCCGCGTAAGGGACGGAGGTGTGACGGCAGCTCTAATGCCACCTGTGGGCTGTGCTGGGTGAGGAGTGTGGGGGGGAGCACCAGTGAGGCACACAGACACCCTGAATGAGGGCCAGGAGTCCTGGGCTCCCGATCTGATGGCCCCCATGCTTCGGAGGGACCCTGAACCTGGAGCGCTCATGGACCCCATGTCCCCATCTGAGAAGCAGGGACAGCCTTATATGCCCCACCCACTTCATGACATAAGGAACATGCCAAGTGCAGACATGAAGCCACCTCTGAAGAGAAGAAAACTTCTAAACAGTAGTGAGTGTAGTTAGAAGTGCTGCTGGAATACAGCGGGCCAGCTGAGGACCCTGGGAAGCTGTGACTGCCTCCTCTCCCACACCCTGGGGGTGGCCTCACCACCTACCACTGAGTCAGCAGGTGGGGCAGCCCAGACCACCTCCCAGCCCTTCTCATCCACCTGCACTGGCCCTCGGCCTTCCCTTCATGGTTCACTGCGGTCTTCCCCACTGGACCAGAGCCCCTCGGGAATACAGGGGGCAGCGTCTTTCATCCTGCCCAGTGTCTGACACACAGCGGATGCTCGGTGAGTGTGGAGGGCTGGGCGCAGGGGCCAGGGGCTGGAGCCTCTGCTGCCCCCACACCGCCTGCCCTGCCCTGCTCAGCAGGAGCAGCAGCCACCTCTGCTCTCCCTACTTCTTCACTCAGGCCTCCTAGAGCGCCGGCACCCCTCTGGACTTTGCTGACCCGGCTAAATCACACCCTATCACCTCCTCCCGCCCCCGGTGACTTGGTCACCCTTCATCAGCTGCCCAGTGAGGTCATAGCCTCACAATTCGTCCAAAACAGGCCAATTCTGCAGCGACCGCAGTCACAGGAGCAACCACTGCCGGCTCAGCCCGCCCTGAGCACACGGGGACCGCTGGAAGGCACAGACACAAACCGAGGAGGCGTGAGGTGAGGCTACAGACCCTGTCTGCTGAGGGCCACGCTTGTGGGAAGCCTTTCTTTTTTCCTTCCCCCAGTGGTGTCTCTACTTTCCTCTCTGACCTCAGTGCCAGTCCTTCCTCTGTCCTCTGGCTCTCTGCCTTCGGCAGCCTCTGGCCCAGGGCCTGGGGTAAAGGACCGTGGCAGAAGACTGGAGGGGTGGGGGACACCTGACAAGCTTCCCTGCCCCCAGCCCCCAGCAGCTGAGTGGCCTCCCTCTCATCCCCCTTCCCCTGCTGACCTGCCTTACTTCTCCCCACTTCTTCACCCCCTACCCCAAAGTCCCAGCTTCTGGGGGCACCTGCTGGTCCAAAGTCCCAAAAGGGAGGCTGTTTCAGAGCTGTCACCACAGAAAGCTCATGACTTCAAAGTCTCCCTCCTCCAGCCTGGGTGAACAAGACCCTCCTTCACCCCTGGGGGTGCTGAGGCTGGACTGTGAACACCTCAGCCCTCGGGCTGTGTTGCCCCCTTCAACCCTTTTCCTCCAGGAGAGTGCTCTCGGGCTGGCCAACCGGCCGGCCACTTGGCACTGGGCTGTGGCTCCTCGGCAGGTCATGTCTCCAAGGGCAGAGCACAAGCAGGGAGTTTGGGGTGGCTGCAGCGTGGTCCTCTGCAAATGGGGCAGGGCATCCCCTGGGGGTGTGGCTGGCTTCCAGGAGGTAGGGAGGAAGAGGCCAGGGGTGAGGCTCCAGGCAAAGGAGAGCATGGAGAACTGTCCCTCAACCTCTATGGCCGTGGCCAGCCCAGAGCTGGAGAAAGGGTGGTGGAAAGGTGGGCCCTGGGGGAGGTGGAGGAGGCTCTTCTGGTCCAAAGTGGATGGAAGACTCCTTGGACTCTGGAAGGGATATGGACAGGAGGCTGGGAGGGGAATCTCAGCTGCTCTGAGACAAGAAAGGGTTCAAGGATCTCCCTCCAAGGCCCACAGGTCAGGCCGTTGGGAGCTGCCCAGCAGGGGCCTAAGCTCTTCTCCTGCTGGTTCCTGGCTCTGGGCCTCAGAAGCCTCAGGGCCTTCTCCTCTCTTCAGAGCCCCCCAGATCTGCTGGCTCTGAAGAGCCAGACTCTTTGAGTATGAAGGTATCGGGGCAAGACACTCAGGGCAGCTGGTGGGCAGAGATAAATAGGGCCCAGACACAGGAGGGCTGGTGCCCTCCACTTCCACTGGCCCTTCCAGCCTTGGCTCCCCAGCATAGTTCTGGAAGAACAGCTGTCAAGGTGTCTTCTCCTGTCTCTGACACTGCCACTCAGCCCCACAGTACCCTCCTCCTCCTTGTCCTGGTAATCCGAGGGTGGGAAAAGGTGGGTTGGCTTGGGAGGCAGCATGCTGGGCTGCAGCCCCTTGTCCAACATCCACTCAGGTCTGGGCTCTGGCTCCAGCTCCAGCTCCAGATGGAGAAGACCCTGGTCCCCCTCATGGCTCACAGGTTCTGGAGACTCTGGCTTCACCTGAGAAGGAGGCAGTTCATCCCTGCAGGACTGGTGAGGACATCTCAGGTGCAGGAGAAAGGGTGACCACATCCCCAGGCCAGGAACTTTCTACTATTGAGCTGCTGCACTGTATCAAGCCCCTGTAAAAGCTGGCTCCTGCCTCTGGAGGTTTCCTCATCCTGACCCTCAGGAGCATAGTGTGGGCCAGACAGCCTCTCCCACACACTGATCACTTCTGGGGAGCTAAACAGAGATGTTGCACTGCCTGCGGGACTCCCATCCTAGGGCCCTCGACTCCCTGTCTGCTTCAGAGTCTAAGGCTTACGGGTGCAGCAAGGCTGATGTGGAGGGTGAGTTGGCCCCTACAGAGTGGAGAGGTCCCAGGTTGGTGGCACTCAAGCTCTGTGGAAAGCAGGGCTGAACTAGGATGGCTCAGTCCTGTCAATTAAGAAGCCATGTTTAAAGGATGCGCAGTAGAGCAATGACTCAGAGGGATGGTGCAACCCCCTGAGCATGCGCAGTACAATGTGGCAGACAACACCTGCTTATCTGAAGGGTGAAGGGTGATGCCACCGTCTCAGAACACGTGTAGTAGAGCAACATAAGCAACATGTGCTTATTGAGGTGGCACAAAACAACGTGTGTTCATCAAAGGCTGATGCAACACCGAGTTGTACAAGAGTATGAGGGCAAAGCCTCGAAAAGGCCGCAGACACAGCCCAGAGGAGCTGAGATGACAAAGAGATGCTCCGCTGCTTTGACCGACCCCGCTCTCGCCGCCTCTGAAGCCGCCTTGGACTCTGTCTTGCAAGACACCAACCAGCTGCCTCCTGGACCTGGACCTGATCTGGACTCTTGGGACTCAGGTTCGTTATCCCCCCATTCTCTTGTGTGATGTTATTGCTGTTTCTGAGTGATTGTTATTACTGGGTTATTATAGATTTGGATTGAAGCTGTATTAATAAAAGCTGAGTGAATAGCATGGTTACCTGTGTTCACTGTTATTCATTGGTGCCGGCGTTGCCTGTAGGGCCGGTGGCCGTATAGGTGGCCCAGCGCCTCCAGTGGGCGACAAAGGCTGGAGGCTGGCTGATAGGAAAGACCACAGTGTGGATACTCATAAGGTTAGAGTATTGCTCGTGACCAGCACCCACACAAGTGAGCTAGAAATGAGGCTTCCTCTCTGCTCTGATACCCCGTTCCCAGTATGAGATCATGACTAAGAACGCCACAATCACCTACACTAAGAGCAGCAGGGGAAATGTCCCCAGTCTGCAGCCTGATGCCACACCATGTTCCCACACCTGGTGGAGGGTTTTTTTTTTATGATTAAGAACATTACAAATTTGATAAATGAAAGGGAGGTTAAATGCCATTGCTTTATGAAAAAATGCATTTTAATGTAAAAGATAGTTTGCCAAGCATTCCAGGTTTATTTGAATCAAAAACAGGGTTGGACAGTTAAAAACATGATTTTTTGAGGGCTGAGAGCCTATAGGTCTAGAACGTGTGTGCCCTGGCACAAATTCCCAAGGGCCGAAGGGCACATCTCGTTTTCCAGGTGGGACACCTGGTACACACTCCCTTAGGTCTAGAAAAACCCACATTTGAAAGGATTTTTTCTGTTCTGGTGAAAGGCTGGGCAGTTGTTCCATTAGGGTCCTATCAGGAGGGAGCATCCGCAGGCTGGCCCCACAGCATTTCCTTATGCAGCAAAAGCATGAGACGCCCAGTCATCCCGTGTGTGGGGATGGAGTTCTCGATTGTTCTTTTCCTCCCTGTCACTGTCCCACCTCCCCTGGCAGCTCCCTCACCCACCCCAAGCCCCACCCCAGTAGGGGAAGTTGGACCTGTGATTATCTTTTCAGCCTCCTTCTGGGGTCCCCGCAGGTAATTCTCGAACTTCTCCCTGAATCCCAGCTTGGATGAATAGCCCCCTTACTTGTCCCCAAATTATTGTTCTGCCTTTGAGGCTAGTCAGATTCGGACTTCGGGGTCGTGGCTATTGCAGGGGTGGTCACACAGCTTCACAGGGGTGGCGAGGGGCACTAAGGCAGCGGAAGTGGAGAAGAGGGTCTCTGGGGCTGAGCCAGGCCTCCGTGCTCGGGCCGGGGGATGTGCCCACTCAGGACAGCTGCTCCCACCTGGTTCCTGCTCCCTCGCCACTGTCATTTATTCTCGCTCTTCATTACCCCTCTTCCTCCCAATGATTCCCTTCAGCTTTGACCCTCCTCAATGCTGAGTACTTCCCAGATCAACTTTTGGAGAAGAAGAATCCATTTGTCCTGTTGCATTTCTTCACCCCAGGCCACATCTCAAGTTGGCTGTCTCAACGGGCTGCCCCAGTCAGCTCGGACCAGACCAGGGACACACAACTATGGCGCTCTCTGGGGCAGGATGGTTGTCTTTACAGGGAACCACAAGTGTGGCAAAGTTGCCACAGCAGGTCTATTCCATTGCTAATTTACCAGGTGTCTACTGAGAACTTAGCACATGCCGAGTCCTGTTCTGGGTCTGAGTGTACCACAAGGTCAGGGACCCAGACTGGCCTTTGCCTTTCCTTTCCCAGCACACAACCTCCTGGACTGTGGCGGGCTCCTCTTTAAGAGGTAGGAGAAGGGGGTGTCTACAGAACACAGAATTGTATGGTGGATCAAGCAGAGCCAAAAGAACTCATCCCACCCCTGCTGCTTGCTGCAGATGGGGAAACTGAGGGACAGAGGAGTGGCATAGCCAAGGGCTCCTGGCTGCAGGGCTGAGCGTGGCCTTGTCTGTCTTCATTTCAGGGAAGTGTCCATCAGGTTTCCCTTTGAGTTGCAGAGGGAAAGGGGAGCCCTGAGCTCCTGATCCTGTAATTTTTCTGCTCCTGCATCTTCTCTCTTCCTGTATGCACCCTCCCAGGCCTCTCCTGACTGTGCCCAGCCCCAGCTAATGTTTGTGGACAAGGTGGGGAGGGTGTTTGAGACCAGGGGGCCTGGGGGCCCAGTTCATCAAATGAGGAGCCCAAGTCAGGCCCAAACCCTCTGAGAAGCCAGATGGGCTGCTCCCCCATTTCTCAGACTTTGCTATCAGCTCTGGGGCCACTTCTGTCACCATGTATTGATAAATGAGTTTTAAACTCTGAGGGAGGTTTGCTTAAAACAGGACACGCCCTGCACTGATGTTCACAAGTGACATCTGCACTGGAGACATAGGTTCCTGCCCCTCAGGTCACTTGGGATGTACACAGAGATCTTTCTAGGATAAATCAGCCACTTCTTTCTGCCCTGACTGGTGTGACTCAGCAGACTGAGTGTGAGCCTGTAAACGAAAAGATTGCTGGTTCGATTCCCAGTCAGGCACATGCCTGGGTTGCACCAGGTCCCCAGGCGGGGGAGTGTCAAAGGGAACCGACCATGTTTCTCTCACACATTGACATTTCTCTCCCTCTCTTTCTCCCTCCCATCCCCTCTCTCTAAAAATAAATAAAATCTTTTAAAAATACATTTTATTGATTATGCTATTACAGCTGTCCCATTTCCCCCTTCACTCCTCTCCACCCTGTACCCCCTCTCCCACCCACATCCCCCCCTTCAGTTCATGTCCATGTGTCATACTTACAAGTTCTTTAGCTTCTACATTTCTCATACTATTCTTACCCAACCCCTATCTATTTTCAACCTACAATATATGCTACTTATTCTCTGTACCTTTTCCCCCTCTCTCCTCCTCCCATTCCCCTGTTGCTAACCCTCCGTGTGATCTCCATTTCTGTGGTTCTGTTCCTGTTCTAGTTGTTTGCTTAGTTTCTTTTGGTTTTGCTTTAGGTGTGGTTGTTAATTGTGAGTTTGCTGTCCTTTTACTATACATGTTTTTTTATCTTCTTTTCTTAGATAAGTCCCTTTAACATTTCATAAAATAAGGGCTTGGTGATGCTAAACTCCTTTAACTTGACCTTATCTGAGAAGCACTTTATCTGCCCTTCCATTCTAAATGAAAGCTGGATAGAGCAATCTAGGATATAGGTCCTTGTCTTTCATGACTTGGAATACTTCTTTCCAGCCCCTTCTTGCCTGTAAGATCTCTTTTGAAAAATCAGCTGACAATCTGATGGGAACTCCTTTGTAGGTAACTATCCCCTTTTCTCTTGCTGCTTCTAGGATTCTCTCCTTCATTTTTACCTTGGCTAATGTAATTATGATGTGCCTTGGTGTGTTTCTTCTTGGGTCCAACTTCTTTGGGACTCTCTGAGCTTCCTGGACTTCCTGGAAATCTATTTCCTTTGCCAGAATGGGGAAGTTCTCCTTTATTATTTGTTTAAATACGTTTTCAATCTGTTGCTCTACCTCTTCCCCTTCTGGTACCCCTATAATTCAGATGTTGAAATGTTTAAAGATGTCCTGGAGGTTCCTAAGCCTGTCCTCATTTTTTTGAATTCTTATTACTGCATTCTTTCCTGTTTGGTTGTTTCCTTCTTCCTTCTGGTCCACTCTATTGTTTTGAGTTCCAGTTTCCTTCCCATCACTATTGGTTTCCTGTGCATTTTCCTTCATTTCTTTTATGGGAACCTGCATTTGTTCATCTAATTTGCCACCAAAATCAACCAATTCTGTGAGCTTCCTGATCACCAGTGTTTTGAACTGTGCATCTGATAGGTTAGCTATCTCTCGGTCGCTTAAAAGGATGAGTTCTGGGGCATTGATTTATTCTTCTGTTTGAGCCATCTCTCTCTCTCTCTCTTTTTTTTTTTTTTTTTTTGGTCTGGTTGCTCCTGTTACAGTGAGGGGCGGAGCCTTAGGTGTTCACCAGGGCTGGGCACCCTGGTTGCTAGATTGTGACGTTGTATGTGGGGGAGGGGTCGAGAGGGAACAATGGTGGTAGCTCCATTCTCCGTGGGACCTCAGTCCCTTCTCTGGGATCCTGGGTTGCACGCTCTGCCCTGCTCCACAATCGCCGCCTCACTGGGTCTGCCAGCTGCTGCTTGCGTACTCAGGGTCCACCAGCTGCAATCTTGTGTGCCCCAGATGCCCTACACGCCCCCTGTTGCCTTATGCGCCCAACTCCCTCTGCTCTCCGCACCTTGACCCGTGCCTGGCTGCTCGTCTTCACCCCTTCTACTGGTCTGGATGAACGGGTCTATTTCAACTTCTTGGCTGTCCGACTTCCATTCAGATAAATTTTCTGTCAGTTCTGGGTGTTATTCTGCCTTTAAATTGTTGTTGTTCCAATCTTGGTTGTGCGTGGAGGTACAGTGCATCCACCTTTGCCTCCATCTTGGCTGGTAGTCATAAAATCTTTAAAAAAATAAATTGTAGTAGTATACACATAAAAAATATTATCGTTTTTAATCACTAAAAAAGAATCAGTCACTTCTTTCTTAGCCCCAAATCATGGGTGTGGCTTCAGTCCATCCAATTCCCTCCAATTTGATCCTTCTCATGTTCCATTCCAGGCCATCTGATTGTTTGTGCTAGGCTCCCTAATGCTGCCACTATCCTTAACCTGAGGCAGGATCATCCCTTGTTCCCCTGGCACCTCCTGTCTTATCATCACCCTAGTCCAGTCACAACATTGTCCTCCAGGGTGGACCAACAGGGAGAGATGGAGAGAGAATGAGAAGAGGATGGTCCTGATAGGGAGGCCCAGATCTGGCTCCCAGCTGGAATGCAGATTGGTGCCACAGGAAACTCTCTAGAAACTTACAGGCCTGGCCACCTCCCAGAGATTTGGATCAGTGAGTCTAGGGGGCCCATGTTGAGCTTGCCTGTCCTAAGTGGTGGACCAGGGGAGAAAAGAGAAAGACTTCTACTCACTACACCACCAGTTTCCAAATCTCAATCTCTCTCCCCCACCCCCCACCCCCACCACACACACACACGAGGTACAGAGAGAAATTGTGTTAGGGAACGGTTGCCTCCAATTATTACCAAACTTTTGCAAAACAAGAAAAAACAAAGAAATAAAAGCAGTAGATAATTAAGTACATAATTGTACACACCACTTGTTAATTAAGCTTTTACTCCTAGAACCTGACAGAATCTGCTTATAAGGTGATAGCATGAGGGAAATGTGGCATCTGGCAGGCCATCTGCAACACGAATGCTTTGTTGATGAAACCTCCCTGCCCCGCAAAAAGAATGAGATGCTAAATGTTGTTTTCTGGAGTGGAGAGATATGTCTTCATTCCATGCAGAAAATAAGCTGCCGGCTCTGAGTTAAGATGAAAGAATACCAGGCAGAGCCAAGGGGCTCAGTCCGCCATAGCCGTGCCTGCCGCCTGCACGCATGCGATGCCTGCCTCTGCTGCCAGGAGCCTCCGGGGCCCCTTTGGCTGCTTAGCTGTCTGAGAGCAGCTCCTAAGGACCAATGATGCACAGAGGAGAGGTGGCCTAGCCCAAGGTTGTGACCAGCTCTCCTCTGAAATGCCCCTAATCTTAATGTGCAGGGAGTCATAGACCTGGCAACAGTCTCCCCCAACCCCCAAAATTATCATTTTAATGTATAATCAATATAAATTGTTAATGAAATATTTTGTATTCTTTTTGTGTATACAGAATTCTGAAACTCACTCTATTTTATACTTCCAGTACATCATAACTCAAGAGCAGCCATATTTTAGGTGCTCAATACCCACATGGGGCAAGTAGCTGCCATGCAGGTCTAAGGGCTCTGAGCCCCCGACTTCAGGTGGGTGAAGTGCTTGACCCCCATCTCTGCCAGAGACTAGGGAGCACTCCTTCCAGCCCCAAGGTAAGGAGAGACAGTGCCCTGAGAAGGAACAGAGGTGTGCAAGAAGGGACTATGGACAGTCTTGAGAAAAGTGCATTGGTGGGGACATTGCTAGTCTTCTGTTTCATTTGAGCTTCTGGTCTCAAAGGTCCTTGACCTCTCCAAGCCCATTTCCCTGACTGTAAAATTGAGATAAATTGCCTACCGTGGCTGCTGCACTGGGTTGATATAAGACCTGGTAGAATGGTGCAAAAAGTACATGAAACAGTGTGAGGTTTACATATGGGTAGAATGGCTGTTGTTATTAATAATAAGCTTTGAGGATCATGAGCTCACAACTTCCACTTTGAACTCACCCCCAACCTGCCTCCAAGCCACACTGCAGCATGGCCTGCCCCAAGCCCTGGGCTCCATCCTTGGTCCTCCAGGCAGTGTCCACACTACTCCATCCCCAGGGCCTTCCCAGATCTGCTGCTCAGGCTCTTACAGTCTACACAAGTGTCCTCGCAGAAACTGGCAACTGGAAGGGGGGCCACCTGGGAAATGGGGCTCTTGGGGGTCAACAGGTGGCTGGCCTCCTGGAGACAGGCTTGTTGGAAACACAACAGGGCTCTCAGCCCGCACCCACTTCTGGCTTTGCTTCTTCCCACCTGCTTCCTCCTCAGGATACAGCACCCCCGACAGAGAGGGAGCTGCCTTGGTCTCATACTCACCCTCAGTCCTGTTAGTGAGGTCACATAGTACAAAGCATGGTGGCCTGTGTCACAGAGGGAGAAAAGCACCTTTCTTGTCCCCTAGTTCAGAACTGCCCTCTGCCCAGACTTAGGACAGGACCCTAGCCTTTTTCTTCTGGACCCAAAAGTGGGGGGATCCCCTCTACCTCTACTGGGGGGCATCTGTTGTACTCAGGGATGACTTTCTCTTCCACAAGTATTCCAAGAAATCCCTTGTTAGGCCATGGAGACATGGCTGCCTTGCTTGTAGGCTCATCACCTCCCACCCTACCTGCCTCTCCTGCAGGGCCCACTGCCCTGTGCTCCACGGTGAGCTCATGGTCCCTCTCCTGTGACTGCCCTGGCCCTTTGGTCAGTGGCTAATTCTGCCACACACTCAGCCCCTGAGAGGCCCCTGCTCTTGTCACATTACAGGGACTCTGTGAGACCTGAGTCTGACCCCTGGAAGGTTGGACCATGGTGGGCCGTCATCCATGGGTGATTGAACTGAACAGGTAGTGATGTCCAAATGCCTTCATTGGCCTTTCCTGGGGACAGGACACATGGACATAGAGCATCTCATTCCTTTCTCCCAACAACCCTGTAGGGAGGGGGCTATAGAGACAGTAGGGATGTGGGGGGATGGGGAGCCCTGTACTCCAGGCTGGTGGATAACATTGTTCATCCCAGAAAAGACAAAGTGAGCGCTATACTCAACAATTCATGTCTCTATGGATTTATTGTTCTCTCTTCATTTTACCAAGAAAGAAAACTGGGCCTATTGTAATCCATAACTTCATCACATAAGAAAATTGGGCCTATTGTAATCCATAACTTCATCACATAAACAGATTCTTAGCTTGAAGCCATCCCCAGGTGATGGAGTCCAATCTCCCACTTTTTATTGATAAAGAGTATCAGGCCCTTGGGGCAGGAGTGAATTGTAGAAGGTCACCAAGCAATGGGAGCACAGAATAGCAATGCAGGGGCCTGGGGCCCTGAACATCAAACAGGTGGAGACGGTAAGGAGGTGGCAGGGGAGGAAAAGCCAGTTTCACTGCTGAGAAGGTGGTTTCCAGGACAGGACAATAAGTCTCCAGGGAGGGGCAAAGGCTGCTATATTTCTAAGATACTGTTTAGGACCAGAGCTCCTATTGGACATAGTTTTCCTGATCAGCTGGGATGTCTTAGCAGAAAAAATGTGGAACTAGGACTAGGTATGGGATGGAACGTGGGAGATAGGAAGTGGAAGCCAGAGAGCAAAGCCAAAGAGAAGCTGAACATCAGGCCCAGACTGCAGACATGGGCTTCGGTCTTGAAGCTTAATGGAGGAGAGCCCTCCAAAGACACCAAAGCCTGAGCTTGGCTCTGAGCTGGTTTGGCCTTGCCAGCACACTGCCAGTGAAATTAAATTCAGCACAGTTCCTAGGCTGAGCCCCAGGACTTTCACAAGAGGACCACCAACCCGTTGGAAGGAAGGGGCACATGGTCTCCAAAACTTGGCATCTCTTGGTTGACGGGGTAGAAGAGAGGAGCACCCTTTTAAAAGGACAAAAAGCTCTTTTCAGGCCCTCTTTACCAGAGCTAGCTGTCCTTTCCTTGACCCTGTCAGGTGTAACTAAATGTTGTTTTCCTGAGCCTCTATTCTCAGGATGGGATATTACCAAAAGCTCCCTAAAGGCTCAGATGTTCTGAAAACTTGTAAAACAGGACATGCCATATCGCAAGACTGGACCCTCAACCTAAAGGTAACATCGAAACAAGTGGAAGTCCGCACAAAATCAACTGAAGCATCCTATTCTGTGACAGCCCTGATTACTCTACTGCAAATCCCTCACCCTTTATAACCCAATAAAATCTCACAGCCCCAACCTTTTGGGGCCAGTGCAACTCTGCACTTAGGCCCCTTTCCTCTCTTGGAAAGTGAATAAACTTTGCTCTCCATATTTTCTATTATTCATGAAATCTTTCACAGCCCACATTACTGACCATCCTAACAAATCTGCACTCTTTAAAATGAGTAGTTGGAAAGGTGAAGAAATTGATGTGGGGAGGGAGGTGCATTCTGGGATGGTGGCCCCAAGCAGGAGTGAAGGAGTCAATAGGTGAGGGGTCCTTGCTGTAGGCTTGGGACCCATCTCTCTTCCTCCCATCTTACCCATGCAAGCAGTTTCAGATATTCTCCATGGGGTGTGGGGTGCCTGACAAGGGCCTGGGATAGCAGGCAGAAGCACAGAATTTCCACTGGCCTTCCCAGCACCCCCTTCCCACCCCATCTTGTACACAGTCCCCTCAGGGATGGCTCTCCAGCCAGCCCAGCATGGCCACCTTGCAGGTGGCCCTAGCACCACTGGAAGTCTCAATCTGCCATAATCCTATTTTAAGTTGCCACATGCAGTTTAAGCTCTCTTTGGAGCCAGCACCCATGATGGCATAAAGGTATGCAGCCATTCTTCTTTGGACCACCTGGCAGCTGCTCTGGGCCACCCATCAAGTCCTCTGCTATGGCTTCCCACCTTCTTTTTCTACCCTGCTCCAGAGGTCCTTCAAGCCAGGCCTCTTGTCAGCCAATGGAAAAGGCCCAGGTAGGAGCCAAGGGACTTGCCTTCACAACCTCAGTTGAGCATCACCTGCAGGGCTGGGATCTCCCAGCTTCCTCTCACTCCTACCCACTTTGTCCCCACCTTGGCTTCTCAGGCAAGCTCCAGAAAAAGAAACACATTTGCAGCCCTATGGCTCCCCTCCCCTGAGACTGCTGACCTGAGCTGACCACAGCCTCACCTCGTTGTGGGTCCCTTCCCCCCACGTGCTTCCTCTCCCCTGCACAGGAGATGCATGTGGCTTCCAGGCTGCAGTGCCATCCATGGCCCCTCTTCATGGGCGAGGAAGTCCTGTTTGGGGCCTCCCCCCTGCAGACTCTTCTTATTTGCAGTTGCTTGTAATGAAAAATCTAGACAGGTGGGATGGGGGGGACACGGATCAGGCAGGGGCAAAGGAGGTAAAGCGAACCAGTGCAGCCATGGAGAAGAAACTTCTCAGGGGAAGTTGGAGATAACATTCTCCAGGAACAAACACACTCTCTTAACCCTTGGATATTGGAGATTAACGGCCCACAGGATGTGGAGTTGCTCTCAGAGAATCTTGCTCAGGAATAATATGAATTGGTTGCCCTGGGTATAGTAATCAAACCAAACAACTCTGCAGTATAGGTACTTGTATTTTTTTTCTTTATTAGAAGGAACATAGTGTAAAAGAAGAGCTTTCACATTTTCCTTTTCTGTCTTCACACGTGAGAAAATAATTTGGTGCCTTGGATAGATTCCCTTTGAATGGTGTGCACAGGATAATGGTCCTGTTGCCTTCTGCCCTCCTATTGCTTTTCCACCTGATCCAGCTGACTCTTTGGGCATCTTTAGAGAAATTTCTAAGACAGTGATCCAGGAAATCATCTCACCTATCCCCCTACCTCTGGTGAGACCCCAACTCACCCCTAACCATCTCAGACAAAGAAGGGATGGTCTTGTGCTCTAATTGTTCAAAGCCAGAGACCAGTGTATCCCTAACTTGCCCTCCCCAAGACTGTGGGCCCCTTTCTGACTCACCTCCCCTGCTTTGGGCTGGCAGGGCAGGCTTTCCATGCATTCACCCAACCATTCATTCACTCATTTGTCCACCCCACAGTGCACAACTGCTATATGCCCAGTGATCCTCATATTACCACTAAGGAGGGGTGGGTCTGGAATTTCTCAGAGAGTCTCAGCTGAATATAATTTCATTTTTTTAAGTGAAAGTGATAGTCTAATAAATCACTTAATGGACCTATTCTTTTTTAAACCTTTGCATGAGTGATGTCACAAAGGCTGCAAGTTTGATTTTTGCTTCCAGATGGACAGTGACAGAGGGGGAACACCTCAGCACTGCACTTGTGGAATGGAAGGGTGCTCCTGGGTCGGGGTCATGGGCAGGGCCAGCAGCTGTCTAAACTGCCACCAACCCTCCACCGGGGACTGAGGCCATGTTCCCAGCCTTAGAAAAAGGGAATCTAAATGTCTGGTGGCTCAGAAGGGACTGGGCCTGAGGTCCTGGTTCACAGGCTGTAATCTCCCGAGGGACCTGTTTCTAAAAACCAGAATGCCAGTTATCCACTTGCACTGAGAAATGTAACTGTCGTGGGACTGAGGCAGGTTGGTAAGAAACTAGAAAAATCCCCTGGCAAGGAGAATGAGGAAACTGAGACAAATGGCTGAACAGCCAAAACAGCTGAATCATTAACAGCCAGCTGATAAATCTCAAGACTTTACCCTCCTTGACCAAAGATCCCTGAGAGCAGGTAGTTTAAACCTATCCTCCCCAGCCAAAGATAGATCTAAGAGCAGAGGGTTTAAATCACCTTAGTCAGGAAGATAAATGACAACAGCAACAAAGAGCCAGATTAATCCAAGATAAAGATGAAACTAACTGGAGACTGACCCCTCACCCTACTGTATGTGGGGTCATTTTGATGCATCAGCAAACTAAAGACACACATAGAAATCTAATGAGTATTCTGTTGAGATCCTCCTCTGGGGCCTCCCCTGAAGTTCCTGCCTGTAGAAAACAGGTAAAAACCCTCAGGACAAAGGATGCCAGAGCATGCTCTCCATCGAGCACGCCTGCCCATGTTTCTTTCCTGAGGTGTGTACTTTTGGTTTCTTTAATTTAAGCTTTAGTAAACTTACTCTTTCACCTGGATTTGAGTCTTGAATTTTTTCCTGCTCTCTTCAAGCACCTGCTCATCCAGAACCATGTAGGGTAAGGACTTGCCTTGGCTAGGGCCCGCTCTGGCGACCCTTCTGCACACTCTCCCTATAGGTCTGTCCATCTGGGGACAGGAAACATAACTGGAAGCTTGTGGCAGGAATCAGGTTGGAGGGGGAGGCCCATGGAGCTGCATATGTGTACGTAGTTCTTTACTGAAAAGTGCTGACACCAAACAAAACAGCCGTGGAGGGACTGTGGCGACCAGGCAGAGGGAAACCTCTGGCCGCAGTGGGGCTGTTTGCCCTTGTTCTCAGCTGCCCAGTGTCTGAACCCCCTTCTGCCTGGAGAACCGCCCCCACCACCACTACCAATAATAAGCAGAAAGTCTGCCTCTTTTTACTGAAATGCAAAGTATCAGATACTTTTCCAAACTCCTTTGTGGCTTGGCTAGGGTACGAGCCCCAGTCTGTACTTGTGGTATGTAGCGCCTCAGGCCTTGAGTCGGTGGCTAGAGATGGGAGAAGCCTCCATTCTGCGACAGTGGTGGCCTGGCCGTGTCAGGTTTCCAAAGCAGCTGTTTTTCCAGAGGCATCCAGCAGCTCTCCAACATCTGCGCCTGTCTGTTTGCTGTGCAAGCTGCAGAGGCCCTGTGGGATTTGAGACTGCTTGGTCCACTGCATCCGGGTTGAATTCTCTGGCCCTTGCAGAGTTTGAGCTTCCTGGGGTCTTTTAATAAATTCCATTTCTGCTCAGATTCACTGGTGTCATTCTCTGTGACCTGAAGGTAAGAACCCTCCTGATAGATGACCCTCTGGCACCGCACCAGTCAGCTGTCCAGAGTCACGCAGCTGGTGGGTGGCACAGCTTGGAAAAGTCCTGAGTGAGCCGTGTCACCTCGCCTGCCCCGCTGTCTGCCCAGCGAGTGGTAGAAGGGAGCTGATGAGTGCCGTGTGAGTGTGGAGGAGGGACCCGTCCCTGCCAGGTGTGGTGGCCAGAACTGGCCAGAACTGGAGACAGTGGGCCAGAAAGGTGAGCAAAATACATGCTCTGAGAGGGAAGAGGATGGTTTTCTGGGGAAGACACACTAGACTGATTCTGACCCTTTGGGCAATAGAATCAGCAATGGTTCTGGGATCATGGTCATGGCCCCTGTGTCAATGTGTCACCCCCAGTTCCTGGCTCTGAGCTGACAGCAATGGGGAACAGAAAACTGAGCAGTTGGCAATAATTAATTGCTAAGATGCAAAGAAAAATTGTTTTGAATATAGATATAGCATTATAGATATGATGCAATTAGGAATATGATTCAGAACTTATGAAAATATTATTTATATTGATTTATTCCCAGAGCCATCAAGACTCCTTGAAAATAATTAAAGTTGACATTTCCATTGCTGAAGCTAAATGTTGATATCATAAAATTAAAATTATATGCCTGGGGTGGGCTGTACTCTAGAAGGCATTAAAACAAACACCAACATCTACAGCTCTCCCTTCAGCCAATGCCCCTCCACCCTGCCTGCCCCCCACAACCCCCCATCCAGCAGCTGCCAATGGAGAGGCCTAGAAGGATGGGGCTCAGCCAGGGCTGTGAGCCAGGGAGGGGCAGGATCCAAACGGGGAGCAGCTCAGCCAGGTCCTGGTAGCAACTGAGCTGCCGAATTCCTGCTGGACTTGGATGGGGAAATGAAGTTAGAGAGGGAGAGAGCAAGAGAGAGAGAGGGACGGGAGGGGAGAGGGAAGTCTTCCCTACTCCTATAAAGACAAAGCTGCAGCCTCCTTGGTTTCAGCTGAAGGCCAGTCTCCACTTTTCTGGAGGCAGCCCGTGGCCAATAGGGTCTTTACTTATTAATGACTTCACAAGAGCCAGTTGTCTCCTCTCTGGGGCCCATGCCCCGATTGTCATCTTCTTCTTCAAAGGCGAGCCTCTTGTGCTCACCTCCACAAAACCCTAGAGTGGGGGAAGATGCTCTAAGAATTTTAAAACAGTAAGATGGGAGGCCCTGGCAGGGTAGGTCAGTTGGCTAGAGTATTGTCCCAATACACCAAGGTTGTGGGTTTGATCCCCCGTCAGGGCACATACAAGAATCAACGAATGAGTGCATAAATAAGTGGGACAACAAATCAATGTTTCTCTCTCTCTCCTTCCCTCCCTCCCTCTCCCTCTTCCCTCTCTCTAAAATTCATAAATAAAAAAATAAAAATACAAATAAAACAGCAAGATGGGGAGGACCCAGTGTATGGCAGGCAGTGAAGGGCAAGGGTCTAGAAGCTCTTGTTTGAGTTATATCCATGGATATGTAGGTACCGTGTAATATTTATTTCATAAAACAATTTGAAGCCTACCTATTGCAAGCAGGATTTGTCCAGAGTTTTGCATCTCCACATCAGTTTCTGAAGTTGGGTGGAAATCAACCTATTATCCTTGTTAATTTCTATTTTGATCCCAGGATGTGTTCCTGAGAGCTGGGATAGGATGGAGGAGGGGGCAGAACCAGGTTAACGTACACACACTCACACATGGGCACACACTCAGATGCTACAAACACAAAGCCCAGCAAAGACTCAGTTTTGTACTTTGCCTGTATGCTCTCTGTGTGCATTTACTGGCCCTGCACAGCCCCTGCAGAAAACGTCAGTCAAAGGGACAACCTAGGTACCTGAATTTAATGCTCATTAAAAACCCACAGACATGCAAGTCACCCACAGATTTTCTCTCATTGGAAACTTCTATCAGCAGCAAGTGCTAAAGCAGGAGTTTCACGGTGCTGCTAAAAAATCAGCATATCCATTCCACTGCTCTCAAGTGTTGCTCGGAGGGCATTTCTTAGCGTGAACTATTGCTGTGCAGTATTGCCTGAATTTGGTCGTTTTCAGCACACCTTGAAGCATCCATTGTATTCCACGGTCTGTGGTAAGCACTGGGGATTTTGAGACCTAATAGCCAAGTCCCGATCTCAAATTGCCTCCTCTGGTAGGAGAGAGAGGCCAGGCAACCGTGACAACTCAGGGTCCTGGAAGCACGCTCAGACAGCTGCAGGCACCAAGGTCGGTGGACCAGATTTGACCAGCTGAGGGAAAGAAGCACACAGTGCTAGCAGCCATGCAGGACCAGCGGGGGAAGGCAGAGCAGAGATAGGCAAGAAACACAGTCTTGAGGACACTGTTGAGCTCCTGCATCAAGCCTTGCCCTCAGGTCACTTGCCCTCTGAGCTCATTCAATACATGACTCAGGAAGCCAAACTGTGATAGATTTTGTCACTTGCAATGGAAAGTAGACAGCACGTGATCTTACCCATTCTGTACCCAAGGCTAAAGGTCCTTTATGTGAAGAACCTTCCCTGGGCCACCAGGCTGGCGTGGAAACAAAGCCACAGGATAGGGAGATGGTCCTGGCCCACCCAGGGTCTCAGAGTTCACAGCCTTTTTGGTGAGAATTTGTGGGAAGAAGTATCATTAAAAATATATCAAGAATTTTATCATACTAAACAGAGTAATGTGTAGGTAATGAGAAAAGTGTTCCCTCTTCTCTGACTAGGTCTATCCCCTAGCTAATGTTTGATGACAATAATAAAAAAATAACATTTTATGAGCATCTAGTTGTGTCAAGACTGGCACTAAGCACAGTACATGTGCTAACTCCTGTCACCAACTTCACAACCGCCCCCGGGGGGAGTCATGGTTACAATTCTTTTTTATGTGTAAGGCCACGGAGGCACAAAGTGGAGAGGTAAGAGCCCAAAGTCACTCGGCCCACCCACGGGTGTGGCCAGGCTCTGTCTCAGCAGGTGGAGGCCTGGGACAGGGCAAACCACTTTTGTCTCCCTCTGACCACCTTTCCTCCCAAGTCCTGGCTGTGCTTCCATGAGGCTTCTAGAAGCTCATAATCAGTGCCTTCACAACCTTCATGTCAACAGGCTTCCTTAAAGTTTGTTATGTTAAAACAAATAAAAAAACCAATATTGTTTTTGCTCAAAAACAAAATTCAGCTGAGTAAATGGGGAGATTTAATTGGTTTTATTAAATGATTCATGATTCAGGCAGCATCTCACCTGGCAGAGATACTCCAAGGAGTTAAAGAAAATGAAAGTTTTTTTTTTAAATAAAAATAGGGGTAGGGCAAGAAAATCATTAGAAAAAGAAAAAGAAAAGTTGAAGGAAAGTAAGAGTTCACAGTGACTACGGCTTCTTATTGGATGAGTTGCAGCCTTTCCATTGGCTGGACTTGTTGCTAGGCAACAAGAAAATCTCCCTTCCTCCTGCTGAGGTAGTACAGACTGGTACCACCTTCTGGCTGAAGACGCAAGGTATATCTTTTCCTGTTTGGGACAATTGATGAGGAGCAGCAGCATGAGAGCTCCCTCTACATAGGCCTTCCTGACTACAATTTTAGTTGGGGTTTCCTTTATTGATTTTTCACAACTTCCCTTTTTGACCAAGATCTTTCTTTGAAAGCAGCACTGGCCAAGAGTCAGGTTTTCCAAGGGACAAGGTGCCACGAAGAACTTTTCCTGGATGTCATGTCTCACATGAGAGGGAAATTGCACAGACCAGAAACAGCTTGAGGCCCCATTTGAGTAACAAAGAAGGGTAACTGGGAGAACTCTCATGTATTTATTTCTTATCCAAAGCCTGTATTTTGCAGTGTTGGAGATCATTTTAAAATGCTGAACCAGCATCACCTTAATAGGCAATTCATTTTTAGGAACTGCTGTGTTTACTCATTTAAACACAAGGTTAATCAGCCTTTTAGCACATGTGGGAAAAGAATCTCCTTGCATAAAATAGTCACCCCAAATGCCTGCCAACATGAGTGCTGCTGATGGGATTTCTTAGAGAATGGGGACAAATCTGATCTGTATAGCCATGGGAATGTAGGGGTCACGAGTGGGCATTATCTTTCCAGGTCGGTGTCAGAGTAACAGAAAGAAAAACAGCAGCTTGATCTGTCATCGACCTCAATATCAGATACTTCTCTTCCTCCTCAATTTGACTCAAAGTTCTCCAGCATCTGCACAGACCCACATGTCAGGTGGAGCCTTCATTAGCTGTGAGATGTGTATCCAAGGCTCAATACCTTCTAGTTTTACAGGACCGATCAGGAGTACTTGGTAATGTCCCTTTCAATGGGGCTATCTTCCTCTGATTGACATTTCCAGAAAGCCCAGTCACCAGGTTGTACACTGGGACCAACAGGATCCTTTGACTTGGGATCTGGGACAGCTTCTTTTGATCAGCTGATGATAGGTGTGAGCATAAGACCTTAGAGACTTATAGTAGCTGATCACACTAGCATGAACCAAGGCATCAGCAGAAGGCCGTACACCAGCAGACACTGGTCGGCTGGTGACTGTCTCATGTGGAGTGAGTTTGTTTCCCAAAGAAGAACCGTGAACAGTCAGAAAGATCACAGGCAATACAGGAAAGTCCAGCAATTTGGCAAGTTTAGAAATTTTAAGTTTGAGGACCTTATTATTTCTCTTGACCTTGCCTGATGACTGAGGGTGACAGGTACAGTGATAATTACAAAAAGTTTGCAAGGCCTTCATCACGGCGCCTATAATTTGCCCAGTGAAGTGAATGTCTCAGTCACTGGAGATTGTGGAAGGCATACCCCCAGTAGGAAACACATTCTCTGACGGTTTCTTTGCCACCCTGAGGGCATCAGCCTTGTGAGAGAGGAAGGCTTCAACCAATCCAGAAAACATGCACACGACAACAAGAACACACTGATAGCCCATGCTAGGAGGCAGTTGAATGAAATCAAGCTGCAGGTCCAGAGGGAGGAGGTCTGAGCCCTCTAAAGACAAAAGTAGGTTTTCTAGGTTTATGGACCTGGTGGGTCGGACATTGTTGGTAGATTGCTTTAACATTTTTGTAGAAGTCTCCTCATAGATATCTATTCATAATTTGAGTCATCTGAAATGCACTATGGTAGGTGCAGAAATGCAAAAACCAAGAAATGGGGATTGCCAGGAACTGGTCCCATAGCCCTGACTGTTTAATATACAGCCATTGTTGCCCTGACTGGTGAGGCTCAGTTGGCTGGGTGTTATCCTGCAACGTGAGGGGCTACCAGTTCGATTCCTGGTCAGGGCACATGCCTGAGTTGTAGGTTCAGTCCCTGATTGGGGCACATGCAAGGAGCAACCGATCAATGTTTCTCTCCCCCTTTCTCTGTCCCTTCTCCTCTCTCTCTAAAAAGAAACAAATGAAATCTTTAAAAATATATACAGCCCAAACAATGGCTTATCCTAATTTCTCTGGCCCAGGGGCAGACTGTTGCCATGTTACAAGGACATCAGGATGTCACATTCTGGCATCCACATGTGCCACAATCACTTACAGACACTGTGTTGCTGCCTTTCTATGAAAGTCAGCTGGGCACTAACCTGAGTATCAGGTTTAGTTTTTTTGGTGTGAGCTTCAGTTTTGATGACAGACATCTTATGCCAGGACATATCAGACTTTCAGGAATTTTGCACAATTTCTGGAACACTCAGGACATATTTATATAGACACAACATAAAGAAGGCTTAATGTCACTTATTTGACCATGATTTTTATGTACAAGCACACCTTGGAGATACAGTGGGGTCAGCTCCAGACTACAGCAATAAAGCAAATATTGCAATAAGGTCTCATGAATGTTTTGGTTCTTGGGCATATAAAAGTTAGGTTTACACTATATTGTAGTCTATTAAGTGTGCAATAGCATTACATGCTAAAAAACGATGTATATACCTTAATTCAAAAATCGTTTATTGCTAAAAAATACTAACCATAATCTGGGCCTTCAGTGAGTCATTATCTTTTTGCTGGTGGCAGTTCTTGCCCCAGTGCTGATGGCTGCTGCCTGGTAAGGACAGTGGTTGCTAAAGGCTGGGATGGCTGTGACATTTTCTTAAAATGAGACAAATAAGTTTGCCACATGGATTGACTCTTCTTTTCATGACCAGTTTCTCTGTGGCATGTGGTGCTGTTTGACAGCATTTTACCCACAGTAGGGCTTCTTTCAGGATTGGAGTCAACCTGTCAAAACCTGCTGCTGCCTTATCAACTACGTTTATGTAGCATTCTAAATCCTCTGTTGTCACTTCTTCAAAGCACCTTCACTAGAGTACATTTCGTCTCAAGAAATCACTATTTTTGCTCATCCAAAGAAGTATTTAACTGCTCATCAATTAAAGTTTAATCATGAGATTGCAGCAATTTAGTCACATCTTCAGGTCCCACTTCTAATTCCAGTTCTCTTACTCTCTCCACCACATCTACTTCTGCAGCTACTTCCTCCGCTGAAGTCTTGAGTCCCTCAAAGTCAGCCACAAGGGTTGGACTCAACTTCTTCCAAACTCCCATTAATGTTGGTATTTTGACCTCTTCTCATGAATCAAGAATTTTCTTAATGGCATCTAGAATAGTAAATCTTTTCCAGAGGTTTTTGATTTACTTTGTCCTGGTCCGTCAGAGGAATCACTATTGGTGGCAGCTATCGCCGTATGAAATGTATTCCTTAAATAATAAGACTTGAAAGTTGAAATTGCTCCTTGATCAATGGGCTGCAGAATGGAAAACAACATTAACCATATACCTCTCCATCAGAGCTCATGGGTGACCAGGTGCATTGTCAATGAGCAGCAATATTTTGAAAGAAATCTTTTTTTTCTGAGCAGTATGTCTCAGTAGTGGTCTTAAAATACTCAGTAAACCATGGTGTAAACAGAGCTGCTGTCATCCAGGTTTTGTGTGCCATTTGTAAAGCAAAAGCAGAGGGGTCTTAGCACAATTCTTAAGGGCCCTAGGATTTTCAGATGGTAAGTGAGCATTGGCTTCAAATTAAAATCACCAGCTACATTAGTCCCTAAGAAGAGAGTCAGCCTGTCCTTTGAAACTCTGAAGTTAGGTATTGACTTCTAACTAGCTGTGAAAGTCATAGATGGCATCTGCTTGCAATACAAGGCTGTTTCATCGACATTGAAAATCCATTGTTTAGTGCAGCCAGTTTCATTAATTAGCTTGGCTAGATCTGGGTAACTTGCTACAGCTTCTACATCACAATTTTCTGCTTCACCTTGCACTTTGATGTTATTGAGATGGCTTCTTCCCTTAAAATCTCATGAACCAAACTCTGCCAGCTGCAAACTTTTTTTCTGCAGCTTTCTCACCTCTCTCAGCCTTCACAGAATTGAAGGGATTTAGGACCTTGCTTTGGATTAGGCTTTGGCTTAAGGAAATACTGTGGTTGGTTTGATCTTCTATCCAGACCATTAATACTTTCTCCACATCAACAATAAGGCTGTTTTACTTTCATATCATTTTGTGTTCCTTGGACTCGCACTTTTAGCTTCCTTCCATAACCTTTTCTTTGCATTTACAACCTGGCTAACTGTTGGAGCAAGAGGCCTGCCTTTCAGCCTCTCTCAGCTTTCAACATGCCTTCCTCAATCAACTTAATCATTTCTAGCTTTGATTTAAAGTGAGAGACATGACTTTTCCTTTTACTTGAAGAGTTAGAGGCCATGGTAGGATTATTAATTGGACTAATTTCAATATTATGTCTCAGGGATTAGGGGGCCTGAGGAGAGGGAGAGAGCAAACAGTCAGAGCACATAATATTTATCGATTAAGTTCTCCATCTTGTATGGACGTTGTTCATGGTGCCCCAAACAATTACAACTGTAACATCAAAACAAAGATCACTGGTCACAGATTGCCATAACAAATATAGTAACGATGAAAAAGTTAAAAATATTTCAAGAATTACCACAATGTGACACACAGACATAAGTGAGCAAATGCTGTTGGGAAAACAGTGCCAACAGACTCACCTGACACAGGGCTGCGACCCAGCTTCTGCTTGTGGAAACCACAACAGCGGTGAAGTGTGACAAAGAGAAATGCAAGAAAAGGATGTGTGCCTTAATTTAACATCTCAAATAAGCCTAATTAGTTCAAACGTTCTTTTTTTTTATAAGAGAAACAAACCTATTGAGATTTTCTAAGAGACCTCTGAGAAATTTCAAAGTTAGTTTGTGGTCAAAAGACTTTTTTTAGAATTTGATTTTGGGAAGTTTGTCAAAAATATCAAAAGTACGAACATGACTAAATAGGATCACAGATCATTATGAAATGATACTTCAAAGGCAAACACAGAAGGGTACAAAGATCTGAGCAAAACATCGCTCCCTGTCCAGGAGACTCGGCATCAAAGGTCCGGGAAGACGGTGCGGAGCGAGCTGCCGAGACACAGCACCTCTGCTTTCCAGGCAGGAGCAGGCCTGCCGTCCCAGAGGCTCTGTCCTCCCAGCAGATGAAAGAAAGGAAAGTTTAAATTTTACTTAAGCATAAGTACAGTATTGATATCAAAGCCTATTTTAAAACCTTCATATTAACAACTCAATTTTTAGCAACTTGACTACACAGGTGAAATTCTCTTTCCAACTTTTTAAAATACATTTAGTTTGTCCTTTATCACCAGAAGCTCCAGTTTAGATAAAATTATTCAGTTCCCTTCCCAAAAATGCATCCCCATACCTCATACCTTTTCTCAGCCCAAAACATGTTCCACTTTCCTTGCATACAGTTGCTTCCTGTATTATTTCCGGTGGTTTTTATCAATGTAAGAAATGTCCAAACCTGTACAGAATTTTTTTTAATAAGAGCTTTTTTGAGCTACACTGATGCCATGCAAGAAAGCAAGATCTCAACGCTCTGAGACTGTGAGGAAGATTGCAAAGGCTGGAGAAAGCAGGGAGGGGTGAATCTCTAAAATTGGACTAAAAGATAATTAACAAGATTATGTGCTCCCTTCAGGGTGTCTACACTGAGCTTTGGTCTGGAAAAGAGGATTGCTTCTGGCATTTCAAAGGTGTGTTAACCTAGCACTGGAAAAATGGAAGGGCTGGCTTAAGGTAAAGATAAACCTTTTATAGGCCTGGAAGGTGACTACCCACCACGACCCGCCCAGAAATTTATGATCAGTTTGTTGCAGGTATTTCAGGGATCTGGGACCCAGGGACCCACAACCCAATGTGGGTTCTTGGCATCATGCAGGAAAGAATTCAAACATGAGCCAGCATAGAGTTTAAAGTGAAAGAGTTTATTAGTGAAGCAGTGAGGTGATGCAGAGAGATCTGATCAGATCACCGGGGAGGAGTAGGGAGGGGCCATAGCAGGAGGATGCCTAAGGCAATGATAAACAGCCTAGGACAGGATTAGCTGAGAAGCTGAGTGCCTCCAGAGTGCATGGAATTATGGACTAGAAGATTTAAAATAAAAGATGGGCAGACTGGCTCTCTGGCTCTCTTCCTCGAGGATGTTTGGATGATCATGCTGCAGCTGCCTGCATCTCCCAAGGGACAATATTTTGGATGGATTTTGGGTGAAAGGAGGAACTCTGGGCACAGCCTAGGATCAGGCTGGCCTGGCAGAGGGTGGCCCGGTTATTCTCTGGGTGTTCTAGAGGGGACGGGCTCTGACGCAGAAGCCTGCCATTCTTCCAAAATTGTGTAGCTTTTGTATGTTATGTTGTTTTAGTTTGTAAACTAAACCTATAGAAATAAGGTAATTAGAAACTAACAGGGGGAATGATAGGAGAACTTGGGTGTTAAAAAATTTATCCTGAATTGAAAGGCTTAAGTGACAAAAGCTGTAACTAAAGAGTTAAAGATTTCTGCCCTGGCGAGTGTGGCTCAGAGGACTGAGTGCCAGTTTGTGAACCAAAGAGTCACTGGTTCAATTCTCGGTTCTGCGTCAGGGCACATGCCTGGGATGCAATCCAGGTCCCCAGTTGGGGGCATGCAAGAGGCAGATGGTGGATGTCTCTCCTTCTCTTTTTCCCTCCCTTCCCCTCTCTCTAAAAATAAATAAATAAAATCTTTTTTAAAAAGAGAAAGATTTCAGCCTTAATCGATAGGCTTAAGTGACTAATGCACGTGGAAAGCTGTTATTCCAAAACCATGCAGCTTTTGAATAAAGACTGTTTTCCTTTATCACCCAACTTTTGCCCCCGGAGCTTGGCCTAGCGGATGGCGGCGGCAGCAGGCCCCCACTTGCTGTTCCGTAACAGAAGCAGAGAGTGGGCTACTCCACAGACGAGCGGCCCCTTCCTAGTGGGTTTTACCTCTTTCATTGGGGCTCGTGTAATTGAGAGGTGGGGCATTCAATAAGGGGGAGGGATATTTAGGAGTTTTCTAGAAATCGGTGGAGACTTACCAGAAGACTCGAGTTGGCCATTTTGTGTCCTTACACGGTTTCCCACTTCCAGTCCAGGTGGTGCAGGGTGTGTGATACAGCATGTGAACACATCACAGCAAGCGTGTGATGAGGTGTGAGGTGAAATGAGCTGCCGCGCTGCATCTAGCTGGTCTTTGCCAGTGCTAAGCCATAAACCCGTTGGGAGTTGGTCTTTCTTAACAGCTCCCGCACCTTTTATCCATTGCAGCTGTTCTGCCACACAGCCTATCTCGACATCATCATGTGAGGTTACTACTGGTCAGTGGGCTTGTTGGATTTATTACAGAGCCCCTGCCCTTTTAATTTTATTTTTCAATTATAGTTTACATTCAGTACTATTGTGTATTAGTTTCAGGTGCAGAGCATAGTGACCAGATAATTATATACAATCTGGTTCTCCGGATGTTTTCACTACCTGCCCACCACCACACATAGTTATTACAAAAATACTATGTCTCTCTGCTGTATTTTACATCTTGGTGACTTCCGTAACTGTGGACTGTTCCTCTGAATCCCTCACCTTTCCCACCCAGTCCCACAACACCCCTTCCCTCTGGCCACCACCAGTCCATTCTCTGTGTCTGAGTGTCTGTTTCTGTTTTGTTTATTTTGGCCAAGCCCTCTTTTTGTTCACACTTTAATTGCATGGGTTAATTAGATTTAACTCTTAGAAACCTTAATTTCTAGTAAAAACTAAGAAGTAAGCAATTATAAACTGTCATTTACATTAGCATTTTGTGGACTGACAGACATTTTTTGCGATTTCTAGAAACACGTGCGTTCTTATAGAAAAATTTTCAGCATGGCATAAGACATATTTACTAGCAGACCTAAATCTATCTTCAGTTCTTCTGCAGCAGGGAGCCATCACTAGATGAATTTATGTTTAGCAATTAATGTTTCATTACTTATCATATTTTAAAATAATCTAGATACACAACATATTTCCATCATTTCACTTAGTAAAACTTGGAAGTTTCAGGTTACTGAAAAGATTTAGAAAAACTATTTGAAGAGCTCACCTAAATTTTTTAAAATTCTACTCACAACTATTTAACTAACTTGCTCTTAACAGCTATGTTTGGATTACTTCTGAAAATTCCATCATACTGTTACTGGCATGCAAAGTTCTTGGGAACTCCCAAGGCAGAAATCGAGAGAGTTCACCACACAAAAAAAAAAGTTCTCAGGTGAGAGGCTCACTGTAGCTCGAGTGCACGAGGGCGTTAGTGGTGAGCAAAAGGAAGAACAGGCTGCTACTTGAACAAAGGCTGGGAACAGTTTTAAAGAAGTTGAGGCAGGAAGATGATGTCTAAGGGTGATGTCTCATTATGTAGCGGCATGGACCCTGGTGCTCGGACAGTACAACTACCTGTCTTCAGGTGTGACATGTCTCATTAGCATGTTAAATCTCTACCCTGTGGCCTGGTTTTTGCTACTACAATGAGGGTGAGGTCACGCAGCACTCCTGAGGCTAAACTGTGCATGTGTTAGGGTTGAGAAAGTCTCTTTGCCCCATAAAACAGTACCTTTTGGTTACTAGTGCCATTCTATTGGGCTGCTGATTGGGCGAGGGGTGTGAAGGGCAACTGACAGAAACTCCAATCCTGTTAAGAGAGGCTCAGCCTGTCTCAACACCAACATATTTCTTACTGACAGATTTGTAAGAGAGACAATGTTACCAGACTAAAGAGGCCTAGTCACCTGTGTCCATCAAAGCCCAATGAAATGCAAACAGGAGTTTGCTGCAAAGAAAGTGGAGGTTTATTAGCTGAGGAAATGGTACCTCATCAGGAGTCCCAGGTTAGCTAGCGCCCAAAATCCTGGCCCCCTGATCATTTCCAGAAAATAGGTTATACAGGGAAATGCATCAGTGGTCACGATGGCTAAAGGAGATGGGGTCCTGAGCTCTACTGATTGGTCGGGGCCAGGGTAGGGAGTAGTTGATCATTGTATCAGGTCCTGATGTCAGCTGTGGAAAATGTCTGGTTTTGGGAGGTGTGGTCCATAGGGTCCTTCTGCGTTCATGGGCACACAGCTGCAACACAACGGAACTTAAGATACTATCTTTAGCTTGACCAAAACTCTGTTTCTGTAGTCAACAGAGATGAGGTTTTGCTCTTTTCTTTTTTTAAAGATTTTATTAATTTACTTATTTTAAAGAGAAGGGAAGGGAGGAAGAAATAAAGGAAGAGAAACATCCATGTGTGATTGCCTCACCCAAGACCCCATCTGGGGGCCTGGCCCGCAACCCAAGCATATGTGCCCTGACTAGGAATCTAACCAGTGATCCTTTGGTTTGCAGGCCAACACCCAATCCACTGAGCCATGCCAGCCAGGGTTTAAGGCTTTGTTCTTAAGACAGTTCAACACCTACCAGAACCTGATATCCTAAAGGCTTAATAATTAAGGAAAGGAATAGAAGAACAGAAAGCAGAAAGGGTTATGTTAAAGAAACAGGGTTTCACCCTGGCTGGGTAGCTCACTTGATTGGAGGGAGCATCGTCCACCAAAAGGTAATGGGGTCAGTCCCTGGTCAGGGCACATACCTAGGTTGCAGGTTTGATCCCGGTCAGGGTAGGTACGGGAGGGAGGCAACCGATTGATGTTTCTCTCTCGCATTGATGTATCTTTCTCTCTCTCCTTCTCCCCCCCTTTTCTCTCTCTCAAATCAATAAAAAAATATATCCTTGAGTAAGGATTAGAAAAAAAAAAGAAAGAAGTGGAGTTTCTGCGCAGCTACTCAGGCAGGTTAATAAGAAGCTAGGAAAATTCCCCAGAATGAGGAAACAGACAAATGGCTGAACAAATGGCTAAAGTGGCTAAGTTCATTGCAGGACTCATCCTCCCTAACCAAAGACGCATAAGAGCAGTTAGTGTAAATCACCTTAGTCAGAAAGATAGATGACAACAACAAAAAACCCCAAAGAACCCAAGGATATATTTTTTATTGATACAAAATAAAGATAAAAGCTAACCAGAGAATGACCCCTGACCCCACTATGTACTCATTTTCATGCATCAGCATACTAAACGACACACCTGGAAATCCAATGAATATTGTGTTGAGAGCCTCCCCTGGGACCACCCCCTAAAATTCTCACCTATAGCAAACAGATAAAAACCTTTAGACACAGGACACCAGTGTGCACTCTCCTTAGGCATGCCTGCGCCCCTTTCCTCAGGCACGTATGTTTGCTTTCTTTATTCTAAGCTTTGATAAACCCACTCTCACTTGCACCTGGACTCAAGTCTTGTATGTCTTTTTCCTGCACGAGTCAAGAACCAGCTTGTCCTGGCCCATGCCGGGGCAGCCTCGCCTCAGCCAGGCCCGTTCTGGTGGCATTCTCTGTGGGGGACTTGGCAGGACTTTTTTCCTCTTTACTCTCTGTCTAATTTGACTTCTCTGTTGCTTCTCATGGTCGGGGTGGGGGAAGTCCCCTACCAGAAGCAAGGCAAACCCACCATCTGGGGCCTTGTGTACACTGTGACCACGGGTAAGTCTATCCTTGAGGCTCGGGGAACCTGCCCACACGATGGTCCCCAGGTGGTTCCTGGGCAACAGGGTCCACGGTGAGTTAGAGCCCAATCACCGCTGACCCCCAAATGCAGTGCCCTTGTTTTTTTTCCAGCTTTCTATAGACACACTTTCTTTTCAGAGTTCTGCCTCTGCTACAGGGGACCTGACTTCTCTGACTTGCTTCAGAGACTCCAGGCGCATCCATCTGGCTCGGGGAAGACACTGCTGTTGTGACTCACACTGTGACTCCTGCTCCTCTACTTGGAGTGTCCACTTCATCCCATCTGGAGACATCCTTCTTATTGTGTCACACCTTAGCTTCTGTCCCTGGGCTTCTCCTTCTGGCTGCTGTCCACATGCTGTGCTCCCCAGCTCTGCTTGGTCAGAGGAGAAACTCATGCTCCTCCAGGAAATTCTCCTGAGCCCTTACCTTTCCACTGTCTGGTGGGTCCCCTCCCTAATCACTTCCTGTGCCCTCTTCAGATTTGTCTTTCTTGCTGACCAGGCCACTTTTCACTGGGACTGGTTCCTTCACTGGACTGATGTTTCACCCAAAGCCCTACGTCCTGGTATGTAGGTCTCATAATCACTCATCAGTTGTATTGTCCAAATAAAGAGAGGTGCAGTGGGCGGTGCCTAAAGCATCCCCCGGTTACCCCCTGGGGTGTCTCCTTCATAACTGGGCCATCAAAAGAAAAACTGCCTTACCTTCCTTTGTACACCTGGCCTCAACACAAACTCAGGGGTGGAGAAGTCTGGCCTATAAATGGATCTCTTGAGTTATACCACTATTCTCCAGCTAGACTTGTTTTACAGAAATGAAGGTAAATGGAGTGAAATATCTTATGTTTGGAGATGTTTATAGTCCTTAAGCAGGATAAGGACTTAAGAGAGTCTTGTGGAATGTGTATTGCCACAGTATCTGGGTTAGATGGATTAGAAGACAACTTTCTCTCAGTCCCGCCAAGACATGGGCCCCTACTCCTAGGAGATCAAACAAAACCCAGCCCACGGCTGGAACAGCCTGCCTCCAGCCTTCCTGTCCCCCAAAGTAGCCTCACCGCCTCACAACCCCTCTGCCACTACAGAACCGCCGGCACCCACCCCTGTTTGTAGTCCAGCCGCTACAAGGAGCAGAACTTGGTAACACCCAAACCCTAATGGGTTACCTCTGAGGAAAGCAGCAAATGGAGAACCTTATGGGGGAATCATCCAGTACATGCTCCCTTCTCCGTGTCTGACCTGGCCCTCTGCAAAGAAAAATTCAGCTGATTTTCTGAGGACCCTGACATATTTGCAGAAGGGCTTAATCACTTAATGGACCTATGACCTGACTTGGAATGATTTATAGACTGTCCTCTCCCACTGGTGCACTACAGTTAAAGAAACAGCATTTAACAGGAGCTGCAAGGGCCTATGCTGATGAACGAGCCGGTCACCAGGCTCAACAGGCTCAACATCATGGACATGGGCCTGGGGGAGATGTGGTCCCTGATCGAGCCCTAACTGGGCCTATCGAATGCGGTCAGATGAAGGACAAGAGGGAAGGGACTGCCGGTCCCGCCTGATAAACTGTCTCAATTAGGGATGCAAAAATGCACTGTTAAGCCTTTAATTATGATAAAGTAAATGAGGTTACTCAGGGAGAGTATGAAAACCCCACCCTATTTCAGGGGCATTTATAGCAGCTTTACAAAAGTACATGAATACCGACCCTGAGTCCATGAGAGCCCAGCCCTTCTGGGGATGCATTTAATCCAACAAGCAGCCCCAGACATCAGAAGAAAATTACCAAAACTAGTCTTGGGACCCCAGACACCCACTGGGCAACTGGTACTGGCAGCCTTCAGTGTTGTGGACCACGAAGACAGGATGGAGGAGGAACAAAGGACTGCCTGATCCAGACAAAAGGGTCACTTGTTAGCTGCAGCTTTAGGTTCTCTGCTGCCTTAGGGTTCCCCAGCCCCAGGCTTCAACAAACACCTAAGCAGTGACGCCGTTCCTGCGGACGAGGAGGACACTTGAAGGTGTGCCCAGACTGGCACGACCACCTCGGGGGCTTCGCCCCTCCACTAGGACGAGAGTCCTGGGCTCCATGGGGAACCTGCTGCCTCCCAACCAATGATGGCCAAAACTGCCCAGGACTGACAGTGCCAGAGGCCTCCCACTGCCCCCACCAACCACCCAGCCATCACGCCAGAGAAGCCCTAGGTGACCCTTGATGGGGCAGTAAGGCCATTACATTTCCATCAGGTATGGGGGCTGCTCACTCTGCTCTGACTCACTCGCCAGAGCGTCATTCTCCCCAACCTGTCTGATCACCGGGTGAGTGGGCATCCTCCCACCTCAGCTGCTCCCTCAGGAATCTCACTTTCAGTCGTGTCTTTCTCATGGCCCTGTGCCCTCATTAGGAAGGGACATCTTGTCCAGTCTAGAAGCTGCCATGGCCCGGGGAACATCAGCCACAGAGGGATAACGAACCCTCGCTGTTATGCCTGATGGCCAATCTAACCTCTCACCCTGAACCCAAAATTAATAATGTTCCAAAATCTGTCCTTGACCAAGTCAACCCCCAGGTATGGAAACTGAAATACCAGGCAACGATGTACCTCTTTCGGGACATCCCTAAAACCAGGGTACCCTACCAAGAGGGCACCCTCTCAGACCAGAGGGCATTACAGGGACCAAACCTCTTACGGAACGACATTTAAACATGGGCTTCTCAGCCCTGCCAGTCCCCACGCAACATGCGTGTCCTTCCAGGACAAAGGCCAAATGGTTTGTACAGGACCGTAGAGCAGTAAATGAGGCTGTAATTCTGGGACACCCTACAGTTCCAAACCCCTCCACTATCTGAACTCAAATCCTAGGAGAAGCCAACCATTTTACTGTGTTAGATTTAAAGGATGCCTTCTTCCGCCCGCCCCTTCATTCTGACTCCCAGCACCTACCTGTTCACACGGGAATGCACGAGCCCCGAACTAGGGAGACTTGCCAATATACACGGACTCCGCTTCCTCGGGACTTTGGGGACATTTGTTTGGAAATGCTCCAGTCAAGGTACTGAGGGAGGTACTGAGGGAGTCCATTTGGCAGACGGGACTGTCCTACAATATACTGATGATTTACTAATTTCTAATACTAATAGAAAGGACTCAGATAAAAACTCCGCTCTAGTATTAAACTTCCTCACAGATAGAGGACATAAAGTCTCTCTCAAAAAGGCCCAAATAACCTCCCAACAGGCCCAATATCTGGGGTACCTACTGGCCCCATGCGCCTGGACTCTGTCACCCTAAAGAAAACAGGCCATACTGGCCCTCAGAGTCCCACAAAATAAGCGGCAGTATTGAGGCTTTTTAGGAATAGCTGGCTCCTGTCACCTCTGGGTTGGGTTAACTGCTAGACCTCTATATGAAGCTCAGGTGGGGGACAACAGAGGACCTGTAGACTGAACCCCTGAATGTCACCATGTCTTGTAGGCATTAAAAGCCTAACTAAGCAGTGCACTGCCTTAGGATGCCAAATTTAGAAAAACCTTTCACCTTGTATGTAGCAGAGAAACATGAGTAGCACTTGGAGTCCTCACCCAAGAACTGGGTTCAACGGCAGGTCCATAGCTTTCTTTTCAAAACAACTAGATGCCGTAGCAACCGGCTGACCACACTGTGTACAAGCCAGAGCCGCCACTGCTCTCCCAGTGGGAGGGGCCAGTGAACTTCCTCTAGGACAGCCACTGCAGTGCAGACGCCCCTCCCCATCAAGTACGAGTTGTGTTAGAATTAAAGGGACATCCGTGGCTCGTAGCTCGCAGGGGGAAGGCTAAGTAAATACCAGGCTCTCCTCCTAGATTCTCCTGTGTTAACCCTAAAGGTTTGCCAAACTCCCAGTCCTGCTACTCCCCTCCCAACAAAGAGAGAAACCTAAGTCACACACCATGGCATAGAAGTTACCGAACAGTATATTCTAGCAGGCCTGACCTAAAGGACGGTAAACCTTCACCCAGCCCTGAAGCAGAATGGTTTACGAAAGGCAGCAGTTTTATGCACAACAGCATCAGAGAGGTGGGATATGCCATTGTCGGCCTTCAGGAAACAAAGGAGGCAAAACCCGGAACTCTGAGCACTCCCTAGGACCTCACAGTTAGGGACAACCTCCGGGTTAACATCTATGCTGACTCGAAGTACGGGTTTCACATGCCCATGCTGCTGTTTGGAAAGAAAGAGGACATTTAACAGCTAGAAGTCCCCCCATAAAACACCACTGAGAAACTTGAGAACTCCTGGCAGCTGTAATACGCTGCAGGGGCCACCAGAAGAGGACATGGATGTAACTAAAGACAATACCCAATACACTGGCCGACCAGGCCCCGAAGACAGCAGCCCAGGCTTCACCGGCCACCCTGCAGGCAGCTTAGCTCCCCAACCTCCCGCAGCCCCTGGAGCCCCTGTACATCATGGAGGAGGCCTCTTGGGCCCTACAGAACGGGTTCCCCAGAGACCCTTCAGCCGGATATCGAGAGATGATAGACTGTTATTACCTCGGAGCTTAAAGTGGGAATACAACAAAACGCCCCATGATGACACCCGCTTGGAGAGGGATGCGCTTGCAGTCCACATTTCCCAGTCGTTTGTAGTTCAGAGAGTTCATGAAACTATATGAGCAATAACTGCTTTTCATAAAACCTGAGGCTGTGCACTCTGCTCCAAAAATAACCCCTGCAGTCACCTTCCTCACCTTCCTCTTCCTCCCCTCTTAATGTAATGCAGGGCACATGCCCTGGGCTGGCTTGGCCGAGTGACTGCACTCAGAGTCCCTCTGGGGCTGGGTGTGATATTTACTAATATTTGTAGACACTTTCACTAGATGGATCGAGGCCTTTCCTGCCAGAATGGAAAAAAAGCTGTTAAGGTGGCCACATAGAACTACTACAAGAACTCTCCCCTAGGTTTGGACTACCAAGAAGCATACAGAGTGACAACTTTTTGCAGCCCAAATCACACAATGGCTGGCTCAAGCTCTAGGGATCAACTACCACTTAGAATCGTCATGAGACCTCATTCCTTGGGTAAGGAAGAAAGAGCTAATCAAACCCTAGGAAGGACTCTAGCCAAGGCACACCAGCAAACCTCAGAGTCCTGGGGGTATCACCTGCAGGTCGCCCTAGAACAAGAGCTGCCCCTGAATGAAAATTACAAGTTAGCCCCTTTGAACTCACCTAAGGCAGCCCCTTTCTCAAAGCTGACCCGAGAGCAGATGAGGAAACCCTCCAGCTCATACCTTATACCATTCATCTAGGGCGGGTACAAAAGACATTACACAAACATGAAAAAGAAATTCCACCGGCCTCAGGTAAAGACTGCACACACAGACAAGCTAAACTCGGAGACATGTCCGTGTAAACACCTGGAAGGACAGCTGTCCTGACTCCCAGCTACAATGCAGCTGGAAGGGCCACCTCAGGTCCTGCTAAGCACCCCAAGCTGCAGTAACTCTCACTGGAATAACCGTTTGGGTCTACTCATCTCCACCCAAACCCATTTCTTCTTATGTGTCCTCCCAGGAACCACACCTGCGACTTTCTCCGGTGCACCCACCCAGGACCTCCAACTTCTCTCCAAGGAACAAGAACCCTGTCACAGAGAGGTAGCGTGGCGGACAGGCTTCAGTGCAATCGTCTTTCTCGTACTTCTGGCCCAGACTCCTCCCTCCCCCCCAGGAAAAGAATCATTCCGTCCTTGCTGGATTTAATTCTCATTGGATAAGATCCCACGTCCTCCACTCCACTCAAGATTATTTAAATTTTAAGCAACAATGTATATATTTCTTGTTTCCCTGACCCTATTGTACCCAGGGTCCCTCCAGGAGAATGGAGACAAATATACTAATAAACTTTTCCTTTTTATGAAAATTCCTCATCAGAGGCCATTTTGGTTAATTTTAGAGAGCAAGGAAGGGGGAGAGAAGGAGAGAAACATCCATCAGTTGCCTCCCGGACACGCCCCAACCAGCTATGGAACCTGTGACCTAGGTACATGCCCTGATGGGGAATCGAATCTGCAACATTTTGGTGTATGGAAAGACACTCCAACCAACCTAGCCACCCAGCCAGGACAAACTTTTCCAATATTATTACTACCAGAAATCACCTTTCCAATTGCTGGACCTGCCATAGACAACCCATCGTAACAACCCTGCCACCTCAGTTTCAAACCACAGTCCTCAGCTTGAATCCAACTCTATTATCAGGTTCCCTGAAGGGATTTTAAAAGTCCAGTCCCTTTTTAGCAAGCCTGCCTCCAGTTCCCGGTGGTTTTCCTTGCACCAATGTCACCTCCATCACTACTCAGACTAGTAACTGGTCAGTACAGGTGCTCTTATGCAAGACCCCAAGAACCCTTTTGTCATTGTGTTACATCCAATGGATGTGTCAGTGAGCCTGAGAAAGATAGTTCTATCCCATCTCTGATATATCCAAAGACTTCTCTGGCAATGTTTCCTGTGCCCCTAATGAGATGCACCGGTGCCCGCTGGGCCACACGGCCTATCAGCTATCTGGGGTGCTGATTCTCCAGGTGGCCTCCAGAGCACCTGCAGCTACTGGCAAAGAAAAACTAGTATCAACCAGAAGCTCCTTTACCAGATGCCCACAGCACATAGAGCCCCCACAGGGCCGAGGGACCACCTCCTAAGAGGAGCACCCCCTCCCCTGACTGTAGGTGAGACACCAGCTGGGGGCCAGCCTTATGGGCCTGGTTTTCATCAACATATCCCCAGTGGGTGGGCACCCCTACTGGATATTGTGGACACCCCCAAAATAGTTTACCTTATAATGTCAGACCCTATACCAAGTTCCACTAGCCATTACTTGCTCTAGCCTTTCCATGTGAACAATACACAGTTTCACGGCCAGTGCACCTTAGGTTTTCTTAGCCCCCGAGGGATTTCTGTCATGGTTCATAATGCCACTCACCCTCGAAGTAAGAGGGCCATCGGTCTCATTAGAGCTGGCATAGGGGAGGATTTGCCTATCGTGAAGCCACTTTAAGAAATTTAACAGACAGTAATGCTGCTCTAGCAAAAAGTACTGGCGTTGTCTAAAACCTTACAACGGTCTCTAGATTCTCTTGCTAATGTTGTGTTAAATGACAAATCAGCCCCTGATTACCAATAGCAGAAGGCGGTGGGATGTGCACAGTCATCAACAAAACCTGCTGCATCCACACAAACTCTTCAGGTCAAGTGGACGAGGACGTCAAAAAATCTGTGACCGGGCCACCTGGCTGCGTAACTTTGGAAAGGAAAACCCGCTGCCCCTCACTCTGGGATGCTATAAAGTCTGTTCTCCCCTCCATTATCTGTTTTTTGCCCCTTCTTGGATCTTTAGTAGTTACCCTTCCCCTCCTCATCTCGGGTCATGTCTTTTTAAACTTCTTGTCAAATTTGCCACCTCTAGGACACAGAAATCCCATATTAAGACGAGGACACTTTGGGGATTCCAGCCCACCCCTAATTTAGAAGAATCAACCAACAGCCTCTCTGTGCCAGTCTTGGGTCCCACTCCCTTTTCTGCCCGCACATCAGGCAGAGAGCGACTCCTGTGCCCTGTTTAGGCGAGGCCCAAGGTTCTTGTTAGCAGCAAACAGCTACTGAAGATGTACCCTCATGCCCTCATTACCCCTAAAGGTTTCAGCGATGGGAGTCTCAGGGAAAGCAAGGCAGGTTAGTAAGAAACTAGGACAATTCCCTGGCAAGTGGAACGAGGAAACTGAGACAAATGGCTGAACAAACAGCTGGAACAGCTGAGCAATTACCAGAATCACAAACCTCTATCCTCCCTAACCAAAGATTTTGAAAAGCAGTTGGTTTAAGTCACTTTAGTCTGAAAGATAGATAACAACAATTAAAAAAAAAAACAATTAGAGCCAGATTAATCCAAGATCAAACTAACTAGAAAATGACCTCTGACCCCACTACACCCTTATTTTGATACATCAGCATGCTGAACAACAAACCTGGAAATCTAATGAATATTCTGTTGAGATCCTCTGCTGAGACAAGCCCCCTAATTTTCTTATGTACACAAAACAGATGAATATTCAAGACAAAATGCCAGTCCTGGTGTTCCTTTGAGCACACCTGGGAGCCCTTTCCTCAGGTGTGTACTTTCACTTCCTTTTTTAAAAAATGTATTTTATTGATCATGCTATTACAGTTGTCCCACTTTTTTTTCTCCTCTTTATGCCCCTCTGACCTGCACCTCCCCTCCCACCATCATTCCCCCACCTTAGTTCATGTCCATGGTCGTACATATAAGTTCTTGGGCTTCTCCATTTCCTACACTATTCTTAACCTCCCCCTGTCTATTTTGTGCCTACCATTTATGCTTCTTATTCCCTGTATCTCTTCCCCCATTCTCCTCCTGCTCCCTCCCTGCTGATGACTCTCCATGGGAACTCCATTTCTGTGATTCTGTTCCTGTTCTACTTGTTTACTTAAGTTTGTTTATGTTTTCAGGGTCAGTTGTTGAGAAATCAGCTGATAGTCTTATGGGAACTCCTTTGTAGGTAACTGTCTCCTTTTCTCTTGCTGCTTTTAAGGTTCCTCCTTATCTTTGGGTAATGTAATTATGATGTGCTTTGGTGTGTGCTTCCTTGGGTCCAACTTCTCTGAGCTTCCTGGATTTCCTGGAAGTCTATTTCCTTTGCCAGATTAGGGAAGTTCTCCTTCACTATTTGTTCAGATAAGTTTCCAGTTTCTTGCTCTTCCTGTTCTCCTTTTGACACCCCTATGATTCATATGTTGGAACGTTTAAAGTTGTCCTGGAGTTTCCTAAGCCTCTCATTTTTTTTGAATTACTATTTCTTCATTCTGTCCTGGTTGAATGTTTATTTCTTCTGCTCCAAATTGATTTAAGTCTTGGTTTCCTTACTGTCCCTGTTGGTTCCCTGTACATTTTCCTTTATTTCATGTTTCATAGCCTTCACTTTTTCCTCTATTTTGTGACCATACTCAACCATTTCTGTGAGCATCCTGATTACCAGTTTTTTGAACTCTGCATCTGATAGGTTGTCTGTCCCTTATCACTTAGTTCTTTCTCTCAACTTTTGATCTCTTCTTTCATTTGGGCCATATTTCTTTGTCTTGGTGTGCCTGTTACATAGTAAGGGGCAGAGCCTTAGGTATTCACCAGGGCAGGGCAACTCACTTTGCTGCTCTGTGGTGCTATATGTGGGGAGAGGTCCAAGAGGGAACAATGCTGCTCGCTTGGCTCTCAGCCAGCTTTCAATCACTTCCCTCACTTCCCACAAGCAAATTTGGCCCTTCTGGTGTTGATTCTCCAGTGGGTGGGTTTGTGTACGTTCTAGGACCCTGTGGGGCTCCAACAAACTCTCCTGTGAGACTGGCGAGTTTCTCCTTCTGCCTCAATCCCCACAGGTTTTTTCAGTCAGAGGTTTTGAAGCTTTATTTCTCTGGGCTAGAACCCTGGGTTTCATGGTCTGTCTCACTCCCCAGTTGTTCCTCTTGGTTTATCTGCACATGAATGTGGACTGCTTGGTCCACCCGCCACCGCCTTGCCTGTCCCAGTCCTCCAGCTGCCACCTTGCCACGAGTCCTCTCCACCCCAGCTTCCCATCTCCACCCCTCCTACCAGTCTGGATGAATGTATCTTCTTTAACTCCTTGGTCGTCAGACTTCTATACAGTTCAATTTTCTGGAAGTTCTGGTTATTTTGTTTTTAAATTTGTGATTGTCCTTCTTTTGGTTGTGTGAGGAGGCCAAGTGTATCTACCCCTGCCTCCATCTTAGCCAGAAGTCCATTTTCTTTACCCTAAGCTTCAGTAAACTTACTCTCACTTTCACCTGACTCAAGTCTTGAATTTTTTTGACTCAAGAACCTGCTCATCCAGGAGCATTCCAGGGCAGGACTTGCCTGGGCTTGGACCCATTCCAGTGACAATTACAATTACATGAACTTTTTAAAATAAACCCAGGTAGAATTAAATTGTTTACCTGCATTATATTCAATGTTAATAACTCTAAAGACATATTTCGTTTAATTAAACTGACAAACTAGCCTTTATTTACTGAAGATTATCTTAAATCATGTGAATTTGAAAAAATGTTTTGGTTGGTCTCTATATTTCTGAGTTTGTACCTTTAACCCAATTGAATAAAGCTGTTTTACAAACTAATTTTGGCCATGCCATCAGAAATAGAAAAATACTACTCATCAATGCAGACTTCCAGTCAAGATGGCAGCATAGGTAAACATGGTTCACCTCCTCGCACAACCACATCAAAGTTACAACTAAATTTTAGAACAACCATCACTCAGAACTGTCAGAAATCAAGTTGCATGGAAGACTGACAACTATGGAATTAAAGAAACCACATCCATCCAGACTGCCGGAGGGGTGGAGATGTAAAACAGGCTGATCCACATCCATGTGTGGTGGATAAATATTCAGGAGGGATGTCTCGGGAGCGAGGAGTCCCATCCCACACCAGGTTCCCCAGCCCATGGTTCCAGTGACAGGAAGATAAGTCCCCATAGCTTCTGGATGCAAAAACCAGTGGAGACTCAGTCAGTGGGACAAACCTCTGGAGTCCCAAGCAGTTCCTCTTAGAGAACCCACACATGAACTGACATACTCATATGCACTGCCTTGAGGGAGTGCATATGAACCACCACCCTGCCTCTGCACAGCTGATCCTCCACAGAGGGTGGAGGTTGGTGTTCAGTGGTTGCAGCCAGTCCTTGATGCTGATTGGCCTGGGTAAATCTCTCCTATTGACCTGCCAGTAGCAATCAAGGCTCAACTACAACAGGAGGGTATACTCAGGCAACACAAAGGGTATATATACCTCAAATACCCAGCTTGGGTGATAAGGGAAGCTGTACCACTGGACCCTATAGGACACCTATTACATATAGGCCATGCTACCAAGACAGGGAGTCTTAACAACTCTACCTAATACATAGAAACAAACACAGGGAGGCTACCAAAATGAGGAGACAAACACGGTCCAATGAAAAAACAGATCAAAACTCCAGAAAAAGAACAAAATGGATAAGCAATCTGTCAGAAGCAGAGTTCAAAACACTGGTTATAAGGATGCTCAAAGAACTTAGTGAGGACCTCAACAGCATAAAAAAGATCCAATCAGAAATAAGGATTCACTATCTGAATGAAATAAAGAACAATTTATAGGGAAACAACAGTAGAGGGGATAAAGCTGAAGATCAAATCAATGGCATGGAACATAAGGAAGCAAAAAACAACCAATCAGAACAACAAGAAGAAAAAAGAATCCAAAAAAACAAGGACAGTGAAAGCAGCTTGTGGTACAACTTCAAGCATTCCAACCTTTGCATCATAGGTGTCTCTGAAAGAGAAGAGAAAGAGCAAAAAATTGGAAATCTATTTGAAAAAATAATGAAAGAAAACTTCCCTATTTTGGTGAAGGAAATAGATATGCGAGTCCAAGAAGCACAGAAAGTCCCAAACAAGATGGATGAGAAGAGGTCCACTCTAAGACACATCATAATTAAAATGTCAAAGATTAAAAATAAAGAGAAAATCTTAAAAGCAGTAAGAGAAAAGTTCCTTGTTACCTACAGGGGAGTTCCCATAAGACTGTCAGCTGATTTATCAAAAGAAATTTTGTAGGCTAGATGTGATTAGCAAGAAATATTCAGAGTCATAAAAAGCAGGGACCTACAGCCAAGATTGCTCTACCCAGCAAAGATATCTTTAGAATCAAAGGGCAGATAAAGTACTTTCCTGACAAGAAGAAACTAAGGAATTCATCACCACAAAACCATTATTATATGAAATGTTAAAGGGACTTATTTAAGAAAAACAATAAGATCAAAACTATGAACAATAAAATGGCAATAAATACCAATCTATCAACAACTAAATCTAAAAAACAAACTGAGCAAACAAGAACGGAGACAGAATCATGGGTTTGGAAAGGGTTTTGATGGTTGCCAGATGGGAGGAGGGTGTATAGGAACGGGTGAAGAGGTGAGGCAAGTAAGAAGTACAAATAGGTAGTTACAGAATAGCCAGAGGAATGTCAGGTACAGTGTAGGAAATGGACTAGCACAAGAACTTACTGTATTTCTTGGACTATAAGATGCACTCCCCTCACCAAATTTGGGAGGAATAATGGGTGTTAATGGTGCTGTTGAGTTCTGTTTACATTTACATTAGTGAAATATTATGTTATTTATGTTATTAAATATTTTACCACATGTTTTGCTTCAAATTTTTTTTCCTATTTCCCTCCTCTAAAACCTAGGTGCGTCTTATGGTCCAAAAATACAGTGCATGCATGACCCATGGACATGAATAATGGTGTGGGGGTTGTCTGAGGGAAATGGGAGGTGTTAGGTAGATGGGGACAAGGAGAGGGAAAATTGGGACAACTGTAATAGCATAATCAATAAAATATCATTAAAAAAGAAAAATATCCCACATCTACAATATATGCAAGGTCTGCCCAGAAAGTATCCAGCCAGTTAATATGAAAAATAGAGACATTTATTGAAGAAGATACAAGATATATTGTACATAAGATAGTGATGCCTTAGTCCCCTTCAAAGTAGGCACCTTGGAACCTCACACTGTTCTCCCAATTGCCATCAGCTGTCCCACTGTATTTTTCTGAATCTTTCTGATGGCCTGAAATCTCTTCCCTTTCAATGGTGATTTTAGTTTTGGGAAAAGCTGGAAGTCAGAGGGCATCAAATCTGGGCTGTAGGGAGCCTGAGTCACCTGGGTGATTTGATGTTTCACCATAAAACTCTGCACAAGATGTGGTGCATGAGCGGGTGTGTTGTGAGGAAGCTGCCCATCACCAGTTGCCCATAGCTGTGGCCTTCTGAATCATCCAAATAGTTTCTGTGGACGAATGTTCAAGCTTAACACAAAATTTGATACAGATTTGTTGTTCTACTTGCTATTTTGAATGTGATGGCACCCAGTACTCACGCTCACTCAACAGCATCTAATGCCCCCACTGACTAGTACAGTGAAATCATCATTGTTCATGCACACACATTCCAGCCCACTCTCCTTGATTGCTGGGTTATGTCAATGTCACTCAAACTGTTCTCATTACATTAATAGTGGTTGGACTTTTTCAGGACAGACCTCATATACAGGTACACGCACGCACACATATAGATAGACTAATATTTGAAAAGATATATGATTTTCCATTCCCTTAAATTTCCCATCTTTGCCCCTTTTGTTTGCCTTTTGATAAGAGTTACCTCCCTGAAGTATGTGTTATATTTATTGTAAGTATCTCAAAGGCATAAGGAAAAATGAAAGTTCCTTCAAGAAGGACCTTTGTTCTCAGGGCCCAAGATATATAGGGGTAGTTTTGGGATTGCTATAAAGGATTGGTGGACTGTGAACACTTTATGGAGCCATACCTCTGCTCCTTTAATACTGGATTTATAAAACAAAGGATATTGCTTTCAATTCCTCAAAGAATTGAACTGTCACCTAAATATCAAAGGACTGACACTCCATCCACTTCCTTAGAATGTTTTTTTACTCTTCGTACATTTAACTTAGGGAGAAGGCCCACAAAATCTTATCAGGCTTTGAATAGCACCTTCCAATTTGGTCAAATTTCAGATCATGAGCCTTTTTGAAGCTTCTGCATACTAATTTAAAATAAGTGTCCCATTTGGTTTGTTGATTTAACAGTCATTGCTTTTAAGTAAGCTTTTTTAAAAGATTTTATTTATTTATTTTTAGAGAGCGAAGGGAGGGAGAGAGAGAGAGAGAGAGAGCGAGCAAGAGAGAGAAACATCAATGTGTGGTTGCTGGGGGTTATGGCCTGCAACCCAGGAATGTACCCTGGCTGGGAATCGAACTTGCAACACTTTGGTTTGCAGCCCGCGCTCAATCCACTGAGCTACGCCAGCCAGGGCTTTAAGTGAGCTTTTTAAGTGAGTTTATCTATTTGGATTTTTCTTTGTAATGGACACGGTAAATCTGGATGATTTTTAGGAAAAAAAATTGCCATTTTGCTAGATATCTGCAGCTTTCAGGACTATAGTTTTTAAATATGAACAGGTGTGCTGGAGGCAGCATATTGTATTCTATATAAATGACCTCATTTCTTTTAGGTAGGTCTTTGAGTTTCCCAGAGCCACACTAATAGTCTGGGGAGAGGGGCACAGACTGAGCCTGTAGAATCCAAACAACGGGAACCAGAACGATCCCAAACCAATGGGGAACTGCAGCTGCCGCCAGCAGTCTCCACCGCGCAATCTCCGTTTTGTCTGCAGGCTCCCCAGCTCCTCAGTGTGACTTGGACAGTGTAAGGTGGTTGTGTGACGAAGGCCACGAAGACTGAACGTGTCAGCCCAAGTTCCTAGTTACCACCGCACAGCCATTGCCAAGCAGTTGAAGCAGAAAAGCAATACATTATGGGGTAAGTAGTAAATCAGAGTCCCTGGGCGGGGGGCAGAGACCAGGTTTGCAAGCTATCCAACAAGGAACATTGTCCAAAATTATACTGCAAAACAGAGACCCCCTCTGCCATCACAGCATCCCACCTCACCCCAACATCTCTGAGTATATGACACCAAAGCTTCTGCAACCATGGACCCTGGGAAACAAGTATGCCTGCAGCCACTGTCACCTCAACAGACTGCTCAAGTTGCTGCCTCCTGGGTCCTAGCTTCTGCTCAGTAGAATGTGGGTCACAGGACTGTGCCCTGGCTGCAAGGGGGTCTGGGAAAGCAAGTGTTGAGATTCCATAGTGGGAGACAGGGTGGGGGGCACCCCCAACTTCTCAGGGCATGAGTGACCAAAGAGAATGACAAACATCACCTCCAAACCCCTAAAGCCTAGACCAGATGGTGGTTAAACTAAGAAACCTGGCCCCTGGGGTGGGGGTGAAGCCTGCTGCAACTCTCGTACCCAGGCCCACGGGCCTCCTGGACGCTCCTGTGCCCCTCCAGGCTGGCCTGTAGCCTTCTCCGTCTTCCCAGACCTCTGCTGCTCCCTGATGCCAGCATACTGCCTGGCACATCATGGGTGTTGGCTAAATGTTTGTGAATTGAGCTGAATCCTGCGTAGTTAGTCTGCCTGGTTCCTGTCAACACAACGTGGGCATTTGCCTGGCAAGGGGACCCAGCCTGTTTTCTATCCAGATACTCTGTGGAGAGTGAAAAGATCTTGCATTTGCAAGCTTCCTACTAACTGTCACCATGACCTTAAAGACAAGATGGCTCTTTAAGGAGGCGAGGAGGGAGAAATAACGACACAGTACAAACAGCAGCTGACATTTACCAGGCACAGTAGCAGGGTACATGCCCCACTGGCGTCAGACGGCCTCCTCCATCAGCACAGCCCTGGGCAAGGTGCTTATCCACCTTGTGCCTCAGTTTCCTTCCCTGTACAATATGGGTAACACAGCAGCGTGTCAGGCTTGCATTAGTTAGTGTAAGAAAAGCCTCTAGAATGGGCCTGGCACTGAGAGGACAGAGGACAGTGCTAAGTGCATGGATTCCTTGAAACCTCACTGTGTCTGTGGGCTACATTCCAGCATTAGCACCTCTCCTGAGCTGCCTGAGTCACACAGTGAATTAGTGGCAGAACCCAGGTGTAGGGATGTGAACCAAAGTTTGTTGCCTCCAGAGACTCTTATCTTGAAGCCCAAGAGAGGGGACAAGCTCAAGCTTATGCCTTGCTCCCTCCCCTACCCCCAGCATCGATGCCAAGGTGCCTACGGCATGCCCGGCACCTTGCAGGGGCCTGATGGTCACAGGAAATGGGCAGCAGACCACAGGTGGCAGCCACAATTGGGCATTTGTAATTAGTGGTAGGTGATGAGGCAGAGGCGGTTCAGGGTCTTCTGGAGCTGCCCAGAGGATGCTTATCCCAGCCTGGGCGTCCAGGGTGGCTTCCTGAAGGTGAAGACATGGGGCTGAGCTTTAGTTTAAATTTACTTCATTGGAGTGTAACTTATAAAAGATTATGCACCCATTTTGAGTCAACAGTTCAATGAATTTTGACAAATGTACCTACCTGTGTAACCAACACTCCCAGTCAAGATACAGCAGGTTTCCATCACCTCAGGAAGTCCCCTCTTGCCCCTTTCCAGTCAGTATCTCCCAGCCCCAACCCCAGGCAACCACTATGGTTGAACCTCAAAAGATGAGTAAGAGGAAAAGAAGATGAGTTGAACCTAGCTAAGAATGGGAGATGCAAAGGCACAAAAAAGTACATCACTGTGATTGCAGGAAGCTGTGGGCAGTCCCTTCTCATGTGAGTCGAAGGAGCAAACCAGGAGCAGCAGGTGACGAAGACCTGGTACACTTGGAAGGAGTTGGAGTTGGACCTCATTCTCTGGACCAAGGATCACAAACTCAAATTCCAAAGAAAGTCCGGTGTGAGTCCTGGCTGGGTAGCTCAATTGATTAGAGCATCGTCCTGACACACCAGGGCTCTGGGTTCAATCCCAGTCAGGACACATACAAAAATCCACCAATGAATGCATAAATAAGTGGAACAACAAATCAATGGCTGTCTCTCTACCTCTCTCCCTTCTCTCTAAATAAATTAAATAAAAAAAATTTAAAAATTAAAAATCAAAGAAAGTAGGCATGTATAAAAGAGCAGAGAAATCCCAATGATGCTGAGTGACAGGGAGTGGTGGGCACTGTGGCCCAGTGAGCACACAGGCACTAACGGGAGCCTCCCCTGCTCAGCCCCTTTGCTCTGTTGCCTGCAGAGATTTGGGCCCAATGGGGCCACATTTATTTGTTTGTTGTTGTTGTTGTTGTTTTTAAATGAAGCCAGAAACCCGGATTCATGTGTGAAATCTCCTGATTTTAAAAGACAAACAATTAAATCTCCCAGGAATACTGTGCAGGCCAGTGCCAAGGAGATCCTGACAGATCACGGCTGCAGCCTGTGTTCAACCCGTGGGCCACCAGGCAAGGCTCTGCTGTGGGCGGTGGAGGTGCTTTACCCAGGACAGTGGGTTCAGCTTGTGTTTTACAAAGGGGACTCTGGACGCTGTAGGAATAACTGATTGAAGGGGTGCTGCTGGCGGGGAGGATGCTGGAACACTCCAGAAGGGAGACAGTAAAGATGTGACCAGGGACAGTGGAGGCAGAGGCATGATAAGAAGATGAATGTGAACTTGGGGAAGGTGTAAGAAGTGCAATCAGCTGGGCCTGGGGCTCACACCCGCCTCCTGTGCTCACAGGGTCCTACATCCTCCACGAGCCCTGGTGTGGGGACCAATCCCTGGCACATGATCTGCCAAGTTATCCGCGGATCACAGTATGAGACGCACCAGGCAGAGTGCAGCTCCTGAAGGGCAGGGGCCATGCTTCCCTCCCTGCTTCTTGGGACCCCTCTACAAGGCAGGCAGTAGCTGGCACACAGTGCCTGGTAGAGTGAGCCCACTCCAAACCTGAGACTCACTTAGGAGCAACTGTAGTAAACCTATTCTGAGGGAGCCATGCAGTTGGCCAGTCAAATGTGTGTGCATAGAACCCCTCCTCTAGGCTGAGCTCTGGACTAGGCACTGGGAATACAGCAAAGACGGCAACAGGTCCCAGGCCTGCCTCTTCTGGAGCAGCCAGGAATGTGTAGTCTGGGAGAGGTGAGTGACTTGGTGGCTCTGCCCCCTGGAACCACGGGGGAGAAGAGAACATTAGGCAGATGATTTATCAAACACATAGAGGAGATGGTGGTCAGTACCACGGGAAGAGAGTAGGTGGGACAGAGCTAGAATGATCAGGGATGCAGAGAGAGCCTCCTGAGAAGGTGACCTGAAGGGACTCAGCTGGGGGGAGAAGGTTACAGACAGATGGAGCAACACTCTCAAAGTCCCAGCCATGGGAGTGCAGTTGGTATGGCTGACGAACAATGAGGGGTGAGGGTGGAGCAGATCCTGAAGGGCCCTTTGAGTTGGACTCTGAGTGAACAGGAGCCACTGCAGGATTTGGAGCAGAGGGGTGTGGTCTGACTTGGGTTTCACAAGAGCACTCCCTAGAGTCAGGGGCAAGGGCAGGAGCAGAGAGGCCAGGCTGCTGCTGCCCTGGCAGAGACAGGGAGCAGCAGGATCAGAGTGGAGCGCAGCGGAGGCGGTGAGAAGTGGTCAGACCCGCTTACATTTTGAAGTGGGGCTGGCTGGCTAGCTGACCAATTGGGGCATGTGTGGGGTCAGAGAGGAGTCAAGGACAGGTCCAAGGATCAGGTTTAACCAGAACAATAGAGCCGCCATCTATGAGATGAGGAAGCTTCAGGAGGGGCAGGGTGGTTTTTGTGGGGAGGGTGCAGGGACACGACAGCTTCACAGTGATGACAATGGCAGGCAGGAACAGAGAAACGGAGAACCACACACACGAGGCTCACACCTGAGCACTCTGCGTGAGTGATCTCATTTCCTCCCAACCACCGGGAGAGGGAGGTGCTGTTTCTGCCCCACGTGGCAGGACAACTGCTTGAGCTCTTCCACTGCATTCCTTCTGCCGGGGTCCTCACCTCCCTACACACTCTCCTCACAACAAGCCAAAACAAAACAACACGGCAGCCAGATTCCAGGTAGAGGAGGCAGAGAGCAGAAGCTTCCTGACGGCCTAGCTTTTCCTGCCATGTGTCAGAGCTGAACTCAAAGAGGAGCTGATATCTGGTGCAGGTGGGGAGGGGAGGCAGAGCTGCTGGCCAGCCTGTAGAGGGGCTGTGAGGGGCTCACAGCCTCCCCAAGAGCCTCCGGGGCAGCAGAGCACAGCTTGAAGAAATCACAGGTGTCCCACATTCCAATGAACAGAGAGAGATGCCAGACAACTGCACGGGCTTAGTGGGGAGCCCAAGTCTAATGGCAGAGTTCCCTCTTAGAACAGCAAGACTGGGTATGGAGGTCAAATTATTCTGGCTATAAATGACAGAAAACCTGACCAGGTGGCTTAAACCCAAGAGTGTGCAGGAGCTAGTCTGCATGGATTTTCAAGAGCCAATTGTGTGCATCTCTTCCCAACTCCATGTTCAATAGCATCCAGTTGGTAGCATGAATCAGCCAGGGTAGGAGTATTTGTGCTGTGGGAATTGGCAAACACTACCCATCAGGACTTCCCACTGGAAAGCCTGTTGCTAAATATTTACTAGCACTCCATTGCTTAGCCCTCTCCCTGAAGGTGTATTGTGGTATTTACTGACTGACAGCACTGGGACATCCTGGGGTAAGACCGACTGTGGGACACCCAAATGTCATCATCAGGGTTCAGACTTTCTGTCTCGTATGTACCCAGGTCCTTTCTAGGGTGGCAAAATGGCTAGCAGATCCTAAAAGCCCCAGCCTAGGATCCCCAGAAGTCCCAGTAGAAGCCCAGTAACTGAGCCTCATGGGTCCCAAGAGGTCACATACCCACCCTGACCCAGTCACAGTGACCAGGAAGAGAAGCATGCTGATGCACCAGGCTCAGATCGGGGCCCAAGGGTGTGTGTGTAAGGGGACTTTTACACAAACCTACATACTGAGAGGGGCGAAGGATTGGTTCCTTTTCAAAAGGAAAACCCGAGGCCTACGGAGGAAGGGGTAATGGATGTTGGGGGTCTACCACACTTGCCTTTGTGGACTGGCCGAAGGTCATGCCACACATCTCAGGATTCATGTTGCCAAGACTGGGGATCCTTCCTGCTCCGTCCTCCTCAGTCAGCCATGAACACTGAAGCTCTGAGGTCTCACCCTCCCACCAACACTGCCAAAGCCAGATTCCAGGACACAGTGCCCCCTTTCTACCTGGAGAAAACTTCCGTGGAAGCCCACGGAAGTTTTCTCCCTCTGTAGGCTTCCCCTCACATCTCATTGGCCAAGACTGGGTCACATGGCCATCCCTCCACCAATCATTGCTCACCTGTGAGCCCGACGCTTTGAAACTCAACAGTGGGGATTGGTCAGTTAAGAGGAAGGGGACTGCAAAAGAAGAGAAATTACAGCTTTGAGAACACCATCATCTGCCACATTGAGGTGCAAGGTTGCACAGAGGCCTGGGCGCAGCTCCTGAGGCTCACGCAGACAACTGTAGGCCCCATGTCTGCTTCTGTGCATGGGGATGGGGACTGGTGGGCGGGCCCCTTGTGGGTCACCACTCAGACCGGTTTGCCCTGATACCCAGTTTATGCCTGTTCTCCCAGTGTAATTTCTAATTCTACGAACTTCCCCTCTTGGAGGGGTTCTGGGCTGGCCACTGGGGTCCCAAAAGGAGCCTTCCTTGGGAAGGCTGAAGAGTTCGCTGGGTTGGGACCCAGGGCAGGAGTACCTCTGCTGGAGTTTTCCAGAAGCCTCTTCACCAGGCTCGCAGCCAGGCTGCTGGCAGGAGCCTGGGGCTTAGGGGTGGGGTTGAGAGTCTGGCAGAGCTTCACAAATTCTGTCCTGGGCACTCAGGAGTGGCTTGACTGCAATCTCTCCCAGACTGCCGGAGGCCAGGCCGCAGCTTTCCCGAGCCTCATTCTTGTGGCTGGGCTGAGTCTCCGGCCAAGATGAGGCTAAGGACAGAGGATGGTCAGTAATAAACACCAAGGTGTGTGGGGATCTCAGGTGGTAGAATCCATGTCTTCACAGGGGCATTGGGAGGGCTCTGGAGGAACACGGAGTTGCAGAGAAGCTTGGGACCATCTCAGGCAGAATCTTCCAACTACATGTTGCCTCAGTGAGTGGGAGAATCAGCTCATGGATTACCACCAGCTGTTTTTTTGGTTTTTTTTTTTTTGAAGAGAGAGAAAATACAAAGTATCAAAAGTATAAGACAGTAGTAGGAGAAAGCATCTGTTCACAAAATTTTGTGTCAGTTTTAGGTTTTATAAATACACATTGTATGTATTGTGTCCTGATATTAAATGCATTTCAAAAAAGTTTGGAAAACAGTTGCTCAGTCAAACCCCAAAGAGTGTGATCTGCCCCAGGTCACAGAGCAAACCAGTGTGCACACCAGGCAGTGAGATCAAGTCCTCCGGCCACACCCACTGCCAACTCAGCGGACGCTGACATGGGGGGCTCTGCTCGGTGTCGGCGCCGGATGTTCCCACCGGGTGCCAGCACAGGGCCGCTTGCATGCCTGAGACATACAGACCATTTTAATGCAGCGGGTGTGCTGCGAGCCCAGAGGAGAGATGTCTGGCCCAGTCCCCACCAGCCTGGGGGACAGGGATGGGGCTCCAGAACCTGGTAGGTGAGTGGTAAATGCTGAGTGAGGGGATCCAGGTCAGGAGGTGCTTTATGCCTTCCTGTGCCCCGGCCCCAGGGTGGAGAAATGTTAGGTACTTCTGCTGTACGCCTGCTCCCCAGACTCCTCACCCCTAGAACAGACCCCTTCTCAGGCACCCTAGGGTTGGGTGGTCTGGGGCAGGGTGGACTAGGTCTTCCCAGTACCCACCCCTGCATGGAGGGGTGTCTCTGCTGGATCTCAGAGCCCCATTGGAGACAGACACTCCTGGGCCTGGGGCAAGGCAGGGAGTGGGCAGGGAGCCTAATTAGGACACTGGAGTGGGGCTCTCCTGTCTGCCACCAACAAGCCATAAGATTTAGAGTCAATGACTTCCCTGTTCTAGACCCTGGGCCCTCCAGTTACATAAGGAGAAAGATGTGTAAAGTCTCTGACAGCCCCAAAAGCTGAAGACCCTCCTTAACCTCAACTCCTTCCTCTGGAAGTCCTTCTAACCCGCAGGCCTCTCTCTCGCTGCAGGATCCAGGAGCAACAGTTTGCTCCAGGCTGAGAACCCAGGCACTAAAACTAAGACCCAACCTGCCCTGGGCTCCCTGGGCAAACTACCAGCCACTTCTCCCACTTCAAACCCACAGTTTGATGGGGTGCTAGGGACCATTGATACCGCTGCTGAGCTGGTGTGAGAGTTAACTACTCTGGGGCCCAGAGGAATACTTCAGAAAGCTAGAGCCCTCCTGTGAATTATTCAGTGAGAGAGAGAGAGAGAGAGAGAATGAATGACTCAGAGGATGGGGTTGCCTAGAATGGAGTAGGGCAGGGGGCTCTAGAAGCTGCCTCTCTGCACACCCAGAAGGACCCCGTCCTCTCACTCCCACCCGCAGCCCTGTCCTGAGCCCAGGAGGACTTGGCCTGGCTTGTTGGGGGACCCTGGGCCCTGTCCTTGCCCTCCCCAGAACTGGAACACTTCTGGACTAGGTGGCATGCTCTGACGTGGGGGTTAAATACTTGTGGGGCACCTATCAGGACCCAGCCCTGTGTCATGTAACCCAGGGTGTGTGGGGGGCGGGGGCGGGCAGGAGTGCAGGGATCAAGACTTGGGCCTGGGGGAGAGAATACCTCTGAGAAGCTCCCCCAGACCACAAGCAGGCAACCGCAGAGCCCTAGCTCCTGTGGGCTGGAGAGGCGGGCATGGGCACTGTGGTGTGACATTTGCTTCTCATGGCAAATGCCTAGGGATCTCCACCCCACAGCACTGTCCCTGGCAGCTCCAGGATGCACTTAGGGCTTGGTAGGAGCAGAGAGGAGTGACTGACCGAATCCTGAAAGCAAATGCTGCTCCTACAACTGTGGCTTCTTCCTCAACTGCCTCATGAGCTCCGGAACCTCCTGAGGGGCAGCCCCAGAGGCACCTGTCAGCTGTGGGTCCAGTTTATCCACTATAGCAACCTTCTTCCTTGTGGCTTTCTAATGGGAGGTAGAGTGGGCTTGGAAGGTGAGGGCAGCCTGCTGTATCCTTGTGGGGTCCTGTGCCCTCTGTTCTGTGGGTTTCTGGCCTGGCCTCCTCCCAGAGCTGGAGCAGGGGTGGGGAGGGGGTGCAGGGGGAGGTGTCCGGGAAGTACTCTTAGGAATGCCCCAGCCCCAGATGCCCTGGAGCAGGCCTGCCTCTCTGCAGATGGTCTCTCTGGCCCTGCAGGTCCAGGCTTGGCCCTGGGGGTGGTCTGAAGCCCAAGCCACTTCTGCCCCGGCAATGCCCCCCCCTGCCCCCACACCCCATCCCACAGAGCTCAGCCCCAGCCCAGGTCAGCCTGTCCTGTCCACTGCTCACAGCCTTGGGGATCCTCCCTCCAGCCTGCCCCAGGCACCCTAGGGCTGCATTGGAAGATGGAGGTGGGGGACCGAGAGTGAGTACAGGGTTCAGCACAGGGGAGGGGGAGTTGTGAAGGGAGGGCAGGCTGTCAGGCGACAGGGGAGGAGTCTCCTACTTCTCCTTTCCTGACCACCTGGCCTACTGCCACTTCCGTTTCCACAGCCTCCCTAGACTTACAGCAACCTTCATTTACAGGAAACTGAGGCCCTGAGGGGAGGGCACTTGTTGGGGGGCAGACATGCATCCTCCTGGGACCCCATTCCCATCTCTGGGACCCCATTCCCATCTCTAGCACTGTCCTCCCTGCCCTTGGGCCAGTCTCCTCCCTTTTGAGAACTGAAGTCCCCGCATATAAAATGGGCTCTTTGAGCTTGCTGACCTTCAGGGCCCTTCCTGACCCCCCAGGGCACCTTCCCTCTGGGAGAGCTGCTTCCTGCTGGCCCCTGGCCTGGATTCTGCTAGGTCTCTAACCTGCCGTACTCCTCCTCCTCTGGCAGGACCTCAGGGGCTCAGAGCCTCTTCACCCCTTTGTACAACACAGTAATCTCCCTCGGCCCCTGCTCTTGGGGCCTGTTGTGAGGGCTAGCTGTTACTGAGGACGGAGGACGGGAATGTGACTTGAAGCTGCAGACTCCCTGCAGATGTGCAGAAGAGGGACTGAGGAATTCTGAGGTCTCAGGGTCACAGCCCAGCTCTGTTCTGTTTGGCCGGCCCAGTGCAACCCCACATTTGAGGGCCCCAGCGCTCCCTACCACCTCTCAGGCCTCCAGCTGTGCCATGTGGCTGCCTGTGTGTCTGGCTCTGAGTTTGGAGGTATCTGAGTCTTTACTCCCAAATGGAAACTTCTGGGGTCCCGTGGGTGCCTCCCAACAGGGAGCCCACACAGCTGGAGCACACAGCTGGCAGGGGGTCCAGCAGGCAGCTTCTGCCTCCTGCCCTCCCCCCATCCCGCACCGCCAACGCTTAGGCACCGGGTCTCCGGGGCCTGTGGGTAGGAGGAGGCCCACAGGTTGTGCCTCCAGCCACAGCTTATGACAGATGGCTCCCACGGGTTCTGAAATGGCTGCACGGTTTGCCCCTTTTCAGCTTAGAAATTTGCCAAGCCTCCTCCAGCCTGCCTCCCCCGCCCCAGTCTGTACCCTGCCTGTGCTCCTCAGACCTTAAAGAATATTTAACCACCTGTTAAATGATTTATCCCATTGAGGCTCCAGAGCTCAGGGCATCTCACGGGCCTCCTTGAGAATTAACTAGAGCCATAAATCAAAACGACATCTGAGAAATTTCCAGCCGCCCCAGACGCAGGCAGAGGCTTGGACCCAGACGGGGAAATGGCATTTAGATGGGGGGAACGGCATCTGATGGAGAGACTAGAGCACTGGCCAGGAGCCGCTTCCAGGCTGGCTCAGAGCGGGTGGTGTGCCAAGGACGTTCTGCTTCTAGAAGGCTCTGTCGGGACCGCAGGCAAGCCCCCCGGGCTCTTTGTTGAATGCAGGCAGCACCTTAACTCCGGGTACACGCAGCCAGCAGAGAGCTTTCCCACCTGTTGTCTCATCTGATTTGAAAACAGCCCAGGGAGCCTGGGGCCGGGAACGAGTATAGTCAGGCCTAGTGTGGGAGCTCAGCCATCTGCCAGCCACAGCAGGGGCGGCCTTGACCTGTGGAGCCCAACAGTGACAAGCACGGTGGAACATAGGGACCAGACAGTAACTTGGGCGGATGCACGGTGGCAAAGGAGGGCCAGGTGAGGCTGTGTTCAGATTCTGGCTTGGGTTTGAAGATGGGAGGGAGGAGGGTAGAAGTTGGTAATGAACACTAGCTATATGCTAAACCCAGAGCCAAGTTACAGACATGGACCCCTCAAATCCCATCAGAACCTAAGGAAGTGGGTATCTACTTCTTTAAACCCCATTTCACAGATGAGCAAACTGAGGTTAAATGAGCTGGCCAAGGTCAGCAAGTGTCAGAGCCAGGAACTGAATCCAGGTTGGCCTGACTTCAAATTCTGTACTTCTCTTCCCACTATCAGGTCCTCTAAAAGTAAAAACTAAAATGTAGTGTGCACAATGCAGTATGCTGGCATACCCCAAGGGCCTTGCCTGTATTACCACCTGGAGTCCTCACAACAACCCGGGGCAGTTGGTTCTCTTATGCTGTCCATCTTACAAATGAGGAAACTGAGGCCCCTAAACCCTCAGCTCCAAGGAACAGTGCCAGGTCTCAGACCCAGGTGCTCTGGCCTCAGAGCCCCACTGTGTTTGGAGACTCTGTGTGGAAGACTTGGTGGCAGCACCTCCCAGGCCAGAGTGAGGCAGCTGAGACATCAGGCCCTGACTTGGAGGGAGAGGAGGGTTCCACAGAGAGGTACTCCAGCCAGGTGCTCAAACACCAGGCTCGGCCCCGCAGACAGAGTGCTGGGCCAGGAGGCTACGAGGAGCCCCATGCCAGAGCTGTCGGCAGTAGGGCTCAGTGGGCACCCAGCCATTATCGGCTCCAATGCAGAGGGCAGGCCCACAGCCTGGCTTGGCTCCATCCAGGAGGGTGCCCTCAGGGGCATCTGCTCCCCGTGTTTATCTGCAGTGGGGAGGGCCACCCTCTCTTCCACAGCAGTGAGGGCCATCGAGGCCGGGAGCCAGGTCCAGTGGACAAGGTGCTGCATCTTCGAGGATAGGCATGTCTCTTAGTATCCCAGCTCTTGTCCCCATAACCCTTGAAGTGTCCTGGAAGTGCTAACACTGGGCACCCAGATTTTGTCTCCTAGACTGCATCAGCCCAAAGGCAGAACAAAAATCCCTTTTCAACTCGTGAGCCCCAGTTTGTGATTTTAAAGATCTCAAATTTGAGCCCTGGCTGGTGTGGTTCAGTGGATTAAGCGTGAGCTGTGAACCACCATGTCACCAGTTCGATTCCCAGTCAGGGCACATGTCTGGGTTGTGGGCCAGGTCCCCACTAGGGGGCATGTGAGAGGCAATCACACATTGATATTTCTCTCCCTCTCTTTCTCCCTTCCTTTTCCCCTCTGTCTAAAAATAAATAAATAAAATCTTTTTTAAAAACCTCAGAATCGGGAGGAGAGATGTAAAAGGCCTGATGGACCAGTGTGCCTCCCAAGGCCCCCGTCCAGACACAGTGCAGGGGTGTGGGAAAGTGGCTTCAAAACGTTAATGCCCCAGCAACAAGGTAGAGCAAGTCAATCCCTGGTAAGTGACAGCCTCACACACCATACCTCCCCTTACTCTGTCTGAACCTCCTTGAGCCTCAGGATGGATCCTTCATTCCCACCAGAAGTGGTCTCTGGCCGGTACCTCCAGTCAGCCAGGATGAGTCAAGGTCCTTCCCACAGGTGCTGTGGTGAGGGGTCCCCACAGGCGTCAGGGCCTGGTAGGGAGACCCTGCTGTGCTTGCCTCTCACTCAACAGCCTGGCTAGTCAGCCCAGGTCCACCGCACCCAAAAAGCAGGACTTGGACATCTCCCCAATCTACCCCTTCCCAGAGTGTAAATTCAGCCAGGTTCACAAGGGCACCAGCGCCCCCTACTGTCTTCTCAGGGCACACCTCAGGCTCCTAAGAGTAGGAGACACTCACCCTGGGAAAAAGGGCAAGAGACATTCCAGTGGCCCCAAACACAGAATTGAGGAGGGCAGAGTATGTTCCCGACCCCACCTCGTGCCTCTTACCAACCCTGTCCCCTCTAAGCCCCAAACCTTTCACCTAAACATCCTTTCCCCACCTCCAATGGTCCTTCCCATTCTGTGCCTCAGTTAATAGGCCAGATCCTAGCTGATGTTGACTCAGAATGTCAGGGCCAGAAGGGGCTCTGGGACCCATTGTCATCACAGATGTGGAGACTGAGGTAACAGGGCAAACGGTGCCGAGGCCCGCCTTCCTGACACACGGCAAGTGCTCGGCGCTCGGTGGGGTCGGTGTCCGTGTTCCAGAGCCCTGTGCGGCTGGTGCTGAAACCAGGCCTGTGGCTGCGCTTGCCTCACTGTACAAGACCCAGCTCCACCCATTCCCACCAGCCCTGGTCCCCAAAGGCCATGGCTGGCTTTGTGGATGCGGGGAGGCCAGCTCCTGCCTCTGAGGCCCCTGAGGACAGACGGGGATGGATATGGGCAGCATCCGAATTCCACGCAGAGGAGCTGAAGTGCAAAGACCCTGGAACCGGAGGCTGCAGTGCTTTCCAGAGACACAGCAATGCCTGTCGGCAGGCATGGGGTGAGTGTGCTGGCCTCTGAGAGTGAGCTCTTAGAGCCACAGCTCTGAGCGACAATATCAAAATACTCCAAGCAGATGGAAGTGATCCAGAGACTTCGAGACAAGGCAAGAAGGTCATTCCCACATTAACCTCTGGGTCACATCACCACGTCCCTGTCAGGGGACGGGGCAGGTCTAAAGCCTCGTGCAGAGGGGAGAATGGGGGCTGGGGGTAGTCAGGATGCAACTCAGACCTTGGACTCAAGGCCGAAAAGGAAGGACCTGCCCCTCTTCACAGCTTTTGTCAGTGGAGCCCCAGAGTCACCTGCCCCCAAAAGTGGCCTTAAGAGGCTGACAGGCTCTGACACGGCTCAGCCGGCCCCTGAGTAACAAGCACATGCTATTGGCATGCCTTGAGCTGGGAGGGAGAAACAGGCAGCCAGCCCAGCTGTCCCCTTCACCTGGGGACCACAGTCCGGGTCTGGAAGCCGCTCCAGCAGAGGCAGCAGAGGGCCTGGAGTCACCCTGCCCAGCACTCACCAGGTAGAGCCAGGCTCTCTGAGTTGGACTCTGCAAAGGTCTCATTTAACAGCTGCAGCAGAAAGGTCTCTAGAAGCCCTGGGTGGGGGGCCAAGGAGGCTGGGAGATGGTGGTGGTGGGTGGAGGGTCCTCTCTGCTCCCCCTCCAGAGACTGAGGCAGCTCCAGTTTCCTTCCCCCAGCTCCAGGGCTCAGGAAAACTGGAAAAGCCACAAAGTCTGCAGCCTGAATCTTGTGCAGACAAACTCCTGCTATGCGGGGGTGCAACTGAACTGAAGGGGGCTGGTCTCTCAGAGAAAGCAGGAGAAACCCAATGCCTGACACAATATAAACCTCACACACTTTCTAGCTCAAGCGCCTTGCTGCGTGTCATGGTGATTGTGCACTGTTTCTCTCCTGTGCTCGTTGTAATGAAGAGGGCAACACAGACCTTCGGCAGTCAGCCTAATGTGGGAACTGCTCCTGGCCCGATGCGATAGCTAGTGAGACTGTGAGGACACAGGACAGAGTGACCACCCTGGTTCACAGAGAAGGCTGAGGCCGAGAGACAAAATGACCAGCCCAGGGCCTCACAGGGGTCAGGGCAGAGCCAGAACCGGAGCTCACACTCCTCCTGCCCACTCTCTCTCCCTCCCAGTGTTACAGCTCCAACCTTGGCCTTTGCACAGCAGACCCCAACCAAACCCGTCCCTGACCCTGGTCCCGGCAAGCAGCACTCAGAATGCAAGTCCCAACCCTTCTAACTTTGAGCTGAGAGCAAGCTTAGTTCTACCCAATCCCAATTTAAATTTCAGTCTCTAAAGCAACCTAAGTCAGCCCTCAGCAGTCCAGCCCTGCCTGCAGGCCTGTGAGTACCCGATGGCAGAAAGCCCTGCCTGGGCCCATCTCTACCCCGGCCCTGGGCAGGCAGTGTGAGGTTCAAAGAGGTTAGGTTTAAGGTTACGCAGAGTGAGTTGCAGAGTTGAGGCTGGAGCCCAGGTCCCTGAAGCCCTAAGTGTCCTCGTGGAGTGGATAAAAGGAGGCCTGGAAAGTGCAGGGGGGCAGGGGCAGGGGCAGGGCAGTGGGCTCCTTAGGCCAGCGATGCTGACAACTCTGGGGGCATGCCTCAGATGGCGGCCTCGTGATGCCAACAGCATCTGCAGAAGCCAGCAGCCTAGTGATTGCTCGTCTTTCCCAAGGAGAAGCCTGGAGGCACCCATCCGGCCAGCGGCAGAGCAGGCAAGAGCCCAGGTGCCCTGACAGCCTGCCCAGGGCTGCCTCACTGCTCCATACCCCCTTGTCTGACTCTGTGGGGGCTGGGCAGCAGAGCTGGTGAAGAGGAAGAAATAAAGCAGGAAACTGCACAAGATCACAGATGGTGGAATGCTAGTTTCTAGTCCTCATACCTGGAGAAGAACTTAAAAATTTTCCCTGCCCCAAAATGGCCATTACGAACCCGCAGGTGCCATCGGTTGATATGGATCAAACGAGCTGGCCACCCTGCGCCTGCATGTCCCCATCTGTGCAGTGGGGCCACGCAGCTACCTCAGAAGGTTGCTCAGTGTTAGGATGGGATGAGGGACGCCTGGCTCATTGTAGGAGCCCACTGGCCTTGCTTCCCTCCTCTGTCTCCTTGCCCTTCCCCACCCCCCATCTCTGGGAAGTCACCTCTGGGTAGCCCTTCTCTCCCCCACCTTCCTGTGTAACCAGCAAGCCCCTCAGGACCACCCACTCACTTCTGGAATCTGGCCTGCACAGATGTCTTATTCACACAAACAGTGGTGGGGCGTGCAGATCGATACCGGGTCCTCAGGAATGACCCAGAAGACCGATCAAAAGTGTTCAGCTCTGCTCACCTCTGCAACATCCTGGTGGATCCCTCCAGTGTAGCCGGCGAGGCCTCAGGGCCTGTGTGGAGACATCCAAAGCTTGGAATAACCCTGAAGGCTGACGCATGAGGAGCGACCCTAGGGCATAGGACCTGGCAAAGGAACCAGAGAGAACCCCCTGCGGTGGGGAGGGTGCAGGTGGAGACCCAGGCTGGGAGCCGGCAGTGTCAGGGCCGGGCAGGGGCGGGGTTGGGGGCAGCCAGCGTTCCCCGGGCTGGCAGAGGGGACCTGCCAGGAGAAGACAAACGGCCAGATGGCAGAGGGAAGGCACCGGCTGCAGCCTCCTCTGGGAAGAGTAATTAAGCCTTCAATTAGCGCAGGCCTGCCCCTGTCTGCTCCAAGGGGCACCCAGGGCCCAGGCTGCCCTGCCCAAGCCAGGAATTAATAACTCACTCTCTAATGAACTCAGCAGGGAGACAGCCAGAACCACCCACCCGCCTGCCTGCGTGCCTGCCTGCCTGCCAGAGCTCCAGGCAAGACGTGGGGTGGGGCGTGGGCATGCCTCTTTGGATCCCCTTACTCACTGAGAGTCACATCACATCACAGGCCAGCTGGAGATGGAATGGCATAGCGGACCCTCTTGCCCCTGGGCTCCTGTGCATCCTTGAACTATCCCCAGAAAGGAAGGAACCAGAACCCCAGCATGCCAGGACAGGAAGACCTGGGAGGTTTCATTTCAGCAGTTATTGTGCCTGACACTGTGGGGTGCTCTGCACAAAGATGCATAGAGCCCAGCCCTGTCCTCCAGGAGCTCGTGATCTGCTAAAGGGGCGGGGAGTGGGGAGGAAATAGACCTGAACCTGACCCGACCAGAGTGTCCATGGGCAGTGCTGTCAACGGCAGCACCTTCCAAGAGGTGTGGGAGTACGGGTCTCAACTTGGAGTGAGGGAGAGCTGCTTGGACGTGGTCAGGTGAACAGAGAGGTCCTCAGTCATATAGTTCCACCCTTGGTTTTATGGCAGATAACCTAAGGCCTAGGAAGGGCAGGTGCCTGGCCCAAGGTCACAGTTACTCGGACAGGGCCGGAACTGGAACTCAGCCCACCTCTGAGGCTACAAAGAGTGTGCATTAAACAAGGCGGACAGAGGCCCAGAGCATCACTTAACTCCGACAGTGATTGGAGCCCCCCTGGCATCCACACCCCGCCCCAAGGAAGACTGGCCCTCCGAGGGTCCTTTCACCCGCCTCACCCCGCAGGCATTCCAGAGAGTCTACACAATCTTTGCTACCGACGTGCTCTGAAGAACAGTGGCTCCCCCACCCCGCCTGGGTGCACGGGCTTTCCTGCCCCTTCCAGCCCTTCACCCCTCCCCCACCCCTGCCTTCTTAGCACACCCAGCCCTCCCCCCAACTCCCAATCATCTCCCAGCACCACCTGCTGACAGACCACCAAGAATGGCCAAGCACTGCCACCCTCCCAGCACTGGCCAGGGCCAGGCTTATAGCCTGCTGCTCAGACCCCACCTGCCCCAGAGCCACTCAGAAAGCTGGTTCAAATGCAGACTCCCAGGACCCAATGATCAGAATCTCTGGGAGTGGGTCACAGGACTCTGCCCTTAAAATAAGCCATTTAGCCCCAGCTAGTGTGGCTCACTTAGTAGGTTGAAGTATTGTCCTGCAGACCAAAGGATCCCAGGTTCAATTCCCAGCCAGAGTACATACCCGGGTTTTGGGTTCAATCCCCAGTTGGGGTGAGGATGAGAAGGTAACCGATGTTTGTCTTTCACATTTCTCTCTGCCCCCACCCCCACCCCATAAAAGCAATGAAAAAATATACTCGGCGAGGATAAAAAAAAAAGCCATCCATGGTATTTCCCCATACATGTTATAGGTAGATACGTAAGTACAGAAAAGTGGACAGTCCATAAGTGAATTGCTCAATGCATTTTCACAAATTTCACATCTGTCTAATCTACACCAGATCAAGAAGCAGAACATTAATAGGCCCTCAGAAACCCTTCAGGTTCCCTTCATGACTTCCAACAGCTCAATCCGGTCTCGCCTGATTTTGGACTTCATGTGTCTGGAACTCTACAGACACTGTGTCTGGCCTCTTCTGCTTGACATTGTGAGTGTCGTTCACATCACTGCGTGCCGATTTGGTTTCTTTTCTCTTGGGCCAAGCAGTACTACAGCTCAGAACTGCCGCACAGTGTGTCCTGCTGTGCTGTCGCCAGGCATCGGGCCATCTCCAGTGAAAAAACAGTCACTGTGAATCCCCTTGCGTGGATCTCCTGGACGCTCACGTGCACTCTGGAGGGTGCTTGTCTGTGGGCGGGAGGGAGACCCTGCGAATGACTTTCCAACGGGCCGCACCGAGTTAGGCTGCACTAGCAGAGCTCCAGCGCGTCCATCCTCACTGACAGCTGGTATGTTTCTGTTTCTCTTTTCGTTTGAGCCGTTCTGATGGTGTGAGGTGGTGTCATCTTATGCTTTAACTTGCCTTTCCCTGGTGACTAATGATGTTGAGCACATTTTCTCCCATGCATTGGCCATTTGGCATCCTCTTTTGTGAAGTGCCTGTTCAGATTTTCTGCCAATTTAAAAATCAAATTATCTGTCTTTTTCTTACCAACTTACAGAAGTTCTGTATATATTCTGGATGCCAGTTCTTTGTTGGATATATGTATGGCAAACTTCTTCTTCAGCTTGGTGTTTTGCCTTTTTACTCTACTGATGTCTCTGGATGAACAGTTTTGCATTTGAAGATAGCCCGAGTCATCAGTTTTTCCCACGTTGGGGTAACATTTCTGTGTCTGGTGTCCAGGTGATTTCATGCACAAGAAAGTGCGAGCGGTGGGAGTGGGGCTTTTGCAGATGGACAACAGTCCTTGTTCTTCCCGAACCCCGCCCCCTTCTCAGCCAGAAGCACGGAACGCAGTCGTACCGGCCACACTCACTGAGCACTTACCCTGCGCCCAGGCACTGCGGTGCTGTAGCAGACACCCCTGTGGGCATCCGCTCGGCCTGTGTCCTCTGGGCCATGTGCCCTGAGAACCGCCCCTGGAGTAGGTGGGCCATGGGGTGTGGCCATAGGCCAAGTGAGTCAGTGATCCCTCGCCTATCGCAGGGGGTACATTCTAGGGACACCCTTGATAGATGAAAGTCCTCAAAGCAGCAGTGTTATATTTATTTTATTATTTATGTATATTTAATGCTTTATAAACCCTTCCCACACTCCTATAAACCTTTCCCACTCTCTTATTAACCTTTCCCACACCCTTATAAATACTTCATATGCTCTTAAACACTTTCTACACTCTTAAACCTACGTAATTTTAACAACACATAAAATTCTATATGGGTCCTCACCAGTGAAGTATACAGTCAGCCCTCGATATAGCGAGGTTCACATATTGTGGCTTCACTCCGCACAGTGAGGGACGACTGCACAGGAGCCCAGTGCCCTGGCCAGGGGTAATTGGACAGGAGCAAAGCCACACTGAGCCAATCAGCCTCTCTCTCCTGGAAGTCTGGAATCTGCCCTGAGGGGAACTACTCTCAGCCTAGACTCAGGAGCTGAGGCTGCCATGGTGCCGGGGGTGGGCACATGTGGCCCCACACCCCTGGAAGCCACAGACATGGTCTGTGGAGGAGCAGAAGTGGAGGTGGAGAGCAGACACTCCAAGGTGACCACTCACCTCCTGGGTGTGGGCCCTTATGCCGCACCCTTGCCACGGGATGTGCAGGCACCCAGCATCTTTCCAGTAAATCCCCTTTTTTGTGAATCCTGTTCCCCTTTAACATGAATCCTGTTCTTGCATCCAAGTGAGTCTTCACTAAGAAGTGACTATCCTCTTGAAACCTCAGAGCAATGGAGTTTTCCCTTTTCAGAGATGAAGAAATTTAGACTTGAAAGATGGTAAATGCTTCTCCCCAAACCTGGCTGCACTAAGAACCAGAGCCGAGACCCCAGCCTTATCCGCACGGCTCAAAGCCTGCTCTTCTTTTGTTCTTTCTTATTTGTTCACAGAGCCACGCACGCTCAGCCTGAGATCAAGGTTTCCCAAAGTGCGTTCTGTGGGACCCTGGGCTCAGGAACTAAGCCTGGGGTGGGGGTGGGCACGGGCTCAGGGGTGGTATTTTGGTTCCCTGACCCAGCTTTGGGGACCCATATGGAACAGGCTGTTCTTCACTGCAGCGTGTTTCAGAGCCTTGGCCGGACAGGAACATGTTGGGAGTGTCCGGATGCAGAGCTTCTCTGACCTGTGTGGCCACGAAACCCCTTTTGTTCGGAACACTTTATGAGATGAATGTTTTATGGATAATGCTGCAAGGAACCAAATTTCTCCGGCTGTCCTAAGGTAACCCTATGGAAGTGGGTGTCCTGGGCAAATAACAGGACCTGTCCATCCCGCTGGATATGGGGCCCCTCCTTAGCTACCCTGGATCTACTTACAAATCTGCTTCCTGAGGGTTTGACTCACCTGAAGCCACTCCCCTGGGCCTGCGCGCCCCTGGATGAATCAACAATAGTTGAATTGCGGAATATCCCAAGTGGTTAATGAGCCTCACCGTGCCTGGGCTCTAGGCCTGACTGGGCCATGTCACCCTGGTGCTGCCCAGCCAGCCCCTTCTCAGCAGGAATGAGCCCTGGGAAGGGCAAAAGAGAAAAGAGAGAGAAAAGGGACAGGACTAGAGAAAGGGTAAGAGGACAGGAGAGGAAGGGAATGGTCAGGAAGCAGACGGACGGCCCCTCAGACAGGGGACAATCTGCAGAAGGTGCACACGGGACTCTGACAACCATCAGGAGTGCGTCTGGGGGCTGGCACCGCGGATCCAGGGCAGGACGTGCCCAGAGAGGCGGACAGGGAGGAGCTGCCGCACAGGAGCCATGAACACCCACCCTGTTGTCCCCTCACCCTCCAACCTCCCACCATGCCTGGAATCCAACTGGAGGCCGACAGGGCAGGGGGCCCGCTGTGCAAACAATACTAGGTGGGGCGGGGAGGAGAGGAGCTGGGCCAGGGGGGGAATGGAGATTGTCTGGTGCAGGGAGGCTTGGGAGAGGGCTGTTGGAAGAGGAAGAGGAGCAGAGAGATGAAAACACAGGGCAGATCAAAAGGGAGGGCCTTGAAAGAAGGAAGAGAGGGGAGAGGAGCCTCAGGAGTGGAAGCAGCTTTGCTCAGCCCCTGCTTGAAGCATGGAATCATTGCCAAGGTCCAAACCCCCAGATCTCTAAGCATCAGAAGAGCCCATTCTGGGAGGCAGATGTGAGTGCAGCCCCTGCAGAGGGATGCTGTGGCCCCTTCCCCACTCCCCCAGCTCCCACCTATCTGGTGGGTGGGTGGGTCTCTGCTGAGATCAGATCGGCAGACGGGCCTCTGATGTGGGCAGTCCTCCCTTTATACAAGCCCGAGTGCCTGAAAGGTTGGGAACATAAATCAATGCCAGGCACAAATCCTCATTGAAATTCACCAGGAAAACACTTCATAGAGGATCCTAGAGCGAGTCTTCTCCATGCAGAACAATTGCCGTCCATTTGGTTTTTGTCTAAAAGCAGATGTTCAGACACTGAAGTGGTTGAAAGTGGGCCCGCTGTCTAAAGGATTCATTATGGGGGCATTGTGGCCAGACCAGGACAGGTAATGGGCTGCCTCTGCCTCCCAGACCCTCCCAATTGGGGGAAGTTTACAGGCCCTCGCACTTCCTCTGCTTCAGCCCTCCAGGTTCTGGTGGCTCTGAGGAGGGTGGGTCAGCACTCAGAGACCACTCAGGCCTGCCAGCTGCCCAGCCCTGCCACCAGTGGGGCCTGACTCCCTCCAGCTGCTCCCTGGACCTGGCCTGGAGGGGACACGGGGAAGTCACCTTCCCCATTCATTCCCAGCACAGAAGCACCAGTTCCTTCGGTGAGATGAAGCCAGGAGCACTGTGACCAGGCCAGGGAAAGTGATATCTGAGGCTGGGAAATCCATCACAGAGAGAAGCAGCTGCTGTAGATCAAAGCAGAGTCCTTGTTCTCTGTGTCTCTACATCATCATTAGCAGAGGGCAGAGGAGGGGGAGGTTGGGGGGGCAGGAGAGGAACTGGAGGGGAGACCTTTAAATCCAGAGTAAAGTTGGATGCCCCAGATGCACCTGATGTAGGTGAGGGGGCAGCTCCTATGCCCTCTGAGCCCAAGGTATGTGGGTCAAATGCTCAACTCCAAGCCCAGGACACATGCCAGAGAGGAGAAAGCATCTTAGCTGAGTCCTGAGACTCAGCTAAGGCATTGCCGGGTGTCCAGGACACACTTGGATAGACAGAACACTGTATTGGGGGAACCACTACCTTTGGGGGCTTAACAGGAAGACAAGGTGCCACGAGAAGTCTCGAATGTAGAGACCCTTCATGGAGTACCCATTGATGGGCTGTACGTGGCGGGGAGGGCGTGCAAAAGTTGGTTTACAGTTGTTTGGGTGGAAAATAATACAATACTTAATAAGTAATAATACAAGAATAAACTTTGTTTCATGTATTAACAACTGTAAACCTACATTTGCCCTACCCTGTAGATGGGAAACCAGCGGGGTCTTCCTGGAGGAGATGGGCCTAAGCAGCGCTAAAGGAAGGGAGTGAAGAGCGACTGCAGACATGGCAGACCCCCAGCTACACGCCCTCCTTGCTCCCAGGATCTTTCCTCCTCAGCCGTTGTCTCAGTTTGAGGTGACACACCTCTCTACTCGGTCAGTGAAGGTCTGCCTCCTCTCTGGACTGGCTTTGCTCACCATCGTGACACAGCGGATGCTCGATCAGTGTTCTCAGAATGAATGAATGGATGTATGGATGGATGGATGGCCCTCATTCTCCTCATGACCTGGTAGTGGAGCGGGCCAGTCCCATGGCAGAGGCAGAAGGCCTGGAGGGAGCTCAGTATAAGGGGAGCCAGGGCCTGAGTGGGCTGAAGACAGCCTGGGGCAGCTGGACGGCAAGCGCAGGGTTTGCTGTGCTTGTCTGGGGGGATGAAGGACACCTGGGCAGGGACCTGGGAAGGCGTGCGGGGTTAGAACTGGATGTAGAGCAGGTCGTCTGGACCCGTGGGATGGCTGGCACTTGAGGAGGTGGGAGTGGAGGGAAAAGGGGGCCCAGCCTGGAGCCAAACCTTGTATCATCAGCACCCCAACCTTTGGCCCCTCTCCCCAGCCCAGGATCCTCTGGGACTCACGGTGCCCTGCCTCTGGTCTCCCGCTGCCTCCTTGTCGGATTGCACAGAGTGATTTGTGGCCCTGACAAGCTGAATTGTGGGTAAAGTGGCTGTCCAAATGGGGAGCAAATTGGAACTGCGGCTCCAGCCTGCAGGCCATCCATCACAGGGAGAAAGGCTCCGCAGCACCTCACTGCCCCAGCCTGGCTGGCCCGGCCCCTCACTGTGGCTGCCAAGGGGCGAGGGGGCTCTGCCTCTCTCCACTCGGGTCTGAGGGGACTGGGGGCGGGGTGGGGGAGGCCTGGGCTGGGGCCCCACCTGGGAGAGACAGAAAAGAGAAAGGCTGAGAGCACAGGGTTTATATTTACAGGGTCTGCTTTGGGCTTCTCCGTAGCATTTTTTATGCTGATGAATGTCACATAAGCCCCCCAAAAGATGTGTATGAGGAAACAAATTAGGAAACTGAGGTGCAGTGTACTCGGATGACAGGCCTAAGCTCCCACAGCATCCAGCAGAAACTGGGGCACGAAATTGGCTGCTGGAATACCTGGAGTTCTTAACAAGGCAGTTTCCTGCAACATGGAAAAATTCAAAAACAAATAAATGTTCCATCTGGCAAAACTCCTAGCTCTTGGCGATAATGTGTCAGCAGCTCCATGGTGCACCAGTGAGAGAAAGGAACCACAAAAGCCCTCCAACCCACAGACCCTGCCCTGAAGGGCCTGCCGTCTGTGACAGCAGCAGGACGTCCGGGATGAGGTGGGTCTGCTGGGCCCCCACCGTGCCCCCTTCTAAGCCTCCAGTGCATGGTACCCATTCCTCAATCCAGGCAGCCCAGCTCCTGGCCATGGCTTAGAACAGAGGTGCGCTGGAGCTAAAGGCTGTGTCCTTGTGGGCTGGTCACTGACCTTGACTTGGGACCTGGCTGAAAAAAGTGAACTAAGCCAATCAGATTGGAAGAATTTGGAATTGGGACTCTGCAACCCAATAGGTACAATAAACCAAGCTCAAGGGTCACATGTGACCTCAGGGCTCATCTTTGTCAGGGGCCCAAACTGTCTACATCCTGCTTACTGTCCTTCTGTTTCTCTCCGAGTCCTCTTCCAGAAAGTTCTGGGTGTAGGGTTGGGGGGAGGTGGGAGAAGGGTGGGGAGTCTGCTCTGTGTCATCCCACCAGCCCCGTCTCCTGAACTGTTCAGCCACCTGAGTCATTTCTGTTTCCCCTCAAGGGCTATGATGTTGAAACTCAAAAGCCAGGCAAGGACTGCTTGTTTCTCTCTTTATGCTGAGTCATCCCTTCCCTGAGACAACAGCTGTCCTCCTGGCTGCCAAATGAACTGGCCAAGGTCTATGAGAGGGTACACAGAATATGAATTAACATTTCAACACATCATCTGGCCACACAGGGCTATGTGAGGCTAGGGACCCCAGACACTGAAGCACGAGGCAGGGAGAAAGTGTAACAGAGAGGTCAGGCCAAATCACTGGAGAAGGCAGGGGGTGGGGAGAAAAACCTTCCGGGGCAGAACTGAAGGTTAAAAGCAGACTGCCCAGAAGGGAGGAGGGAGGCTGCCTGAGGCAGCCAGGCAGCTGGTGACTCAGCAGAAGGGAGCTTGTGTGGAACATGAGTGGTCCAACACTTTGCCCCCTTACAGAGCATGGCGACTGGAAGAGGGGAAAAAGACAAACATGGCCAACATTAGCCCTCATTGGTTGGACAGCTGGATGCCCACACTGGTTTCCAGCACGTGTGAGATTTTTGGGAGAAGACATTTAAATCAGAAGGCAGGCAGAAGCCTCACTCTCTTGCTTTGCCCCACACTGGCTGGAGTGGCAAATGCTGGGGCTGCTTGGGGCTTGGGCCCTGCATGGTTGGAAGCCAGCTCCTGGAGGTAGGGTCCATGCTGGGGTGCGTGTTGCTTGCACCAGCCCCTGGGACTCTACCACCCAGGGCAGCACGGCACACAGATCCTGGACTACTTCCACTCTCTCATCCTGAGAGCAGCACACAGAGGCATTAGCTGGGAAGTTCCTCACAAATGGAGCTTCCCCAGAACAACCATCCAGGGTGCAACCTCGCGGCACACCCAAAACCCTGAGAGAAAGAGAGAGCTGCTGCGAGGCGATGTTGATGCTGGCACCAGAGAGGGCCTGGAGCTGTGAAGACCGAGACCCACTTGAGTAACAACCCCGGGTTACAGATGAGCAGTAATAGGGAACTTCCAGGCATGGATTCAGACTTTAATCTTCCTGGGGGTGGCTGGTTTTCTGTGCTTTTCGGGAGAGGTCTGCTTGGTTGGCTTGGGGCAGAAATGCTCCCAGCACCCTCAAATTGGGAACCCTGTTAATAAAAACCTATTTCCTTCACCACAAATCTTCGTGTTACACATATACACAAAGGCAGCAAGCAGCCAGACCCCACCAGGCCACCCAGTTACAGTGTTGCCACTCTGTCTCCTCCCAGGGTGTATGTGTGAGTGTGCGTGTGCACGTGCATGTGTGAGTGTGTGAGTGTGCACGTGTATGAGCATGTGTGTGTGCATGTATGTGTGTGTGCATAGGTGTGTGAGCATGTGCATGTATGTGTGTGCATGTGAGTCTGTGTGTGTGCGTGTATGAGTGTGCACATGTGTGTGTACCTCCTGAAGACTCTGTATCCTCAATTTCACTTTTTTAGGATCCTTCAAGGCTGCCTTGGTCCCAGGGCCCCCATGTCCTGTTAGCTCCACGCTAAAGGTCTGGATGGCCAGCACAAAGTGTATTTGTGTTTGTTTCTATCAGCGCTCAGTGCAGGACACAGGAGCTGGGAGGTGATTTTAAGTAGAGAGGGAATTGACACAGCATCAGGTGCTCCCAAGGTCATAGAAGTGCATGAGGCAACAATAATGCTGAGCTGGCCACCTGGGAGGCCTACCCTTGCCCAGCAGAGATCAAGGCCCCCGCTGGAACGCAGGGCTGCAGCTGCAACCCCAGGGTCTGGAATCTGCTGTCACCACCACACCTGCTCTGGGCTCCTGCAGAGCTGGTGACAGGACATGGGAACAACTGCTGCAGGGAAACTAATGTGCCGTCAGCCAATAGCCGAAGGACCAGGAGCCTGACTCCATTTCCTGTCTGCCTTCCAGATCTCATGTGCGTCCATGTATCAGAACCTAACTCAGAAACTAACACCACCTTAGGTGCGTGGGAGTCTAGGAAACACAATCTTTAACTTTCAGCTCCTGCGGTGCCAGAAGGAATAGAATAAATGCTGAGTCCAAGCACATGTCTGAGAGCCCAATTTCAGATTCCCCAGAAGCCCTACAGGCAGTCGTGGCCTACTTTTACAGCCAGTGAGGGTTCGCTGCCTTTGGTTGAGGACTGGCCCCAGGGGAAGCTGTGTAAGCACAGGAGTTCTATCTGGCCACACAGGGTCAGGCCAGGGGACTGAAGAGCTAAGTACACATCTGTGAGTGTGTGTGTGTGTGTGTGTGTGTTTGTGTGTGTATGTGTGTGTACATACATGCAAGCACCTGCCTGGAGAAGAGGAGTAGAAAGCAGCTCAGGGGCTGGGAGAACAGGCCCAGCTCCACCCACATTCTCACTGGGCTTCTGACAACATGATCAGCCAAAGCAGTCAAATCCAGTGTGGAAGTCAGAGGCAGGTGCACCTCACCGATTCCCAGGTCTTCCTCGAGACCTGAGTCATTAGAGTCATTTCTGATAAGCTGAAGTCTTTGTCTCTCCCTGAGCTACATTCGTTGAGGGTCCCAGAATCTCAAATTTAAAACCAGCGTGCCCAGATATAGTTGTGACACAAACAGCCTGACCACAGGTTTCCTGTGGCAACTTTTGCTGGGTGGAGGCACAGCAGCATTGGGGCTCAGACCCCCCACAGTGTGGCCTCAAGGCAGCAGCCTCCTCTGCTGAAACCCTCAGTGGAACTTCTCCCTTTCTGCACTTATTACACAGTCATATGCTGCCCCTCACTGCTTCAGGGAAGATGAAGGGGCCACTGCTCCAGAGGAAGGGGGTGCACTCCAGGCTGAGTGCATGTTATGGAGGGTGGTCACAGCCCCCCAGGAATGGAAGCTGCTGTGAGACAAACAAGCAGACACCCACTCACTGCCCTCCTCCCCTCAGGAGAGTACTCCAACCCATCTCACTTCAGGGGTGACCTATGAACAACGAGGGACTCAGAGGTTAATGAAAAACTTTGTCATCATCCCTTCAACTCAGTAAATCTCACGTGGAATACCCCTCTTCCCTCTGCCCTCAAACTACCTCCTTCTCCCAACCAACTTGTCTGTGGCACAAGGGGCCTGCCTCCAGGTCTACAATCTCTAAGACATGTTGTTTTGTCCCCTGAGGTGTCTTTCAGGTGTGATCCCTCCTTCTCACTCCACCCTTGGACCTTCTTGCAGGCCCTCATCTCCATCACCCCCATCACTGCATCAGCCAACTCACTGGTCCTTCCCTCAGCTCCCCTGTCTCCCATCCCTCTTGAAGCCCTGTCTGGGTCACATGACTCCTTGCTTTAACACCCATGCACTTGTGATCTAAATAGAGCCCCGGTGCCCCAGCCTGACCTCTGACTCTTTCCACAGCCTGGCTCAACAAAGCTTTCTGGGCTCTCTCCCATACATCCCCTGTCTTCCTGCCAAACTAAGAGCAGCAAGAAAGCATAGGCTTGGGCACCTGTTTCCTTGGTTCAAATCCTGTCTCTGTGCTTCTTGGCCGTGAAAATGTGGGAAGTTGCTTAATTTCTCTGTGCCTCAGTTTCCTCATCTATGAAAATGGGGATAATGACAGTACATCTCTGTCATGGAGTGTTGTAAGAAAGTAGTGAGTTAGCACATGCAAAATGTTGCAAAGTGTCTGGCACATATATACCCAATGAAAGTGGGCAGTTGTTAAAATTACTCTTATGCTTTGATGCTCCTTATTCTGAGCCTTTGCTCATGTGTATCTCTGTCTAGAATGCCCATCAAATCCCCTCTTATCTGTAGAGGATGTGTATTTTGCCTGCCATTCATTGGGAGCAACACTTGCTTCATCCCATAGTGATACCACTTGGTCCACGTGATTAGATAAGGCTGGTCCCACTCCCCAGTGGCAAGGTTAGGAGTATAACTGGGCCGACCAACCAGAGGCTCTCTGTTCCCTGGCCACAGTGATAAACTTAAGAATGGACACGTGACTCAAGCTGGCCAATTAGAGCCCTTGACTGGGACTCTTGCCTGAATTTGTCCTCTGGGATTCTTAGCTATAGGGAAGGTATGGTGGGAGAAAAAAAATGCCTCTTTTCTAAATATATTTACTGCCTAAAACCTAGAACCTGTGAATACTACCTTATATGCTAAAAGAGTGAATATTACTCTACATGCCAAAAAGATATTCTGGAGTTATGGATCTTAAGAAAAGTTTATCTTGGATTATCTGGGTGGGTTCTAAGTGTCATCACAAGTATCTTTATGAAAGAGATTAGATACACAGAGAGTTGGGATTAGACACACAGGGAAAAGGATGTGATAATCAAGCAGAGAGAGTTTGAAGAGGTAGTTGTCTGGAGCCCAGTTTTTTGAGGCTGTCATCCAGGAGACCCTCCAAATTGTCTGGTCTGGCATATGCTTGTGGTCCCAAAGGGCTGTATGTATTTGTATGCATGTATTTGTCTGAGTGTCTGGCTTCCAATCAGTTTAAATATAGGTGCTGAGTGAGATCCTACCCTTTGAGAAACTGACAGGTCTTGGCACATCCTCAAGAACTGGGAGGTATTAGAAATAAAATGGTTTCTTGTCAAATCACAAACATTTGAGAGACAACCAAAAGACTAGGCAAAGCTGAATGATAAGGTTCTTGTCTTTCACAAAGCCACTGCTTCAAAACTGAGAGAGAGGCTATTTTATTGAATATATAGAAACAAATGCAGAGAGTCAAGCAAAATGAGGAAACAAGGAACATATTATAAACAAAGATAAATCCTCAGGGAAAAAAACTTTAAGATGGAGATAAAAATATAACTGATAAAGAGTTCGAAGTAATGGTCATAAAGTTGCTCATGGAAGACTGGATGAACACAGTGAGAACTTCAACAAAGAGATAGAAAACATAAGAAAATACCAAATAGAAGGCATAGAGAGGAAGTATACAAAAATGAACTGAGAAATACATTAGAAGGAATCAACAGTAGAATAGACAAATAAGAAAAAAATCAGTGAACATGAAGACAGGGCAGAGGAATACACCCCATTAGAACAACAAAAAGAAGAAAAATTAAGAGAAGATAGCCGCAGGGATCTATGGAACAACATTAAGCAGTCTAATATTCTCGTTACAGGATTTCTAGAAGGAGAAGAAGGAAAGAAAGTTTATTTGAAGAAGTTATTGCTGAAAACTTTCCTAACCTGGAGAAACAGAAGTCTAAATCCAGGAAGCACAGAGAGTTCCAAATAAAATTAATTTAAAGAAACCCACACTGAGACACAATTAACATGTCAAAAGTTAATGGCAAAGAGAGAATATTAAAAGCAGCAAGAGAAAAAAAAATTGTTACAAAAAAGAATACCCTCATAAACTGTGAGCAGATTTTTCGGCAGAAAGTTTGCAGGCCAAAAGGGAATGGTACCATATATGTATAAAGTGCTAAAAGAAAAAAATAAACTTCCAACCAAAAATAGTTTACCTGGCAAAGTAATCATTCAGAATGGAGAGATAAAAAGTTTTCCAGAGAAGTGAAATCTAAAAGAGTTCATCACCACTAAACCAACCTTACAACAAACATTAAAGGGACTTTTTTAAGTTGTAAAGAAAGAGTGCTAATTAGTAATAAGAAAATATATAAAAGTATAAATCTTACTGGTTAAGGTAAATGTATACAGGCATACACTGGAGATATTGTAGGTTTGATTTCAGACCACCACAAAGAAGCAAATATCACAATAAAGCAAGTCACATAAATATTTTAGTTTCCCAGTGCAGATAAAAGTTATGTTTCCACTATATTGTATAGTTTATTAAGTGTGTGATAGCACTACACGTAAAAATGTGCATACCTTAATTTAAAAATAAGTTATTGCTAAAAATACTAGCCAACTTGATGCTGACAGATTTGCTCAATGCAAGAGTGCCACAAACCTTTAATTTGTAAAAAATGCAGTATCTGTGAATTGCAGTAAAGCAAAGTGAGATAAAATAAGGTATGCTTGTACTAAAGGTAGTGGATTAAACACTTACATAGCTAGTATGAAGAATAAAAGACAAAAGTAGACTTCCAGTCAAGATGGCAGTATAGACAGACAGGACTCATCTCTTCACATAACCACATCAAAATTACAACTAAAATGTAGAACAGCCATCACTCAGAACCATCAGAAATCAAGTTGAATGAAAGTCCAACAACTGCAAAATTAAAGAAACCACATCCATCCATACTGAGCTGGCAAACTGGTACCATATCTGAGACTCCATCAAAATAGCTGACATTGTCTGACCTGCATTGAAGATCCCCAGAGACTCTGCCACACCCAAACTAATGGGCCCACCCACGCTGCTTTTCCATAGGAATGCTGGATCTTGACTCATACTTCACAACTTCCTAAATCCTATCAAACAAGCAACAGCTGGCCTCAGTGAGCCTCAGGCCCAGCACTAGCAGCAGCCAACCTAGATTCACAGCTTGGCTTGGCCTGGGAATCTCCAAGCACAGCACAAGCAGCAACTATCTCACACTGCTCTATAGTTCAGGCAGGGTAGCCCTGGGCAAAACACAGGTGCAGGCTGAGCTTGGCCTGTACCACCTTGGAACTTCAGGGCCAGCACACCCAGTGGACAGCTACAAACCATGTCAGAGAATCACCCTGCAATACCCCACAGAGGGCGGGGGTGTGTGGTCAGTGGTCACAGCTAGTCCTTACAGCTGACTGGCCTGGGTAAATCCCTCCCATTCATCTGCCAATGGCAACTAAGGCTCAGCTATAAGAGAAGGGTGTACTCAGCCCACACAAAGGGTATACCTTGAGTACCCAGCTTGGGTGAGAGGGGAGACTGTGCCACTGGACCCTTCAGGACACCTACTACATTAGGCCACACTACCAAGACAGGGAGTCATGGCAGCTCTACCTAATACATAGAAACAAACACAGGGAAGCTGCCAAAATGAGGAGACAAAGAAACATGGCCCAAATGAAAAAACAGATCAAACTCCTGAAAAAGAGCTGAATGAAATGGAAATGAGCAATCTATCAAATGCAGAGTTCAAAACACTGGCTATAAAGGTGCTCAGGGAACTTAGTGAGGACCTCAACAGCATAAAAAAGATCCAGTCAGAAACTAAGGATTCACTAATTGAAACAAAGAACAATTTACAGGGACACAACAGCAGAGTGGATGAAGCTGAGAATCATATCAATGATATGGAACACAAGAAAGCAAAAAACCAATCAGAACAACAAGACGAAACAAGAATGCAAAAAATTAGGTTAGGATAAGCAGCCTCTTAGTATTGAACCTTCAAGAGGTCAAACATTCACACCATAGGGGTGACAGAAGGAGAAGAGAAAGAACAAAATCTGTTTTGAAAATATATTTGAAAAAATAATGAAAGAAAACTTCCCCATTTTGGTGAAGGAAATAGACGTGTGAGTCCAGGAAGCACAGAGAGTCCCAAAAGAGATGGATGCAAAGAGGCCCACTCCAAGACACATCACAATTAAAATGCTAAAGGTTAAAGATAGAGAGAGAATCTTAAAAGCAATAAGAGAAAAGTTCCCTGTTACCTACAGGGGAGTTCCCATAAGACTGTCAGCTGATTTATCAAAAGAAACTTTGCAGGCTAGAAGTGATTAGCAAGAAATATTCCGAGTCATAAAAAGCAGGGACCTACAGCCAAGATTGCTCTACCCAGCAAAGGTATCTTTAGAATCAAAGGGCAGATAAAGAGCTTCCCCAACAAAAAAATCTAAAGGAGTTCATCATCACCAAACCATTATTATATGAAATGTTAATGGGATTTATTTAAGAAAAAGAAGATCAAAACTATGAACAATAAAATGGCAAAAAATACAAATCTATCAACAATTGCATTGATGTGGACCCCGCCTTGTGGGGTCCACATCATTATGGGTGAGATGAGACATTCACATGGACTACCGAGTCTGGTGGAAGAAAAGGGACAGCATGGCCTTTCTCTCAAGGGGAGCAAAAGCCTCAGCCCTTGCTCCAATGAGCTTTTATTGTCTTACTGGGCATTACAAGAAGGTCCTCATTAACTGTGCGCAGGCTCACTTTAGGTGGTTCCTTATACAGAAAACAAAGGGGAGGATGCCAGTAATCACATCACAGAAGAGGGATATTTGCAAATGAAAAGACACAAGTGGTTGAATCTGTTACACTGGTCTTTGGAAGGTTTAGGATGGTTTTTAGGAAGTTTCTTTGCAGTAAATGTCTGCCACTTGGGGCTGGGCCCACACCAGGCAGGATGGTCTACTACACTGAATCTAAAGAACAAACTAAGTAAACAAGAAGACAGAGACAGAACCATGGATACGGAGAACATTTTGATGGTTGCCACATGGAAAGGAGTATGGGAGAATGGGTGAAGAGGTGAGGGATTAAGAAGTACAAGTAGGTAGTTACAGAATAGCCATAGGAATGTAAAGTGCAGTATAGGAAAGGGAGTAATCAAAGAACTTGCATGTATGACCCATGGACATGAACAATGGTGGGGGATTGCCTGAGGGAGTGGGGGGTGCTGTGTAGAGGAGGGCAAAAGGGGAAATTCAGGACAACTGTAATAGCATAATCAGTAAAATATAATTAAAAAAACAAAAGTAGTAAAAATAACTATAATTATTAGTTAAGGAATACACGAGATAGAAGAATATAAAATGTGACATCAAAAATGAAAAATATGGAGTGGAAATGTAAAAGTATAGAGCTTCAGGATGCAATTAAACTTAAGTTGTTATCAGGTTAAAATTATTGGAAATAACCACAAAGCAAAATCCTATAGTAGATACACAAAAGATAATGAAAAAAAGAACTTAAGCAAACCACTAAAGAAGTCATGAAACCACACAGGAAGAGAGTAAGAGAAAAAAGAAAAAAACAGAAAAGAACTATAAAACTGCCAGAAAACAACTAGCAAAATGGCAATAAGTATATACCTATTAACAATTACTTTGATGTAAATGGACCTGATTTTGTAATAAAAGAACAAAGAGTGGCTGGATGAATTTTTTAAAGAAGACCCACCTATATACTATTTACAAGACACTCATTTCAGATGTAAAGACACACACAAATTGAAAGTAAGAGGATGAAAAAGCTGTTCTGTGTTAATGGAACCCAAAAGAAAGCTGGGGAAGCTATACTTATATTAGACCAAATAGAGCTTATAACAAATACTGTAATAAGACACAAAGAAGGGTATTACATAATGATAAAGCAGTCAATCCAACAAGAGAATATAACATTTGTAAATATTTTGCACCTACAATAAGAATATCTAAATATATAAAGCAAATATTAACCTAAATATATAATGCAAATATAGACAGCAATACAATAACAGTAGTGGATTTTAATACACCATTTATATCAATGAATAGATTATCCAGATAGAAAATCAATAATACAATATTGGTCTTAAATGACATTTTAGACCAGTTGAACATAACAGACATGTACAGAATATTCCATCCAAAAGCAATAGAATACACATTCTTCTCAAATGTACATGAAACATTCTGTAGAATAAATCAGAATCATGTGTTAGGCCACAAAACAGACTTAGTACATTTAAGAAGACTGAAATCATGTCAAAAATCTTTTCCAATAAGAATGGTATGAAACTAAAAATCAGTTATAACAAAAAACTGGAAAACTCACATATATGTAAAGATTAGACAACATATTACTAAATAAGAAATGGGTCAATGAAAAAATCAAAGAGAAATTTTAAAAATAGAGAAAATGAAAATAGAAATACAACATACCAAAATTTATGTGATGAAGCAAAAGCAGGTTTAAAAGGAAAGTTCATAGCAATAAATGCCTACCTGAAGAAACAAGAAAAATTTCAAATAACCTAACTTTACACCTCAAGGAACTACAAAAAGAAAAACAAATGAAGCCCAAAGTTAGTGGAGGAAGGAAATAATGAAGATCAGAGGGGAAATAAGTAAAATAAAGACTATAAAGACAATAGAAAAGATCAATGGAACTATGACCTGGTTCTTCGAAAAGATAAAACTGATAAAATTTTAAGTAGACTCACTAAGAAAAAAGAGCACTCATGTATATAATTGAAATCATAACTGAAAGAGGAGTCATTAGAACCAAAGCCACAGAAATACAGATTCAAGAGAGACTTCTGAGAACAATTATATGCCAACAAATTGGAAAACCTAAAAGGAATGAATAAATTCCTAGAAATATGCAATCTTCCAAGACTGAATCATGAGGAAATAAAAAATCTGAATAGATTGATACTAGTAAGGAAATTGAATCAACAAGGAAAATCTTCCCAACAAACAAAAGTCCAGGACAAGATGACTTCACTGGTGAATTCTTCCAAACATTCAAACAAGAATTAAAATCAGTTCTTCTCAAACTCTTCCAAAAAGTAAAGAGGAAGAAACACTTTCAAATTCATTTTATGAGGCCAGCATTACTCTGACACCAAAACCAGACAAGGACACCACAAAAAATATTAGAGGGCAATATCCCTGATAAATATATATGCAAAAATTCTCAACAAAGCACCAAACAATATTTAATAATACATTAAAAGTATCATACACCATGATCAAATGGGATTTATTCCAGAGATGCAAGGACAGTTCAACACCCACAAATCAATGAGTGAGATACACCATATTAACAAATGAAGAATAGAAATCGTATGATCATCTCAATATATGCAGAAAAGCATTTGACAAAATTCAATATCCATTTATGATAGAAACTTTCAATAAAGTGGATATAGAGGGGACTGACCTCAACATAAAAAAGCACATGCAGGACAAGCCCACAGTTAATACATTCAATGGTAAAAGCTGAAAGTTGTTCTCCAAGATCAAGAATAAGAAAAGAATGCCCACTCTGTCCACTTTTATTCAACATAGTATTACAAACCCTCGCCATAACAATTAGGCAAGAAAAATAATGAAATCTTACAATTTGTGGTGACATACATGGACCTTGAGGGCATTATACTAAGTAAAATAAGTCAGACAAAAATAACATATGATCTCACTTATATGAGGAATCTTAAAAAAAAAAAATAAAGCTCACAGATATGGGTGGTTGGTTGCCAGAGGTAGGAAGTGTGGGTGGTCAAAATGGGTGAAGGGGATCAAAAGGTACAAACTCGCAGTTATAAAATAAGTAAGTCATGGGAATATAACATACAGCATGGAGACTGTAGTTTTTGGTCTATATTGCATATTTGAAAGTCGCTAAGAGAGTAGATGGTAAAAGTCCTCATCACAAGAAAAAAATTATAACTATGTTGGGGACATATGTTAACTAGACTTATTGTGATCATTTCATAATGCCTACAAGTATCAAATCATGTGGTGTACCTGAAACTAATATAGTGCTATATGTCAGTTATACCTCAAAATACTGTTTTTCATTTATTTATATATCAGTATTTATGAATTTTTACTTAAATATTTACTTTTACATATTGGAAATAAATGTCTGGTTGTTGCCACTCTTCAACCTCCCACCCACTTTGATGACAATGGCATTTGAGAGGAGGGCGGGTCACCACAGCTGCTGAGCAGACACATGTTCTGCAAACACCCAGCTGGGAGTCCTGAGCCTCCATTTCTGCCTTCAGTGCGTCTCACTTCGGCTGTACCTCTAGAAGTCATTTGAGACCTTTCATGCATCTGAGAGTCTCTGTTAATCCCTTGCTTTTAATAACTTTTGAAATTTTCATGGATGATGAGCCTTCCACCCTGCCCAAACACACCACAGATAATATTCTTTCTTTACATGACTGTATTAAATCACCTTGTAAATAGATTCTTGGTATTAGAGTTAAATCTTAGGATAGAAAAAAGAGTCCAGTGTGTGATTCCTGGGTACCATCTTGAACAAAAATATGTTTTAAATTTTAGATATATATTGAGATTTATTTGCAGAAGGATTGCCCGAGAGTTCCTGTTTTCAGTTCTTTATTTGGAATTATACATATTTTGGTTTACTAAAGTAGAATTTCTTCATATTATTTGAAATATTTCCTATTACAGCATTCTTTGGAATAATTTACTTATATTAAAATTATTGAATTTTATTTTACTTTTCAACAGGTTACCCTGATATAGAGGAAAGTCTATGATTTGTTGGTATTTGCCTGCTCTTTTGCTCCAAGTATCTGTCATTAGCTAGAATTATCAGTACAATACTTAACACTATTGGAAATAGTTTGCATACATTCTTGTTTCACAGTTTTAATGGGGCCAACTCTGGAAATTTGCATAATATATTAATTACTCACTAGAGAGAGGGAGAGAGAGTCTAAGCCTATGCTTACATTGTTAAGTGTGATTTGGTGTTAGTACCTTCCAAAGTTTTATGTAATAAATAAAATAAATATGTTCTGTGTTCTGGACCTAGTAGCTCCTATGGCATGAAAATTATTTGAATTTTGAAAAAAGAAAACTATATGAAATGCGCCTTAGTGATAATTTAAATTAAAATATATATATATATTTCATGATTATATCTCTATTCTATTTCTGTTACTGTCTTCTGTTAATTTGGACTATTTTATTTTACCACAGAAGCATTCGTACATTAAAGTTTTTGATGTAATAACTTATCTGATCTTCCCTATATTCTTTGAAATCTCTTTTTTAAAAGATTATACTTATTTATTTATTTATTTATTTTCAGAGGGAGGGGAAAGGGAGGAGGAAGAAATGAAGAGAAACATCAGTTGGTTGCCTCTCATGTGCCCCCAATTGGGAACCTGGCCCATAACCCAGGCATGTGCCCTGACTGGGAATTGAACCAGTGACCTTTTAGTTCACAGGCCAATGTTCAACCCACTGAGCCACACCGGCCAGGACCGAAATCTCTTATGTGTTAGTTATAACACTTCTTAAGCATACATTTAATACAATCAAATATATATATATATATATATATATATATATATATATATATATATATATTTCTGTTTGTTAGCTTATTCTTTACTAACTTCCCCAGACTACTTCAGCTTGGCTCCTATGCCATTCTTGCATTCAGGGATTACCTAGTAATTTACATTCTTTATTATTTTATTTTTACTTTTTTAATTGAATCCATTGGGATGACACTGGTTAATAAAATTATGTAAGTTTCAGCCCTGACCACTGTGGCTCAGTTGGTTGGACTTCATCCCACAAAGTGAAAGGTTGCTGGTTCAAATCCTAGTCAAGGGTGCATGCCTAGGTTGCAGGTTCCCTGTTGGGGCATGAATTAGAGGCAACTGGTTGATGTCTCTCTCTCACAATGATGTTTCTCTTCCTCTCTCCCCTCTCTCTAAAAATAAATAAATAAAATATTTAAGAAAAATAACATGAGCTCGAGAGTCAGATTAGCCCAGGTTTGACCTTTAAAAAAATTATATAACTGACTTCAGGCCAAGAAGAAGGTGTAAGTAGATACACTTTGCCTCCTTGCACAACCAAAAGAAGGACAACAACAAATTTAAAAACAAAAAATAAGCAGATCTGCCAGAAAATCAAGCTATATGGAAGTATGACAACCAAGGAGTTAAATAAGAAACATTCATCCAGACAGGTAGGAGGGGCAGAGACAGGTAGCTGGGTAGTGGGGGCAGAGAGGACTCCTGGCAAGGTGGTGGCTGGAAGACCAGGGCAGGAGAGGTGGCAGCTGGGGAACTGGGCAAGGCAGTGGCTGGCGGATCAGGTGGTCCCACATTTTCATGGGTCTGGACCAAGAACAACAGCTGGGGAACAAGATGAACTGTGAAGCCCAGGGTTTCAGTGTGGGAAAATAAAGCCTCAGAACCTCTGACTGAAGAAACCTGTAGGGGTTGCAGTGGCAGGAGAGACTCCCAGCTTTGTGGGAGAGTTCATTGAGAGACTCACAGGGTCCTGGAACATGCACATGCCCACCCACCTTGGAATCAGCACTGGAGGGGCCCAGCTTGCTTGTGGGTAGAGAGGGAAGTGACTGAAAATCAGCCGAGAACCAAGCAAGTGGCACTCTTCCCTTCCCCACATATAGCACTACAACTTAGCCACATGGGTTGCCCCACCCTGGCCATACCTAAGGCTCCACCCCTTATTATGTAACAGCTGAGCCCAGACAAAAAAATATGGCCCAGATGAAAGAACAGATCGAAGCTACAGGAAAAAAAGCACAACTAAGTGATAAAGAGATAGACAACCTATCAGATGCAGAGTTCAAAACACTGGTAATCAGGATGCTCACAGAAATGGTTGAGTATGGTCACAAAATAGAAGAAAAAGTGAAGGCTATGAAAAGTGAAATAAAGGAAAATGTACAGGGAACCAACAGTGATGGGAAGGAAACTGGGACTCAAATCAATGATTTAGAGCAGAAGGAAGAAATAAACATTCGACCAGAACAGAATGAAGAAACAATAATTCAAAAAAATGAAGAGAGGCTTAGGAAGTTCTGGGACAACTTTAAATGTTCCAACATCCAAATCATAGGGGTGCCAGAAGAGGAAAATGAAGAGCAGAAATTGAAAACTTTTTTGAACAAATAGTAAAGGAGAACTACCCTAATATGTCCAAGGAAATAGACTTCCAGAAAATCCAGGAAGTTTAGAGAGTCCCAAAGAAGTTGGACCTAAGGAAGCAAACACCAAGGCATATCATAATTACATTACCTAAGATTAAAATGAAGGAGAGAATCCTAGAAGCAGCAAGAGATAAGGAGACAGTTACCTACAAAGAAGTTCTCATAAGACTATCAGCTGATTTCTCAAAAGAAACCTACAGTCAGGAAGGGGCTGGAAAGAAGTATTCCAAGTCATGAAAAGCAAGGACCTACATCCAAGATTGCTCTATCCAGCAAAGCTTTCATTTAGAATGGAAGGGCAGATAAAGTGCTTCTCAGATAAGGTCAAGTTAAAGGAGTTCATTATCACTAAGCCCTTAGTATATGAAATGTTAAAGGGACTTATCTAAGAAAAAGAAGATAAAAATATGAGTAGCATAATGATAATAAACTTATGACTATCAACAATTGAACCTAAGAAAACAAAAACAAACTAAGCAAAGAACTAGAACAGGAACAGAATCACAGAAATGGAGATCACACGGAAGGTTATTAGTGGGGAGGTGGAGGGGGAGAATGGGAGAAAAGGTACAGGGAATAAGAAGCATAACTGGTAGGCACAAAATAGACAGGGGGAGGTTAAGAATAGTATGGGAAATGGAGAAGCCAAACAACTTATATGTATGTATGACCCATGGACATGAACTAAGATGGGGAAATGCTGGTGGGAGGGGCAGTACAGGGTGGAAGAGAATAAAACAGAGAAAAATGGGACAATTGTAATAGCATAATCAAGAAAATATATTTAAAAAATAAAAATAATTATATAAGCTTATATTTTTGATGTTCATAATTAATTTGTTTTATCAGAACTTTTGTCTTCAAATCTTTCCAATTTCATTGTGTTTTCTTTTTTAAAAACTGTAACAGATAAATTTCACCCTAATTTTTTCAAAATAAACAAACTTAAGATTATGCATTTACAATTAAATAAGAAACAAATTTAAATATAAAACATAGTTATATGTAAAGTTGTCCATTCAGTTATTTGTTAAATATTTAACCCATTGAAATTTGGGGAAATAGTGTTTTCTCATGTAAAGTTTATGATACATTCTCAGTACATTTTAAAGTCATGTTCAAAGAACATGTAGGCATTTTGTCTTGTAATTGATTGAGGTTTTTATTGCAGTTTAATATATGTTTAATGTAGAATTTTATGAAAACTTGGGGGAAATTTTATCTCTTTGCCTATGAAGAATAATATGTCATAGACATTACATTACTCTATATTATAATTTACATTCAAATTATTTACAGTCATGCTATTTTAAAAAGTTTGTTTTTTCTTATTCTCTTGTTCATTTTCTCTTGACCTACCACAGAAATGTATGATTGTATAAAGTTTCTGGGTGCAGTTTGGTGTGTCTAGTTATTTGCATTTATTTGAACTAAAAAGAAAATATTAACATTTCAGCCTATTTATCTGTTCATGACAGAAGACTGTGGGCATACAGAAAATTTCAGGGAAGAAGTAAGAGTAGGCCACCATGCCCTGCACCAGCGTGAGTGCCTCTTCTTCTCTTGCTTTGGACCTTCCGCCTCACCACTGCTCGAAATGGATCCCAAATGCTCCTGCTGCACTGGTGGATCCTGCAGCTGAACCAGCTCCTGCAAATGCAAAGACTGAGAGAAGAGCTGCTGTGCCTGCTGCTGCTGGGCTGTGCCAAGCGTGCCCAAGGCTGCATCTGCAAAGGAGCATCAGGCAAGTGCAGCTGCTGTGTATGACATCAGGGACAGCCTGTTCCCCATTGTAAATAGAGCATTGTCTACAAACCTGCATTTTTTAATTTTTCATAAGCCTTAATCCAACTGCTGTTTTCCTTTTTGTATGGAATATTTGAATGACAATAAACTTATCTAGGCTCTTAACAACAACAAAAGTATTAAAAGTAAGCCACAATCCACCTATCAAGTATTTCCAAACATCTCAGGGTTTTTAATGTATTTTGACAGAATTTTGTTTAAATCATTAAGTTTCATGACTACTATAACAATATTATCTTAACAACATTATTATGAGGATGTTTAGGCTTTTAACGTACATTGTTACTTTTGCCACATTTATTGTTTTGAATGAATTTGATATTTTACTGCTTCTGTATTTTTTATGCTTCTTTTTTATGTCATTCTTATTCTTATAGTTTTTTAAAAGATATATTTTTGTATATATGGCTAAATTTTCATCTATTGCATTTATTTATTTATTTATTTATTTTCACCCCAGGATATGTTTATTGATTTTTAGAGAGAGGGGAAGAAGGAGAGAGAAAGAAACATCGATTGGCTGCGTCCCGACCAGGGATAAAACCTGCAACCCACATATGTGCCCCTCCTGGGACTTGAACACACAACATTTTGGTGTATGGGACAACATTCCAACCAACTCAGCCACTTGGCTAGGGCATGCCTTCTTATGCTTTTAATTTTCGAGTTCTATTATCTGTATTTCTTGTCATGCACAACATTTCTTATCTTTTTTACTATATTTAATTTTAGGATTTCTTACCGATTTTCTTTTTTTTTTTACTTAAAACAACATTTAATTGATTTTATCCACTATGATAAAAGACTATACAGTTTACTACATTTAATTCTATGGCTATAATTATTAAAATAGTAAATATGACACTAAACACATATTATATTCAATTGAAGGAAAAATACTGTCACACACAGAAATAGATTAGAAGTATGTCACTTTTGTTTTGCTTTTCCCATTCTCTTCTAGAAATTTAAAAATGTAATCAGGTTTCACATACTGTATTAATTAGGAATTTAATTCACCTTTAAGTAATCTCAACATGAAAATAATAGTTACGTTTTAAAATTATATATTTTGAGTGGTTTTACTTCATATCACATTAAATTTTGTAACTATACACATGCAACATATTGTTTACTTATTTTTAATGAAGTATCATCACAATTGATTTCAGAATCAAACTAATTTAGTAAATGACCGACACACATAAACAGGCAAATGTGACAAGCTTCAGTTTTACATAGAACTTCTTCAATGAGATCTATCTCCTCAGTCTAGGTTAATTCTCCTCAGCTATGGATTATATCATGTCCTTGCCCTGGGGGTCAGGAGAAATCAATTTTTTTTTAAAAACAAGCTCTGAATTAACATGCCTTATGATGTTGTCCAAAATGTATAAGCTCCTTTTTCCTCGAAAAGAACCACCCCAGGCCTCCACTGTACTTTTATTTTAATGTAATGTTTGGGACAATTGTCCCAAAGGGCTGATATTTCCCAATTAATCTGAGGGTATAATAAAATGAGCCACAACACAATATTTGAGATTTTGGTTTCTCACCCTTATCAAGACTCACAGCTTCCCGTCATCAATATTTATTGAGCATCTGCAGTGCATTAGGCACAACAACATACAAAAAAACATTGTCCCTGCTCTGGAGGAGCTTATATTCTAAAAGAAAAAAAAATACACCCCTTTTAAAATGGTCTTTTTGTTTGGTGTTTTTGCAAGATACTGAGGAAACCGTCTGTAGGGCGGACTTTGGATATAACTTCGCTCCATTATTTAAAAAAGAGAAGAAGAGGAAGGATTTTAAAGGCAGCCAATGACAGACCTTTCAGGATAGGTAGAGTTTACAGGGAGATAATATGATCTCATCAGCTAAGGAGAGATTTAGGGCAGTAAATAGGGCAAGGGAGAGAGTTTGTGGGATGTAAGCAAAGGGAGCCAGAAAGATCATTCAACTCTTCTACCAAGTATATGCAACCAAGTAAGAATGGTTGGTGACAGGACAGAAGGCTAAAAAAGGTAACCCTCTGCACCTGACAAATAGAAAGAATGAAGGATCAAAGTTGAAGGCAGGTTATAAAAGTATCAAGAAATTCTTAAAAACAAAAGTGATTTGGAAGCACAAAACTTAATTAATGCTACACAATGTCATGATGGGTCAAGGACATTGAAGCTTCTGAAGTTAGAAAATGCCATATACTGAAGGTGGCAGCACAGGGAAATACGACTTGCCTCATCACACAACAATCAAAATTACATCTAAATTATAGAACAACCATTGCTCAGAACTGGCAGAAATTGAATAGAATGGAAGTCTGACAACTACAGAATTAAAGAAACCACATCCATCCAGACTAGTAGGAGGGGCACAGATGTGGAATGAGCTAGTCTAACATATATGTGTGGTAGATAAAAATTCAGGAGGGATATCTCAGGAATGAGGAGTCCCTGCCCCACATGAGGCTCCTCAGCCCAAGGTACTAGCTCCAGGAAGATAAGTCCCCATAACTTCTGCCTACAAAAACCAGAGGGGATTCAGTCAGTGGAAGAAAATTCTGGAGCCCTAAGCAGTTCTTGACGAACCCACACATGAACTTATCAGACTCACTCTCTCTGAGCTCCAGCACTCGGGTAGTAGCTTGAATGGCTCCAGCAGCATACAGGGCAGAACTGAAGTGGCTGGCATCAAGGCGAGTGCTGGGAGAGAGCTTTGTCCCAGACAGAGGGTGGGCAGACCCACAGAGCAGGCAGGTGGGTGCCATATCTGGGACTCCATTAACATGGCTAACTGTTTTTCCTGCCCTGGAGATCCTCTGAGGCTCTGTCCCACCCACCTTACAGCTGCAAACAGTAGCTTTTCCCTATGAATGGTTGGTCTTGGCTGAAGCCTCACAACTTCCTAAATCCCTTCAAACAAGCAACAGCTGGCCTCAGTGAACCCCCCAGCCCCCCATACCTCTTGCTAAATGGCCTCAGGACTGGCACTAGCAACAGCTGTAAGGTTTTCTATGTACAGTATCATGTCATCTACAAACAATGGCAGTTTTACTTCCTCCTTTTCAATTGGATGCCTTTTCTTTCTTTTTTCTTTTTTTTTTTTTTTTTTTGTCTGATTGTAGTGGCTAGAACTTCCAATACTATGTTGAATACAAGTGGTGAAAGTGGACAGCCTTGTTTTGTTCCTGATCTTAGGGGGGAAATTTTTAGTTTTTGTCTATTGAATATGAGGTCGGCTATAGGTTTCTTGTATGCAGACTTTATTATTTTGAGGTATGCTCCCTCTATTCCCACTTTGCTGAGTGTTTTTTTTTTATGATAAATGGATGTTGTACTTTACCAAATGCTTTTTCAGCATCTATTCGTACAATCATGTGATTTTTGTCTTTCATTTTGTTTATGTGATGTATTACGTTTACTGATTTACAAAAATTGTACCATCCTTGCATCCCAGGGATGAATCCCACTTGATCATGGTGTATGGTCTTTTTAATGTATTGCTGGATCTGGTTTGCCAATATTTTGTTGAAGATTTTAGTATCTGTGTTCATCAACAATATTGCCCTGTAGCTTTTTTCTTCATTGTGTCTTTATCTGGTTTTGGAATTAGTATGATACAGGCCTAATAAGAAGAGTTTGGGAGTCTTCTGTGTTCTTGAATTTTTTGGAATAGTTTGAGAAAAACAGGAATTAGCTCTTCCTTAAATGTTTGGTAAAGTTGTCCTGTGAAGCCGTTGGGTCTAGGGCTTTTGTATGCCAGGAGTTTTTTTTTTTAATTACTGCTTCAATTTTACTAGCTGTTATATGTCTATTCAGGCTTCTGCTTCTTCTTGATTCAGTTTTGGATGATATGTTTCTAGAAATGTGTCCACTTTGCCTAGGTTTTCAAATTTCTTGGCATATGTTTGTTCAGTAATTTCTTACAATCCTATACAAAGGATTGTGGTATTGATTGTAATTTCTCCTCTTTTGTTTCTGATTTTATTTATTTGCATCCTCTCTCCTTTTTTCTTGATGAGTCTGGTTAAAGGCTTGTCAATTTTGTTTATCTTTTCAAAGAACCAGCTACTGGATTTATTGATTCCTCGAATTGTTCTTTTAGTCTCTATGTCATTTAATTCTGCTCTGATCTTGATTATTTCCTTCCTTCTACTCCCTCTGTACTTTGTAGTTGTTCTTCCAGTTCTTGTAGATGTAGGGTTAGGTTGTTTATTTGAAATTTTTCTTTTTTTAGGTAGGCCTGTATTGCTAAAAACTTCCCTCTCAGGGTTGCATTCTCTGTGCCCCATAGGCTTTGGGCTGTTGCTTGATTATTTTCAGTTGTTTCTGGAAACTTTTGATTTCTTCCTTGATCTCACTGTTAACCTATTCATTGTTCAATAACATGTTATTTCAATCACCATGAGTTTGACTGTTTTTGAGTTTTTTCCATGAAGTTGGTTTCTAGTTTCAAGTCATTGTGATCCTAGAAAATGCTTGATATTAGAAAATGCTTTCAATTTTCTTGCTTTTGTTGAGGCTTGTTTTGTGTCCTATCATATAATCTATCTAAGTAGAAAATGCTCCATTTGCATTTTAAAAGAATGTATATTTTCCTTCTTTGGGGTGAAATGTTCTGTATATATCAGTTAAGTCTATTTGATCTAGAGTGTTATTCAATGCCTCAATATCCTTGTTGATTCTTTGTTTGAAAGATCTATCCATTGTTGACATTGTGGCATTAAAATCTTCTCCTATAAATATGTTTTATCTATATCTTTCTTGAAGTCCTCCAAGATTTTCCTTATGTATTTGGGTGCTCCTATGCTGGGTGCATATATGTTTATAATGTTTATGTCTTCCTGATGGATTCTACCCTTCAGTATTATGAAGTGTCCCTCTTTGTTTCTTTTTATGGCCTTTGTTTTGAAATCTATTTTGTCTGATATAAGCATTGCTATCCCCCAGCTTTTTTCCCCTGCCCATTGGCTTGGAATATTTTTTCCCAACCCTTCACTTTCAGTCTGTGTAGGTCTTTTGGTCTGAGGTGGATTTCTTGTAGACAACATATATGTGGGTCATATTTTCTTTTCCATCCAGCTACCTTATGTCTTTTAATTGGTGCATTTAATCTATTTACATTTAAGGTTATCATTAATAGGTACTTATTCATTGCCATTTTACTTCCTTCGTACCTGTGTTCCTCTCTATCTCACTCTTTTTCTTCCTTTTCTTAAAGCAGTCCCTTTAGCATCTCTTGCAGAGCTGGTTTGGTGGAGTGTATTCTTTTAGATTTCTTTTTGTCTGGGAAGATCTTTATTTGGCCTTCCATTTTAATTGAAAGCCTTGGTGGATAAAGTAGTCTCACTTGCAGGCCCTTGGTTTTCATTACTTGGAATATTCATTTCCAATCTCTTCTGGCTTACAGCGTTTCCATTGAGAAGTCAGCTGCTAGCCTTATCAGGGCTCCCTTGTATGTTACTTCCTGTTTCTCCCTTGCTGCTTTTAATATTCTCTCTTTGTCTTTAAATTTTGCCTCTCAATTATGATGTGTTTTGAAGTGGGTCTCTTTGGGTTCATCTTGATTGGGGCCTTCTGTACTTCCTAGACTTGTGTGACTTTTTCTCTCAAGTTAAGGAAGTTTTCTGTCATTACTTTTTCAAACAGGTTTTCTATCCCTTGCTCCTTGTCTTCTCCCTCTGGTATCTCTATTATATGGATATTATTATGTTTCATGTTGTCCTGCAGCTCCCTTAAACCCTCTTTATTCTTTTGAGTCTTTTTTGTTTTGTTTTGTTGCTGTCTGGGAATTTTTTTATACCTTGTCCTCCAGCTTGCTGATTCAATCCTCTGCTTCATCTAACCTGCTTTTAAATCCTTATTCTGTGTTCTTCATTTCAGATATTGTATTTTTCATTTCCTCCTGGCTCTTATTGATAGTTTCTATGTCCTTTTTCATGCCAGTGTAGTTCTCAGTAAATTCCTTGAATCTTCCCTGGAGTTCTTTGAAGTTCTCACTGAGCTCCTTGAGCATCCTTGTAACCCTTATTTTGAACTTGATATCTGGTAGTTTAGTTGCCTCAATTTGGTTTAGCAGTCTTTCTGGGCATTTCTCCTTTCCTTTCAATTGGATGTTGTTTCTTTTTCTCCCCATTTTAGGTGACTCTTCTTGTTTGCTTCTGTGTATTAGATTGATCTGCTTTCACTACCTGACTTTGTGGTGTGATCTCCTATGGTAGGAGACCTGTGAGATTCAGTGGTGCAGTCTCCTTGATCTCCTGAACTTGATGCTCTTGGGATGCCCTTTATGCCATTTATGTTGGTTCTCTGGATGTAATTGGGTTTGGGTTTCTGTTGGGTTGTTCTTTGGTGGGTTCTTCCTTCTAGCTGACTGACTGAGAGTCACTCTGCCCACCACATCTTCTATGCTGTTGTGCAGGTGCTGCCATTACAAAAACCAAACAGCTCAAGAAACAGACCCACATCTGCAAAACTAACCCCCACCCACAATTACACTACCAAAAGCAAATAAGTCAATATTAATAAAGGTGTAAAGAGATTAAGACTACTATAAGAAAGGAAAAAAGAATATGAGATGACTGAGAGAAAGGAGATTTTAAGAGGTTAGAGGGAGGGGCAATAATAAAAGTAGGGAATAGAGATAAGACAAAGTGGGAAAGCAAATAAAATTTACTTTGTAACTAAAAAAGGGAGAAGGGAAGGTAGAATGGAATAAGAGAGGGGAAGCCTATACTACTAGGTCAAAACTGAAATTTAAAGTGTGTGTGTGTGTGTGTGTGTGTGTGTATGGAGAGAGAGAAGAGTCAACCACCACTATATATATATAATTATATGGACCTAATTGCAGAAAAAAGCTCCACCACAGAAATATCAACAACAAATGACCTAAGATTTATATAGGTGAGAAGGGAATAAGAGGGCAAAAGGAAAGAAAAAAGAGCTTAAAAGATGACTGGAAGAAAGAGACGTTATTTTGAGAGGATCAAGGGAGAAGAAATTCTAAGAGTATGGGAGAAAACCTGGCTAAGACAGGGAAAGATTAACATGTAAAATGAAAAAACGAAAGGTCAGGAGGAAGGCAAAATGGAGTAGGAGAGGGGAACAGTGAAATTTGAGAAATGCAAAGAGTCACTATGTAGAAATAAGATTGAAGAACTGTAACAACAGCAACCTTCTCCACAACCTATGAGCAAAGATTGACAAAGGTGGGGAGAGAATAGGGGCATTTTAAGAACAGGAGAAGGAATGTGAGATCACTCATGACAATCACGAATGTCTTTGAGAGGCTGGAGGGGGGAGCAAGAGTAAGAGTGCAGAATAGAATTAAGTCACAGCAAGAGAGAAATAGAATTTAAAACAAAAATATGAAGGGGGGAAAGGGAGTAGTATGGAGTACGAGAAAGGAAGAGCAATACATGAGATATGAAATAAACTATATTATAAAACCTGGTCCCATATTACACCCAACCCTGAAGGATATGACATGAATGTTAAACACCTTTGCAGGAGAGAAAAAAGTGCCTTGTTGCACCTGTCTCTATTCTCCCTGCTCTGCTGGGTTTAGGAAATCAGGCACAAGGAGCAGTGTAGCACATAGTGTCTGGCAAAGGGCCCTGCCAATGCTTTTTCTTCTTTCCCCTGGGTAAATGTATGCAGCAGGAAGCTCCTGAGCCTGATCTCCCAATCCACCAAGCTTGTATTGCCACAGGTAGGGGAACACAGAGTCTGTGAGAGGCTCTGGCTGACTGCAGCCAATCTCAGGCCCTGCCTTCCAGAACCAAGCCTGCCACTCTCTCACAAGAGGTTCAGCTCGAATTCACTCTGAGCTGCGCTCTGCTCAGGAGCTGTGCTGCGTCGGGTCCTTTCATTCTTATAGTGTATTTCTGCCTCTGACTTTTTGGTTAGCAAAACTGCTGCACCCCGCCCACGTGCCCAGGCCTGCAGAGCTTCCGGTCTCCTTTCAGGTCTTCTTTTAAGAGAGTTTCTGTGTGGCCTGCACACTGTAGCACCGGTCTCTGGGGAGCCTGTTCTCCACACACTCCACCCTTCCTCCAAAACACAGTCTCTCACATTCAGGGCTGGCCACCTCCTTTCAGGGCCTCCAACAGTTTTAGATAAAGTTTCTCTCTGAATCTTTCCCAGATGGCATTGGGAAGAGCCCCATAGCTATATTATAACATAGGGCAGTGGCTGTGGCATGCTGACCCCGCTCCCTCCAGAGATCTTCAGCCTCGGGTATGCCTGCTCCCACCATGCTGTTTCTGGAGCCTGCACCTCCCAGGTATTCTCTCACCACCCTAGTAGCTCGCAGGTCCTGAGCTGATCTACAGCTGCCCTGACTCTGTGCTGCCAGCAGTGCTGGGCTGGGCAGTGGTAATGGTCTGCCTAAAAAGCCCAGGCCATCATCCCCGGGGCGCCCAGCAGGCTGGCGGCTCCCTGTGCACTCCTCACACTCTCCTGTGCACACGCGCTCACTCACAGACACTTTTACTCTCTCTTCGCTTTGTGTCTGGGAGCAGATGAGCAGCGTGGCCTGCTACTCCCCTGCCCTGTTGGATCCTTCTGATAAACTTCGTATTTAAACCTGGTAAAAGCCTATTAGCCATCTAGAGGGAATAAGGGATAAATTTCCAAAAATGTACAATTTCCTTTAGAGAAGTTTCAGAATCAAAAAACTAATTGACATGAAAAGCCATAGAAAAGTAGTTGAAAGTCCGTTCATAGAACTTTTATCCCATTCCATGAACTTAATAAACGTGTTCTTAACAACTATCCTAAAATGGTTCCTGAAAATTTCATAAGACACTAAACAAAGCTAGTCATCATCTCAAGTTATTTCCCCTCTATTTTTAGAGCACATGCATGCATGTTAGGCAATGCAAAACAGAATCACAAAAGCAAAAAAAAAAAAAAAAAAAAAAAAACAAAGGAAAGAAAAAGAAAAAAAACCTAAGAAGTTAAATACATGTGTTTTCTTTTTTGTTTTACTGTTGTGCTTGATGTACATGAAGTAATGGCTATCAATTCATTTTACTGCATCTTCACTTGTATATTTGTTCTTAGGTTGCCTAAAACACTTGAATACAAATAAAATGCATGTAGCAAAAACAGTGCAAACAGACAGCAGGTACCTTTACAAACAGTGGGATGTGAGCCGCTTCTGCCCTTATCCAGAGTAAACAGGTCACGAGGGAAGGAGCACTCCTGCAGCTGCGCGGATGTGTGCGCACTGCGACTGAGTGCCCCGCAAATGCGGGCGCGGTTCCACAGCACGGTCCGCAGCCCCGTTTCTAGCACGGCCCTCTACCCACAGCAGCTCCGCCTGTAGCTGGAGCCAATTAGCCCTTCTGTTCCCCACCAGGACAAGCTAAGAGGTAGGCAGTGTTTTTTGCTTAGACATGGGAGCGATTTTAACACTGGCCCCTGAGAAACCACAATGTACCAGAAAATGCTATGTCAAACATTTATAACTGTATAGGAATCCCACATCCCCATACTGGTCACCTCAAGATGAAAGTGTAACTCCCTAATTGTCAACTGGCTCTACTCCCCTAATATTAAACAGAAAAAACACACAGGAAATAAAGAAAGTCAAATAGAAATAACATAAACCTGTCATAAATCATAAACAAAAAACTACTTGTGGGACAGAGTAACTGACAGATGGTATATTGTGTAAATTTTAGAATGAGGCAGACGAAAGTTGGAAGGCCAGTTAATTTTCTCCTCCTTCTCTGCTTCAGCTTCATCTCCTTGGGCACCCAATGTCCACGATGTCAAGTTGTCTCTCAGTAATAGCATTATTAGTGTGCTTCTTTGTATGACTCTTCACATAATGTACCAATTTCAGCACTGGCTTCATCAAAAGCTGTTTGCAAGAGAGCAGGCGTTCTCTGGGGAGTTCAGAATCTTGTAATAGAACAGTAAGAAGTTAAGGGGCAGACCCAATCTGATAGGATGTATTGGTTGCATTTCCTTTTTCCTGATTAAAAAAATTGTTTAGATTCATTCAATATATTTAATAAGTTTTATTATTGTACAAGGAAATCATCTCTTTATCTCAGGCTCGATAAATAGAGCACTCAGTCAAATCTTCACTGGGTTACATTTTCATTTCACATGGTGGTCTTTCATCAAAGCTTAATAAAAGACATAGCCATTTTTAAATGTTTCTATTCTAGAAAATACATGTGTGGCTCTTCAACAATTGTATATTATTTGTTATGACTATAATTTGGACTCATGAAATTTGGGGGGTGTACAGTGAACTTTATTGATGGTACATGACAAGGTAGGGCTTCTTAAGCCCCTCCCCTCCTCAGGGGGTCCAGGATGGAAACTGGAGGTCAGGATATTCTCAGTGCATTGGGGGATTGATCTGGGGCAAGGACTCCCCAGCAGCTGAGGGCCTCTCTTCCTGTTGTGGGGCTGATGGTCCAGGGGGCTCTTACTCCTTAGAGGCCATCTGGACCATGAGGTCCGCCACCCTCTTGTTATAGCCAAATTCATTGTCATACCAGGAAATGAGCTTGACAAAGTAGTCATTGAAGGCAATGCAAAACCCCAGCATCTAGGCGGAGGAGTGGGTGTCACTGTTGTGGTCACAGGAGACAACTGGTCCTCAGTATAGCCCAGGATGGCCTTGAGGGGGCCCTCTGACACCTGCTTCACCACCTCCTTGATGTCACTGTATTTGGCAGCTTTCTCCAGATGGCAGGTCAGATCCACAACTGACACATTGGGGGTGGGCACAAAGAAGGCCATGCCAGTGAGCTTCCTGTTCAGCTCAGGGGTGAACTTGCCCACAGCCTTGGCAGTGCCAGTGGAAGCAGGGATGATGTTTTGGGCAGCCCCTCAGCCATCACACCACAGCTTCCCAGAGGGGCCATCCCCGGTCTTCTGGGTGATAGTGATGGTGTAGACTGTGGTCATGAGTCCCTCCACGATGCTGGATGACTCATCCATGTATGACATGGATGACCTTGGCCAGGTGGCCAAGCAGTTGGTGGTGAAGGAGGCATTGCTGACAGTCCTCATGGAGTTATCATACTTGTCATGGTTCACACCCATCACAAACACGGGGGCATCCTCAGAAGGGGCAGAGATGATGACCTTCTTGGCTCCTCCCTTCAAGTGAGCCCCAGTCTTCTCCATGGTGGTGAAGACACCAGTGGACTCCACAACATACTCAGCACCAGCATCACTCCACTTGATATTGGCAGGATCTCTCTCCTGGAAGATGGAGACAGACTTTCCATTGATGACAAGCTTCCCATTCTCAGCATTGACTGTGCCTTTGAACTTGCCATGAGGACAATCATACTGGAATATGTAGACCATGTAGTCGTGGTCAATGAAGGGGTCATTGACCTCCTGGGTGGCAATAATAGCATGGACTAATAATGCCAAACATCCACTTTGCCAGAGAGAAAAGCAGTCCTGGTGACCAGGCGCCCAATACAGCCAAATCCATTTACTCCTACCTTCAGCACTGTGTCTCAGGGTTGAGGCTGGCACTGCGTGGGAAGATGCAGTTGTCTCTGGAACATCGGGAGTGGAGAGCCTACACTCATGAAATTTTAACTGGAAGCGTAGAAGTACCTCTTGAAAAATGAATATGCTTTCCTTGAGAGATAAGAGAAAGTTCATAATCCATCATATTTTCCAATTTTCTTGGTCCCCAGAAATTTTAGAACTAAAGGTGTGCGCAGTGATCTTATTATCTTGGGTTCTGTTATATTTATTAATACTTCTTCCCTAATTCGTTCTATATGATTCTGTTAATGGCAGTTTGATCATAAAAGTACAATGACACATACCCATTGCAAAAACTTAAGCGTCTCGGGGATGTGTGGTGTAGGACACAGAGGCTCATCCTGCAGCTGCGAGTCTGCTTTTCCAGAGGGAAGTGTGGCTGATCGCTGGAGAGAATATCCTTTCAGATAAGACACCCACACTCTCATAGCCCCTTCCTGCAGCCAGAAGTATTTTTGAAAGAATTTAAATCTTTAGCTTGCCTCTCTCAAAATACGAACAAAACGTATTTTTAAAACCTAGCAATAATTATGCTGCTTTCTCATTTTACTCCATTGTCTTTCATTCTATGGCGTACAAAAGATTTATTTCCCAATAAAATATCCTCTCTCCAGACTCTTTTGAGCTCTGTGCCCCACACTTTTTATTACCTCCCTGGCTAAATGCTCCCAGTGGCCTCCGGAGTCTCAGGCACAGCACGTCTCAGCTTGTTTCTCTTATTTCCTATTGCCAAGGCCAGAACCTGACTTTCTAAAACTCCTCAGAGGCTGGGGGAAAGGGAAGGGCACTTGGAAGGCAAAACAAGACAACACTTTCTCTGAGACACTCAGGTTTCCAGGGCCCCAGGTGACTCCTCTGTCAGCGACGCGGTGCAGCTGTGGTGCAGCTGTGGTGCAGCCAGTCACAGGGGTCAAGGCCCTGCCTGTCACCAGTGAGATCCAGCTCTATACAACCACACAGGCAACTTCAGGTTTCTACAGTGCTGTCTGTCATGTTAATTAGTAAATTACATGAATTCTGAAAAGGAAATCTCTGTTCTTAAGGAAAGGGAGTTAATCTAACCAACTTGTTTGTTAGCTGATGTCCTTAATGTATCACTTGCAAAGAAGAGGAAAGAAGCCTCTGAACTGATTTCTAAATCTTTACCCAACTCTTGGATAATGCACAAATCTTAGAATGATTTAACATCTTACACTCTCTCGAATTTATATTATTTTGGGGGGTATTTAATGATATATTATTTCTAAATCCCACAAGATCATCTCAGTTGTTTTATCAGTGGTGTGGTTTGGACGGCCCAAGGATTCACCACTCTTCCTTCACTTCTCACTTCATCCCAGACTTCCTATCTGGAGCTACTTTTCTTCTGCCTCCAGTGCATCTGTTAGAATTTTTTTCTAAAATCAGCTGCTGGTGAATGATTTTGATTTTGATTCATCTAAAAATGTTGTCCTCGTTCTTGAAAGATCTAGTCACTGAGTATAAAACCCCAGGCCCGCAGTTGTTTTCACAGGCCCCAGGAGAGCACGACACTATTTCCGGCTTCCGTCATCACTGCCAGAAGCCAGCAGTTAGTCTCATGTTCCCGTTTTGAAGATAATCTGCATTTTAACCCCCCTGGCTGCTTTTAAAATATTCTCTTTCTCTTACACATTCTGCTGTTTCACCAGGGTATATCTAGTGTTTTCCTTTTCATTTACAGTGCTTGGGGTATTTTGAGCTTCTTGAACAGGTGAGTTGGTGCGTCATCCATTCTGGAAGCTATTTTCAGAAGAGTTAAGCAGCAGCGTCAGTGCTCACGAAGCATCTTCAGCATCTTCGGTACCTGCCACTAGCATCTGGCTGGCTGGCTGTGCATAGGTTCAATGTTTAGTAGCGGGACAATGACCTATTACCCACTCATGGCTACCGTGGCTACAACAGTGCGATTCTGCACCTTCTAGCAAACAGTGACTGTACATGGCTGAGGGATATCTTACAGCAGGTTCTGCAGGCTGCGGGGATGGCTGGCTCCCAGCTCCCATTTGGGAGAAGGTGCTATAGATTAATGGCAACAAAATTGCCTTTCAGGTTAATGGCTGTTTCATTCCACGTTTGCCATGGGTGCCACTGTGAAGATCAGACAGAACACTGTGCCCCTGTTACTTTTGGGCAGTTTTATAGCATAAACGTGATCAAATTTTTGATTCCAGGATTCCATATTTGAGATGGGAAAATGCATTGAAGATCATACTTAAAGACAGCTCTTAACTTCAGGCCTTCCATGGGAACTGGGATCCAGAGATGCCTCTGGAGGTACGTGTACAAAAGGTCTCCTTGTACACAAGACTTCTTAACCAAGAGAACCCTACATCACCACCCTACTGTCAGGCTTAGGGATCATCTTTTGGTGGGATGGGAGATAATACTCAGACACAGGGGTAATGATATATTTATCAAGAATATTTTCTAACTGTCTGATCAGGATACATGGCAAGCCGATGTGTCCTTTCTGTTGAACCCATGCAGAGACCACGAGAAGGTGCCATACGGCCTCGATGACAGCAACCTGCTTTCCAGTGGAGCTCAGTGTGTTACCAGACAGGGACCTGGCCCTGAGTGCATCTGCCTAGGGCTGGCCAGCAGTGTGTGGGTCCTTGACTTCGCACAGGAAAGATTTCACAACAGGAATCCAGGTGACTATGAGGGTACGTTCATCAAAGCTAGGGACAGTGGGACAAGGAAGGGCTTGGCACAGAAGAAGCAACAAGAGAGCTGGGCTGCTTTGGTTCTTCTGAGATGTCATAGGAAAGAAATGAGCTGAGGCAGGGCTGCCCAAGCCCACTGGGAAGTCAGAGAAAAGGGCACCTTGGGGCAAAAGGTTTAGTGGGGGTTAGCCTGGGACTAGCCGATGCTGCCCATTACTCCCCTGGTTGCAAGTCCCTGGGGACCCTTAGAGTTTAGGAGATGTGTCCCTGTTGGGAAAGAAAGGGGAGAAGGGGAAGGCACAGGCATGCTGGGAGGGAGGGTGGAGGGTGGCAGGGGACAGGGAGAACGCAGGCTGGGTCCTTTGTCTTGAGGTTTTTCTCTCTCTCCTGCAGGCAGGAATCTTAGGAAAGGTCTCAGGAGAGAGTTTCAGCAGAATATTCATTGGTCCTCCAGGTGTGCTCTCTCAGGGTCGCAGGCTCCACTGATCAGTCAGCGCCAGGGTGTGGGGTCGTTAGTCATTGCAGCTGGTCCTGGCATCTCCCGCCTGGTGTTGCTGCCTTTCTGGGTATGGAGCTGAAACACAACTGAGGCCTAGGACGTTAACTCCAGGGTGGTGACCTTCTGTATCTGACCAGTCTGCTCAGCTCTCTGTCTCAGTTTCCCTATTGCACTTGCCGAGGGATTTTCCTAGCTTCTTACTGTCCTGCCTCAAATACCTCTCTACACAGAGGTCACAGGGTCATTAAGATATTTGAAGTTTGGGACTTCCGGCCAAGATAGAGATATAGGTAGACACACTGTGCCTCCTCACACAACCAAAAGAAGGACAACAATTTAAAAACAATAAAACAGCCAGTACTGACAGAAAACTGAACTGCATGGAAATCTGACAACCAAGGAGTTAAAGTAGACACATTCATCCAGACCAGTAGGAGGGGCAGAGTCAGGGAGCTGGGACAGAGAGGACTCGCAGCAGAGCAGCTGCCAGACCCTGGGTGCGCAAAGCGGCAGCGGGCAGACTCAGGGAGGCGACAGATTACAGAGCAGCAGGGCGTGTCCTATCCCACATTTGCACGCAAATAAACCCGGTGAAACTGGGGAGTGAGACAGACCACACAACCCAGGGTCCGAGCATGGGGAAATAAAGACTCAAAACACCAACTGAAAACACCTGTGGGGGTTGAGCTGCTGTGAGAAACTCCCAGACTCACAGGAGAGTTCGTTGGAGAGACCCATGGGGTCCTAGAATGTACACAAATCCACCCACCAGGGAATCAGCACTAGAAGGGCCCAATTTGCTTGGGGGAAGCAGCAGAAGTGACTGAAAGCCGGCAGAGAGCAGAGCAAGCGCCATTGTTCCCTCTTGGACCCCTCCCCCACATACAGTGTCACAACCCAGCAACGTGGATTGCCCCACCCTGGTGCACACCTAAGGCTCCGCCCCTCATATGTAACAGGTACATCAAGACAAAAAAAAAATGGCCCAAAGGAAAGAACAGATGAAAGCTCCAGAAAAAATACAACTAAGTGATGAAGAGATAGCCAACCTATCAGATGCACAGTTCAAAACACTGGTAATCAGGATGCTCACAGAATTGGTTGAATTTGGTCATAAGTTAGATGAAGAAATGAAGGCTATGCTAAGTGAAATAAAGGAAAATGTACAGAGAACCAATAGTGATGGGAAGGAAACTAGGACTCAAATCAATGGAGTGGACCAGAAGGAAGAAAAAAACATCCAACCAGAACAGAATGAAGAAACAAGAATTCAAAAAAAAAAATGAGGAGAGGCTTAGGAACCTCCAGGACATCTTTAAACATTCAAAAATCTGAATTGTAGGGGTACCAGAAGGAAAAAAGGAAGAGCAACAAGTGGAAAAGTTACTTGAACAAATGAAGGAGAATTTCCCCATTCTGGCAAAGGAAATAGACTTCCAGGAAGTCCAGGAAGCTCAGAGAATCCCAAAGAACTTGGACCCAAGGAGGAACACACCAAGGCACATCATAATTACATTACCCAAGGTTAAAAGATAAGAAGAGAATCTAAAAAACGGCAAGACAGAAGGAAAGAGTTACCTACAAAGGAGTGCCCATAAGACTGTCAGCTGATTTCTCAAAAGAGGTGTTATAGGCAAGAAGGGGCTGGAAAGAAGTATTCCAAGTCATGAAAGGCAAGGACCTACATCCAAGATTCATCTATCCAGCAAAGCTTTCATTTAGAATGGAAGGGCAGATAAACTGCTTCTCAGATAAGGTCAAGTTAAAGGAGTTCATCATCACCAAGCCCTAATTATATGAAATGTTAAAGGAACTTATCTAAGAAAAAGTATAAAAAACATGTATAGTAAAATGACAGCAAACTCACAATTATTAACAACCACACCTAAAACAAAAACAAAAACAAACTGAGCAAACAACTAGAATAAGAACAGAATCACAGAAATGGAGATCACATGGAGGGTTAACAACAGGGAAGTGGGAGGAGGAGAGAGGGGGAAAAGGTACAGAGAATATGTAGCATAGATGGTAGGTAGAAAATACACAGGGGGAGGTTAAGAATAGTACAGGAAATGTAGAAGCCAAGAACTTGTAAGTATGACACTTGGACATGAACTAAAGGGGGGAAATGTGGGTGGGAGAGGGTGTGCAGGGAGAAGGGGAGTGGAGGGGGAAAATGGGACAACTATAATAGCATAATCAATAAAATATATTTTTTAAAAAAATATTTGAAGTTTGGTGTTTTAAGGACATTTTTACTGATTCTTTGGAGTCTATATCAGATGGCATTCTGGAAGGCCTGTGAGTTTCCACCTGGGTTTTAGCCCCCAGTCTGGAGGTCCAGTGCGGAGAGGACTGTCAGTGTGCTCCCCATGGCATCGGCCTGCATGGTGCCACGTTTCCTGATCCCGTGGCCGATTGAATGACATTGAAATTGCAATTAAAATTGAATTTGAAATTGTAGTTGCAATTTCCAATCTTTCTTGGTTTGGAAAACTGTATAGAGTCTGAGAATATCTCTTGATTTTCTCAAGAAGTTTTATATTTAGACTTCACAGGTAATGCAGTAACAGATATCTGCCAGAGGCGCGCCAAAGGCTCCCATATGCCACAACTTTCTCTCAACATTGCATGCCCTGCTTGAACATTCTTGAACCTCTCTAGAATTTTACAACTCACTGAACAGTTTAAATCTTCGTCATGGTGGTGTGCCTTTAACTAACACAGAGAGTAGCCAGAGGCACCTTAGAAGCCTCTCTAGGTGAACACTCCAGTGAGTTGTCCGCATGGGAGCGCGGCTCAGAGTTCGTTTCTGGTGGCCTGGGTCACAACTGCACAACTGCGGGCAGAGAGACAGTGGTCAAGATGAATGGCGTTGCAATGAGATCAGCAACATGCTGAAGGGAGTGTTGACAGGTAAAACAAACAAACAAACAAAAAACAAACAACTTAGCACTTAACTCCTGTTCTGGAAGGGAAATGAACGAACTGCTGTGAATTTGCCTAGTGGCAGGACCGACCGTCTGTTGGACTGATTCTTTTCATACTTCTGTGTCTTTCAAAGCTTAGAATTTGAGAAAGCAATGGGATTCCTCACTTTGGGAGAAACTTAAACTTTCTAGTAGTCTTTATGTTATCTTCTGCTGTGGTTATTAGAAAGCATTTTTCCTCTGGTTAACGATGTGGCCATGTGTAGATAATTTCTTATTAACTGTTCTCTTTGTTCTTACTTTAACAACTGACCAGACGTCCCTGAAAGCTTTCTCTTTAAGGTCAGGTCCCACACCCAGAACTATAGAGACTGATAGAGTATCCTTCTCAGCCAAATCATCTTTAGTGCCAGGCTTTGCCCCTGTGTCTGGCCTGTGGGCCCTGTGTGACCAGAACAGGGACTCCTGCAATAGTCAGTGAGTGTTCTCGAATCACTCCACAGGACTCAGAGTCGCTTCAACCAGCATCCCATGGAGGAAGAAATGTCAAGTCGAAGGGAGGAGCTCATTCTCCCCCTTGGGGAAGGTAATTATTAGTATGTTCACTTTTTCTGAGTAGAAGCTTACATCTATAAGGAAGAACTACTAGCAAATAACTGGCAAGGATTGTATTATTGATTCTGAACAAGCGAAACAATATTCCAGGCACAGACCTGGAATCACTGGGCAGTGGCTAATGGAACACCAAAGTGGAGTTTGGAAAAACAATCTGGCTGGTATTTGTACTGGATTAAAATTTGGATTCTTTGCCACAGCACAATAACACAAGATCTAGATCAAAGAAACACAAAATTGAAACGCTTCCTACTGACAGTGTTAATGGACAGGCCTATGAGGATTCCCTCTCTCTGTGTTCTCTCTGTGACCACTCAGCACAAACATTCTGGTCCTAGAGAAAAAGTGATGTTAAAGTATTTTAAAACACAGGTAAATTAAGTCAAAATATAAATTGCAGAAGTTGAAGAAGCCCTGTCAACTGACTCAGTGTAAGGACCGGTCTGTCCAGAGCTCCCACGGGAGGCTGTCACTGCCATCTCAGCAGACCGGCCAGGCCTGGGTGGCCCTGCTGAGCGCTCATTCAGCCTGTCAACTGCACAGTCTCCTCATGGATTCGTGTCTCCCATGGTAAGAAGAATTGGTCCAGTTTATGCACTTCTTGTTATTGATAGTTTCCCCTTAACTATAAGGACCAGTAACCTGCTTCTTACTTTAAGTTCCAAATTAGTGGTGATAGCTTCCTGAAGACTATGGAGAATGTTCTGAGATATTTGGACAAGAGACAGACATTCTGTGCTACCTGTGGCTTGCTGATAACAAAAACACCTATTTTCCTAGATGTATTGTGACCTTTCAGGCACACTACACAGGAGTCCCATTGTGTGATGACTGGTAGGACTCAAGATGTTCTATAATGCTGCAAATTGCAGCCCACCTGTTGTTCAACAAAAGCCTGTGCTTCTGACTGTACAAGAGGGGACCCTCCAGAACCAGAATTTACTTATTACACTAAATACACTAAAAACTAGTGTATTTATTCCTACATGTTTAAAGTTCAGTCGCCTACAAAGTACTCTCCATTTGATGCAATACACTTATTGAGGCATGTTTTCCACAGGTCAAACAGTTTTTGAACTCATTGATTTTTATGCCTTTTTGTGCTTCTGCCATTTTTTGTTTCACCTCTTCCATATCAGCAAAACATTTCCCTTTGAAGACTTTTTCATCCAGGGAAACAAACAAACAAAAAAAGTCGCTCAGGGCAAGATCAGTGAATAGGGAAGGTGGGGCACAGGGTCATGCCATTTTTGGCCCAAAACTGCTGAACACTCAGTGTGGTGTGGGCAGGTGTGCTTGTAAATCACCCATCATGAAATGGGCAAACACACTGAAAAAATCTTCACAAAAAATTCACTTAAGCCAAATGCGGCCTCTCACAGCAACACCAGCTAGTGCTGATACAGATGGGTTCCTAGAACAATCACCTAGTGGGGGAAGCCTGTACTACAGGGGGCCTGCACTCCAGAAGATAATCCAGTTTGGGGGGAGGTCCCCCTTTGTACTTGTTTCTTCCCCAGAGTGTAGTCATTTTTTTCCCATAAACACAAACGTATGATCCCCTGCATCAAAATCAGGGACTGTAGAACTTCTGAACTGATAACCACTTTCTTCCAGAAACCAAGTTCACTGCCTTTTCCTCAGGGATGATCCTTAATTTGACAGCTCTCCTACACAGCAGAGGTGAGCAGGATCCCTGTCCTGCTGTGAACCGTGAAGAGGTTCAGCCTGGGGGCCATCTGTGGACTGATGGTGCAGGGACTGTTGTCACATTGCTTTACCTGAACTCTTCTTATATTGAACTAACATTGAAGAAAAACATGAGATATATAATATTTAAAGCAGCAATTTTTGTCACACATAATTTTGTACTACCTAGAAACTTTAATTCATAGTTGTTGGCCCATTCTTTTTAAAAATAAATTTGTACGATTTGTAATAATTGGATCCCCAATTCTTTCCACAACAAAGGGAGCCTGGGCGCTCACCCTCCACCAGAGCTGTGTAAGGCGCTCCATGTACACAGGTCATTTCTTCTCGGCTCTCCTCCAGTAAAGCCTCTCCAGCCTGGTGTCCCACTCCCTCGGGGTCTTGAGAGGATTTAGAAACAATGATATCAAACTAATTCCCATCCAGTGGTTCCATTTGTTATGTTGAGTTATCTGAAGAAGAGAAAAAGTTTCTCTGAAATTTTATGGGGAGTCAAGACAAATTAGAAGGGTCTCTCTTAGAAAATCCCGTGTTATGCCCTTAACAGAATCTGTGATGTGGGTGCCTCTCTCTAATATGTGAGGCCCCCTCACTCTATCCTTTCCTTTCTCCCTGAACCCCAGTGTTTAGAAGGCCTGTGTCCCTGTAAGGGAGGTTCTCTGACAGAAGTTGGGGTGGGTGTTCTCTATTCCCCCTGTGGAAAGCCCCCTGGAGCTGAAGCAGGGATTTCTGGTACTTGGAGTGACCCTACAGATAAGAGGCATCTGCGGGGTGTTCTTTGATGTCTTAAAGAACTCAAGGCATCTTCTGAACACCTGGCCAGGTTAGTGTCCATTACCAACCTGTCTTGAACCTTTCTGTACTGTCAGTTTCTCCTACATCTCCTGTTCTCTGTCCTGAGCTCGCAAGTAGGAATTCAACTATTAGAGGCAAATTGTATAAAATTCTCTTTTTTAAATTAAAAATATTCAACTATTAGCAATTTCACAGGTTCAGATTGCACACTTTGAGCAGGAGTATAGAGAGAGTGTGAAGTCTGCTTGCATCCCAGGGACTGAAAGTCAATAATCAAGTCAAGGGAACTCAGTCAGTCTCCTGGAGTCTTGGCCCCAAATGTCATAGGTCCATTCATTGCGCTTTCTGTTTTCTTTAATCAGCCATGTTTGGTTACCTCTACTTCCAGCCCCCCCCATTCTTTCCCCAACTATGTCATCACCATCCCTGAGACTCCCCAGAGTTTGCACAGACCCTCAGCACTGCAACAGATCCATAGACAAGTAGTGATGGTTTCCCTCTTTCTTAAAATCACCTTTTTCTTACCTGTATCTTTCTTCCAACTAGTAGGAGGAGGAAAAGAAAGATCCTCTGAATTTTTCACAGGAAGTAGAAGAGATATAATGTGTCATCTGAATAAGAGAGTGTAGAAGCTCGAGCCCCTCTGCTTTCCAGGAACCCTACAATGAGTCCCAGAACCTCGGTTCATTCACTGAGACCACAGATATTTATCTAATCAACTATTATTCACTGGGCTCTGTTCTAGGCTCAAAAAATACTATTTGAATATGATGGAAAGTCCCCTGTTATCATGGAACTTAGCTAACATCAGGGGAGAAAGACAACAAATAACCCCATAACATTTAAGAAAGAAAATTCAGGGACTATTAATGGCTCTGGAAATAATACACTAGGGGCCTTTGCACTAGGGCACGATCACTGAAGGGCTTATGTGCAGATTCGCCCACCCTGGGGTAAAGTGAAAAAATGGTGGTTTAAAGGGCACCTAGATTACACTGGAAGGAAATCCATTTACGAGCCCTAGAGCATCTGCCAAGTGGGAGGGGAACTATAGGAACTCTCTCTGGTGTCAGAGGCACTGGAAGGAACCAGTCACTTGTTGGCACTCACTCTCCCCCTTGATCTCAGGGACAGGACATAATTCAGGTGCTTCAGCCAGCCAGCATTGGTTGTCAGAGTGCCCACCAGACCACAGGCCCACACCAGACCTGTGGCTCATCCCCAGGACTCCCCATAGGCCACACCCACTCCAACTACAGCTGTCCTGCTAAAGACACCTGCACACACAGTCTACAAAGGGGAAGTTCCCACACAAGTCTATGCCATTAAGACTGGGAGAGGTCACTGTTTCACCTAATTCATAGAAACAAACACAGAGACAGCTAAAATTAGGGTATAGGGAAATAGATTTCAAATAAAGGAACGGGAAAAAAAGAAGAACTAAATGAAGGAGATAAGCAATTTACCAGATAAAGGTAAACACTGGTTATAAGGATGCTCAATGAACTAGGGAGAGAAGTAGATGAACTCAGTGATAACTTCAACAAAGAGATAGAAAAATATTTAAAAGAATGAATCAGAACTGAAGAATATAATAATTGAAATGAAATAAAAATACTCTAGGAGGAATCAATAGCAGATGAATTGATGCAGAAGAATGAGTCAGCAAGCTAAAAGACAAGGTAGTGAAAATCACTCAATCAGAAGAGCAAAAAGAAAAAGGATTTTTTAAAAAAACGAGGATAGTTTAAGGAACCTCTGGGAGAACATCAAGTGTATCAACATTTGAATAACAGGGGTCCCAGAAGGAGAGGGGGGAGAGACGGAGAGAGAGAGATGTAAAATCCACTTAAAAAGTAATGGCTGAAAACTTCTCCAACTTTGTGAAGAAAATGGACATACACATTGCAAAAACACAGAGTTCCAAATGAGATGAACCCAAAGAGGCCCATACCCAGACACATCATATTTAAAATGCCAAAAGTTAAAGAATTTAATGATAGCAAGGAAAAAAGCACCTAATTATGCACAAGGGACCCTTTTTAATACTATCAGCTAATTTTCAGCAGCTACTTTTCAGGTCAGAATGGAATGGCACAAAACATTCAAAGCAATGAAAGACAAAAAACCTACAACCAAGAATATTTTACCCAGAAAAATCAGCATTCAGAATTAAAGGAGAGATAGAGTTTCCCAGACAAGCAAAAGCTAAAAGAGTTCACCACCACTAAACAAGCATTAAAATAAATGTTAAATGGAAAATAAAAGACCAAAACTAAAAATAAAAAAATATTGGAAAGAAAAAATTTCACTGATAAAGGCAAACATTTGTAAATGTAGTGGACCAACCACACATAAAGCTAGTATGAAGATTAAAACACAAAAGTAGTAAAGCCATGTGTAACTATAGTAATAAATTAAGGGACACACACACAAAAGGAGATGTAAAATATGATGTCAAAAACATAAATGTAGGGGATGAATAAAAAATGTAGTAGTTTTAGAATGCATTTGAACTTAAGCTATGATCAACTTAAAATATATTTCTGGAAACATAGTTCATTATATATGAATCTTATGGTAACCCTAAACCAAGAACTGATAATACATACACTTAAAAAAAAGAACCCAAAACAAAACACCAAGAAAGCCACCAATGTACCAAAAAAAAGAGAGAAAAAGAAGAAGAAAGGAAGAGAAGAACTACAAAAGCAACCAGGAAACGAAAAAATAGCAATGAGTACATAACTATCAATAATTACTTTAAGTGTAAATAGACTAAGTACTCCAATCAAAAGACAGCATGACTGCTCTGGCCAGTGTGGCTCAGCTGTTTGGAGTGTTGTCCCATAAAACAAAAGGTCACAGGTTTGATTCCCAGTCAGGGCTCATACTTAGGTTGCAGGTTTGGTCCTGGTCAAGGTACATACAAGAGGCCACTGATCAATGTTTCACACATTGATGTCTTTCTCCCTCCCTACCCTTCTCTCTAAAATCAATAAGCATGTCCTTGAGTGAGGATAAACAATAAATATTAAAAAAACAGGTGACTGAATGGATTTAAAAACAAGACCTGTGCATATACTGCCTACAAAAGACTCACTTCAGTTCAAAAGACACATATAGACAAAAAGTGAAGGAAAAGAAAAAGGAATTTCATGCAAATGGAGATTTTAAAAAGCTATAGTAGCAGTAGTTACATCAGACAAATAGACTCTAAAACAAGGGACAAAGAAGGGCATTACATAATGATAAATGGATCAGTCCAACAAAAGAACATAATGATTGTAACATTGAAGCACCAAACATAAGAGCACCTAAATATTTGAAACAAATATTAATAGACATAAAGGTAGAGTTGACTGTAGCACAATAATACTAGGGGACTTTAACACCCTACATACTTTAATAAACCGAGTAATAAGACAGAAAATCAATAAGGAGACAATCATCTTAAATGACACACTAGAATAGATGCACTTAACAGATACAGAACATTATAACCAGAATCAGCAGAATACACATTCTTTTCAAGTCCTCATGGAACATTTTCCATGATAGACCACGTGTTAGGACAAAAAACAAGTCTCAGTAAATTTTATAGGTTGAAATAATGTCAAGTATCTTTGCTAATCACAACAGTGTGAAATGAGAAATCAATTACAGATGAAAACTGGGGAAAGAAACACAAACATGTGGAGGCTAAACAACATGGTATTAAACAAGTGATGGGTTAATAAAGAAATCAAGGAGTAAATAAAAAATATCTTGAGACAAATTAAAATGGAAACACAACAACACAAAATCTTTGGGGAACAGCAAAAGCAGTTTTAAGATAAAAATTCGTAGCAATATAGACCTACCTCAAAAAATTAGAAAAACCTCAAGTAAACAATCTAAACTTATACCTAAAGTAACTAGAAAAGGAAGAACAAACAAAGCCAAAGTCAGTAGAAGGAAAGAAGTACAAAGATCAGAACAGAAATAAATGTAGTGAAAACTAAAAGTATGATAGAAAAGATAAATGAAACTAGGAGGTGTTTCTTTGAAAAGATAAACAAAATAGATAAAACTTTAGCCAGACTCATGAAGAAAAAAAGAGAGAGTAAATTTAAAAAAAAAAAAACAACAGATAAATAAAATCAGAAATAAAAAGGAGAAGTAAAATCAGAAATAAAAGAGTACATCCACCACAGAAATAAAAGATTATAAGAAAATATTATGAACAATTATGCCAACAAATTGGATAACCTAGGAGAAATGAATAAATTCCTAGAAACATATAATCTTCCAAGACTGAATGATGAAGAAACAGAATCTGAAGACTGATTACTACCAAAAAAATTGAATGGGGGGAAAAAAACTCCCAACAAACAAAAGTACAGGGCCAGATGGCTTCACAGGTCAATTCTACCAAGCATTCAAAGAAGAATCAGTAGCAATCCTTCCCAAGCTATTTCAAAAAATTGAAGAGAAATTAAAGCTTCTAAACTCATTTTATGAGACCAGTATTACCCTGATATCAAACCCAGACAAAGATACTACCAGAAGAAAGAAGGAGAAGGAGAAAGAAAAGGGGAAGGGAAGGGGGAATGAAAAGGAAAATGGAGAAGGGGAAGGGGAAGCAGAAGGAGGAGGAGATTACAGGCCCACATCCCAGGTGAACATAGATGCAAAAGTCCTTAACAAAATATTAGCAATCCAAATTCAGCAATATATTAAAAATATCATACATTGTGATTAAGTGGGATTTATTCCTGGAATGCAAGGTTGGTTCAATATCTGCAAATCAATTAATGTGCTACACCACATAAACAAAATGAAGAGTAAATGATCTTATCAATATGATCTTATCAATAGATGTAGAAAAAGCATTTGACAAAACCCAGCATCATTTATGACTAAAAGAAAACCCTCTCAGCAAAGTGGGCATAGAGGGGACATACCTCAACATAATAAAGGCCAAATATGGCAAAACCACAGGTAAAACACACTTAATGGTGAAAAGCTGAAAGCTTCTTCTCTGAGATCAGGAACAAGACAAGAATGCCCACTCTCACCACTGTTATTCGACAAAGTTTGAAAGTCTTAGCCACAGTATGCAGACAAGAAAAAGAAATAAGAGGTGTCCAAATAAGAAAGAAAGAAGTAAAATTGTCACTATTTGCAGATGACATAATACTGTATATAAGAAAATCCTAAATACTCCACCAAAAAGCTATTAGAACTAATAAGTGAGTTTCTTAAAGTTGTAGATACAAAATTAATATTCAGAAATCTGTTGTGTTTCTATACACAAATAACAAACTATCAGAAAGAAAAATTAGGAAAACAATCCTATTTACAACTGCATTAAAAAGAATAAAATACTAGGAATAAATTTAACCAAGGAAATAAAAGACCTATACTCAGAAAACTACAAGACATTGATGAAAAAATTGAACAAGACACAAGTAAATGGCAGGATATACCATGTTCATGAATAGGAAGAATTATCATTGTCAAAGTGTCCATACTATCCAAAGGAATATACAGATTCAATGCAATCCCTATTAAAATACCAATGACATTTTTTACAGAACTAGAACAAACTATCCTAAAATTTATATGGAACCACAGAAGATTCCAAATAGCCAAAGGAATCTTGAGAAAAATGAACAAAGTTGGAGGTATCATACTCCCTGATTTCAGACTATACTATAAAACTATACTAATCAAAGCAATATGGTACTGGCACAAAAACAGAAACAAATCAATGGAGCAGAGTAGACAGCCAAGAAATAAACCCACATTTATAAGGTCAATTAATCTACAACAAAGAAGGCAAGAAAATATAGCCCTGGCTGGCATAGCTCAGTGGATTGAGAGCAGGCTGCGAACCAAAGTGTCGCAGGTTCCATTCCCAGTCAGGGTACATGCCTGGGTTGCAGGCCATGACCCCCAGCAACCGCACATTGATGTTCCTCTCTCTCTCTCTCTCTCTCTCCCTTCCCTCTCTAAAAATAAATAAATAAAATCTTTAAAAAAATACAATGTTGAAAATACAGTCTCTTCAATAAGTGGTGTTGAGAAAATGTGACAGATACATGCAAAAAATGAAACTAGACCATTTTCTTACACCATATAGAAACATAAACTCAAAATTAATTAAAGACTTAAATGTAAGATCTGACAGCATAAAAACTCCTAGGAGAAAACATAGAGAGTAAATTCTCTGATATTAATCATAGCAATATTTTTTTGGATATGTCTCCTTGGGCAGAGGCAACAAAAGCAATAACAATAACAACAAAAAGATGGGACTTCATCAAACTAAAAAGCTTTTGCACATTGAAGGAAACCATCAACAAGATGAAAAAGCAACCTACTGAATGGGAAAAGAAAGTTCTCAGTGATACTTCTAATACTAGCTTAATATCCAAAATATATAAAGAATTCATACAACTCAACATTGAAAAAACAATCTAGTTTAAAAATGGGCAGAAGAACTGAATAAACATTTTTTTCCAAAGAAGATACATAGATAGCCAACAGATACATGGAAAATATACTCAACATTACCATCACCAGGGAAATGCAAATCAAAACAACAACGAGACATCACCCCACACCTGTCAGAATGGGTATTATCAAAAGGCAATAGCAAGCGTTGGAGAGGTTGTAGAGAAAAAGGAAGCTCTGAACTGAATGGTGTGGCTAAGTTGATTGGGGTGTTGCCCCATGGATCAAAAGATCATGGGTTTGGTTTCCGGTGAGGACACATATGAGAAGGCAACCAATCAATGTTTCTCTCTCTTTCTCTCCCTGTCTGTCTGTCTGTCTGTCTCTCTTTCTCCCCCACCAATTCCTCTGTCTCTAAAAGCAATGAAGAAATGTCCACATGAAGAAAAGAAAAGGAAACCCTCGTGCACTGTTGGTGGGAATGTAAATTGTATTGCAGCCACTGTGGGAAACAGTATGAAGAGTCCTCAAGAAATTAAAAATGAAACTACCATAAAGACCCAGCAATTCCACGTCTGGGTATTTATTCAAAGTAAAGGAAAATATTGGCCCTGACCAGGATGGCTCAGTTGGTTGGAGCCTCATCCCATAACTGAAAGGTTGTGGGTTCAATTCCCAGTCAGGGCACATGCCTGGGTTGTGGGCCCTATTCCTGGTCTGGGTGTGTGTGATCCCCCATCCGGGCACATATCAGAGACAACCAATCAATGCTTCCCTCTCGTGTCGATGTTTCTCTCCCTTCCTCTCTCCCTTCTCCTTTCTCTAAAAAGTGAAAGTGTCTTTGAGTGAGGGTTTTTAAAAAAAATGAAAAGAAAATGAAAACACTGATTTATATACATCAGCATGTTCATTGCAGCATTATTTACAATAGCCAATATGGGCAGTCAGCCTTGGTACCCATCAGTAGATGAATAGATAAGGAAGCTGTGATACATATATACAATGGAATATTACTCAGACATAAAAAAGTAAATCTTGCCATTTGAAACAACATGGATGGAGAATATTATGTTAAGGGAAGTAAATCAGGCAAAGAAAGGCAAATAGCATGTGATTGATATTATATGTAAAATCTAAAAATCAAAACAAACAAAATGAAACAGAAACAAACTCATAGATACAGAGAAGAAATTAACGGTCACCAGAAGGAAGCAGTAGGAAAGGGGTGGAAAAGAAGAAGGGGTTAACGACAAACTGTCATTATAAAATAAGTCGTGGGCCCCCAGCTAGTGTGGCTCAGTTGGTTGGGCATTGTTCCGCAAAGCACAAGGTTACCAGTTCAATTCCCAGTCAGGGTGCGTGACTGGGCTGCAGGTTTAGTTCCAGCTAGGGTGCATACAGAAGGCAGCCAATCGATGTTTCTCTCTCACATCAATGTTTCTCTCCCTTTCCTTCTCCCTTGCTTCCCTTCTCTCTTAAAAAAATTAAAAATTGAATTAATAAATAAATAAAATAAGTCATGGGTTTATAAAGTACAACATAGGGAATATAGTCAATGATATTGTAATAACCATGTACAGTGATGAATAATTATTAGACTATTGTGATGATCACTTTGTAAAGTATATAAGTTGAATCACTATATTATATATCTGAAAGTAATATAATATAATACTGCACATCAATTATAATTAAAAATAAATTGAATTTTAAAATAAAGTAGCTGTCCCAATTATACTCTTTCTAAAAAGAGTGGCTGGGAGCAGGATCCGAGTTGAGCACTCTGTACACACAAGCATTCAGTGAGGGTGGGGAGCCTGGTTGATGTAAGAAAATGTTTAGGAGAGATCCAAGTGGGGGCGGAGTAGGTGGAAGCTGCACTAACCTACTCCCAGGACAAAATTGAAATTACAGCTAAACTATAGAATCGTCCTGAATAACGAAATGAATACTAGCTGAAGAGAAGCCTTATAACCAAGAATTTATGGAAGAAGCCACATTGAGACTGGCAGGCAATGAGGAGGCACGAGAGGGTTGACCTCGCTCCCACGGGCAGTGGCTGAGGTTCTGGAGGAATATCTTAGCTGCCAGGCCAAACCGCAGCTGGGCTCCCCAGCCCAGTGCATCAAAGCTGGGAAGAGGCTCCCACATAATATCTGGCTGTGAAAAGCAGTGGGGCTTCTGTCTGCCAGGGAGAGACCACTAGAGACACAGGCAAACTCTTAAATGGCCAACGCACAAAATTTCCTTCAGCAACTCACCCTGGGCTCTGGTGGAGAGAGGGCAGAGTGAACTACAGTCACGTGAGGAGAATCTGGGATTTGTGGCTCTGGGGAGAGAGCTGAAGTGTCAGCTGCCTGGATCTTGGTACTAAGCCATTCCTCCATACCACAGAAGCCATCTTCCTTGGGTGGACCACTCCCTTGCATGAAACATCAGCTTGGGGGAAAGCAATATCCCCACCCTCTGGATCCCTCTTGCCCCACCCTGTGGAACTTATTTCCTACTGAGGAGTATAGGCGGAACTTCTATCAGTGGCTGAGCCCAAACATCAGCCAGCAGGTGGAGGTAAGTAGAGGCAGATGTCTGGGTGCTTTGGACTTTTGATGACCTATCCCCAGGCCTAGTGGTGGTAAAAGCCTACCTTGGTGCACAGTTTGGTCCTTTCCACATGCACCCAGGCCCAGCAGAGGCAGCCACAAACTGTAGATCACTGATAGCTCCAAACAGCTTGCCAGTCACAGGCAGTGTCTGACATTGGTCTGCACCTGCACCAGAGTCCCTCCCAAGATGCCCAGAACCAACACATCCAGTGGCCAGCTTCAGACAACAGCAGAGTAGGAGCCAATAAGCTTCAAAAGCAGCATATGCAAAGGGAGATCTCAGCAGGCACCAAACGCTATTGAGGCAAATTCTGCTTTGTGTGATCAGCGTCTACACAGCAGCTTGCATACTGTAGCGGGGGTTGGGCCTTGTAGTCAGCCAGCCCAAGGGTTGATTCCAAGCACTAATAGGACAACATCAATAATGAACTGTTTGAAAGGGAAAATACCCTGACAGGTGTGGTTCACTTTGTTAGGGCATTGTGCTGTAAACTGAAAGGTCATGGGTTTGATTCCCAGTCACAGCACATGCCTAGGTTGCAGGTTTGGTCCCTGGTAGAGGTGTGTATGAGAGGTCCCTGGTTGGGGTGTGTAGAAGTGGCAACCAATCGATGTTTCTCTCTCACATCAGTGTTTCCCCTCTCTCTCCCTCCCTTACCCTCTCTCTAAAATCAATAAGCATGTCTTTGGGTGAGGATAAAAAAATTAAAAATAAAAAAAGAAAGGGAAACTAAGAAAAATTCTTTCACAATTGCTTCAGAAATAATAAAATATCTAGGAATAAATTTAACTGAGGATATAAAAGACTTGTACCTGAAAAGACACTGAAGAAACTGAAGAAGATACAAATAAGTGGAAGCACATACTATGCTCATGGATAGGAAGAATTAACATCATTAAAATGTCCATACTACCCAAGCAATGTATAAATTCAATGCAATTTCTATCAAAAATACTAGTGCCATATTTCACAGAACTATAACAAATATTCCAAAAATGTATATTAAACCGCAAACACTCCAAATAGCCTTGGAAGTCTTGAGAAAGAAGAACATAGTTGGAGGGATCATGTTACCTGATATCAAAGTATACTACAAGGCCACAGTAACCAAAACAGCATGGTACTGGCATAAAAACAGACATACATATTAATGGAACAGAATAGAGAGCCCAGAAGTAAACCCACACATTTATAGTCAATTAATATTTGACAAAGGAGGCAAAACCAAAAATGGGCTAAAGATATTCTATTCGATAAATGGTGTTGGGAAAATTGGACAGATACATGCAAAAAATGAAACTACACCACTTTTTTACACCATACACAAGAATAAACTCAAAATGGATTAAATACTTAAATGTCAGACTCAAAACCATAAAAATCTTAAAATAAAACATCAGCAGTAATATCTCAAACATTTCTTGTAGCAATATTTTTTCTTATATGTCTCCTCAGACAAGGAAAACAAAAGAAAAAATAAACAAATGAGACTACCTCAAACTAAAAGTTTTTGCACAGCAAAGGAAACCATCAACAACCCACAATTGATGAATATGGGGAACCATCTCCCATATTCATCAATATGAATGGGAGAACATATTTGCTGATACATCCGATAAGGGTTTAATGTCTGAAGTTTTTAAAGAGCTTATAGCCCTGACCAGTGTGGCTCAGTTGGTCATCCCACAGAGCAAAAGGTCACCAGTTCGACTGCCAGTCAGGGCACATTCCTGGGGTGTGGGTTCAGTCCCTGAGTGGGGCACATATGAGAGGCAACCAGTCAATGTTTCTCTCTCACATAGATGATTCTCTCCTTCTCTTCCTTCCCCCTTTCTGCTCTCTCTAAAAATAAATAAGTAAAATCTTTTTAAAAGAAATGACAAAAGTCAAAACAAAGCAAAACAAAAACAATCCAATTAAAATATAGGCAAAGGACCTGAATAGACACTTCTCCAAAGAGGATATTCTGATGGTCAATAGACACATGAAAAGATGTTCAACATCACTAATCATCAGAGAAATGCAAATTAAAACCACAATGAGATATCACCTCACACCTGTCAGAATGGCTGCTATTGATAAATCAACAAATAGTAAGTGTTAGTGAAGATGTGGAGAAAAAGAAACCCTCACGCACTGTTGGTGGGAATGCAGACTGGTGCAGCCAGTGTGGAAAGCAGTATGAAGATACCTCAAAAAATTAAAAATGTAACTGCCTTATGATCCAACAATTCTAATACTAGTGTGGTGTCCAGAGTGAGGGCAGGGACACAGGAAACCCCTGAGGCTGCACAGGAGAGGCTGCGTTCCCTAGGTAACCAACCTAGCCAAGGCGTGTGATGATAGATTCCTGCACCAGGCAGAGATGTGACAGGAGGAGGCTTTGTACAGAGTCTGCACAAGTCTAGAGAGAGATGGACAAAAGGAAAAGCCCTCCTAACCCCTTCCAGTTCATGACTGAAGGGGAAACCAGAGGTCACAGTGGCATGGGTACCATAGAAATTACTGTGGTGGGAGGGGGAAGTGCTGACTTGTCAATCTAGCCTGGGTGAAGAACAGGATTGGCTAGGGAGCTGAACCCTTCTGGAGCATATGGAAAATTGGGTTAGGAGATTTAAAAACAGAGGGAGGGCAGGCCAGAGTGGTCGCAGGGCCCAGCAGGCCCTGGAAGCTATGTGGCTGGGTGACAGGCACTGGGCCCCACACACAGAGCCAGCTGCAGTGTTGGCAGCAGCACTGGGCCCCTTGCACAGGAAGCTTCAGTGTGGAAATGGCAGCGAGGGCCACGCACACAGACTCCAGGGGGCCTGAACCCAGACAGCCATCTACCTAGCAGCCTGGGTCTCTGAAGGACAGATAAGGATGGAGTGGGGTTTCTGAGCATGGTTTTGAGTTTCAGTCTTTTGGGGAACAAATGGGTTTTTCTGTGTTTAGCAGAAGATGGGAACTTGGAGCCGGGGAGTCCCCCATTTCTCCAAATTGTACAACATTTGAATAAAGAGAAGACTTATTTCCTCCCCACTCAACCTCTGTCTTATGCCTGTGTTCAGTGGCAAGCAGCCGACCCCACTTTCTTCAGTAATATTCCACATCCGGGAATTTATCTGAAGAAACCCAAACACTAGTTTGAAAGAATATCTGCACCCTGTGTTCACTGCAGCATTATTTACAATCGCCAAGATCTGGAGGCAGCCCAAGTGTCCATCAGTAGATGAATGAATAAAAAAATTGGTGGTATAGTTATAGAATGGAATATTACTCATCTGTAAAAAAGAAGGAAATTTTACCCTGTTTAACAGCATGGGTGGACCTGAAGAACATTATGCTAAGTAAAATAATTCAGTCAGAGAAAAGCAATTACCATATGATCTCACTGACATGTGGAATCTAATGAACAAACTGAACGAACAGGCAAAATAGAGACAGACTCATAGACAGAGAGCAGGCTGACAGCTGTGGGGGTGGGGTGGAAGGACTGAGTGAAAAAGAAAAAGAACTCATGGACAAGGACAACAGTGTGGTGATTGTGGGGGAAGAGGGGTGGGTGGAGGTAGAGGAGGGGATAGGGGGAATAAACGGTGATGGGAAAAAAAGAGCCCTGGCCAGTGTGACTCAGTTGGTAAGAGTGTCATCCTATACTGAAAGGTGCTAGGTTCGATTTCCTGGTCAGGGCACATGCCTGGGTTGCAGGTTCCATCCCTTGTTTGGGCATGTATGAGAGGCAACTGATCAATGTTTCTTTCTTACATGAATATTTCTCTCCCTTTCTTTCTCCCTCCCTTCCCCTCTCTCTAAAATCAATAAGCATGTCCTTGAGTGAGAATGTTTTAAATGGTTAAATACAAGACAAAAAGAGTGAATGGCCAGTGCCATTGAATGGGAGCTGTCCCCCATTCACCCTTTGCCTCCTGGTATAAAAGGCTTAAGGGGTACAGAGCCCCAGGAGGCCAGACCACGGGTGTGCACCGTCTGGAGGTGCAGGAACTTCGGAGCAGCTGCGGTGCTGTGGCCTGGACACTCACGGCCTTGAGGCTGAGCTTGCTGAGTGGCTGCAGGCCACACTGGAGGACGAGGGTGACAACAAACCCAAGCAAGGAGATGTCATGGACAGTATCATCAGGCAGAACCAATTCTGTGAGACCCAGGTCAGCAAACAAGGGAACGAGTCAGGAGACCACTGGGAATGGAGCAGCCACAGGCCTCTTGCCCTGCGGGAGCGAAGACAGGGATGAAACAAAAGCACCCACCAGCTTCCTCCCACCTGAAGATGACACCCTTGTTGCCTTCAACACATGTAACTTCAACCTACTCTTCAAGGTGACCAGAAACCAGAGTCATGGCCACACACTTACCATCGAGAGCTTTGCACACCTGTGGTCAGGAGCCCATGCCGGCCATGGGGCTAGAAGGGGGGTGTGTGTTTGAGGTGAAGGTAATGAGGAAATCTCCACGCAGCACCTCCCATCCATGGAGCCTGACTCACATGCCATCTGCACCGGCTGGCCCCTTGACCCCCACAGCACCCAGCCAGGCCCAGAGCCTGTCTTCAGGGGCTGTGGAGGCACTGGGTAGAAGTCCCCCAATGGTTGGTTTAAGCGCCACGAAGACAAGTTTGCAGAAATGATGTGACTGGCCGCTTTGCGGACTTCAAATGTGGAAATGACATGGAACTTCCCTTCATCAAGAATGGGAAGTGGATGGACATTACTTTCCAAATTCAAAAGGAAGCCTTGGGGGGTGCAGGACTTCTGCCTTCATGTCCTGGTGAAGAAATGTGCAATGATGTTCGATTTTGGGCAGAGAGCAGAGTCCTACTGTCCATCTTCCCTGGCTTTCCCTTCATCCAGTACCTTCTTCTGAGTGAGCAGGTCTGGGGCACATTGGACCAAGACCAAGGTGGAGTGTGAGATTCTGACCACGTGGGCCATCAAACATGCAGCCTGCAACCCCTGCAAGAAGTTCGACATCATGGGTACCAGTGCCACCACAGATACTCACAGGTGCAGGGCCTGTGCCAGCACCCGGATAACCTGATCCGGCGGGCCACCCGGTGTCTCAACCAAATCAGCGCCCACAAGAAACGCAACTATAGCGTAGAAGAGACCGATGTTCATAGGTCGGCCAAGTGATAAAAAATGAGACCATTCGAAGGCTTCCAGCCAAAGCTATTGTCATTTGTCCCACTGATGAGGATCTAAAAGACTGAACAGTAAAGTGAACCAACGAGGAATGGAAGGATGCCCCACCCAGACATCGAGGTCTTGGAAACGAAGGCCAACTTCACGTTGCCAGATGGGGGGAGCTTCCTGGGTAAGGTGCTGTTCACTGAGCTGCAGCTGGAGGAGGAAGACACGCTGGTCAGGCAATGCAGCAAGGAAGGCCGCAAGGCTGGGCCACCCCCAGAAACGTGCTTTAACAACCAAGGGTGCAGTCAGGGACACGGGGGTGTCGACAGTTTCTAGTGCTAAGATAACTGAGCCCCCTGACCCCGGAGGTTTCCAGGATGGAGAAGGAGGCAGAGGAAGAGGAGACAACTACTGAGGAGGTTTCAACCATGGGGTGGGGGAGGGACTATGGCTAGAACCTTTGAGGTAACAATGGCTGGGATAACAACCTCCACAACCCAGGCAGTTACAGCTGGGCTTCCCAGCAGCAGCCACCATGCCACAGACAACACCACCCAGCAACAGCCCTGCTAGGAACCCTCCAGGGGCCATGACAGACCACCACCTCCCACTTACAGCCAGGGTTGTACAGCCCCGCCACCTCCACCTCCACCACCTGCCCACAGCTGTGGCAGCTGCCGTGGCTGCACCCTAGCCCCCGCATCCCACCACACAGACCTGCCCTCAGCCGCTGTAACCAGTACCAGCAGGAACCAGTTCTCTTGGAACCCGGGCTGATGGCCACCATACCGCAGTAACTACATGGGGGTATGAGCACGCAGGAACCAGTGAGCCTCCGAGGCCCCTGCTGGCTTCCCCCTCCGGTGCCCACCTGGCCCCTCATCTGCCCCCAGGGGCCCTGTGGTCAACCCAGGACCACCGCCCTCCAGCCCACTGCCTCCTCTCTGAGGGGCTTCTTCCCCCACAGGGCTGGGCATTTCTCTCTATCTTCAAACCGCCAATAACAATGCTTTATTTTCTCTTTCTCCCCCCATCTCCTCCCTCTTCCTCCTCTTTTTACCTTCTTCCTTTTTGACTAAAGACCCCCTCCTTGGTTATACAGTGAAGCTACAGTGATTGAGGGGGAGATCCCTTCCTGTCCACCGTCCCAACCCTACTGTACCCCCTCAGCTTCCCACACCCTCGTGCGGTTGGCTGTGCATTCTTCCAGGAGCTGTTTCACTGTCCACCTTTCAGTGTTTAAAAAAAAATTAAAAACTCTTTTAAAAAGTTTAAAAACAAAAATCTGGAGGGGGAGTAGCAGTGACAGACATTTTTTGGTAATTGTACTATTTGTAATTTTTAGAATTTGTCCATTTTTACTGTGGGTTTGGTTGTTAATATTTCATCAGGATAACCATTTCCTTGCTGCATTCATGCAACCAAGGAAGAGCCACACCCTCATAACAAAAAACACAAAAAATAAAACCACAGAAACATCTTCAATCTAACTTTTTGTATGATGTCCAGTTTCTCGTAACTTTGCACATAAACTTCTGTACTGAGTTGAATTATCATTGTTTTTTGAATCTGAAGAGAGTGGCTGTTGAACTTGAAACCTTTTTTTAAATATATTGTATTGGCCTGGCTGGCATGGCTCAGTGGATTGAGCACTGGTCTGTAAACCAAGGGGTCACTAGTTTGATTCCCAGTCAGGGCACATGACTGGGTCGCAGGCCAGGTTCCTGGTTGGGGATGAGTGGGAGGCAGCCACACATGGGTGTTTCTCTCCCTCTCTTTCTCCTTGCCTTCCCCTTTCTCTAAAAATAAATAAATAAAATCTTTAAAGTAAAAAAAAAATCAGAAAGTGAAAACTATCATTAGTTTATTGAAAATATATTTTTATTGATTATGCTATTACAGTTGTCCCATTTTTTTCTCCCCTTTATTCCCTTCTACCCTGCACTCCCCCTCCCACCATCATACGCAACTGCCCCCACTGCTTAGTTCATGTCCATGGGTCATACATATACGTTCTTTGGCTTCTCCATTTCCCATGCTATTCTTAACCTCTCCCTGTCTATTTTGTACCTACCATTTATGCTTTTTATTCCCTCATTCTCACCCTTCCCCTCCCCACCTATAACCCTCTATGTGATCTTCATTGCTGTGATTCTCTTCCTGTTCTTGTTGTTTGCTTAGTTTGTTTTTGTTTGGGGTTTTGTTGTTTGTTTTTTTAATGTAGATTCAGTTGTTGATGGTTGTGAGTTTGTTGTCATTTTACTGTTCATAGTTTGATCTTCTTCTTTTTCTCAGATAAGTCCCTGTAGCATTTCATATAATAAGGGTTTGGTGATGATGAACTCCTTTAACTTGACCTTATCTAGGAAGCACGTTATCTCCCTTCCCATTCTAAAAGATAGCTTTGCTGGATAGAGCAATCTTGGATGTATGTCCTGGCCTTTCATGATTTTGAATACTTCTTTCCAGCCCCTTCTTGTCTGCAAGGTTTCTTTTGAGAAATCAGCGGATAGTCTTATGGGCACTCCTTTATAGGTAACTGTCTCCTTTTCTCTTGCTGCTTTTAAGAATCTCTTCTTATCTTTAAACTTGGGTAATATGCCTTGGGTGGTGTGCCTTGGTGTGTGCTTCCTTGGGTCCAACTTCCTTAGGATGACTCTCTGAGCTTCCTGGATGTCCTGGACGTCTATTTCCTTTGACATATTAGGGAAGTTCCCCTTCATTGTTTTTTCAAATAAGCTTTAAATTTCTTGCTCTTCCTCTTTTCCTTCTGGTACCCCTATGATTCGGATCATAGGTAACCCAAAGGTACCCCAAAATGTTGGAACATTTAAAGTTGCCCCAGAGGTCCCCAAGCCTCCCCTCATTTTTTTTTAATTTTTATTTCTTCATTTTGTTCTGGTTGAATGTTTATCTCTTCCTTGTGCTCCACACCATTGACTTGAGTCCCAGTTTCCTTCCTTTCACAATTGGTTCCTGATACATTTTTCTTTATCTCACTTTTCATAGCTTTCACTTCTTTCTCTATTTTGTGACCATACTCGACCAATTCTGTGAGCATCCTGATTACCAGTGTTTTGAACTCTGCATCTGGTAATCTGTCTATCTCTTCATCACTTAGTTCTACTTTTGTGGCTTTGATCTGTTCTTTCATTTGGGCCATATATTTTTGGTCTCAGTGGGCCTGTTATGTAGTAAGGGGCGGAGACTTAGGTATTTGCCAGGGCAGGGCAACCCACGTGGCTTCACTGTGGCACTGTCTGTGGGGAGGAGTCCAAGAGGGAACAATACCACTTGCTTGGCTGTCCACTGGCTTTCAGTCGCTTCCTCCACTATGCACAAATAATTGGGCTTTTCTGATGCTGATTTCAGGGTGGGTGGGTTTGTGTACATTCTAAGACCCTGTGGGTCTCTCCAGCAAACTCTCCTGTGAGGCTGCAAGTTTCTCTTGCTGCTGTGATTCCCACAGATTTTTACAGTCAGAGATTTTGAGGCTTTATTTCCCCATGCTAGAACCCTGGGTTGTGCAGTCTGTCTCACTTCCCAGTTGTTCCTCCTGGTTTATCTGCACACAAATGTGGAACCACCCAGTACTCCAGCCACTGCCTTACCACAAGTCCTCTCTACCCCAGCTGTGTTTCTCTGCCCCTCCTACTGGTCTGGATGAATGTTTCTGCTTTAACTCCCTGGTTGTCGAACTTCTATAAGGTTTGATATTCTGGCAGTTCTGGTTATATTTTGTTTTTGAATTTTTTGTTGTCCTTCTTTTGGTTGTGCAAGGAAATTCTATTGAAACCTTTTTTTTAAAGAGTATTACTCTATATGCCAAGAAAAGATGTGATTAAGTTAAGAATCTTGAGAGGAGAAGCTTATCCTGGATTATCGGGGTGGGCCCTAAATGTCATCACCAGTATCCTTACGATAGAGATGAAACACACAGAGAAGGCAACATGAAAACCAGGCAGAAGGAGATGCCACTGCAAGCCAAGAAATGCTGACAGTCACCAGAAGCTGGGAGAGGCAAGAAATGAATTTTTTCAAGAGCTTCTGGAGGGAGGGAGCATGGCCCTGTTGACAGCTTGCCTTCAGACTTCTGGCCTCCAGCACTGTGAAAGATGCTCTTGTTGAAGCTGCCAAATTTGTTGTGGTTTGTTACAGCAGCCCTCAGAAATGAGTATAAACAATGGGAGCCTAGACCTGCCAGGTAGCCGCCTTGTGCCATGAGGAGAGGGCCTGCCTGTGATCGAGCTGGCTTGGAGGAAAGCAGAGGTGAGGGATGGAGAGAAGGGGACCAGGGGTCAGGCAGATCCCCGAGGACATTGGGTCACCCCTGAAGGCTTCCTTCCTTCCTTGGCCTTCTCAGCAACATAAGCCAACACATGCGCCTTCTCACTTAAGCCAGTTTGAACTAGTTTCTTGCTGCTTACAACCCAAAGAGTTGTAACACTCTCACTAATAATTATCAAGAACTTTAAAAATAGCTCCAATATTTAACTCAGCAATCCCAATTTTCTGCCCTGAGGAAATAATTTGTATGAGGACAGTCACTACAGTGTGAAAAAAATAGAAAACTATACATATAAAATCACTAGGTATTGGGTTCATAAATTACATAATCCTTGTGGGGGGATGTTATGCAGAAACCATATTGTCAGGCCCGTTATAAAATGTTAGGCGAACAGCAGGACATTCAAAATACATGCATAGGATGGAAATGACCTAAGTGTCCAATGATGAATGACTAAAGAAAACCTGAAATATATATATATTTCATGAGTTATATATGTATGAGTTATAACTCATGAGAAAACATGATATATATGTATATGTATAAAACTAAGCCACAAAAAGGAAAGAAATCTTACCATTTGTGACAACATGGATAGACCTTGAAGACACGGTGCTAAGTGAAATAAGTCAGACAGAGAAAGACAGATACCATATGATCTGACTTATATATGGAATAAAAAAAAAAAAATGGAAGACCAAGCTCACTGATACTGAGAACAGATCGGCAGTTGTCAGAGGTGGACACTGGGGGTGGGGGAGTAACAGGGGAAGGGGTCGGGGGCACAGACTCCCAGCTGCAGGAGAAGGGAGTCCTGGGGCGTGATGTACAGCATGGCGACTGCAGGTCATACTAACTGCTGTGCGCGTATTGGAAAGTTGCTAAGAAAGTAGAAATTAAAAATCCTCATCACAAGAAATAAATTGTAACTGTGTATGGTAATGGATGCTAACTAGGCTTCTTGTAGTGATCATTTCATAACACATAAAAATATTGAATTATATGTTGTACACCTGAAACTAATGTAATGTTATATGTCAGTTATACCTTCATTAAATATATATACACATGCAAGAATAACACACAAATATGTACATTACATACATGTGTGTCTATATACAGAATATCCCCACTTTATTTGATCCTGCTTTAGGTCATTGTTAAAGAAAAAAAAGCATTACACATATAGCTGAGGTCCTTTGGGACTTCTCCCCACTTGCTCACATGGCCCCTCCCCCCTCCACAGGTAGCCACTCTACATTAAGTATCACTCCCACACATGAATTTAAATATGTTTACCTACGTATGTGTGTATAAATAACACAATATTTATATTTTTACATGTTTTCACATTTTAACAAATAGTATGAGACTTGCTGCAACTCGATGTTTTTCAACCAATAATGTTTGGCCCTGGCTGGTGTAGCTCAGTGGATTGAGCATGGGCCTGCAAACCAAAAGGTTGCAGGTTCAATTCCCAGTCAGGGCACATGCCTACGTTGCAGACCATATCCCTGGTGTAGAGCTCGTAAGAGACAACCACATATTGATGTTGCTCTCCCCCTTCTTCTCTTTCCCTTCCCCTCTCTCTAAAAATAAATAAATAAAAATCTTTAAAAAAATATGTCCGTACACTTAATCCGTCTTGATAACATGTGACATTAATTTTAACTGCTGTCACAGATTCGGTTTCTAAGAATCGCAGGCTTTATTTATCCTTCCTCTGGTTAGAAATGCTGAGATTAGTGATAATGTTTTTTTCCCATAAAATGCTGCGGCCCTTCGGCTTCCTCGTGTACACAAGAGAGGTCCCCTCTAGGGACTGCACCTGCGTGCGGTGCTGCGGAAGCATGCTCCGCAGTCATGGTGCCAAGAGTGAGTGGAGTGGCCCCCTGTCCCGCACCCCTGACAGAGAGACAGTTTCGTTTTTGTCAGCCCAACAGGTAAGAAGTTGTTCCCATGGCTTTGTGCACACGCCCTGTTCGTGGTGCTGGTTGTCCTCGTCCCTGCTGAGTCCCACTCAGCTCCTCTCCTGAAAGTGCCTCTGGCTGCCTCCCACTGAGGTGTTGGCCTTTTGAGCCGGGGCCCACTAACATATCTAAATCTTACTCATCTTTCGATGTGAGATACAAGTGCCTCTCTTCCATGAATACTGTCAGAGCTGAGGCCTGGCCGGGAGTGCTGTGGGAATCGGGTCAGTGATGCGTTCCTCCCCAGGACAGGGTCCCGGTGAAGATGGAAAGTGGGAGGACAGAGCAAGCAAAGGAGGCCCAAGGGGAGCTCAGGACTCCACTGAATTGCACGAACTTGGGGGATGAGGCCAGAAGCCTCCCCCTTATAGGCAAGGGGTGCTCGCCTTCTGCAGGCACCCACCAGGCTCTGCTAGGCCCAGGGTCGGAGGAGACAGCCCAGGCTTTAGTCTTTAGACAGAGGCTACGGAGAAGCCTGCTCCTGGCAGTGGAGCAGCAAAGCTGACAAATTCCCGCCTAGGCTTCTGTGCAGGCCTGGGGCCTGCCGACCTGGGGGAGATGCTTGCCTCAGCGTCCCTCAGTGTTCCGCAGCGCCCACTCCTGCCTTCCTGGCCCCGCCCCCCCACCCTGTCTCACAACACCCTTCTCACTGAATCTAGAGTTTTAAAATGAGAAGCATGTTCCCAAAGATATAGCTTATGGGAAAACATCAGCCAAATCAATTAAAACTAAAACTCTTGAGCAAACAGAGCTACTTTTATCATTTTAGAATGTTGTGATTTGAGCGGCAGAAGAAATTAAATTGAAAACGCACAGACTCTGGGTCAGAACCTTAGCCATTACCGTTGGTTTTTAATCTCCTGTGGAACGATCTCTCTTCTGATGACTTCTGTCAGCTTATTCAATGTAATAACCCAGGACACGTGGCCCCCTGACCCCCATCTCCCCACGTGGCTGAGGGGAGGGTACTGCTGGCAGCCGGGCCAACTGACAAGCCTGAAGTGGAGATGGGCAGGGGGGCCAGGGTCCAGCAGGTGATAAGAGGTGGGACAGGACCTAGGGGACTGGATGTTACCAGAGCTGTGCAGGAGAGCCAGGAGGCACTCTGGGCCCCCATCTAACCCCTCACATTACTGGTGAGGCACCTGGAGCACACAAAGCAAAAATTTCCCCAAGTCACACTGAGTCAAGGTTGAAGTCCAGGTGTTTTGACACCTGGGCCACAGTCATTCTGTCGGACCATCCATGCAGATCATCCAGGAAGAGAACTGGTGCCAGGAGTGTGGTACCTGGCTCCCCACCGTCTCTCCGGGCTTATTGAGCTCAGCCTGGGAGACAGAGCTCGGAGGAGTCCAGTCCCATCTTCAGGGAGGCCTTGGCCTGATCGGCAAGAGAGAGGCTGGAGCTGGCGAGGCAGATGACACAGGGTGAGTGGCCTTCATGAGTTGTGTACACACACACAGGCACACTGGTAAACATACAGGCCTGTTTGCACACACACGCCTACATGCACACACTCAGCCATGCATACTCATAACCACATGCTACATGCCAGGTATAAGCACACATAAGCTTTCTCTTACCTCCATGCATACACATGGACATGCACACATGCATTCATGTGTATATACGTGCGATCATGCAGAGACCTACACAGTGGCAAGCCCGGCGTTGTCTGTAGTTCAAATATGCTTTCCTCTGTACATAGGGAGGGGCCTGCACTTCCCCTAGCCACACCTGGGGTCCCCCAGCATCTGTATCACCTAGGAATGTCCCTGAGCCCCACTGCCTGGGTTCCATCTGCACCCCCACCCCTGTCATTGTCCATGAATCTGCTGCCTCCTCCTACTCTGTGGGTGAGCAGGGAGGGGGGCTGGCCTGGAGGACACTCCCAGGAGAGCCCCCTAGAGCTCCCTCCTGCCCAGAGGACCCACAGGCTTAGGCAGAGTCTCCAGGGGGGTGTCTGGGCCACCTGCCAGCCTCAGAGCAGGACTCTCTGTTCCCTAGACAGCCACTAACTGTCGCTCTGTGGTGAACCCCAGGTCTCTGTGTCGGGTCAGGTTCTTGTGACACAGACTCGGAGACAGGGATCTGTAAGCAGGGTTCTTGGGAACTACCCCATGGGAGTGTGAAGAAGGCAGGATTGGGCAGAGCGAGGAGTTGGGCAAAGGCCTCAGCCACTGCCCAGGAGCTGTGGAGTAGGGATGGCCCTGCAGGCATTCCCGCATGGGGAAATGGGACTGTCCTTTACACTGTGCATATTTACCAGTCATTAGGCATAGGCTGCCCCCCCCATATGAGGTAACCTTGAGAGGGGAGGTTCCCTCTAGCCAAGAGCACTCACAAGGATGAGGGCTCCCCTTGGAGCCGTCAGCGGCCAGCACTCCCTGCTGCTGGGCAGCAAGTGATGCCCACTACTGTCTGCACAGGATGAGACACCCAGCTGCCTTCCCACCGCAGGTGCAGCTGGATGCTCCTCCCTTAGGCTTTTCTGGGCCCCACCCCCTTGTCCGGCCCTCGCACATCATCTAATCACCCTACCCGGGTGTTGGCAGCTCCGGGCGTCAGGGTTCTGTTTCCCACTCAGCACCTTCTCTCCCTGAGTTCCTTGGCTGAGTCTGTCTCTGAACACAGGGCAGCTGAGCAATCCTGGAGGGGTTGGGATGATCCCATCCCTCTTGCTACTTCCCCATGACTTAGATCAGCGGCACAGAGGCCAAGGCCGTCTACTCTGCTCTGGCTGACAAGGCAGTGGTGTGGCTTGAGACTTCATGATCTGCCGGCTCTGTGAGTGGCAGTTGCTTTCCATGTCCTTCAGACAGAAGCCCCTTCTCCACCTCACACAGTCCTCTGGTGACAGTGCCACCGTCTCCTCTCCTCACACAGCCTGGCACAAGTGTGAGAAGGCCTGTGGGGCCAGGCAAATCTTCGCCCCTTCCTTCCCAGGGAAAGTGTGAGCCAGAGAGACGCTGGCTTGGAGGGGAGGGGCTGCCCCACCTGGGCTCCGGCTGTATTTCATTGAAGACGCACATTGGTGTTCATATTTTAATGTGCCTAAAATCGGGATATGTCTAACAATCGATGGTTTATCCTGATTTAATCAGCAGCAGTTTTCCCCTTCATGGCATCTAAAATGATAGTCACCATTACATGAATGGTATCTGAGGTTGGATGAGGTCAGGTGGCATCCACCTGAGAAGTGAAGTCCCCTCCCCCCCAGGAGGAGGGGGAGTACAGGGCACTGGAGCGGCACAACCTTTCAGCACCTCCCGCAGCAGGTTTTCCAGGCTCACCTTCAGACTCAAGGCCCTCCAAGGCATCCGGCAGGCAGATGAAACAGAACCCGGGACTCGGGCTGAGGCTCACTTCTGCACCCTGCAGCCCTCATTTTCTGCAGGCACCCTCTGGAGCCTAAATGTTAGAAGAAGCTGGTATTACTCAGCCATGAAAAATGAGAAAATCCTACCATTTGCAGCAACATGGATGGACCTTGCTGTGACGTGAAGTAAGTCAGAGAAAGACAAATACTGTAAGATCTCACTTAAATGTGAAACCTTAAATAAATAAATAAATAAATAAATGAAAGAGAGACTGGACTTGGGGTCACCAGAGGCCGAGGGTGGGAGGAGGGGATTACAGGAAGGCAGTCACACACTTCCGGGCGTGAGATAAAAAGCACTAGGGAGGCGACACACAGTGTGGTGTCTGCGGTGGTAGAATAAACAGCCGAGTTGTTGGGAGAGTAGGCCCTCAGCTTTCTTATCGCAAGGAATACGTTCTTTTTCCTTCTTTTTTTTTTCTTTCTTTTATTTTCATTGTATCCAGATGAGAAGATGGGTGTCAGCTGAACCCACTGTGGTCATTGTTCCACAATATATGTAAATTAAACTGCCATGCTGTGTGCCTTAAACTGATCGCTGATGTATGTCAATTACCTCTCAGGAAAACCAGGGGATGGACTGGTTAGCAGGAAGGACGTCAGAGATGCTGGAAGAGGCTGGGGCTGCAGTCCCAAGTGAGGCCTGGAAGGTGTTAAATGGCGCCCCCCCCCCCCAACACACCCCGCACTGTCTCCAGGTGAGAGGATCCATACGCCTTGAGTGGGAAGGGGGCGGGGCAGAGGCTAGTGGACAGACCTGAACCACCAGGAATTAAGCAAGGAAGCGCTCCCTGGCGCTCAGATAGACACGTATGGGGAGGGGCTGCTGAGCCCAATGTGCAGGAGCAGCACCCCTGGACCTGTCTGACCGCATGGGCCAGGACCCCTCAGAGTAGGGCTCCGTAGGGGCGGACCCCCAGCCCAGCTTTACTCTGTACCCAGGCACTCACGCTCACTGGTGCCCACAGCCAAATACCCACCTGAGCAGACTCCTGATGGAGGAAGTGGCAGGGGGATGACGCTGAGGTCTGAGCCTCCATGATCAGGGGAGATTTCGACCAGCAGCAGAGCCCGAGGGGCAGATGTGAAGGAGGCCAGATGGTCAGGCGGGGGGGAGGTGCTGAGGAGCCAGAGGACTGCTGGGCAGGGTGGCAAATGAACCGAGCAGAAGTCATAGCTGGGAGGTGGCCCTGAAAAAGCCAGAGTGAGGGGGTGCTGAGGGGCTGGGAGGGGCGGGGGGGAGGGGATGGGTATTGGGCACTGGAGGGCAGTAAGTATGCTGGGCCAAAGGGGGCAGGATCTTTCACCCCATCCCAGGCTCTGAAGCACTAGGGAGACATGTACCCAGGGGTGTCAAAATTATTTTTACTGGGGGCCACATCAGCCTCGCAGTTGCCTTCAAAGGGCCAAATATAATTTCAACTCCTTAACAGTTAAGGAGTAGCTACATTTATACAGTCCTAAAATTATTTCGGCCCTTTGAAGGCAACCGCGAGGCTGATGTGGCCCCCAGTGACAATGAGTTTGACAGCCCTGGTGTATCCCTTCTGGGAAACATCTGCCTTTTCATTTAGGAGGAAAAAGTAGAAAAATGACCAGGGAAGTTGTCTCTACTGTTGTTTTAAACAATTGCAACAAAAAAAAAAATGTCACCACTGGGAGCATAAAACCCATTAGGACGATGAAGTAATGGCCTGGCAGCCTTCAGATCAGGCTGGGCCACCCACAGCCTCCTGTCCCTTGGGCCATATTTCAGCCCGGGGCCCCAAGGCCAGACCTGCCTGTAGTCCCTTACCCTCCATCGGTCACCTCACTGGCAAGCCAGGTCCTTCTGATGCAAGATCCAGAATATGCAAGGCCTGGACTGGCCCATCCCAGTTCCACAGCACAACTGCAAGTGGGGAAACCGAGGCACAGGCCTATTCCCAACCCCTTTCTGGACCAGCATACTTACTTATTGTACTGGCTTCCCCCACCCACTCAGGGGCCTGCAGAGCACCAGAGCTGTCCCTGGGCTCATGGGATGACAGTTTGGAACCCTCCTTAAAGAAAAGAGAAACAGATATCTGTGCCTCCCTGTAGCCCACCGCACAAATAAAAACTTTCTCTTTGGATTTTTGCCAGAAAGAGTTCTTTGTTGGGTGAGGCTGGAAGTGGGGAGGGGAAGGGGAGGCCCCGGGGAACAAAGGAAGGATGTACTGCGCTGCCCAGAGCAGAGGCTGGCATCACAGGCTTCTATAAGGCGCCGGGGCAGCAAGGGCTCAGCATTTGTATGGGGTACAATTAGCACGGGCTCTGTGCTAGCAGCCCCTGCCACACTCAGGTGGGGACTGGGTGCCCAGGCAGCTCATCCCCTCCTGTACAGTGGCTGGAGTGGGTTGGCAGCTCCTGCCACACCTTGGCTCCCACTGTGCCCCAGCCTGGAGTGCCCTCTCCTTCCCAGGCAGTTGTGAGTTACTCATCCTTCAAGGCAGAGCCAGATGCCACCTCCTCTAGGAAGCCCTCCACCCTACCAACTCCTGCCTTCCCTGACCTGCCTGAGGTCAGCTTATAAATGGAATTCCATCAGTGGAAGAATCACACAGGGCCTGCAGCTGGTCTCATCTCTTCCTCTAAACACACCACAAGCCCCTTAGAAGCAGAGCCTGGCACTAACCCTGACTTATGTGAAGAACTTTTGAAAATTACCTCTTCCTGTTGAGGGGCCTGACCCAGCGGTGATTCCAGGCCCTGACCTGCTGTCTCTGTGCTCTGAGAGCCCTCCCACCCAGCCTCCCACCCTGCTTCATTCCTCTGCAGGGCCCTCCTCCCATCCACACTTCTTTGTTTATGGTCTATTTCTCTTGATTAGAATGTACATTTCACTAGGGTGGCTGGTTTCACCTGTTTTCTTCACTGCTGTACTCTGAGGTCTGAACTAGTGCCTAGCATGTAGTAGGTGCTAAATAAATGTTTGTTCCATCCTGTTCTTGCAAAGAGTGAATTTAAGCGGTAGAGTATTTCTTTGCCTTGATCCTCAAGCTCAGGCATCTGACGGCAGTGGTGTGTTCTAAACTGAGCAAGTGCAGGGTTTCATACTGTTCCAGGACCCTGCCCCCTGTTGAAAATCTGGAGACTGCTGGCATCTCCCCCATAAAATTCCTTTAATCTGGACTGTAAGCCCTTGGAGAGCTCAAAACACAGATTTTTCTTTGTGTATGTATTTTGCTTGGACACACTGGAGGATCTCTGGAGAACAACCGCCTCTCTGAGATGAGTTAAGTACGGCAACTTGTACTGTGCCACACAGCAAGTTGGCAGCCCAGCCAGAGCCCCATCTCGCCACCCCTCCTCAACCCCAGAGGAGGGCACCGGTCACCAGCCCACACTGGCTCTCTCCTGCACCCACTGAGCCTGAAAGAGACAACAGACAAAGGAGTTAAGCTGACCTGTGATGGAGGCTGCACCTGCCGCATCTCCAGTCCTGGTGGGAAAGCGCCTGCGGGGCGGCCTGGGCCCAGGGCTTCAGCACCACTGCAGCTGGTCCTCAGGCTGGGACTCGGCGGGTCTCACCTGCGGGCAGGGCCGGGCCTGGCCCTGAGTGCGGCCCAGCAGGTCTGCCGTGGAATCAGAATCTGCATTCCTGACCAAGGCTGATGCTGCTGGGAGAGGCACCAGCTTCACGAACAGCAGGCTGAGTGAGAACATTCTTTGTTTTTCATAGGCTCACTCAGGGGAACTAGGTTGGGAGGGAGAGAAATGTAGGGACTTTTGCTTTTTATTTATCCACTTTGGTATGGTTCTGAATGTTTAAAAGCTCCTAAGGATCATTTTTATAACAATTTTTAAAGTTTTAAAGGAAAACGAGCAATTCACACATGGTGTGAATAACAATTATCTATTCAACCTAACAAGCATCTATTATGTGCCGGGCAAATCTTAAATGAATAAGACCCAGGCCCATGGTCTGGACACGGAGTCGTGCTGGGGAGTGAGGCGGATAAAATAACACCAACCGAAAGCAGGAGGGACCGCATCGAGGTGTTTACAGGTACAACGGGAGCACAGGTGGCAGCTCCACCTGAGGAGTCGGGGAAACCTGCCAGAGAAGGTGGCATTTTCGCTCAGCCTTGAAGAGCCCCAGCCAAGGGAAACAGCGTGAGCAAAGCCTGAAGAAATGCAGTGCCTGCATTTTTAAGGAACTGGACCAAAAAAGCCTGGGGCCCTGCGAGGCCTCTGGGATGGGGTGGGGGGTGGGGCGGGAAGGGATGGAAGGCACTGGAGGGAGGCCAGAAAAAGCAGGTGCTGAAAGTCCCTGTCGGTGGAGCTAAGTGTCTGTGATTTCACAGAGAGCCCTCCAAGTTCCGCGGGAGAAAGATGAGACCCTCTGCTGTGTGTTTCAGAAGGGCATCCTGGTAGCCCAGCGGGCGGGCTGGATGAAACTGGGCAGAAAGAGAGGCTGGAGCCCAGGGAGGAGGCGGGGCAGATCTCCTTGAGAGCGGTGCTAGGTCCTGGGTTGGGAGACGGTGGGGCAGTGGGCATGTGGGCACCCCTTGTAGATGCCTGGCCTCAGGAAGGGAAAGGGAGCAAGGGGTGGGGTGAATATGCTCAGAGTTTCCTGGGTTGGCCACAGGCGGTGTCACCAACGCATCATGTGACCGTGCCCTATTTCCCTGGCCAAAACCGACTGGTCCACATCTAGGCACATAATCCAAATGGATGGGGGTGAGATTCTGCTGGAAACCTGCTCTAGAGGATTCTTTTGCAAAATATGTATAATTAAGGGCTCAGTCCGGATACCTCCCACGCTCCTGCAGCACAGCACTGGGGCAAGGGGTGGGGGATGAGTCAGAGCTGGTATTCACTGAAAAGGAAGGCAGAAATGGCTGGTGCAACCAGAGAGGGCTTCCTGGAGGAGTTGAATGGACAGAAGGAAAAACAGAAGACAAGGCAAGAGCACAGGACAAGGACCACGACCAGGCAGGTCCTGAAAGGCCATGTGTCCCTCTTCAACCCTCTTAGTGCAGGAGCCCTGCACCTCAGAAGGAGACCCAGCTTCCCTGCCCTCTCAGCTCCTCTGCTTGGGGTCTCTAAGAGCAGCTTTCATAGGCGTGTCTCTGGGCAAGTGGTCAGGGCTGGCCAGACCTCCACGGGGGGAAACCTGCCAGCCCGTGTGGGACACTGAGGACTGGCCCTGGAGTGCTGGCTCAGGCTGCTGCAGGCCCACCCAGAAACTCCGCACCCAGCCACAGGCTGGGCCTGGGAGTGGGGACTCAGGAGGCTACTCTGCTGTGACCTCAGGAACCGCAGCACCCCCATGCTAGTGGGTAAGGTGGAGAGAGAGTGAAAAGAGGCCCTGCTTGTGTCAGACCACGTGCCCAGGGACCTCTCCTCAGTGGCAAGAATCCAAATGAAGTGATAACAGTGACAGGCACCAGCTGTCCAGACCTGCAGGTCAACACACGTGGGCATCACCCAGGTGGACAGAGGGGTGCTGCTGTAGAAGTAGTGTAACAGGTGCATCCAGGGCCCCCCAAATGGGGATCTGTAACAGGATCCAGAATATGGGGTGCCAGGAATATAGGATATTCTCACCCCCACAAGTCCCACTGTGGGATGGGACCCATGGAGCAGGGCCGCTGAGAGTTATTTTGCATATCGATAACAGGCCAGCTTCATACCTAATGTGCAAAAACAGTTATTTTGCATACCTATTACAGCAGACCAGTCTTTCAGCCTGAGTGGAGCCAGAAAGGTATGCCTACCTTTAACCCATGACACGTAACTGGGAGGCAGCTCCCCCTGTTTTCCATGCCTGCATGAGAGCTTGGAGATGGTCCGCTCCATACCATGGGGCCGTGCCTGCCCGGACTAACTGTGGCAGCCCAGAAAGGCAGAAATCGCGGGGGTGCTGGCAGGTGTAGCCGACTGTGGGAGGAGTCAGAAATGGGGTTACAGAGGAGGTTCCAGGCTGGTATTTAAACTAAAGACAGTACCACGAGGTACACGGTGGAGTGGGGGGTGGGAAGGGGACAATGCAAAACCATGCAGGAAGGAAAGGGGTGAAAGGACTGTTGCTGGTGAGCCATGAGAAGGTGCCACGTGGGTTTGGATTAGGAACTGGAGATCACCGCAGGGACACAGCTGATGGTGCTGGGAACTGAGGTGGGGGGCGGGGGAAGGGGGTGGGGGGGTGCTGCCAGCTGAGCTCAGATTACTGGGAGGGACCGGGAGTCTAGTGGAGCCTTGGACTTCTACTTCTTTTCCTGAGATACGGTACCCCTGCCTGGCCTGCCTGGCCAAAGGGGGAAGGCAGGACTGTGTGAGTGTGTTTGTGGGTGTTTTAAAGGGACTTTGAGATTTAACAGCCACATTCCACCATCACTCTAAACCTGTATAACTTTTGAATAAATACTTCCTTCTGTTTTCACCAAACTCTGGCACTGAGAGCCACAATTCCTAAGGGTGGGGGCAAAGAACCCACAGTGACAAAGAGACCCCGGGGGAAGGGGCCTTGTTTTGGTAACAGTATCTGGGGCCCCCCACGGGCCCAATTCTGTAACAGTAGGGTGCAATGCCTCCACCACTAGGGTTCCCCCCATCGGGAGTAACCGCACCCTGTGACCACTCCAGGCCTGGGGGGCTGCAGGAAGCACTGGCAGCTCTTTTGTCTTCTGCCTCCCGCTGTACCGAGCCATTCCCAGCGGCCTCACCTCCATCTTCTCTGTCACCAGCCCCGCTCCCCTGCCCTCGCCATCTTTGCATTCCTTCCCTGGCCTCCTGCCTCTCTCCCCTCCCTTCTCCTCAGGGCCTGCTTTTTAAACCCCTGAGGAAGTTCTCAGGGAATATCGGCACTGCCCTTGAGAGCAGGCAGACCTAGTGCTGCAGGCCCTGGATGGAGGAGAGGGAGGCCCCGAGGGGTAGCCAGGTGAATAGCCCCTCCTGCCCTCAGTGGCACTCCCACGTGACCTCCTTGCACCCTGCTTTGTGAAGGGCAGCAGCAGAGGGGAAGGGGGATCAGAGTGTCAGCACCTGACCCCAACTTTTAACCCCACGAGGGTCCAGAGTCCCTCCCACCCAACCCCCAGCAGGGAATGGGGCCAGGAAGACCTGTGTCACCTGCCTACCATGGTACAGCAGATGGGGTGGGCTCATAGGGTGCAAAAGAGGCCATTTCCCATGGCACACCACACACAGCGACCAGATGTGGCAGGTCCTCCTCAGGGGCTGGTCCACCACCCTTCTGCACCCCTCCAGGGAGGCTCTGAGTCCCCTGGGTGCCCGTCCCCTCCCGGAAACCAGGGTCGTCACCAAGAGCTGTCACACACCCCAGTCGCAGGCAGCTTCCAAGCTGTGCAGACTTCCCACACCGCCACACACCAGCCACATGCAGCCGAGAGCGACCACGCTGCCCCACGGGCCTGCACCGCCATCTGTGACTAACACAACAAACTCACCTGAAGCACCTCTGAGTCCTGGTGGGTTTTCGTCGTTGAAATTCCTACAGCGACAGATTACTGAAAGTGCAGCTGGAAGCTGTCGTTCTCAAACAGAGTGGGGCTGGTTTTTATGCTTTAAAAAGAAACTTTCTATTATGGAAAATTTCAGAAATACAGAGAATAGTCTAGCGAAGCTCCACGTCTCCATCACTCAGCATCGAACTTCAGGCATCACACCATTTCACCCACCAGTATTTCACTGAAGGTCTCTGAAAGACAGGGACATGTCGTTTTTAAACAGAACCAAAACACCACTATTACACTTCCCGGCAATTCCTTCACGCTCACTCAGTGCCCAAAGCTGTTGGGACTTTATATGCCACATGTGGATCCTTCTACTAGGAAAGGCGGGGCCTCCGGTCCTCTTGTCTGCCTCTCACACGACTGTAACTGCACCTCTGTTCACCAGTCCTGCCCCCCTCCAACGTGGCACATGGCACGACCTCGGGCCAAAACCCCCTCTAAATCCTCCTGTCTCCCCCATTCTGCAGGAGAGAGTCAGGTTGGGGCACCTCTCATGGACCCCACCATGGGTGCTCCGCAAATATTTGTTCAGTCGCACTGAACTGCATGCTGGAGCACAGCTGGGGATCTAAGGCCTTGGAGCTTGGAGGGCAGTGGAGAGCAGTGGGCACTCCCCGCCCCCACAGGAGCAGACCCACCAGGAGAGGATGCAGGTCCAGACGCTGTTCAGGAGAGTGGCTGGGAACAGGGTGGGGAGCCAATCCCCGGCCACTCTCCTGGAGGGCATTGCCCACCTAACCTCTCCCCAACTCTGTCATGACCTATGAGAAGCTGTCCCTAAGCACCATACTCTCCGCTCTACCTAAATGTACCTCCTCAGGGAGCCCTCCTGGGTTGGGGGTTCAGTCCCTGGTTGGGGTGCATATGTGAGGCAGCCAATCAATATTTCTCTCGCACATCAATGTTTCTCTCCCTTTCTTCCTCTCTTCCCCTCTCTCTAAAAATAAATTAATAAAATCTTTTAAAAAAAGAATTCTTTCTACCCTTTGGCCATTTTCTTGATTTTTAAACTAGGGCTTCTTACCCACAAATCCATTTATTTCACAAACTTTAAGTACCACTATGTACCCATGCTGGGCTAAGCCCTCAGGGAGCAGAGAGGGAAGGCAAGGTCACTGCACCCAGAGCAAGGTCAGCGGGGGCGCAGGTTCTGCAGCCCCCCCCCACACACAGACTGGGCCCTACGAGCCCTCGATCCGCACCGCCCCACAAGGCTGGCTCTGCCCCACATTCAGGCGTTGCCAACTCAGACCTGGGTCAGATACTCGGATCTGCCCTGGGCAGAGATGACACAAGTTGGGAAAATATTTTCACGTCTATATGTCATTAAGTCTAGGGTCAACCAGGAGCGGAACAGGGTTTGACGGGATGAACAAGCCCAGGGTTCCAGCGGTGAAAGTGAGATGCAGAGAGGCTCCGTCTTGCCCGAGGGGCGCAGGGCAAGGCAGGCAGGGAGACCGCTGGGATCTGAGCCAGCTTTCTGCGCCAGAGACCACCCTGAGCTGAGACCCAGCCCCATGCCCGCCGTGCGTAGTCTGGCCCCTCTCATGCCCCCATGTCACCACCTGGAAAAACCTCCCTCCAACCTGTCTGTGCTCAGACAGCTGCGAGAGGTGTTCACCCCCACCCCCAACACCAGCACGCACCCCACAGTGTGGCCGTCTCTTCCTCAGCTCCTACGCCACAACCAGAGTAACTGCGCTGTGGTGGGGAGATGCCTCCGCACCTACCGAGCAGCTGCCACACACACCACACATTTTAATCCATTATCTATTTCATGCTCAAATGCCCAGTAAGCCAGGTGCTATGATCCCTGCTATTCCTGTGAAAAGGGCCCTAACCAAGCTGATCCCCAATATTTCTGCAACCTTAGTGGCCAGAAGTGGGAACAAACTTCAGTATCAAAGCTGTCAGTGATTCCTGGCGCATGCTGTGGGAGGAGACTTCCTTTGTTCAGGCAAAAATAATTCAGTAAGGTTTGGGGGGGGGCAAAAAGGTGCTCCTCTTCTTGACTAGGTTGGGTGGGTCTGATGAGAAGCCACGATTTTGAAGCCAGTGTGTGCCCCCAACCCTCTTTCTGCCCAGCAGAAGTAGGGGCCTGGGCGCTGGGTCGCAGGGCCATGCCAAAGGCAGTCGCATGAGCAGGCCGAGGCATGAGGTCCGAGCTGAGGAGAGAGACCCCTGAGGGAGAGGGTTGGGGGTGCTAAGACCCCGGACTGGGACGCCCCCTAGCCCACTTTCCTTTACCACCAACTAAGCCCCAGGTGAATTTGCTTAACTCCAGAGCCAAGTCTCAGCCAGGGTTTGTGAACTATGAGAATTAGGCCTGTCTGCCAGCTTGGAAGGAAGGGGTTTGATGAGGAAGAAACTGGCCTGAAAAATGCCCATGGAAAGGAGGTGGCAGACAGAGCTCAGAAACAGCCCTCAGGAGGTCTGAAAATCTGATGAGCCACCACCATGGATTTGGGAGCTGTGCAGGAATTCCTAGGGACCCCCACAACTACTTTGGAGAGGAACTTGGGCACGACTGGGCTTCCTGCAGAGAGGAGAGGCTCAGAGCCCAGAAGGAAGCCCAGTCCCGGGGAGACTCGAGAAGGAGGAGGCAGCTGGTTACTACAGAAGGAAAATCCGAGGCCCTGAGAGGCGGGGTTGCCCAAGCTTCCCCAAAGCCCCTGCTCTGTGGCTGAACAAGAATGCAGCTCTCTAGCCTCACCCTCGCTGGTCCTCATGGGAACCAGACCTCCCCTCCGGGCTTTCTCTTTGATCGCTGTCTCCCTCCTCTCAATCAGAGACTCCTCCGCCTTGTAGAAGGGATGGGGTTCCTAGCTGGTGTTGGGGGCGGGGAGCAATTCTGACTCCTGCTTCCGCCTCCTCTGCTCTCAGAGCAGTAATTAGGATCCCTTCTCCACGCTCAGCAGCAGCGGTCATCACCACTCGGCAGCTCTCCTAATCACGTTCTCCTCCTTCTCTCTGTCCTGGGGGCAGGTTGCTGACATGTCTGTTGTTTCCAAGAAAAAGTCAGAGGGATGTTGCAGACGGAGGCTGAAGGTGGCTGTGGCGTGGGGTGACTTTCTTAGAATATGAAGAAGGCCAGCTCTGACTTCCAAGATGGACCTGTCGTCGATGAAACACAAGGTCATGTCCAGACTCTGCAGGGAAACTAGAAGAGACCCTCATGACCCCCCTCTAACCACCTGTCTTTGGTGCCTGAACCTCCTATTTAGAGATTTATCCCTTTGGAAAGGGCATGTTAAAAATACAACTATTCCTGGCAGGAGACTAAACTATTACAGTGATTTCTGGTAGACATCTGTGCCGACTCCTGCCTGGCTTGCCGCCCTCCCCTGCTCTGCTCCCCAGCACAGCGGCGGCCCCCAGGAAACCACATGTCCCAGGCTCTCTGTCTGCTGGCTTCCTGTGGGGTTCAGCCCATGGACACCACTGGCTGGAGACTGGTGGGAGGGAAAGGAGCAGACGCCACAGTGTTTCTTCTCTCCCTCTGATCCGTGGGGTCTCTGACAGTGGCTGCTTATCTGCAGCTTCCCCAGTTTGTCCCCTCCACAGTTCCTCCTCGACACGCCAGCTCCCACTGGGCAGCCCCAGATCCTGGGCTGGTACTGGCACCTTTTGTCTTGAACCTTCATCATAGGGTGGGGCAGATTCCTGCCATCAGCCACCTCTGGGTTGTTCCCCCATCTCAAGGTTTAGCTCTTCCAGCACCTCTGCAACTGCTTCTGCACATCGTATTTCCTCTGTTGAGCTACCTGGCCAAAGTTCTCCTTTCCCACCTTCTCCACCTGGTAGATACCCACACAGTACTCTAGTCAGAAACCTAAATACCACACTTGATTCTGTTTCCCACACATCCAGTCTATCACCAAATCCATTTCCAAACATGTGTCTTTGGTCCTTGGTGTTCATCGCCTGCATCTTCCCTCCCCTGGCTTCCCTCCCTGCTTCTTTGCTTGACTCCCCACCGTCCACTCTCCACACAGTGCCTAGGCTGATCTTTACAAACAAAACTCAGACCATGTCCTCTCCTGCCGGAAACTGCTCAATGGCATCCCATTTGAATCCAGGCTCCTGTCCAGGTCAACTAGGGTGCACTCATCTGTGTGTCCCAGCACCCATTTCTGGCTACCTGGAGAAAAAAAGGCTCTGCTAGAGCACATTAGGGCCCCACCGGAGCCCTGATATCAGGAGACGTTAGTCTAAGAAAACAGGCAAGAAGCATATTTTGGCAGGAATAGCCGGGACAGAACATGTCTGAGGCTGCTAACTCCACATCCCTCATGAGAAACCAGAGGGAGCCTGATTTCAGCTTCTTGAGACTCAAAGGCCTGGGCAGGAGGAAGCAATTGGCCAAGCCAGGTGAATTGCCATATCCTAGCCAAATGAGAGAGCTTCTGGCCCTCTGGCTTTCCACTGTGTGTCCCAAAAGAGAAAAGGGTGGATGCTGGAAAGCCAAAGCATGATAAATTTTCATGGGTGGCCTTCAGGTGCTGTGTGATCCAGCTCCTGCCTCCTCCTCTATCCCAGCTTACTCGAACACACCTCACCTGTGGGTTCACTCCCCTGCTCACCTATCTATCAGTTTCTAGAACATAGCCATGCTCTTTTCTGTCCCTACGGTCTCTGTCCTTTGACCCAGCAGCCCACAATCCTCTTACTTGCTCCACTTTTCCTGCTGAAGGAGTGGGAGGGGTAAGGGGCCTGATCCCACGTCTAGCAGGTACCCAGGCCACACTGCAGTCAGCTGTGGTGAGTGGCTCTAATCCAGGCTTCTGGGCCAGCAGAGCCTGGGTGTTGTCTGCACAGCCCTGAGCCCTGGGCTGCTTCCCACAAGGGAGCACCCTCCCCCAGGCCCAGCATTTTCAAGAGGTGCTTCTCCCAGAGGCCAGGCTCCCCCCATCCTCAGCAAGTTCCAGGGTCCTGTTCCTTCATGTCCCTTCACCCAAATGCACCTCCTTCGCCTCCTCCCGACCTCCTTCATCACTACCAGCTGCAAAATTTCAGCTGGAAGCACAAAAGACAGGTGCTTGCCTTTGGCTTTACTCTTTTAAGGAGAAAAAAAAAACAATGAAGAGACAAACCCTAGAAAATTAACTGGGGGGAGAAAACCAACCCTGTGTTCTGGGAAAATGTTAAATCAGCAAATTGAAATGCCAGGGATGAGAGTGGGACTGCCGGGGGAGCCTGTCACACCGCGCTCTGACAAGACGGTGTAGTGATGGCGGTGGAGAGGCAGGCGGTGCCAGGCTGAGGCTTAATGTCAGTGTCCCCCTGCTGCTGGCTCCCGAGCACCCCACCCAAGCTCTCCCTGGCCCCCGGGCCCTCCTTCTTTCCCCCTCCAGCTTAGACTGTATGGGTGGGGGAGGCACTCTGCCCCTGCCCCTCCCCACACCCTACCCATCATTCCGGAGAGAGCTCCTTCGTGGTGCTGTGCTATAGAGATTTACACACGCTGGGCCTTCCCCCTTTCTGGCACAGAGGTCCCAGCAGCATCCTTTGTTGTAATATTTGGTCTTTTGTCCTTGGTTCCTGAAACAACTCCAGAGCCATAAAGGTGAAAGGGATGTCTTGTTCTCATAAAAAGCTCCTTTCTACCACAGCTGAGTTTATGTTAAGGAGGTGGCTTTTGGAAAGCACCTGAAGGTGGGGGCTGGTTGCCAGGGGAACCAAACACATGATTGGAGGGTTAAAAACTTTCAGCCCCCTCTGCCTCCCAGGAAGGGGAGAAGGGCCAGAGATTGAATTCAGTCACCAATGGCAAATGATTTAATCAATCATACCTATGTAATAAAGCTCCCTTTAAAAAACAACAACAACAGGGTTCAGTAGGCTTCTGGGTTGGTGAACACACCCACATAAGAGAAGGGTGGTGCGCTCCAGCTCCTTGGAAACTGAAGCTCCTGAGATCTCAGCATTCCCAGACCCCGTCTTCTGTACCTCTTCACCTGGCTGTTCCTCTGCATCCTTTATAATATTCCTTATAATAAACTGGTGAACATAAGTGAAGGCCTCACTGAGTTCTGGCCCTCTGGCTAGAAGGCCACTCTAGCTAACTAATCAAACCTTAGGAAGGGGTTTTGGGAACCTCCAATTTATGGTCAGCCAGTCAGGAGCGCCTGCACTTGTGGTTGGCATCTGAGGCTGGGGAAAGGGAGGGGAGCCTTGAGGGACTGAGCCCTTAACCGATGGGATCCGATGCTATCTCCAGGTAGATAGTGTCAAAATCGAGTTAAATGGTAGGACATCCAGCTGGTGTTGCAGAACTGATTGGTGGTGCTAGACAAAAACTTACCTTTGCAGAGGTGGCCTCAGCAGGAGATTGTGGCCCCCTGGGCTCTCTAGGGCTCACCCTTATTGTTACTGTTTGGAGACCTGGCTCTGAGTGGGTCTGCCTAGGGCCAGCCACTAGTGCTAGTGTGTGGGTTCTTGACTTTATGCAGGAAAGTTTTCACTATATGAATCCAGGTGACTATGAGGGTATGTTTATTAAAACTGGGGACAGTAAAACAAGAGAGTTCTTAGCATAGAAGAAGCACCTGGAGAGTCTTGGCTGGGTTGCCTTAGTTCACTGGGAAGTCAGAGAAAAGGGTCCTTGGAGATAGGACCAGGGGGTTAACGCAGGACAAGCTGCCACTGCCCCTTGCTCCCCTGGTTGCAAGTCTCATAGGGTCCCTTAGAGTCTAGGAGATGTGTGCCTATGGGAAAGTAGGAGACAGGGGAAGATGCAGGCATGCTCCCCAGAGGGAGAGCTTGAGCTGGGTCTTTTGTCTTGTGGGTTTTATCTCTCTCCTGCAGGCAGGAATCTTAGAGGGGTCTCTAAGGGAGGGTTGTGGCAGAATGTTCATCAGTTCTCCCAGTGTGCCCCTTCAGGGGGGTCATTAGTCATTTAGCTGGTCCTGGTGTTGCCCACCTGGTTTTGCAGCTTTTCTGGGCCTGGAGCTGAAGCACAACTGAGGCCTGGATGTTATCTCTTAGGAGGTGACCTTCTGGCTGTGAATTCCCCAGATAGTCTGTTCAGCATCCATCTCAGTTGCCCTGTTCCACTTGCCAAGGAATGTCCCCAGCTTCTCACTATCCTTCCTCACTCCTGTCCTCCTCTGTCCCAGAGAGGGGTTAGCCCTCGAGGAGTGGATCACATTCCTGTTATCAGGGCACCAACACTCAGTCCTCTGGTCACTAACTGTGGCTTTGGGTCTACTGGACACAGGATGGCTCAAGTGGACTAAGTTCCCAGGGGAAGGGAAGGAGAAAGTGCCTGACATCTGTGGAGAGGGACCTAGTAGATGTAGCTGCTCCAGACTAGGCTGTGAGACAGGGTATGGGAGGGAGCAAAGAATAGTTGGAGACCAGAAACCCAGAGAGGCGGCCAGTGAGATGGAGCAGGAGCCAGTGTGCATGTGAGGCGGGTGTGTGGACAGGTACCCTCCCTGGAACCTGAGCTGGACTCAGAACTAAAGGGTTCACATGGGACCTTGGTCCGAAGCTTGTGAGTTGGAGGGAAGGGCCTGCTGCCCCTGGGAGCAGCCACCACAGCACCCAGTCTGTTTAACCCTCTAATGAGCCGTCTCGTCCCCTCGCAGCATCTGCCCATCCGGGTCTGCGGGAGCCTGGCCTCGTTAAGCAGCCACATGTCTTTCAGGACAAAGTAGGGTCTTTTCCTGGGCTCGGTGCTGAGGCTGTCATCATGAGCTTTGAGGGAAAATGATGACAGGACAAACTGGATTCTCCCCTCCCATGTGGGCCTGTCAAGGCCAGAGGCGGAGGGAAGGAGGGCTGAGCATGGCTGCTGGCTGGCTCTTCATTTCAGGGCTGCTCTTCCTAGAGAGTTAATAGAGAGTTGATAGCTTCCCACCCACAGCAGGAAAGGCTGGGAACCAGACCACGCTCCTCAGCATCCTCCCAAATCTCAGTCTCTGAGCTCCCGGAAGGACTACCCAGCCCCCTCGCCGAGGAGTACCCCTGAGTGAGGGGTAATCATTCCAGAGACATGGGGGGAGGCGACATTTCTGCCCTTACGTGAAAGGAAAATATGTCCAGGTCAATTTGTTTAACTTATTCAGCCCTCCTAGTTCCAAAGTGGGGAGCCTGCCTAACTGGGGCAGGCTGGTGCCATCAGCACCATGGACAGTGACCTGGTCCCAAGCAGCCACTGGTGGCTGTGGGCTAAAGGATGGGAAGGAAATGGCGCTAGGCCTGAAAACCCCCACTCCCGAGGCTCTGAGAGCATGCCCTTTCACTGTAGTTGGAAGGCGCATTGGCTAAGGAATGTCACTGCCAGGCCAGTTCCCTGGTCATCAACCATTCTCTGTGCCCTGCATGGGAAGGCAACTGAAGCAAGAATTTAAAAGCCATAGCGTCACTTCAAATCTAATAACGTCGTGGCTGGCCAGGAATGTGTTTTTGGTCTCTGGAGAGGGTGGAGGTAGAGTGTGGGGTGTTGCTCAGGGCAAGAAGGAAAGAGAAAGAATTGGAAAGGGAGAATTGGTGACAAGAGAAGGAAGGTCCCTGAGGCTTGCATGACTTCCCAGCACATAGCTGAAGTCTGCTCACCACCCCGCCAAGCCCTCTGGATGACTCTGGCCTAAGGAAGTTCTCTCCTCCGGAGCCCTCTGGAACTACAGCTATCTCACGGCATGCAGCACCTCACCCGCCACCAGAGCAAGCGCTCCTGCAGGCATGAGCCGTGCTGTGTCCTCGGGGCCCGCTCCCACACCCAGTGCCTGGCACACAGCAACCCTGGGCAGGTGGCCGTTGACTACACATCGACCAATTCTTTGCCTGAAGCTTTTACCATAGTCCCACCCTTGCCCCCATTACCGCCCACAACTGGGCTCAGCCACCAGAAAAGGAGAGTCACAAAACTCAGGATCCCCGGGAGCTTGTGTGTTAAACACAAAGGACATCTGGCCATTCCTCTTTTGTTTCCAGCATCTAAAAAGAGCTCAGGCACATTCCTTCATGTAAGAGCTCTGAATTTCCTGCTTACATCTAAGACAGCCAGAGAATTTCTAATCTACTGAAATGGGTTAACCCTTTTCACATCAAATAGAACCTCCTGCAGGTAATCCTCCTGCCACCAGCGACTGGCTGGGTGTGACTCAGAGTGAGAAGGGTGCATGGTTCCCTTTCATTTTCCATTCTCCGCAGTGAAATCCTGCACCATGAGGGTTCTTGTTGGGTTGGAGCCATTCTTGCAGTTTATGCTCTGTCCCTTAGGAGCTTACACGTGTCTATTTTAAATAAATTTCCTCTTTTTTTTTGTTACTCCTTTTTGAAAAGAATGACTGTAAACCTTCTCTGAGAAAAGATTTTCTTTGGGGTGGAATTCAGTTCTGACAGTCAAACATGCATGAGATGAGCCCTGGGTGAATACTGATTAAATGAATTATCTCTGTGATTGGCTCTTGCCTGACACCTGGGGTGTTCTCTCAACGTCCTGCAGTGTTTTTGGCTGAAGTTTTCCAGCAACTTGGTTGCTCTTTCAGGAAAAATATTAGTCTAAGGAGTGGAAAGGAAAAAGAGGGGTGGGTGCTGCTGCCAGGAAAGGGGAGGGGCAGCTCTAATGCCCCTTCTCCGCAGCTGCCCGGAGCTCTCGGCTTGCTCTAGATGCAGGTGAGAGTCTGAGGCTTCCCACTGCCTGGGCTGCTCTCTCCGAGTGATCTTGCCCACGTCCAACCCCCCCAGTGTGAATGTAAGCTTGTGCCTCTGGCTCATCCTACTATCCTGATTGAGATTGCAGGACCTGGCCATTTGACACACACAAGAGGCCCCAGGGCTCAGGGACCTGAGGAGCACGCTCACTGCGGTGGCAGACCAGGCCCTGCTCAGACAGACTCTGACGAAGGGGCTGCGGCTGGGAATGGCCCCTGAGCACCTGATCTGAGCAGCAAACACAGCCCCTGATTCCTAAGTGAATTCCTCATCCGCCACCCCCAAGCTTGCCCAGACCCCACCTGGCCACCCAGCCCTAGCTCCAGCCACAGAGGAAACCGAATCTTCTTTCTTTTCCTGCAACTCGCCTCCAGAGAAGGCTGGTGGGAAGGAGGCCTGGGTGACTGCCACCGTCCTCTAAGGCAGGGATTGCGTGTGGCTCACTGCTCCCATTAGCAGCTGCTGGCAGCCCCCCAAACCCAAAAACCGTCAGCCTGGCAGATGTGGGGAAGTCAAGGGCCGAGATTCGCTGACACAAGGGAAGAGAAAGAGTCTGGACAGCTGGCTCCCTTCACCTGAATCCACCTGGACCGGGCTGACATCTGAAACCACTCTGGCTCCCATCCACACGGCGCAAAGCCTTCACCAAGACTTCTCTGCATCTTAACGTGAAAGAACAAACTTTTCTCAAACACAGACTTCCTTAATCGTTTATGAAAATGTGTCAGCTGCCCCTGCATCCTCGGATCAGGGAGCTGGGAGCTGCCTGTCCTGAAAGAGGTGAAGAGAAAGGAGAGGTGTTGGCTTATGAGGGCCAGCCTTTCTGTATAGTTAACTTGTCACTTCCACAGCCATCTGCTTTCTCTTCACACCATCTATCATCTCCATAAAAATATAAATACATACATTTAAAATTCAGTTGCGAGGAGACCCCGCATCAGAGAAGAAGCAATAAAAACAAATCCTGTGGAAATACAGCCACAGACCCAGCTTCTTAGCACCCACATTCTGTCCCTGGAAAAAAAGTTATGTGACCCCTTATGCAGGTTTTATAGCAGCAGCTTTTGTGATAAACGCCCATAAATAGAAACGAAACCCAGAAGCAAGTTGGCGACTGGGACATTTCTGGGAGTGTATTAACCACCCGGGGAAGTATTGACCGGGAAGTCAGCAGGAATGCCGTTGTAAAACTCAGCCGAGTCCCCAAGTTCTGTGCACACTGTCAACAGTCCACGAGGCCGCCGAAAAGGAAAGCATTTTATTGGATGGTTCAGGTTCAGGTCCAGGTTGTCAGCAAGCACTGAATGGACCCCACAGGAAGCTGGAGATGCAGGAATGCCGATGCGAACGGCACACGGGAACCACAGACGGTAAGCCCAGCTCAGGGCAAACGAGGCTGGGGGGACTCTGCGCTTGTGTGTTTTTCTGCTCGCCCGATTCCTGTGCCAGGGACCTCGGGACGTGGCAGTGTCGGCTGTGTGTCACTTCTCAATGAGTCATCTGTGTGTTCTGGAAAATGGCCCTGAGCCACAGAAGGAAAAGAATAAAAATACCCCACAGGTCAGCAAAGCCTGTGTCCCCTGGGCCAGGACACAGTTGTAGCCTAAAATACATCTCTCAGGGCCTCGCCTGCCCTGGTTTTAAATGCCGTCACCATCGCCTGGTATTTGTGCCCACGAGCACAGTCACAGGCGTCTAGCTCTGTGAGGGACGTCAGGGACCTTAACCCCAAGCAGAGCAACGGCTCCACGCCCTCCCCCACGGCTCACGCGCCTGAGAAGCTGGGTTCTTTGCCTCTACTGGGCCTTCGTTTCACACTAGCAACACACACTTTATTCTTACCAGCATTCTGGGCAAGCCAACCTTTTGAAACCTTCCACTTTTCAATATTATACCTGGAGCTTTGGTGCCCCCAGCGCCCCCGGACTCATCTCTCAACTCTGTCTTCCTCTACAGCCACCCTGTGTCTTTGAGGGAGTGAAGCGGAAACAGAGCAGCGTGTGAGAGCCTGGGCCTCCCCCAGGAGCCCCTAGTTCCAGCTGGCCTTCTCTGCTGGCCCCTCCCTGCCACCATGTCCTCTGTCCCTCATCCTAGGGGCCTTGATGACATCTGTCTAGCAGCTCACCTGGCCATTTCCAGCTTGGAGTGCGAAACCCCTAACATCTTGCATTAGGTCTCTGTCCTGCCTGATATTCGATACATCTCCCAGTTTAGTGTCATCTGCAAATTTAATTACCACACCATTGCCTCGCTGTTCTGGGCCGTTAATGAAGATGTTATGGCAGAACCCGGCAAACAATGTTTTCAAGGTCACAGGGAGAGGAGAGCTCACCTGCTAACGAACATCTCTGCTCATCGCGGGGAAAGAGGCATCGAGTGCCGCTGTGCGGTCCGAGTCATTCCCTCCGAGTTTTGTGAACTCCCTTTCCCAGACGTGGGTTGGGTTTTATGCTCCCTCTGCTGTGCGTGCATGGCAGTTCCCATTTAAAGAATGAAGACTGTCAGAGTATGCCTTGCTTATGTTTGTATTCAGTTTGTAGCAGGAGAAATAGCCACTAATGAGCATGTGCAGGGGAGATGCGTGCACGGCAGAGAGGCAGTCCTGACCAGGCTTGCCATCATCGCCAGCTCTCCGTGTTGGAAGCACCAGCCGCGACTGTGGGAACACATGCGGAGGACCAGGGCACCTGGCAGAGAGGGAAGAAAAGATGTGTCCCTGCTGAGACAGTTCCAAAAGGGCTGACCCACAAGGTCTGCAGCCGAGAGGGGTGCAAGGAGAGGTCCCTCCGTCCCTGCTACCACTGCCTGCAACTCGGAGGCGCACCATGAGCCCTGGAAGGTGGAGTCCCTGCTGTAGTGCCAGGAGGAGCCCACTGTGAATGCTGACTTGCCTGCCTTCCACACCAAACTGCCGACGTCACACCGCAGTCCTGCCAAGGGCCGATCAGAAGAGCCGAGTCACAGGAAAGATCCAGGATGATGTCATTCATGCCCAGAAAAGTGACCCCCACTGTTCTCTACTTGTAGCACTTCCCTTCTCCTGGCTCTCGTGGCAGGCCTGCCGCCTGATCCCCTCTTAGATGGACTGTCCTGGAGGCGTCTCTAGACCAGAGCCCAGACTGGCGCTGCTGGGGCCGGGCACCCGTCTCAGAGTGCTGGTGGGAGGGTGGCGGGGAACGGCCTTGCAGTTCCCCTGGTGCGTGGATGGTCTGCCCGCTGTCTGCAGTCCTCCTGGGTCCTGTCTGGACTCCCCAAGCCTACGAACACGCAAGAATACCAGTGTTTGTCCCGCTCGTCAGCGCAGACTCATTGTGCTCCGATACCTGCGGGGGGATGGCTCGGGGGAAGGGGGCAGGTTTGTGAAGTGTGTGCCAGGCCGTGCTGAGGGCCATGTACTTCCATGTGCTCCCACGGCAAACACTGAGAGGCAAAAAAAAAAGCACAGTGGATCCTGAAGCCAGACTCTTGAGTTCCAATAATGACCCTGACATGTTAAAAGCTGTGTGATCTTACACCAGTCCTTTCACCTCAGTTTTCCCACGTGTAAAATGGGATCATAGCCACATCGACCTCATAGGATTGTTGAGGGATTTTTAAAAGCCGATAGGTGTCATGTCTGGCTGTCATTTATTACATCTTGAGCACCATGCATATTCCAAACACTGTCAGGGTCAGGAGCCAGCAGACTTTCTCTGTAAGGCCCAGACAACAACTGTTTTCAGCTTCGTGGGCCTCTATGTCCCTGTTGCCGCTCCCCAGTCCCATGGCTGGTGCCCTGAAGCAGCCATGAACCCACACAAATGACTGTGAATGTTCTAAAAAACCTTATTTATGGACACAGAAATCTGAATTTCACCTAAATTCAAGTTACTACATATTATTCTTTTGATTTTTTTGAATTATTTAAAAATGTAAAAAGGACTCTCAGCTGTGCAGCTGTATGAAAACAGGCAGGACTGGGTGGTTGTGTCCTGGCGCAGGAGCCCGGGCGCGGATGCAGCCTCCCCAGGCCCGGGAAGCAGGGGCTCCTTCACCGGCCTCCTGCTGCCTTCTCCCCACTAAGGTCTGTGACCTCATCTTCTCAAAATGAGAAGCCCTTCTCGAAATGGGTGGTATGTTCAGGCTCCAGTCAGGCCAAGGTTAAGAGATGGCAGCTCAGTTCCAGGCTCTGGCATTTCAGGCTCTGAGTCCTTTGAGATAGGTGCAGTCCAGCTCGCCGGAGGAGTTCCAGCCTGGCATGGGGAGTGGAATACAGAGACCACGTGGCCAGGAAGCCTGGATGAGCGGGGAATTCAGAGGTTATCTGGGTCGGGTTTGCAGCACCGCAGGTCTTTGTTCCTTTCCGAGGGGAAAAGCCCGAGCGAGACAAGGGCTGACGGGGACAGGTTCCTGGACAAGACTCGGTCCCCACTTGGGTGTTGGGGCAGCCTCTCTGGAAGGTGCTAGTGGCCAGCAAGGTGCACCTGGGGACGTGGCCTCTGCCTGCCCAGACCCTCGGGACTTCACACGGGTCTGTCGTCGCTGCCTCCCTTGCTTTCCCGGCCTCTCCCCTCCCTGCTGCGGCGTCTGCCCCAGCATGATGCTTCCGTCACAGCACCCTCTTCAAGGCACCATGGGGACCCCAGGTCCCCCCACCATCAAATTTAAATCCTTCCCTGGTTTCTGAGCACCCCCACATGCAGACCCCAGACTGGCCCTCTCCCAACCCACAGAGGGGACCTCTTGGGACACCCCACCCTGTGCCATCTTCCATGCTTGTGAGTGACCCACTCCCTCCCTCTGCCACAGCTGGCCACATCCAGCCTTGACCCTCATATGAAGAGACTTGGTAGTGGGGTCACAGAGGAGTGTTTGATCGTGCCACAGTCTCCTTACCTGTAAAAAGGGGGGGAGCAAGAGCATCCCTCATGAGGTTGCTGAGGTTTAATTAGATTATGCACATCAAGCATTCCCAGAAGCCCCAGGGGAAACAGCACAGCCAGCAGCAGCAAGCCTGGCTGACTCCAGCACGCATCCACCCCTTCCCTCTTTGAGTCTGTAAATTTACCGTTAGAATTACACAATTACCACAACACATTTCCTGGATGGGAGTCCTGTCTCTCCGTTTAGGCTACAGACATATGAACCTTCTGTCCCGCACACCTTATGCATTTCTTGGGCCCCCACGGGGCCTCTGATGCCCCACAGCCCTGGGTCCGGACTGTCTTTTCTTTTCATTAGTCGACTGAAACGCTGCCACGCACTACTGAGCCCCTTCTTTCACAAGGGGCTTGGGGGGAAGACTATAGGCGAGTTATCTTCCTAATACGGTGCTCTGACGGACCGACAGAGAGTGTGATCGCCAGAGCCGGCCTGGAGATGCTCAACAACATCATCTATTTAAGCAACAAAAAAGAGAGGGCTTTCGTTAAAATGACCCTCCGGGCAGCAGCTTGGCATCTGGAGTGACCAGGAGAGTGCCGTGAGGTGGGGGCCGGCCTCCACCAAACCCCGGCTGTGGCTTGAGGAAGAGCCTTTCCAGGAAAGCCCCATGGTTCACCGCATTGCAGGCCCTGCCGTTGTTTCCGTGAGCCCCAAGAATCCAGGCTCCCCACCCAGAGCCCCCAGAGGTGTGGCCAAAGGTTAATGGGCTCCAGAGGGGAGCCCGGAGGTATATAAGGGCCAATCGGGCCAGCCAGACACCAAGGGACAAGCAGAGAGACCCGCCAGGCCCACGTGGACCACGCTCACACTGTGAGTAGCTGTGGAGGGAAGTGGGTGGGGGAGGTGGTGAGCACGGGCCCCACCAGGGCACAGCGGTGGAGAGCTGACCAGCTCCTATGCCCCTCTGCCACCTTCAAGTGCTCAGCTGGGTTTCAGACCGAGTGCCCCAGCTGATTTCCGGTAGCAGGCTAAAGGTGCACAGAGCAAGCAGAAGCAGGGCTGCCCTGAGGTGTGGAGGCTGGAGGGGGAGCAGGTGAGTGCAACTCCTGGCCACAGAGAGGCTGTGTGGGGTCAGTGCTGCCACTGACTACCAGCCAGAAACCCAAGCCAAAAACTCAGCAGGAACACGGGACCCCACGTGGCATGGAGGCTTTGCTCTGGGAAGTTAAGGGAAAGGCTGCTCCCCTGGGGGCTGAGGCCTGGCACTGCTATGGAGGGGCAGGGAGCAGACAGGCGCCTCTGGGCCAGAGCTGAGCACGTGAAGGCAGAGCCCTGCCCCAGTGACGGACTGAGGAGTCAGCACTCGACGCCCAGTGAGCAGCCGCCCCCACCCCCAGCTCTGCGCTTCCAGAACACGAATGAATGTAGGTGACATGGATTTTGCTTTTTTTGCTTCAAGTTTTTATTGATTCTTATGGAATGAATTAAATGCCAACACCAGAAGGAAAAGGGATCTCCATGAAGGAATGGGACACCTTAAATGCGACACACCTGTGTCCTCTGGGTGGGACAGGCACCCCGAGAATGCATAGCAGAAAGATAGGAACAGAGGGAAGGGCCGTGATTCAGAGCTCCACACCCCGAGGTCCTCAGTCCTCTCAAGATCCTACCAGAGGGGCGGTCTTCGGTGGGCGGTGGTCCTTCCCACCTTCCTGGAATTTGTAGGCAGCTAGCGTGGGAGGCTTTGGCTGTCTCAACACTGATGTTCTTGCTCATGGAGTTGCATCCAGAGGAGGGAAGAAAGTAGGACAGGGCAACAGGGTAGCAGGAAGGCAGGGGGAGTGCTCTGCTGAGCATAGGTGGTTTTAGGTGCCTGAGGAGCCCAGTCCTGGCAGAGGCAGGACACCAGCCTCGGAAGATTCTGTCCAAAGGGAGAGAGTGTGGGGCCTGTGGAGAAGCCTGGAGGCCAGCTCAGGCAGGGAAGTCCTATTAAACAGAATTCTGTGGGGGGCCCCATGGGCCCCCAGAAGCTTGTTATCTGAAACCCTATAATCGCCCCATGCCTCCTGCAGCAGAGGCTGCCCTGGTCTCCCCTCCTGGCCCTGGAGGCCGGGCCCCTCGCCTCCTGTGCAGTCCGCCCAGCCCAGGGGCATGGGTGCCCCGGGGACATTCGTCAGGCCTGCCCCTGCGACACCCTCGTCTGCCTCTGTGACCAAAGGTACATACAGTGAGGGGCTGGGAAAAGCACCAGGCCTCAGAAGGCCAGGCTTCCAGCCCCCCACTGCTTTTGATGAGCCCCTCTACCTCCCCAGGTCTCCTTCCCTCCCCAGATCACACCTGCGACCAGACGGACATGAGGATTGTGCGGGAGGGGTAGGAATGGGACTCCTGGCACCAATGTAAGGGATCATCCAAGGCTAGGGCACAGCAGACCACACCCTCCTCCCTGCAGGACCCTCCTGACCCTGCCCAGAGCCCAGCCAGCTGACCCCTTCCCCAAGTCTCTGCAGTCACCATGCCCACCTGCTTCCGGCCAGGCCTCCACAGCCCACCAGACACAGCCACCTCCTGAGATGCAGGAGGACCCTGCAGGGCAGTTTGCAGGGAGCGGGTGCCCCCCTGCCGTTTCTGCATGGCAGCGAACAGGCAATTAGATGCGCAGGAACTGGGAGGGGCTGGTTCCAGTGCCAGCGCCGGCCCCCGAGTGCTGCGTGGGCCCTGGAGTGGCCCACTCCTAGCACTTGGACACTGCTCCCTCTGGCTCTGCCTCCACATGGCCGAGGGTCTTGGCATGGTGCTTCCATGTAGAGTTGGGTCATCTGGGCCTAGGTGCATCCCTTTCAACATCCTAATTGGCTGAGGGAGCAGGGCGGGTTCCCCAGGTCTTGGGGCATAGTTCTGTTAGTAACCGAGGAGTTTGTTCTCAGAGACACAAGGCCCCTGCCACTTCAGGAGCCTGGCTGACCTCAGCAGACCTCGCCTCTGACAAAGAGAAGGGCCCACAAGTAGAATGATTCTTCCTGGTGTGGGCAGGGGCCAGGCGCCTCTCAGGGTCAGCTCTCATGGCTCTGGGGCAGATGGGGGCTCTGAGCTTATCTAGCGAAGCCCAGACCAGGCACATGTCCAGAGGGGCTAAGCAGCTCGCACAAGATCACACAGCCACGGGCAGGCAAAGCCCGAGCTGAGGGCCCGGCCTCCATCCGGTGCGGCAGTCCACCACTGCCCCAGACTCCAGGACAGGAGCTCCTCTTTGTCCAGCCTCAGGATGGTGTCCTGCAAGACCGTGGCTGCCCTGCTGGTGGTTTATGTCGCTGCTCTGCTGGCCTCCCAGACAGAAGCCTTCGTTCCCATCTTCACCTACAGCGAGGTCCAGAGGATGCAGGTAAGAAATCGCTGTGCTCCCCTCCGCAGCGCAGCACAGCAGCTCACTGCCCTGCTCAGCACTGGAGACATGTTAGTTTTTCTAAGGCACGAGTGTCTCTTCAGTAAACCTACGTCTAGTCAGCTATGCCAGGGACACCGAGGACAGCATGAAGGACCTGGCCCCGGGAGAACCCCAGACTCCAGCTGTCTCCCTGGCCTCCTCCACTCCTCCACCAGTGCCACTCAGAGGTGTCAGTGGAGTGACATCTGTTCCCACTCCTGCTCATCCTTCCAGGGAAATTTCCAATGGACAAGTCAATATACTGGGTGAGAGGCCAGACATACAAGGAAATCTAAGGCAGCTCAGGAGCCAAGACACAAACACATGAAAAATTCACTAACAATAGAAGACAAAAGGGAGATGTCACAGGGCAGGGGATGATTAATTGACCAACAAGTGATGCTGTTGGTAGGTGCTGAGTTCAGGGGAGGGAGAAATTGCAGCGGGCTGGTGCCTGTTTGGAAACCTGCAGGGAAAAGCTGACACCAAAGCCTTGAGCCTCGAGAGCAGGAGGAGGACTGGGTGGGGCAACTTCCGGGGAGCAGTGGCAAAGACTCCTCCGTTTAGAGGCCAGGAGGAAACGGCAGGCCTAGTGAACCGGTGGCAGAGCCTCAGGACAGCTGGACTGCTGGGCCTGCCTCTCTGTGACTCTCACTTTACACGCAGGGTTTCTGAGTGTCTGCTGACACAGGTTTCTCTTTCACCCAAGGAGAAGAAGAGACCGGACTTTCACAACCCACTGGTGGGAGACGGAGGCTCCCACAGGGACAAACGCTGGAGTCAGTCCCTGGGAGGGCATGGGGCCCCTGTATCTACACCCTCTGCCCCGGACAGGCATCCCCTGCAGAGCAAGGCTGGACCCGGTCCGCCTTCCTCAGGGACAGACAGAGAAACTGACAGGGGACCCTGAACACACCATCCTCCACCCACTCTCTCTCCAGAAAAGACAGCCTACTGCTCTAGAACTGCCCCGTCTCAGGGCAGGCCCAGAGCCGAACCCCAAGGGTGTCCTCAGGGGAACCCAGCACAGCGCTGCATCTGGTCTGAGTGCTGTGAGGCCTGGCGAGCCCGGGGCTGGACGAGGGGTCGAACTCAGTGGGAACAGAAACTAGCAAAAGGGCAACCAAAGGGTGCTTTGCATTAATCTGCTGTGTGTTTTTGCTCCCTGTAATGGCCAGGCTCCGGGATCTGTAGGAAGAGCTGCAAACTCCTTCCTCCGTAATTCATCTCCCTGTCTCGCCCCTTATAAATCACCTCCCAGGACTCCAGTTCCTGGGCCACCCCGTGGTGCCCTCGCAGGCTAGGCTGTCTTGCCACCCTTTTTTATAGGCTCTCTGCTAAGAAAAACACATTTTCACATTTAATGTGCATGAAGGGCAGCCATTATTTTCAACATTTTAACTTAATTAACAGTAACAATCCGGGCACAATGTTCAACTTCAAAGGAATGGGCTCCTCCCCATGCTGACCGGTTAGGGGCAGCTCCAGGACCTTTCCCAGGCCACTGGGTGTCCAAGACTCCTTGTGCAGGAGGCACCTGGGGGGCAGGGGGTCTGTGGCCTGAGGGGAGCTCAGGCCTCTTGGCACCCTGGGCAGAACCAGACAAGGGCCCTCTGGGAGGAGGGCAGGTGTGATTTTACGCTCTGCCCCCAGGAAAAGGAGCGGACCAAAGGGCAAAAGAAATCTCTGAGTGAACAGCAGAGGTCTGAAGAGATGGGTGCTCTGGACCTCGAGGAGCCCACAGGGGAGAAAGAAGACCAAGTTATCAGGGTGAGTGGACAAGTGGACAATGCAGAGAAGCCTGGTGTAGGCCCCCCTCCACCCCCTCCACCCCCGCCAGCCAGCCTTGGGATGCGCTTGGGCGAGGTGCTGAGCCAGACATTCAGGCAATGAACTCCATCCTGGGGGGAGAGACAGGCACCAGCTATGAGACACTAAACTGTTTTAGGCACCAAATAAGGAGGTATTATAGAGCCTGGCAGGGCACGATTCGGTGGGCACTGCTTTGGATGGGGAGGGGTCAGGGAAGCCCCTGGAGGAGGGGACATTGGATCTGAAGCCTGAACGATGAGAAGGAGCCCCTCCCTGTGAGGAGTTAGAGCAGGGACATCCCAGCTGAAGCACAATGGTCCTGCTCAAGAAGCACCTGCTGGGTTTCAGGTCCTCGAGGCCAGAGTGCCCTGAGAGAGGGCAATGGGTCAGCAGAGTCTGGTGGACCAGCGACCACTGGGCAGCGTGAGGGAAGGCAGGGAACTAGTCAGGAGGCAGGCGCAGTCCTGATCAGGAGAGAGGTGATCAGGACGAGGTTCCTCCGCCTAGACAGGAACCTGGGAGGCAGCCACAGTATGCAGGCCCAGGGCGCAGGGCCTTTCAGCGACACACTAGCATGCACAGAGCGTCCGGACCGGAGAGAGCCTCGAGTGTGTCCACACACCTCCGTGACTCAGTCACGCATGCGGGCGATGAACACCCCGCTCTGTGTGTGGGCCAGTTCTTGGCCCTGGAGATAGAATAGTGAGCGAAACTGACAAATCCACTGCCCTCCTGGCACTCACACTGGTCCCCCACCCAGTGGGCAGCTGGAAACAGATGCTAGAAGGATAGGCAACATGCCACACGCAGGGTAACAAGCAAACCTTGTGGTATGGCAGATAGTGATATGCGCAATGGAGGAAGGTAACGCAGGGAAAGCAGATGGGGTTGGTTGGGATTTTAAAAGGGGTGATCAGAGCAGGCTTCGTGGTTAGAGGGTATCAGTGTGAAGACCCGGAGAGAATGAGGAAGAGGAGCAAAAGAGTGTTTGGGGGAAGAGCATTCCAGGCAGAGGGAGGAGCAGGGGCAAGGTCCTGGGGCCGCAGTGGGCGGGCACATTCAGGTAACAGCGGGAGGCGGAGCGCCGGAAGAGAGGGAGTCAGGGGAGAGAGTGGGAGGTGAGTTGGGAGGGTGGGCTTTGCATTCTCTGGACTCGGCTTTCACTCTGCTGACTGGGAGGCTTTGCGGGCTTTGGGCAGAGGAGGAACATGATCTGGTTTGCATTTTCAAAGAGTCTTCTCGGCTTCTGTGTTGAGAACAGGCTGAAGGGGAAAGGCGGAATTAGGGAGACCACTGAAGAGGCTGCAGCAGTATCCGAGGGACAGTGGTTCACCCAGGTGGTCATGGTGGGGGCAGAGCAAAGTGGTCAGATTCTGGAAATACTTTGGAGTTAGAAGCCCACAGGATCTGCTGAATATACATAGAGTGCAAGAAAAGAGAAAACTGACTTCAAGGATTTGGGCCGGAACTCCTGCAACGGGGAAGCCATGGCTGGCTGCAGGTTGACAAGAGGAAGATCGAGGGTCAGACTGGACCCGTGAACTGTGGGATGCCTGTCAGCATCTGCGGGGAGACACCTCCAGGCAGGTGGATATACACGAGTCAGCCCTTCAGGAGAGCTCAGGGCTGGAGACACACCGTGAGAGTCCTCAGGTCAGAGGGGATTTCAGTCCAGGACAGGGTGAGCTCCTTAAGTGGGTGTGGGTGGATGGAGCAGGGAGAGGCCCCAGGGCTGAGTGCAAGGCACTTCCCTGCAGAGATGCCTGCGAGGGGACCAGACTGATGTCTAGAGAGAGCAAGGGCCTGGCCAAGGTCACACAATGGTCAGGGTAGAACTGGACAGACACCTGCACACTAGCCAGTGATCTTTCCGCCCCCTCTGGGTTGCCACAGCATGCTGTCTCCAAACAGGGAGGTCAGACCTGTGGCCCAGGAAGTGATCTTGGTGCAGTCGCTGCACCCAGTGGGGAGCTCCTTCTGCCCCTGAGGAGGAACTGGGAGTGAGTCATTCAGCTGGCAAAGGGGGAGCTGGCTCGAAACTGCCTTCTCACACGCAGCAGAGGCAGTTACTGTACCGACTGAGGTTTCCACGGTACACGTTACGTCCAATGAAACATCTCCAGAGGCTGTTGGAGCGAGGCACATCTCGTGCCCTATCCATCTCCCTAGATTATGCCATGCAGTCCAGGAAGGCCCTTATGGGTCATCCAGTCCAGTGCCCTCATTTTACAGTGAGGAAGGCAAGGCCCAGAGAAAGGCGTAACCACAGCAGGGGAATGGCAGAGGCCGGGCTGGGACCCAGAGGAGCACCTAAGGTTGCCCTTCAGGCACCTGGAACGCATTTCCCAGCCCCAGGGAGCCTGGTGGGAGATGGGGAACAAGGTGGTTTGGCAGCAAGACCACTGAACTGGGAAGTTCTGGGGGACGAGGTCAGTCTGCACCTCTGGCCCCGCCAGGGAAATCTCTCTTGGTGGCGAGCCTCCAGACAGGTCCTCTATGGCCTCACCTGTGTCCCCACAGTGCTAGAGCAAGTGTAGCTTGGTGGTCCTTGGCATTGATGGCATTGATCCTGGAGATGGGCCCCCTGGGTATACTGTCTTCTTCCTTGCTATTTAGCACCTATGTGGCCTCAAGCAAGCTATTCAATGTTGTACTCAGTTTCCTCATCTGCAAAATGGGGGCACTAACAGTCTCTACATCACAGGGTTATTGAGAAGCTCAATAATAATATACTAAGGCGCTTAGGATGGCACCTGGCATGCGGGGGTATACCCTTCAGGAGACAGGGGAGGGGAGTGTCCTGCCCATGTGAAAAGCCAGCGGGCTTCCTGACAACTCCACCCCTCCAGCCCAGCTTCCCCACCAGAGGAGGTTTGTTAATCACCTTCCCAGAAGGTCTCAGTGGCTTCCACGACCCAGCCCCCTGGTTAGAACTGGAGGGGGGGGGACTTGAGGGTGGGGGAGATATAGAGGGGATGCCAGAATTCCAAGCAGGCCCTAGAAGCCCAGAGGATTGGGCAGGGTGGGGCCAGCAGAGTGGCGTGGCTCCTGTAGGACGCCCAGGGGTTAATGGCCCTCTCCCTGCCTCTCCCTTCTTGTTAACTCTGCCTTATTTCACAGCTGACTGCTCCCATGGAAATTGGAATAAGGATGAACTCCAGGCAGCTGGAAAAGTACCGGGCTGCCGTGGAAGGGCTGCTGAGTGAGGTGCTGCTGTCTACCCAGGACGGTACAGCGGGAGGGTGGGTGGGCATCACCACACAGGGCCAGCCTCCGCCCACCCTGAATTAGCATTCCAGCAGCGAGCAGTCTGGGGGTGGGGGGGTGTTTGGGGATGGCGATTTGTTTGTCTGCTTTGCACCTGAGAACGTGAAGCTGCTTTCTCCTGCAAGTGTGCCCTGCCCTGAGATCACTAAGCTTAATCATGGAGCAGGGCAGGCTCTAGTGGCTGCTGGGGCCCCAGGATCCCAGCTTCCAGCCAGGGCCCTGTCTCCAGGGCCGGCCTGGATGGCGCCAGCTCGGAGCCCAAACACCTTTCTGGCAGAGGGCTACAGCAAATGACAACACTCCAACCCTCCCCTGCTCCAAATGTGTTCATTCCCTCCCCAAACACCACTGTGATTTCTCTGAAGGAAAAAGTGCAGTCTGCATTTTTTTTTTTTGCATCATTCTGCACATCAAAGTCCTGAGCCCCCTTTGGCCTTGCCCAGTTCAAGGTCTAGGCTGACAAACAGCCACTTATTACTTTTCACAGTCCCCAGGAGAGGAGAAAGGCAGGGAGGAAGTGTTGAAGGTGGAGAAAGGGGTTCAATGGCTTGCCCCAGGCTATGGAGAAAGCTAAAAGTAGAGCTTCCGGAAGTCTGGCAAAACACACCCCTGCTGGGTGTGCCTCTTCCCTGGGTGCCCCTCATCCCTGGGTGCCCCTCATCCCTGGGACCTGCAGGCAGGTTTACAAGGTGGTTTCAAAAGCTCATAAGCAAGCCTGCTGACACTACTGAGCTGCAAATCTTTGCTTTTCTCCAATAGCCAAATGACAGCCCACTGCACTCCTGGGAGAAGGTGGTGGGTGGCCGAAACTGAGAGGCCCACCCCCAGGGAGGCCCCGGAAGGCTGCATGGCCCAGCAGTGGGACTGGAAGAAAATCACCTTCTCCCAAGCAAATCCCCCTCCAGTGAATAAAACGTGAAATATACAGAAATGACTCTTTTATTTAACATCTTAATTTCCAAAGGTCAAACTCAGATCATGCCATAATGGGAAAAATAAAGTTCAGAGGAAGTTTGGCCACAAATGGTGCATACATTAGCAAAACATGTGTCTTCTAAGTTCGAAGTTCGAAAATTAATTTAGGCCACAGAATTGGAAGATTTGCACTGGCCCTCCCATGAGAGGTGAGGAACAGGCCCAGAGAGATGGCGCTTTTGCCCACACTGAGTCTGCGGCTGAGCAGGGGCTGGAGTCAGGTCTCCATCCTCGTGCATTTCCCGTTCACCAGCAAGCTCCAGGTCTAATGGGCCAGAGATGTGAAGGCACGACCCCTTGCTGACTTCCTGCTGGCCTTCAAACTCAGTGAACCTTTGCGAAAGCACGGTGGTGACGCCCGCCTGGAGATGAGGGCATGGAGGCACCAGCAAAGGGCAAATTACTATTATTATTATCACCCTGTGACGACATGCTCCAGCATCTGCAGCACAGTCACACCACCAACCCGCTTATTTCTGCCTTCTACACAAAACTGGATGGGGCATTCATTCTAATTGAATTTCACATTAATGAATGTTCATTTATTTATAAACTAGGGCCATACGGGAACCTTAGGTTACCAGCAATTAGACGCAGTGCCCGCTCCATAGTTCCGCCCACCCGCACCAGTACAGGGGCTCAGCCAGAGAGTAGTTACTGGAACAAGGAAGCCCCAGGCCTTGGAAAGGGCACTCCCCGGGGTGCTCTGAATGCTCCCAGGGAACACCCAGACCCTCCCTCACCGCAGCTCAGTTTCCAGTGCGCTCCAGTGCACTACTGCGAAACCCAAGCACAGCTGCAGGGCCCGGGAAACGCTGCCAAGATGCCAGGCAACAGATGGAGCCAGGGTCGCAGCAGGACACGTGGGAGAGAAAGGAGGAAAAGACACGGGAACCTGTAAAGCCTGCAACTGGGAGGAACTGAATCCAAGACTCCTGGCACCTCCGAGTTCCGTGCCAGTCACTGAACTACCTGTAATGCGCTCCAAGAAGCAGGAAAACAAAATGCTCAGTCTCTTCCCACGTGGGAAGACACAGATTTCATGTTGTCGCTTCCTTGCCCGTTGCTCAGACCTGCCCCTACAGTGAGACCGCCTCCCCCATCACCAGCGGGGTGCCCACATCTGGGGCAGGGGCCCCAGTGCCCTCTGAGGATTTTCTCTAGGATCCTGGGGCTGCAGACCAGCCTTGCAATAGGCTTGGAATGGGGTGGGGGGGGGGACTGAGACCCCTGGGAGATTAGCCCCATGTAGCCTGCATTTCTTTTCAATGGGAATTGAATCAGCGAGCACAGCCCCTGGAGTGAGAAGGCACTGCCTGTTCTGCAGAATGGCCCTGTTCAAAGCTCAGCGCTGACGCCAGCTCGGCGGAGACCCTCCCGGGGCAGCCTCTGATGTGCTTCTGGGTAACGAGCTGCAAGGGGACCCTGCCACCACCAGCATCCGCGTGCACTGCAGCCAGGGCCCTATTTGAATGTGTTGGCTCCTTTCTTCTCTCCTTTTCCTTCTCCCACCACTGTTCTCACAATCGGCTCAAATAATTCTTTTCTTCCAACATGCTCCTCCAGTTTCTAGGACAGCAGGCTGGATTGCTTACAGGACCCGCACAGCCCTGGAAGAAATTAAAATTGGAGGAAGGTTGGGGAGGATCCTGTAAGCTGAGCCAAGAAAAAATGACCATGTTTTCACAGAAGTAAGGAGACACGGTCCTGGCGAAGGTGCTAGAATGACTGGACCAGGACTCAGCCTGGATCAGATGGGGAAGGGCCCGAGGAACCAGTCAACGAGGTTGACGGGCCCTTCCTCACATCTGACTGAGGTTTATCCAGCAAAATCTGCAAGACTCTCTGCAGATACCTGGCAACTGTGGACAGTTACAGATCTCCCTGTCTCCACGTGGAAGGCACCGCACACATAACAGGCCCACAGGTAATTACAGCGCAACCTGAACTAGGTGCACAAGACGGAGATGATAAGCCATTTTCTCCGTAACCACATCGGTGTGATTTTATAATTACTGAGCTACATGAATTTGCAGTGAAATTGAATAGTTAAAAGCAAAGAGTAATTGCCTGGTATCTGTACTCTGTAATTTAGTGTAATCTAATCATGGACAATGTCCAAAAGAAACTGTTTGAAAGCATTACATTTTCTTCACACACAATTCATTTCTGACATTGGGGGATATATTCCACGCCTCTTAAGGAACGCTTACCCACAGATATCAAAGTGTAAGAGAGGCCGAAAGAGTTAGAGTGTTGTCTCATTGTCACCAGAAAAGCAGGTGGCAAAACTGCCCATTAAACCCATTTCAGCATTTCTCGATGACACTCTTTGGCCCCTCATTGACCTAGAGAAATGGAGAGGGTCCTTCTCTTCCACACAGCACTGAGATGGGGCAACAAGATGCTGGGCAGCACTGGGCCATTCCAGTCCAGATTGGAGCCCCACGTGGCACCCATGCCATCCCTTCTTTTCAACCACACTCTCCACTGCCCCCCCCTCCAGTGTGACGCCACCATGATGCGGTTTGAAGGAAGCCCAGAATAGCTGAGGAACACACAAGGCCGGCAACGAGGTAGATCAAGGACAAGTCCACGGTCCCTGAGCATCTCTAAGGACTTGATAAATGTGTGCAGGGCTTTGCAAGAGGAGAAGAGCAGAACCCACTAAAGATTCATGGCTGTTATTATGGCAAGGCTCTGCCGAGACGGGAGGTCGGCAAGATGGTGCGGGGCGGCCCTCTGGGGATCCAGAGCTGCTCTTCCGAGCACCCCTCGCTGTCACCGAGTGTGTGGATGTGGTTACTAAGTAAGTGTAGACACTGGAGCTTGTTTTTCCTCTTCTGCCTTTAATAAGTCAGGAAGACTGACTGCAACATGAGCTGCTCACCTTAAAAAAAAATCACAACAAAATAATTTTTTTTTAAATCACAACAAAATGACAAGAAAGGAGGGCACGCAAGGCAGCTGTTGACTTTGCAATATTGCCCTTTTCTTTAAAATACAGACAGGCCCAGCTGAGGAGCCACGGCGACATCACAGAAAGGTGGACTCAGAGAAGGCCCAGGAGGGCTCACGGGCAGCCCCCCATGGAGCCGGGGTGGCGAGGAAGCACTGAGGCCCTGCCCCAGAGCGGGGATGTGAGGCTCAGTGAAGGACATTTGGGGATGGTTGTGTGGAGGAAAGTGAACAGCAACAAGCTGACTTCGCTGAAGCAGGAAAAGTTGAAGGAGGACCCAGAGGGGCTGATAATCCAGGGAGTTCAACAGGAAAAGGAAAGGCAGAGACCTGGGAGGAAGGACTGACTTGTGAGGTTTTCAGTGACTGCATTTTCCTACAAGATGGTGAGGTTTCTTCTCTCGGGGTCAGGAGGAAGCACTGGTAGGCTCGCATGCCCGCAGGGTGGCACGCCAGCACACCAAAGGCCTGCTGGACCCAGCGATCGAGGCCTGGAACTGCCGGGAGCCACCATGGAGGCAGAAGGGTGGACCATGGGGGGGGGGGGGGGGGGGCACTGCCGCACACTCGCTGGGTTCCTGGCCGGAGGGAAGACACAGGGTGGGGCGGGGCGTGCCAGTTGGCCCTGGGGCTGTGCAGCGGCAGCGTCTCCAATCACAAGGAAGCCTGACAAACCCACAAAGCCCACACTGGGCGCCACCGCTGGGGTGGCTCTGGTTCAGTCTGTATTTTTAATCGCTGAGACCCATTGTGATGATATAGACAGGACTCTGCAAAATGCTGTGACTGACTTTAAGCATCGGTTTCAAGCCCTCTTAGAAAACACAGGGCCAGTACTGATGCCGAAAGGCTCATTCTTTATATATTGAACGACACAGCTGCGAGCAGTTGCACAAATGTGACCAACTCATTTGTCATGCAAACAGCGCTTCAGAAAGAAATAAAATACTATTATGTGGTATACGTGTTAGGCAATCACTATATCAAATCATGGCATTCCGTGCAAACACAGACAGAGAAGAGGAAAACAGCACTTGGTGAAAGAAATCGCACCACATGGGAGCAGCTAAGTCAGGGGCATGGGGAGGCAAGGACGGAAGCCCAACCAAGCCAAGGCTGTAATTTTCCTAGCAACCGCGGTCAGCTTTGAATACCACTGTGGCAGAGCAAGTGGCAGGAATGCAAACCACAGGCAGAGGGACCTTGCCCACAGGTAGGACCAGGACGGGGACAGGAGGGGGAACGGTAGGGGTGAGCGATGGGACTATAGGGGAAGGGGTAGAAATGAAATGGAACCCAAGAGGCCTGCCATGAATGTGTGGGAAAGGCAGCTGACGAGGGATGTGGAAGGAATACAAAGAGGGGGAAGGAAGACAAGCAATAGTAGCTCTATTTCCACTTGCCGCCGCCACTCGCCAGGCTTCCCTCGGGCTTTCTCACTAAGAGTAGTCAGGTAATCAAACAGCACCTTGCAGGAGGTGTGCACAGCAATGCTGCTACAGATATGGGTTAAGTATAAACACTAAGGAGCACGTACCAGGCACTGTCCTAAGCACCTTACAGAAATAACATCTCATCCTCCCGAAAGCCAACAGGCTTACTAACCAATGGGCTAGCAGTGCTAACTGGAGGTGACCGCACATCTAAGAGCGGTGTGGCGATTCCAGACCCCGAACCCAAATCCACCCCCCATCCATCTCTCTGTGTGAGAATCCCACCAATCCAGCACAGCATTCTCGGGAAGCCTGAACTGCCCACTGCAGCCCAAGGATATTTGCGTTCCCTCTGCCCCCGCCAGGGTGCGATGCGGCTCCCCCTCCAGCCCACACTCGCCGCAGGCCTGTTCCTCTGATTCAAGAAAACAGGACTGCGGCCACAACCTGAGGTCGGACAGGTCTCGGAGTATGCGGGAGGATCCTTCTCTACGACCCAAACAAGACCTTTCCCTGAGTGAGCAAGGGATCGATATGGGCCCTCAAGCAGAGAGAGGTGAAGGATTCTGTCTCTCAACTTAGGCAATGGCTAGCCTTTCACCCTTAAACAATTCATCCATTAAATCAACATGACTTCAATTGAGAGCCTACCACGTGCCAGGGACTAAGCAAGGGTCTGAGGATTCAGACATAAACACCACTTGGTTTTACACGTAAGGAGAAGCAACTGCAGGTGAGGAAGGAAAAGAGAAAAGGAATTAAAACAAATCCCTAGGACCTCCCCAAGATGGCGGCCGTAAAGGCTGAGTATGACCTCCTCATCATGGCTGGCCCATCGGGTCAGGCTCTGACCCTCTCAACATGGCTACCTGACTGACCTTCCTATCATGGCGCAGGGCTCCGCCCGCTCCGCCGCGGCCGCCGACAGGAGCAGTTCCGGGTGCGGTGCGCGCCGGGGGCGGTGTCCTGGCCATGGCCGGCCTGTCAGACCCGGAGCTGCGGCGGGAGCTGCAGGCCCTGGGCTTCCAGCCAGGACCCATCACCGATACCACCCGGGACATCTACCGCAAAAAGCTGCGCTGCCTGAAGGAGGAGGCCCGGACGCGGAACGAGGAGCGGTTGCGGGAGGAGGCCCGCCTGCGCGCCCGGCCTGCCGCGGCCTCCCATCGGGCAGAGCCCTGGCCCTCCCCGCCAGCCTCCAGCTCTGCCTGCGTTACCGCTGGGGCCTACGGCGATCTCGGCGCCTCCGCGGCTTCTTGGTCTAAGAGCCGCAACCTCGCCTACCCCGCCCGCCCTGTGCCATTCAGGCGCCACGCCTCAGTACGGGGCAGCTCCGAGGAGGACGAAGACTCCCGGCCCCTCCACCGGGCCGCGCCGGGTCTCGGGACCCGTCGTTGGTGGGCCGCGTCCCAGACCCCGGTGCGACTGCCCTCTGCCCTCCTCGGCCCCGATGCGCGTCCAGGCTTGCGGGCGACGCGAGCGGGCCCAGCGGGCGCCGCGCAGGCCCAGCCCGAGGTGGGGCGGTGGTTGGAGCGCTGCCTGTCCCGGCTGTTACTCTGGGCCAGCCTGGGGCTGCTGTTCGTCTTCCTGGGCATCCTCTGGGTGAAGATGGGCAAGCCTTCGGCGCCGCAGGAGGCGGAGGACCACAGTACGTCCAGGGCCAGCGCAGGGGTGGGCCTGGGCACGCGTGTGTCTACCAGCACGCCCACCTGTCCTTTCTACACCAGGCTGCACAGTCCCGCGCTTGGTCAGGTGCTTCTTGTCTTCCTACCTCCAGACGCTGACTTTCTTTCCTCCGGCTGTGGGAGAGAAGGCCCGGTGGGGATTCCTGCATCTGCAATAATTGCTGTCTTCACTTTCTCCTGTTCTCATTTTCTGCCCTAGCCCTCCCTACTAATCTACCCCACAACCACGTGCTGGAAGCAATCACTTGTAGTTAACTTTTACCCCAGACTGTGGTTTTCCTTCTCTAGAAAAAGCTGCACCCCACCTCTAACAGACATGTCCATCCCCATTCCCTTTTAGTTATTTTTTCCCTTTTGATCTCTTGCTCAATCACACATTAGTGCTCATTTGAAGGCATCCAGGTTTCACTGCCCACGGATGGGATCTGGTTGGGGTCCCAGCTTTGCAGAGCCAAAAAGGCCACGTGCTCACTTCTTTGGACCATAGGACCCTCTTGTCAAAGGGAGATGATACTAGCCCTGCCTGTGAGACAAATGTGGAAGAATCTTTTAAAGGCTCTAAAACTGATATAAAGGGAGGCATTTATCATTGCTTGCAGCGTCCTCATGGAGTGTGTCTAGAGAGGGTCCTGTGATTAAAGGACACCCCCAGCCATGCTTCAGCCCACACTTAGTGACATGGTTAGACATGCCAATAAGAGGTCTGCCCACAACAGTGTGTTCCCTGAATAGTTAAATTTCCTGAATTCGCCTCTGTGGTCATCCTGAGCTCTAGTGTAACAGGAAACAATATTGAGACCATGGCTTTATAAATTTACGTATAAAGTGACACTCTAGTTCACCACAAAAGAATATTCTTTGCAAAGCAAGAATGTGATTAATCCTGTTCCCAGACTTGAGCCAAGGCTACATCTTCCCATGCCTAGCAGCTACAGCCACAATGCAGGGAAAAGCTGGAATACGTCCTAGCTGTTGCGGCGGATGGATGTTTGGGTGTATGGACAAGTCTGTGGGCATGGGGATCCCAGGCTCGTGCACGCACTCAAATAGTCTTGACTATGAGAGCAGCTTACCCACCCGCTACAGACAAGCAGACCTGGGAATGTCAGGGTGCTGTCATGTTCATGGCGGAGAGGCTCTAAGGCAGCAGCTCTTGGAGATATTCTGGGATTTACTTGGAGTTCCCCTCCCTGTTCAACGTGTCATTGTTTATGATTTATAAAACTCATGTATGTTGTTCGAGGCTAACTCCATGAGTTAGGCAGGGGAGGCTTCATTGACCCTGTTTTACAGATGAGGAACAGTGGTCCAGAGTGGTCGAGCTGCCAGAGCCTGTGGCTCATCATTTTCCTCTGGGATTAGGACCCAGCTGTCCTAACTCCTAATCCAGGGCTGGGAAACCCTTCCATTTTATTGTCTGTATTTTACAAGTGCCTCATTCAGATGACAGCTTTCTAATGTTCCGCTTTATGTTGATAATGTTTTACTTCTCCTGAATTTTGAGAGTAGTCCCTATTTGTACTCTTTCCTTAACCCACCTTTTAATTTCCTCTGTGTTTCTTTTCTTGGTCTCAGTGAAATTATTGCCAGTGGACTGTGAGAAAAAAACAGATGAGGTGAGTTTGAGTTTCTTTAGTTTTTATTCCTTGTGAGTATGTTTGCCTCCATCAGGAGGTGAACTTCCCCAGGAAAAGATTATATAATAGGATCCTTTCAGGAGTGCTTCGTGTAACACAGCAGAACTGCGGCTGTTCTGTGTTTGTGTCCGACCGCTGTGGCCGTGAAGGTGCTGGAAACAGAGAGTTGAGCTCCCCAGACCCAACCCTGGGCTTGTTACCGGTCTGTCAGTCAATCGTAGTGCTGGGGACCTTGATCTTTCTAAGTCCGTCTAGACCTAGGGGCTGGGGGGTAGGCGCAGTAACTTGTGGTGGAAGGGCCTCTGTGCTCCCTGGCTTTGGGAGGAGGGGCTGGCAGTGTTAGAGCAACAAGAGGCCAGGTTCTCAATTCCACATTCTCTTCTCCGACAGTACTTTTGTGGCTCTGAAAATGCTGTTCTGATGTGAAACATGGTGGGGGAGGGGAGTATTTTTAAAACACTTCTGAAGTGGACTTAGCTGTCTTAGTCTATAGATTTGTTTTATGAAGCTTTAACATTCCCTATAAATAATATTCAGGGACAGTGCCCCATCCACTTACAGAAGGAGTGTTAGTGAGGAGCTGGATGCTGGTGCAGGTGGTGGTGTGGGAAGGTGCGAGGCTGTCAATTTTCAGGTCACAAATCCTATCAGGAGGAGCCTTGCACTGCCGGAGGCGGGACTCAGTAGTCCTGTTGTTACATGTGCCATGCAGGGCCCCTCGGGCCCTCAGTTCACGTCCTCGCAGCTCAGGGCCTGGGAAGGAAGCCATACCTGGTCGTCTCCATGCCCCACCTGGACTCTCTCACCCTTGTTTGGGGGGAGGCGTCCTGGTTCAGCACCCATTTTTATTTCTCTTTGGCTTCTGCTATGCCAAATTTGGGGGTGTTTTATTACATTCATTTACTGTACTCACCCACCAAATACCTTTGCTTTCCGATTGTTTTGTAGAAACGTATGCATAATAAGTTTCATCTTTCGTTCATCATAAAAGCACAGCTGATGGTTAGAGAACATAGCCCAGAAACATAGGTGGCAGCTACAGGGGAAGCTAGATCTTGAGGACTGAAGACCAGAAAGGGAAAAAAAATAACTTTCTGTAAGACTTCTCTGGTGATAACCAGTTTTGTTTGTCTTTTAATTAGAAAACAGCTCCCTGGTTTCTGTGTCTTGGTTTTCGCACCTATAAGTGCATCAGGCCCCCCCTGAGGCAGACGTGTCGGGTGAGCCCAGACGGCACAGTCAGGCCCTGGCAAAAGGTGTGCTCGGTGGTATTCCTATTGCCGGAGCAGGGAGAGCCAGGGTCTGGGCCGCCGTCACGGGCTCCGTTGAGCCGAGATTTTGTGAGGTGCCCACGGCCTTCATGGAGGGAGGACCCGGGAGACGGCAGGTTGGGAGGCACTTCTGGGCTTTGCTGAGGCTCTTGCCAAAAGTCTGTGATTTCTCATGTGCTCTGGCTCCCCCAGGACCCAGCGGGGCGCTTCGTTTCTTTCCCTTCCTGGCCCACTCAGCACTTTGTGTTTTCGTGCTGCCTTTCTGCTGCTGGAAAGGAAAGCACAGGGCCGGGCGGGGGCAGGAGTGCTGTCTGAGTCGGCCGCCTGGCTGTCTGGGATCTCTGTGCTCTTTCCTGCGGGTGGCTTCGTCCCCGCTTTGCCTGGGTGTTGGGGTTGGAACGGTGTTCATCACCACTGCCTTTTTTCTGCTCGTGACCGTAATAGCTGTTTAGTGCAGGAAATCTGAAAACTGTGACAAAGAACAATCGCCCATGATTCTGCCACCTAGAGATAATTACTGTTAATGTTTTGGGGGTACTTCCTTCCCGTCTGCCTGTCTGTATGTTTATAGAATTGGGTTCTCGATATATATTGAGTTATATTTAACAGTTATTATCAGCATTTTTCATACCTTGAACATTCTTTAAAATAGTTTGGGTACCTGACTCTACTAGAAGACACATGAGTTGTTTCTAAACATTTATGGTCATGGGTATAAATCTTGGTTACATCACTTTGCACCTTGTAAAGGTTTTCAGGTCCTTAGGCAACATCGGGGGACAAACCTTGTCCTCAGAGAGTGTTGGAAACCAGGTTCCTTCTGTAGTTGCAGCGCCAGGCCCAGAACCCGGCCTTCCAGCTCCAGTCCCGGTCTTTGCCCACTGACACTCCGGGGGAGGCCTGAAATGTGGGTGGTGGGCGTGGGGTTGACTGACGTGGCTCCACCACTCGTGAGCTGTAGGGTGTTGGTGGCTTACCAGGTGTCTGAGCCTCAGTCCCCCATCTGAGAAACTGGGGTACAGTGAGGGTTGTGGTGACGATTCAGTGCGCACTCATGTACACACCACTCAGCACAGCACCTGGCACTTCGTCCACGCTCAAGGAAGAGCATCCTTTTTTTAATGTTGTAAATCCAGTGAGTCTGGCGAGATGGCCTCGGTTCTGTTACAGGTGCTGGAGGACTAGGTGTGCATAGATTCCTTTTCCTGTTTTTTCACAGATGACTTTTCTCCCCCTACAATTTCAAGATTTGTAGAAATTGTACTTTTTTAGACAAATCCAGTGTAAAATTAAACATTTGCAGCAGATACTTCTCAAGGCAGACAGTCCATGGGCAGATTGTAGACACTCGAGTCTTCAAAAAGGGAGGAGTGGCCCGGGTGGAGGCGGTGGGGGGGGGGGCGGGGGGGACACGGTATGGAGAAAGACCAGCAGCCCCTGCGGTGCCTGTGCCTTCCCAGGTGCCCGTGCTTTCCCAGGACGGCTTCACTTCTCCCAGCCACCTGGCCCGTGCTCCACAGCCCCACCTAATGGCCCTTATTCCTGTGGGAACCATGGGGCAGGGGCCAGGGAGCCTCCAGGATGGCAGACCTTTAGTTACTGCATCTGCTTAGTTACTGTATCTGCTTTCACTCTGCTTCTGCTTTTACAAAGTTCCTTTTCAGTCAGTTAACCCAGTATTTATTGACCCTGCCATTGGGCCCCCCATTTTGCAGAATTGGGTTTTTAATTTTATTTTATTGATTATGCTATTATAGTTGTCCCATTTTCCCCCCTTCACTCCCTTCCACCCTGCTCACCTCTTCCCCCCACATTCCCCACTTTAGTTCATGTCCATGTGTCATACTTACAAGTTCTTTGGCTTCTACTTTTCCTGTACTATTCTTACCCTCCCCTGTCTATTTTCTACCTACCATCTAGGCTACTTATTCTCTGTACCTTTCCCCCTCTCTCCTCCTCCCACTCCCCTGTTGCTAACCCTCCATGTGATCTCCATTTCTGTGGTTCTGTTCCTGTTCTAGTTGTTTGCTTAGTTTGTTTTTGTTTTTGTTTTAGGTGTGGTTGTTAATAATTGTGAGTTTGCTGTCATTTTACTGTTCATATTTTTTATCTTCTTTTTCTTAGATAAATCCCTTTAACACTTCATTTAGTAAGGGCTTGGTGATGATAAAGTCCTTTAACTTGACCTTATCTGAGAAGCACTTTATCTGCCCTTCCATTCTAAATGAAAGCTTTGCTGGATAGAGTCATCTTGGATGTAGGTCCTTGCCTTTCATGACTTGGAATGCTTCTTTCCAGCCTCTTCTTGCCTATAATGTCTCTTTTGAAAAATCAGCTGACAGTCTGATGGGAACTCCTTTGTAGGTAACTGTCTCCTTTTCTCTTGCTGCTTCTAGGATTCTCTCCTTCATTTTTACCTTGGCTAATGTAATTATGATGTGCCTTGGTGTGTTCCTCCTTGGGTCCAACTTCTTTGGGACTCTCTGAGCTTCCTGGACTTCCTGGAAGTCTATTTCCTTTGCCAGATTGGGGAAGTTCTCCTTTATTATTTGTTCAAATAACTTTTCCACTTGTTCTTCCTTTTCTCCTTCTGTTGCCCCTATGATTCGGATGTTGGGATGTTTAAAGTTGTCCTGGAGGTTCCTAAGCCTCTCTCCTCATTTTTTTGGATTCTTGTTTCTTCATTCTGTTCTGGTTGGATGTTTCTTTCTTCCTTCTGGTCCACTCCATTGATTTGAGTCCCAGTTTCCTTCCCATCACTATTAGTTCCCTGTACATTTTCTTTTATTTCACTTTTCATAGCCTTCACTTTTTCCTCTATTTTGTGACCATACTCAACCATTTCTGTGAGCATCCTAATTACCAGTGTTTTGAACTCTGCATCTGATAGATTGTCTATCTCTTTATCACTTAGTTGTATTTTTTTCTGGAGCTTTCATCTGTTCTTTCATTTGGGCTATTTTTTTTTGTCTTGATTAGCCTGTTACATAGTGAGGGGCGGAGCCTTAGGTGTTCACCAGGGTGGGGTAACCCATGTGGGTGTGTTGTGACGCTGTGTGTGGGGCAGGGGTCCAAGAGGGAACAATGGCACTTGCTCCGCTCTCTGCCAGCTTTCAGTCACTTCCCACAAGCAAGTTGGGCCCTTCCAGTGCTGACTCTTGGGTGGGTGGGTTTGTGTACATTCTGGAACCCTGTGGGTCTCCAACAAACTCTCTTGTGGGCCTGGGAGTTTCTCCTGGCACCTCAATCCCCACAGGTGTTTTCAATTGGTATTTCGAGGCTTTTTTTTCCCTGCGCTGGAGGCCTGGGTTGTGAGGTCTATCTTGCTCCCCAGTTGTTCCTCCCAGTTTATCTGCGCATGAATGTGGGACCACCAGCTCCACCAGCTGCCACCGCGCCCGCCCCCATCCTCCAGCCACCGTCTTGCAATGAGCCCTCACCACACACCCATCTCCACCCCTCCTACTGGTCTGGATGAATGTTTCTTCTTTAACTCCTTGGTTATCAGACTTCAAGACAGTTTGATTTTCTGCCAGTTCTGGTTGTTTTTGTTTTTAAATTGTTGTTGTCCTTCTTTTGGTTGTGTGAGGAGGCACAGTGTGTCTACCTATGCCTCCATCTTGGCCAGAAGTCCCACTGCAGAATTAGTTTTGATTTTTTAAAACCATAAGGTATTCCTTGCCGCTTAGTACTTGACAGTGTAGCTGACAAGACAAAGCCAGAGAGACAGACTCCCGCCTTACCCACCATCTTTGCTGACTGCTTATCCTGTGCCCTCTCAGTTCTGTCAGGCCAAGCAAAAGGCGGCCTTGCTGGAGCTGCTGCATGAACTCTACAACTTCCTGGCCACCCAAGCCGGTGAGTAGGTCTCGAGGCCCCAGATCCTCGTGAGCGGATCGTGGGCAGCTGAAGCATTCTGTGGTTGTCTCCCCAGAAGACACACTCATACACCGAGTTTCCACTTCCCCATTCCCCACTCAGACATTTGCTTAAGCCTTTCATTTGGGCAAAACACATTTGGTTCTCACATCCCGTTGAAGGGTCCCAGGGGTCCTGGAACATGCACAGGCCTCTCAGCAGTGGTGTGCCCTTCTCTGGGGCAGCCCCACTGCTGGGGGTCTGTGTTACACTGGAGGGGCCAGGTCCCAGGTCTCAGAGTCTGGGTCGTCCCACCTGGAGGACCTGCTGCACCGATGGTTGGCTGGGACGGGTGGAGAGGCCGGGGTGTGACAGGGCCCTGCGTGGTAGACGAGCACATTCAGGCCTGGGCAGCCTGCCAAGGCCCTGGCGTCACATCTGGTCCCGACCACGCCAGCTGGCTGCAGGACCCTGGACAAGTCCCTGATAGTCTCAGGGCGTCTATCTCTCTGTCACTGAGTGATCTTGGGTCTGTCTTTCCCTTATAAAATGAAAGTCAAGTGTTGTCCTCTAGCAGAAGGCATTCTCAGCACCCCAGGAAAGACCCCCTGAAAACTCCTTCCAGAAGACTCCCCAGCTATTATATTTGGTAAACCAGGTCCTTGAGGCCAGAGGATCCACCTGCATTATTGTATCTTCCTCACACCTGGTATCTAAGAAGACTCTCTAAATCCCTTGCTGATGACACAGGTGAATTCCCAGGGCGGTGCCCGTATTAAATATACTGGGCACGAGAACCAGACAGAGCTGTGCAGCCTTATGGGATGTTGGGGAGGCGCCTCTTCCCTACAGACCAACACTTGCCTAAGGCCGTTGCTGGGAAGTCAAGGCTGGGTGGACTTCTACTGGGCCTTCAGTCCTCAGGGCCAAGCGTGTGGGCCTCAGCTCTGCCACCTCTTCCCTCCTGGCTGGTGGGAGACTGGAGGTAGTCAGGGGGGCATCTGTGAGGTCCTCAGAGGAGCGATAGGAGTTAGGGCTCACAGCATCACGGGCGTTGTGGGCATTTCCCTACGGCCCAGGTGCTCGGGATGTGAGTTCTGGCCGAAGAGGGTGCTCAGAACGTTTGTGACTTGATTGTGGTCCAAGCACCAGCTGCATCTGCGCCACCTGGAGCTTTTTGGAAGTGCAGAATCTCAGGTCCCATCCCAAACTACTGAATCAAAGTCTGCGTTTTAATAAGACCCCAGGGGGTAAAGTTGAGAAGGTCTGCTCTTAGACTGTGACTCCTAGTAGTCGTTTCTCCTGCATCCACACCCTCCAGGTGTGGTTCTTACTTATGCCATTCTAGGGCCTGGTTCCACTGTCCTGTGACAGGCGTGACAGGGGCAGCCCTGAGGACGTGCATCTTACTAAAACAGGCTGCCAGGGAGTGTGGGCTCTCTGCTAAGCAATCCTCCCTCCCCCACCTCCTGTTAGAGGTCAGCTATCAGCAGGGTGCAGTGCTGACCTTTGTAGGGTACACGATGGCCCAGCCCAGGGTCCTGCTGCAGGCCACCTACCTCCCTGACCACTGGGAGATATAAGAGGCCATTGGATGAGAACTGAGAGGCCAGAAATTTCCAGAGGCACAATGTCTTTTAGCTAGAATAATTAGGGAAGTGTCACGGGGGAGGCCCTGAAGTCCAGGTAGGGTTGGTTTTGTATATGTGGGGGGAAAGGTGAGGTCAGAGAGGCAGGAAATTACAAGGTCAGGGATGGAAACAGTTGGCTTCATGGGGGAAGGAGAAACAGGGAGTGGAGTTTGAAAGGGCCAGTTGGGGCTCACGAATGCCAGGCCACTGAGACTTAGTCCTGCAGCATGAGGACCAGAGATGTGACGAGAGCGAGGTGCTAGGAAGGCCGCATTTAAATGGAGCAGTGGCATTTAAGCAGAATTAATTTAAAGCTTTAAACTGTGAATGAGAAAGAGTAGAGGAAGAAACTAGTCAGGAGGCCATGGCCATGGCCATGGTCCAGGCAGGCCATCTGGGTGGGGGCAGGAAGATGGGAGAAGCCAGCTTGGTCTTGGGACCCAGAAAGTCAAGATCAACTTTGAAGTAGGAACAATGGGCTTCAGTTCATTCTCAAGATTTTGAATGTTGTCTTCAGCCACTCCTCCCCAGCACAGACCCACACAGAGTGGCCATCCGAAGCCCCCAGACTGCCAGGCAAAGGGCAGTCAGACCACATGTGAGGGTTAAGGGTCTTTACCTGCCCGGTCCTACATTGTCCCTGCTCAAGGGGTCTATTGTTGAAGTGGCTCGTGGTGGGCAAACCGCAGTGGGCAGTCCAAAGCGAAGGGCTGTGGCGGACCCTCAAGTTCCTAGCAATCTGGCCAAACAAGGGGCCCCCACAGGCTGGGGGCTTTTTAGAGGAGGGGGCCTTTGGGCTGGACCTGAAAGAATGTCAGGACTAGGGAGAGACTCCCAGCTCTACCCTGGGTGGGAGCTGGCTCCCCAGGGTACTTAGAAGGGAGCTTTGGAGCACTGCTGAGGCCCCGCTGTCCCACGCACTGACTCCCCCTTCCTCCATGGGGCATTTCGAACATCCATCCAGGCCCCCTCAAAACAATGGGCCTGGCATTCAGCATCACCTGCCCAATCCATGTGTCAGAACCCTGCAGTGCCTGTGGCCTCCCTGCCTTTCTTGTCCCAGGCTGTGTTTATTTATAGCGCCATTCCAGTACCTTCCAGAGCTATCTGTCTGATCCTTTCAGGGATCAATTGCAAACAGACCTTGGTATTGGGCAGCTTTTTAGTCATTTAATGCAAATCACTGCACTGCTTTGCAGGTCAGGTTTTAATGATCTAGAATCGACCCAGGCTAAATGGCTTTTGATCCTGCTGCAGAGGAAGATGCCCAGGGATGCCGGAGCCCCAGGCCACATGCTCCTCTCAGAGCTAATGGCTTGATTCTTGCTGCATTTCTTAGTCTGTTTCAGAGTGATTTTTTTCACCTCTTTTTTGCGTTTGAATGTGTGTTTTTCCCCTCCTAGGTAATTTTGAGTGTGGAAATCCAGAGAACCTAAAAAGTAAATGCATCCCCGTCACAGAAGCGCAGGAGTACATAGCGGTGAGTAGGCTGGGTGCTCACGCTCCTGGGAGGTCTTGGCACTTCGGTGCTGGTTTCCAGACTTTGTGTTTGTTTCTTCTCTCCTTTTCGCTCTGTGTTTGGTTTTGGAGGTTTTTGCTCTTTCACTTTTGTAAATTTAGTTAAGTGCTAGGCAGCCTTAAGTTAAGGCAGCAGTGGGGGACGACTGGGGCCGAGTTGAGCTGTGAGCTGGAGTAAACCTGCCACACCCTGCTGTGTGCACACGTGCGCCGCTCACCACTGACCAGCGGGGGGCCACAGCAGGCTGCCCTTCTAAAATGGTCCTGTCACTTGCTCCTTCTTCAATTTGCCTTTCTTCCCTTCTCAGCAGCTTTAATATACACCTGTTGCCTGCCCATTCATCCTCTCCCCTTATAAGTACTGTGTGGTTTGTTCGATTTTCCGCATGGCCTCAGGATGGTAGAATTATGGGTGTGTGGAGCTGGCAGGAACCTTGGTCACCTAGTCCAATTTTCATTCCACAGATGAAGAAACTGAGGCCCACAGAGGGGCAGGGACTTGCACAAGGCCAAACAGCGGGGACTGGTGGCCAGGCCCCTCAACCCCCACACTTTTTTTCATTTTACCCAAGGTGGGCTGCTACCTCACTGGCCTTCAGTCCTTGAGAAAACTCTACCCTTTTGGCTGCCGCAGACCCGCGTTGTTTCCCTGCATGTGCTTCCTCGTTGCCGCCTCCAGTTACAGCCTCTTCCTTGGCTCTCATCGGCCCCCGATTTCCTTCCTGCCAGGTGGCTGCGCATTGAGCAGAGCATGGCTTTGGGGTGTGCAGAGGACACAGGAGAGGGCTTCCTGAACCCGGCAGCAGAATAATGTTGTTCTAGCTGCTCCGCCCAGACCCAGAACTAATCTTCTCCTGCCTACTTCCACAGAATGTGACTGGCAGCTCCTCCGCCAAGTTCAAAGCTGCCCTGACCTGGATACTGAGCAGTAACAAGGACGTGGGCATCTGGTGAGTGTAACGGGGCATCCTGAGGGGTGCTTGAGGCTGCCATCCTCACCCATCGGCTGAGTCCCTGGCTCCAAAAGAGGCCTGGGGTCCGAGGGCAGAGGGCGGGTCTCCCAGCTGTGTGGCTGTGGGCTGGGCCCGGAGCTGGCGGTGGGAGGAAGAAGACTTGGGAAGCAGGGCAAGGAGCAGTTTCAAGATGAGACACAAAATGCAGGTGTCAAGATGGCAGCCCAGTGCTCCAGCTAAACCCACGCCATGTGACTCAGTCTGTGCCGTCTCAGTGCACCTGCTCCGCGTGGTTTTCTGGAGTAGGCATTCTTCTGCACGTCCTTTCCTCGGGCTAGTTTCCATGTGTAGATGAAATGATTATGCGTGTTGGTTTCACTCTATGGGAATTGCAAAAGGAAATACTGGATTTTATTCTGACTGGGCAGTTTCACCTCGTTTCTCTGTGGTGAGCACCGTTAGCAGTGACAGTGAGCCTTTTTGCCTCCCTGGAAGGCCCCATGGGGTGGGGGGGGGGGGCACTGGCTGGTGCTGGAAGCTGAAAGTTCCTTGCTGGGGGAGCATTTGCCCCATCACCCTGCTGCCCGGTGTCCGGGCTCGTTAGGGGCTCTGCTGAGGCTACAGCTCCAGATACTAAAACAGTCTCTGGGATTTTGTTCTTTTCCTCTCTAACACACCCAGATTACTGATTCCATCAGCCGTGCTTCCGGCAAAGCCTAGGGCAGCTCATCCTAAAACTCGAGAACTGGATGCATGGTACAATTAAAATTCATTGGCTAAAAAAAAAATAATAAAGCTTCCCTGAGTGGCTGAACAATTTTCCTGTGTTAAAAAAGGCGGAGGACTGTACGCAGCTGCTAACACGGGAGAACAGTGACACTCGCCTTTTTGTACTGGCAGGGTGGCCTGGAGGGCGGCTGAGCCGGCTCGCGGCCAGGGTGAAAAGTGGGCTGTGAGAAACTGGGACACTCGAGGTACCAGCCGGTCCAGTGTGCCGTGCGGAGCAGGCGCTTGTCACCTAGCCGGAAGGTGTGGGTGTCAGCTTCCCGTGGGTCCTAACGCCTCCTCGCCGAGGGCCAGGCGGAGGTGCTGTGCTGGGGCCTGGCCTCAGAGAGAGGCTCTCGCGCCCTGTGCCTTGCCGTACCTCCCGCACCTCCCGATCTCTTCCCTCAAACAGCTTATGTGCCTCCTCGTGACTGAGGAGAAGCACTCTCTCCCAGACTCTGTCCTTTAGTTCTTACCACGTAGTGCAAAGCCAGCGGTTCGGTAAACATTTCCATTTCTCTATGCTGGGAGGTGGGAATCCAATTTATAGTTTAATCTTTCACATGCTGTGAGGGGCTGTCAAAGACCCAACAAGGGGGACATCACTTTAGCAGTAGGGGTCCAAGCATGCTGCTTCTTTAAAGCTTTATTCTTTCTAAGTAGCCAGCGTGGGAAATTTCTGGGAAGAGCGCAACCAGGATACCAAGTCTATTTTATAAGCAAGGAGAGGCCTTGAAGCCCCTCCTTCCTTCTCCTCCTACTGAAAATGCGGCTTAGACTGCAGCTCTTCAGAGCTTTCAGATGTGTTTACAACCCCATGTCCTGTTCCAGTTTGAAAGGAGAAGACCCATCTGAATCAGTGACAACCGTGGACAAGGTGGTCTGCTTGGAATCAGCCCGCCCCCGCATGGGTGTGGGCTGCCGCCTGAGCCGCGCCCTGCTCACCGCAGTCACCCACGTGCTCATCTTCTTCTGGTGTAAGTCCATGCACACAGTGCCTCCCAGGAGCCCAGCTCGTGACACTCCTGGGCATGTGTGATGGGTTACGGAAACCTGGCCCTCGGGTGCTTGTTTCTGATTCATGAGCCTGAGGTCTGTCTAATAAAACAGAGGGCATGAACAAGCCAGCTTCAGCCCTGGGTTGTCTTAACCATAGAGATCGGTGCCAGGGACATGAGGTTAACTAGAAAATGTCCTTGACTCAGGGAAGTGGACTGTGTCCCTGAGAGGGAGCTGGGCCTGGGCTGCAGGTGGGTGTCATCCCTTCCAGGACCCCAAAATGCAGACCACTGCGAGGGGGAGATGTGGCAGGAGCTTGGTCTAATTTTACTTCCTGAACCATGTAAACGTCCCCTGGGAAGCTACAGACACCTGATAAAAGCAGGAAGAACCCAGGGTGCTGAGCTGAAAAGCAGAGTTCAGGCCTTGTCTCCCAACAGCAGGGCTGCCTTTGAGCGGAGACCTTGGGGAGTCTCTGAGGGGAAAAGGTCGAGTTACAGAACCCACTGACTCTGCTAAGATAGCTGAGGTACAAATCACAGGCGTCTGGGTGAGCACACAGCTCCCTCTCCCATACCATCAGGCACAGACATCATTATCGGCGGCAGCGTCTCAGAACACAAAGGGCCCGGCGTGTACACATGCATGAGACCCCGGGTGCCGGTTCACAAGGGAGATGAAAGCCCCAGAATGGGCTTGGGAGGAGCTGAGCTCTGGACGGCTGCACATGCCTCTGTGGCAGCAACTGGCAGGGAAGGAGATGATCACTTAATAGCCTGTCCTCCCTTTGCATTTCTGCGTCCTTTGCTTCCTGCCTGTCAGCCCTGGGCCCGACACATAGTAGGACTCAGAACACATTTGCAGCTCACCCATAGCCTCCAGCACAGTGACTGCCCATAGTGAGACCCAATGTGCATCTGAACATCCGGAAGTGATGTGAGCCTTTATAGCACTTTGTTCCTACACAGGCTTGGCCTTTCTGTGGGGACTCCTGATCTTCCTGAAATACCGGTGGCGCAAGCTTGAAGAGGAGGAGCAGGCCATGTATGAGATGGTGAAGAAGATCATAGGTGTGTAGCCCCTGGGAAAGGGCTGCTGGCTGCCAACAGAAGGTCCTTGCTCTAAACTGTGCCCTCTGTCCCGCAGATGTAGTCCAGGACCACTACGTGGACTGGGAGCAGGACATGGAGCGCTACCCATACGTGGGCATTCTGCACGTGCGTGACACACTCATCCCTCCACAGAGCCGGTGAGTGCTAGGCCGAACGCCTGCCAGGCCTCCAGTGCTGGGCTGTCTGTGGTAGGAGGCACAGACGGGTATGGGGCTGGTCCCGCTCCAGCCCTGCCAGTGTCGATGCTGGTTGGGGTGCTTTGGGCAGCAGGTACCCAAACCACCCTCTTCCCCGAGGGGCTTGGGCAGGGAAGGACCTGGTGGGTTTCCATGAGTGGCGTGCGGAATCATGTGGGCTCTGGGCACAGTCAGTCAGCTCTCGGGTTCCATTTCTCCAGTTCCCGTGGTCCTGCCCTCCGTGGGTGTTGTCGGCCGGCCGAGTTCCTCACGGTCACGACCACTGCCTGAGGCTTTGCTGGTCCAAATTGGTTAGTTATCCTTAAATCCATCGCTGGCAAGGAGGAGGAGACTTCCTCAAAATTTTTTTTAAGAATTTTTTCTATGGTTTGTTTTATTCTCATTTGCGGGAGGAAGGAAAGGGAGAAAAACATCTCTGTGAGAGAAACACCGGTTGGCTGTCTCCTGCACATGCCTCATCCAGGGAGTGAGCCCACAACCCAGGCATGTGACCTGGCCAGGAACCTAACCAGCAACCTTTTGATTACAGATGACACTCCAACCCACTGAGCCACACCGGCCAGCTACTTTTCAAACATTTTAAACTATGATCCACAGTCAGCAATGCCCACTACCTGAAACACGATGGTCCACCTCCCACATACATGCATGTACATGCCGTCAGAAATGAGTAGAACCAGCCTCCAGGGTGCTGCATGGGAAGGGATGGCAGGTGCACCATGCCGGGCTCCAGGGCCACCTTCCACATGGGCTGCAGGTGCTGGATGGGCTGCTGAAAAAACCAGGGGTGGGTAGAGTTGGGGGACCAAGTCCCAGGAGGCAGCCCACAGAGTCCCCCACAGTGCCACTTGCTTATTGTCCATCCACCACAGGTTTCGCTGTGGCCCCGGGCTGGCAGGGCGCCGCCGTCTCCCATCTGGGGGATGCTCAGACTTGCACTGGCCGAGTGCTCGCTGTGAGCAAGCCCTGCCCTATGCCCTCTGCTGTGCGTGCGCCCTCACTTGGCTCTCGCCATGGCCTTGGGGGGCAAGAACAGAGAGAACCCCACTTTATAGATGGTGAAATGAGGCACAGAAAGGTTAAGAAACTTGGTCAGAGGCTCACAGCTGGTGGTGTTTCTGTGCTCCCCTGGCTGGGCTTTTTGGTCCCAACCCAAGAGGAACTGGGAGAGGAGTAGAACATTAAAGGGCCCTCTTAAAAAAAAAAAAAAGATTTTACTTACTTATTCTTAGAGAAAGAGAGGGAGAGAAGCATCAGTGTGTGGTTGCCTCTCATGTACCCTGCACCATGGACCTGGCCTGCAACCCAGTCACGTGCCCTGACTGGGAATCGAACTGGTGACCCTTTGGCTCACAGGCCAGCACTCAACCTACTGAGCTACACCAGCAAGGCTAAAGGGCCCCTTTTAAATGTGAAGATGTTTAATAACTGTTACGACCACCTCACCCCCTGGGAAGGTGTGTACAGGAAGCTTAGAACAGGCTGCCCCCAGCATGAGGCAGCCACTGGGGCAGGTCTCAGGGCGGCAGCTGGTGCGCCCAGACTGGTGCACCCTGACTGCTGCGAGGAGCCAGCACAGGACCAAGGGTGACAACCTCTCTGGACTACTTTCCTCACTCACAGAACAGATAACACCACTCCCTTGCAGAGGCCTTTGGTGAAGAGAGGCTGGCATTCCCTCATTCACTCAGCAGCGTTTATTGGCGCCTGTTGCCTGCCGCATTGCCCCACGTCCTGGGGAGATGGCGGGGAGTGGGCAAAGCCTGCCGGAGCATTGGTTCTGAGGAGGGAGGCACAGGGAAAGCAGCCTGAGAATGTGCACTGTTAGTGACATGTCCTCAGGAGAGGCGCAGGGGGTCAGGAGGCAGGCAGCCTCCTAGCTCCCTAGGTCGTCGCCTAGCCCTTGAGCACTCAGCAGGGCAGCCCTTATTGCTTGGACTTTAATTTTATGCAACACACATTCACTTAAATTGCAGTGGGAAGTGGCATTGCCCCTTGTCACAGCACAGAGACACAGGCAGCCACCCTGCAGGGTGAGAGTGACCAGGAGGCTCAGGCCCTGCTACTCTCAGCGTCTCCGTTCCTCTCCAAGCCGCCCAGTCAGTTCGGCAAAGCCCAGGTCTCACAGGTGTGTGAGCTGCTGCCAGCCCTGCACGGCACACTCGGATGTGCCCCGTGGGGAAAGGTCCGCTCCTGAAAGCCGGGGACGTGGGAAGAGTGCGGTGAGGAAGCAGGGAGCTGAGGCGAGAAGCTGCTGGGCTGCCTGTTCATAACCTGTTAATGAGCAGCCTGGGAAAGACCACCCCCACACAGCACAGACTGCTGCCCCCTGTCAGGGCCCAGTATGACAGGCTGAGTCCCCAGGCGTGTAGCCTTGGCCTGACCAGCCAAACAGCTGTGGGGTTTGGTCGGTGGCAGGACCCACCCCCAGGGAAGCAAACCTCGACACCCCCTCTGCCTCCTGACTCACGGGTTACCTCAGGAGCTCCCCACCCTTTGTGCTCCCCCAGGCTGAGCCTTCCTGTTCTCACTCACATGCACTCACTCCCCACGCAAGTGTTGGTGGGGAATCGGCAGCAGGGCTGGCGAAAGGCACCGTAAACAGTAGATACCCAAGCACCCTACCTGCCTGCCCTGGTGTCTTCCCATCTGGTCCAGAGCAAGGAGAGGAAACGGGGCTCTCCCAGGGGATGCGGAGCCTCTGGCTACTGGCCTTGGCTGGCCAGCCGGCCAGGAAGCTCTACCTGGTGGCCCAGGTTCCAAGAGTGGCTCTAGCTTCCTGACCTTCCCAGCTGGATGCTTAGCTCCTCCCCATCGCCTGAAGTGCTAAGGAGTTTGTGGACTTAGCAGCCCAGCAGCCACCCTTTAATTAGCCCACATGAGGCATTAAGATGCAGATGGAACTGGTTGTGGGCCGCCTGGCCAGGCTGCTGCAGTATCAGGCCTGGTGAGCACAGCGCCTTCCCACTCTGACACCCGGGGCCGCTCCAGACACCCCTGGCCCCGTTCAGCTCCTTGTAACAGGATGCTTTTGGAGAAGGAAAAGTTGTGGAATCATTTGTCCAGGACCCCCAAAATTTCCCTCTGCAGGAGTCCTATTGGTACCTGATGGCTGCTCCTTCCATAGATAAATTCTGCACGGGAGTCTGGAGCTTTGTCCCCTTTATACAAAGGGTATCACTCACAGACCAGCTGGCCCTCCCTTTCTCTGCAGGAGGCGCATGAAGAGGGTCTGGGACCGGGCTGTGGAGTTCCTGGCCTCCAACGAATCCCGGATCCAGACAGAGTCCCACCGCGTAGCAGGAGAAGACATGCTGGTGTGGAGATGGACTAAGCCCTCTTCCTTCTCTGACTCTGAGCGATAAACTTCAACTGCGGCCCGTTCCCAGTCAGCCTGTCCCGGCCAGCCCCCTCAGGGGCTCAAGAAGGCCAGCAGACGTGCTGGTGCTGAATTCACACTTGCCTTGACTTTCACCTCCTCCTGACCTTGTTCCAAAGGTCTCTGTAAGACTCTTCAGAGATTAGCTTAGCAGGACAGTGCGAGCTTTCTTGGAGGCTGGAGGAGAGAGGCCAGGGGCAGGTGGGTAGCTTGTCCTCTGCTTCAGCCCCATCTTCTCTGTGCCGTTCTGCTGGCGGAAAAGTGGAGAAGGGTTTGTTTTTCTCGAAAAGATAAAAGCAGCAGCTGTGAGATCCTGCGGAGCGAGTGTGAGGTTGGGTGCGGACACTGGGCAGGGAGGCGGGTCGGGGCGGTGAGCTGGAGCAGCAGGGGTCAGGGAGCAGCTTATCCATGTGCCTTTGGGGGTTGTTACCTGGGAGCTCCAGGGTGAAGGGAGAAAGCCATCCTCCAGCTGGATGGGGCCTCTTATCCTGAAGGGGGAAGGTGCTAGAAGTTAGAACAAGTGCTACAGGAGAATTATCTAGAAACGGATGACCCTGGCACGCAGGCCATCAGGTCAGGAGGTGTGAGCTGCTGGGTGGCTTCCTGGGAGGAACCTGGGGTAGTCACAGGGCCTGACAGCAGAGGGAATGTTGGGGCTGCACCAGCCACCATCTCCGTGGCCACCCGAGGAAGCCTCCCAGGGTGCCCCCCCCCGTCAGTGGTGCTTCTCACTGAAGACGAGGTTTTTAGACCAAACCTTCTGCCAGGGCACTGCATCATGCCCACAGTGCCGATTCTGGGACTTTAGGAGCCTCGCACTTCCAGTGTGGGAAGAGCACCTTTGTTTACAGCAACCACAGCCAGCCAGGGGCTGGTTAACCAGAACCTTCAGCACACTGATTTTCTGTGCTTGCAGGAGGTGCGGTGGCCACACTACTGCCCCCTGCTGGCCACAAGAGAGCCGGGCTGTGCCACCTCAGACCCTCCCAGCCACCAGCTCAGCAGCCTCTGGTCAGGGGTGGTCTCCGGAAACTGGCCAGTGCAGGGCCTTATTAAGTGCAGGAGCCTCTCCAACTGAATCTCGTGCCCAGATGTTCACATCCGCAGCACATCCACAGCGGGCCGGTGAGGAGGGAAGCAGGGAGCTGCAACAGCTGCTTCTGAAAGGCATTAACCACCCCTCTCTGGCCTTGCTGGCATTTTTTCTTTTCTTAATAAAGCCCAGTCTTCCTCGTTTGAGCAGTGCTCTCGTTTTCTCTGAGGCCTGGGTGACTGGCGGGGCGGAATCTGAGCGCTGGCGCTGAGGCAAAGGAACCGTCTCGTAATCAGACTTCATCCAGAATTAGGAACGCAACAGGCTTCACTATCCGGGTCGATAAACAATTTATGAAAAGTGGGTGTGCTGCTCGTCCGTGGTTCTCTCCCTGTGCCCCAAAGCAGTGTAAGAGGAAGGGCGATGTGCCGGACGGGCTGAGCAGGATCCCTGGGCCTTCCTGCCTCTGGGCTCAGGGGTCCCTCGGCAAATCGCAGAACTTGGAAGGACCTGTTTTCATGTAACAGACCCCTGCAGGGCAAACTGACCAGTTGCCTGTTTGGTCCCAATGGGTGACAACGAGTGGGGTCGAGAGAGCTTCCCTTGGGCCCCATTTCCACCTCCCTTCAAGGCCCCAGGTGCTCAGACCAGCCCCAGGAGACAAGCAGTGTGAGGCTGGGCGGGGCTCCTTGGCAGCTAATGCAGGAGGCAGGAGGTTGATGCTGGCAGCAGAGGTGTCTCCTCGGGCGGCCTACTGCCGGGGGAACGGCAGTGCAGCCTGGGGACCACACCTGCAGGGCAGAGGTTTGCCTGGTGCACTTGGGGGGCTGGCTGCACCCTCTGGCACCAGCCCTACCCTGGGCACAGCAGGTGTGGGGTGAGAGCTGCAGGCGTCAGGGGGTGGCACCCTGACCTGGAGGGCCCTGCCCTCTCAGGAAGCAGGGGAAAGGGCAGCCTCTGAGTTTCCCAGCCACACCCACCCCACCTGTGGGTGGTGACTGGCCTGATCTTTGTCCCGTCCTCCCATCAGCTGGAAAGTCCACGGGTAGATCGATAATCAAGGAACCCAGAAACAACACAGAAGAAAATGAGCCCGTCTTCCCCTTTTCTGTTTTTCAGTGAAAGATTTTTCCTTGCACTGTGTTTTGTCTTGAGCTGCGGAGGGAGCTGATTCAGGGCTCTATTTCTGTGAGTTGTTAGGAGAGCAGGAATGAGATCAAAATAAACGAAATAACAAAAGCCACCGCCCCACCCCGCGCCACCAGCCGGGCCCTTCATGGTCCACAGAGCGCTGGGCACAAAGGCCTCAGGTGTATCCTCAAAGGGCTCAGGCTCAGACCCAGCTCTGCAGCCATCTCAGCTTTGAAGGGCCATGGACAGTGCAGGGAGCTGGGTCTGCCCACGCAGGGTCCTAGGGCATCTGGGTGGGAGCTTTGTTGAGAGATTTCTGTTCCTCCATCTGGTACCTCCCAAGCGCTTGCTGGGCCAAACACCTGCATTTCCTTGGTGACAAACAGCGTCTAGGCTCCATGGGCACCAATATAGAAACTTGGAGGTGAGGGGAAAAGGTGGTACCCACAAACCTCGGCCCTGGTGTCCACCCAGGAGCTCCAGGCCACCTTCCAAGTCTCAGCTCAGGAAAGTGGTAAACACAGCCATTTGTCACTGACTTACAGGAACCGCAGTAGCAGCTGTTCCCCTTAATAAATATGCCATTGACTTTGAGCCTCAAAAAATCCCTTTGTTGAGGCAGGGGTGTGGACTCAAGTTGGTTATCCTGTCAGCCTCCCCCAGAGGGGAGGGGCAGGCACTGGGCGCTGTGAGGTGACCCAGGTTTCCCAAAGCAGCCCTCCCTGGGCAGCCAGGCCAGCTCTCCACTGGGTCCCCAGAGAAAGTTCTAGAGACAAGGAGACAATCTGGCCAAAGGGTCCCACAGTACACCAGGGAAAAGAGGGGTTGGGTGGGGACATCGCCACTGGGTGCTGCCTTTTCCGGGGAGGGGGGTGCTGTACTGGGCAGCGTGGGGTTGGGAGCCTGCCCTTCACTGCCCGGGACCTTGAGCAGGTTGCTGCACCACCTCCAGCAGGGGAAGTTATTAAGAAAGAAATGAAAATATTAGCCAACATGTGATAGCATTATGACACATTCATAGTAAGCTGTAGCCCACTGAACCCTCACAACTACCCCATGCAGTGGGTGTGTTGTTATCCCATTTAGGGGGGAAACTGAGGCACAGGAGGGCAGGTAGGTGGTAAAGCCAGGGTTGAACCCAGACAGCCAAGCTCCAGAGTCTGTGTTCTTGTCCCTGCTCTTTCCCTCCTCCAGAGAACAGAAGAGGGAGCCATGCTCAGAGCCTGCTGAGGCTTTGATCCAGAGGAAGAGGCTCTGGGAGTCTCCTCTCACCTGCCCTGCTGGTCTTCCCCAGCCCTGCTCAGCCCGCGCCTCACTGCCCTTGCTCTCACCAGGCCCACTCCTGCCTCTGAGCTTTTGCACTTGCTGTTCCACCCACTCTGCTGGTTTCCCTCTCCCCCCACCCCCGTCTCCTTCAGACCACATGCCTGCACCCAACCCCACACAGCCTCCAAGGCCCAGCCCTTCTTTGTTTTTCTCCTAACCCCAGATGTGCTGCATATTTCACCTCCCTACTTGTACCTCTGCCCGCAGGTCACCAGCCTGCTACCTGTCTCTCTGAAGGGTCCATCTCCCACTGCCCAGGGAAATTCTGGCCACAGAGGGAATCAGGCTGGACTGTCTGAAACAGGGCAGGGCTCACAGGCAGAAAAGCACAGAGGGATCCAGCCTTCGCAGACTGAGATGTTTTTTTGCCCGGGTTTCCTCACGTGGGACACTGGAGGACCTGCCAGCCCGCAGCATTGTGTGACAGCAGGCCCCTCCCCTCTGCCAGGCACCGAACCAGACAAGCCGCAGGCATTGTGTAAGGCACTTTGTCTGCAATGTGACATCTCTGAGGCACAGGTGAGGTGAATCAGGGTTCTGAGCAGATTATGTAAGAAAGGGATAATGTTTTTTCCTGCCAACATTGTAGGCCAGCCCATGGCTGAGGCCTCATGAAGTTGAGGGTGATCCTTTTGACCTCCCAGGGGTGTGGCGAGACTAGCAAACCAGGGGAGCACTGCACAGCTCCGGGTCAGCACTGGTCTGGCTGGCCAGGCGGATGAGCAAGAGGAGTGTGGAGCAGTGTCTCAGGGACGAGGAAGAGCTGTACCGGCTCGGAGAAGAAAGAGGAGAGAGGTGTGACTGGGGATTATGGTCCAATTTCTAAGCAGCTTCTGTTTAGTGAGGAGATGGGAAAGTACAGTAATTTTCTTCAATGAAAACAGGCAACAGAATTCCCTTTGCCTAGTTCCCCTTGCAATTAAGCCCTTCGCTGCAAATGAAGTGATTTGGTTTTCGCAGGGACTAATTTAAGCACACTGGAAAGGCCGCTGAACTTTCTGATTGCAAACACCAGTGCATGCAAAACAGAAGCCCAGGCAGCAGCCAGGCTGGAGGGGTAGGCCCTGCCGTGGGGCGAGTCTCCCGTGGGTGAGCTAGACGAGTCCCGGGCTGGGAGTCCAGCTCTGCCCCCAAATCCACATGCCGGCTGTCCTCCGTGTGGCCAATCCCTCCTGCCCCCTCGAGCCTCCATCCCACATCCTGGTGTGGAGGTTGCACTGGACCCCGAGAGGCAGGTTTAGAAACCTCTGACACCTTGGTGATGGCCATGAGTTAGATGCCACATGTAGTCTGCCCCTCTGTCACCAAGAGGTGCTGTCTATTTCCTCTCCCTTGAGTCTGGACAGTGGAATTTAGCCAGAGGGATACCCGTGAGTTCTGGCCCAAGGTCTTAGAGCCTTCTCACTTCCACTCTCATCCTCTTGGGCTCAGAGCCACCATGGAAAGAGGAAGCAGCTGCGCCGCTGGAGAGACCCTGCGGGGAGATGGATGCCCGCCAGCCCCCAGCTGGCGCACCACAGGTAAGACTGAAGCCGCTGGTGCTGGCCCCGTGCGAACAGATGAGCTGTCCCTGCCAAGACCTGCCCAAACAGCAAAAGCATGAGTAACAACACACAGTGGGGTGTTAAGCCATTTAGTCCATATTGTTATAGCTTTTTTAAAGGTATATTTTATTGATTATGCTATTAGAGTTGTCCCATTTTTTCTCCCCTTGATTCCCCCCACCCTGCACACGCCCTCCCAGCAGCATTCCCCCCTTAGTTCATGTCCATGGGTCCATAAGTTCTTTGGCTTCTCCATTTCCCATACTCTTCTTAACCTCCCCCTGTCTATTTTGTACCTACCATTTATGCTTCTTATTCTCTGTACCTTTTCCCCCTCTCTCCACCTCCCTCTCCCCACTGATAACCCTCCATGTGATCTCCATTTCTGTGATTCTGTTCCTGTTCTAGTCATTTGCTTACTTTGTTTTTGTTTTGTTGCATTTTTTTAGGTTCAGTTGTTGATAGTTGTGAGTTTGTTGTCATTTTACTGTTCATAGTTTTGATCTTCTTTTTCTCAGGTAAGTCCTTTTAACATTTCATTTACTGAGGGCTTGGTGATGATGAACTCCTTTAACTTGACCTTGTCTGGGAAGCACTTTATCTGCCCTTCCATTCTAAATGATAGCTTTGCTGGATAAAGTAATCTTGGATGTATGTCCTTGCTTTTCATGACTTGGAATACTTCTTTCCAGTCCCTTGTTGTCTGCAAGGTTTCTTTTGAGAAATCAGCTGACAGTCTTAGGGGAACTCCTTTATAGGTAACTGTCTCCTTTCCTCTTACTGCTTTTAAGAGTTTCTCCTTATCTTTAAACTTGAGTAGTATAATTATGATGTACCTTGGTGTGTGCTTCCTTGGGTCCAACTTCTTTGGGACTCTCTGAGCTTCCTGGACTTTCTGGAAGTCTATTTCTTTTGCCAGATTGGGGAAGTTCTCCTTCATTATTTTTTCAAATAAGTTTTCCATTTGTTGCTCTTCCTCTTCTCCTTCTTGCACCCCTATGATTCAGATGTTGGAATGTTTAAAGTTGTCCCAGAGGTTCCTAAGCTTCTCATTTTTTCGAATTCATGTTTCTTCATTCTGTTTCTGATTGAATGTTCATTTCATACTTTTGATTCAAATTGCTGATTTGAGTCCTAGTTTTCTTCCCTTCACTGTTGGTTCCTTGTACATTTTCCTTTATTTCACTTTTCATAGCCTGCATTTCTTCCTCTATTTTGCAACAATACTCAACCATTTTTGTGAGCATCTTCATTAACAGTGTTTTGAACTCTGTATCTGATAGGTTGGCTGTCTTTTCATGGCTTAGTTCTATTTTTGGAGTTTTGATCTGTTCTTTCATTTGGGCCATAGTTTTTGTCTCCACACAGCTGTTTCATATTTAGGGGTGGAGTCTTAGGTATTCACCAGGGTGGGGAAACCCAAGCCGCTGGGGGTTGTGGTGCTGTATGTGGGGAAGGGGTCAGAGAGGGAACAATGCCACTTGCTTGGCTCTCAGCCAGCTTTCAGTTACTACCCCCACTTCCCACAAGCAAATTGTGCCCTTCCAGTGCTGATTCCTGGGTGGGAGGGTTTGTGTAGGTTCTAAGACCCTGTGGGTCTCTCCAACGAGCTCTCTTGTGAAGCTGGGAGTTTCTCTTCCAACACACCCCCACAGATTTTTACAGCCAGAGGTTTTGAGGCTTTCTTTTCCCACGCTGGAACCCTGGGTTGCACAGTCTGTCTTGTTCCCTAGTTGTTCCTCCCAGTTTATCTGCATGCAAATGTGGGACCACTGGTCTTCTAGCCACCACCTTGCCGCACGTCCTCTCCAACCCGGCTGCCCATCTCCACCCCTCCTGCTGGTCTGAATGAATATTTCTTCTTTAACTCCTTGGCTGTTAGATTTTCATACAGTGTGATTTTTCTGTCACTTCTGGTTATTTTTAATTTTTAAATTTGTTGTCCTTCTTTTGGTTGTGTGAGGAAGCAAAGTGTATCTATCTATCCCTCCATCTAGGCTGGAGGTCCTGTTATTATAACTTTTTAATTTGAAATACTTTACAACTCACAGAAGATGAGAAAACAGTAGAGATTTCTCATGTCCCCTTCACCTAGCTCCCCACCAGTGGGTATTCCACATCATCGTGGCATGTTGTCAAAACCAGGAAGTGGACCTGATGTAATATTATTAACTTAGGTGGAGACCTTATTTAGGTTTTACCATTCTACATGCACATCATGGTGTGTGTGTCTGTGTGTGTGTGGTTCTATGAAATTTTATCCCACAAAGCCACCACATTTCGGGGTGGCCCATTACTTGTGATAGATGACTGACGCAAGCATGGGTGAGATCCCCAGGGTGCGTACTCCTCAGCTGGAAGTGACGGACACACAGCGCAGACAACTTCAGCCCCAGGTGCCTGCACTGGGTCACATGAATCAAGAAATGAGAGGCAGGGGCAAGTGGGCCCCAGAGCAGCCCCATCAGGCAGGGGAAGCTCCTGCACCTGGCTGCCCTGGGCTGAGGACATCCAAGGGAGGGGAGAGGAAGAGAGGGGGCCTCCACCTGAAGGCCAGTTGCCGGGCATAGAGCAGGTGGTCAGAACCAAACCCAGGTCTCCCTGTCCTGAAGGGAGGAGGGGGAGCACCTCTCAAAGGAGGGGTGGAGCACTGCGACGAAAAGGTGAGGAAGGCCAGGCACTGCAGGAAAACAGGTGAGAGACAAGGGCCAAACCTGGGCACCTGCTCCAGGGGGGGAAGTGGAAAAACATTCCACACAAGACCTGGAGACAGACAAGCATTTGAGTGGTGTGGTGGGAACTTGGTAGCCTGAGGGTCAGGGACAGCTGATATGTAGAGTAGTCATTGGGGCCATTTTCCAAAATTCCTTGTGCAAGAAAAGATTAGACTTCCCTCCTCCTTTCAAATTAAGCATGACCACATGACTGACTGGCTTCAGCCAATGGAATGTGAATGGAAGTGGCAAGTGGCACTTAGAGGCAGAAACGCTAAGAGCTGGCACAACACCTGCCTCTTCTTCTGCCGCCGCCTCAGCCTGGGTCCCAGAGTGACGATGGCTGGGACCAGCACTCCCAGCTGACTCACAATGCAGTAGTATGAGCAAGAAATCCACGTATGCTGGTACAGGCCACCAGGAATCTGGGAGTGTTCGTTACTGGCATCAGCTGCCTGAAACAGGCAATACAGGAAACCACCTTCCCTGTGGCCAGACTACACCGCAGTGGGGCAGGTGCAGGAACACGCCCAGGCCCTCCACGCTCCAGCACCTTCCTGGGGGCTGGAAATGGACTAGAAGGCCCTGGGAGTTCTGCCCAGGCTCTGGGATCTTTTCGTCCTGTTCAGGCGGTGTCCAGTGGGCTCTGTAGTGAGGACCTGGATCTTTCCCTGCCATGTGGCTACTGTGAAGACGAGCTCTCAGGTCACCGGGAAAGAAGGACTGGAGAAACGGCAAGCCACAAGCACATGAGCCGGGAGTCCTCGCCCCACATCGCTGCACTGGGCCCGTCCCTGAGGCCGGGCCACACAGAGAAGGATGCATGCGGCATGTTTGGAGTGGAGGGAGGCCGCACAGCTGTCCCGGAGAGCCCAGGCCCAGGCTAGCTGACCCGCTGTGCCCCGGGCTTGGCTAAAGAGGCCTACAGGGCACAGCCAGGTCAGAGGCTGTTAAAACAGCAGTCAGTGGAGGTGAGGTGTGGATGTCCCTTTAGTGTCCCGCCCCCCACAGGGTCACATGTGCAAAACCAGTAGCTGCTGAGCCCCAGCCCCTCTGTGGCACAGAGTCCCAGGATCACGGTCAGGGTCCTGCAGGTGGCTGGACGAGGCTGACAAGCCTTGGGCTGAGGGAGGGGTGTGTGTGCGTGTGCTCCAGCAACCCAGTGTGGGGAGGGGGCTTCCTTTAAGACAAACACACTCCATGTACTTTATCAAATTTGCAGATGCCACACAGCTGTGGGGCACAATGGCAAATATGCCAGATGACAGAGCTGGAATCTAAACAGAAGTTGACAGGCTGTAGCGATGGGGTGGATCAAATTAGATGAAACTTAACAGCGACAATCGTGTTTATTTTGTTTTTATTTATCTGTGCCCTGCCTCCACGGCTGGAGAGATGGGGCAGGAGCAGCAGCTCACAGGAGGAAGGAAGTGAAACTCGGCACTTGGGGCCGTGACCCGCATGCGCAGGCCCAGGGGTGGGGAGGGTTCCAGGGGCTGAGCTCCAGCAGGGGCTTGGGGGTCACGGGAAGACGGTCAGTACTATGAGCAGCAAGGGGGTGGGCCTGTGCTGTATCAGTAGAGGCACCCCACATAGGTTGAGGAGGACAGCTGGAGACCAGGGAGGCCAGCACTGAAGTCGGAAGCCCTTACAGCCAGGCTGTCCTTTCGGACAGGGAACTTCCAGGCACCGAAGCCCAGCCCCCTGCCCGGTCCCCCTGGGATGGCCAGGGTGCTCCCGGGCAGCCTCTCCCTCTAACCATGTCCCGGCAATGCCTCGGCTGGTGCGGCTTAGTTGACTGGAGTGTCGCCCGTGGACCAAAGGGTCGCAGGTTCAGTTCCTGCCCAGGGTGCGCATGAGAAGGTGACCAATTGATGTTTCTCTTTCACATTGATGTTTCTCTCTTTCTCTAAAAGCAATGAAAAAAATCTCCTTGGGTGAAGATTAAAAAAAAAACCTCTACCAGCAAGAGACAGGGACAGGTCTGGGTCTCCAAGTTCCCCTCAAAGTGGGCTCTGAATTTGAAACTTCCCAGGTTCTGAAACTTCCTGCCTGTGTGACACACTCTCCCTTTGGACCCCAGGCTCCCCACCTGTGTAAATGGAACGACACAGGCATCAGCCTCACAGGTGTTGAGAGGACTGAATGACATAATGCATGTTGCCTGGTACATGGGCAGCATTGGATAATGAAGGAAACGTGTGACCCCTGAGGGTACGACTATGAATAAACGGATGGAAGTGACCGGCATTCAGACTTCGGCTAATTTCAAAGAACTTCTCTAAGAGGCAGAAGCATCTGTTCTTGGAGCAGGCTGCTGAGTGAGGTGGTAAGCCCCCTATCCCCAGAAGCATTCAAGCACCAGGACCCTGTGGAGAGATGCCTGTGCAGGGAGGGGAGGGCTCAAGGGTATGTGAAGATGCAAACCTATCAAAGCCTCACCCAGGAGTAGATTTGTGAAAGGAAAGGAGAGAGCACAGAGCGCCCTGCTGAAGAAAAGCGGGAGGAGTCTGAGTTGGGGGATGGGGAGGCTTCCCAGGATTGACTCTTCTGGCTACAACAGCTCTGGCCAAGGGGCAGCTCTAAGGACCTGGGGGCGTGGGGGAGGGGAAGGAGATCATTCCTGTGTGCAGGGAGCACTGGACCTGACTGATTCAGCACCCCCCACCCAAGGACAACATTCACAGATGCACAAGCCACCACACACATGTAAACCTGTGTATACCTGTGCACACATGTATGAGAAACTACACAGGCAAACATGCAGCCACCACCACTCTCACCCTGCAGGGGCTGCACAGACATGGCATCCAGGAAACAGACGACTCTGGGCCCAGATAACCCAGGGGAAGACAGGGAGCTGCCTCCACTGCCCCTGACCCAGCACCTCTCCAAGCCGTGGCCCTGAGCTGCAACCAGCATGAAACGCTCTCTGACTGAGGGTCTCTGCTTCCACTTGTGAATATTTATGAAGAGTCTGCAGGAGGCTGCAGAAGTGCCCTGCAACATCTAAGAGGTGGAGAGATTAACCCATTATTAAAGATGAGTTTCTCACAGTGACATCTGCCTCCAACCTCCCACAGTGCCCACAGCCCGTCCCGCCTGCGCAGTGCGCCTGCGCAGTTCTTTCTCCGCGAGCCACAGCTGAGCAAGGCGCTCCTTGGTGCACCCACCCACAGACTCAGGCCTCTGGTTTCTTCTTCCTTAATCGTGGTGAAATATCCTCCCCTTATTTTTAGGTAACTTTCATTTTTATAAAAATAACACATGGAAATAATTTTTAAAACCAAAGCGTATTTCATGGCTTGTTAAGAGCGAGCAGCTGTCCATGCCCCACCCCCAGGCCAGCTTTCTCGCCGCGGCCTTTGCCGCTCACCTCCAGCGTCTGCATAACGTGCACATACTACACACTCGTGGTTTTCTAGTCTAGGTTTGACCTGTTGATTTACTGTAGAAGGTTAGAATTTAACTGCCCATTAAGATTTAACTCCCACCGCCCGTTCCCCTCCTCCACCCTGCTGTGTACTTACATCACTACTGTTACTAAGTCGGCACCCCGTGTTCACATCACTGTTCCGGCATGTAAATGTTATTCCAGGTGAGTCATCCAGGGCTCCAGGGTTACATTTATTTCCCACAAAACTTTCTTTTTCTTTTTCTTTTTTTTTTGACTTTTTTTTTTTTATTTCAATCATTGTTCAAGTACAGTTTTCTCCCCCCTACAAAACTTTCTTTTTCTTGAAGTTAATCCACTTGCCTCTCGGGGCTCGCCTGTGTCCTGAGACTTCTGTGCACCACCGTCAGCCTGCCCCCAGACTCCAGGACAAGGCTGCACACCTCCTCCCATGCCTGGCACAGCCCCTGCCGGCTGACCAGTCCTGGTGGTACTGGGTCACCCCCCCGACGCTGGAGTCCCTGCTTGCCATGTGCCTTGTCACTGTCTCCCATAGTTTACACCCTCACTTTGGGGGAGGTCACCCTTTCAGAGCTTTCTGACTGAAGCTGCCTGGGAATTAGATCTTTTGACACCTTTGCAGCAAAGCAGCCACTAAGATCCACTCCCCCTTCTTCCCTGTGCTGGAGTGGCTGCCTAGCTGGGCTGTATTCCTCACCTCCCTGGACAGTTAAGAGTGGCGTTGGACAAGAGCGTGTCCTTGAAATATGTGTGAAAGTGACAGTTGTGCTATCCAGACTAGGCCTCTGGCACTCCCTTCTTCTGTCTGCAGGAGAATGGACTTACGAGCAGCCTTGGCCTGTAGACAGTGGCCTGTCCACTGACTGCCCAACGCAGAAACAGGACAGTGCCAGCCTGGGGCAGGTGTGCCTGTACCCCCTCCCCCTCGGTCAGGGTCCCACACCTCCCCCTCTCCCAGAATCCCCGACTGCAGGCCCTCCCCCAGGCAGAGGCAGCTGGGCGTCAGGGGGCTACCACTGTGCATCTCCCGAAACCGAGTGTCTTGCCTGCAGTGCCCTCCTCTCCCTCTGTCCTGTGGACTCACACCTGTGACCCAGGGGGATCAGACACAGTGTTCACTCTACCATGTGGGTTAACTGGAAGCCTGTCTCCGACTCATTTTTATAAATCACGTCAGACCCAGTCCAGGGCCTGGTATGTGGCAGGTGCCGTGTGCATAAATGGAGGCAGGAAAGACAAGGAGACACGATCCTCTCCCATCAGAGGGCTCACAGCCCAGGTGGGTGGAGGCTGCTGGTTGGAGGGAAAAGAAAGCAAATATGCAGATACCTGCATCAGAACTCTGAATGAGGCAATGCAGACGGCAGCAGGGCAGCCAACACGCCAGGATGAGCACAAGCAGGGAGGGGACACAGGCAGGGGGCAGCGGAAGGCTGCACAGGCTGTCTGGGCCATGCGGGAACAGTGCCTGCCGGTGGAGTTCCAGTGCGAGGTGGAGACTGGAGCTGCACCTGCTGCCCCCACAGACCCCGGGGCCCCACCGCAGCCCAGGTGGGGCTGTGAGGCAGGCTGTGTCTCAGGGAGGCCAGGTGCACAGACAGGAAGGGGGTGTCCTCCACGTGAGAGGTGAGGGCCAATGCCAGTGTGGGGGTGCAGGTTCAGCCAGGCACGGGGAGGAGGCAGCAGTCAGAGGTTCCGGCAGCTGGCCAGAGCAGTGTGGTGAAAACCAGGACAGAGGTTAAGATGGGAGGTCTGCAGTGGCTTTCAGCTCCGACAGCTCCGACAGCTCCAGATACTAGTGGCCCCTGTGCTGGGGCAAAAGAGCCAGCAGGAGCCCACGGCACCCTGCAGTGGGCTGGCAGGCTGGAGACCTGTGCGGAGCAGAGCAGGGCGCCCACCTTTGACTGGGTTCTCCTCTTGGCTTGGCCTCTTACTGGCTGTTCAGTCTTGGGCTGGTTACTTACAGTTCCTCAGGCTCAGTTTCCCCACCTACAAAATGGGGATAACTTGGCCACCTCTCTCCACCTCCACTGTCTGCACCCCTGTCACCTGCAGCCTGACAACAATGAAACCTCCTCACTGCCCTGCTTCTGCCCGAGACCCAGGGGCCAACTACACACCCTGAGCAGCCGGTGGCGCGGAGTCCTGTGCCTGGCCTAATGCTCTGTCATTGCTGTCTTGAAATTCTGTTTTCCTTTATTTAATCCTCACCCAAGGACATCTTCCACTGCCTTTTTTAGGAGAGAGAGGAAGGAAGAGAGGAAAGGAAACAGGGAAACATCGATGTGAGAGAGAAACAGCAATTGGTTGCCTCCCGTATGCGCCTGGGCCTGGGATCAGCCCACAACCTGTCCACTACAGGACAACGCTCCAACCTGCTGAGACTCACCAGCCAGGGCTCCGTCTTGAAATTCCTAACAATTTTTGAACAAGGATCCCACTATTTCATTTTGCACTAGGCTTTGCAAATTATGTAGCTGGTCCTGCCCCCAACTATTGGTTCCCTACTCAGTCACAAAAGCAATCTTGTTAAAACGAAAGTCAGACCACATCCCTTCTGGGATTAGGATGGCCTTCTATCTACCCAAAGCAGAAGTCAAATTTCTCTCTCTCTCCCTCTCTCTCTCACATAAGCACACTTCTGACCACATTTCCTACCACTCCCCTCTTCCCTCTGCCTGGCCTTCTCCTTCCTGCCCCAGGGCCTTTGCACCTGCCCTGCCTCTCCAGAGCACCCTCCTCCCCTGGGCCACACTCCAGCAATCTCACCTCCTCAAGTCTCTGCTCAGAAGACACCTTCTCAGTGAGTCCTTCCCTAATCTCCGCATTTAAAATGGGAACTCCCCAGCTGTCCCTGCTGTTTTTTTTCTACCCTCTACTTTAGGGATGTCAAACTCATTTTCACCAGGGGCCACATCAGCCTCACAGTTGCCTTCAAAAGGCCAAATGTAATTTTGGAACTGTGTAAAGGTAACTAATCCTTCACAGATAAGCGAGAGCCCAGTGCTGCCGCCTGGTAGAAACAAGGTGCCGGGCCGGATAAAACAAGGTGGAGGGCCGGATTCGGCCCCCAACCTTGTGTTTGCCTCTGTGCTCTACTTGGTTTACTTATTTTACCTGTCTGTCCCCCAGGTAACACAAGGGAGTCTTGTCGTGTGTGTTCCCTGCTCAGTCCCCACCGCCCAGATCTGTGCCTGGCACCGAGAAGCAGTTCAGTGAACTTGTGCGGAATGAAGAACTGATCTGAAGAACTGATCGAACCACAGCCCATCAGCCCCTCGTGAGCCTTTGTCGGGGTTACAGACCCAGCACACTCGGCATGCAGTGGGTGCTCCAAAAAGAGGAGCCCCTCTTGCCTCTGTAGCTCCTCCCTACGGAGCACCCCGTGAAGTGTGTCAGGGGGCATTCACATCCAGTGTGACAGCACAAAGGTGGCCCAGGGCCACAGGAAGCACTGTCAGATGAAGTACAGGAAACTCGGGAAGTGCCCAAGCTCACCTGCAGTTTGGGTCTGGACCCAGCCCCAGCCTCACTCTGGCCCCTCGAGTCAGCCTTCCCGGCATGGCATTGCCCCGGGGCCACTGTGACTGCCCAGCCTGGGAAGATGAACTGGCTTCTCACATTCCAGGCCTAATTTTATCTGCCTCCTCAGAGGGACTGTAAAGGGCACCAGAGGAGCCAGGGCCAGAGCTCTGGAGACCGAGGTGGACAGGCCTGAAGGGCCTCCTCCCACCTCTGAACTTAGGTCTTGCCTGGAGGGCAGGCAGTGGTGCCAGTGAGGCTGAAACAGGACAGGAGGCGAGGATGCTTACAGGGCCAGGTCCTAACCACGTCTCGCTGCTGCAGCCCCTGGCCAGCCCGACAGATGCTCCACCTTCCCTGGCCTTCTCAACCCAGCATGAGGAGTTAGAGCCCTACCTCATTTTCTCTGTCTGTGAAACTGGAGGTAATAACAGCATCCGCTCACAGGGTGACTGGAAGGTCACTGAGCTGATACAGTGACTAGAACAGCACCTGGCACATGAAGGGCTTTTATGTGTCCCGTTCCAATCTTCGTGACCTGAGCCCCCGTCTCTGTGGTCAGGCCCTGGACACCCCCTGCACCCCAGGTTCCTCCTAGTGCCCTCAATGTCCGGTACAGCCCCCAGGGGCCTTCCTGGAGCAGAGAATGGGGCATGGGGCCAGAGAACAAACTCCCTGACCACTAACCTCTTCGGGCCCTGCCAGCACCGGAAGGGCTGTCTGGGGACAGGGTGGGGCGGGCCAAAGACAGATGGCCACTCCAGCAACCGATCACCCAGCTCAGCAGAAACCGGGGCCAGCGGTAATGGGCTGGCAGCCCCCAGCTGCAACCAACTTCATTTTCTGCCACAATTAAATGATCGTCTGCATTTGCTCACACTCACTTATTCAATTACCTTTTTGGCCCTGAAGGACTCACAGAGAAGCAGGCATAAATAACAGGCGTCAGCGCCTCCAGGCTGTCATCCCTGCCCACCCCTCCCCCAGGCCCTGCCCAGAGCTTCCTGTGAGCACAGGACCACCGCCTGTGTATCCAGTTCCCCACGGAACCCTCCCTGGCTCCCACCACCCGCGCCTGGTCAGTCTCCAGCCTGAGAGTCAGCAGGTGTGGGCCCCCAGCTGGCTCTACCTGCCCCACCGGGGGTGTCTGGGGAGCCACCCCTCTGCAGGCCTGTGGTTCCTCCTCTGTGGAACGACAGGAAAGTCTGTGTGAGCTATCAGGTGTTGCTCTTGTAAGAGGCCGTGGTCCTGGCTTCACGGTCAAAATGTGAGCATTAAGGGAGGACAGATGAGTGTCCCCTCCCCACCTGCCTGCACACCCACCCCTTCTGCAGCCACCTGCATTTCCATAAATGCCATGTCCTCCTGTGCCCCCGTGCTGTCAAGATGCTGTTCCCTTCGTTCACTCCTCTGCCCGGGGACTCCTCTGCACCTTCAAGGCCCACCCTGGAAGCCACCTCCCCTGCGAAGCCCGCAGCCCAGCCCCCATGGCAGGCAGATTGACCTCTCCCTCTTTATGTTCCCACTGAGCCCTGCATGTGCCTCTGTGGTAGCTGAGTGTCCTGCATCGGGGGGACATCCCAGACTCAAATCCTGTGGGTCACTGTCGCCATAGCCACGTGAAGGCCTGAATCTGAGTTCAGGGTTGGCGAGGGTAGCAGCCACTGTGGCTCCCTCCTAGCCTGAGACCCATCCCGTGAGGCCTTGCTACCCACTGACAGCTATCACAACAGCAGCCAACATTTTGAAGTCCTGTGTCAGACACTGTGCTAAATGGTTTTAACTTGCATTATGTCATTGGAATGTCACAATAACTCTGAGAAAATTATCCCCATCTTATAGATGAGGAAACTGAAGCTCAGTGAGGTTAAGATGCTTGTCCAAAGTCACAGCACCAGGAAATGGCAGGGCTGGGCCTCAAACCAGGTGTGCCCACACCCAGGACCCACACCTTCGCCAGCCTCCGTCCCGTGCTGCAGAAAGACCAGCAGTCCAGGACTTGGGTTCAAGTGCAGCTCTTCCACAGGAGCTGTGCCAAGCTGAGTAGATCTTTTCCTCTCTTTGCAGCCTTGTTGGTCTCTCCTTTCCTTTAAAATGAAAAGATTGTAGCAGGCAGCCTCTGAGAGACCCTCTACTCTGACATTCTGGGATTTCTTTCTTTCTGGAAAGCCCTGCTCTGACCAGCGGGACTGGCCAAGCGGTAAAAACTAGAGACAGGAGCAGTGGGTTGCTCCCCTGGGCAGATGCTCTGGGACAGGGCCCTCCCCATGCCTCGACCCTCATGCCAGAAAGACAGGTGGCAGCCCGTTCCCTTGAGGAGGTCAGGGTAGCTGTGTCCTCTGGGGATTCACAGGCAGGGCCTTCCTCTCATGGCCTTGATTGTCAGCCACAGGGGAGCCCTCGGAAATGTCACCCATGGATCACTGAAAGAGACGCACACTGCAAGACGGATAGCCTGTGACTGGGGTCTCAGTCTGCACACTGGCTCTTCCTCGGATTAGCAGCTGCAGACGCCTGCCCTCCTGAGAGCCGTGTTGGGGTGGTGCCCTCCCTAGGCTTTAGCCAGAGGTGAGCTGGGGGACGGGGCTCAGAACTCAGCACTGCTGGGAGAACCAGCCCGTGCCAAGTCTCCTCCCTATGTTCATTTCACATGTGGGGACCAGCCAACACCCCCCCTCCACGCATCCCTCGCCCCTGGGCTTGGCTGGGGAAGGGAGGGGTGATCCCCGCTTTCCCCTGGCATGGATGTGTTCTTGCACTGGCGTGTAACCTGGGGCGGGAGCACTGCCTGGTGAATGAGAGTGGTTGAGAGGGGGTCCAGGTTCTAATCCCAGCTCTGCCACTTACTAGATGTGTGACATGAGGCCTCTCGTGGCCTCCGTTTCTCAGCTATAATACGAGGGTAGTGCCCCAACCTCACATTAGAGTCAGGACCAAATCAGGGATTGTGTGCGTGTGAAGAGTCCCTGCTGGATGGTGGCCGTGCTGGCTCCAAGTGCCTCCCTGGCCCCACCCCCACCCAGTCCCACCAGCACCTGGCCAGCGTGCCGGGTGCCCCTGACTTCGCTCCCAGGGCCGGTTGATGACATCCTGCTGCTTCCTAGTCAAGGGAGCCCTGCCCATTTACAGAGGGCCTAACACGGCCCCTGGGCACAGTCTCCTCAGGTTGTGGGGCAGGCTGAGGCTGAGGAGTGGGGAGTGGCTTCCATAGTCTGGGGCCCCTCCTCCCCCAGGAGGAGCCCAATGGGAGCCCACTGGCTCTGGGGCAGAACCCTGGCTGGGATCCAGGCCAGAAGTTCCTAGGCGGGGTCAGGAACTGGAAGCCGGGTCAGGCTGGCACAGCCACGATTCTGGACAGCTGCCAGCTGCCAGGCCGAGAGCCTCCTCTGACTGCAAGGGGCTGGACGGCGACCTCCCGCAGCCTATGCTCCATCCTGGCTTTCTAGAGAGGGGGTAGCAGCCAGTGGAGGAGGTGGCTGACCACCAGATGGCCCAGGGCACTGCCAACCAGGGAGAGCCTCAGGGGGAACTGGGAAGGCAGGTGAGTAAGATCAGTGTGTCACCCATTTCTTGGACCTTGCTCTGGGAGTCAGTTTGGGGCACCTAGTGCTTGTGTGAGGTCCCTCAGTGCCCAAGTCCCTGGGCAGTACCGCATGCCCTGCCTCCCCAGAGTCCTGGTCCCCATGGGCCCACTAATTAGGACACTCCTGTTCAACTCAACATACTCCCTGCATCAAGGCACTCACACAATTCAACGCACACTCAGTCTTGGCACTTGTGCACACATGCACATTCACATACACGTGCACACTCACACACACTTGCATTCACATCCACCCACATACACTCACACTTGCATACATATGCATGCACACAACTACATGCATACAGGCACACTTGCATACATGTGCATACTGGCACTCGTGTACACATGCATGCTCAAACCACACTCACGCATGGATGGACACAGCAGAATGAGAACAAGAAGCATCAGCAACAACAGAAAAGATAACAAGAGAATGTGAGAGAGAGAAGAGCAATCAGAGAAAAGCCAGGACTGCAGAGGACATAATGACCAGGCAGGGAAGGAGGGGCAGAGAGAATGGCTGGGCGTCGCTGGACGGTGCTTTCCCTTTGAGCCGTCCGAGTGGAGGAGTGGTAGACGGGCCCCTCTGCACACTGGTCTTGCAGGTGTTTACATGGCTAGGGAAAAGAAAGGGGAGGGCTGTATGCCCAGCTGGGGTGCAGCAAGAGGGGGCCCCGCCAGGGAAGGAGGGGCTTGTGCTGGAACCTGGGAGGTTTGGCAGCAGCAGGGCGGCCACACTGTTTACACCAGGGGAAGCGGGTGATGACATGTCCTGGAACATGGAGGGTTGTTGTGGTCTCTGGCGTGGAAAAACAGGGTTATGAGGGCAGTTGGGGGGGAGGGGAGCAGCTAAGAAGGTTTCACAGGGTGGCCGAAATCAGGCCAAGTCTTCTGTGCCAGGGGTCTGGAAGAGGGAAGGAAATTTGAGGACCCCAGCTATGGGCAGCTTCTGACTCCATATACCCTTGGTTGCCAAAGCCACAGCATGGAGATGATGGGAAGGGAAGCCAGAAGCCCAGAATGAGTCCACACATTCATTCATTCACCAAACAGGTACTGGGAGGCTGGCTTTGTGCTACATGCTGGGGATACACTGTGGAGCAAAATAAGCAAGTCACCGTCCTTGAGGAAGCAAAACATGCAAGGAGCAAATAATGCAACTGTGTCTGGGGGTAGGTGCTTCTAAAGAAGGGTGCTGGGAGCAGACATGCCAGTAAAATCAAGGAGGACTTCTTGAAGGAGGTGATGCTTGAGCTGGCATCTGAAAGATGAAAAGGAATTAGCCAGGTGGAGGGGTGAGGACAAGGCATCCCAGGCAGAAGGGACAGTGAGCACAAAGGCCCAGTGCAAGCTGTGGCTGGACCACAGAGGCAAGGAGACATCTAGTGAGGTGGGCAGGGCTCACCCCTGGGGAGGGCTTTGGATGATATTCTAAGGACAAGGAGTCACTGAAGAATATTAAGTAGGTAAGTGACGTGACCCAAATTGTTTGAAAACATCACTCTGGGGAGAATGGAGGGTAGGAGCAGGGGTGTGAGGAGAAGGGAGGACACCATGGGAAATCACCCATGGTGCAGGAGGTGGAGGCGGTGGGCCAGGGTGGTGGCCGTGGGATGGAGAACATTTGGAGCATGAAATCCACAGGGTGGATGTAGTGACGGATGAACTGCCAGGGAAGGCTTCAGTGAAGGGGCAGGTCCTGGAGGGTCAGTCAAGCTGGAGTGGGAGAGGTAAAGGGGAGACCCAGGGGGGAACTAGCCCACCCCTCATCCTCAAGTAGCTGGTGTGCTTATGAACCCCAAGCATTTTCTGCCTCCGAGTGGTGTATCTAAGAGCTGGTCTGAAATGCTGCCCACAGAAGAGCCAAGCTGGTCAGGGCTGATTTCCCGGTGGAGGGACAGGGGCCAGGCCCAGGTGGGCCTCGAGTGGTCACGAGGCAGAGGAGGGTCAAAGACATGGCTGTGGAAAGAGGCTTCACAGCAGGCATCTTGCACATGAAGCTGAGTTTCGGAAAATGACCGTGGAGGGAACTTGGCTGCAGCCGGGAAACAGAAATAAAGTGTCCTGTTTGCGTAAGGAGAAACATGAGATCCCGGCTCCGGGGCAGCGGGGCCTGTGTGTTTTATTTACTGCCGTGCATCACGGGTCACAGACTGGGGGCTCAGTACTGTTGATAAATAAATGGATGAATAAGAAGTCAGTATGGAATCTTGCTCCTCACAACCACCAAACAAAACCAGAAACCAGGTACTGGTATGTGGACTGATCCTCCCTGAACCCTGGTTCACCCAGGCTCAGCCCCTCACTGGGCACCCAGCTCAGGTGGAGGTCCCGGCCCCCCTGCACCCCTAAAGGCCTCGCAGCTCAGCCCAGAGGCGGTTCTAGGGCTCCCAGGTCAGCAACTTTCCTAGCCGGGTGGGAAAGAGGAGGTAAGTGGGTGATGGCTGGGGGAAAGGAGGTCACACCTTCTTTTCCAGGGCCAGGTAACCGGAGCCCAGCACAGGCTGGGCAGTGTGAGGGGCCAAGCAGGCTGGAGGCTCCCAGGGCAGCCTGGCCTCTGCCTTCCCGGTGAAACTCGATCCTCTGCCCAGGGCTGGGGAGTGAGAGAGGAACCATGCATGGGATCCTCAACCCACTTTAAACCAGACCTCTGGACACCAAGGAATCCCTGTCATGCCTGCAGACTCTGCCCTATCTGGGTATGGGGAGGGGACAGGATGTCTGCCACAGGAAGGGAGCTGGGCTGGCAGGTGGGTGGACTTCAAATTTGCTGTGGCCACCCCAGGACACCTTGTACTTTGCCACTATGACAGCGGGGGGGGGTGGGGGGTGCGGTGTGCAGGGCATGCCAAGCAGATAGCATCAGAGCGGACCTCTGGGATGAGGGCCAGGAGAACTGCGTACTTGTCCTGCACTCAGAGCCCAGGCTCCCTGCTCCACTATGAACAGAGAGGGGGAGAGGCTGTCTGTGAAGTGAGCTCTCCATGGACACGTGGAAATGCCAAAAGGGGGACATGGAAATTGCAGTATGACTCGGTGCTGAAGCAACAGGTCTGGGGGACCCTGTTAGAACAAGCAGATGGCGAAGTGGACCCTGAAGAAATCAAGGACATGGGGGTGTGGCCCAGAGTCAGAGGCTGGGCCAGAACAGGAGGCAAAAGGAAGCTGAGCCTCTGGGGGCCGATTGCCCACACACAGAAGCCCAGGAAGGGACAACTGGGCCCCAGGCAAGCAGGGTGCCCAGTGCCAAGGGGAACTGCAGCCATAGGCCCAGGTGCCTTGAGTTTCCTAAAGGGCAGACTTCAGACCTTCCTAGTGTACATCCAGGCTCACTCAGACCTGAAGTCTGACTCTGGACAACCCCTGTCCTTTGCATCTATTCCATCTGTCCCTGTCCAGTGTCACCAGACCTAATCGAGGCTGACTCCTCAATATCTCCCTCCCACCCCACTGCCTTCTCTCCCCCTCAGGCCAGATTCACCTGGAGGTCAGGACCTGGGGCCTCACAGCCTGCCTGATCCATGTTACCCAATCTGCTCCCCTCCAAGCAGGGAGCTCTGAATGCAAACCTGAGTAGGCCTGGAGCTTCCTGGCAGAAAGAGCTGAGGAGGGTTCTGGGAGGCCCGCCTTCCCGCACCCCACCTCCCCTCCACCCCACCCTTGTCTGTCATCACTGCCCACTCCTCACGGGCTCCAGCTGCTCTGAGTGCCTATGCCTCTCTGCCCCGCCCCCCATCACTGCCTCTGGGCCTTTGGGAGCTCTTCCTTTACCTGGACCACTCTTCTCACCCTCCCCCACCCAAACCAAATGGGGGTGTGTTTCCTTCAGGATGCCTTCTCTGCTCCCCTCTGAGCAGCTGAGGAGACCCCCTGAGCCCAATGTTCTCCTGCCAACACACTGAAATTATCCTTTGACTTGCTGAACACCCTCACCCCACCCCCCACAACTGCAGATCCCTGACAGCAGGCACTGGTCCCTCAGGTCCCTGGGTCAGCCCATCTTCAAGCGGATTGTTGATCAGCTGACTGTCTTGTTGCTCGACTTTCCCTCCCTCAGGCGGCCACAGCTTGGGGAAAACGGAGCGTGAGGTGGTGGAGAATGGGGTGGGGGCAGGGAGACTAGAGGAAGGGGAATATGAACTGCCCACAGCCTTACCCCGTGAACAAGGGATCAAAAAATAACCAGGTGCCTTTGGCAACGGCCCTTGGTTGCCAGGGCCTGACCTCTGTCCAGGCACAGTGCAGAACTCTTCCCTCCTGGTCCACTCCTCCTCTTCCTCTTCTTCCTCCCCCTCCCTACCCAGAGCAGCAAATACCAACAGACAGCTGGACAGGACAGCCCCTGCCAGCCTGTCCCCAGGGTCAGGTGACCTACCCTCCCCCGGCCACTATAGCCTGGCCCTCTGGGCAGCCCTCCACGCAGTGCCACAGTGCACAGTGACTTCTCCACACCAGGACTCCAGAGAGGTCTTCGCCCAGCACCTGAGGTTGGCAGACACTGAGAGAGGGTTACTTCCCCCTGGACCCTCCCGTCTACACACTCCCTGGGACCCACGAGGGAGGAGGCCCTGGTGAGTGCTGCCCTGGGGGACAGGGATGGCGGTGGGCTTGCTGAACCCTCAGTGGTGCCACAGAGCCGGAGGGGTGGGCCCCATCTCCATCCCGGGCTGGTTAAGGACCTTCCTGGGGAGGCGGGGGGGGGGGGGGGGGGGGGGGGGGTGTCTGTCTGCATATGTATGAGGGGCAAGTCACAACAGTTCAGCAACATAGAAATTCTGTCATTTGCTTCTCTTCCTTGCAGTAGAGGAATTCCACCCCTCTGTTCCTCACAGCCCCTGAAGGAAGGCAGGGTGCTAGGGGTGCTGGGCTGAGCTGGGACGACAGAGGAAGCTGTAGGGGCAGGTGCAGGCGTCGGAGCTGATGCTTCATACTCCACACTGTCCCAGGAGAACTAGCTGTCCCAAGACAAGTGGGCCCCACCCCGAGCCCAGAAATGTCGTGTCCCGGCATGTCCTGTCCCAGCAGCCTCGCCTTCCACCTAGCGGGACCACAGGACTAGAATGACATCAGCGCCTGTGGGCAGTGGCCTGGGCACTGGGTGCAGGGTGCCCCATGGAGCGGGGTGCAGTGGGCCCTGGGCATCAGAGACGTGTTGCCACCAGGGCCCCCTGTCCCGGACAGTGGCAAAGTCTTTGGCTCCCCTCTCCCCTCGGCTCTACTGGGCTCTCCATGCACCTGAGACCTGAACCTGAGTCTGCCACATTCCTCACAATCTCTGGGGACCTAAGCACATCCATGCCAAGCCCCTTCCCCAGAGATTCGGACCAGGGGGACAGGACCCAAGCATCTATAGCTCTTAAAAGCTTTTATTTTTGATCTGATACTATGAAAAACTTTCAGCCTATAGGAAAAGGCAGAGGGACTGATATAAGCCTGCATCTGGGTTTAAGCAGTTGTTTGAGGTCTGCTATGCTCAGGCGTCCCTGCATTCCCCACCCCAGGCAGTTCTTACAGAGCCCTAGCTCTGTCATTCCACTGACAGAATTAACGACTCTCTGAGAATGTCTATATCCAGCCCATACTCACATTCCCCCAGTTGCCCTCTGAATGTTTTTAAGGCTTTGTTTAGACCAGGACCAGTCAAGGTGCATCTGGTCAGTATGCCTTCTGAGTCTCTTTCAATCTGGAAGGATCTCTGCCAGCCATCTCTACCCGATTTTCCCCACCACATTCACTTGGTGAATTGAGGGGCCAGTTGTCCCATAGGAGAGTAAGAACATGGCTGAGTCAGACAACTCTCAGTACAGATAGGGAAACTGAGGCCCAGAGAAGAAAGGGCTGGGACTCTAGGGCAGAAGAGGTCTCCTGGCCCCCCACCCCCATTGCGCTCCCCCAGAGCCAGCTCCTCATCAGTGATCTGGGAAACTCCTGCAAAGTGCCTGTGGCCCCTGGGACCCTCCCGGTCTTCCTCCTCAGGGCACTCTGGGGGGTGCAAGCCAGACTGAGCCCAGCTGGCAGCCAGCAGCTTGCCCCTACTTTCTCCCACTCTGAGCAGGGCACAGGAACAGACCCTCCCAGGCAGGAACCTGGTGGTTGCTGCCTTGCTGACTGGCCACCACAGGAGCATCAGCTTTACAGTGTGAGCACTGATGCACAAGGGTGTTCAGGGCAGCGGCTGCAGCAAGAGGTGGGGAGGGCAGGGCGGCCCACACCAGCACCACATTGGCAGCCCCTACCTCATGCTAGTTTCTCTTCCTCTTCCACCCCTGGGCCCACCTGGCCCAGGAGAGGCCTGTTGGGTGGAGGTGCTGAAGACCACAATCTGCTCTGCTCACATGTGTCTCCAGCACCCTCAGCCCACCCCACCCTCACCACCCTCCCCGTCCCAGGTTTAGGGGTCCCTCCCCCATGAATCTAGCCAGGCGCTACACTCCTCAGAATGTGCCTCATCCAGGGCAAGAAGCTTCCCAGCGAGACAACCTTTAGAAAAAGCAGAGGGTGGCCAGAAGGGAACGTGGGGTGATCAATCTTGATAATTTCTGAGACAAAATCAGTCATCTGCAAAGGCAGGGACCCTTCGCTCTCTGGGCCGAGGACAGGCCTGGCAAACCCATGCTGGCTCAGGAGTGTGTATCCCCTAGGTGCCAGGCCAGGAGGTGCTTGCTGGCTGTAGGTTTTGGCCCCCTGGGTGGCTGGGTGCATCTGCTGCTGCCCTCTGCCGGGGAAAGACTGGCTTGCTCACTCCCATTCTTCCAGAAGACCCTTCCTCTTCAGTTGGCCAGTTCTGCTCAGTGGCCTCAAGAACCATGACACCACACACACACACACACACACACCCTCATTTACACACTCACCCACATGCTTGCTCCATCCAACTATTTTGTTTTGACCCTGAAAGAACTTTTTCTTCTTGCAGTCATAAAGTTGCCATACTAACCAGGGGCCAGACCTTCCATTCCTGGCTCATAAGTCTCTTCCACAAGGCAAGTAACTAGTCATATTCCTCGGAGAAAGGGGAAGGTGTGGGGCAGGGTGTCTGAGGTTGGGACATGTGTGGGTCTGGGTTTGGCGATGTCTAAGATCCTGGCTGCAGCCTCAAGGGGAGTGCCTTGGAGGGGCTGGTAGGATGGTTACTGGTCTTGCCCAGGGTGCCCGAGGCGCCAGGGCACTGTCCTGAGGTCGGGATACGTCAGGGCCCGGGAAGGCTGGAATCCCTGCCAGCCTCTGCCCTCCACTGAGCAGCCTTTCCAGCAGCTCGGCTTTCTGAGTCACCTCCGCCCCACGTGTCTCCTGCCCTGACAGCACGCTCAGAACACTGCTGCTGCTGCTGAGGACATTTGGCTGTGGTCAAATAGCTTCTAAACTAATAATCACTGTATTAAAATCACATTTGGTCCTCAAGCCAGAGGAACGTTGGGAGATTTTAAATGTTAAGAGAAAAGAACAGGGGAAAAAATCTTCCCTCAAAGGATAAAATCAGCCTCTAAATAAGTTGCTGCAACTGAGGAATATGAAGTATTGCTCTGTGATTCTGGAGCTCGAGTCTTCCCAGGAAATGGACACTCCCAGCCACGGCTGGGAGGTGGTGTGTCCAGTCCCCCAGCATTCAGTATTGATCCCACCGGGCTGGGGGCCATGCAGACGCAGGACACACCTTGAGTCATTTTAGAATGGATTTTAACATGTGGTTTTTTTCCTCCGGAAAATAACCTTGTGTTTTCCCAGCCTGGATGGCCCCAGGTGATACACAACCCTCCACCACATGAGAAACACCAAAATCCTGCCCATAATGACCTAAGTGGCTTTAAATGGTTTCTGGTCCCTTCTTCTCTAACAGATTGAAACAATGCTCCCTCAGGCCTTGCAAAGACATAGAAGGATACTTGTGCCAGGCCTGTGGCCCCGAGGGCCTGCCAATGGACGTTAGAGCTTCAGAGGCGAGAGGGCAGGCCATCTCCATGCTGCCCTTGAATCTGCAGTCTGCAGCCTGACATGTTTTGTATCGGGCCTCTTTTGATTATCTCCTTCCCAGAATGCCTGCTCTCACTAGACTTACTGGGAGGTGGCCCCAAAGGCTTCCACACCCCAGTGATCTCAGGTGACTCCCTCCTCCCTACAGTGAGCTGTAACCAGGCAGTCACCTCCAATCAGTGTGGCCAGGTGCCCTCTCTGTCCCCTTCATGCCGAGGCCCCAGCCCAGTGTGGGGGCATGACCCTGGGCCAGGCCCACGCAGCATCCTGCCTCTGCCTCCCCATGCTGCCCTCCCTCTTGCCCATGGCTCCCTCACACACACTCCCCAAGCAGGCCCTCCGCAGGGTCCCCCAGGCCAGGCCGCCACCCCTCCCCCCTCACACCCCCTGCCAGCCCCCTCATACCACCACCAACTCAGTGACAGCACTATTTTTCCTCACCTTTTCAACTAGAACCCATTTTTTGACACAATTTTTCCCTATGAATCTCCCTGTGATACTCATTATATTTTTAGTATCTGTTGATTGAGAAAACAGACGATGATAAAAACTACTAGGAACACAAGTAATGCCTTTAAATGGATCTGTTTTCAGTAACCACCAAAGCGTCTGCATACACTTGAGAAATGATTGTGTTCCGTGGGTGTTATGTTTGGAGTCTGCAGAGAATGCTGGTGGTGGTGTGGTCTGGGTAAGGTCTCCAGCAGCCTGTGAGGACACCCTTCACCCAGGGCACTGGCACCCACCTCCTGCCCAGCACCTGGTTGAGCTGCCACTGCAGCATGCTGCCCCTGGCTGTGGCGCCCTCACGGCCTGGCTGAGGCCCAGGACCCTGGCCTGAGAGTCTGACATGGGTCTCAAGACCCAGAGGAAGATTGTGCTGTGGGGCAGACCCAGCAGCAGCCTGAGAGAATCCTGGCTCCAGTGCTCAAGCTCTGAACCTTGGGAAAGCTCTTCACTCTTCTCTGCCTGAAAAGGATTCTCTTGAAAAATGGAGGTGGGAACTAAGCCAGTGGTCCACAGTGGATGCTCAACAGGAGTGGCCATTATTGTACAGATGTCTTTGTGCAATGAAATCTCTGAGTGTCTCACTCAAGTGAGGTTGCTTTCAACCTAAGGACCCTGTACTGGGTATGTGGCTGTAAGCTGGTGACAGACCAGGCTGTGCTGCATAACAAACCACCCCCAAATCTCAGTGGCCAGGCAAGACAGAGACCGAGTTCTCTGTCATGCTACATATCCAACATGCAGTCCCTCAGGGAGCCACTGTGCTTCCGGGGTGACCACAGCCAGGGAAGAAGAAGGTAGGAACTGCTTGCTCTTAAGAGCTCCCACCAGAAGTGACCCATCGCTCCCGCACACACCAGGCCAGCCAGAGCAGATCGTGTGGCTGCACTCACCTTCTGTGTGCAAGGGAAGCACAGTGGGGCCATGTTCCTGTGAGGGACACCAGGAACCAGGCTTTTGTGAGGAGCCCTGACAATGGCCACAGTCATCCACGTTGTTCCCAGAGCTGACAGGCTTTGATAAGAGACAATCCATGGCTGATTTAGTCCCAGTTTAAACCTTGACAAGCTTGATTTGTGGTTTTGCCTGCCATCTTTCCTAAAATGGGAATGGCGAGTTTGAAACAGAAACCAGAAAATGTTCTGCAGGTTCAATGGACTCGGGTCTAGCATGTGGGTAGGGGTCGCGTGCACACAGGCCCTCAGAAAGGAAGGTGTGCCAAGCCGGTCGTGCAGCCATGACACACTCACTCGCCTCAGCATGACGGCGGCATCTGTCATTGTGCCTGGCACCCTTGGTGTTGTCATGTGTCCCCTGCTGGCAGCCAACTACAACTGCAGGCCTGCTGCTCATGGCCCTCCTTTCAGACCACAGAGTGTCCTATGACCCCGTGGCAGACTGGCTGTCACTCAGGCCTCGCAGGCTCTGCTGACACAGGCAGCCCAGGAACTCTTTTAACAGCCAGCTCAATGACCGGGCCCCCAGAGAAATTAGCCCTTGAATCTCCTGGAGTAAGGCCCAGAGTTATGTCACTCAGGACATGACCCAGTGACAGGCCAGGAGGACACCAACCTGGAGCCATCTGTCCATCTTTCGTGGGCACAGGGGGCTTTAAGCTGAACTCTCTGGCTGGGGCATCTCGCTTCTTACTTCCCTCCCTCATCCTAACTCCTTCTTGTCCCTCCCGAAGGAACACAAGGCGGATAGTGGGCACTACCGCATCTGGGCAGTGGGACTGTGAGAGGGGGCATGGGCTGGAGAGAGGGACATTTGTCTCCCTTGGAAGCAATAAAGAGAGCCCAGGGTATTCAGCAAGTGTGTCAGAGGGGGCGTGAGGTCCTACCTCAGGCAAGAACCTCACCTGCCTCCCCAGCACCCAAGCTGAGTCAGTCTTGAGGATCACCCACGCAGTGACAAACCTGGTGGGGGAGATGCTTGGGAAGAGGCCTCCACAAAGGAATGCTGTGTCTTTTGTCTTCTAAGTATCATGACAAGCCTGAGGCAGTGGGTGGGAAACCAAGCTCAGGGTCCTTATTCGGTGTGTCCCAGGGGCCTCGGCAAGCTGGTGGGAACACCTGCAACAGAGCCGGGTTCCTGTCTCCTTGCCCGGTGCTGTTAAGAAATAGACACGGACCCAGAGGCCAAGGTCCATGCCAGTGACAGAAGTGCCTGCATGTGGCAAAAGGAAGATCTGGGCCGAGAAAAGTCTGTGAGGTTGAATTACTTATGCAGGGCTTCTGAGGGAGGAACAGAAGAATGGAGCTCCCTAGCTTTGTCCCATGGAGTGGGAGACTGCACAGAGACGGGAAATCTCAAGCTTCCTTGGGAACTCAAGGTCGGCATCGGTGCCAACTCGAGGCCACAGAATGCCTCCCCGAGCAGCAGCAAAGCCCACCTGCCCAGCTCAGGCAGGTGCTCTGGTGCTGATGTCCCTGCCCATCTGCCTTCCCCCCACCCCTTCCCAGCAAACTGTCAGAACCACAGCCACACAGCCCAGGAGCAGGGAGAGTCTGAGGAGATGTCACCTAATATAGCCTCTAAGATGACCCTTTAAGGAAAGAGCCTCAGTTTCTTGACCTGTCAAGCCCAGCTTTTTGAAAAGTTCAGATGACTACACAACAGACCTCCCATTGCTACCAACCCACCCAAGTCTAGAGGCGAAAGTTTGTGTCTCATGCCGTGGGCTGTCTTGGAGGCCCCGGGGCCATCCTGGCTCAGTCTGTGCTCTCCGAGAAGGTTCAGCCAGGGCTCCTGAGAATGGGAATGACAGTGTCTCTCAGGTCTGGTTGACACCTCCAGCCAGAAGCCCCAAGGTGGTCAATACCACGCCCAGCTCTACGTGGACTGACCCCTCCTGATGGTTTCTGAGGTGCAGAGCCCCAGAGCATGTGCTCACTATTGTTAGGGTCGGAGAGACCAGGGCTGGGGGACAAGAAAACCTGGGTCCTGTCCCAGCACAGCCAGTGAGTGACTTGTCCCAGCTTCCTTGGGGCTCAAATTCCTGACTCTCAAAGTAGATAAACAAGAGCCCTCAGGCTCCCCACAATGTGGCAGGCAAGAGCACTCTGGGACTAATGTTCGAATCCCTGCTCTCCCCACATTAGCTGGGTGCACACAGGCAAGTTACTTAACCTCTCTGTGCATCTTCCTCATCTGTAAAATGGACTGACAACACTACATCCTAGAGTAGGTGGGAAGCCTTACTGGGTTCATCTATATAAAACACCTAGAACACTGCCTGGCACGTGGCAAGTGCCACATGTGTTAGTATTTATTATTAATTCCTTCTTATGCTGCCACTGTGAGGCAACATTCATGTCCTCAGAGCTCCTTAGGGAGATGAAGGCATGGGGAGAGGAAGGCAGTGGACTGCCCAGCATGGGACACGTGCTGCTGCTGGGACTGCGTGGGTGCTCGGGGAGCAGGGCGCACTGAGCTGAGTCAGCTCTGTGCCCGGCCCAGGGAGCTGGTGTGAGAGACAGGGCCCAGGCTCCTTCCAGGAGTGGATATAAATGAAGTTTACATCGTGGCTGTCCCTCTGGTTACCGGGAGAGTCTCTGCCTCCCTTTCTCCAGGGACAGGTCAGCTGGCAAACAATGGCATATAAGCGAACCCAGGGAGAGGAGCCATGTTGGGCCACCTTGATTTTTCTTTCTTCCTTCTGGCCTTCACCAAATTTGCAAGGAGGACTGGATTTGCCAAGCACTGGGAACATCAACTTATCCCTGGGCCAATTGCTGATTTCCCTCCCCACCTAGATGTCTCCCACCAGCTTCTTTTCTCAGCACCCAGAACAGGCTCCCAGGAGGGCTCACCTCTGCACAGTCTTGGAGCAGAGCTGGGAAAGGCTGGGGCTGTGGTTTCAGGCACAGCCCTGTACCACCGGGCCTCGGCAACCCCACCCTCCCCAGCCAGGCTCCAGCCACACAGGCAGCTGGAGCCATACCCTGCACCCCTCAAAGCAAATGCACAAACCAGGAGGAAAACCCCTTCCCCTTCCTGAAGGGCAGAGCACTCTGTGGCCTGCAGAAGCAGGCAAAGTGGGAGAGGCTGCCTGGTGGAGAATGGATGAGTTGGACTGAGGATTTCAATGCCCCCTGGTGCTGGAGGTCTGGGCTGGTGGCAGGAGCCTCTCTGAGCCAGGATCCTGAACAAATTGACAGGCACTGCTGTGCCTGGGGCCAGACAACTATGTCCGTGGTCTGGACTGAAGGTCATATAGAGGGTTCATCATGTCTGGTGCTGCCCAGCCTGGTCACATCCTCCACCGGGAGTCCAGCAGAGGAGAGTATTAATAACTCAGCAGTGACAAGCACTGCTGTGAGAATGTCCTCTCAGACACGATATGGCCAGAAAAGCCTCTCTCAAAGTGTCTCTTCGGCACTCTCCTGACACAAAGTCAGGACATCTTTAGGCGCTGGGTTTCCAGCCCAGAGTCCTAGCATTTGCCTGATGTCCAGCAAGCTTGCCCTTGGGAGGAAGAGTGACAGCAGGTGGTGGGGGATGAGGCCCAGAGACGGGGATCTCCTGGACCCCACCGGCCCCCAGGCAAGGCGTTTCAGGCCTCGCTTTCCTCATTTGCAAGGTGGTGGTAAGAAAGCCTGCCTTCCCCATAACCCAGGTGGGAAAGTGTGACCCACCAGGGCAATAATGCCAGAAATGATCACGATTAGTCACATTTATTGAGCACTCAGCTCTGGGCCCTGGGCTAACCTTTTCACAGGCTTTACCTCAATTCTGTCCTTAACTCCACAAGGCAGGCACCCTTATTGTCTCATTCCACAGATGGGAACGCTAAGGCCAAAGAGGTTCAGGAGCTCCCCAAGGTCACACAGCTGTGATGAGAATCAGTGGTACACAGCTATGCTATACAGAAGGGAAGCACTCTTGTACCCCAACCCCTACTAGCTGCTGAGCGACCCAACGGCAAAGACTGCTCTCTTCTTGGGCCTGGAATCCAGGTTCCCCAAGGCAGGCAGACAACATGACATGAGAATTTGGGACACAACCCCCCACCCTGGAAGCCTATATTTGTGTGTATTGTTTGATTTTTAAAGCAGTGTTTGAATATTTAAATGCAAAAGGTACAAAACTCTACTTAGAGAAGTCTTCCTTTCAGCCCTGCTCCCTGGAGGCAACCACTGTTAGTAGTTTCTTGTAACAGACACTGCAGCAGTGATCCATGCCTGTTTACTGTCTGATTTAGCTCCCCGAGCCTGGGGGCTGGGGACCATGGGTGTGTCTGAGCACTGCTGCCACCACTGCCTCGCTCACATCATTTCCACCCTCCTCTGCTTTCCAGGGTCCCTGCTGAGAGCCCACAGCTGGGAAGAAAATTATGCTATAACAACGACAAACAACAAAGAGAAACTTGAGGACCTCTGACAGCTCTGCCTCTGCCCTGGAGCTGCTACTTGTCTACCTCAGGCCATGGTTGTGCAGAACAGTGTGGAAGGTGGGGACACCAGGATGGGTGTGCAACTGGAGCCCTTCCTGCACCAGGTTGGGGGACACCTGAGTGTGATGAAGTATGATGAAGACACGGTGTGCAAGCCCCTCGTGTCCCAGGAGCAGAGGTTCTATGAATCCCTGCCACTGGCCATGAAGCGGTTCACCCCACAGTACAAAGGTGAGTGTCCAGGGGGCAGGTGTGACCCAGGCTGCCACATAAGGCCAGGCTCATCTGCACGCACCCACTGCTTCCTTAAGCACTGTGGTATGTGTGGCGGTTGCCATGGAGACATGCCCCTCTCCTGCAGCCCAGCTGGCCTTTGCTGTCCTAGTTTCTCTGAACTCTTCACGTCCCCAGGTCTGGAGTATAATAGCATTTGGAGTCCTTCCAAATTAGCTCAAGCCACCCAGCTTCGAGGAAATAAGAACGGAATAAAATGGGGCATCCTGGCCTGTGCTTTAGGAGCACATGGCTGGGTCCTGTGGCCACGGCTGGTAACCACAGGACAAGCGGAGGTTTCCTTTACCTCATGCTAGAGACTCCGGTGGGTGGTAGGAGCCTCGGGCCTAGGACATGACACAGAAGAGCTGGGCCACACCAGGTTTAGGAAACCAGAATTCCTGCTGTCTCACCCAGGGGCACAGCCAGAGGCATCGGCTGCCTTGCAGGGGGACCTGGGGAAATCGGGCATGAAACAGTGTGCATCCTGATCTGAGCTCAAGGGGGGTTCTGGAGGAAGAAGGCTGTGGGGAGGCCACCTATTCCGGGCCTCCAGTCAGGGCCTCTGAGCTGTTCTGTCCACGCCCAGCCTTCTATGGGTGTGGTCTGCAGGGCTCAGGGCATGGCTCAGGCACAAGCCTACAGTGGCATGGGTGTTCAAAGACCTCCTCTAAAGGATTTTAGATGTTGTGACTGCAAGGAAGACTTCTGTCTTCCTTGCCCAAGTATCTGTAGTGAAAGCAATGATAACACCTGAAGCAGTCAGTCAAAAACGCACTTGCACTGCAATGACTGACATAACTGGGAAGGCTGGAGCTTGTCTACATCAGCGTTTCTCAGTGTGATCTGAGACCGATCAACTTTACCAGACTCACTGGAGAGTGTGTGAATGTGTGTGTTTGTGTGTACCTATATGCAGGTTCCCAGGCCCCATCCTAGACCTGGGAATCAGAATCCCTGGGTTTAAGGCTCAGGAATCGGTATTCAGCATGTTCCAAATTAAGAACCACTGGTATGGGGTCAAGGCCTGAACCCTAGGAGGCATTCTTCAGTCCTGGCCTGTTGGGGCCCCCCCCCCGAGAGTCTGAGACAGGATGGATGAGCATTAGTCACCAAGACAGGGGTGCACAGCTGGAATGCAGCCTGGACAGGACTCCCCTGGGGCCCTCTGGGGCCCAGACAGTACTGACCATGGCTTCTGGGTCACTGCTCATCTTGTCAGAGTACCCACTGGAATTAGTATCTGTCCTTTCAAAACTGATCTCAACCTGGCAAAGGGGTGGCAGGTCCTTGTGTGGAGTGGCCGCCTGCCTGTGGCATTTCATGCTTCCCTGACACAGCTCTGGAGCTAAGAGACTGCCAGGGCAGGCACAGGCAAAGCAGGAAAGTGAGGGAGGCTGCTCGGTCCCCAGATCCGATCCTGCTGCTCCCCTACACCCTGTCTGCACGTGCCCATTCCTACCAGGGCAGGACTGCACCACTCTCAGGCCCTCTCAGGCACGGGCTTACAGTCTAGACCCTTCCTCTGCCCTACTTCCCCCTTCAGGATGGGCCCATCCCCAGAACCAACCACCTCAGGGATCTGCTAAGATTAATTTGAACTGAGGCTCATAGCTACACACATCACTGGCCATGGGGAATGCTTCAGTCTCTACCTTGGACTTCACTCAGGAGGTGGTGTTTACAAACTGCATCAGGGTACTGCAGATACCCCCAGGTGAGACCATGTAGTCCTGCTGAGGGTGAGGGTGAGGCAGAGTCCCTGGGCTCGGTTGACCTCCAAACATGAGGTTCCAATGACGCAGAAACGCATCCACTCGCTAGCCACAGTGCAGGCCCACTAAGGAATACAAGTCTACAGAGACACTGGAATATCAGACACCAGGGCAGGACACTCACTCTCAGATGCTTGGGGCAGGAAGCTGAGGTCAGGTTTTAGTGGGAAAGAGACCCTTGAAGGGCCCTCAGGCTGTGCAGCCACCTGGTCTCACATGGTAAGAAAAGTAACATCACCTAACCCTTAGACCTCCCTCACTGCCCAAATGCCTGTAAGTAGTTTGCAGGTGCCACAGCCCTCTGAGATGGGGACTATTATTATCCCCATTTCACAGGTAAGGAAACTGAGGCAGAGAGAGGTTACCTAACTTGTCAGGGCACACAGCCAGTGAGGGGCAGAGCTAGAATTCAAAGCTCCCAGCTCTGAGTCCCAAGTGTGGCTTTTGGCTCCACCAGCTACTCATACTGGAGGTGGACTCCTTGGATGCCAGTGCCCAGGGGGTCATCTAGGCCAGTGCGGAAGGGCCACTGAGCTGGAGAACTCAGGTCAGGAGCACTCGAATGCCTACAAGGCTGACACAGGGGTCTCCCTTTTTCTCCGCATGGGAACAGCTCCAGAGCTGTATCTGAAGTGGTCACTGCACGCCAGGGTGCACACTTCTCTCTCCCTGTCACTGCCCAGCACTGGGATGGCCTCAGGGGGTGCTGGGCAGTGATATCATTCCCAAGGGCAACCTCCCTGAGCCAGGAGTTCACCTGGACTTTCTGCTGGGCTGCTCAGGTATGGCAGCATCTTGGGCTATACCCCTCTGCCTCCCAGTCTGCCTGCCTGTTGGCTTTGGGTGAGTAAGGATATGCTCCTAGGTCTAATGGGTTAATGGAGGAGCCAAATGCATATTACAGACAGCAACAGATAAACACTCTCATGAGCTTAAAAATAAGCACATAACAGAATATTCAGAGGCTAAGGAAGCTGCTCGGCCAAGCTAAAATTGCTGAGATGTTCTGGGTGTGTCAATCGTGGCAGTAAGTGCTCGTGTCTGCCTAGCTGGCACAGTGGCAGGTCAAGGTGCCTGGGAGGGCTGGCGAGCAGGCAGCTGGGGCTCCCACTCTACAGGCAGGGGCATTGGGGTTCTGGGAACCCGTGAGCCTCTGAGGCCTAGTCCCCTTGGACACACACAGTGAGCTGGAGGCCAGGTAAGGACAATCCAAGTCCCTAGCAGTCTGGATTCCACTGGGTGGGGTGCTCGAGACTTTGCAAGGCCCTATATGTGCTGGATCCCAGGCTTCCGAAGGGCTGGGCTAAACCACAGAGGGGTGTTCGGGAGAGAGAAAAGACAGATAAACAGAGACAGAGCCAGTCAGAGGTGTAGGAAGATGGAGCAAGAAAGCAGGGACATGGAGCCTGACTGTGTAGCTATGACATATGAGAAAAAGAAATGACTTTTGGATTTTATTGGTTTTGGGTTTTCTGTACCTCCACTCACCTCCAATTATTTAAACACTCAAAATGGAGGAGATTAGACAAGAGCTAGAGCCTGGAAAAGTGGGTGAAGATCACATTTCTTGCCTCTCAGACCCAGGCTCCCTACAAGTGTGGTTTCTGGCATGGCCATCACCACAGCCTCAGGAGTGGGAAAGGCCTGGGGCCATCAGACAGTAACTTGGACTTTACGAGATGCAGAAGGACCCAGAAAGCCAGGGGGTCCTGAGCAGCCCAAGGACGATCGCGGAGGCCACTGAGGTCTCCCCTTCTCACACAGGGAAGGTGGGCCTGGAGCCCTGAGGTGGTTTCCAGGTCAGTGCCCCTGCCTAGAACAAGCACAGTGACCCTGCCCTCACCCCCCAGGAAATAGGGCTGGCAATATAAACCCCACGTCCGTGGGCTTCCTGGGCTCCCAGCTCCTGCACTGATGGCCCCCGCAGGATGGTGGGGTCACAGCTTCTGTGTTTGCTCCACAGAACAGAATGACCAAAACAAACACAACTGAGGACACAGCAAAAGTGTTCTCATACACACGTGGGTAAACACAGTGTGACAATACACGGTCTCCCTATGAAGTCCTCAGCTCCATGTCACAACTTGTTCCTTCTTCCACATCTAGTTCTGGTGTGGCCTTTTCAGAGCGCTACACCTGTGTGACCTGGGGCATGGTATTCGTTCTCTCTAAATCCCAGTGCCCAGAGTCAGGCTGCTACAGCACAATGATAACAAGTGAAAAGCACACGGTGCTGGCGCACCACTAGGCATGGAGGTCATGGAGGTGACGATCACTGTGCAGTCACCTCCCTGGCCTGCCCCCAACCCTGCTCTCATGAGCAGGCTGCTGCGATGGGCTTGCTTTGGGGATGCACGCTGGTCTTCAGATAAACCAAAAATGTCAGGCCCGGGCACGGCATTGTAGATGTATCATTGTTACTTTACAGGGTACAGGTCCCTGTCATGAGCTGAGGAAATGCAGAGTTCTAGGAGCTGGTGAAAACTGAATGTCACTCTCAGGCTACAAAATTAGGGCACTGGGAATCTGAGATGACAGGACTGGCCTGGGGAGACCGCTGAGCTAGGCACAGATGGCTCTGAACAGCAGCTTGCTGAATTACAGAGTGGGCCGAAAATGCGTGTCTGCACCAACCAGCCCCAGAGGGCCAGCCGGAATGCAGGGAGGAACTCAGCTGCCTTAGAGCTTATTCAGCAGAAATTACCACTTATGCTGAGAAGGTGACCAAGTGGCCAGGGAAGGAAATAAATATCTTGGAGGACAGAATCACATGCAACCCACCCTCTCAGTTGGGGGCCCAGCAGACAGGTTCAACTGAAGAGCTCTTTTTAAAGGACCTGTTAGCATAAGGGTTGAGGAAACAACTGGGGACCCGAGGCACCAGGGACCAGCAGCACTGAAAAGCTCCCACCCCCCAGGCCTGAAGGGCCAATGTGAGGGGACGGTGGAAGTGACAGGGCAAGAGGGAAGTCACAAGCACTCGGAAACCTGGTTCTCGAAGAATATTTGTGAACTGGTCTCCTGTGCTACTGCCAGGAGGATTGTTCCCTCTTCGCCAGGATTCTGGGGAGACAGGGTCCCCACTGGCTGCCCAGCCCAGAGAGGAAGGCCTGGACTCTGCCTTCCTCATGCACCCCGAGTAAGGAATACAAAGGGAGCAGCCACAGAGCAGTGAATATACGTGCCAGGACTGATACCAGGTCTGGCTGCCGTCCTGGAGGAGGAGCCCAAGTAGCACGTGCAATGGGGTGTCCTTGCACTCTTCCCTTTTACTGTGGAGAAGGAGGTCCTGGAAGTATTCTCACAAGTCTTTTTTTTTGTCAAAGAGCCACATTCCGCCAATAGTCTTCATGTGCTGTGTGTCTAACCAAAGCAGACAGCGAGCATCATTGTCAAAGCCAGAGCTGGGGAGGGTGGACACAGGCGTGACGGGAGTCCTGAGCCCCTTCAGCCTGTCTTGAGGAGGCTTTCTGGGAGAGGCTGGTCAGATAGAGACAAATGGAGGGGAGAGCAAGCATGACAGTGGAGGCAGACAAGGGCAGGAACGCATGGGCCCCCACTTCCGTAACTGCTACTCTGGGAGGGGACCCCTCTTTGTAGATCAGTTCTGATGCCCCAAGCTTGACCCAGTTGGGGCAGCTGTGGTGTGACTGGGAAGGTGTGACTGTGCACAAAGGAACTGGAATGCGAGGACACAATGTACAGGCAGGCTTTGTTAAAGCATGAAGGGGCAGAGAAGTGCCATAAAGAAGAGGCTGTGCCAAGATCAGCCCAAGGCTATCTTCTGCAGGCTCCACAGCTCTGGGCTCATTCTGAAACAGGTCGGGTTCAGGCTAAGCCAGGACAGTCCCCACAGCTTCCTTGAGAGAGGAGTTGGGGGAAAGGAAAGGTTGACCATTGCCATTAAACTATACTTCAGAAGGGTGTCACCCATTGCAACGTATCCACTCAGGTAAATTCCACCTGGTATCTCCACCCCTTGCCCTCCCTCATGTGTTCCACAGGTACCATCACAGTTCACCTCCGGAAAGACAGCCTAGGCCATCTCAGCTTGGTTGCCAACCCACTGAAGGAGAACCAGGGGCCCTTAAACATCCCCTCAGGGTCAGCAGCGGTGGCGATGTGGCAGAAGCTCCAGCAGACCACGAGCAGCAGTGGTGGCGCAGGTCCCCTCTCCCAGTGGCAGCACACCGAGCTGGCACACTCCCTCAAGGACAGGTGAGGGCCACTTGGCAGGATGACAGAAACTGGAGCTCATCCCTAGCAGGGACCAGCACTACTCCCACTGGGGCCAAGGCCAATGGCTCCCCGTGAAGGCCAGAGCGGGGAAAATGAGAAATTCAGATGAAGGTTCTGTCTAGAATAACTAATGTGAACAGAGAGAGGAATATATCCTCTTCATGCCACTCCCAGAGGGAGGGATGCAAAGCCTTCATCTCAGATGCAGATGAACGTGGCAGAGCCCTATATAGAGCAGGCATTCAGCACATATTTGTTTATTAAATACCTGTTTCACTGAGACCATGAAGTCTTGGGGGGAAATGTGCAGAGCAGAAACCCCAGAGTAGTTGACATGAAGGAAAAGTGTGGCTAATGTCTCTCAGAAATCACCTTTCCTTACCAGTCGAGAAGGGATGAGAAGTCAACACAACACTCAGTGGGGCTCGGAGGCGCAGGTGGTTCGGGGCACCAAGGTCCCTGGAGAGGTCTCCAAAAAATTCTGATAACATCAGCTCACCTTTCTCCGATGAGAAGGATCCCTGGGGATTTTTTTAACATCTATGGGAAAACAAAAGGGAGCTAATACAATGAAAGTACCTCCCTTCCCCAAGGAGCACAGATCTAATTAAGTCTCTTGGCTCAGCATCAGGAAGTGGGTGCCCATTATCTCCACTTCACAGATGGGGAAGCTGAGACGCAGAGGACAGGAGAGAGGTACTAAGGACGCAAGGATTCCCACCCCCTATGGCACTTTGGGGTCTCAAGGGTAATAAACTAACCCCCAACTTCCGATTCCCTGTGGGGTTGTTGCACCCACAGTGTAGGGCCTCAATAGTGGGATAATAATAATCCAGATCACTGACAAGTGACTTTAAACTACCTTACTCCTCCGAGGGGGTGACATGTTCTAATGAGTTAATGTGACTGTAGAGTCCCTGCAGGAGGGCTACAGTGTGGCCAGACCTGGTGCTAGGGACTGATGGGCAGGAAGGGCATTCTGAGGCCCTGCAGTGTCCTAGAGAGTAGCCAGGGACAGTCTGTGTCAGAGTTCAGCTCAGGAGAATGCAGTCAGTCATAGAAAAGGGCCCCTCGTCCCAGACCTGTGGACTGGCTGCCCTGACTGTCTTGTGCTTCCCTCACCTGCAGCCCGGCCACTGGGCACCTGAGGTCCGAGTTCCACCTCAGCACCCACGTGTCCTCCTTGGTGGAAGATGCTAAAGAGAACCAGGCTGAGAAGAGGAGCTTTAACCCATGGGGTCTGCACTGCCATCAGGCCCACCTGACCCGCCTCTGCACCGAGTACCCAGAGAACAAGCGGCACCGTATCCTTGCCAGCTTCTCCACCACATAGTCCCAAGGGCAGGGATTCACCTATTCGGGGCAGGGGCAGGGATGGGAGCGGGAGGGTCAAGTGAGGGGGGAGTGAAGGAGAGTTGGAGGCAGGAGCCCTCAAACTTAGGACATAGAAGAAATCAGTTTTCTCCAAAAGAGAACTCAGAGATTATGGGAGAGCCAGACTGGGAATGAAACTGAACACACTGCCCCTAGGGGGCCACTGCTGTCTCTCTACCACAGGGGCTGGGCCTCTGTGGGAGGATAGGAATACTGAGTGCCATGCTTCTATCCCTCCAAATTCACCCCACAGGAGTCTTCCCACCGAGCTGCTGGGGAGGGAGGGAGGGGCACTCCCTTAGGGAAGTGCCCACTGGTAGACCCCAGGGGAGGTAGTTCCCTTCCCCCTTAGGCTGTCATGTTCTCAGGGAGCAAATTCAGGTTTGAAATGTCCCTTCATCACCACTGGCTCCTTCCTGCAAAGGGCGGCTGTTCTCACAGTATTTACTAAGACACATCTGCAATCCTAATCCCTAAGAAGCTTTTGCAGGATAATTACTCCACTGAAATTAATATTCCTGCAACTCATCTCCAAAGCTAGCATCAACCCACTTTTCCCAAAAGGTATAGGCCCATTTAGTGACTAGAGGTTTTAGCCTTATGATTTTCTGCTATAAAATCTAAACTGAGCAAGGCCTGCCAGGGATTTCAGATCTGCATTTAAATTTCAACCTCATGGGGAATGGGTGGGGGTTGGGAGAGACTGAATGTGGGAGGTGGGTGATGGGTAGGGCAGGGGAGAGTAATGGGGGGGAAATGGAGACAACTGTAATTAAAAAACAATTTAAAAAATAATACATTTCAACCTCAGAGCAAAAAGGAAAAGCAGCTTGCATGCTCGTAAACTCCCTCTAAATAAAAGGACTTAATAAAGCAGCTGCAAAGCTACCACCTGGAATTCTTACTGGTGAGGTGGGCTTGTCTGGAATGCAAGAACAGCACTCAGGGCAGGGAATCTCCAGCCAGCTTCTGGGGGGTGCTGCCCGCCTCTGGTGAGGCTGCAATCTAATGTCCTCAGACTCTTCCTTAACTTAGAGTGACCAGGGTTCCTCTTGCTGGAAAATGTCGTGTCACAGTACAAGCATCCCTGTGTCTTGGACCTGAAGATGGGGACCCGGCAGCACGGGGACGATGCATCTGAGGAGAAGGCGGCCCGCCAGATGACGAAGTGTGCACAGAGCACCTCAGCCTGCCTGGGTGTACGTGTCTGCGGCATGCAGGTGGGTGGCAGAGGGCCCACCCTGCATCTCGGCACGTCCACTGTGGGGCAGGATGCCTCCCATCCAGACACCATTGCCCCCTGCAGAGCTCCTCGCTTTGGGGGAGCATCAGAGGAGGCAGCTAGGTACCCCTCTTCCCCCAAGGAAATGCACATTCTGGTCTATGACATGCTGGGTCTTTTAAAGAGCACCTTTCAGGATAGTGGTGTCAAAATTCCACCATTTTTTCAATTGCTCTCAGGGTCTTTGGCAATTGAAAGTTTCCACAGCAGCCACGTGACCTTCCCATGTTGACAGCAGAACTCTGATGACAGCATGTGAGCAAGGGCTGGGCAAAGAACTCAGGAGAGCTTCTCTGTGCTCTCTGACAACCCCCTTTCTCTGAGTGATAAAGATGAACTTCCTTCTCCAACGCTATAAGGCAGTCTGTCTCTGCATTATTAGCCATTCTCTCTTCTTACTCTATCTCTTCTGCTTCTTTCTACCTGTTCTGGTTAACAAAGTGGGAAGGTTATAACCTGCTAAACCCAAGCAAATGAACAGTTAAATTTTTATTGCCCAGACTCCTCGCTTCATTTTTGCTGCTCTTATGTGGCTCATGGCAGAGGCTGCAGAGCAGGAGGAAATAAACTCTCTCTCATAGCCTAGCTACTCAAAGTAAAACCAGACACTGATTCGTTGGTAAATGTTATAGCTTTCCTTAATTGAAACTGCCACCCCTTGAAGCTGCAAGTTGAGTCTATAAATTTGTTGCACAGATGTCCCTTGAAAGGCTTGGAATGCAGTTCTCAAGAGAATGGTGTGTGATGATTTGTGGTGTAAATGGAATCTCTCTCTGGACCTCAAACCTTCTGAAATTGATCTGATTTATTTGGAAAGTGATGCCTGTCATGTATTTATGATGGTTAATTTAGCGGTTGATCTCTAACTCTCCAAAGGCAGCACCAAGTCTATCATATCTATCACTGGTTTTCTGTAAACATACCAGGTAATCTGAAGGCAGGACAGGCCCAAGACACTGTCCTGGCCAGGTGCTGCAGCCCTTCCCAGGTGTGCCAGGCAGGGGCATGCTAAGTCATTCTCTAGCCATGCCAGATGGTGGCCTCAGTTCAGCCACTGCAGCAGCCTGTGCCATCTGAATGAAATGGGGGAGGGGGGGTGGCTGCCACAATCCCCCATCAGTATCTCTCTTCCATCTGCTCCCTCTGGTGGTCAAGATGTGACAGGAAAGGGGAGGGGAGAAGAGGTGGTACCAAGGAGAGGAGCCACCAAGCTCCACAGAGCCGCTATGAACCACCCTCCTCTAGCCAGGCTCCCCTCAGCTGCACGGCTGCCCCCAAACCCTACCCACACTTGATCTAGCCTATCCTTTATCTTCAAAAGATTCACCCCATTGTACCCCAAAGGCTGTTATTGTTTCCTTAGAATCTGCAGAGAAAGGACTTTATAAACTTTGTTGGGGAAAATTTCATCTAATTGGCTTTCTAAGGCCATTGGCTGTGATTTCAGATTCCTATTAAAGCTTTCCAGCTTGGGTTTTGCTAATATTTGAAGAGAGGCCGGAAGCCAGGATTTAAGTCATGGTTTGGAGGTTGACATTGGAAATTCACAAGAAAGGAGATCCAGTCCTTTTCTGCATGGGGGGAGGGTCACCTCTGTAGGGTGAGGGTTCTTTGGACCTCGGACTCTTATTAGAGGCTCACACAGAAAGCATGTTAGATGCAAAACTAAATAGTGCACGGTTGGAAGCACATTGTCTGTTTGTTTCAGCCCTTCTTATCCTGCATCCCTGCAACTGTCTATAAATATGTTAGCTTGTGTCTCTGCAACTGCCCCAGGTTTTTGTTTGTAATTCTTTGCATTTTCTCTTTCCTCTCCTTAATGTAAGGTTTATCAAAAGGATAAGAAGCACTTTCTCTGCAAAGACAAGTACTATGGGAGAAAACTCTCAGTTGAGGGGTTCAGACAAGCCCTCTATCAGTTCCTGCACGACGGCACCCGCCTTCGGACAGAGCTGCTGGGGCCCATCCAGCACCAGCTCCGGGCCCTCCTCTTGGTCATCAGGAGCCAGACTTCATACCGCTTCTACTCCAGCTCCCTCCTCATCATCTACGACGGGCAGGAGCCACTGGAAAGAGCCCCAAGTGGACTGCATTCTCAGGAGGCTCCTCAGACTGCGCACGGCAGCTCTCCCAGAGGTTTCCCCAAGGTTGACATCCGGATGATCGACTTTGCTCACACAACATACAAGGGCTCCCGGAATGAGCATACCACCTATGACGGACCAGATCCAGGCTATATTTTTGGCCTGGAAAACCTCATCCAGATCCTGCAGGATATACAGGAGTGAGAATGAGACTTATTGGGCCCATCCAGATTTTTCTGCAGTACAAATCTTAAAAGGGACCCACTGATAGTGAGGGTAGTCTAGACACCCTTTAGATGTCTTTGTAATAACCACATCTATATCCAAAGGCCATCACTATCCATGGCAAGCTATGTTAACAGCTGCTAAAGAAATCAGCTCTGGAGATAATTCACACAACCTGGCATCTTGTGCTAATGCTGGCCACTGCAGACTGGACAGTCAGTGTGAAAGGACAGCACCTTGGAGCAGATTGCAGGGGTGCATGAGTCAGAGGCAGCATTACAGTGAGACCCTGCAGTGTTTGCATTTAAAAATGCTTTCTTGCTGTCATGCTGCAGTCCTTCCTAGCTGTAAGGCAAAAAACCTTACTTGAAAAGTTGAAGAGAACTGCCTGCTCCCAGGGCAGGGAAGATAGGGGTAATGAATGGCACTTACCTCCCTAAGAGGCACTGTAGGTGGGACAGGATGAAGTAGGACAGACCTATCATCTCACCAGCTTTGTACCCAGGTTCGGAGAGAGCAAGGACAATCCCAGACACAGCACTGGCAAACCAATACCCCAGGTTCTCAATTTTTGCCCGTGGAGAGAAAGGTCTCTTTACAGACTTCCATGTACCTGCTGAAGCAATGATTCTGCCAGAACCTGACCTCGAAAAGGCTCTGAATCTAACCATGAAATGCAATTTCCAGTGGAGGTGGAATGTGCATGAGGAGGAGCCACTGATGTTAAACTACACTCTCAGTTTTCTATTTATTTATTGGGGGGTGGGGGGGCTCAGAAGTGAGGAAGGAGCCTGGAGGACTGAGGAAACCAGGTGCAATGTTTACAAGACCAGGAGACAAGAGTAAGTATGGAACAAAGAGCAAATGGTTCTAATTAATTCCTTGTTCTACAGTGCGGAAACCTATTACAATGCCCTTGAGTTAAGCACTGAGATACGTTACCCAATTAGGGAAATAAATTTGTTAATAAAATTGCTGAGGTCAACAGTGATTATTTGGTGTGCCTTATTACCCTTTCTGTTTATTTATTCTGCACATCATGCTGTACAGTAGCTCCAATTGATGGGTGAGTAGAGAATACAGTAAGAACAGTGCACCAATTTCCTGCAATTCTTCAGGGAACCCAGTGGGGAATGGTGGCAAATAAAATATTTGCATGTATCTACAAGGCAGGCACCAGACCTGAGAAGTCAGTAGTCCTTTCATTTGAGCCTTATACAATTTCTGGATTCCCATGGCTAAACCATCAACTTTCCAAAATCCACACTATTGGAAAGAGTTACCTGGATAACAAAAAACTTTTGTTTAATTTTGCAATACATTATATGGATTTCAAAGCAAGTTAACTTCCCTAATAATGTTTGGCCAAGGTAACAACACAATTAATTTGCATGCTCTGTGCCCCTGGTGGGAGAGCTAAGTCAAAGACTGCTGGGTGGCAAAAGGGAGTCAGTTGAAAAATAAGTATTTGCCAAAAACAAAATGGAGCCCTAAATATTGCTTTTTCTGAGTTTGTTTGTTTGTTTCTTCTTCTTCTTCTTTTTACTTTTAGAGAAGGGGAAAGGGAGGGAGAAAGAGAGGAAGAGAAACATCAATGTGTAAGAGATTCGGTTGCCTCTCACATGCCCCCAATGGGGACCTGGCCCACAACCCAGGCATGTGCCTGGACTAGGAATCAAACCGGCAACCTTTCAGTTTTCAGGCTGGTGCTCAATCTACTGAGGCACAGCAGCCAGGGCTTGCGCCACTTTCTTGCTTGAGAACCTGGTCCCACATCAACCAAGTCCAAAGTTCCCTGGCTTAGCTTCTGATTCCACCACCATTAGCAGCCCACCCAATTATTGCAAATCAGGACAGAGGGGGAACAACAGAAAGATACAGAAAGAAGAGACAATTGGTGTGCATGTATTTGACCTCCAATCTGACTTTACTTAAAAATGACAAAAGGGATGAGAAATCCCAGATATCCCGCCATCAGCAAGTGTCCTTGGGTAGAACAGCTATTTCCTGCTGATCTCTTTGCTCAGCACTGTGGAAGATCCAGCTCTTGGGAGCTTGGATTGTAGTTGAAGAAATAAGAATCACACACATGAACTGATAACAAGTACACAAGACAGTCTTCAGTGCACAGAGGATGGATCTGTGTGGTACAGATGAGAAACCCTAAAATTTAAAGTTGAAGGTGTTTGCTGAGAGCAGAGTTGTCACAGAAACTGTTGGAGGAGGTTAGACTTCATCTGGACCCTGAAGGGCGACAGGGGTGGGGAAGGGGCTGGGGGATTGGTAGGGGTGGGGAGTGAAGGGACAGAAAAGTCTGGCATATTTATGAGTCTATGGACAGACCAACCCATTCAGCATGGGATTTTTGTGGTTGGGGGTAGTAGAAATGAAGAGTAGAAAAATGGAGTGAACCTAATGGGTGGAGACACTTAAAAATCTAGTCAAGGAGCTCATTCATTTATGATTTCATTAATCTGTTTTTCCTTTTCACCCATCCAACAAATATTTTCTGAGTGCCTGGTACATACAGCTAGGGCCTGTGTAGGAAACAAGGAAGTGCAAAGATCAAGATGTTTTGCTTACCCTGGCTGGCGTGGCTCAGTTGGTTGGGTGTCATCCTGCAAAACGAAAGGTCACTGATTCAATTCCCAGTCAGGGCACATGCCTAGGTTGTGGGTTCAGTCCACAAGAGGCAACCAATTAATGTCTTTTTCACACTGATGTTTCACCCCCTCTCCTTCTCCCTCCCTCCCCTCTGTCTAAAAATAAATAAATAAAATCTTTTTTTTAAAAAAAGATGTTTTCCCTTAAGCACCTCATGACTTAATGTGAGAGTAAAGACCCTCATATGAAAATAGTATCATGGGTGCTTCCCCAGGGTGTAGGGGCTGTTTGCTCAGCTATGCTGAGTGCTACCTGGAGGCTCACTGGCACATGGAGTGATCATAGAAGTGGTTTTTGAGTGGTGCCTTAAAAGAGAGTCAAGTCTGAAAAGTGATAAAGAAAGGCAAATGGTCCAGGAAAAGGATTTATAAGCATGGAAGGGGAATCCAACATTCTGTTCAAGCATGTGGTCTGTGTTGGCCATAGAAGGTTGAGCTACAGGGCACCAAGAGACAGTAAGATGGCAATGGAGAAACCCCAGAACATGAGAACAGAAAGAACCTTAGAACCTTCCACGTTTACAGCTCCCTCATGCCTGTAACACCATTAAGAGCCTTCTGGCTGGCCTTCCTTACTCAGACTGGAGAGGTCTCTTCTTTTTCAACTGAAAATCACACAGATATCAGGGTAGGCTAACTGTTATAACAAATAATCCCCAAATATCATCAGCTTAACATTGCAATCCAATGTAGCTGGCAGAGAGCCTCTACTCTACACAGTCACAGGGATCCAAGCTCCTTCCTTTTCGTGACACCACCATCTTCAACCACAGGCGTAAAATTAGATGACAGCATGGAGAAGGCACACCTACATCCCATGGGCGAGAACTAGTCATATGACCTTACCTGGAAGCCAAGGGGCTAAATTTATTTGTGTGCCTAGGAAGAAGTGGGTTTGATGAGAACCCAGCTTCTAGTATAACCTCTATATCCATAACCCTCATGTTAAAGTGATACCTAACTTAAGAAGGGAGAAACAGAGACGAAAAGAGCAAGTGGGGAGCATGAGGCAACAGCAGGGGCCTGGCAGTGCCAGAGCTGCAGGTTCTGATCTAGATCCTTCCTCCAGTCACGTCTTCATACATCGAGTGTGCCCAGAGTGCCGGTAGATCAACAGCACGTCCCCTACCTCAGTTTCCTTACCTGTCCCATAGGAACTGTAATTTGGTCCTTAAGACAGGTGATGTTGAAGAGCGGCCTACTCCTGATCTCCCCACTGCAGGGGGAGACAAGGGCAGGCTGCAGCCTGGGACACAGTCACTCAGCCCCACCTCTATCCCTCTGGTGTCCCCTGTGCGATTGAAGAACAGAATGTTATTATAGCTTCTCCATACTGCAATATCATCAGGAAGCCCTGGGCCTCTGTGCAGCACCCTGGCAGCCCCATCACTCTTCCCAGCTGCATGGAGCCTTAAATTTAAATTTAGACCATGCTGGAAAGGGCAGGAAGCAGTCTAATAAAACAAATGGCAAGGCAAGACCACGCATCTGCAGCTCTTCAAAATGATCTAAATTTCTGACTTTTTATTTAAATCTGCATCCTATGTGGCCAAAAAACATAAAACACAAGATGAAGGAAAAACTAAAATGATGGCACGGGTACCAAGAATTAGAGGAGAGGGAGGGACGGACAATACCAAATGGAGCACCAGCCAAGTAGGCTGACCTGCAGCCAGGCTGGATCCTTCTCATTATGCATTGCTCAGAACTTCTCCCTTCCGTCACTAAACTGCCCTGAAATGGGACGTGAAGTTTGACATGCAAGAACAAAACCCAGAAGTCTACCCTACCCACTCCTGCTTGATCCTCATCTTCACTACTTCAAAGATGAGTATCTTATAGGGACAGGGATGTGGGCGGGGGACAAATGGGTGAGGAGACCTGGCTTTATATTCTGATGTTCTCTTCCAATTCTTTTAGTTAGAGACTACCATGGGCCAGGGTCTGTTGTCAAACAGTGGCTAGCACTGTGAGGCAAAAGGGAACCAGGAGTGGTGGGGCTGCTACTTTAGCTGTGGGCCAGGGGCCACAGAGGCTTCCCTGGGGTGACATGACCAGAGAGCAGAGTGAAGGGAGGGAGGCAGGTCCATGAGTCAGATGACAAGGTGTGTCAACAGAGCTGAGGGGCTCTGGAACATTAGGGTGCAGTACAGGACCCCTGAGGCCTATCCTGACACACCTCAAACACTTGCGTGTCTTGAAAAAGAGCTCACCTCCAGCTAAGCTAGCAGTCACCTTTACAGGGGGCATCATATGACCGACAGCTATGACGCAGGTCCAGACCCACTTTTTATGGTAATGCATGGGTATTGCAGCCAATCATTTCCTCTGGGTAAGTTAAAAGAAGAAAAATGAGGCAACCTTGCCCTACAATACTGCTAAGTATTTAATTCCTTTTTAATGTTTGCATTATTAACACCAGCATTTCAAAACAATATTTTTACTTTCAAGCAATTTAAATGTGCAATTCAGCATCTCAATTACTGGGGTCACTGAAACTGAAAAACTGAAGCCACTCTTCCTCCTTCCTCCTCCCCCTAACAGTGCCTCCTTTACATAAAGATTCTACAAAGAGTGATCTGCAAAGAGCTCCAGAAAGCCCAAATACCCATCCCAAATGGCTCAGGGGTGAGGCCCTGGTGGGGTTTTCAAGCAGCTGTGAGGGCTGCTGCAATCTTCATTTGGTGTAGAATGAGTGACAGCTGGCAGGTGGGAGGTAAGATGGTCATCAACACCTTGGGGAATGGCACTGGCCAAGCCACATCCCAAGCAATGCCTATTAATGTGCCCAGAATGGCACTGGGTGACCCCCAAGCCAGTGAGCACAGACTCTGGCTCCAACCACCCAGAGGCACAGGGGCACAGGGAATAGGGAGGCTAGGTATAACAAGCCAGAGAGGACTGTAGAGCCTCTCAGGAAACTCCAACATGTACAGAAACACATCATGCACACAGTTCACAACCATAACACTTCAAGGCCAGAAGATGCATCAAATAGGCAAAAGCACGGACTCTGAAGCCAGTCAGCTGGGGATCAAGTCCAGGCTCTACCACTTACGAGCAGGTAACCTTGGTAAATCCTTATCATCTCTGTGCCTCAGTTTCCATTTCTGTAAAATGGGGATAGTAGTGGTACTTATCTCAGAGAGCCACTGTGAGGACTAAATGAGTCAATGTGCATAAGGCATTTAGAACAGTGCCTGGCACACAGCAAATACTCAGTGTTAATTTATCACTATGATTCCATCTTAAGATGAAGAACTGAAGCTTGAAGCAATTAAACCCACCCACCCAACACTGGCTTCCCCTCTGCCTGAAAGCCACCCTTGCCCCTTAGGTGACTCAGATCTCTCTTAAACACAAGCCCCTCTAGGCTACCCAGACCCCACTCCCAGCCCAGTCGTGGTGGACCCAGTACCCCAACTTGATCTCTCTCTGGCACTTATCACACCTGAAACTATTTTGTTCATTTAGTGTATGACTTCATACACAGACAACACTAGTACTATTGTTACTATATGTTTGCTTGGTTGTTATCTGCCTCCCAGCACTTAAAGTTAAAACTCCCAGGACCAGGGCCCGCAGCAGTCTTGTCCACTGCAGCTGAGGGCTGGCTTCCTGGGTGTGTGACCTGTGCAGTCACATGCTACATTTGGTTTAATGTTCTGCTGTTACTGTCCTGAAATTCCTAATAATTTTTTAATGCAGAGCTTCACATTTTCATTTTGCATGGGCCCCCCTCCAATTATATAGTTTGGTCCTAGACGAATGAATGAATGAGCAAGCCCACATTCCAACCCAGGTCTGTCAGATTCCAAAGCCTCACTAGTGAACCACCAAAACAAAAACTTGCCTCCAGTGAGGGAAAGAGCATTGGGTAGGGGAGTCTGGACCAGGGACAACCCCAACCTGCCCCAGAAGATGCTGTGCTGGGGAAGGGAGAGCCTTCAAAGGAGATCTGGGTTCCCCCTGGCATCCAGTTTTTCTTCTCAACCTGTCATTGCACTTGTGCTCAAGTAGGGTGAAAACTATTTGCTGCTGTTACTCTTCCTCTTGCTGAACACAGAAGGACCTCAGTTACTGCCTCCCCGGATAGCTGTCTTCCACTAGCCAAGTACTCTTCAAAGTCACAGCTGTGGCAGAATGACAAGTCCTCAGAGCACCCACCACATCCCTAGGTATCTGGAGCTTGACAGTAAATAGATAAAACCCTGGCCTTTTGGGCGTGGGGCAGCTATCAAAACTATCTCTGCAAATACAATGAGGATGGAGCAGGGAGGTAATATTGGGTTGGAACATGGTGGGGATGCCCTCAAGTGCGTTTTCCACTCCCCCTGAATGCTCATCTCAAGTGGGCACTCCCCACCCCAAATTCACTTACTTCAAGTGGACATTGAACACCCTGGGTCCCCAGAGTGTTCAATAGATCTTCACTCTTAACACCTCCAAAATAGTTCAAAGCTGGTCTGTATTAAAACTACCCATTGATCTTTACTCATATTAGTCTCCACCCTCTTTCTCTCTGTCCCATTCCTGCACCAGTCCTGGCTCTTGAGGCTCAGCGTCCTTGCACTCCCACTTACCCAAATCCTAACCATTCTTCAAGGCCCAGCCAAATGTCATTGCCTTCAGATGCCACCCCCGATCTTTCTTCCTCGCTCCTCTGAACAGCTAGAAGTACTGTTTCTTTCTCCAAACTCCCTAGCATTCTCTAACACTTCAATATAAGCCATTGTTGCTTTTAACCTTGTGTTTTGGTTGTGTATTCACTTTCCTACTCAATGTAAGAGTTTCCTGGACAACCCTTGACAAAGTAGGTGGGGCAGGAAAAAAGAAGTTTGGAGGCAGTCAAGTGTAGTCTGCACGGGACGGTCTGGGCTAAATGCAGGTCAGTGAAGATGCAGAGGGGACTGAGGTTTTCTTAAGGAAAATTTGGAAGGTGAGGGTATCTTTTGAAAAGAAAAATCAGGACACTCCACATAATGATGCAGATGGACATGTGTAAGTGAAGGATTGGTTTAAAAGAAAAGGAACTTCTGATCAAGACAGTGGCATAAGGGAGATATGGCTCACCTCTTCACACAACCACACCAAAATTACAACTGAAATATAGAACCACCATCACTCAGGAACATCAGAAATTGAGATGAATGGAACTCTGACAACTACAGAATTAAAAAAACTACAACCACCCAGAACGGTAGGAGGGGCACAGACACGCAACAGGCTTGTCCGTCACATGTGTGGTGAATAAAAATTCAGAGGGTTATCTCAGGAGTGAGGAATCCCAAACCCACACCAGGCCCTGCAGTCCAGCATTCCAGTACCAGGAAGATAAGTCCCCACAACTTCTGGCTGCAAAAATCAGTGGGGATTGAGTCAGTGGAAGGAACTGTTGGAGCCCCAAGCAGTTCCTCTTAAAGAACCCACAGACTCACCTACTCAGACTCACTCCCTCTGAGCTCTAGCACCAAGGAGCAGCTTGAAAGGCACCAGTGGCATACGGGGAGAAACTGAAGTGTCTGACATCAAAGGGAGCAGAGACCATTGTCCAGTTTTAAATCTCCCACCACAGAGCCAGCAAGCTGGTGCCATGTCTGAGAATCCACCAACCTGGCTAACACTGTTGACCTGCCTTGGAGATTCCCAGAGGCTCTACGCCCTCAACTTACAGGCCCATTCAAGCTGGTTTTCCATATGAATGGCTGGTCTTGGCTCATGCTTCACAACTTCTTAAGTCCTCTCAAACACAGAACTAGCAGCAGCCAGCCTAGATTCACAGCTTGGCCTGGCCTGGGAATCTCCAAGCCCACAGCATAAGTAGTAGCCATCTCAGATTGCTTTATAACTCAGGCGGGGTGGCCCGGGCAAAACATAGGTGGGAGCTGACATTGGCCTCCACCACCCAGGAAACCCCAGGGCCAGTGCACTCAGTGGACAGCTAGAGACCATGTTGGAGCACCACCACCCTGCCCCTGCACAGCTGATCCTCCACGGAGGGCAGAGGTTGGTAGTAAGTGGTTCCAGCCAATCCTTGCAGCTGACTGGCCTGGGTAAATTCCTACCATTGATCTGCCAACAGCAACCAAAGTTCAACTACAAGAGGAGGGTGTACTCAGCCGATACGAAGGGTGTACCTCAAGTACCCAGCTTGGGTGACAGGGGAGGTTGAGCCATTGGACCCTACAGGACACCTGCTATGTCAGGCCATGCTGCCAAGACACAGAGTCATAGCAGCTCTATTTAATACACAGAAACAAACACAGGAAGGCTGCCAAAATGAGGAGACAAAGAAACATGGGCCAAATGAAAGAACAGATCAAAACTCCAGAAAAAGAACTGAACAAAATGGAAGTAAGCAATCTATCAGATGCAGAGTTCAAAACACTGGTTATAAGGATGTTCAAGGAACTTAGTGAGGACCTCAGCAGCATAAAAAAGACCCAGTCAGAAATGAAGGATACACTAATTGAAATAAACAACAATTTACAGGGAAACAACAGTTGAGTGGATGAAAGCAAGAATCAAGTCAATGATTTGGAACATAAAGAAGGAAAAAACAACCAATAAGAACAAGAAGAAAAGAGAATTCAAAAAAAAAAAAAAAAACCGAGGATAGTGTAAGCAGCCCGTGGGACAACTTTAAGCATTCCAACATTTGCTCCATGGGGTGCCAGAGGGAGAAGAGAAAGAGCAAGAAATTGGAAATGTTTCAAAAAATAATGAAAGAAAATTTACCTAATTTGGTGAAAGACACTGACCCATGGACATGAGCAGTGGTGGGGAGATTATCTGAGGGAGTGGTGGGTACTGGGTGGAAAGGAACAAAAGGGGGGAAATGAAGACAACTGTAATAGCATAATTAATAAAATATAATTTAAAAGTTTATACAATAATTATAAATAAATAAATATACAAATTAAGCAAACAAGAACAGAGACAGAATCATGGATACAGAGTGTTTGATGGTTGCCGATGGGAGGGGAGTATGGGGGAATGGGTAAAGAGTTGAATGGGTAACCTTCCTAAGGTTACCTAAGAGGTAACTTCCCAATTAGGTAGTTACAGAATAGCAATGGGGATATAAAGTACAGCATACGAAACGAAACAGAATAGCCAAAGAACTTACAAGCATGGCCCATGGACATTAACAATGGTGAGGAGATTGCCTCACAGAGTGGGGGGTGCTGGGTGGAGGGGGACAAAGAGGGAAAAAATCAGGACAACTATAATAGCATAATCAATAAAAAATAATTAATAGAAATTAAAATTAAAAAATGTTTTTCCAAATATTTTTGCCCCAGTTAGGAAATCTGTGCCTCCCCAGGAAAAGTGGCTTGAGGAAGAGGCACTCAGAAAGGCTGGGGAGACCGTTGAAGAGCACTGAAGGAGGAACCGTAGCAGAGCACCCAGTGGTGGTGACAGGTGCCCGGCTGTGAAGAGAGAGAATGAAGCATGGGATAGGGTGCGAACCACGTGCGCGCGCTACGTGATTAAGTTCAAATACATTTTCACCAAATATCAACCAGTATTTACATGCCAATGTATTCATGTATACAAATTACCATACACAGTTCTCCGGGGAGGGTTTTCTAGTCCAGAGCTTGTACGGTCATTGAAAAAGATAAGTAAGTAAAGCTGCCCCTGGGGTTTCCACGTCGGACTAGCGCTGGTTGCTTAACGGGTTCCAGGACAACCGCGGCTAAATCTGCTTCCCTCAGAGACAGGGCAGCAGCGCCCCTATTCGGGGAGCGACGGGGGCGCCCGCAAAGTTGCGCATGCCCACTCCTCCCCCTCGCCCCTCCACAGGAAGCCTGGGAGCCTTACTGCGCAAGCGCCACAGGCCCAGCTGACTCCTCCCTCAAGGGCGGGCAGAAGCAGGGCTCAAAATGGCGGCCGGCCGCTACCGGCGTTTTCTTAAACTCTGTGAGGAATGGCCTGTGGACGACACCAAACGGGGCCGAGACTTGGGCGCTTACCTTCGGCAGCGGGTAGCACAGGCATTTCGGGAGGGAGAGAACACCCAGGTGACCGGGCTGTGGGGTCCGCCTTCGGCGGGGAGGCGGTTGGGAAAAGGGGGAAGGAAAAAAAAAAACGAGGCATGGGCGGAGTCAACTAGTGGGCTAGTGGCGACGCTGCGCATGCGTGCTCCTTCCCTTCCTGCACGTGTGGACCCTACTCTCCCCTGGGGAACCTCATGGAGCGATGACCCTACGTTATATTCGATGCTCTCATCTAGCTGCACGTTGGAGTTATTGGAGAAACCTTTTTAAAACATGGCTGTCTGGACCATTCCGCCTTATTAAATCAGAGTATCTGGAAGTGGTGCCTCGGCCCTAATTTTTTAAAAAGCTCTCATGATGATTCAAGGTCCCGCCAGGGTTGGTGATCTAACACCACACAGTCATAGATAGTGACATTTCTAAGCTTATTTCTTCCCTGACACGATCCCATTACCTCCCAGTGTTGGGCACTGACTAAGCTGATCCCTAAGAACCTCTGCAGGACTCCCGCTATGCTTTTACGTGCTCCCTAGGCCCCTGTGAGTCCATGTAGCAGATTTGGGTCCTCACCCATACCTCTGTGTGTGAGTCCTAGACTTAATGTTCTTTTCCTCCTCAGGGTGGTTCAGTGCTAGGATTCATTCATTTGTACATGATGTATTTTTTTTGGCACCCACCATGTTCCAGGAACTGGGCTAGGTGCTGGGGAGACAGCAATGAATTAGACAGTTGAGGTTTTACCACATGAAGATTAAGTTCACATTTTAGTTCAGGACACAATAAGCAAGTAGACATACATAAGACTGTACAGGTAAGTACATTTGGCCCTTGAACAATTTGGGGGTTAGGGACACAGAAACTACCCCCAGCAGTCAAAAATCCATATATAGCTTTTGACTCCTCCCCTCAAAAAAACTAGTAGCTTACTGTTGCCTAGAAGCCTTACTAATAACATAATCAACATACTTTGTCTACATGTAGCATGGACATATGTAACATAGTTTTGCCTATATGTCATGTATTATATACTGTGTTCTTGCAATAAAGTAAGCTAGATAAAAGAAAAAGTCATGAGGAAGAGAAAATACATTTACAGTACTGTACGTGTTTATTGAAACAAATCTGTGTATAAGTGGACCATGCAGTTCAGACTGTGGTGTTCAAGGGTCATCTGTACTATGATAGATGTAAAATAGAATAACATAATAAAGGGGTAATAGTAGTTACAATAGGTAAGTTACTGAGGAGGTGATACATAGATGAGACCTAAGGAAAGAATAGTCAACAGTGTACATTTGGTGGGAAAGGCATTCCAGGCCGTGCAAAGGTCCTGAGGCAGGAAGCCAATTAGCATGTTAGAGGACAAAAAGAAAGCGATAGTGACTGGAGAGTAGTGCATGAAATGGAGTTTGCTAAGAACTGAGGTCAGAAGAGGATAGAGGAGCCAGGCACAGGTGGGTCTTATAGGCACTGGTTGGGAGTTAGATTTTATTATAAGACCAGTGTAAAGCCATTGGGTGTTTTAGTCAGGATTGATGCAACCTGATTTAATTTTTAAAAACAATTACTCCAGTTGCATGTGGTGAATGGATTACAAGGGACAAGAATAAAATGATGAGAAAGGCCATCATGGTAGCTCAGGCAAGGAAAGGAGGTGGCTTGAATGGGGTTGGCAGCACAGATGGAGTGGGCTGCATTTGGGTTGTGATGGAGAGGGTGCATCACAGAACTTGCTGGTATGTTGGATGTGGATAAAGAGAGAAGAACCAAGTCTAACACCTAGGGTTTTTTTGGCCTGAGCAACTAGTTGGAAGGTGGTACCACCTACTGAGGTGGGAAACACTAGGTGAGGAATAGGTGGGGTATGGAACAAACATCTTGAGTTTAGTGTTAGACATATTAAACTGGAGATGTTGATTGCACTTCCAAGGGGAAATGTCAAGTAGACAATGTGATACTTGAGCTTGGGGTGCAGGCAAGAGGTCAGAGATATGAAATGTAATACACACACACACAGCCTGAAGAAATGACTTTTGCTCGATTTAGCCATAACCTGTCAAAGCAGGAACTTGGTTTTTTGCAACTTAATACAGATACAGATCCCAATACAGAACCAAGCCAGCCCATCTGCTGGAGCAAGAACATGCCCAGTGGCATCACTGAATCTGATCACTGAGTGGGTGGTGGGCATGGATGGAGTGTCTGGCTTAGAGCTTTGAGGGGCGGGGGTTACACTACACTGAGGGCCCTCTCACCTCTTGGTCTTCACTGGCCCAAAGCATAAAGATCTTTAAGGCAAGAATCATATCCCAACTCTGCAAACCTCTAAGGCTCTGCTTCCTACATAGTTTTGGTGAGAGCTTCCTGAGAATAGAGATGTTGCCATTTTACCCACCCCACATAAAAGACATTGGGTAAATGTCTGAATGAATAGACAAAAGAAATGGTTGGTTGTGGTTCATGAGACACATTGGAGTCTAGTTGCATGTGTAGGGGAACTAGATGGAGGGAGTGAGAAGGGAATATTTGTGTGTTCTGTGAAGTAGAATGGTGAGAAATGATATGACAGCTCACTGTGTAGGGAGTTGCAGGAACCACAGATGAGGGTCAGAACCTGGCCCTTAACCACCAAGAAGCGGACAGTTGAGCAAACACATGACTTACTCTAATGAAATTCAAATGGTGAATCCAGCCAGCAGAGAGGCCAACATAGGCTAGTTCCTTGGGGAGTAAGAGAGTATGACATTCACCTACTTAACTGTAAGTGTAAGACAAGCCAGAAAAGGAGGGTAGAGCTTTCTCTTTTGGAGTTGTCATCCTTAGTCATCACCTAGGGAGACAGTTCTGATCGGTAGAAGGCCACACAGGTTTGAGTCATGACCGCAGATGCAAGTCCTGACTCAGTCGATGGCTTAGTGGCCGGCTGCAGAGCAGCCAATACATGCATCCCTGGTAGGGTGAACCAGGGCATCATGGTCGCAGCAGGCACATTACTCAGGACCACTGTCACAGTACATCATCCTGATATCCTTGAAAGGACCTTGAAAGGTGGTCTGGTAGACTCTATTAAGCCAGCAGCAGGCATTAGACCCGGCTGGCTGATTAGTGTAGAGCTCCCCCTTGGTTATGCCAGTTGCCAGAAAGAAAGGACTGGAGGGGAGGCAGCTCTGCTCCACAGCCTTTTTGTTCCTCTAGAGGAGAGGGGCAAGCAGCCGCATGGCCTCCTACACATTGACAGTAACACTGAACACATGCTCGCACACTTTTGGTCGCATGATCTCATTTAATCCTTCATGCAGCTGAGTGAAGTAGCCATCACTGTTCCATTTTATAGGTGAGGAAACTAACACAACTTACTTAGGTTCCTCTGGGTGTTAAGATAAGTAGAGACAAGCCCCACTCTGTCCTGCCCCATCTGGTGTGGCCTCCTTGGTACCTGACCTTTCCTTAGCTGCTAGTCCACCCGAGTTATTTCTTCTTGTTAGAAGGGCCTCATGTTCCATGAACTTGAAGCCACTCTTTTCTTGAAGCCACTCTTCCCCTCATTCCATGTCCAACCCTTTTTGACCATAGACAGTCTGGGCAAAGTATTAAACATCTCCTGTGTTTACCCACCTACCTTTTTTGGGCCCAGCTACTGTCTTCCCTGGGGAGGATGGGAAGAAAGATGGTCCTCAGGTGGGACACAGGGCAAAAAGCCAGACTCACCAGGAACCAAGTTCATCATTCAGATGCAAAACCAGAGTCCAAACACCACTGCCTCCATTTATTCCACCTCAAGTTGCACTTTGGAGAGTCACAGTCCCCGCCAAACCCAACAAGAGGGAGGGTGTGGTGGGAAGCAGGAACGCCCCTGACACCTCTTACACCTGCTGTCCTGTTGTGCAGTGGTGTTTATGGGGTTTGCCCCGTTTGCATACAGCTTCCTTAAGAGAACCTGTGTTCCCTGCAGTACCAAGAACTTAATACGAGAATCAAGACACAGGGAACTCAAGACCTTTCCCGCTGCACCTGTCCTGCTAGCCAGGCCTGGTGACCAGGTCCCCCCTGTGATGTCTTGTAACTGGCACTCAATTGCATGCTGCGCTGGGCCATGTCTGATTTTATTTCGATCCTGTCTTGTCTCAGCAATTGCCAGCTTCTCCAGGGCTGAGGCTGGGTCTTTATATCCTCCCACAGCCTCCTAGCAGAGCACTGTACATAGTAGCTGCTCAAGAATACATTTTCTTTTGAATTAAGGGAATTGATTTCCCTAACAGAATGAATTCATTTCAGAAGTTCATTACCAAGTCATGAAAGCCTTTTTTCAGAGATCCTCCTGGACTGAATCCAGCTCTACCTTAATTAGCAAAGCAATTTGCAACACCCTTTCCCAAAAGTGCTATGGGTCCCTTTGTGTGACTAAAATAGGGGCCACTGTACCAATTGCTGTCACCACCCAAAATTCAATTTTGAAAATCGGAGTCAGTGCCTGCGGCACCAACATAGATGTATATGTATAAAAGTTTAATAAGGAAAAGAAATTTACTGATGGCTGAGCAGGCGAAATGCAAAGGAGCAAAAGTAGGGCCATAAAGGACACTTTGTCAGTTGAACATCTATTTTATTCATATTTAGAGAGCAGAGCTGAATTTTTCATAACGTCCCACTGCTGCATTTTTCAGATCCAGCATCACGGTTAGTCCTCAAACGTCTGTAATCTCATTAGGTGTGAATGCAAAATCAGGTAATTTAAAGCTTGTATATAAGAACATTTCTTTTTTTTAAAAAAAGAACATTTCTTTAAGTGCATGGTACATTTCATCAGGAAAACTGTAAATATTTCAAAATTCAGGAATGCTCATGCCAGTGTCTGAATAAAGTGCAGTAAACGACTGTTTTTTAATTGTGGGGCTCTGGGTGTTAACCGTGAGCGGCTGGGGCTTGGTCTCCTTAGGCAGCAGTGACTTTCTAGATGTCGGCGTGCGCAGCTCTCATCACCTCCACAGAACCGTTTCCACAGCCCCATAGAGGTGCCTTCTGACCTCAAATGGGAAGTTGGGTGACAAGTTCATTTTTTGGTGATTGGTTATTTATGGATGTTTAGGTGTTCAGTTCCTTCGTTCCTTCTGGGATTGTTAATTGAGCTCTAGGCATTATGTGAATATGTAGCACTGTCTCTGTCACTGAAGGTATTTTAAAAGGTTGAGGAAACCCAGAGGGTTACTGTTTGTTTGTTTTGTTTTGTTTTGTTTTGTTTTTTGTTTTTCACTCAAGACCTCTGCTCTTTGCCCTTCTGGGAGAAATGCTCTGTAAGGGTGACCCGCCCTCTCTGCCCCTCCTTGCTCCCTTCTCACTGTCCTGCTCACACGCTGAGGGTACTGTAGGAGGGGGCTGAGCAGCCCTCTGAGAAACTAATTCTCACCGTTAGAGAAATTAAGAGAAGAAGCAGGAGGGGAAGTTGCATTGGCAAGATTTCTGAGGGTAAAGATCTGGTGGGAATGTGGGGTTGATGAGGAAGTGCTGTCTCAGTGATCCAGCAGCAGGACCCCTGGAGAGAGATGCTGGGAGGAAGGCAGGTCAGCCTTGTGATGCCTTTCCTAAGAGCATGGTCGGATGGGGTAGGAGGGGGTGGTCCAGAAGAGCAGTGAGCAGGTGAAAACAGGTGCCGCTGACAGCTGCTCGCTTGGCAGAGATCAGAGGTCAGTGTGTGAGCCCCGCTGCACCGGCCCTGGAATACTTGCTGACCACTGAGAGCTCTCACGGTGTGGGCTGCAGGTGTGGGCAGGTACAGAGCAAGCATCAGTGACTTTCCATCCCTTCCTCACTTTCATTTCCAGCCACACCCCAGCAGTCACAGAGGCAGCATTGATCCCCCAATCACGTCCTAACTGCTGTTCCCTGGGCATGTGCTTGCACTGGTTCTGTGCCTGGAGAGCCCTGCTTTGTCCTAGTAACCCCCACTCATTCTCCGTTGGGACCCTATGACACATCCTCCCGGCCCCTGGGCAGCGTCGGCACCTCCGTGCGCCCGCAGCACCCTTCATTCCACCATCACCCCGATCATCCTGAACTGCTCTCTTTCCCCTTGCAGTTTGTGAGGTAGAGGCCTGTGCTTATACAACCATTTCCTACTAATAATAGTAACAAAACTGGTTCCTCACACTCATCATTGTTCCTGGTCCCAAGTTCAGAGCAGCCCAGGCATTACCTCAGTTACCCTCACACTGCTCTCAGAAATAGGGGCTATTATTAACTTTTGTGTTAAAAGAAAGGTTAAGTTGGCCAGTAGCTTCAAAAATGTCAGTACTTGAAAGACAAAGAAAGGCCCCAGAATTGTTTGTACGTGACAGATAAATGCAACAGGGGACCCTGGGCCAAGAGGGATTTTTTTGTCCTGTAAAGATTCTTACTGAGACAGAATTGGAGAATAGATGATGGACTAGATGAAAGTGTATCAATGTGAAATTTCCTGAAGTTGATCATTGAACTGTGCTTATATAAGAGAATGTCCTTGTTCTTAGGAAACATGCTGAAATCTTATTGGAGCAAAGGGGCCTTGTGTTTTACCTTATTATCAAATGCATCAGGAGAAAAATATGTATATGCACATATACCGAATGATAAAGCAAATGTGGCAAATTTTTTTGAGAGTTGGGGGCAGGAGGAAATTGAGGGATTTGCCCAACATTCCAGAGCTGGTTGGTGGTGATGCCAAGATTCAGACCCGGGTGGTCTGACACCACTGCTCTCCACAGCCATGGAGACCGCTAACTCTGGGGACCAGCATACTGTAGGTCCTCAGGGCATGTCTCTGAAATTTATAAGCAAACACATTTCTACAGGTATGTAGAGAGCAAGCAACAGATGAAATGCACAATTATCTTTTGATAATCTCACATAATAGTCTTTAAAACTTTGTGCTGGTGTTCTCTTTTTCCATTTTGTCTTGTACCTTCTGTTCCTCTATCTTCCACGGAAGCTCCTGGTTACACATGCCCTGCTGAAGACATAATGTTCACTCTGCTCTTCCCGAGTGGGCACTGCAGAATTCTGTCCCAGCTGGGCTTTCCCTGGAAATGCATCCTGCCTGGCAGGGACTCTGAACTCAGTCACAGTCTCACAGTTTTCCATCAGTTCTTTGTTTCCATCCCTTATCCCCAGTCTGCTCAGATAATGCCTTTGATTATTATTCAGCAAACCCTGGCTACCTCCTCAGCCCATAATCCCTTCTCTTCTGATGTGCTCCCAGGCTATTCTGATGAGTGGCCCGAACCCAGGGATGGATCAAGTAGAACTAAATGAACTAAATGATCTTTTTGTTTGCTGTGAAGTGGGACCCTCATTTGACACATACAGAGAGGCAGAAGCAGAGCTGCCTTGGTAAAATGCTTAACTGATTTATTTGTGCTCTGCCTTCTTCAAGAAAGGATTTACTGGGTTGGCCAAAAAGTCTGTTTAGTTTTGTCTATAAAAGACACATTTTTCATTTTTACCAATAACTTTATTGATTTGGATATTTTGAGTATGGCTGTCTCCCATGTGGTATAACGTTGATTGTTCTCAGTTAATGTCTTAATTTAATTGCTGTCAACTTCAACTGGTCTACCTGACCATCCAGCAAGAAGTATCCAGCACGAAATTTCACAAACCACTTTTGACACATTCGATCGGTCACAGCACCTTCTCCATACAGTGCACAAATATTTTTTTTCACATTTCAGTTTTTTTAACACTTCTTGAAATAATAAAGCATAATATGCTGAAAATGTATATTTTCTTCCATCTTCAGTATTAAAATGGCTACACAAAAATTCACCAGTTTGAGTAAGTTTTTTTAAATACATGCTGATATGACAGCTGTCACAATCTAACAAAATTGTTTCAAATGAAATTAAAGACAACTAAGTGCTACTAGAGCCATCTTACAAAAAAAAACAAAAAAACAAAATGAACTTTTTAGCCAACCCAAATAAGTTGGAAAAATGCATCATTCAAATTCTGGGGAAAAAAACATAAAAGAAAGTTTTGTTCTGGGGAGCGTTCAGAATCTTGGCTGAATAATGTGAGGGACTACAGATAAATTATAACAAGGGCAGAGGGAAGGGTTAGAGTTGAAACTAAAAGAGGTATGAAAGGTAAATAACCTCCTCTCATCTGTGTCTTCCCTGGAATTTCCAGCAGAGACACCTGTGTCTTGGGCGCCCAGAATATTTCTCTACTTCCCCGTTTCTCTTCGCACAGCCTCAGTGTTTGGGACCTTGTCCTTTTTAGCAGGACCTAACTGAACTCTTGGTTCTCCTCGACTCGTCTCATCCTAACATACGTACTTCTTCATGTTCTTTCCTTGCAAGTTACAAGAGCTCTCCACTTACACAGTTGAAGGCTCGGATGATTTTTTGACTTTCATAAAAGAATATTTAATACATTTCATAATACATTTCATATTATTTGAAAACTTAGCTCAAAAGCTCTTTTCTTTTGCTCCAGCTCAGGTTCTTGCCCTTGGCCACATGCGCTGGTCTGAATCATAGATAATATCCCTGCTTCCTCTGCCTTGTTCACGCCAGCCCCTCCGCCAGGAAGGCTGACTCCCATGTGTCCTTCCTAACCCAGCTTAGTCTCACTTCGGCCATACGCTGACCATGAGCACATGGGGACACCTCCTCCTTGGAGCCCATACCTCCCCTAGCATTCTTTATGTGAGGTGTGCCCTTCCGGGATTGCATTTTCACTGTGGCATCTCCCACTGCCGCCAATGTGGTGCTTCACAAGTAACAGACGTGCTCAACAAATGTTTCTTTGCCAGTTGATTGATAAGACTTTTTCTGCAGGTCAGAGACTTGAGGTGGAGCCATTATTCCAAAAAGGTGATTTCTGTTTAATAATAGTGGGGAGTTAGGGGGCTTAGGCCAAGTTTGCTTCCTGTGGAGCAGAGAGGCGGGTGCTGAGCACTCGCCCTGCTTCAGGTGAACGCCTTGCTTTGTTGTAGGAGGGTGCTTCCCGGGGGTGTGGTCTGGTGTGGGAGGCAGGGCTTGTTTGCTCACTGCCTGGGGGTTCTCTGTTTTTCAGATTGCAGAGCCTGAGGCCTGCGAGCAGATGTACCAGAGTTTAGCACGAATCCATTCAAACTATTACAAACACAAGGTGAGTGGGACACAGTCTTTTATATCCCCAGCCTTCTGACCGGAGAGGACCTATAAGAACAAGTGAAAATCTGATTATACAGTGTTTTGTAAAGACTTGTGGTTTTGCTCCTTTCAAATGTAACCAGTAATTTCAACCAAGCCAACAAAGGGACCTGGTGGAGGCATTTAGGTCATTTAAATAAAAGCTATTTATAATCTTGAACAAAAGCCATGCATTATATGTGCCAAATGTGTGCTTCTGGGTGTATCTGACAACAACTGCTGGATCCTAGATTTTCCCATCTACTCTGGTGGAAGTGGCATATCCCCACACGCTGGTGACAAAGAAGGGGTGACTGGGGAAGACAGAACAAATTCCATGAAATGTAGTTTATCCTAGACTTAAAAAGTGTGTTCAATAATTACCCAAGCACACAGGGTGGGGCCAAAGTGGGTTCACAGTTGTGAGTACGCAAAAGAGTTTATTCTTGCATGATTATTGATTAATTATCGTATTATTTTCTATACAAACAACTGGAAACCTACTTTGGCCCCACCCTGTACATGGCCAAATGCCTATCCTACATGGAAAAGGATTTCTTCTGAATCCACACAACTCAAATGTGGTTCAACAGCAGTGGTGGGGCATTGCCTAGGAGCTGGCTAGAAATGAGAGTCATGGACCCACCCGTCCTTCTGAGTCATAGCCTACCATTTCCCCAGAGGGATTCCTGTGCATGTTTAAGTTGGGGCTACTTGCCACATGTGATACTGGTTCTTGCGAGTCCACGTCTTTGACCTCCAGGTGGCGCTGCTCTTCTCCTTACCGGGCCTCTTGTCTCTGGACACTGGAGGCCCTGGCAATGCTGTTAGAGAGCCAGGCTTGTCCTGGTTGCAGGCTGTGCTGCAGAACTAACCCTCTCTCTCCTCCCTTCTCTTCCTGTCTGCCCCATGTGACCAGTACCCTCGCCCCAGAGACACCAGCTTCAGTGGCCTGTCACTGGAAGAGTACAAACTGATCCTCTCCACAGGTATTGAAAGCACAGCTCTCCTTTCTGGTTGGTTTGCAAATGATTCTTTGAGAGGCCATAGGGAATTGTGTAATAAGACAGATATGCCTGATGGAAAGACTTGTGGAATAGCCCAGAGGAAATTCTGAAGCTACAGGGCCTATACTGCCATAGAATATGGAGGTGGTCAAAGGCATTATTTGAAAAAAGAAAACCCATTTTTAGAGCTTTTAAATTCAAGGCTGGGCAGCAGGAAACAGGGGAATATGTATTTGCCAAATGGAAGTAGTTGAAATCAGACTGCAAGGAAAATAATTTTATTTTTATGACCCTAAGGGGGCTTTATAAATAGTGAGGGTTTTAATCAAAACAAAAAGCCATTCCATAAACATGTATGAGGATATCCACTGAGTTATCTGACCCAGGGGACGTGGTCTGTGGGTTAGAAGTGGGTTTAACTAGGTATGTTTGGGAGTCATTGATAAACTATGATTAAACCAGAAAGGAAATACCCTGCCTAGCCCATCCCCTCTTTACTTCCCATCTCCATTGTCACTGACGAAGGGAGCCTGGGTTGAAGTAGGCAGGTTCTGGAAAATTGCTATTTTTATTGCCAAGGATATGATATACAAAAATAGGCTAACCTTTTCTGAGAGGGCATGGCCCTGAAACTTCCGCCTTCTGGTGGTACTCTAGAAATTTCTCTTTCTTATTCCTCTGGCAGCCTTCAACAACCACATATTAGGGTTTTGGCCTTCCAGAAAACTCTTACCTGCTGAGCAGATGCAAACCTGGTGGTGTCACCTGCTGTCGTGTCACCTCTGGTCCTGTTCTCATTACAGTACCTGGAAAACTGGATGAAGATATTTTTGCCCAGCAGGATCACTTTATTGTCAATTTTTCAAAAATATATACACATATATAAATTTATTCCTATGTCCCTGGGCCCATGAAATTACCAGCATTGATGCAGTGTCATTGTGAGGACTCAAGAGTTTGAGCAAAGTTTAAACTTGAAATTAGAATGGAAATAAGTTCTGGAGGGACGTCTCTGAGTAGGGAGAGGCCGGGCCGCAGTGCAGGAGACGAGCTGTAGACCCCAACCCCCGGCCTGTGCCACCACTTGTTCTGGCCTGGAGATTGGCTTCAGGAAACTTGCTGATGATTCGTCTTCACAGCAGGCCTCATGTTTCTGTTGTGACTGTGCGGAATAAGCTTACCAAATGTTTCCTCTGACAAGCCAGGACAACACCTGGCAGTGTGTGTAGTGAGAGGATGAGGCCCGGGGAGTAGCCTTGGTCTGGGTTCCAGGTGTGACCGTCCTGGGCTTGGGGTCACGGGAGGCTAAAAAGGCCTCGTGGCTTGTTAAGTGGTCAGGGGTCCGTCCCTCAGCATCCCACTTTGTTCCCACAGTGGCATCTGGACTTGTGGGAAGTCCCAGGGTGGGACATTGGGCTCGTGGCTGAGGGAGAGAGTGTGCCTTAATTTAGTCAGGAGACCACTAACAGTCAAGTTAATAAATGGCAAGTCACCTTTTTGTTCAGAAAAGCTATTCCTTTTCTCTAGAAGTTCTATTAACATAAAAATCTAGGCTATGAAATTTAGACATTATGGGAAAATCTAAGTTTAACATACAGGTAAAATTAGGTATAGAATTTTAGCCCTCAAGAGACTTTAGACAGGTGGTTCTTAACTGGGGGCATGTCCCAAGGGACACGTGGCAATGTCTGGACATGTTTTCAGCTGGGAGTGGGGTCGGGGTTCTGCTACTGGCATTAGTGAGTAGAGGCCAAGATGTTGCCAAACATCCCACAGCCCTGCAACAAAGAATTACCTGGTCCACGTCAGTAGCACCACGATGGAGGAACCCAGCTTTGGGTCGTTCGGGGCTGTGTGCGCACACGTGCTTAGACAAGGGCCCCGTCGCCTTTACCAGCCCCTGCTGCCTTCATAGCTATGAAGATGGCCACCTTTTCTTGGGTGCAGGCCAGGTGCCAGGCAAGCTACCTCCATGATTTCCTTTACTCCTTACAACTTTTGAGGCAGGTATTTTTATCTCTACCTTGCCAATGAGGAACCTGAGGCTCAGTGGGTAATTTGTTCCAGAGGACCCAGTCAGGGAATGATGGGTGGGGATAATGGCTCAGGTCCGTCCCCTTCCCTGGTGTGGGCTCAACTCCACAGCATGTGGTGGACCCACACCACCCAGGTTCAAGTCCCAGCTCTGCCACTTCCTAGCTGTGTGACCTGAGCAACTTACTTAACTGTCCTTCTGCCTCAGTCTCTATGTCTGAAAAATGGAGACAATAAAGCGTGTGTGGCATAGGCCATGTCTTGAGACAGAGCTCCTGGACCGGTGAGTTGCATAGCTGACAGCAGTGTGTTTCTTTGCCCACATGTGTGGGGCCTGGACATAGAGGGTGCAGTGTGCTGGGTGCAGTCCTGGTGTGCAAGTGCTCAGTCCACACTGCCAGTTACATTTCCCTGTGGCCTATCTGATTTGCTTTTCGGAAGCTGGGTCCGCACTTCCCTTTTTCAGGGGTACACTGTGTAAAAGACAAAGCATGCTCATGTGAAGGCCTGTGGGGCCAACGTATGTAATCAGATTTTAAATTCAGTCACTTTTCTGTTTGGGCTTGCCCTTTTGCAGACACCCTGGGAGAATTCAAGGAAATGAATAAAGGCATATGGAAGAAACTACAGGAGAAGTTCACCTCCAGGAGTCCTGAGGAGAAGCATAAGGCCTGGGCACAGGCTTTATCTCGCCCTCGAACCTAAGCATGGAGTCTTGTATGTTGCCATCATAAATAAAACTGCCCTGGTTCCCCTCACTTCTTGGGGGTCTCATCTAGCCTCCACAGAGAGGATACCCTATGGTTCCGGAGAAACTTTCAGCCTAAGGGGGATGCCCTTGAGCATCTGCCCCGCCCATGGTCAGGGTCAGGGTAGGGAGGTGTCTGGGAAAGAGGAAACGAGGGACCCCGTTAGGGCCTGAGAAGGGAAGGTGACAGGGCCTCTGGGCAAGGTGCTTCCCGTGCAGCCATAGGAGCCCCACCTGTCAACGGGGGTCTGGCTGGTTTCTGGCAAGGTTCTCGGGTTCCCTTCTGTTCTAGGAGCTTCTGGTAGATAGCCAAAAATAGCAGTAAACGTGGACGAAGGCACCCTGTCGCAAATGGCAGGAAGTGGTCAGCAGAGATGAGAATAGCCTGCTCGGCCCCGGTTTCCATGACTCAGAAAGATGGAGCGTGGTCCTCTGCCACCGGCCTCGCAGAAAGCCCATGTTCCAAGTTGGTGTGAGGGACAGAGTGGAGCTTGAGGCCTTGGCCAGCGGGGTCTTGGGTTGTGGTGGCTTCAGCCCTCTGGGCGGGTTCTGTGGGAGGCCACAGGGCAGGGGCACCCTGGCAGGGACACACACTCATCAGTCACTTTATAGCTCATGGAACCTTAACTCTTACTAGCAGCCTTCATGCCTGAGCTTTCTTCTGTTAGCAAGCTGAGAAGGGTTAGGGCAGGACCGGCACCCTTGTGGGGATGTGGAAGTGAGTTCTTTAGCACGTTTGCACCTGGACTCCTCGATGTGTTTTGGAATGCACACAATAAAATGCATAGGATTATGACCAAACCCAGTTATACTGCAATACAGTTCTAGTTCTGTCTGTCCAGGGACCCCTGCGAGGAATCACTGTGAGACATTGTCACTCACCTTCTCCAAGCAGCCCAAGGTGAGGCCCGGCCAGCAGGCCACATTAGCCACCACAGTCCCAGGGGTATAGGAAACAGCATCCCTTTCTATAGTTTTATTAATTTATTAAGGCAATTAACATATTAGTTCTCAGGCCAAAGATTTGTAAAACATTACACCAAAAGAAAAAAAACAAGCGGTCAAAAACCAGCCACTCGGTTGCACCCCAGCCCTGTCACTGGGGCCTGTGCCTCTCCCAGGAGCAAGGCTCGCCATCCTCAAGTCAGCAGTCCACCTGGGGCTGTGCTGAGGGGTGGCCCGGACACATAGTGAGGTCTACACCGTGTCTACACCGTCTGCAGCAGATCTGAGGCACAGAGGGAGCTGCGGGGGCAGGGCTGTGCACAGCCTGGGAATAAGTTAAGTAACAAAGCCCTAGAATCCCTAGCAACAGCATTACTGTACCTCCCCCAGAGGTGGCAGCAACCATTATGTAGTGCTTGGAATACAGAGGTGACCCCAGTCCTAATCACCCACAGGAGAAATATAAAGGAATGTCAGTTACTGCTTTAAAAGACAAAGCAACGGTCCTTTAAGAGGACTTATCTTTCTTTAAAACATTAAGGTAAACTCTCTCCTGGTGAGTTTCTGAATCTTAAGGGCTCTAGGCAGGGCTTTCAGCTCTGTGGCTCCCCTCTCCATGCTGGTCAGAGCCCAGGTTGCCTTGTCTGGCAGGAGTAGGAGCTAGAGGCTGGGTGGGCACCTAGCCTTGAGAGCTGGTGGGCTGGCTGGGCCTCCCAGCCCAAGGGAAGGGGCAGTATTTCCAGTCACAGCTCTAGGTACAAGCAGCACCTGTCTGGGCCTCTGATGGGGCCTTCGTGGCTCTCCTCAGCGGCTCATGCAGTTCTGGACATCCACGAAGCCCAGGCGTTGCCTGCGTTTCCGCTGTTCCGTCATCTATGGTTAAACAGATGCCAACAGGTCAGGCCACCCAACGCCCTCTCCACAGGCACTGCCGAGGGGCCTGTGCCCACCCTCCTACTGTGGGCCCAGCTGCCTTTCAGCACAGGTGGCAGGTCAGGACCCTCAGGGTGCAGTGAGGATGTCAGCCCCAAACACTTGTCCTCAATTAGCATGCCACAAACCCCTGATGCGGTGCAGCTGGGAAACCACCCCACCTAAAAGGGGCTGCCTAACCTCACTGTCACTGCCAGATGGAGAGGAGGACGCGCCAAGGTTCTGCTTGGCTATATCTTTCAGAGGCTCAAGGATGGGAGCCGGCTACCCCCACTCTAGCTTTCCTCGGAGGGGAGTGTGGATATGAGACCTTTGAGACCCAAGAATGGGGGCCAGGGAGAAAGAGACGTGAGGGCCCCAGTACCTACTCCCTCCGCCCCCATGGCAGGCTGGACTGTGCCCTCTCGGTGACAGTCGGAGGCTGCCTGGTGGGACCCTGAGGGCGGTTCCTGGGTCAGGCTGGGGGTGTACCTGCTCTTTGAGCTCGTTGAGCTGAGCGGTGAGGTGGGACACCAGCTTCATGGTGGAATTAAGCTTGTCCTGAAGGATCCGGATCTCATTCTGCTCCCCCTCCCCTTCGTTGCTCACCAGGGACATAGCCCTCATCCGGGGGAACCAGTCCAGGTTCTTGTTCTGAAAAAGATCACCAGTGGGGTGAGCAAGCTTGGGCCCAGCCAGAAAAGCCATGTTGAGAGCAGTGCTACCCCACCCTCGACAAAGCACTCCTCAGGGAAGCGTCACGGGAAAGTCTGAACTGACCGGGTCCTTCCCAGGGCCAGAGCGAGCTGGCAGTGAACCCGCTGCAGTGAAGGCCCAGCACGGTGACAGGCTGACTTCCGTTAGGCTGCCTCGGTCTGTCACTGCTATTGGCACCATCTGTTCACTCTCACAACACCCCTGGGCGGGGGGCGCTCTGCACCAGACCCCAAACCTCTTTCCTTCCCTTCGCTCTGCCCCCTGACACGAATGCCCCACACCCCAGGAAGATTCGAGTCAAACAGATGGCACGACCGGGGAGCAGGAGGCCTGCTGAGGATGCTGGATCTGACACATGACTGAGAGGCAAAGCCATGGTCCCCAGGACGGAAGGGATGGGAGGGGTACCAGGCAGCTTTCTGGTTCCTTGTGGCAAGCTGTGAATTCTCAGACCAACTGATAAACCTGTACTCAAAGATCAGTTCAAATTACAGACTTAAACACAGGGAACTCTTTTCTTCCCACTAAATATGTCTTTGAGCCTGCAATGTATGTGCTGTGCAGCAACTTGAAGATATGCCACATCAGTTACCCAAAAGCAATATATATATTCCCTCGGGGTGGTCCACAGCGGCAGCCAGAGCAGAGTCTGTCCTGCTCCCATGCCACCACAGCATCATGCACCCATGCCCAGGGCCACCACACCCGTCCTCTGGGGCTGATGGGTTTGCCATGGCCTTTTCTTGACAACAGAGCCCAAACAGCACCGTCTGTAGTACAGGTAGCTGGCCGGGCTCCGAGTCCCCAGGGGCTGGCTCCAGCAGCTGCTCTGCTCCCCTCCTGGCCTTTCAACAAGTGTCCACTGCTGTCCCGCATCACCCCCGGGCCTCCCCGGTCAGTGCAGCTGGCCGTAGCCACCCCTCCCAGGGCCCACACCTTGATCATCTGGGCCACGTAGCTCTCAGGCCCCGTGTAGTCTGTCTTGTTTTTCACACGGACCAGCACGATGAAGTACAAGTAGTTCCACATGTTGTGCTCAAACTTGATGTGCTCCTCAAATGACACCGTCTTGTTATCAAACTTGTCTCTCTCCAGACCTGAGGATGTAGAGAGTGAGGATGAAACCACCCGCCCCCAAGAATCCCTGTGGGCCGGCAGGGCCGCACACACCACCTCTGCGGCAGGCACATCTGTTCTCACGCTAGGTCTGACTGCACGAGTGCAGGCAACAGCCCTCTCTAGGCCATTTAGGTCACTTCTGTTAGCCACTTAGTGTGGAGATTCTGCCCTGCCTCAGCTGCAGCCCTCCAAAACGGCAGCTAAGGACTATGGGAGCAAGCATCAGAGTTCCTTAAACCCAGAGAAGCAGGACTTGTCCTATAGGTGACACCCATTCCTTAGCGTGAGGTGGATGGAGAGGGGACTAGCACTTCATACCAGGGATGGGAAAAGCCCTGGACTGAAACCAGAGGCTGAGGCTGCTGACTGGGCTTTGGTGTCCTCTTCAATAGTGGGTATAAAGGGATGGTTCGAGGACCTTTCCCACTCCCTCTATTACTCCAAGTTCAGGCAGGGTCCTATTGTCCCAATTCTGCGTTGAGCAGCCATCAAGCCATCAGCCCCAGGGCAGCCCCAGTGGCCACCAGAACCTGGGGAAGGGCCAAACTGAGGCTGCCACCGGCCCAGATAATGGCCCAGCCCATAGGTACCCCAGCCTGCCGTGACCTCTGCAGGAAAGGAACAAGGCCTCACCACAGATGAAGCACGTGGTCTTGAGAATCTCCTCCTTCTTCTGCTTCTCACTGCGCAGGTCAGCAAATGTGTCAATGATCACCCCAAAGATGAGGTTCAGCACAATGATGATGACAATGAAGAAGAAGAGGAGGTCGTAGACCACTCGGGCTGGGAACAGAGACTCCTGCAGGGCAGGGCATAGAGGCTGAGCCCAGTAGTCCCCAGGTCACCTGGCAGACAGGGCTGTAGTGGGGTCAGGGCTGTGATAGAGGGGCCCAGCCCACAGCAGAGGGAAGATGGCAAAAGTGGATTAAACAGCAGACTCAGAAAGGAGGCCAGCTGAGACAAAGCCCTGGAGAAGGAGCTGAGCTAGAGGCTAGGCCTGTGCCTGCCCCCAACTTCTGGTTAGGGGAAGGGTCCAAGTTGAACCCCTCTGCCCCACCCTCAGTACACCAGGCCTCACATGTTCTAGAAACCCTCTGTCTGACCAGGGAGAGGGCTTCCCACCCCTATGAGACTGGGGACAGTCTGCTGTTCTGGGAAGGCTGGGCTGCCCAAGCCAAACCCTGAGGCCTCTCTATGAGGCCCCTGCTGTGGGCTGGGGCTCTACCTCGCAGAGGAAGCCAGTGCGGCCCAGAGACACGCCCACCGGCGGACTCAGGCCTTCCCCAGTCTGGGCGAGGCTTGGTTACCGAGGTCTCCCCTCACAGCATCCACGGGGAGCTAGCTGGCAGGGTGTCTGCACAGACCGGGGTGAGGACGGCCCAACAGTGTAACAGCATATGGACTGAGTGGGAAAGCGCAGAAAGGAGGGTACAAACAGGGGGCTTATGACACCGAAGACTGAAGGGCCAAGCTGCTCTGTCTGGCTGTGGCCTGAGGGTGGGACGCTCACAGCTGCTGACCTGGCCAGGGCTTAAGCCAATTGGATTTGGAAGTGGGGTGGGTGGTGCTCACATCTTTGGAGGGCTTGCGGAGAATGTCACCGACGCCGCCACCGTTGCGCAGCCCATGGTTCATGACAGTGACGATGCACATCAGCAGGGTGTCACAGGCTCGCTCTGTAGGGTCCAGCTCCCCGTCCTCTGTAAGCAGAGCGTGCGTGCTCATGCTCAGGCCAGGCCACTTGCCTCCACCCCACCCCACCCCACCCCACCCCACCCCACCCAGAATGCCAACGCACTGCCCTCACCTTCCAGACCCTCGGGCACTGTGACCTCTGAGACACAGCCTACACCGTCCCCACTGCACGTGTCCATAAATGTGGCAGCTCCATGTGGCATCCCCAGGGGGCTGGCTACAGGGGACATGAATGAGGTCAAATGCCTAGTCTTATCCTCTCCCTGGTTCACAACCTCCCCAGCATCACAATCCCCAGGAAGCCTTCCCCGATCCTGCCAGCTCCCCACTATGTCTGGCTACAACAGAAGGGTCTTCATGCCCCTGCCTGCCCCCGTCAGGTTGTGCAACCCCAGGCCTGGCACATGGGCAGCCCCTGCAAATACTGAGTTTAACATGAATGATAAGGTCTGCGAGCCAAGTGGCTCCTCTGGTAGCCGGACACCCAAGGCTCTCCCACCCCGCAGTCTGTACCAGGGAAGAGGGAGGTATGAGATAGAACCCCCCAGAATCCAGTACAAGAAACTGAGGCAGGGGGTTAAGCAGTCCCAGGCCCTGGCCCTGGTCCTGGTGTCAGTCACTTGGAAAGGCCCTCTCATCCCACACCACCCAGCAAGGGGCCCCAGACCTCTGGAATGGTTGCTGGGCAGCCGGTCAACCTCGAGGATGAAGTCATCCTTGAGGAAAAGGAAGCCGACGATGGAGAAGAGGTAGACGAGAATGAGGGCCAGCAGGGCGGTCAGCAGGATGGAGCGGCCGTTGCGGGTCACGCTCTTGATGACATTGAACAGAGTCTCCTCACGGTAAATGAGGTCAAAGAGCTGCAGGGCAGAGACGAGGCCTTGAGGGCCTGGGGATGCCGCTGGGCCCAAGGGCTGCATGGCTGCCCGTGGTTTCCCAAGGTCTCCCCAGTGGTCTGTGCTTGGGCAGGCATAGCCCCGCCTGCAGGCCCGGTATGGAAGCTTCTGGAAGGAACCTGGGGTTCTCAGTCTGAGGAAAGGGATGGACCAAGGGGCAGGCAGGTGCCACACACAGAGGGAGGGGACGGCCAACTCTGATGGTGCGCTTGCTACGTGTGATCGATGTGCCTTAGCTCGTTTCATCCTCAGTTATTCTAGAAGGTGGACGCTGTTAAATATCCATTTTACAGATGGGGACACTGAGGCATATAGCTGCGAAGAATCCTGTCCAAAGTCACATAGCTAGTAGTAGCTAAACCAGGATGGTCTGGTGCCAGAGTCCAGGCTTAAACCAGCACCATGCAGGGGTGATGGGTCAGACAGAGGCCAGGAGTGGCCATCAGAGCCTTGAAGGCCCGTTTGGGGTCAAGCTAAGGACTGGAAATCCACTCCTTCAGGCCCAGCAGCAGGAGGACATGACAGAGACTGGTGCTATAGAACCACGAGCGACTCACCCTACACGGCCCCAACTGCCGCCTGACCCCTCCGCAGGTCTCACCAGGATGCTGTAGAAGAGCTCATGCGCAAAGAGGCCCAGGACACTAGTCAGGATGTAGCCCACGTGGTAGAGGAACTCCATGTCCATGACCATGGCCTTATAGCCCCGGATGAAGGTGCCACGGTTGCCCACGAAGCTCACCACGAACACAATCTTGTTGGTCAGCTGGGGGCGAGTAGAGGGCATGGGGGTCAGGCCCCACTGCCCACCCTGAATCTCCACCCCCACAACCCTGCCCACTGTCCAGCTCAGAGGCCACGCCTTCTGTGGAGTGGATCTGAGCTGCTCCTGCTCAGCCTAGCAGACACGGCATTAATGAAAATGCTTTCAGAAATGCACCTGGGCTCCTGGGACTAAAATAAAGGAGAAGCTACCTGGGTCCCCTAGTTCCAGGAAGAAAGTAATATAAGTAAAAGGACAAGATCACCCTCAGCCTTCACAGTGACTAAGTTAGGAAAAGACAGCCCCCGTGCTCAGCATCTGTCAGGAAATTGCCATAACATACAAATCTTTGCTGTATATAAATCTTTGCTGTCCTCAATGGGAACAGTGCATGTGGGCGGGGCAGCTCACACCGTGTACACAGCAGCCCTGAAGCTGGGGCTCTAAAATGACTCCTGGCTGGATGGCTATCTCTAGTGCCAGCTTTCCAGGTTGTCTAGGGAGACAGAGCAGGCATGGAGGGGTCCCCACTGCAGGTCCATAATGAATTTGGGATCCCCAACCCAGGGACAAGGGGGTGGGGCAGAGCAGTGCCCGCTGGGAGGTGGCTGGTTGGTTTGGGGTGGGGGCTCCCCTGGCACTCACATTGAGGGCACCCAGGATGTTGAGCGTGGGCCCAATGCCCAGGTAATAGATGGAGCGCAGGATGAGCGCCACGATGAGCGGACGGACGCTGTAGCGATTGGTGAACAGGGCAGTGATGGAGAAGCAGATGAGAATCCAGAAGAGCAGCGAGATGAGTGGGGAGTCCAGCACTCCTGGGGCCGGAAGCAGGGCTAAGCATGACGTGCTCGAGCCCCCCACACCCCAATGGGCCCCAAGAAACACCTCTTCCTGGAAGCCTTCCCTACTAAGTGCCTAGTCACCTGGTTTTAGGGAACCCCATCACACCTGCATCACTAGGCCTAAGGTGGGAGATAGTCTCCAGCTACTGGCATCAAATGTGGTCTCTGGCTCGTGTGCGTGTACAATGTGTGTGCTGTCTCCAGAGGTCAAGGACCCTGTCCGTCCCACTGGACCACACCTGTGTCTCCCCACAATGGGGCGTGCAGCCCAGCGGGCAATGTACGGAAGTGCTCCTCTTCAGTCTGCACCTGGTCCCCTCATAGCTTAGCTGGTCCCCAGGCTCTCCCCAGTCCAGGGGAGGAGGCCTGTGAGCTCCAAGGTCCCTGCCTGCCAGCCCCCTATCCTGACCTGTGGATGCACCCTCCACGTAGGGGTAAAAGAAGGCGATGATGATATTGATAAACACGGCCAAGTTGAAGGAGATGCTGCCCCACAGGGTCATGCGGCGAGAGAACCAGTAGATCAGCGGCATGCCTGAAGGAGGAGGCTGGTGTGAGAGGGGCCCCGATCAACACCATCTGCTCACCCATCATGGGCCCACTGCACACACAAGCCCCAGCCCCCCCTCCAGAGGAAAGCACTGGAGCCCTCCTAGGAGTGAGGGTGGGGCAACCACCAGCAGATAAGGGAGGCAATGGGGAGCAGCATCGGGCCCAGCCCTGCCCTCCCGCCCCGCTGGGGTCCTCACTGCGGAGCTTCCGCTGCCACTCCATCTCGTTGTGCAGGAAGGAGGACTGGTCGAAGAAGTCGCTCACTTTGCTGCCCTGCTCATCCTGTTCTGTGGTGGTGAAGAGCCGGTGCTTGGTCTCCTCTGTCAGGAACTGGCAGATGCCAGGCACCGGGAACACAATCTGCTCCATGCTGCGGTCCTGCCGCACGATCTGGCACATATAGGCACATGGTCGCACCTGGGCTGAGGCCTCCAGGGCCGAGCTCATGGCCCTCACCGCCCCCCGCGCCCCTGCCACCGTTAGTCTCCACCTCAATCTGGGACGTGTGGTTCTCGTAGTAGGCCAGTGGGTCCTCCTCCTCCTCCTGCATAGGTGCTGAGGACTTGAGCATTTGCGACAGCTGCTTATTGTTGAGGCTGAGCTGGGGGTGGTGAAGGCACTGACGTCAGGCAGGGCCCACAAGGCCTGAGCCCAGCCCCAGCCCCAGCCCCAAAGGGGTAGCAGGGAGTGGGAGAGCCACGTCCAGACAATCCTATGATAGTGCCCTCAGTGCTGCCCAGGTGTGCCCTCAGTCCTGCTCTGGGCTTGCAGACCCTGCACAGACCCACCCATCCACTCCAGCCTTGTTCCTCTTTCTAAGTCCTGGTTTCACCCCTGAGCCTCAGGCCCCCAGTTCTAGCTTGGTTCACAGATCCTTACTTTTAACTTAGATCCAGGCCACGTCCCCTGGCCACAGCTCCACCCTGAGTTCTTGGTCCTGCCTACCTCATCCCCCAGCCAGAGCCTCCCTGGGGCATGGCCCCGCCCTCAAATCCCACCCTCCCATCCCCATAACTGCCCACCCACTCTCCTGCCAGCCCCGCCCCTAGACCTAAGCCCCGCCCCCACACCCAGCCCTGTCTAGACCCCCACCATGGAAGAGATGCCCTCAGCCTCCTCCTCTTGGATGCGCTTCACAGGCTTCAGCAGATGCTGCAGCTGTTTGTTGTGTCTGGAGAGCTGAGTGAGAAGGCAGTGCACAATCACTCCCAGCGTAGTTGCTGGGAGACAGGGTCACCAGGGACTGGGCCTGCAGGGTGGGACTGGGTCCACGGGGTGGGGCTGGTACCTGCAGCGCCAGGATGTAGATGTTGTGGCCCACTTCACGTGGGCTCACCTCTGAATTCTCACGCTCCTCCTCCTGCAGGTAGGCCTTCTTGATGACGTCCACCTGGCGGGGCAGTGGCTGCTCGAATGCTCTCTTCCTGGGGTTTAGGGCAGGCTAGACCCTAATCCCCATGCCCATATACCCCAGCAGGGCCCCTTCCCACCTGCCCAGGCTCACCAGCTCCTGGGGCCGCAGGCTGATCAGGATGCGCTCAGCATTCTCACTGTCATGCCGACTCTCCATCAGAGCCAGAAGCAGCTTGGAGGCATTGTCCTAGGGGGAGGAGGGAGACAGGACACAGTCTGAGGCCCCACCCCCACTGCTGAGTACTCTGTAGCAGCCCCTCCCAGCCTCCCTATCCCCGAAGCTTGCTGAGAGGTGTTCTGCATATTCAGGCCACCCACAGGCCACCTTCACCCCCACACTATGGCAGGCTCACTCAGCCACCCCAGGCAGCATGCACATACACAGGAGGCCTTCGGATAAACCATGAATATGTTTGCTTCTAGAGTAACTGCTCACACATTCACTCGAATGTCCAAATAAACATGCACGTATTATACAGGTACAAACTGCACACACCACCACATGCTTATACATGCGGTACTCACACTACACATGCCAGCATGCATGTTACATGTCACAGGCATGTGTGAACACGCGCCTCGTGCACACCTACACACTCACGTGGGCTGCCATGAGCCCCACCTTGAGCTGCAGCACCAGGTCCATTCGGTACTTGCACAGGGGACTGATATCGTTGAGAATCAGCGCGGTGATGATGTCTATGCCGTTGGACTCATGCGTCACAATGCAGGTCTGGCAGAAGCAGTGTGGGGACACAGGGCCCAGGCCCCTCAGAACCGTGGTGGCTCCAGGGCCACAGCCCCTCCCCTGCCCGGCCTGCTCCATCCTCCCACACGTCCATGAGGCCACCGGCTGCTGCTCACCTGGTTTTCGTGGCAGGGGCCCTGGCAGTACTCAGTGAGGGTTTCCAGGGTCTGAATGACGAGGCCCACGTTGTCCTCATTGATGTAGAGCCCCAGCAGCCCCAGGCCTCCGGTGGTGCTTCCGCACATGATGTCCAGGAACTGCAGCGTCTCACACACCAGGTTGTAGTTGGTCTTGTTGTTCTGACAGCGCAGGAAGTTCTGTGGAGCAGACGAGGTGGGCGTGGCACAGCTGGGGACCGGGCTGGCTGGGCAGCGGGGAAGGGGCGGTTGTGTGACAAGGGGCTCACCTGCAGGTCCCGGTTGTGGTTCTCACACAGCAGCTGCAGAAAGCGCAGGATGGGCTGCATGATGAGTACGGACGTACCCATCTCATTGCTCTGCGCACGCTCGCCCACCTCGTGCCCCCGGCGCAGGCTGGGGCCCAGCGAATAGCGGGATGAGGAGCCAGGCATGGAGAAGGAGGCCACACGGCCTGCAGGGCAAGGCCTGGTGAGGCTGGGGCTGCTGGAGCGCCAGACCCTCACCCTCACCCTGTGTTCCCACCCTGAGCCCTTATCCCTGCCTGTGATGCCCTGCCCCTGTACCCTGTGACCCCACCCCCGCACCTCCCACCTGTCCATGTGTCCCTGGCCCAACCCTGACCTTTGGTGGTGGGGTCTGCTGGCTCCCGGTCCTCCCGGGGCTGGCTACCCAGGTCACTCATGTTGACAGCCACTGTGGACTTGGTCTCCTGCTGGGCGCGCTTCATGCGGTCATGCAGCACCTTGAAGAAGCGCTCTGATTTCTTGTCGCTTGTCATCAGGTTGTAGAAGGATTTCTAGGGGTGGATGGTTACATGGCGGCGGTTGGGGGCAGGCCCAGCACTGAGCCTGACTGTAAGCAACTCCTAGTGAAGCCCTGGAGGCCTCTGTCCTGTGCTGCAGGGACAGGGATGGGGCACAGATAGGCCCCCCAGACATGCCCCAACCAGACTGAGGATGGGGAGCCAGAGACACCCCTGCACCCTGAGACTAAGGCTGGGCGAGAGATGGTGGAAGGGCAAGGGCCTGTAACTGCTGTAACTGTGATGCTGGAAGCTGGCGCTAGCCTCCTGACCACCTTCTGTCTCTGCCCTTGGCCCTCGTCTGTGCCCACACAGCAGCCTCACCTTACTCAAAGGAAAAGCCATGCCTCCCAGTGCCCTCGAGGCCGCGTGACGGCCGGCCACCTCTCTGACCCCAGGCTCTCCCACGCACACCTCCTCCACCCCTTCCAGCCACACATGCCACCTCCTATTCACGACCTTTGTGCCAGCTGCCCGCTCTGCCTGGCACACCCTGCCCACTGTCCACACGCTCACCTCCGGGGCCTGCCTGAGTACCCTGCTAAGATACCCCTGCCCGAATGATCTCCGTCTGACACGCCCTCCGTGTTATGCAGGGATCACAGTCATTGACTATTGTCACCACTGGGATGTAAGTGCCAAGAGCACGTGGGTTTTGTCTTTTGTTCACTACGGAATATTTAGTGCCTCAGACGCTTCCAGGCACACAGAAGGCACTGGGTGCAGACTTACTGAAAGAATGGAAGAATGACTGGGGATAAAGCAACCCGGGAGGGCTTTTCGGAAGAGGTAGGCCTCTAGCTGGGCACCAAAAGCTGAGGAGGACGTGGGAGAGGTGGGATGGAGGCCTGGGCAGAGGCTGAGAGGCAAGAACGGTGGATATGATAGAGGGCAGGATGGTGGGGAGACAGGCTCAGACCTGGCTGGAGCAGAGAAAAGCGACCATGTGACACAGGGGGCAGATGTGGGTGGTGGAGCTGCCCACAGGCACTCAGCCCAGCAGCCAAGACCCCATAAATAAGCAACTTGGCACACTGTCCTCCTCCCGCCCTTTGGCGGTAAGCCCCTGGCACTCCACACCCGCCCACCCCACACCTGGATCTCGGTGTTGCCGCCATCCAGCAGGCGGATGGCCAGGCCGATGCTCTCCTGGAAGATCTTCTCGTTCTTGGTGCTGGTGATGAGGTCACACACCAACTTGGTGGCCCCCTCCTTGTCCAGCCGGCACTGGGTGGACGCGATTGCTGACCAGTCTTGGTCTAGGCCTGGAATGGGGAGACTTGCTTGAGGGGGAGCTAATGGGTGGGAGGGCCCAGGGCTGAGCAAACAGGCCACCCAGAGGCACAGCAGAGGCGGCAGCACTGACCGATGCCCATGGGGTCGGGAAGGTCCCCCCGAGAGCTGGACTTGCGGTGCTGGAGGTAGTTTTGCAGCAGCATCTTGCGTAGCTGGTTGCCCTGGGGGGAGGAGCAAGGCCCCGCAGTGTACTTCGTGCCTTTGAACCACTGGCTCGACAGTCCTGGCCCCTGTACCCTGCTGTGGGCTACCTGGCACTCACCCGGTCCCCGTACTTGGCCTTCTTGAGCAGCATCTGCTGCAGGGTCCGCAGCACCTTGACGCACAGCTTCTCCTCCGACACCATGAGGTCCTGGGTGTGCTGGATCAGCCTGGCAGCAGGAAGGAGGGCACGCTGGGGCATCCCCAATGCCTCCATCCAGACACAGCCCCCGCCCCATTCTGGTCCCTGCCTGGCCCCGCCCTGTCTCAGCTCCCGCCCCACATCACCCCAGGCGTCCCCCTCACTTGGACAGGAAGCCCCCGCTCTCGCAGCGCTGGTAGGCCTCACTGCCCTCCAGGAAGAGCAGCTCAGGCAAGTGCAGGACGTCCACCAGCACAGACAGCTCCGCCTGCACCAGGGGCCTCAGGCGCTCCTCCAGGGCCGTGATGATGTCCTGCGGTGGGCCAGATTGGGTCACCACCTCACAAGATGCACACCCCCAGGCCCAAGAGATGATGGCAGCTTGACTGCCATTCCTATGCCCCAACACTAAATAGCCCCACAGAATGACCCACGCAGGTCTGGGGGTCCCAGGCCCACACAGCCACCCTGCATAAAGCATGACATCTGTCTGCTCCAGGGCCCACGGCTTGGGAGTGGCAACCTGTCCTCTAGCCTGTGACTTTGGGCAAACCCCTTGCCCTCTCTGGGCTTGTCTCCTGCCACATGGGGATAAGCCACCACACCCTCTACCGGCCAATGAGAGAGTGGCCACAGGTGCATGGCACACACACAAGGTGCTGCCAGGACTGTGGGGTGTCCTAACCCTCTCTGAGTGCCAGCGCCACTAGCGGATCCCCGGGTTCTCCTGGTTCCCCTAGAATGACTCTGCCCGGGCCTGCGCTTAGCAGCCCCGGAGGAGGGGCCAAGCTGAACAGCCCTTTCCCAGGGAGTGTGGGCAGCACAGGAAGGGGTGCTCGCCCTTCCACAGCCGCCCCTGTGCTGGACAGTCCACGCCCACCTGTAGCTTCTCGATGATGTTCTTGTAGTCCCACTGGTTGGCAGCAGGGGTGACCCGAGGGAAGGTCCGCGTGGCCGCCTTGTAGTTGGTAGTGTTCCGCTGGGTGGCGGCCACAGAGCTGGCACCACTGCTGAGCAGCAAGCTAATGTGCGCGTCCAAGTCCATGGGCAGCGAGATGCCCCGGCCCTTGGCTGGTTGGGGAGAGGGTGGGGAGGCTCAGGCAGCCGGAGGAGCAGGCCCAGGGCTGCCACACTGGGGAACAAGGTGAACTACGCCAAGGCTCTGGGTGCAGGTGTAGGGACCCCCATCCTGGCCCCACTTGGACTGAGGCACCCTCTTCCCCTTTTGGGGTAAAAAGAGGGAGTTTCTGCCTCTTCAATTTCATGCTGGATCCACCCTGACCCCTCCGCTTCCCCACTCTCCCTAATAACTGGCAGTCCCCCCTCCTGCCTGAGGCCACGGGCCAGCACAGCACTCTCCTCCAGGCAACTGACTCAGGGGAGAAAAGAGCTTCTCAATTGCCAAGATGCCAGTTAGACACCAAGAAGGACTTACTGAGAAGCACCTGGGAGCAGAGGATGGGCGAGCTTAGGGGTAACTGCTGTGAGGCAGGTGTCCCCGTGGAGCAGGGCCAGGAGGGGCGGTGGGAGCCAGCCGGCGCCCCGGCACACTCACCCACCATGGCGAGGGTCCGGATGCAGGCCTCCACCGAGCCCTTGTGCTGCTGCTGCAGCCACGGACAGTCGAGCAGCCGCGCAGTGGACTGCAGCAGCTGTACCACGATCGTCTGGTGTGTCTGCGAGAAGGGACAGCTGCTGCAGCCCGGCCCACCCTCCACCCTGGGCAGCGGCCCAGGGACCAGAGCCCACTGAGAAGGGCACGGGTGGAGGGGCAGCCTCCAACAGCTACCACGTGCTTGGTGCCAGCTGGAAAAAGGTGCCCCTCTCTGTGCCCAACCCTCCAAGTGTCCACAGCAGCCCTGGGAGAGCTCCCAAGGTCCAGCTCTGGGGCTTCCAGCTCTACTGCTGACATTGTCTTCCTTTAAAAGATTTTTAAATAAATTAATGTTGTGGAAAAGTGATATATTTACATGGTTCAAAAACCAAAAGGTAGCCCTGGCTGGTGTGGCTCAGTAGATTGAGCACCAGCCTGTGAACTAAAGGGTCACCAGTTTGATTCCCAATTAGGGTATATGCCTGGGTTGCAGGCCAGGTCCCCAATATGGGGTGTGCAAAAGGCAACCACACATAGATGTTTCTCTCCCTCTCTTTTTTCCGTACCTTCCCCTCCCTAGAAATAAATAAATAAAATCTTTTAAAAAAAAGGCACACTTTAAGAAGTCTCACCCCTGTCATTCGACCCCACAATCATTCTCCCACATTCTGCCTCTGGGGCGGATGAGAAGTAGGGAATGCTGATACAAATGACCAGAGTCCCACAGTCCCAAAGAGGTCCCAGGGCCCAAACACATGGGTATCAAAATAAACCCACCCTTGCTGTGAGGGGACCCACATTCTCCTGCTCTCTCTCAGCCACACTATCCCCCCTGTGCCCCCATCCCTCCACCTGTAGGCAGCCCCTTCCACTGGTTTCCTGCAGCAGGTGCGGCTCCTCGCCTAAGGGAACCTGGCTCTTTCATTCCGGGGCTTTGGGGCTGTGAAGTCTGAGCATCGGCTGAGAGGCTGTGACCCCTTTGGTGAGTGGAGTCAGAGCCCCGCTCACCGTCCAGCCTGCCCGTTTCTGTCCTAGGGACACCGAGACCAACACTGAGCTTCTCTGTGTGCCACTTTCCCGATTTTGGTTTTGGCTCTGCTGTCCACCATGGTGAGCATGCCCACCTTGACTTTGGTGAGCCAGTGCAGCCAGGCATCCCCGGCCACCCCAGACCCATCACACCAGGTGAACTTAGGAATTCCTGCTCTGTGGTACAGTACAGCTCCCACCTCTGTCCTGATCACAGAAACTGTGCAGCTAACTAATGCTCTTGTATGGCCTTCTGCAATGTCTTTATGCATGACCAGCAAATACGAACATGCATTCTGATTTCCCCCCTTCCCTGTGCAAAGCTCTCAGGGACAGGAAAGCTCACCTGCAGGGAGGTGCTGTTCTCAGAAAATGGGGAGCTGAAGAAGGCGTTCACGGTGTCCAGCACGACGGTCAGCACATACTTCTCCAGAGTGGGGTCAGCCCCGCGTTTCTCCCGCTTACTGCAGACCTGGGGCAGGACAGACAGATGCCTGGGTCTGTTGTCCAGCACACAGGCCCCTCCACGGCCACCCCTGGAAGGCTTCCTGGGCCACCAGCCACCACAGGGACGGACCCGAGCCATGTCCAGGGTGAAGTTCTCAAAGAGTGTCCAGATGTGGTTGCTCGTGTAGATCTCCTTCATCTCCACCTCTGTGTCCACGTAGCAGTGGTTCACGAAGTTCACATAGGCCATTTTCACCTGGGAGGCCGGGCGGGAGGTCAGGGGCACACACAGGGCCCCCCACCCACCCAGGCTCTGTCTCTGCACTCCACCGAACCCCAGTCTCCCCCTTGTTTTCTGCCCACAACCCCACCACCCTCCCAAGCCCCATCCACTGCCACACCTCCCTCCCCTCCCAGGGCAGAAAGGCTGCTCAGCCTGGATCAGGCACCCATCCCCCACAGCCTTCCTCCACATGCAGCCACTTCTCCCAGCCCCACTGTCCCCGCGTGGACACGGCCCACCTCAGTGATGCAGTCCTCATGTGTCACCACGGACACCACGTCCTCCAGGGGCAGCAGGGAGGTGCACTTGATCTCAGTGTAGACATTCTTGCCCTCGGCGCAGGCAGCCAGCAGGTCCACCAGGGAGATGTGGTACATGAGGGGGCTGTGGTCCTCCACGCCCTCCCGGGCAGCCTTCATCATGTCCAGCAGGTGGGCCAGCGAGGCCTTGTCATTGTAGAACACGACCACGTCGTCGCCTGCGTTGGTCAGCTGCAGGCAGGAGGGGACACATGTCGGGCCCCTCGGCCGAGCAGGCCCTGGGCCCCACCCCTCTCCTGCGCTTCCCAGGGAGAGAGTGGGACTCTGACCCCTGCCCTCACCCGACACTCAGGAGACCCTCCCCTACCTGAGTTTTTGGGGTTTCCTGGCCCTCAGGGCCCTCTGCCATCAGAGACACCAAACCCCGGACCCAGAAAGTACCCCCTCTTCCACTAGGAAAAGAAGTCCCACTTGGGCTTGTCTCAGAGACACCTCCTCCAAGGAGCCCTTTCCAATCCTAGCTCCACCCAGCTGACCCCCTCCCTCCTGTGTTCCCACAGTGTGTGATTTGAACCATCAAGGGGCACCAGGGCATCTCCTCCGGTCAGCGACTGTGCTGTCCACATAACATGGCAGCAGTGAGCGGCCAGCATGGCACAGCGCTTCCAGCCCACGGCGCGTCGTTTGTGAGCCCCTCGCCTCACGTCAGTGCTGGCTCCTTCCTCTCCTGCCCGCCCCGTGCTGCAAGCCGCCCAGGCAGAGACCACCTTTGCTCCGAATGAAACTCGGCCCCCACCCTTCATGCCTTCGGTCATCAGGTGTTTACTGAGCACCTACTATGTGCCACATGCCAGGGGCTTGGCAATGAGCACAAAGAATATGGTCCCTATATCCCCCACCCCCAAGCTTACACCCGACTGACTTTCCCAAGTACACAAGGTTGTCAGCACCAGGCAGGTACTTTTAAATCAGTGACAATAAATGATAAATGAAGGATAAAGGATAAAGGATAAGTGATAAAATGCATGTCTGAGTTCTTCCAGGCCCTTGTCTGAGTTCTGTTAGGCTGCAGCCCCTCCACAGCCCAGTACTCCTTCCGTGGCCCGCTAACTCTGGGCCTGGCCACCCAGGTTCTGTGTCCTGCCACCCAAGACCCCCTCTGTGGCCACCACCCGAGTCCCATGAGACTCCCGGCCCCGCCCTCACCTCAGTCATGATCATGTCCTGGCACTTCTTGACGTACTTGCCCTCGGCCTTGATGACGGTGTGCAGGAAGTCCAGGTACTGCACGTGGCGCCCGTGGGTGGCCAGCAGGTGCACGAAGTGCTGCAGCACGGGCTCGCCGACCTCGGAGCAGAGCTGGTAGTTGTTCAGGAAGATGTGCTGCATGGTCTCTGCCTCCAGCAGCTGGGTAGCAGGCGTCCATCAGAGAGGGGGTCTGGGCCACCCCACCGGCCACCCGCCCGCCCCACGCCCCATACCACCCCTCACCCCTGGCGTGAGGAAGAGGTGCAGGTGCTTGTGCAGCAGGGCCTGGTTGCCGGGGTTCCCTGCACAGAACTTCTGCAGGAACTGGTGCGTGTAGCGTAGGATCTCCATCATCTTGGCATCGCCCTGGGCACAGAGGGGAGAAGGTGCTGGGCTCCCCACAGGAAGCAAGGTGTGGGGGTGGATCAGGGCTTGGGTTCAAGGTAAAAGCTGCACCTCCAGGCCAGGATATGGAAGTGTGAAGGGCTGAGGGTCAGAGGACAAGATGAAGCTGGAGTGGGAGAGCACAGGTTAGGGGTCGGGGTCCTGCAAGCATTGGGATGATGTCAGGGTCAAGAGTCAGGGTGAAGATTGGGACATTTCAATACCAACCAAGGTCAGCCAAGGTGAGGGGTGAAAAGGTCAGAGGTTGAGATGAGGCTAAGTTTGGAATCAGAGGCCAGGTGAGGAACTAAAGTCAGGGGTCAGGATGAGGCCAGAGTTGACATTACAGGTCAGGGAGAGGCGAGAGTCAACAGTTAAGATGAAGCTGAACCTATCAGGATTAGAGCACAGAAGAAGACAGAAGCTGGGATCTGGGTCAAGAATGCGAGTGCGGCTGGGGTCAAATACAGGTCCAAGTGGGTCAGGATGGTGGGCAGAGGATCAAAGGTTGAGATTGAGATACTAAGATTGTATTGAGGGGTCAGGGTGTGCCTGGGGACAGGTCAGGGCAAAAGGTCAGGGTGAGCATGGGTCAGGTCAGCATTAGGTAATAGTGGTTTGGGTGGAGTTCAGGTTCTGGGTGAGGCTGCTCTGGGCAGCCAGAGGTCAGCAGTCAGAGGTCACCTTGTCATAGGGGATCTGCAGCAGGTCCAGCATGACCTTGTGGGCATCCATGTTCTTGAGCAGCCGCTGCTGCTTCTTCCTCATCTGTTCCCCAACGCCACACATCTTGTTCAGCCGCTCCAGGATCTGGGGGGACAGCGGTGAGCCCAGAGCTCCCTCCCTCCTCGTCAGCTTCCCCTGCCCCCAGCCCCCAGAGCCTGGCTCCAGCTCACACGGGGACAGGACGGGGGAAGGAGCCGAGGCCACCGAGTCAGATCTCCCTAACAAGGCAGGGGAAGCACGAAAAACCCAATTCCACCCGTGAAAGTAGAACAATATGACTGTGAAATGGAATTTCATTAAATTCCTTCAGCCCTAAAATAATTCCATCTGGACCTTGGCAGGGCTGCTTTCCACTTTCGGGGAAAGCTGGAAGATGTCTATTGCAAGGGCCAGTGGCCGGCAGAGCTGGGAGGAGGAAGAGGCCAGGCCCCGGAAGCCTCTGGGCAGGCAGACCCAACCCTGACGACCCCCAGCACTCACGCCCTTGACGATCTGATAGTTCTCACTGCTCTTCTCCCCAGGTGGGGGCAGAAAGCTTTCCTCGTCAGTGGGCCGCTGGGGACACAGGGGGTTGGAGTCAGCCAGGCCCAGCCGCTCCCCACCCCAGGGCCCTCCCACTTCTCCACAACCCCACACACCTCCTTCTTGTCTTTGGCAGTGCCAGCCTCCACCTCCTCGCCCTTGCCGCTGCCCTTCTTGTCCACCCACAGCTCTGACTTCTCCACCATGGTCCGCAGCCGGTCCAACTCCGACTTGATCACCTTGTAGTTCTCCACGTCCTGGGCTGAGATCAGCAGCTGCACCTGAAGGTGGAGGATGGATTTGCCTGGGGAAACAGGCACGCGAGGACCCCTGCCTCAGAGAGTCCCAGAGCCTGTTCTGCTCTGGCCTCTGCTCCTGGCATCTCCACTCCACCATTCCTCTGCACTGAGTCAAATCCAGCTCAACGTTTGTAAGTCTAGCACCTCCAGGAAACCCTCTCTCATGGCTGTAGCCCTCCTTGCACTCCCTGCCATGAGGGCCTCATCACCTGGCTTCAGTCACTCACTGCCTCATGTCACATGCTGCTATGGCCTGTCACTTGTTCACTTGGACCCTAACCAGGGCAGGGCAGAACATACTGGCACCACTGAGAGCTGGCTGAAAGAGGGGCCTGGACCCCGACTCCCTCACCCTGCCGCTCTGTAAGACAGCAGTGAGCAGTAACCACGTGGTCAGGGCTGCTGCAGGAACTCCACAGATGCAAGTGCAATGCTCAGTGCCTGGTACACAGCAAGCCCTTGTTAAATGCCAGTCCGATTTCACAGGGAGCCACCAAGACCATATGACATCACAATAACAAAAGCCTAGCGAGGACTGACTGCATGCCAGGCGTGATTTGAAGCACTTAGCAGAGGTGTGCGGGATAGAGCTTGCAAACTGTCAAGGGCCGTCCACATCATAAGAAATGAGAAGTCTTGAGCCAGAATGCAAAGAGATAAAAGTACCCAAGACTTGGCCCTCACCTCTAAAGAGCTCAGCAAGGCCAAGAACCCCAAATGTGCTGTGAGTGTGAGCTCCTCCATCACTGCAAACCCCCAGTGCAGGCCAGTGTGTGGCCAGGGCAGCCTGCCTGCTCAGTGGAGGGGCCAGGTGGTGCTCGGGACTCCCTCCCCACTCCGCGAGGGCCAGGGTGCTGAGGTGGGGGCAGCACCTGCTTGAAGGTGTGCATGGCTTCCTGGCGCTGGCTGAAGTGCTTGAAGAGCAGCTGCAGGGCCCCCGAGACCAGCGGCGCGTAGTCGTGCATGGTGAGGTGGATGAGCACTCGCAGGAACATGCGGCCGCCCTCGTCGTCCACCTCCAGCATGCTGCTCGTCTTCCTGCGGCACCGGGGCGGGCGAGGACGCTGCACTCCCTGACACCCACTCAGCAGACCCAGTGCCCAGTGTGACATGTACTAAAACTACTGACATTTTCTCACCAGTTTATAAATAGCCCGGCCCTGAGCTCCCAAAGTGACCCCCACACTCCTTCGGGTCCCACAGGACTCCCCTTGATTAAGCAGCTGAAGTAAAGATTCAAGAGGACTCATGGACAGAGCTGGGGCCATGAACACGTAGGAGAAAGAGCTACATCTTTATTTTTATCAGCCTCTAACCAAAATGTAGCACTTTCTTCAATGAGAAAAAATTAGCAGTACCTGTGACACTGAAACATCACAGATGTTTTCACATCACTTTAGAGTCGTTACAGAAATTGTGAAACACTGTTTACATCCATCACTACTTCAAAGTCATGGTACTAATCACACCCTGGCACAACTCGTTACTTAATGTGCTAATAAACAGTCACTCCAAATTTGTTTTCTTCAATATTTTGGTAACTGTATCTCAAGCCACAGGTTTCCTTTGTAACTTTTATGTAATTTATGTTCTGAATTTTAAAATGCCATCTCAGAAGGGGTCCAAAGCTCTCACGTGAGGCAAGGGTGTGCCGCAGAAGTGGTGAGCCCCCAGCTCCTGGCCCTCTCCCCACTCCAGCCCTCCAAAGAGCAGGCGGCACGGACCCAAGGAGGGGGTGGGGGACATTCTTCCAGCCACCTGGCCAAGTCCTGAAGCACAGAGGCACAAACGCCCTGCATGGAAGCTGGGGAATGGCCATGATGTCTCTGGGGCCCAAGTGTCCCCTACATCACTGGACAAGGGAGGTTCAGAGCACACAGCTGGGGAATGACAGAGGAGGCAGAGGCCAGCCCCGCCTTGGGAAATGTGGGCCATCCTGAGGGGGTCGCAAGCCTATGTCGGTACCAGCTACCCAACCCCACACAAAGCCCCACCTCAACCCTTACCCCACTCCAAACATGGCCTCTGCCTGCTCCCCGATGCGATCCAGGTTCATGTTGGCAGCTGTGGGGAGCAAGATGGGCAGATGGGCACAAGGACCTTGGGCAGATCCTTGCCCCTCCATGGGCCTCAGTTTCCCCATTTAGGAAATGAAGGGAATGATTCCTGCCCTTCCCCTCTCACTATGGCAACTAAGTGAGACAATGGAGAGGAAAGGCCTTTGCAGGCTGGGAAACAGGGAAGGAAGCCCAACTGTCCCCCCAGCCTCCTCCACAGCTATTGTCCCCCCAGGTGAGTCAGCCTCAGCCTCAGGCAGGGTGAAGCCGGGGGGGGGGGGTGCTCACTGGTGGAGTCGAAGGCAGGGGCTGTGCCGTCGGCCCCACTGTCCTGCATGGGAAACACCTCCACAAACTCCTTCTTGAAGACGGACAGCAGGTAGGAGATGCGGTAATCCAGGCGGACGTTGAGGATGAACTGGAGAAGGGGGGGATGGGGTCAGGACTGGTCTGAAGACAGGAAACCAGTCCTGCCCCTGCGGGGGTGGGGGTGGCGACAGGTATGCTGCAGGAGCTCCGGCATTCAGCACAGCTCTTTGGGGTACTCCGGGACATCATAACCAAAACATCCAAGACCCTTCTCCCCAGGGAGGTCTAGGGTGCCCTCCCCCAGCTCCTGTACCTCCTCTCAGAATGAAGCGAGACCACTCCCAACAAAGACCACTAGCCCCTTTCCCAGGCTGGATGCTGACAGAAAAGGGAAGCTCCCCAGATCCAAAGGCCCAGGCTTACCCTCCCATCCTGTCCTGCCTAATGGATCCTAAGGCCCCCAGGGGCGGGAGGGAAGAAACCGAGGGCTGTGCAGACTGTGAGGCCATTGTGGGTCAGAAGCAAGGACACAGGGTTTGCACACACCCTTGACTGGCCTGCATCCTCATGGGGCACAGAGCCTCTGACCACACCCAGGACTCAGACCTGCTACCCCAGGCCTGGGAATGAGTCAGAAGCCCCCTCCTCTGGAGGAAGTCACTGCAGCAAGGCAAAAGCAAGGGTCCTCATCCCTCCTCAAGACCCTACCAGCCCCTTCCCCAAGAGTTGCTGGGGGACTCAGAAGAGACCCAGAAGAGGAAAGACTGCATCTGCCCTGCCAGGAAAACGGCTCTCAGATCCCTAGCTCTGCTTCGAAGTCTGTGTCCATGAGAAAGCCCCCTCCCCTGTCCCTCTCCTCACCTGGACAGTGGGGGGATGGAGCCAGAATCACCAGCAGGGCTTGTCACAGCACAGACTGGGCCCCACCTCCAGTGTTTGCTCTCCGTGAGTGCGGGGCAGGGCCCACCAACATGCACGTCTATGCCGGTCGGAGGGCCCCACACTGAGAACCGCTGGACTGAACTGCCAACCACCACGGAGCCTCCAGCCCCAACGACTGCGGTCTTGAAGAACCCCCCACCCAAGCTCCCCACGCCCACCCACTCTCCCGCCCTGTCCCCAACACCCCACCGTGCTCCTGGCCCAGCCACCTGCAGGATTTCCAGGATCTTCAGCTTGGTCTCCATCACCACGATGTCTTCATTCTCCTCGAACTTGTTTCTGTCCAGCGGCTCGGCGGCTCCTGCATCGGCCGGCAGGCTGGGGCCACCGAAGACAGACTGTTTGCGGTTCAGGACCATGGTGGACATCATGTGGCCCACGCCCTGGATGGACCGCCGCACGTTCTTGCCTGAGGAGGGAGAGCAGGGGTGGGGGTCACAGCAGGTGCACAGCAGGGACCCCAGTCTGACCCTGTCCTCCTCAGCTGCAGGGCACAGCCACACTCAGAAACAAGGCTAACCCAGGAAGGTTTTCTGGGGGTGGTGAGCTTTCAGCCAAACCTAGGAAAAGGGGGGGCCAGGGCAAAGGTGAAGTGTGTGGGGAAAGCAGTGAGATTTCTCACGTGGGACATCATGACAGCCGCTACAGAGCATGGGGTGCTGAGGGACACTGGGTGAGAGCACTGAAAGCCAGGTGTCAGTCTCTATGCACTTTTTGTTTAGACAAACTGATGCCACCTGGAGGTGTCCCGAAGAGCAGGGCTGTGGCTCCACCCCTCAGGCTGCCCCCTCTTCCTCCTCACACTCCCCAGTGGTAGGACTATGTCTCCCCTTCAAGCCAGGAGCTCCCCAGGCAGGGCCTGTGCCTCCCCTCCTCCCTCCTCCCTCCCTCAAGACAAAGCTGCATTGGAAGACATCTCTTCCAGACCCTGGGGTCTCCACAGCGCCTGGGTAGGGGGCTTCAGCCTAGGCTGAAGGGGATTGGGCTGAAAGACACCCTCTCACAGCAGAGCCAGGAGGCAGGCTGCACAGGGTGTGATCAGAGAGCACAAAGAGGTGAGGGAGAAACTGAGGGGGCTCAGTGGATGGCAGGGGCGGCAAAGCCTCACCACCTGAGTCCTCGTAGGCCTGCAGCATGGCCGGGGGGCCCTGCACGCAGTCAATGATGCTGAGCAGCGTGCGTGTGAGCCGCAGCAGCTCGCTGAAGCTGTAGAAGCCGAAGTAGATGAGATTGTGCGCCAGGCTGACCACCTGCGGAGAAGGGGCGGGGCCGGATGAGAGTGGGCATGGCAAAAGCGTGACAGGCGGGGCCTCATGACAGGCCAGGCCGCTGCAGAACTAGGGCTAAGAAGGTGTAATGAGGGTAAGGTTCCTCTAAGACGGTGGGGGTTCCTCTAAGACGGTGGGGCTGCGTGGACATGGAACCGAGGGTCCCAGACAAGGACTGCCTGTCCCTAGTGGGTTACTGAGGAAGAAAGGCCTGCAAAGGAGGTTACTGTGGAGGAGATGGAACAGAAATTCGGAAAGAGTAGGGTGGCTCCCAGCAGTGGCCTGTGACCTATTGGGGGGTCAGGGGGCAGATGAGGTGAGAGGACAAGGGGGAGGCAGAGCTCTCCAGGGTCGGGAGAGACGCCTCCCTCTCAGCGAGTCTCAGCAGCCTAACCCCCTGCACTGGCTGCGGCGACTGGGCAACTGGGCGAAGTGAGGTCCTGGACCCCACCCCCCACCCCAGGGAGCATCTGAAGCCCAGTGAGGGAGCAAGCTGGAGCCCCACAAGTCCCACGCGTCCCACGTACCTCATAGGTGAGCTTGTTCTTGTCTTCATTGGCAAAAGGCACAGCCTCGCTGACCACGTTGTTGAGGTAGTCTTCCACGAACTCCATAGTGCTGGCAAATTTGTTCTTCTTGTCATCTCGGGCGGCGTTGAGGTTAGAATCATAGCTGGGGGTGGGGGCAGTGAGGCGTGAGAATCCCTGGGACCCTCCCACCTCGGCCTTGCCCGACCCACCCTCCCCCACCCCTCTCACTCCTTGATGGTGATGGCTGTGGGGATCTCAGTCCAGAGGCGGGCAAACTTGACAGGTGTGACCAGCTCCTGGGGGTCACGGTCCACGTGCACGTGCAGCATCAGGTGGCAGAAGGAGGCACGCAGGTCAAAGGGCAGCATCTCATCCGCCATGCACAGGAAGATCAGGTCAACGCCTAGCTGCTGGGAGATCTCGTGGATGGCCAGGTACTGCCGGTCCAGGCACATGCGGGCAAAGAGCTTCAGCTGGTACCTTTGGGGCAGGGAGGATGGTGAGGACCTGGCAAGTGGGCTCAAGAGCTATTAGCACAGCCTGAGCTTGTTGAGCAGTCAAGAAAGTGGCAAAGGGACTCAGGCTAAACTGCACAGGCCACCGTCACAGAAAGGACACAATTATGAGTAAGAGAGATAAAAGGAAAAGCAGTCTAGATTTATGAGTATTTGCAAATTTCTCCCAATTTGCTAAGGATAAAAGTGCTTTCTGGCATAGCCAGGGCAGATCTTCATGGGAAGACAGGTGGCTGAGAGGAAAGTAGGGACGAGAAAAGGAGAGTGCAATGAGGGGAGCCAGCCACAGGCAGGAGTGAGGGCAGGACCCGGAGAGTGGGGGCGGGGGTGGAGGGGCTGGGGAGATGCGGGCTGTGAGCAGCTCTGTTCTGCACCCAGTGACGTCACGCCCTCCACTTCCAGCACAGCCCGGCATTCCCTGCCACGGGCTCCGGAGCCAGAACCCCAGAACCACAGCTCACCACTCATAGCTCTGTAACCTCAGGCCAGTTCCTTTACCTGCCTACACCCATCTGCTCAACTTCACACAGGGCCATGACAGTCCCTACCTCTCAGGGTTGTTGAGGCTTAGGTGCGTGATGGGGTGAAGGGCTTTGAACAGTGCCTGGTATACAGTGAATATTTGATAAGTGTTATGGAGCATTCTTGTTTGTGAAATATGTGTGTGGAGACAGGTTTGGGTCTGCTTCAGGCCTGTCACTGAGCTAAGCCTGGCCTCAAGGCTGCCCAGTGCTCCTCAGCCCCAAGGTTATCCTTCAGGGAGCCTCCCTGGTGAAGGCTGTGCTGCGGGCTGGTGGAGGCTGGAGCGCCACTGAGGCTGCGAAGCTCATAGCTCAGCAGGGACTGGCTGAAGCTCCTGAGAAGACCACAGGGCACAGAAGCACTGGGGGGGTGGGGGGCAGGGCAGGGCACCTGTAGTAGCTGAGCACGTTCTCGTCGTGGGCATTGCCGGCCCGTGCCTCCTGGGCCAGCTGCCTCACACTCTTCTCGTGGTGCTCATTATTCTTGTCGGTCCAAGTGAGCCACACTTCCTCCTCTGAGTACTCGATGGTCAGGTACTCGTGGGCCTGGGCCATCTCCTTCACCGGCCGAAGCCTACAGACCAAGGCCACCCGTCACAGGCAGCAGGGCCAGGGCAGAACTCCAGGCCCAGAGCCCTCCCAAGCATGCCCAGCCACATCATCCTGACCTCCTGGAGCTTGACGGAGAGCCAGTCAGACTCCTGTGCTGCCTGGGGACCCATGTGCAGTTCAGAACCCCAAAGAAACCACGAGCTTCTCAAGGGCTGGGGGCCTTGGCTACTTCTCCTGTGCCCCCTCCTCCCCGATCCCACGCCAGCACAGGGCTAGGCACATAGCAAGTACTGGGTACATATCTGAGGAGAGTGTGGGTGCCAATTCTATCCTGAACCCAGATGGGGCCCAAGCTCTGAGGCAGCTGGGGAGCAAGGCAGGGTGCAAGCCCGGCTGTAGGACACTGGGCGTGGGCGGGAGACATCACGCCTGCTCACTCGGTCTGGATGAGAATGTCACTGTTCTTGGGGTCCAGCACACACTTGCAGATGAGCTCCTGGGTGACGGGGATGGCGATGTGGTTGGACACACACAGGTCGGATAGGTAGTCCAGGAACCTGGGGTGGTGACAGCAGGGGTAGGGGAGGGACCTCAAGAGGCTGGCCCGGAGGACGGAGCCCACCCTCCCCTTCCCCACCTGGCTACAGGCTTCCTCCCCAAAGCTTGGAGATGGGCTGTCAGGGACAGCCAGGGGCACCACCCTGGGGAGCAGGGAGGCTAGGCAGGGTTCAGGGAACCAGGATAAAGGAGGCACGGGGACAGGAGTGATATTCAAAATATTTAACAACTGATTCAATACCGGCACTGACTTTGCAACCAGAGGATGGTCTGAGGGCCTCGGGCCACCCCAGGCAGCAACCCTCTTGCAGCCAGACTGGGCCCAATTTGGGAGGGTTCTGGGAGAGGCTGGGGAGGCCAGGGCCTCAGAAAGGAGGCAATTTACCAACAGAGGCAGATGTCAGTATTTTAACAACCAGCAGAGGCTGACTTTCTGCCCTGGGCTGGGTGGAGGCAGTGGGTGCAGCAGGGAAGGACAGCAGGCCCACCTGGGCTCCCGGTTCTTGCGCACCAGGCTGACAAAGGTCTCCACCTCGGTCTTAGTGATGTGCTTCTCCAGGAGCTTCCGGTTGTTGTGCAGCAGGGCGGTGATGGTGTCCTCGGCCAGGATGTCGTAGCCGATCTGGGACTGCATCATCCCAAACTGCTTGGCGATGTGCTCCTGTGGGGCAGACCCGCTGGCATCAGGGGGTATGGCTCTCCTCCAGACCCCCGGCACTGGCGGGGGACCTGGCCCTAGAAAGGTGGGGGTCCTGGAGAGGAAGCCCCCATTGGGCAGAAGAGGGGGTTGTACGGTATAGCTACTCAGTGCACGGTCTGTCTCCTTGCCAGAGTGAAACCTCCACAAGGAGGGACCTCGCCTGTCTGGCAGAACTGGCTACATAATTTGTGGGGCCCAGTGCCAAATTAAACAGCAGGACCCCTGTTCAAAAATTAAGAATTTCAAGACAGCGCCCTGGCTGGTGTGGCTCTGCGGATTGAGCTCTGGCCTGTGAACTGAAAGGCTGTGGTTCGATTCCCAGTCAGGGCACATGCCTGGGTTGTGGGCCAGGTCCCCACTTGGGAGCATGCAAGACGCAGTCAATCGACCTTTCCCTCCCTCTCTTCCTCCCTTCTCCTCTCTCTAACAAATAAGTAAAATCTTTTTTTAAAGAAAAAAAGCGGGGTTGGTTTCAACTGTTAAAAAATAAGAATTTCAGGCAGCAAGAGCACTAAAGCCAGCGCGAGGCCCTCCGAACAGGGCCAGGTCACGTGCCCATGGAGCCGCCCCATCACAGCCCGAGCCTGATGCAGTGCCCAGCACACAGTGTGCGCCTCGGCAAGTATGTGCTGAGTGAAGGAAAGGGACAGCGAGGGAGTGAGCAAGCCAGCCAGCGGTGCAGGGGCATTGGAGGGCTCGAGCCAGCACGGAGGGCGGCGGGCACCTGGTTTTTGCGGTAGTCCTCCTGGGAATGCCGCAGCACCCGGTAGCACAGGCGGAACATGTGCTGGTAGGGGCCGTTCTTCTGGTCCGACAGCTCCTCCAGCCGCACCAGGGGGCCCTCACCCCCCTTGTCACAGAAGGGAGCCTTCAGAATGCCAAAGATCTGGGGAAGCAGGGAGAGTGAGGAGGGGCACCTCACACCTGCCTGCACCCCTAATTATCCCAGGAACCCTAACCCCCAAATTGACCCTGCCCCAAAGCCACTCCACATTTACAGGAAGATGATTCTCAGCCCACCCACCACCAGCCCCAGTTCTGGCCCTCACTCTCTCCTCCTGGCCTCAGCCCGCCCCGCGCCCATGAGCATTCTAGCCCCAGTTCTGACCCTGGGCCCAGCTCACTGCCTGCACGGGGGGCTGAGGCGAAGGGAGAAGGCAGGCCAGGGCCTAAAAGATGAGACATAGGCCTATCTCATTTTTTAAAAAATGTAATTATAAACATTTTAAAAGGTCGGGGTAAAAAGCTGTTCTTAGCATAGAGACCGAAGAGACAGAACTGAATGGAGTGAGGAAACCTTAGTTGGATATCCTGGTTTAGAAAACAAAACAAAACACCAAAAACCAAAAAAACCTCACAAGCTTTAAAGACATTTTGGGAAAAAAAAATTGTTACGGATTTGGTATTACTGCTAATTTTCTTAGGTGTTATAACAGTACTGTGTCCTTTCTCAGGAGGTACACACTGAAAATTTCAGGGGCGAGGTGCACTGATTTCGAAATTCATGCATGGAGAATGGACGTTGGGGGAATGGATGTGGGGAGGAAGGATGTGGGGGGGATGGACGTGGTGGGGAAGGACATGGGAAGAAGTGGTTAAAGCGTCATCCCAATACGCCAAGGTTACAGGTTTGATCCCCAGTCAGGGCACATACAAGAAACAACCAATGAGTACATAAATAAGTGGAACAACAAATTGATGTTTCTCTCTCTCTCTCTAACTAATAAATAAAATGAAAAAATAAAAGGGGGTAATGAGAAACTGCAGGGAGATTGCAGCTCAACTAGAGACGGGCAATGGCAGATTCGTGGTAAAAAGGCCGTGTTTCCTGTCACCCAGCCCCATCCCCAACGCCTGCTGCTGCAGGTCCCACGCGTGGTCACCGCCACCTGCTTAAGGATATTCTGCTCCCTCATCAGCTTCTGCCTTTCCCGGTTGGGCTTGGCGACCATGATGTCCAGGACATTCTGCCCATTGTTGGGGACGTCGCTGACAAAGAACACCAGGTCCTCCAGCAGCTGGATGACAAACCTTCGCAAAAGGATATGAGAGGGAACAAGCGTGAGGTGCCGACCCTGTGAGAGCTCCCCGGACCCACCCATCTCGTGCCCTCTTCCCTACCTCCATGGGCAACCAGCCCTTCCCCAAACACAGCTCTCCAAAGCACAGAGCCTGTCGCTGGCCTTCGACTTGTCTCCCCAGCTTCACCCTGACCTGCTCTCAAAACACACCCCTCACCCCACCCACCCAGGAGTCCAAGGTGCCCCATAAGACTGAGATCTCAGTACACACCAACCTGAAAGGAAACAACAGGGCACAAGGTGTGGTGTTTGGTGCGAGGGGCCCTGCATCTCCATTCTGCCACTTACTAGCTGTGTGACCTTGGACAAGTCTCTTAACTTCTCTGAATCTCAGTCCCACCATCAGTGAAACAGAGGTAATGATAGGTCCATCACAGGGTCAGTTTTAGGAGCACATAAACAGTAAGCAGGGGCACGGGGCCAGTCAGGACCCCACAAGGACCAGCCCTCACCTCTGTCTCCCCCATCCCAACCCAGCCTGCCTAGCTGCTGCTTTGTGACTCCTTTGTTCATGAAATGCAGACCCTGTCCTGAACAAAGATTTTCGGTCCTCTTGGAAAGGCTCAGTAACCCTCTCCCATGGCCCACCTGCGGTCATTCTGGCTGATGAAGCCTTCGTTCATTTTCTCCACAGCACTGGCCAGCATGGAGCTGGCATCATTGGCAAAGTCCAGGTCCCGGATCTCAGACACAGGAACTGACACGATGGCGAAGGCCTCCTTGTCCTCCTTGGTGGGGCAGGTGCCCAGCTGCCAGGACAGAGGTCAGCTAGGGCACTCGGGGACAAGCCTGGGCCCAGCCCCAGGCCCCCCGCCCTAGGTGGCCCTCACCATGAGCCGAATGGGCCGCTCCTCCTCAACGTCAATGGGCACGTTGGTGCTCTGGATCCACGTGTTGGTGCAGAGGTGCCGCAGCCGGACATACGAGTTCCTGCAGGCAGAGGACGTCCTGGCCACCTGCCCTCCAGCCCCCATCGGCTTCACATCTCCCAGCTGACTCCACACCCCGCAACCTCAGGACAGGGGTGTGTGCCCTCCAGGTGAGAAGCCAGAGAGGAGAGACCAGCCAACACCCCAGGCACTGTGCTAACAGCGCTGTTTCCCACCCACACTCCCCAAATCCAAAGCACTCCCAAAGCCAAGACTTGTTTGTAAACTTGGGACCAAAATTCTTTTGGACAAATGAGGCTGTCTAGACTACTTATCCCGCTCAGTGTTAACGTGCACACAGTTCACAGCAGAAATGATTGTGAAATACAGTTACCTTTATGAAATGAAAGGCAATGTGAATCTCCAAATATATCTGGCCCCAAGAGTTTCAGGTAAGGGATTATGGGCCTATAGTGACTCAATTTATTCTCCCATCAGCAAGGTGATGGGTGGACTTGATATTCCCACTTGACAGGGCATAATAATTGACCAAGGTTAATTCAGCTGCCCAAGGTCAAAAGTTGATGCCTGATTGGCACCTGGGGAGTTTCCTCATGTTACTTGCCTCGTAGCATCTCAGGGCTAAGGGTCTTACAGGTCAGGGACCCCAGCCCTCCACCCAGTGTACCCTGGACAAACTCCTGTGGCCTGTGCCTGAGCACCCAGACCTGCTGGGGCAAGCAGCTGATAAAGAACCCTGGAAACTTCCGGCCAAGATGGGGGCGTAGGTAGACAGACACACTGTGCCTCCTCCCATAACCAAAAGAAGGACAACGACAATTTAGAAACAAAAAACAAACAGTACTGACAGAAAATTGAACTGTATGGCAGTCCGACAACCAAGGAGTTAAAGTAGACACATTCATCCAGACTAGTAGGAGGGGGAGAGTCCGGCGGCTGAGTAGAAAGGAGTCATGGCCAAAAAGAAAACGGTGGCTGGTGGACCCCGGACTGCAAAGCAGCAGCTGGCAGACCCAGCAAGGCGATGGATTGTGGGACGGGGCACAACGCACAAAGCAGCTGGTGGACCGAGTGGTCCGACATTTGCGGGCAGACAAACCAGGTATAACTGGGGAGCAAAACAGACCAAGCAACCCAGGCTCCCAGCACCAGGAAATAAAGCCTCAAAACACCAACTGAAAACACCTGTGGGGGTTGAAGTACCACGAGAAACTCCCAGCCTCACAGGGGAGTTCATTAAGGAGACCCACAGGGTCCTAGAACATACACAAACCCACCCACATGGGAATCAGCACCAAAAGGGCCCAGTTTGCTTGTGCGAAGCAGGGAAGTGACTGAAATCCCGCAGAGAGCACAGCAAGCGTCACTGTGCCCTCTCAGACCCCTCCCCCACATACAGCATCACAACCCAGCGATGTGGGTTGCCCCACCCTAGTGAACACCTAAGGATCCGCCCATTATATGTAAATGGTGTGACGAGACAAAAAAAAGAGGCCAAATGAAAGAACAGATCAAAGCTCCAGAAAAAATACAATTAAGCGATGAAGAGATAGCCAACCTATCAGATGCACAGTTCAAAGCACTGCTGATCAGGATGCTCACAGAATTGGTTGAATCTGGTCGCAAGTTAGGTGAAAAAAATGAAGGCTATGCTAAGTGAAATAAAGGAAAATGCACAGGGAAGCAACAGTGATGGGAAGCAAACTGGGACTCAAATCAATAGAGTGGACCAGAAGGAAGAAAGAAACACCCAACCAGAACAGAATGAAGAAACAACAATTCAAAAAAATGAGGAGAGGCTTAGAAACCTCCAGGACATCTTTAAACGTTCCAACATCCAGATTATAGGGGTACCAGAAGGGGAAGAGGAAGAGCAACAAGTGGAAAAGTTATTTGAACAAATAATTAAGGAGAACTTCCCCATTCTGGCAAAGGAATTAGACTTCCAGGAAGTCCAGGAAGATCAGAGTCCCAAAGATGTTGGACCCAAGAAGGAACACACCAAGGCACATCATAATTACTCAAGATTAAAATAAAGGAGAGACTCTTAAAAGCAGCAAGACAAAAGGAGACAGTCACCTACAAAAGAATTCCCATCAGACTGTCAGCTGATTTCTCAAAAGAAATCTTGCAGGCAAGAAGGGGCTGGAAAGAAGGCTTCCAAGTCATGAAAGGCAAGGACCTACATCCCAGATTGCTCTATCCAGCAAAGCTTTTATTTAGAATTGGAAGGGCAGATAAAGTGCTTCTCAGATAAGGTCAAGATAAAGGGGTACATCATCACCAAGCCCTTATTATATGAACTGTTAAAGGGACTTATCTAAGAAAAAGAGGATAAAAAACATGTAAAATGTTTTTTTACATGTTTTGGTACGTGTTTGTACCAAACATGCTTGTACATGTTTTTTACATATTACGGTAAAATGACAGCAAACTCACAATTATTAACAACCACACCTAAAACAAAAACAAAATAAGCAAACAACTAGAACAGGAACAGAACTACAGAAATGGAGATCACATGGAGGGTTAGCAACAGGCGAGTGGGGGGGGGTGGGGAGGGGGAAAAGATACAGAGAATAAGTACCATAGAGGGGAGGTAGCAAATAGACAGGGGGAAGGCAAGAATAGTATGGGAAATGTAGAAGCTAGAGAACTTATAAATATGATACAGCGACATGAACTAGGGGGAGTGTGGGTGGGAGGGGGTGTGCAGGGTGAAGGGGAGTGAAGGGAGGAAATGGGACAACTGTAATAGCATAACCAATAAAATATATTAAAAAAAAAACCCGGAGAGGAGGCGGCACCCAGGGCTGGGCACACAGCAAGGGTTCAGCAGTGGTTAGCTGACTACACGTCTCAGAGCTCCATCCCAGAGGGACAGGTCACGCAGGTCTTAAGGCCAAAGGCACATGGTGCCTACCCACCGGGGCACGAAGGAGTCAGTTTTCTGCAGCGTGGTGGGGTCCAGCTCAAAGAGCGAGGCGATGTCATTGCCGTGGGGCACGGCCACAAGGCGGTACTTGATCTTCTCCCCAGCATTGCGGCGACCTGTGCGGCCTTGTGCACCCTGAGGTGAAGACGCTGACTCAGGCAGGAGCTCCTCCCACCTCTCAGGCTCCCTGAAGCCTCCGGCATCCCACTCGGGAGGCCTTCTCCCTCCAGCCCACTTCCCAGGGTTCCACAGCCCCTTACTGCCCCCACCCCCAAGGCGATGCACACCCACGCTTCCCCTGGCCCTGGAGCTCTGGGCCTCACCACTCCTGCTGCCTTGGGGTCAGAGGCATCGCCCTTGTAGCTGGGGTTCTCCTAGGAAGAGAAACAAAATGGGGGAGCTATTAGACACCAGGCTATACCCGCATGACCCCCACCCCAAGGTGAAGTCCACGTATGGAGCTGGGTCGGGGCAGACAGCCCACCCTGCCCTCTCCACACACCCACAGACGGGCACACACACACACACACACACACACACGTGCGAAGCCCCAACACATACGTGCCTGTGCACTATGGACAGACACGGACGTCGAAGTGCCCCAAGGACTGGGAATTGTGCTCACTGCTGCATCCCAGTGCCTGGAATAGTTCCTGGCACGTAGTAGGGACAGTCATATTTATTAGGCTTATTTACAGTCACGCATTTATTTGATAATATTTGTTAAATCAATGCATGACTGCAGATAAGCCCGGGTCTACAGACACGTGCATGCACCAGGGGCACATGCTCATGTGTGCCCAGGAGCACACACAGCCTGAGCTCCCAGGATGCCACCTTCCTCCCTACTCACCTCAGCAGCCAGGTAGTTGCCTGTGGCCAGGTGCTTGAAGCGGTACAGACCATTCCAGTGACCAGCTCCTCCCCGGCAAGGGTCATGGTGGACCACCTGAGGGGGTGCAGGGGTGAGGCTACCCAGGAAGGGGGTGCTCAAAGGGGGAAGCATGGACGGGGGACCTGGAGAGCTCCTGGGCCTTTCCTGGCCCCTTGGCTCCAGAGGGGCTCAGAGGACAGATGGGGGCAACCGCCCACCACACGCCCCCAGGGATGGAGGAAGAGGGAGGGGTGAGGCCCAGAGCTGGAGAGGAGGACCGGGCCGGGCACCAGAAGCAGGGCTCTGACCTCCACCTCCCAGAGGGCGTTGGAGCTGGTGGCCGAGGTGGCAGACTGGCGCAGCGTGGTGCGCAGAAACACCTGTAGCTTGCCCTTGTACTCGTCACATGTCAGGAACTTCTCCTGCTCCGCGTGGAACAGCCGCACCACGTCTCCCTGCAGACAGCGGAGTGCAGGCTCAGCAGGGAGAAGCACCCTCCCAGGGCCAACGCCACCTTGCCCAGGGGCAGGCCCAGGTGGTTGAGCCCCACCTGTTCCTCGCAGAGCCATCAAGAAGAAGGCAGCCAGGATCCTCAGCCAGACCCCAAATGCAGAGCCCCAGACAGCTGGGTGGACACGCTCTCCCCCTGAGCCCTCCCAGCCTTCCCCGTTCAAACCTGCCCTCCCCCGTCAGCACCTCTAGAAACCCCATCTGCACTCTGAGGGCCAGTCTCAAGTCTCCCCCCAAGAAGGCAGGAGGGATCTCCCAGGTCTGGAGGCACCCCCCTGAGCCCCTTCTGCCTGGCTATTGGTACATCGTGCCCACTTCTTTTGTTCCCTGCTGGACTGAAGCAGCTGGAGTGCAGGGACCGTGGCCTGTTCCCCTCCACCTCCATGACCTTGGACACTGTGACCAAGTTTGGGTCCTGGCTCTGCTGTGTGACCTTGGGTAAGTTCCTTCCTATCTCTGGGCCTCAGTTCCCTCTTTTGTAAGATGGGAATACTATGACTTCCTTGAGGAATTTGTTAAGGATTCTAGTTTGTGTAGCGAAGTAACACACACTCTTATCACGTGCCAGCTATTGTGCGAGCGCCTCACAGGAACTTCCCACCTCATGCACACACCAACCCCGAGCACGTCCATCACCATCCCCAGTTTACAGCTGGAGAAACTCAGGCACACAGAAGGTAAGTGTCCTGTCGCCGGCCACGTGCCAGTGACAAATGGGACATGAATCCGTGCCCTCATCTCTCCACCGTGCTTCCTCCCACAGAGCCCCCGCCACCCAGAAGGCTCTCAGGGCGCGGCCGCCCCTCCTACTGTCACCACTAAGTGGCGTTCTCTGTCTTCCCCACTCTGCGCTGGACATCGTTCCCAGCCAGCATCTGTGGTGTGAACGCATGAGTGGGTCGACGAAGGGACGAACGCATATACGAAGATCGGGTCCGTTACCATGGCAGACCTGGTGACTTCCGTGCCCAGGCAGCACACGCTGGCAGCAAACAAGGGGCGGGCTTTGCTAGCCCAGGTCCCGCTTCCAAGTTGCCTGGCATCTGCCATCAGAGCCGAGACAGACTCACTGAAACCACTCAGGCCAGCACCTCAGGGTTCAGCCCAGTGCTGTTTCCTTTTCTGCACAGATTTAGAGCTGGAATGTATAATCAGGAAAGGCTTCTGGGAGGAGGTGGCACACAGGCTGAGCCTTGATTAATGTGTGTGGATGATGTGCAGGTTTAAGGGAGGGAAAGGCACAGAGCAAGGGCAGATGGGAAACAGCCTGGGAGATGTGAGGGAGGAGGAGGGTGAGACAGCCTGAGAGGGCAGGAAAGTCTGACAGAGCAGCCTGGCGGGGGCAGGAGGGCAACGGGAGCGGTGCAGGCTTCAGGGTGGCCTCCTGAGAGAACTGCTACAAGGCCTGTCACCTGTCTCTTTAACAGGTATCGCTGCCACGTGTACCCTGAGGAGCTCAACCCTCTCTGCTACCTCTAAATCTGCCCCTCCCACCTTCCCCTCCACACACTGCCCACACCCCAATGGCCTGGTTCTGTCCCCTACAACCCCTGAGCAGCCTCTGGACCCTCCCCTTTCAGGCCCCACGTCTGGTTTTCAGGGTTACTCTAATGGTCTTTCCAGCCCTCCTTCCAACCTCGGCCCTGGTCCCTCCCAAAGTTTTTACTGCAGTGTTTCCCAGTACAGTCCCCCCTGAAAGCTCATCCCCTCCCAGCCTGCCAACCCCTTATGTTCCAGCACCCACACCAGCAGGTCTGGAACCAGGGCACAGGGCAAAGGGCAGGGGGCCTGGAGCAGATCCATGGAGCAAGTATGGGGAGGAGACAGAGTGCTCAAAGGATCTGGCCAACCCCAATGTGGGTGATGGGGAGCCCAGTCTGCTGACACCCTCTTAGCAAGACAGCAAACGGAGGCCAGGCAGGACTTAGAGAGTGCAGAGGCCGTTGTACAGCCAGAGACAAGAAAAGGGGCGGTCTAGGTGGGGCTGGTGGGCAGGCCCCTGGTGTGGGGGGAGGCTGCAGGGGAGCAGGGGCACACGGAGAGGAGGAGGAGACAGGGAGCAGCTGGGTACAGGGTAGGAGGCAGGACCTGTGGGGCAGGGGCTGGGCAGCCGGCAGGCAGGGCAGCAGTGGTGGGGGCTCCCCGTTCTTACCCCTTTCAACACCTCATCCAGGTGGTCTCGGAACTGCATAAACAAGTTGATCTTCCAGCTGGTGTTGCAATTTACAGAGTTGACCTGGGGAAGGGCAGAGAGACTCCTGACGTCAGACAGACTTCCAGCCTTTGGGGAGTGAGCAGCACTGAAGACCTGGGGAGGGGTGAGAAGACCAGCCCAGCCCGCCCCCACTAGAGCACAGGAGCTGGTGTCTTCTCCCAGCCAGGGCCCTTAGACCGCAGCCTAGCTGCCCTGGGGCTACCAACCTGTGGGGTGAAGAATGGGGGCAATGCCAGGAGAGAGGTGGGGAAGGGGGGCTGTACCCTCAGAGGTGTGGGGTCACCTCTCCCCTGCAGGGCTGGTCCCACTACCCCACTCACCTCCTTGCAGCCAGCATTGTCACTGAGCTCATAATTGCTGGCGTGCAGAGGCTGCCCAGCGTTGACAGGATTCAGGATCACCTTGTCCCCCACGACCACCTATGGGGACAGGTGGGCCTGGGTGAGAGTGGGAAGGGCCAGGCCTCCAGGCCTCTCTATGGTCTCAGTCTGCCCTTCTAAGAAATGCACATGACCTTATTCACTTCCCACATCAAAGACCCTACAGAAGCCTTTCTGGAGCTGTGGCCTGCTCCTCCCGCCGGGCCCCCCAGCCCAGCACCATCCTCACATTGTCCCCATTGCTCCGCAGCTTCCAGAAGGGCTGGATGAAGAGCCAGGAGCCCTCATTGCCCGTGGCATCCAGCGTCACCCGCATGGCATTCTTCTCCAGCAGGGCCGGCAGCCGCTTGTTCACCGTCAAGTACTTGTTGCTCTTCATGTGCAGGAGCTGGAGGCAGGTGAGGCCAGCCCATCAGAGAGCAGGCCCCGAGGGACCCGCTGGATCCTCGGGCATAGCTGGATGCACACAGTGTCAGACACACAGAGAGACCGAGACACACGCAGTCACACACACAAACGCACACCAGTTGGGCACCCGGGCAGTCACAAAGACAGAAGCTAGCACTGTCCTAAACACCTAACAAGTGTTAATGCATACGATCTTACAGCAACCAAGCAGGGAGTGCTGTCCCTGGCCTGACTGTGCAGATGGAGAAACAGAGGCACCGGGAAGTTCAGGAACTTGCCCAAGTCACAGGGCCACAATCTGAACCCAGACCACGTGGCTCCAAAGTCTGTGCTGGTGGCCGCCGCACTGAAAACGCAGCCTTGGACACAGCCACGCACACCTCGCACAGAAGCAGATGTGCAGTCACAGAGACGGTCCCAGAGCCACCCACTGGGGACAAAACCCCCAGAAGGCATGTTGGCGGGCACCCCGCACCCAAGAGCAGCCCAGGCATCCCCAGGGGAGATGCAGGGGTCTCACCTGGATCACGCTGCCATACTTGACAATGTCCCCGTGCACCTTCTTGTTCTCAGTGTCGTTCTGCTTCTGCTCCATTTGGGCTGCGTGCTGCACAGACATACACGGTGGACACACGCAGCCCCTGGCACTGCACCCAGAGTGATGCACAGAGGCCGCCTGGCCCATCCCCTCCCACTGCCGAGAGCGAGTGAGGCTCCCAGTGTGGAGGGGCAGCCTGAGGCCATACAGCCGGCAGCCTAGGGTCTGCCATCACCTCCCTCCAGAGAGGGCATGCCGGCCAGCCCCGGAGCCCCGCTACCCCGGCAGACACCAAAGCTGAGCCTCACTACCCCCACCTCACCAGACTCCTGATGCCCCAACACGAGACCCCCACCCCAGCCCAAGTGCTGGCAGGCATGTTTAATGCCACTGCTTCTTCCTCCTCCACTGTGACCCTCCCACCCAAAACTTGTGTGTGCTCCCAGGCCACTGCCTCCAGGGAGCCTTCCCAGACCGGCTGCAACCAACCCGGATGGATCCAGCTCTGACGGCCTTGAGGAGTTGGTTTGCATCCCACTAAGGACACCTTTTTAGGCACTTGTCACATTCGACTGAAGCTGCTCGAGGACAGGCTCTGTCGCCTCCATCTGATGGGGTTCCTGGAGGCAGGGGCTCTGTCTCCCCCACTGGACTGGCACTCACCAAGAGCTCTGGCCCCTCTGCCCCTTTCTTCTCAGTCCCACTACCCAGTTCTCACAACCGAGGCTGGGGAGAGGGCGGCTGCTGGGGAGCCTTGCTGTGCACATGCGACTTTCCGAAGACCCAGTGTGTGGCTGTGACCATGTGTGGCTCTGAATGTGTGTTGGTGCACATGTGAGGACCCTGTGACAGCCCCCAGTTCAGGGAGGGAGATGGGGGTGCTTATAACAGAGCTCAGGCAGCCCACACCAGCACCCGTGCCCAGCCCAGTTCACAGCTGTGGGGCAGGGCCACCCTTCCCACATCTCGTACCTACTCCTCAGGACAAGGGACACAGGTAAGCAAGGTCTGCATGAGGGTGGAGGCACCAGGGCAAAGGGCAAGCCCAAAAGCAAGCTGCTAAGGTGCTGACCCAGACAAAGCCTCTTGCTCTCTGTTCCACAGGGCCTAGACTCTGGGCCCTGAGCTCTGTCCAGAGAGGACTGCCCAGACTATGGACTGGGTCACTGCCCCGAGAGGCCCATGAGCAACCACAGGCCCTCGCACCAGGCACCGTCCGAGTGTCCAAGAAACCCAAGGTGGCTCAGAGACCCAGGTGCTGTCTAGTCCCTATTGCAAAATCACAAAATGACCATGGACAGCCCAGGCCCTTCTAAGGACCCCAGGCCCCAACTCTGTAAAACAAGGGGAGGAGTTAAGGCTAGTTCTCAAATCAGGTTCCCTGGAGCCGGTGGAGCTCCGTGCCCAGCAGCACAGGCTGTTCGCTGCACGGCGGCGTCCGGCTGAAGGGCTGGTGTAAGCTGAGCTCCAGCCTCGCTGAACCACGTGCCCTGGAACAGGGCTGTGCCAGCCTGAAGGTGGGGGCACCTTCTTCCAAGTGGCACAAAGGGGTCACGTAGATGAGCGGGTCACTGAGAGGACACTACTGCCCACCCCCCACCTCACCTGGCTGCAAACACCTATCTCTTGTGTGTTGGGGCTTTAAAACCACTGAACTCCGCCATGGGGCCCATCAGCTCTGGTGAGCAGAGGCCCTGTGTGTGCACCCTGGGTCCTGATGCACGCGCGGGCACACACCTGCACACACACCAGCTCACATACCTGCAACTTCTGCAGCAGCACCACATCGGCAATCTTCTCCTTGTCCTGCTTGGTCTGCTTGGCCTTCCAGTACTGCTTCTGGGCCGAATAGCGGTTCATGGGACACACCTTGAAGAGGCAGTCTGTGGCAGGGCAAGAGCAGGGCAGGCGGGTTCATGCCGGGCTCAGGGCTCCCCCTCGGGAAACCCCGACCTACAGCTCCGCCCTCAAACCCCACCTCAGCTCCCTGGTGGGGAGGCAGAAGAGGCAGGACCCCCAAGAACCTGGAGCCTCCTGTATTGAGGAGAATGGAAAGTCCCAGGTGCAGGTTTGAAAGCAGGGTCTCAGCTGGGATGTGGACACCTGCCCTCTGCCCCACAGGAGATTATCAGAAGCTTTTGGGCCCCCATCCCTTGGCCTGTCTGTGCCCAGCTTTTGTGGACACTGGCAGCTGACAGCTCACACCTGCGTCTTTCTCTGGCCAGCTGCCATCCTGCCCACAGATGACTGAGAAGTTACATCCTCCAGCCCCCCCACAAGGGGCAGCCCACCCAGGGGCTGAGGCAGGGAGGTCACAGCCCAGCCTTGGGGAGACTGTGTGTGCCAGTTGCCCCTAGCTCCCAGTGGGGTCAGGCTGAGGTTTCTCTTCCCCTGAAACCACCCCTTTCCTCTGTTATCCCCTGCCCTGGGTGAGCGAGGCTCCTTCACTCTCCGGAGACCTCTCCTCAACAATTCTCCCGTCCTGGGGAACTTGACCTAAGACAGGGTCAATCAAGCTTCCAGAAACAACCCGGGAAGCTGCCCACTTAGCAGCCTCAGGCTCCGGAGGACAGATAAGGATGGGGCGGGAATTCTGGGCACTGTTTTGGGCTTTGGCGTTTGGGGGAAGAGCTGGTTTTTGTTTGTGTTTTGCAGAAGAGATGAGCCTCTCAAACTGTGCAACATTTTAATAAAGACCTCTTTCCTTTCCTACCAAAAAAAAAAAATTCCAGGAACAAATTCACCACTACAATTTTTATTTTGGAAAGCACACTAAACACTAAATGGCTTTCATAAGCCCAAACTCTAGGAAGGGTGTCAGGTTTTTCTACTTATCAAAAGGAGGCATGAGCTGGATAACCCTATATTAAAGTGTGGTGGGAGGGGATGGAGGACTCGGGGCTGTGGCGAAATGCTGGCACAGGAGACAGCGCCTCTCTGATGAGAGCATAGGCCGTGCTCTGAGGCAGTGAGCTCCCCGTCACAGGAAGGAATCACACCCTGGGCAAGGGGGTGGGCTCACCACCTGGAGGCTGTGCCTCCTCAGTGGCACAGTGCTCCAGCAGCGTGGAACACAGGACAGAGATGGTGTGCCGGGACCTGGAAGGGGGCCACTATGGGAGCAGATCAGATGCAGGGAGCCCTCTCCTGCAGCCCCACTCACCTACCCTCTACAAGGAGGGCTATGTCCCTGCTCTGATAAACTGGTCATCCAGCCCCTGGGAACTAAAAGTGAAACCGGATTTTCTGTCTAGCCCATGAGCAGGCAGAGGCCCCCTAGTGCCATCAGGAGGAGAAACCGAGTGAGTCAAAGCTCAGAGAAGACAGAACTTCTGTGAAGGGAGGGAGAAATGGCCATTCCGAAAGCAGATGGGGCCGCCCAGGGCTGCGCTGCCCCGCCCACCCCGGCATGACCAGCACAAGTGGGCCTCACTTCCAGAAACACCCACTCAGTTTGTTAGAGACAGTGTGTCTTTATGCGGTTCTGCTGAGCCCTCAAGAAAAAGCTGGGGTGTTCCCACTCCAGGAGGTCCTCCCGCTTCTTCTGGCTGAGTTGGAGCTCCTAGGACCCCCGGAGATCTCACTGCCTTGTCGGAGACCACTGGCCTCCAGCGGGAGCTGGGGGAGTGGGGCCATACCAGGGGGAGTTTGAAAATAGTGGGGTGAGGGGTGTGATTTTGATTGTCCCAGTGATAAGGTCACAGCTGGCATTGAGTGGTCAGGACAGAGTTGCTAGATGCCTTTGGCATAAAGACCATCCGGTGTGACACCTGCTGGACTGCCCTCTGTGCACCTGCAGGTGGACAGCTGCAGGCAGTGCCCTGGGCGCACAGTGGTGTGTGTGCATGCACACACACACACGGTCGTTTTTGCATGGAATTTTCCCAGGATGCAACTCCGATATAAACTGAGGGAGGACCATCATACTTTGTATTGTTCAAACTTTACCAGGAGATTTTTCCTGTTTCAGAACATGCACCGCTCACGGCCACACCGAGCACCAGTGCTGCATTTGTGGCTGTGAGCTCGTGGCTCGGGGGCCGGCTTCCCTGGGCCTTCTGGTTGGCCCAACATTTACTTCCAAAACACGCATCTACACTGTAGTTTTGCTTATTTTACTGTATATAAATATATAGAGACATATAGAGAGAGAGGAGGGGGACCATGTCATACGCTGCTTTCCTTTTATGTCTTTCCCTGTCACACTTAGGGCACAACGCTGGCCCTACCACCTCCCCCAGCTCCAGGCTCACTCAGCCCCTGGACCCCGCCCCACTTTATATTATATAAATATGGATATGGGTAGACTGCGTTACTTTTGGATTCCACTTCATAATATTAAAGGAGCCAGCTCTGGGCCTGACAGCCGCTCTTCTTGTGTCTGCCGCCCTCGGCAGGCTCAGAGGGGCAGGGCTGAGTGGAGCCCAAGACTGTGTCCCCAGCCCCAGGACCAGGGCTCAGGGGCATCTGCCACATGAACACAGGAATCCAGAATGACTCCCTCACAACAGCAACAAAAATATAAGAATGGAGCACAGAACGACTCCCTCATGTGCGATGAGGGGCTTGAACTTAGCCTTGAAGGGAGGAAAAGGATAAAGCGAGTGGAGGAGAAGGCAAGAGAGGGTGGAGAGGTGGTGAGACGCGCAGCCTCAATCAGGTCTTCTCGCTGAGGCTGAGGGGAGCAGCTGTCAGGCCCACAGGGAGCCTGGAGCCTGGAGCCTGGAGCCAGCGGCGGCCCACAGGCCCTGGCGATCCGAGCTCCCTGGTCTCCCACAGCCCACCCCCCTGCACTCCCGGCCCAGACCAGACAAAAGGAGGAAAGATAGATGACGCCCCGGGTTGCTCAGCTGACCTAGGAAACACATACGCAGGTCACCACTTCATGGAACAATGTGGGGCTTGTTACATGCCATCATGACACGGAAAACAACTTGACAACCGGATTTTTCAAACAGATGTTACTTGAAGACTTCTTAAAGAACTGGTGAGACAGTAAGGAACCATCCAGCCAGGACAGAAGATCAAAGGGGAAACCAGGGAGATACACCCCTAAGCTACTTTCACCCTGAGAGTATTTGCTGACTCCAGAAGACATTAATTTTTATTAGGACAGCTTCACCAGTGACAGGGACAGAAATCTGAGCCTACACCCACAGAAGGTGGGAAATCCTCCCCTCAGAACAGTCCCTTCAGCCCTGCTGGAACCCCCGGGTGGTGCAAAACCCCAGACTTGAGCTTGGCTTTGATGGTCTTGAACCGGGGGTGCCCCTAGGAATCTGGCAGCACGCCCTCTCTGGAAGAGGGTACTTCCTGCCACTCCACAATCACGCAGTACCAATGTTTCAAATGCAGCAAGTCTGCAGTCAAAGACAACCAGAGAACTAGATGCCACAAGAGAGAACAAACTCACAACACAGACACCAGAACCAGACGTGAAGAGACATCAGACAGACATTGGTAAACCAGAAATGCCTACTCTGCTTAAATCAATTAAAAAAAAAAAAAAAAAAACATTTGAGGATCCCTGGAGAGAATAGGAAACTACACAGAGTGACACAGCAGACTGAAAAAGAACCAGATGGGATTTCTATAAATAAAAAACTTCAATAACCAAATCTAAAACTCACTGAACGTATTTAACAACATAGACAGAGCTTAAGAAAGAATTAATAAAATGCTAACAACCCTTACTATGGTTGATGCATTCTAATTCTATTCTACCCAATTTTTTAAAAGATGGTTGAGCCCCGCCAGAGGGACTTTGCAGCCCAACAGTGCGCTGCGCCGGAAGCCGTGTCTGAAAGAAACACATCGCACCGGGATCTCACAAGAGCACTGAAGCCAGATGTGATCCCTCCCTGCTCCTGACTCCTCTCTAGCTCTCTTGGAAACTCACTAGCTTGTCCAATTCATCTTTTCCTCTCACATACCCCTCCCTTAAAGCCCTACCCACAAACGTGTCAGAAAATGCTTGTTGAGTGGATAAATAATTAGAGCCCTCTGAAATGTTTGTGGACCAGCCCACACACATCTCCATGCTTTTACTGTGCTGTGCTTTTTACCCAAAAGCAGCCGTGTCAGAACCGCACAGGGGCCAGATCTTCCTTCTCACCAAACCGCAGGGCAGCGGCAGAGAGGAGGGCTGAGCCCACACAAGAGCCCAGCATCAAAGGCCAGGAGAAAAGTCTGGGCCCAGGGGCTCCTATGGCAAAGACTGTGCATGCTGGAGGGCACATGCCCGTGGGTGAGAGGGGCACCTGGCTTGCAAGGCTACAGACAAGAGGATCTTCATTTACTAAAGAAAATCAAGTGCCATGCCCTGAAACTGACTAAGGTAGCGAATACTCCAAAAGCCACTGCTGCTACTGCATAAATCATCTGGCAGGAAGTCCTAGGTCCTGGGAGGGGTGAGGGGGGGTGGTTGGCAGATCTGGGTGAGGCCTGGGAACACGCATTTAAAGGCATTACCCCCACCCCACCCCCCCCAAAACACAAAATGGTTCTGATATTCAGGAAAGTTTGAAAAGCACCAATAGGAGCTTTCAAGACCAGAACAGCACAGAGAATGCAGTTCCACAGTCACAATAATGTGTAAGCCTGTACAAATCATGCAAACAGCAGTTTTTAATTTTTTCACCATTTAGACTCCACTTATAGAACAAGACAACCAGGCTCCAGGGTGGTTATGGAAGAGAACGTGAAGCTTATTCTGTCTCGATGCCATAAAACTGAGTGTGTGTGCAGCAGTGACAGGAAGGAGACAAGGGCAGCATGCTTGTGGAGTGCACAGAATGAGAAACAGGTGAACTATGACACTCGGGTCTACAGAGGTGACAGTGGAGATGCTACAACAGCAACGGTGGCTGTTGGGAGGGCAGGGGAAAGAAGAGTGGAGGAGCAGGCCAAGGGAGCAAAGTTCTGGAATAATCCGAACACGTGGAGACCCGGACACAGCTGGCAGAAGAAACAGTGGAAAGAGCCCAGGGGAACTGCTCCCCCAGCTGCCGCACTGCCCGAGGGCTGCAAAAACCATGCAGCCCCGGCAGGGGCAACTGGCGGGCTCGCTCGATATCACTGGGGCTCCCACCCTCGGACTCAGCAGCCTCCTTTCTAAGAGCACACCTGCATTCGTACAAAATGACGCAGGACAAGGGTCCTCCATGCAGCACTGGCAGGAACGATAAAGATTAGCAATAGCCCAGGTGTCCCTCAGAGGGGCAGGTTACGTCTCACGGCACCGCCAGGTAGGGGAATGCTCTGGGGCTGTGAGAGCTCGGCCAGGAAGAGATGCGGGTGCAGCACGTGCAAGCCTGAGGCCCTCATGCTACCGGGAAGACGCCAGTCACAGAAGGGCAAATACTGCATGATTCTGCTCACATGACGTTCGTAGAAGAGTACAGTTCATAGAGGTGACAAGTAGGATGGTGGGTGCCAGGGCAGGGGTGGAGGGAACAGACAGGGAGTTACTACTTCATGGATACGGAGTTTCAGTTTTATGGAGATGGGTGGTGGTGACGGCTGCGCAGCAAGGAGAATGTGCTTAATGCCACTCAACTGTACACTTAAAAATGGTCAAGATGGTACTTTATATTAAGAATATTTACCACAATTCTAAAAAGGAACATTTTTTAAATGCTTAAAACTATAATCGATAGGAATACTAGTTTCAATTTGTCCAAGATGTGGAACAAAAATGAGTTCTTAAAGGAAAAAAAAGAGGAGGAGCTCTGACCAGGTGGCTCAGGTGGCTGTGGGTTCAATCCCCGGTCAGGGCACATACCTAGGTTGTGGGTTCAATTCCCAGTCAGGGCATGTACGGGAGGCAACCGATCAATGTTTCTTTCTCTCTCTCCCCCACCCTCTCTAAAATCAGTAAATACATCCCCAGGTGAGGGTTAAAAAAAATACAGACGTGCAGTCCTGCGAGGACCATGCATTAAGCCCAGTGAGACCTGTGTCGAACTTCTGACCTACCACAAAGCAATAAATTGTGTAAAAAAAAAAAAAGAGGAAGAGTTCAAGATTTCTATATGCAAATATAGAAATCTCTCCAATAGAACACATGCATAGTTCATAAAGTAAAAACAGCAAAGAATAGAACAGTGCACACAGAATGCTACCTCTGTGTAAGGAGAGAGGGACCATCTGACTACACGTTTGTATTTGCATAAAGGACCACTGGGGGACACAGGAGAAACCAAGGGAAGTGGTTACCTGAAGGGACAATAGAGAGGGAGCAGACTCTTTACCTATATTTGCATGATGTTTTGAGGTTTTAACTGTATGAATAAATTGCCTAGCCAGATTTTCTGACATGGTTGTCCCAGGAGACAGGACAGGAGGGAGGCGAGTGAGGCTGGGGTGGGGCACCATTGCTTCCATCTCCATCCCAGAACTGGTCTTTGTGTTACTTTCATAAAAGGGGGTGGGGGGAAGCCCTGACCGGCGTGGCTCAGTTGCTTGGGCATCATGCCAAAAAGCAAAAGGTTGCTGGTTCAGTTCCTGGTCAGGGCACAAGCCTGGGTTGCCAGTTGAGGCAACTGATGGATGTTTGTCTCTCACATCAATGTTTCTCTTCCTCTCTTTCTCCCTCCCTTCCCCTTTCTCTAAAAATAAAAATTTTTAAAAATTTTAATGGAAAAAAGATGAAGAACAAATTTTAAGTGGCCAATAAACATATGAAAAGATGCTCCATCTCACTAGCAGTCAGAGGAATAGAAATTAAAACCACAGTCAGATGGCGCTTCACACCCAGAGGGCTGGAAGAAGCACAAGCGGGACAAAGGAGAGTGAGCGAGTGGAGGCGGAGCAAGCGGCCAAAGCCACTTAGCTGTCAGGCTTCGGGGTGAGGGAGGCAGCGGGCAGGGTGAGGGGTGAGTGGACACAGCCCGCATGGAAGGCAGCAGGGCCGTTCCTCCCACCCAGGACCCCCCACCCGCAGACGCGTGAGCCCGAGAGGATACACACACGTTCGCGGACACTCAATCGCCGCAGCAGAGTGGACAATGACCAAAACTGGAAATGAGCTGAGTGGCCATCAGTAGGAGAACCGATAAATGGATTGTAGTTTGCTCATCAGTGGAATATTATTACATAACAACTAAACAGATAAACTAGAACCACACTCCTCAACACAGATAAACCTCAAAAAGAGTACAAAATGAAAAAGTGAGGAAAGACTGGACAGACGGCTACCTTTATCATTCAGCGGTGTAAAAGCAGAAAGCAGTCCCCATAACAGTCTAGGACACAGCCCTATGTATTATCAGCAAAAGCAGAAAACAGGCCGCTGAGTGACGCACCGGTGTCTGAGAGGGTTTGCCTGCGGAGAGGGAGGGCGGGGAGAGGGTCAGGGGGACGACACAGAAGGTTTAGGCCATTGGCACGACGGTTATATTTTTAAAGGTGCAAAGATCTGAAATAAACATGGTTAAAAGAATTTGATAGAGCACAGTGGTAGGTACATAGGTATGTGTTATTTTTCTCTTTTGTGTCGAGTTGATGTCTTAATAAATAATAATACAAATACCAATAAACCAGGCTTGGAAGGTGGACAGGTAGACCAGAGGCATAAGGATGCGGCAGGGCGGGGGGGACCCCTGCACAGGGAGGCCACCTCATCAACCCCTCCCCAGCACTCACCCCCACCAGTCTAGGAGGGCAAGTGACCCCTGCACATTTTTCTGGTCTTGCTGTAGCTGAGGCTGTGAGCTCGGACTTCCCCTAGGTAGAGGCGGAGGTGCGGGTCACCTGAGGCCCCAGCCTGGAGTCGGACAAAAAGAAAGGGCTCATGGGAGGAACATACCCAGACCCTGGGCCAGCCAGCAGCGCACAATTCAGAGTAGCCACAACCCCAAGACCCCGGCAGCAAACCAGAGGTCCAGGAGCCTAGGCTGGATTCGGGTGCTCTGCACACTGGGACACCAGCAGCCTGGGCCTCCCAGGGCTCTGCAGGCTCTGGAAAGAATTCCCAGAACGTGCTGGGGCTTGGGACAGCCTTGAAAGATGGCTAGCACTGAAACCACAAACAAGGCGCCAATTAGGGGCAGATGGAGGCTGGGTGGGGGCTTCCCTCAGCAGGAAAAGGAGAGTCAGCCTAGAACTGCTGGAGGGCAATGAGGGAAGAGGGACAGCCCACAGTCCCAACAATGGCCAGGCCACCCCAGGGTGGCCTTGCAACACAGCCGTTCCTGACCACCTCTAGCCAACTTCTTAAATGCCTGCCACCGCCCCACGTCCTTGCTGGGACCTCCCCAGGGCCCCAGGAGTCAGGGGACAAAGAGAGCAGCTTTTGTCTCTCCACCTTTCTCTTCTCTGGGCTTCAGTGTCAAAACTGAAGAGGCTGGATTCCATCTCTCGTCCCAAGTTCTAATGCTCCAACTTGGACCCACCAGCCAGGAGGAACCTCTGCCTGCTTCCCTCCAGCACCACAGGCCAGGGTCTGGGGCTGAGACGCAGGAGGAGGCAGGAGACTGAGTCAGGGAGCTGGCTGGGCCCAATGCGTTGGTGCCGCTTCTGGACTGTAGGAAGGGCCCTGCTCACAGACTTTGGGAAAAGGGAGAGGAAGAGAAAGGCAGGAGCAGGAAGGAGTGATAGGAGAAGGGCAGGGAGTCAAAGAAGCATTTCTCCTGCTAAGCGGCATTTTCGTCATCAGAAACTGACCCCAACCTCTATCCACTGAAACCAAAGGGGAAATCCTCCTGTGCCACATCAACTTCTGTCACCAGCTGTCACACCACAAAGTTGACTGCACACACATTCTCCTCTCAGCTCCAGTCCGTCTCTGACCTGGGGGGAGTTCACCCTCAGGGCCCTCACCACTCTCTCCCTTACTAAGTTCTTCCCCAGATTTACCTAAGACCCTCAGCTGGAGAGGGCATCTGCCCCCTCCAGCGGCAGCTTCAAAGCCCTCCTGATTCTGGCTGCAGGAGACTCCCGAGCCCCTGCTCTATCCACTCATAACCTTCAGGACCCAGGGGCAGTGTGGTCAGAGTCACACCTCAAGCCACAGGCTTTCACCAGTACCCCTTAGCCCGCCAAGCCTGGGCCCAGTGCCTTTTGGGCTCAACCAGGGACTCTGGTGGGTCATGTCTACAGGACCCAGAGCAGCCAGGCCTGAGAGAGGTGGCACAGGCAGAGGCAGCAGCCAGAGGAGTGGCTAGGACATGATGTTATTCCTCACATGTGCACTGGGCACTCACTACGTGGCAGACACTGCAGATAAAACAGTGAATAAAACAGACAGAAATCCCTGCCCTGGTGGAGCTGACATTCTAGTGGAGGAGACAGATGATAAACAAATCATTAAAATACATGGAGTATGTCAGATTCATGCTATGGAGAAAAAAAAAGCAGAGAAAGGAGATTGGGAAGGAGGACCAATTTTATACTGAGTGGTCAGAGAATGCCCCACTGAGGATATGAGACCTGACGCTGCAGAGGGCATGAGCCACGTGGGTATTTGGGTAAGAACCTTGCAGGCAGAGGGAATAGCAGGTGCAAAGGTGCAGAGGTGGGGGCATGCCTGGTACACGTGAGGAACAGCAGAGGCTGGTGTGACTGGAAGAAATAAGAGCAACGAGGGGGAGAGGACGCAGGCAGAGGGGTCTATGGTGGTGAGAAAAGTCCAGTGCCACAGGCAGTTCCTACATATCCAGGCATGCCCCTAAGTAAGACCCCCCCAAGCAAAGAGCTCCCACTCACAGGCCCACGTTGGAAGCAGGAGCTGAAGGGAAGACATGGGAACCCTCTGCAGGTTGGAAGGAACCCCCTCCCAATCTTCTCTGCACTACAGTGGACGGGCAAGGCCCAAGGCAGACAGCCAAGGATGCCACAGGATTACCCTGAATCCTGCATGCCCCGCCCCAGCATCCCTCCCCAGGACAATTGCAGCTAATCTCTCCCCAGAGGAGAAGCCACGTGGGCAGATGAGGCGGCCGTGGCCTGGCATGTTCCTACCTGCTCCCACCCTGCCCTTCATGCCCAGGATGCATCTGTCTGGCTGTCTCCGCCTCACAGATACTCACAAGAACACCTTACCCTGGCTGGGCACAGTGACAGCAGGATTTCTTTTTATCCTCACAAGGGCCCTAGGGCCTTCGGGGCGGAGCTCAGGAGCCCACTGACCACCAAGCACACAGAGGCCTAGAGGGAAGGCAGCGCCCAGGGTCACTCAGCAGGGCAGGGTCTGGGCTCCACAAGCTCCTTGGGGCAGGAGTCATCCACACCACAGGGAGCTGAGGACATAGCCAGGGTCAGGAGAAGGGACCTGGAGACTATCAGGTCCAATGAGATGAGGAGACTCAGCACAGAGAAGAGCTCTCGCCCTGGGCCTCCTAACGCCTGGGGAAATTCGCTCTCCCTCCCCTTTTCCCCCAGAAAACGCCCAGCCAAGCAGACAAAGAAAGCCCTGTGGCTGGTGGGGAGCTGGAGGTGGAGGGGCAGACCTCGCCAAGAGTGGGTGTGCTCTGAGAAGCGGGCGTGGCCCCGGAAAGAGAAGAAGTGGCAAGGCGGAGAGGGCAGCAGTACAGGCCCTGGGGCTCCTCAGACAGCAGCGGGAGGCCTCAGGCAGCCTCCTCTGACCGGCAGTAGGGGCTGAATAAGGCTGAATGACTCAGTCCCAGGTCCCTGACTCGGCAGCCTGGGAGGCGAGTTTGCAGCAGGGGTAGAGGTCTTACCTCGAAACTTCTTGGGAGGGTTGTCCAGGTCCCCAGCCGCAGGCTCCACCACACAGCGGTCATCCACCAGCCTGGGGGACAAGGCAGCTGGGTCAATGGGAGAAAAGAAGCCCATCTCCCCACAGCATCCCTCCCTCAGTGCAGGGGATTCCAGGGCACCAGGGAGGCCTCCAAAGAAACCTCTCCATCACAGACAACCCCTCACCAGCAAGTCATTCTCTTTCCTGGTGAAAAGGCAAGATCTCTTGGAGTGGGGGTGGGAGAGCCCCCAGGAAAAAGCACAGAGACACACGCAGCCCCTCTACCCCCGCTGGAGCTAGAGCTGCTCTGTGAGGTCTGCTGCCAGTCCAGGCTGTCACACTCTGGGGTGCAACTCTTGCCATAACCTGGACACCCTGGTTTCCAGATCTGAAAGGGCAGTGGGCGATGCAGGAGGGAGAGAGAAAGGAACCAAGAGAGATGAAGACAAAATCAGAAAGAGAAACAGAGAACAAGGGAGGGAGGGAGGGAGAGACAGAGAGAGAAGGAAAAGACAAAAAGAGAGAAAAAGATAAAGACAAGAAACAGAGGCAGAGAGAGACCAGAGGCAGATGGACAGATGAGACACCACACTAGGGGGACAAGCCTTTGGGTCTCAAAGACAGGACAACAGACCTCGTACTTTCCCAACCTCAGTCAGGCCCCGTTTCACACCCTCTCCTTTACCCGCTTACAGCCATGGCTGGGGTCAATCCCGACTCTCTGGAGGACACCCACCCACACACCCATTCATCCATTCGCTTCTACATTTAATAGTCTTCAATGCCACCCCAGCCTCAAGAATAAAGTAATGATGATAACCCACCATTTCAAAGGCCAGCTCTATCTCAGCACCTCACAACTGGTACCTCTGAATTCTCAACAACTTCCCCACAAGACTTGCCCCATTTCACAGAGGAGGAAACCGGGTTTGAACGTTGAATATGCAGAATGGGCATGGTATAAACCTCTGTGTACTTTAGGGCCAGGTACTACAAATCATGTTTATTTTTCTGGATACTGTGTGGGACCTGGGTACTGTGTGGGGAAGTCACAGTGAGAGGGCGGCTTGCACTGGAAGGACACTCTAGGTGTCCCTCCCTGTCCCCAGCCTCCAGCATGGGCTCAGCCCTTGGCTCTCGCCCCTTCTCCATCTGAACTTACACCCTTGGTCATTTCAGCCACACTTATGGGTTCCAGGCACCACTCACACTCACTGATGACTCCCCACAACCCCGGCCCCCACCCGCTCCTCTTTCCCTAAGTCCAGACTTGGAAATCTCACTGCCTACTTTGCGTCTCCACTTGGACATCCACGGGCATCGCAAGCTAGGTAGTTCCACACTGAGCCCCCTGGTCTTCCACCTAAACGTGCTCCTCTTAAAGTCCTCCCCATCCCGGCCCGTCCTTCCTTCCTCACTTGAGCCAAGAACCGAGGGCCAGTCCTTGGCTCCTATCTTCCACCCGCACCCACTGTCAGGAAGCCCTGTGGGCTCTGCAAGATATGTGCATAACCTGACCTCTTCTCACTGTCACCACCACCACATCCAGGCCCCCACCAGCCCTCACCTGGATTTCTGTAACTGCCCCTTCCTTGGTCTCCTGCTGCATCCTCTCACCTCCCCCCCTCCCCAGCCTGTTCCCCACCCAGCTGCAGAGGGATCCCTTTAAAAGGTAGGTCAAGGAAGGACTTCCGGCCAAGATGGAGGCATAGGTAGACACACTGTGCCTCCTCACACAACCAAAATAAGGACAACAAAAATTTAGAAATGAAAAAACCAGTACTGACAGAAAATTGAACTATATGGAAGTCTGACAACCAAGGAGTTAAAATAGACACACTCATCCAGACCGATAAACCTGGCGAAACTGGGAAGCAAGACAGACCATGTAACCCAGGGCTCCAGCGTGGGGGAAATAAAGCCTCAAAAACACCAACTGAAAACATCTGTGGGGGATGAGGTGCCGGGAGAGACTCCCAGCCTCACAAGAGAGTTTGCTGGAGAGACCCACGGGGTCCTAGAATGTACACAAGCCAACCCACCTGGGAATCAGCACCAGAAGGGCCCAGTTTGCTTGGGGGTAGCGGCAGAAGAGACTGAAATCCAGCAGAGAGCTGAGCAAGCGCCATTGTTCCCTCTCAGACCCCTTCCCCACATACAGTGTCACAACCCAGTGACATGGGTTGCCCCGCCCCAGTGAACACCTAAGGATCCGCCCATTATATGTAACAGGTGTGACAAGACAAAAAAAGAGGCCAAATGAAAGAACAGATCAAAGCTCCAGAAAAAATACAATTAAGTGATGAAGAGATAGCCAACCTATCAGATGCACAGTTCAAAGCACTGCTGATCAGGATGCTCACAGAATTGGCTGAATCTGGTCGCAAGTTAGGTGAAAAAAATGAAGGCTATGCTAAGTGAAATAAAGGGAAATGCACAGGGAACCAACAGTGATGGGAAGCAAACTGGGACTCAAACCAATGGAGTGGACCAGAAGGAAGAAAGAAACACCCAACCAGAACAGAATGAAGAAACAACAATTCAAAAAAATAAGGACAGGCTTAGGAACATCCAGGACATCTTTAAATGTTCCAAAATCCAAATATAGGGGTACTAGAAGGAGAAAAGGAAGAGCAACAAGTGGAAAAGTTATTTGAACAAATAATAAAGGAGAATTTCCCCAATCTGGCAAAGGAATTAGACTTCCAGGAAGTCCAGGAAGCTCAGAGAGTCCCAAAGAAGTTGGACCAAGGAGGAACACACCAAGGCACATTATAATTACCTTAGCGAAGATTAAAATGAAGGAGAATATCCTAGAAGCAGCAAGAGAAGAGGAGACAGTCACCTACAAAGAAGTTCCCATCAGACTGTCAGCAGATTTCTCAAAAGAGATCTTGCAGGCAAGAAGGGGCTGGAAAGAAGTATTCCAAGTCATGAAAGGCAAGGACCTACATCCAAGATTGCTCTATCCAGCAAAGCTTTCATTTAGAATCGGAAGGGCAGATAAAGTGCTTCTCAGATAAGGTCAAGTTAAAGGACTTCATCATCACCAAGCCCTTATTATATGAAATGTTAAAGGGACTTATCTAAGAAAAAGGAGATAAAAAACATGTATAGTAAAATGCAGCAAACTCACAATTATTAACAACCACACCTAAAACAAAAACAAGCTAAGCAAACAACTAGAACAGGAACAGAACCATAGAAATAGAGATCACATGGAGGGTTAGCAACAGGGGAGTGGGAGGAGGAGAGAAGGGGAAAAGGTGCAGAGAATAAGTAGCATAGATGGTAGGTAGAAAATAGACAGGGGGAAGGTAAGAATAGTATGGGAAATGTAGAAGCTAAAGAACTTGTAAGTATGACACATGGACATGAAGTAAAGGAGGGGAATGTGGGTGGGAGAGGGTGTGCAGGGTAGAGGGGAGTGGAGGGGGGAAATGGGACAACTGTAATAACATAATCAATATAATATATATATTTTTAAAAGGTAGGTCAAAATCAGGGCAGTCCTCTGCTCAGAACTCTAGACCCACTCATCTCAGAATAAAGCCAAGAATTCACAATGGCCTGAAAGACCCCTCCCACCTCTCTGACTTCATCCCCTCCTGCTTCCCATTTGCCCTCCCTGCTCCAGCCACAGCCCTCCTCCAGGCCCCTCAAACTTTCCCAGACATCTGGCACTGCCTCTTCCCTCTGCCTGAAACCCACTGCCCCCAGGTAACCTGCTGGCTCCCTCCCTCACATCCTTCACAGCTTGGCTCAAATGGCCCTGCACGCCCTCCCTTCCCATCCTTTTTAAAATTGTAAATGGCTCTTTTCTATGCTCCTCATCCACCTCCCTGCCTCACTGTTCTCCACAGCATTCATCACCATGGACCTGCTATATGCAGTACTTACTTATTTTGGTTACTGTCACCCCAGCCTCATACATGAGGGTGGAACGTACATGAGGACAAGGATGTGCCCATTTTGCTCCTTTCCATACCCCAGCATCTAGACCACTGCCCGGCAGGGACCAGGTACACATGAAGTACACACAGAGTGAATTAATTTGTTTTACTAGCTGCTGAGGGAAGTACATAAAAAGCAAAAAAATAGGGTCCTTGACTCAGGGAGTTTAAATCTTATTAGGAAGACAAGTCACATACTCAGAAAAGTTAATGATAGAAGGAATAATGCATAGGTGCCAACTGGTGGGACCAGCTGTGGACTTTGTGGGAATTCGGGGAAGGAAGAGGTCAGAGCCTGGCCAATCAGTGAAGGTATGAAAAAACAGGCAGGAACTGTGCAGAGCCTTGAATAATTCATAGAATTTCTTGTTAAGACATTAGTGAATCAGATTAGCTGGTTGTCTCTTAGCAAAGCCCTGAGGGGAGGGGACATAGGAAGATAAACTTTGGTGGGGGAGGGGAAAGAGCGCTGGCCAGGGCCTGGGACCTGGCACTGCCAGGGGTGCTGAGTGGCCCCAGGGAAGAATGGAGAGGCTGGGGTGGCACCCCACAGCCCCCATCTTGACCAGTGCACGAGCCTTGTGGAGGTCCCTCCCAGAGACTCCCTGTCAGAGAACCCCATCCTCACCATGGACCCTCTCCTCCCCTGGGAGCTCCCTGTCTGGCTCACATATGCCCTGAAAAAAGACATACAAATTCAGATGCTCAGCTTGCTTTTTGTAATCTCCCTGGCACAAATCCACCTGGCCATTATGTGGGTGTACATCTGTCCCCACCCACTCTGGCATAGCTTCTGAAGCCCTGATGTCTCCAACTCAGCCCCTCCCCAGAGCCCAGGGGTCTAGAACGCATTTTGGGAGTACATGCCGAAGCCATTTAGAGAAGGGGAGGGACTGGGCAGGAGAAGAATCTCAAACAAGGTTGGGAACATCCCAAACCTGCACAGAAATGGTCTGTAAGAGGGACCAAGCCGAGAAGCAAGCCATGTGGGGACTCCCTAAGGCATCAGGAAAACAAGGTCAGCAGGTGGGACTTTCAGAGGTTCCTCCCAGCTCTGACATTCCACACTCCAGCCTTCACTCCTTCCCGTGTGGGTCCCAGACTCACAGAATCAACATGGCCTGGGAACTCTGGACTACTGCTCTGCACCCCTTCCCAGGAACCTCTAAGGGTGGCACCTTGCACTCCTCATCTTTTCATTTTTCATTCGATACTTAGGGCAGCCCCCGACCTAGCCTGCAGGCAAAAAAATGCCACCGTCTGCAACAGGTTGAGAAAGTCCCAAAAGTCCCCAAGCACCCCAGCAGGGCCTCCTCCCCTCCACCCCTCACTAGGGCTGAGGCTTCCTATGGAGGTGCTATTGGGTGGTGCGCGGTGGAGGGGGTAGAGTGGGCCAGAAGGGTGTCGCGTGAAGCCATTTAACTAGTAAGCAGGAAAGTCCTTATCAGATGGGCTGCAGAGAGCCCTGAGTGTGGCCGGAGGCCCGTGCCGGGGACACCAGACGGGTATGTTTTTGAAGAAGAGCTGATTCAGAGTGCAAGGCGGACCCAAATGCAGGGAGCAGCTTCGTGGGAGTCGCTGTGCACGAGGTCTCCACCAGGCCCCGCCCCCTAACACACACTAGCGCGCGCAGAGGCCTCCGAGTCCCGCCCTCGCCCCAGCCCCCTACAACCGAGCGAAACTCGCCGCCAGACAGCCTGCCTCTGACTGCAAGTTGCAGCCAGGACGCTGGGCCTCCGCCCGGCGCGCGCCCAGGCGGGCGATGCGCCCGTCTGCGCTCGCGCTTTCCTTCCCTCCCGCCCTCGGCTGGCTACCGAGGGCCGCCTTGAGGGGCCCCTCCCCATTCTGGTGGCACCCGATTTCACAGGGGCATTTGTGTTTATTAAACGAGTTCGTCACAGGTGTCGGGCTTCCCGTACGCACTTAGCGCTGTGATCAGAGACGAGCTCTCTAGGGGGAGGAGACCCCGTCGCTCCATCATCCCACTCCGGAGCGCTGCACTGAAAGTCCTGGGAAGGGCCTACTCCCACCCTCCGCCAGCCCACTGATCAAATTGTCCCACCTGCCCGCAGAAGCCCGGTCCAGTCTGGCCAGTTTCAAGGCTGCACTTAAAGTTCCTGCAGAGATCCAGGCCCATTCCTACCACAGATATTGCCCCTCATCTAAAGACAGGCAGGTGGCACCCCAGCCTCAATCATGTTAGAAAAACTGTTCCTCCGAGTGCAGAACACATTCTAATTTAGAAGTCATTTTTACATCTAATACCTCATGGCATTCTTACCATTCTTACCACCATCCAGTGTGAGGTTCACAGAGAAGAGGGCCCCCAGGCCACATACACAACTCAGGCCCCCATTCATTCATTAAAACCTCACTGGGAGCAGATTATGCACTGGGTGTGGTCCTTACACTCAAGAAGCTCTTACCCACCAAGTCAGTGCCCTGAAGACCGGAGCCACATCCCACACCTTTGCACTGCCCCCACCCCTTGCAGGACCCTCAGAGCTGGTTGACAATTCTGTTCTACAAAAGCATGAAGGAGGGCACCGTCCCCAGAACGCGCATGGGGCGAGAGGAAGGTAGATGTATGCAGGGACCTAGGTGGCCCCATTCTGCCCGAGGTGGACTTTGAGATCCAGGTAGGAGCCATGGAAAAGGCAGTGGGGCGGGTCAGTGCTAACTGGAAAGATTAGATAAGGAGGAGGAAGGAATAGCTAGGAGTGGGGTGGGGGGTTGTCCCAGAGGCCTGAATCAAAGCCCTGCCTGCCAAGGCCCTGACCAAACAACCACTGGAGGAGGAATTACAGACTGGGCAAAGGCCTGAGGGACCCTAGACAGCCCCTCTCCAATCCAGCTCAGAGCCTGAGGCATGGAGGGGCACTGAGTAGTGCAGGCCACACGACAAGCAAAGGGAACAGCCAGCTCCAGACCCCAGGTCTCTTGACTGTCAGTCCAGGGCACTGGCCACCACCCCCAGGTCTAGGCCAGAGCCAAGGAAGGCCACTCCTTCTGCAGGCACTGTCAGAATACTGGGATTGGCTGGTGGTGGATGAGGAGTCTTGGGGGCCCCTTCTCCGGATACCCAAAGTCACACCCATAGGTGGGAGTGGGGAGGAATGTTGGGTCAGGAGCTCAGGTTCACTGGCTACGGTCCCTGGCTCATCAGAGAAAAGAAACTGAAGTCTATCGCCCTGCACAAACATCCATTTACTTAACCGCTACTATCTTGCTTTACTGAGGATCCACCCTGTGCCCCCCTGACTGTATGTGCAACTTCAACACAAGCATGCCTCAGCCCTTCAAAGCGCTTAAGCCTAGAAAGGACAGAAAGCCACCCGTGCAGAGAACCCCAAGAGTCTTGCCAGTGAGGAACAGAGGTAGCACAAATGACTAAAGTTTGCCCAATAGAAATAAAGTTCCCTGGCTAGTATGCAAGTCTTCGGGGTGCTGCTTCCACTTGAGGCCAGATTTCTGACTCGTGGGCTCTGGCAAGTTCTGGGGTCTCAACAGGGCTGCTGGGAGTGTGGAAACACCTATCTGTTAGGCGAAGGAGAAGAGGGACAGGGAGCTGCAGAGACAAGAGGGAAAGCTGAGACAGAGAAGGGGTGCAGCAAGTAGCCATCCAGCCAGCCCCCCAACTCTGCCCCCTCACACAATAGCCTCTGGGCCAGGGCCTTTCTGTCTCCTGCTCTCCACTAGCAGGAACCGGACTCAGCCAGTCCCGGTAGACTGGGGCGTGCCCCGTCCAACTCCAGACCTCCACAGAGCTCTCGGCGACAGGCAGCAAAGCAGCCCCGACAAACCCAGAATGTGAGACAGTCTACAGCACAACCAGCCTGTCTCAGGAAGTCGGTATCTTGGTAGGGGAAAAAAGAGGTGGGGCCCTGGTCGGGTGGCTCAATTGGTTGGAACGTTGTCCCCATCCACCAAAAGGTTGCGGGTTCGATCCTGATCAGGTCACTAGGTTACCATGTTCCATCGGTTGGCGCATTCAGATAGCAAACGATCGATTTTTTTTTCTCTCACATCGATGTTTCTCTCTTTCTCTCTCTCTCCCTTTCTCTCTCTCTAAAGTCAACAAACATGTCCTCAGGTGATGATTAAAAAAAAAAGAGGTGACGGTCAGTACACTCTTTTAGATGAAAGGAGATTTACGAGGCATAAGAGTTAAACGTAACATGTAGACCTTGACCGGACCCAGAATTAAAGGAACCAGGGGTCAAAGACAGAGGACGAGGGGGCACATCTGCCCGTGGACTGCACATGGGTGCTGTTAGGGAGTTATGGATTGCTGGGACAACATAAATAGGAACGAACAACAATAAAAAAACGAAGTGGGATTATATCCTCATTTCTTAGGGATATACAGTGAAGTATTTAGAGGTGAAAACATGCAATGTGTGTGATTTACCATAAAATACTTCAGCAAAAAAGAGATGCAGCAAACATGCCAAATTATAGACAATTTTTATTTTTAAGTCTAAGATGTGAGTATACAGGGGTTCTAAATTGTCCTTTCTATCCTCTGGCTCAAAGAATATTGCAGTGGACTGAGCACTGGCCTGAGAACTGGGTTCAACCCCCCAGCAAGGCACATGCCTGGGTTGCAGGCCAGGGCTCACAGCCGAGAGGCAACTGAGGCAACTGACCAATGTTTCTCTCCCTCTCTTTCTCCTTCCCTTTCCCTCTCTCTAAAAATAAATTAAAATCATTTAAAAAATAGATTGTTCTCACTCCTTTTCTTGAATTATATTCATGCCTCAAGGCTGGTGGTGAGGAGCCAAAGTGACAGTGAAGGCCCAAGCCACCAACTGTAAAAGCTCTGTGAGTTCTGCCCATTGCCAGCAGCAGCATCCCTTGCGACCCAGACTTAACTCTCCTTCCGGTGACCTGTATCACCCATTTGTAGAACCGCCTCCCGGAGGAGAAGGCTCTCGCTCAGGCTGAAGTGAGGGGCGATGGCTGGCTGGCTGGCAGTGATTTGCAAACCAAACGTGCACAGGTGTCACCCAGAGCACCTGCAGCTGCCCCAGGCTGAGATTTGTGATCCCTGCCTCTCCCAGCTCTGCCCACCTGCCAGCCAAAAAAATACCTTACACACCTTCACGGCCCACTGTAATCATTCTACTCCCCCACTCGGTCCCCTGCAAGAAGTTGCTCTGGCCTGTCTGCCCAAGCGGGCACCGCTCTGCAGTGTCTTCACCCAGCCCAGCCCACACCCTGGGCTCACTGCGGTGTCAAGGCCCAGCCTCATTTCTGCACCCACGGCCCTGGGTGTAAAGGCCCTAAGCCTTCACTCTAAAGACGCCTGCTCTGTGACCCTGCTCACCTAGCCTCACTACGGCAGGGGTCCTCACTGTGGGTAAAATGCTGGGTACCGTTGCCACTCCTGGCATGACCAGCATGACACCTTCAGGGTGTCAGGGCTCAGGGCTCACATGTGATGAGCTTACTGGAGATTTGGGCTCGGCTCTCCTCCCCTTCCACCGGGCCTTCTTCCCACCCTCTCTCACAGCCCTGGTCCCTGAGAGGAACCCCCAGCTCCACAGGGGATGAAGTAGGGAGAGCAGGCCCAGGGGTGGACCACAGGGACTCCAGACATGGGCTCCTCATCCCACCCCCAATCCCAGGCGTTTGCCCACCCACCCCACAGCCCAACTGCACTGAGCCAGGATGGGATGTGGGCTCAGGAAGTCAGAGCAGGGCAGCGTGAGCAAGAGGCCAACAGCGGCGTTGCTTAGGCCAAGGAGTCGTACAGGCCTGGGTCCCTAAAGCCCCACGGTGGAAATGGGCCTGATTTTGTCCTGCGAGGCCCCTCCCCGCCACAGCCACCACACCCAACCTCCAGGGCAGAAGCTGGTCTTACTCTCCACACCCCCAGTACAAGATTCTCAAACTTGAGACGTGAAGCGAGTCACACCCCACCCCGAGTTACACCCCGTGAGCACAGAGCCCCCATTTCCACACCCTACCACCAGAGACAGCCTCTGGGGTAAGGGATGTGCCTTCCCTTCAGTCTCAGAATTCCACTTCTAGGAATTTATCCCGAGAGAACACTTGGACAAGTGTTCTGGCATGTTTGGACTGAGATGTTCAGGGCTGACTGTCTGTAATGGCAAAAACTGAGAAGCAACCTGATGGGGCACTCAAGATTGGGAAATTTTAGTTTAAGTTAATAGTTAATAAGCCTAGTAGTCAATGCATGTGAAAAGCTGTTGATTCAAGAACTGCAAGCACGGCCCACCCTGACTCCAGGAGACCACAGCGATCCAGGTGGGGTCCGAGCCAGTCCACCGCCCAGGACATGGATGAAGAAAATCTCCGGTCAACAGCTGAAGGGATGTCAGGGAAACTGCTGGGCTGCAGCTTTTATCTGATTAACCTCTTTCCCGAATCCCAAATCTCTTACCTATGCTTTTTTCCCTTGAATTCCAAACCCTTTTCCTACACTTTTCTTCTCCTTATAAAAAGGGTTGGTTTAAAATGGAATTTAAGACAGTCCGTTAGCGAACAAACCCGCCATTTTCACAGATCTCCAGCCATCTGAATAAAGCGCCCACAGAGACTGAATCCCTGTCTCTGCTTATTGGTTCTGGTGGTGACAGGCCAACTTTCCTGGCTTCAGACCTCAATGCCCAACACTCAGTTACTTAAATAAATTCAGGTTCATCATACCACGGGATGCCATGCAGCCCTAATGATGGTGTGCTGGCTGGGAAAACACACCTTAATGTGTCCCCAGAAAGACAGGTATGAAGACCTATGTGCCGTTTCATATCATTTTGTAACTGTTTATTTGTGTAGGGGAAAAGGCTGGGTCCATATACAGAATGTGAACATCAGACGCAGTGGTATTATTACAGATAATTTTTGAGTTTTTCAGATTTACTCCATGGAGCATATATTACATTTTCATCAGAAAACATAGGTATTTTCAAAAAACTCGTTGCATGGATTGGCCCGGCTGAGGCCAAGCCCCCCTTGCCTTAGTGCACAGGACAGGGTAAATCATCTCGTTCCAGTGAAATCACCGTTACGTGAAAGCCAAGGACAGGTCTGGCATCTGCCCCATAGGAATGTGGTCTGCTGCGGAGGGCGGTGCCCCCAATTGGAATTACGTGGTCTCGGAGACAGAAGGCTCAAAGGGCTCTTAAGGACCATCTCCCCACTGTGCAGACTAGAACAGGCTGGAACTCTGGCACGGTTACTACCAATCCCCTGGTGACTAGAACAGTGCCCCAACACATAGTAGGTGCTCAATACATGTTTGCTGAATGACTTAATGAAGTCTGATGAAGGCTAAGAGATGGATTCTTTGGACCAAGAGGCAGGCACACCCAACATGTAGACTTCCTCACAGCCTGTAGCCTAGGGGGGGCCTCAGATTAGGGATCCCAGCCTCTGGTAAGCATTAAAACCACCTGAGGAGACTTTAACAATCCAACCCTCACACCCCAGCCCTGGAAGTGGCAATATAGTTGGTGTGAAATGGGACTTGGGAGCCGGACTTTTTCTAAATACCCCCAGGGGATTCTCAGATGCAAACAAAGCACCACAGAGGACATCCAGGCTGAAGGAAACACACTCTGAGAAAGCAGAGCCTTACCGAAATCACCCAGAGCTAGTGAAAAAGGGCAGGAGAGCCATGCCCTTGGGCTCCAGACTCAAGGGTCCCAACACTGCTGACCTGGGGCTTTCTCCACATTTGCTGAGGTTTTCTCACACTGAGTCAATGAGCCCTGAAAAGACTATGAATGAGGTGTTCACACTGCCCTGTCCTCTGCAGCCCTGCTCAGCTCCTGCAGACCCATGTCCATGGCTTTTATGCAGTCAGCCCATCTCATAGTCCGTCTTCCCCTTTTCCAGCTGCCTCCCATTCTCCCAGCACCATTGTCTTTTCCAAAGAACCCTGCCTCCTCCACATTTTCTGGGTCCTGACCTCCAGTGCCAACCCTCCTGGGGAAGTGGAACAGGCTACAAGGCGGACAGGGAGCCCCAAGTGGGGACCCTTATGACCCTACTCCCTGTGATCATCTGGCCCTGGTGACACAGGTCCAGGAGCCCTGAGAGCCTCCAAATTGTGCTCCAGCACCCAGGTGTGGGTACGCAGAGGCACTGTGACAAGTGTTGGGAGCTCAGCCTCAAGAACAGTTCACCTGCACCCCCCTGTGGTCTGCGGGCCACACCTCGGAGCAATCAAATGAGGTCTTCAAGGCCTTCAGATGTTACGACTCCAAGGGGCCCATACTGCACACTCAGGGCCAGTTCCCCGCAGCCACTGACCAGAAGCCATGTTAAATCCTTCACCTTCACCAGCCCCAGTCAGCCTCTCCAGCCCCGGTGTCTGCTGCCACACCAGGGGTGAGGAGGGAGACAGTGGCCCTGGCCATGCCCTCCTGCCCGGAACAGGCCTGGGCCTGCTTTCCCCTCCCAGCCAAGGCCCTGACGGAGTATCCACTCCCCAGACCCCTCCCATGCTCCCTCCTGAGAGTTAATGTACAGTTTTCACTGGAAGCTCTAATTATCCAAGCAGATCTAACTGGCTTCCTCCACTTGACCCTGCAGAGTCTGGCTGCAATCTGAAGGCTGCCCCAAACTACCTCATGTAACACTTCCCCCCTTCTCATCTCCCAGCGGAGCCAGCCCCTCTCCCCTCCAAGGCCACCCCATCTCCAAAAAATTCATCTCATCTAGCCCTTCGTGGGCACCTCTTGGACATCAAGCAGTGGGCTGGCCTGGGAACTAGTCAAATCGGCCTCCAGGGTTCACAGACATGGGCGCCCACAGGCAGAGTGGAGGGAAAAGGGGGCCAGAGCTGAGGGCAGAGGCAGAAAGGTCCTGGTGAGGATGGAGCAGACTCACTTTAGTGCGCTTCTCACACTGTAAGGCACCAAATCTCCTGGTGACCAGCATGCGGATTGTGATTTAGCAGGACAGGCAGAGGTCTGAGATTCTGTTTTTCTAACAAGCTTCTAGGTGATGCTGATGCAGCTTGACCAAGGAGTAGATTGAGTAGCAATGACTTACAGTGCTTACAAATATTCATTTATTGACGCCAAGTTCCAAGAACGTGAGACACACAGCTCCCTCATCAGACACGCGTCCCCGGTGCCCAGCACAGTGCCTGTGGGCATGCTGAGTGGACAAACGGTGTAATTTATCAGTTAATCCTGGCAAAGTGCCCAGCATTAGGTGACCTGACAAAGAAACCTCCAACTAATTGCAAAATAAAACAATTAACATCAGACAGAAGTTTGTACAAAGCAGTGCAAAGCACAGAGGAAAAAGGGGTAATTCTACTGGTTTGGGGCAGAGGAGATGGGTCTCTCAAGAGGCCACTTTGCACTAGATCTTAGAGGGTGGGTCAGATTTACCCATGTGGAGACTTGCTGAAGGTGGGGCCACACAGAACAAAGGTAAAGAGACCACGGGGTAGGTTCCAGGTCCTGGGAGCAGTGTGGTACACCTCTGGGAAGGCCTGAGGGGTAAGTGAATAAAGCCAGAAAACTAGGTTGGTGCTAGCATATGCTGGTGCTGGAATGCCAGGCCGGGAAGGTGGGCATCCATCAGTAGAAAGTTGGGAGTTATAGGAGGTGTTTGCAGAGGGTACCTGCGCCCTAGAGTACAGGGGCTCTTGCAAGTCACCAGGCCCTGCCCAAGCTCAAAGTGGACCGGAGAAAGCAGGCTCCTAGACAGGAAGGACCAAGGCAAGAGGGAACTATTAGGAAGCAACGGAGAATCCCTTGTAAGGGGAAGAAACCTGCAGGGAGGGCAGAAGATGATTCTGCTAGATCTCAGAGGTATTTAAAAACACCCACTGTATGCCTTGCCCGGGTGGCTCAGTTAGTTGGAATGTCATCCCATACACCGAAAGGTTGTGGGTTTGATTCCCAGTCAGAACATATACCTAGGTTTCTGGTCTGATGCCTGTCGGGACATGTATGGGAGGCAACCAATTGATATCTCTCTCTCTCTCTCATATCTCTCTCTCCCCCCCCCACCCTCTTCCTCTTTCCTCTCTCTCTAAAATCAATGGACATATCCTCAAGTGAGGATTAAAAAAAAAATCACCCACTGGGTGCTCAGCCCTGAGCCAGGCCCAAAGCAAAAGAGAAGATGGAATATGGGCATTTCCCCAAAGCCTCCAGTGCTTTTTAGACACTAGGATGAGGACTTCCATCTGCCCCATGCCCCCGACAGCCCCCACCCTCTCCCCTCCTCTTAGCACTAGCAGGGGTGTTTCCTGTGTGCCTACCAAGGGGCAGGCCTTGGCCTCAATCAGCAGTGCTGACCTGAGGGGCAACCTGGTCATTGCAGGGGGCTGGGAGGCACAGGCCCAGGTGTGCCTCCATCCTCATTCTCAGGGGAACTGAGCAAAAGAAGTCAGACCTAGAGAGGGAGGGGACCGAGAGAGTCCGGGAGTGTGCTGAGATAAGGAGAGCAGGATCTGCGGGAACTCCTAGTCGGTTCCCTGCCAACAGAGCCAGCCCTCCAACCCCTCGGTCCTGTTTGACTCCCTTTGCTACTGGACTGAAGCTAAACTCCCAACAACCCCGGGAGACACCAAGGTGGCCAGGTGACTCCCACCCCCCAGCTCAGGGTGAACAAGGCCAGGCCCGGGGAGCCAGTGGGCTGAGGTGCTATGGCTGTCCTCCAAAGCCCCCAGAGAGGAGGCACCTGGTAGCTGGCTGGTGTCCAGAGAAGCAGGGTTAGCAAAGGAGAGTGGGTTTATCCTAAAGGGGAGCTGGGGGTGGTGGGGAGCATGCGACAACACAGGTCTCCTGACTAAAAATGGGACAAAGGTAGGAGACCCTGACCTAGGGCCTGGCGGGAGAGGGGGAGAATACATTCCTCCACCCCACCCCCACCCCCGACTCACCCAACTGCTCTCTGCAGTGACTCCTTCCCTCTGCCTACTTCTCCCTCCCTTGGCCTGCTTCAGGCCTGACCCTCTCCGGGGCGCTTGAATTGATTTCTTGCTTATCCATCCCAGACCCTGGGGGGTGGCAGTCAGGACTAATTAATATTTGTAAAGTGCTCCAGAGATCCTGGGACCAGGGACCCAGGGGCGCCAGATGAGCTGCGCAGGAAATTGACAGGGAGAGGCGGAGAGAGGGGGGCAGCCGGCCTCTACGCCTGGAAGGGGAGGACCGAGAAGACACTCCTACTGAAGGGGGCAGGGCAGGAGAGAGCTACGAAGAAAAGGTACGATTTCTCAAAGGTGCAATAGGTCCCGAAGTAGAGAATTACAGGCTCCAGGCAGAGCCCCCCACCCCCACAGTCCCGCCTTACGCCCAGGGCCAGTCACGTCCAGCGCCAGTCACGTCCAGCCCGGATGCCTTTCCCCAACTCAGGCCCCAGGCACCCACCAGCCCCCACCCCAGGACCACCTGCAGAGGAAGTTTCTCCGCCCTGTCAGAGAAGCTGCGAGCGCTCGAGGGTGGGTGGAGGCTTCACGCAGGATGGCGCCTCCTGCCAACTCCGGCAGGGCACTGACTCCTACCTGGGCAAACATTTAACTTCCTTTCTCTAAAAGCAGGAGGCGAGTCGTTCCCCTGCTCTTTGAAGCTGGGGACGTCCGGGGGGTTTGTCGGAGGCCGGAGGCAGGACGCAGGCAACTGGCACTAGGGCCAGCCGCGCCACCTCCCCGTCCGTGGCCCCTCGAACTCACCCCAAAGTGCTGATGAAGCCATTGACAGAGCCCTCGGCGTACAGAGAGACGATGTCGCCTATGTGGAGAAAGCTGGACATCTCGCTCATGGCTGCGGCCCTCGGGGTAGCCGAAGCAGTGCGAGGGGCCCAAGGGCGCGAGGCGAGGCTCTGCGTGGAGGGCAGAGATGACCAGCAGGGAGGGGAACGGCGCGTCCCCACCTAGGAGCAGGGAGCTCCGCGCGGCCGGGGCGGGCTAGCGGCCACCGGAGCGGAAGGCGGCGCGGCGTGGCCGGGAGCCGGCGGTGGCGTCCGGGTGAGGAGGTGCCGGGTCTTGGCGCGCCCGCCGACTGCCCGCCCGCCCGCCGACCGGCCGGCGCGTACCTGCGCCGTAGAAGGAGCAGGAAGTCTGGGGCCGCCACACACACACATGCAAATCCCGCCCGGGAGGCGGGGAAACCACACCCCGGACCCCCCCCCCCCACCGCGGCCCGCCCCCGACACCCACGTGCGCCGGCCGGCCTCCCGCGCCCTGCACCCCTCGGATCGGCGAAACTCCGAGGCGTGTTGGCTTCCAGCAGCGTCTCCGGGATGATCTTCAGCTCCAGAAAGTCCCCAAACAGACTCGCGGAACCGCCACCTCTCGAGACCCAGCCTTTGCCGGGGCAGCCCGCCCTCTCGGTTCCCTGGACCATCTACTTTTCCGTCCTCAGGTCACTGAGAGCCAGTGTGGGCGCCCGGGGAAAGGGCAGCCAGTCCGCCCTCGAGCCGACACTGGAGGACCCGGGAGAGCGCCCTGGCTGCGGCCGCCCCGCTCCCCGCCCGGCCACCTCGCCGTCTTTGCACCCAGCAGAGTGCCGTCTCGCACCCAGAGGCGCTCTCATTCCTTCGCAAATTGGGATTCATTTTTCTCAACGTGAACAGCCTTTTCATTGCACAATAGAAAGTGCTCGGGCTTGGAGGGGAAATGAAGCAATGGGGTGGGTTTTGTTTTTTCTCTCCGCATTCCTGTGTACAAAGAGATCCAACTTCCGAATCAGTTCAGCCGCTCCCTCCCGAGAAGTTGGCTCCAAAACTCTTGGCTCTTTCCGACTTCTTTAAAAAAGGAGGAGGCGGGGGAGAAAGCTACCTTCGCTAGTTAATAGCGCACCTCGCCAACAATGACAAGGCCGCTGCTGGCCTCTAAAAGTGGCCCGCCGCGCTGTCGCCGCCAAACTCGCTCATGAAGTCCTACCTTCAGACTCACAGTCCCAGCTCGCCTACTCTCTGACCAGTTCTCGGGTGCTCGGGTGTTTGCTTCCTAGTACATTTATTGAAGTCGTGGCATGGAGTGCCCACTGCCACCCGCATTCCATCACACTTCCTTCTGAACCACCTCCTCCTCACCCGACTTCCTGGCAAAGGGGAGGCTTGTCCCTGGGAGAAAGGGAGGAGGGGACTGAAAAACTGAAGGAAGAAGAGGGGGGGCGGGGGGGGGGGCTGAGGCGGCTAAGAGCAGAGAGAAGGCTGCTGACTCAGGGGGAGGGCGAGAAGAGTCCCTGGGTGTTGGGGCGGGAAGGACACCTCCAGGATTGCTAGTTCGGTGTTTCACAGCTTTTCTCCAGGATCCGCAGGAACAAAGAAGTTTAACATCAGACCAGTCCATACCTTCATCTGTGTATAAGCAAAACAATAGTTTCTCAGAACAATAGTTACCCTTATGACCTGTGATACACTCTGATATTTTCTGTTCTAGTTCAGTGTTTTTGTTTTTTAACAGCGACTGTGACCCACTAAATTGCTTCTTCAAATGTACCAAATGGGTTGCAAACTGCAGTTTGGAAAACCCCACCCTGCCAAGAAGAAACGACCAAAGCCCACAGAAGGAGCGCCAACCTCAAGGTCACAGGGCAGCGAGTTCACAGCAACTGGAACCCAAAGACCAGTCCCTGAGTCCTAGCCTTCTGTGTATTCCCCTCTCCACAACCTGGCACTGCACTAAACTGCAGTTGTCGACTCCTGGAGCCCTCTGGGAAGAGCCAGCCCCTGGAACAAGCTCACTGGCTTCCGGAAGTCAGGCCTCCACTGACTTCCCTGCAATAAAAACATATGCATTCATTCCATAAGCACATATTGGGGCCAGGCCTCTGCTGGGCACCAGGCTGTGATCAAGCTGCCAGCCCCAGCCCGATTTTCTTTTCCTCTTCCCCAGGCAGTGAAAAGGAAGAGGGGCATTCTGACAACACTCTCTCCAATGGCTGCACTCAGGACACATGCCTTTCTTGCTCCAGCCACATCCAGGAATCATGCCCTTCCTCTCCCAGTTCTTAAAAGATGGTTCTAGAATCCAGCAAGATCTCTCAGCCAGGAAGAGGTCAGGCCTATCTCACCCAAAGACATACATGCCCTGACTGGTGTGGCTCAGTGGGTTGGGCGTCATCCCACAAAGCGAAACTTCACTGGTTCTATTCCCCGTCAGGGCACATACCTGGGCTGCAGGCCAGGCCCCCAGTTGGGGGTGTGCAAGAGGCAACACACTGATGTTTCTCTTCCTCTCCTCCCTTCCTTCCCTTCCCTCTAAAAATAAGTAAATAAAATCTTTTTTTAAAGAAAGCACATGCAACCACTTCTCCCTCCACCCTCCCCTGGGAGCACTCTGAACCTCTGTCCCTCCACCAACCACGACTCAGAGCAGGCAGCACAACTCCCATCTGACTGAGGAGTCCCCATCAGGACATCAGCACCCGTCTCCCACCACCACGCTGCTTCTAGGTATCTTTCTGGAAAATGACGTTTATGTTGCGTGCCCAAAGGAGCCACTCCTGGTTCACCTGCTTCCACCAAATAGACTTCACTGTAAGCTCATCTATAGGCAGGGTCCCCCAGAAGTAAGGCCTGCTTGAGTATGATTGGTAGGGTAATAATTTGAGTGTAATAATTTATAGTTTTAATTTGAACATTTTGCCTAAAATGTCATATGGTGTGCCTGAGTGTGATACTGTTATGTTATAGAATTACATGCTTATGATTTTGTTATAAAATATTTTGTAATAAAAAAGGGGGCTTTATTTGGGCCAGACCCTGTATCTGGGTTCTAAGTTAGATTTTATTTAATGAAAGGTTTGGTGGATTAGAAGAAATAGTTGAGACAGATGATGCAGCTCCAGTGAGTTCACTTCCTGCTCCCTTGCTTGGAATCCTCCTGTATCTCTTCACCACCCACAGAGTAAAGTCTACACGCCTTAGCTCAGCACTCCAGCCCCCATCGGTCCCCACCCTCCCTACTCCTGCACCCTCGGCAGATATGAAGGTTGCTGCTCAAGGAGGAACCATGCTGTTGTTAACCTAAAAATAAAAGGCCTTTCAAAGTGAGAGACAACAAGCATTGATTTGAGATCAGTAAGAGTAGCTATTCGAGATGCACAGATTCATGCAGAAGCCCAAACAGTGTTCCAATTAGGAGACAAAGACAATGGTATTTATGAGAAGTAAAGGGGAACAATTACATCCATAGAAGAAAGGCATTTCTATTGGTTCAGATAAGATAACATGGTGACATTAATTCTAAACAATGTTTTTAAGTTTCAGTCCAGAAGTCATATCTGCTTTCTTTTTATCTTCGCAAAACTGTTCTTTGGGGAAACAAGGGTGTTTAGGCCCAGGCTATAGGTTATTTTGCCTTGTTTGTTTGTTTGTTTAAAGATTTTACTTATTTATTTTTAGAGATCAGGGAATGGAGAGTGAAAGAGAGGGAAAGAAACATCATCATGTGGTTGCTTCTCACACACGCCCCACTGTGGATGCGGCCTGCAACCCAGACATGTGCCCTGACTGGGAATTGAACTGGCGACCCTTTTGTTCACAGGCTGGTACTCAATCCACTAAGCCACACCAGCCAGGACTATTTTACCTTGTTTTAACATCCGAAGTTTTGAGACATAATACATGCAAGGCAGTTCCTCTGGCATGGCAGCTCAAGCTCCATGTTAAGGTGGCTCCATTGATATCACTGTTTACCCTATCAACAGCTCAAGAGCATAGGCTCTGACTCTCACAGGTCTGGGTTTGAGTCCCAGACCTGTCACTTTCCAGCGACTGTTCTCAGCTTGTTTTCTCGTATGTTAAACAGGGAGAGTATGGTACCAACATGTAAGGGACATAGACAAAGCTGTCACCACAGCATCCCCAGCTAAGAATGTCTGGGTGTGTTCATTCTCATTTCCCCAACACTGCATCCACTCCTGCACTGCCCCTGTCCCTGGGCTCATGTTGAGGCAGGAGACAGAATAGAAATGAGGAAGTCCTGGGACACTGCAGCTGTTGTCAGTCAGCATCCCGATTTTCACACTTGCACACCAGAGCTTCTGTTTCACCTTTGCCTCATTATAATAATTAGCATTGTGTTTTCCTTCCTTCCTTCCCATGGGTAGAAGCTTAGGTAAAACTTGTAAAGCCTGTGACCATTCAATAGAGAGAGCCAGTCCCCAGCCAGAGATGGCCCACTCCCATATCTTGGGATGACGAAGCCAAGAGAACCAAGGCTGAAGCTACTATCCCTTTGTTTTCTGGAAGAAATGAGGATTTTGTGAGTCAGGGTGATTTTGACTTTGGAAGTTGTAAGATATGTGTTTACTTTGGAATTAAATATTTTAATGTAACTTTATAACTGTATTTCTGCACATAATTCTTAATTGGTAAAATGCAGTTCTTAACTGTAATGATGTGCTTTCTGCCAAGTGGCTACTCACCTTGGTTTGCTATGTTACACTGTAAGTACAACAGATCACAGCATTCCTCTGTAGCTGGACTAGGTTTTTCCTGCCTCTTTGCCTGACCACTTCAGAGGCAGGAAGGTGTGGGGCCATTTCAGGATTTGGTCTCTCTAACTTAGTGGCTCCTGATTGTCAGGTTTTCCACTTCTTTCTTAAGGTATTTTGATAGTCGGTATTGGCTCTGGTGAAAGTTCCTGGTTTTAGGCTGTCTCCTGTTTCTCAGAGGATTTCTCAATTACGATGCCAGAAAATTTCTCTCACTTGCTTCACTTATCTTTGTGGTCCATTCAATTCTTTGTTTGCAACCACCAAGAGCCTGGAGCCCGCCTCCATCTGCAGCGATGTGGTCCCTCCGACACTTCTCCCTTTTATTTCCCACAGTCAGAATAAAGTCTTCTTCCCTGAAGTACCAGAGCTCCAATCTTATAAATATGTTTTTAATTTTTTATTTATGGTTTTAGAGAGAGACATCAATTTGTTGTCCCAGTTATTGATGCATTCATTGGTTGATTCTTTTTTTAAGTATTTTTATTGATTATGCTATTACAGTTTTTCTAATTTTTCTCCCTTTATTCCCCCTCCACCCTGCTCCCCCAACCCTCCAGCATTCCTCCACCCTTACTTCATGTACATGGGTTATACATATAAGTTCTTTGAGTCCTCTGTTTCCTATACCATTTTTTATCTCTCCCCATCTATTTTACGCCTACTAATTATGCTTATTCCTCCCTGTACCTTTCCCCCACTATTCCTCCCGTCCCCCTCGCCACGGAAATCCCTCTGTGTGATGTCTATTTCTCTGATTCTGTTCCTGTTCTAGTTGTTTGCTTAGTTTTTGTTTTTGTTGTTTTTCTTTTCTTTTAGGTTCATTTGTTGGTAGTTGTGAGTTTGTTGTCATTTTTCTGTTCATATTTGTATCTTCTTTTTCTTAGGTAAGTCCCTTTAACATTTCATATAATAATGGCTTGGAGATGGTGAACTCCTTTAACTTGACCTTATCCGAGAAGCACTTTATCTGTCCTTCCATTTTAAATAAAAGCTTTGCTGGGTAGAGTAATCTTGGATGTAGGTCCTTGCCTTTCATGATTTCAAATACTTGTTTTCAGCCCCTTCTTGCCTACAAGGTCTCTTTTGAGAAATCAGCTGCTAGTCTGTCTAATGGGCACTCCTTTGTAGGTAACTGTCTCCTTTCCCCTCGCTTCTTTTAGGATTCTCTCCTTGTCTTTAATCTTGGGTAACTTAATGATGATGTGCCTTGGTGTGTTCCTTCTTGGATCCAACTTCTTTGGGATTCTGAGCTTCCTGGACTTCCTGAAAGTTTATATCGTTTGCCAGATTGGGGAAGTTTTCCTTCATTATTTGTTCAAATAAGTTCTCAATTTCTTGCTGTTGTTCTTCTCCTTCTGACACCCCTTTAATTGGGATATTGGAACATTTCAAGTTGTCCCAGAGGTTCCTAAGTTCCTCTTCATTTTTTTGGATTCTTGTTTCTTCCTTTTCTTCTGGATGGATGTTTATTTCTTCCTTTTGTTCCAAATCACTGCTTTGAGTCCTGGTTTCCTTCCTATCACTGTTGGTTCTTTGAATATCTTGCTTTATTTCACTTTGGGTATCTTTCATTTGTTTTTTTCATTTTTCAACCCAGCTCAGTCAGATCTGTGAGCATTTTGATTACCAGGGCTTTAAGTTCTCCATCAGATATGTTGGCTATCTCCTCATGGCTTAGTTGTCTTTCTGAGGTTTTGCTCTGTTCTTTCATTTGGGCCATATTTCTTTGCCTTGGTGCAGCTGATAGGTTGTAAGGGGGCGGGGCCTTAGGTGTTCACCAGGGCAGGGCAACCCTCTTTGCTGCAGTTTGGCACTGCCTGTGGGGGAGGGGCCGGAGAGGGAACAGTGCAGCCTACCTGCTTGTCTCTAGCTCACTTTTCAACTCCTGTGTGAGGCTAGGAGTATCTCCCACCGTGACAACCCCAGCTGTAGCCCACAGTCAGCTCTGAGTCTTAGTTTTCCCCTTAGGTCAGCCCCTCCTGAGCAGCCCTTGGAGCTCGGCACCGGCCCCGCCCCCACGGTCTGGGTGCCGCATCCCTGCTGGTTCTTCTGAGTCAACCCACGTGGTCCGCTGCCTTACCAGTCTGGTTGTTCTGGTCAATTTTTTCTTTAATTCCTTGGTTGTTGGAGTTCCATGCAGTTTGATTTTCTAGCACTTTTGGTTGTTTATTGATTTTAGATTGGCTGTTATCCACCTTTTGGTTGTGTGAGGAAGCAAAGGGTTTCTACTATGCCTCCATCCTGGCCGGGACTTCATTGGTTGATTCTTGTCTGCGCCCCAAGTGGGGATTAAATCAGCAACTTTGGTGAATCGGGATGATGCTTTACCCAACTGAGCTACTGGACCAGAGCCTTTTAAATATTTTTATGAAATATTTTAACAAATAATAATGTTAAATAAAAATAATATATCAAAAATATAGTGAGTGCCCTGTACCTTTCCTCCAGGTTTATCAAATCTTAATATTTTGCAAAATTTGTTTCAATATATTTTTAAAGAATGAAACCTGAAGGATTCAGTTGAAGTTCCTTAGGAACTCCTCCCCAGTGGTATTGCCCTCACCCCCCACCCAGAGTTGCCCCCTGCCCTGGTTTGGGCAGGTGTCATTTCACGCAGCGCCGTATGGACATGTCCCTAGACAGTGCACACTCTCACTCTGGGGTTTTACATTTTACATAAATGGCATCGCCCCATGTGTGTCCTTTGATACATGGAGCTGCCGTGTGATAGTTCACTTCCTGACCACATCACAATTTGTTTATCCATTCTGTGGGCAACCATTAAAGCCCTATCTAAGTTTTTGCTATCACAACTTCGTTGCAGTAAACATTCTGGCCTCTGTGCATACAAGGAGTATATCTAGGGCAGCATTGTTCCAACTATGTGTTGAGATGTATTAATGAGTCATGAAATTAGTTTAGTGGGTGAAGATCAGGATTTTTAATACTGAGAATTGATTAGAGAATATCAACATGCATCGCACATCCTCAGTAACCATTAGGGTGGAAGTGTGTGTGAGGCAGGTGTGTGGTATGTGCCTTCTGGAACACAGTACATGTTTATCGAGGGTATTTGTCAACAAGTTTTAAAAACTTTCTTCTAGAATGAGAACTTAGAAAGCAGGATTGCTGGATACTAGGGAAAGTGCATTGCCAACTTCCTATAATTGACAAGTTCTCTCCCAAGTGGCTTTTCTAATTCACCTTCCTGCCAGCCACTAGGAGTGTGCCCCTGACCCACCCCCTTACCGACACTGGTATTGTCAGGCTTTTTAACGTGGAATGTCTTATTCCGAACTAGCAGAGAATGTACCATGGGCCGTCTTGAAATGTAATGATCGCTCTCCTATTTGGCCTCCACAGTAGACTGTGAGCTCCTGGATGAGGAGGCTGTGTCCACTTTTCTTACCTCCAGGCCAGGCCGCGCATGGTACAAGTGCTAAATACGTCTGAGAGGAACTGAACTGTCAGGGAGAAGGAGGGTGGGGGAAATGTATATAAATTAAACTGGGAGGTGAAGGGAGACTGTGGGAGTCACAGCTTTGGAGTCAGGCACCTGGTCCCCCAAGCGGAAAGTGAGGGGCTTCCAGAAAAGCCCCAAGTCGTTGGAAAGGAGAAACCAATGGGCCCCACCCCTCCTGGGTGGCTTGAGTGGGGTGTTGCTTAGCTGGGGCCAAGTTTAGGCCCAGGAATGAGGCTTCCACAGTCCCCATGACAGGCAGCCTGCCTGGTCCAGACTCCAGCTCTTGGCTGGGTGTCTCCCAGCACCCAGCAGCCCGCCTCCACAAAGGGAGCCCCTCCCTAGACAGAACGGGGAACTTCGGTCAGAAGTCCCAAACTCAGGGCTCACAGGAAGCCGGTGCTTTCAGGGGGGCGCTAGAAGGGGGAACTGAGGGGCAGGAGCTGGATTAGGAGGAAATTATTTTTTAATCATATCTCTTGTTTAAACATTTGAATTTTGGACTGTGTGGAAATATAACCTCTAACCAAAGAGCAATAAGAATAAAGATGTTCACAGCATAACCCCCAAGTTCCAAGAGCCAGCAGGAAGACCTCTAGGAAATGCACCTGCTCTGGTCTCCATCCAACCTGGGCCTGAGCAGACCCTCTTCCTGGACTCAGAAGAAAACAGTGTGTGTGGAGGGGGCGGGGCATATATATGACTGAATTGGAGTATGAGGAGGGGCTCCCAGCTCAGAACCCTAGGCCCCCTCCACCAGTATGCTCCCCACACCACACCCACAACTGCCTTCTGGAAACTTACTCCCAGCTCTTCTGTGTGACTTAGCACAAAGTACAGACCTCTCTGGTCTCAGGCTCCTCCTTACACAGAGAGTTCACATCAGCTTCCCAGATTTCAGCCTTGGTTCTGACGATTCTTTTAGCTCCTTCTGGCCAGCCCCAGCTGTGACTGGGAGGATAGAACCCACCCCCGCCGTGCCATCTTGTGGTTTGGGGCAGATAACAAACAAGGAGTTCTCAAGGCCTTTTTCTGCCCCTCGCTCCCAATAAGGCGGCAGAGTGAGGATCAGTGGGGCGGAGCCAGGCCAGAAGGACTGACTCAGTGCAGTAGCCACCCAGTCCGGTCACCCGATGTGGGTGCGGTGCCAGCCCAGGCCCACTGGGGTTCCCAGAGAATTCCTTCCCCATGCCATAAGCAGCCCTGGGCCTGGGCGGGCACCCCAGCCCACAGTAACTACTTAGCCACAGCCAGGGCCGCCGCCCCGGGAGCCGTCGGTAACACTCACAAACACTTTCCCTCTCCCTCACACACTCTCACTCACTCATACACTTTTATGCATACTCACACACTCACCATCTGGGGAGCCTGGGAGGAGACAGACTTGTTCTGTGGCCTCCACCTCACCTCCACATGCCAGTCATCAATATCATCTATTTATTTCAGACAGTACTGACCTCCTACCACACACAAGGGACAGGAGAAGAAGCCAACTAGGAATGGGGCCAGCTGAGCCTAACCTGTGGTCCTGGCTGGTGGAGAAGGAGGTAAAAGAATCTGCTGCCAGGATTCCCTCTGGTCGCAGAAGAAGGTGTCATCCTCCTCACCTTCTAACTTTGGCCTCCTGAGAGAGAAGCCCCTTGGTTCTGGAGTCCTGAGACCAAGGGCCCTGCTCCTGGTTGTGCCCCTCCTCTGCCCTGAGGTGCTGGCTGTCAGGGAAGGCGTGACCCTTCCTGGAGCACCGTCGCCATCAGTGAAAAGCCAAGTCCTAGAGCAAGAGCACTGAGTCCCGCTCAGCCCCCCGCCAGCTGTACAGTGAAGCTGCCCAGCCTCACGCACGTCAGTGTTCTGTGTGAAAGATCCGAATTCAGGGCTGACCCTGACCATGCGAGGGCAGCTCGTCAATGTATCTCTCACACATTGATGTTTCTCTCCCTTTCTTTTCTTTTCAATTCAGATTTTTTATTTATTTGGTTTTAGAGAGAAGGGAAGGAAGGGGGAAAGAGAGGGAGAAAAACATAAGAGTGCAAGAGATACACTGATCTGCTTTCCCTCGCACACCCCCAACTGGGGGCCTGGCCGGCAACCCGGGCACATGTCCTGACTCGAACCGGAGACCTTCTGGCTCTCAGGCCTGCACTCAATCCACTGAGCCTCACCAGCCAGGGCAAATAAAATCTTGAAAACACAACAACAACAACAACAAAATACAGACCTGTATTAGTGAGATCCTGGCCGGTGACTAAAGGAAAGGTAATAAATGGGTGGACTTGCCAAGGTGCGGGCAGGGGCAAGGGCCCTGGAGCTAGCAGCTGCGGGACTCATACCACCCCAGCCTGAAGGGGGGTCCACAGAACAGATGAACCCCACACCTCTCTCCTCCTGCCCTCCTGTCTCTTACCAGTGCCTCCCATTGGCTCAGAGGGTAAGGAGACCGGGAGTTCAGGCCTCTCAGGGCACAGAGCCAGGAGAAAACAGAGGACAGTGGGTTTGGAGGGCTGAATGGAGAAGAGCCAGCATAGGTAACTGCTTTGTAAAACATTCAGCTCAGTCAGCAAATATTCTCTGTAATTCTCTTTGCTTTCATAGTCTCCAGGGTTCTGAGTAAAGAGAAGTGCTTGAGATCTAAAGAAATATACCTCTAATGGTGGAACTTTGTTTTATAGGATGACCAAGGAGGGGACATTTATGAGACAGAAGATTTTATTGAGTTCTCCACAGACCAGGCCTCCGAGTCCCATCCCCAAATGAATAATCAGTTGTTGAGTGTCCGTTACACCCTCTGGCCAGGAGGGCACAGGGCTGGGCTGGACTGTGGACCCCCGAGTCCTAAGCCCGAGCTGGGAAGCAGTGGGGGCTGTTTGGTTAGTTCCCAGTTGCCTTGTCAGTGCCATCCCCCACTCCTGATGCCCAGGCCAGGACCCTGGCCGGGGCCTCCCAGAAAAGAGGAGGCCTCGGGCAATTCCTTCTCTCCAGACTCAGGAAAGGTGCCCTGCACTGTGAGGGGAAGCTGCCCTAGCCTCAGTGAGTGTGGCGGGATTTCTAAACCTCACCTGGCAACAAGGAAGGCAGGTGAGGGGCAGGACCAGCATCAGCCCTGCGATCCTTTTGGCAAAGAAGCCAGCATGAAAAGCCTCCCTGAGGCCAGGGCCAGGGCAAGAGCCAGGGCCAGGGCGGGAGCAGTCTTTGTCTGGCAGGAGACAACAGGATGACGTCAAGTGCACCTGGGCTGGGCCCTGGGCTCCAGCTGCACCCCACACCCACCTTGGCAGGATCAAGGCCCTGTGAGCTGGCCCTTGCCCAAACTGCCTAGCCAATGCTTGCACTGGCTAAAATAAAGGGGTTCAGCCACCAAATAGGACCTGCTCCGACACCAGGTTTCCCAGCCTCTGTTTCTGAAACACTCAGAAGGAAGAGATCATGCAGCAAGGGTGTGCCATGCCCTTCTAAGAGGGCAGGGAGGGGTCAGGGCCGAAGCACTCTGGAGGGCAGAGGGAGAGAAAGGCCTGCTGTTTGCCCAGGAGCTGAGCAGACACTGGGGCCCTTGTCCTGGGGCAGCGGGGGAGGCTGCTGGCCAGATGGAAAGCAGCAGGGGGAGAGAAGGGAGTCCTGGGCTGAGAAATCAGCCTCTTCCTTCCCACCCCCCAACTTCCCCCCCAGCTCCCAGGCTAGCCTGACAGGAAGACAGAGGCCACACTGAGACCTGGTGAGGTGAAACCCCCACTCCCACCAGACAGCCGAGCCTCTGCAGGCAGCCTGGGGTTGCTCAAAGCACCTTAAGGTGCTAAGCAAGGTGCTGCCTTCCTGAAATACAGATGCTGCAGAAACCCACTGGCTCTGCACCTGCAAAGCTGGGCTAGCTTTTCTCTGGGAGGAGCATTCCTGGTCTGAAGAGACAACCCAGCCTTGGACCTTTGGGGGCAAGCAGTCTGGTGAGGAGGTCTGCGTCCAGCCACTTGACAAATATTGATTGAGCCTCTGCTGGGTGCAGGATACTACACAGGACAGTAGGGTGAGGGCTCCCAGAGGGCCTAAGTGCCCCCGTCGCCATGGCGACAGCCCAGCCCCAGCTCAGCCTAGCCCCTGCCCCTCAGTAGGCCTTCGACAAACCTCAGCAGCTCCTTCCTTTGGTTGGCACTAACGTCATTCTACACCCTCTTTCTAAATGTAGCCTCTCCCAGAGCAGCCCCCAGCACATCAGCTAGCCTTGGCAGCAGGGAGGAAGGGTCCCCAAGGCAAGGCACTTGGGGGTGGAGCCAAAGGAGAAGCAATATTAATCAACCATTGCCCACACCTGCCGCCCACCCCTAGGTGGTGCTATGGCTGCATTAGTGTACTTTGTCTGACTCATCCTCAACGTCATTTTACAGATGAGGAAACCGAGGCTCCTAGGGCTGAGGGGACATGACTGCAATGAAACAGCAGATTGATTGCTCCCAGTGTAAAGATGGGAACAAACTTAGCCATCTAACAGGTTGGTGGAGCTTGTATAGCTGACAACATGTCCGTGTTCTGCAAATAAGGAAAGCTGGGAGGGGGGGAGACGGGGCGGAGGGTGGGTAGGGATTTGCTCAGTGTCACACAGCTAGTACATTACAGAGATGGAGCTCAGACTCAGACCTGCCTGAGCCCAGAGCCTGCAGGCTTGATCTGCACTGTGCAGAGTCACAGACAGGAAATCTGGGAGGGGGTCTTTGTTCACTCAGGGGTTAGGCCTCGGGCAGAGGGCTGTTCCTTTGCCCTCAGGGCCCCTGCCCAGTGGCTGGAAGGAGCCTCCCGGGTAGGATAGGAACTCCACCAAGGCCTATGCTTCCAGCCTCCACCTCCACCGACAGTTGCCACTCAGATCTTTCCCCTGAGTGCATCCTCCTGGCCCCTCCAACTTCAGCCAGGTGGACATCCACACCCAGGGTAGGTTGTCCTGGGTGCCGTGGTCTGTGGGCCACACAAGCCTCACCTGCCCTGACTCAACGCCACTGTGACCCATTAGGAGTCTCTGTCCTGACAGAGAAAATGCACAGCAGGAGGAAAAGAGATTAGACTGCAGGGAGGACTGTGCAGGAGATTCAGGGATTGGTTGGCAAGGGTTGGCGACTTCTTCAGGAGAGGAATATTCCAGGCTGCCTGAGTAAAAATACAAATTCTGGAGTTCCAGATGAATTAACTTCCTAAGCTTGCCCAGCCCCCTCCCCTCAGGGCCTGAATACCGGAGCGGCAAGGTTGCCTCCAGACGTGCTCAGCCCCCCCCCCCCCCCCCCCCCGCCAGGACTGCATCTGCCCGCTCACACTGTTCCCATTCACACCAGTAAGAATCAGAGGGTTTCCTGCTGTTCCTTCGTCTCTCTTGACTCACTTACTCTGCACACCAGCCCTCTGAGGGGGCTGCTGCTACTATGTCCACTTGACAGACAAGGACCCCATGGCCCAAGGGCTTTTCCAGGTCTCTCCAGCTTCTCAACATCTGTACATCCCTGAAGGCTCAGCTTACATGTCCCCCACCCCAAGAAGTCCTGCCAAGGACCTCTGCTCTTCCCGAAGCAGTCAACACATCATCCACTACTTTTTGGAGCTGGGGCTCTCCAAGCTGACTTGCCACTTTCTAGCTCTTGACCTTGAACAAAGGACTTCCTCACACCTCAGTTTCCTTATCTGTCAAATGGAGATAATGCAGTACCAACCATAGATCATGGTGAGTATTTGGCAAGACGGCAGACAGACATCATCCCCCGCCACCATTGCCTGGTGCAGAGCGGGTGCTTAACAGGGGCAGTCATCGCTGCTAAACCTGTTGCATACACTCTCTGATGGCGCCTCGGCAGCTGAACTCTGAGGATCTCACTCCCGGGCCTGACTGTAAGTTCACTGAGGACTCATCCTGACAACTCTGTCTTGGTTTGGGTTCCCCAAGATGCAGTCCCTGAGACAAAAACTCAAGGACATGTGAATTAGTGGAGGTGACCACAGTGAATGCCAGCGGAGGAGTAGAAGGCAGGGAAGGGACAGATGTCAACAACGGATGTAATGTCCACCCAGGTACCACTGGGGGCAACTGGAGCTCAGCCACTCCCGGGAGCTGCACAGCTGGGTCAGTCTCTGATGTGCCCTCCCCACACCAGCCAGTAGTCCTGGTATTAACCAAGGCCCCAGCTTCCCGCAGCCTGTGCTCTGGTGATGGACTGTCCTGTCATCTAGCTCCAGCCCTGCTCAGCCAGCAGACTTGGAGATGGGAGGCCAGGCCTTGGAGGAATGGGTGTCAGGGGCCAAGGGTAGGGCCTGGCTAAGGGCCAGCAAGAGCACAGAGGTGGGAACCAGGAGTACCTTAGTCCTGGCCAAACAGAAGGGACCAGGGTGGAGGTGCCAGCTAGCAGCTCATCGGTCAGGTGACTGGTGGGTCCCTGCCAGCAGGGTAAGCTAAGCACTTCCTAGGGGCAGGTGGGCAAACTCCCCTCTTGAGTTTTCAGAGCCCAGGGAGCCACTGTAGGCTTGGTCCAGTGCAGGAGGGTTTAGCCTGGGACACGACGGGGAAGGGGACTGCAAGAAGAATCAGGAAAGGTGTGTGGGGGGTGAGGGGGTGTTCCGATCGCTAGTGCTGCAAAACAAATGATCCCAAACTCAGTAGTGTGAAAAAATAGCCATTTAATTTTGCTCAGAGTTTTATGGGGAAGGGCCTAGCTGGGCCGGTCTCACTCGGGGTCTCATGTGATTGCTATCAGATGTTGGCTGAGCTGGAGTCATCTGGAAGCTGCATGGGCTGGATGTACAGGAGGCTCCCTCCCACGGCTGGCAGGCAGCGCTGGCTCGGGGGAGCCCAGTGGGTGCTGTGAATCAGAGCAGTGCTACGTGGTCCCTCCAGCTCGGCAGTCTCAGGGCAGTCTGACTTCTCACACGGGTGTGAGAACAAGTGTTTCAAGGGAAGCACGTGGTACCTGGGTGGCCCTTTACAACCTGGCCTCCACAGCCACATAGTCTCACTGCCACTTGCTTCACAGATGAAGGCAGGCATGGCCCTCTTGGATTCTGGGGCAGGAGGACAGGAAACCCACCACTCCCGGGAAGTGTGCCGAAGGACACTTGGCCACGCTTCTGAACTGTGGCGACACCTCAGAATGGGGCTCTCTGCCTGGGCTAAGAGGGCCCTCACAGGTCACAGGCCCTGGGGTGACACCAAGAGACCTAGCTGGCACCCACTCTGCATACTTGAAGACTGGCGCCCGGAGAATTCAAAGTTCTGTCCACACCAGCCACTGCCCCATCAGGCCTGTCTGCCCCAGTGAAGGCCCTGCGGACTTGAGGCGGTCAGCAAGCTGGAGGTACGGGGTGGGGCTGGGGGTGTGCCCAGGGGCATTTGAGTGTGTACATGTGTGTGCACACAAGCACTTGAGAGTGTGGACGGGTGTGAGAAGGTTACCGTACACTCCAGAAGATGCTGTGCCCTGTGACCAAACTCTCCTGCCCACAACACAGGTTGTGCAGGCACCAGGGGAAAGCTGAGGCAGGACCATGGGGAGGAAAGGGCTTCAGGAGGGTGGAGGTGAGTCAAGAGCGTGTCCTGTGGTGGGGTAGGGGTCGGGGGGAGCTGGGGCTCTGGTCCTGGGGTCTCGGGGCTTAAGGCTTGTGAGAAACTGAGCTATGGCCAATCAATAAAAATCATTGACGGCTTCCTGTCAGCACTCTGTCAACCAGCGAAACACCTGTGGTGAGGGGGTGGCGGCTGGGTGGGGTGTCAGGGAAACCAGGACAAATCCGTGGTCCCCCCAAATCCTCCCTGAGGCCAGGAGGTGTGACGCCCCTTTGATACCCCGCCTGTCCCCGTGACCCCAGAAGCTGCTCCAAACTTCCAGCCCACCCCCTACCACAGCTTCCCAGGGCCAAGTGCCCAAGGCGGGCCAGTGTGCCTGTGTGTGGCAGCCTGCTCCCCACTCCCCCTCAGCCCCAGGGACTGTCACAGCTGTACTCCCGACAGGCTGTCAATCCAGATTTGTTCAATGAGTGAGGAATGGGTGCATGTTAGAGTTGGCGGTGGGCAAGGGTCCGCCTTGGGCACTTGGCCCTGGGAAGCTGTGGTAGGGGGTGGGCTGGAAGTTTGGATCTGCCTTGGCCTCTGGTCTCTGCCCCTTGCTCCTCTGCTGGGTCTCCGGCAGGGTGGCTGCCCAACTGGCTCTGTGCCCACTCCAGAGCCCACCCAGGCCCTCATGCACTTCCTGAGCAGCAGGACACTTACTGTCCTGCCTGCCCGGGGAAGGGGACAGCTTACCAAGGGGAAAGGACACTTTGTTCAGGCCTGGCCATCTGCCTGGGCTAGGGGTACCATGTACAAGGCCAGGCAGGCAGAGCAGGAAAATCCCCGTGAGCAGATGGGGATGGAAGGTCTGGGGAGGGCAGATGAGCCAGGCTCTGTGCCCCAGGCCATGCCTGGGCCAGCTCCTCTCAGAGGTCCCCTCAGACCTTCTCTACCCCCATAAGTATACCTGCTCTCCATCCCCCTCCTACTTCTCTGACTCCTGTCCTGGCAGAGTTTCTCATTCACTCTATCCATTGATTCCCTCATTCATCCACTGAGGCAATACTCAGGTAATACGTAGCACGTGCTGGCGAGGCCCTAGGCCCTGAGGACACGGCAGCAAACAAGACAAGCAACAATCTGACCTCATGAAGCTTATATTCCAGTTGAGAGACAATAGGCACTTAAGTAAGTTGAATATATGATGATTTATTTACGATATGATGAAAATGCTCTGAAGAAAAATAAAGCAGGGCTGGGGCACAGGGAGAGAGACAGTTGTGGGGGAGAGGGAAGATGGATGGTTTCTTAAAAGATAACTGGGTAATAAATATCCCTCTGAGAAAGTGGCAACTAAACAAAGACCTAGAGGAAGTAAGGAAGTAAATCGCATAAATTACTGGCGCAGAGCCTGCAGGTGGAGGAGACAGCAAGTGCAAAGGCCTTGAGGCAGGAGTGGGCCGAGCGTGTCCAAGCAACAACAGAGAGGCCGCGTGACCAGGCACGCTGAGCAAGGAGGGCCACAGGAGACGGGACGGGGACAGAGAAGGAGCAGGATGCTGAGGGCCTTGTCAGCCCTGGAGAGGACTGAGCTCTCACTTGCATGGTGGGGAGGCAATGCAGGACTTTGAGCAGAGGATTTAAAATAACAGTAGCTCATGTCACCTAGTGCTTAGTATTTCTAAATGTTTTTTTAAACACTGATCATGTATTAACCCGTTTAACCCTCCCAATAACCTTTACGAAAGAGAGGAAACCCACACTAGACAGGTCTCTACCCAAGTTATGATGAACCAAAAATGTCTCTACACATTGCCAATGTCTCTTGGTGACAGAACTGCTCCTGGCTGAGAACCACTGCCCAAGTGTCCTCCTCTCCCCCGTCTGCCACTGTCCCCGCTCAGGCTCACATCCCTCTCACCACGACACTCGTGACAGTCTCCTAAATGGCCCCTACCCCCCCTACTCCATCCTCCACTGCATGCCTTAACATGCCACCATCCCCGACTTACAGCCTTCTGTGGCTCCCACTGCCCTGAGGATAAATGCCAAGCTGCTCAGGTTGGCATCCACTGCCCCACGCAGTCTGGCCCCTGACTGTCTTCCCCGGTCATCCTCAATCCCCTCCTCCAGCCTGCCCTCCCTCGCTCATTCCATGTTGAGCGGCTCTGTGCCAGCCGCCATGCTGGGCATTTCAGACTTGGAGACAAAGCCCCCGGCACTGGCCTTCATGGTGTGTCCCTCTGTCCAGGGCAGGGGAGAGCGAGTCCTGTTAGTCCCATAACCAGAGAACTGTGAGGGCTCCTGGAAGAGGCTGAGCTCTGCTGCATGGGTGGGGGCAGTGGAGGGCAGCTGGAAGACTGGCAGTGATGTGCAGAGGTCTGAGAGGATCAGGAAGCTGTGGCTGTGACTTGGCCCCCTGTGAAGGTACTGAGAATGCCGTGTGAAGAGCGTGCGTGGCAGGGACCACAGGGTTAAACTTGAGGAGGTGGAGTGAACAAGGAGGCCCAGGAAAGAGGAGTCCAGGATGCTCCTAGCTTGGGCAGAGAGGTGGAATGTGGGGTCATTAGCGACCATCCTATTAGCAGGCGTGGCCTCCCTCTTCCCTTCACCTATCAGATTCTTCCTCCTCCTCTTGCAAGCGCAAATCACAAATGGTGCCCCCTCTCCAAAGCCTGTGGGATTTTCCCTCTGCGGTCTCCAGACCCGTGTTACGGCAGCGGCAGCATCCGATGTTTATTGCCGCAGTCTGTTGTTACCGCACAACCCTGACTGTGAATTTCATGAGATAGGAGCCTTTGATCCCTGATCCAGGGCATACATCAGCAGATGAAGGCCCAGCTGCAGCCTGGGCCGTCCCAGGGTGCAGGGAGCGGATACACCTTCCAGCTCAATGGCTCTGCTGGGACGTCCGCTGGGCCCCGTCCTCAACACGGGGTGCTGTTCCAGTCAGGATGCATTTGCTGCGCCCTTGGCGAGCACACACTCAGCAGGCACCACTGCCTCCTGCCACCCTCCCACCACAGTTGCCCACGAGTGACCAGGATGCCTGCTTGCCTTCAGTGCGACCTTTGCGGACTCCAAGCCCCAAGGTCGCCTTTCTTTCTCTCCAGCCTCTAGGGCGGGGGTGAGAGATTCCACCGCACAGAGGTACAAGGGGTGCTAGAGACATGCCCCCAGCAATGTCACACCCTTTTGATGGTAATAACAGCAGCCAGCGAGGTGACCTGCTCCACAGACCCAGCAGCCTCCTAAGTGGCCTCCTGGCTTTGGCCCAGCCCCTACAGTCTCTTCCCCACTCAGCAGCCAAGGGAGACATTTTTTTTTAAGAGACAGAGCGAGACATCATGTTGTTCCACTTATCTATGCACTCACTAGTTGGTTCTCATGCAGTGCCCTGAGCAAGATCGAACCTGCAACCGTGGTGTATCAGGACGCTCGAACCAACTGAGCTACGCAGCCAGGACCCAAGGGAGACTTTAGGAATGTAAACTACATCATGTCACACCTCACTGACAGAATAACCCCTTAAAACTCCAGATCAGCCAAGTACAGGGCCTCCTTCTTCCTTTCTGACCTCACTTCCTGTTCCACCCCCTCCCACTCACTCCCTTCCAGCCACACCCACCCACCAGGCCCTCCTGCAGGGCATCTGCACTTGCTGAGCCTCAGCTGGCAGGCCCTTCCCCAACGCCCCCACGGCTCCCTGCCTCACTTCCTGGTGGTCCTGCCTGCACACACCCTCCTCGGAAAGGCCTTCCCTGTCCCTCGCTCTTTGTGAGACAGCGCTCCGTTGCCCTGTCTCATCTTCTGCACAGTGCTTGTCACTCCCCCATATGTTATCCGTTCATTGTTTTTTCTACTGGCAATAATAAATGCTCAGAAAATGACAGTTTTGTATGTTTTGATCACTGCTCTATTCCTCAGTGTGTAGAATAGGAATGGGATGTGGTAGATGCCTAACAAATATTTGTTCCATGCCAAACAGCACTTCCTTCTGCCCACGTGAGAAGCCCAGGATCCCCCCATTTCTCAGGTGTAGAAACAGATTCAGAGAGACATGGGCCCTGTCTGCAGTCACATGAGTTTGTCAGAGTTGGAGCTGGGGCTCAAACCCAGCCCAGTCCCGCCCCTCTGCCTGTCCATTATCTCATTTCCCACCTGAAAAATAAATAGTACAGCTGGCTTTGCCCTTCCCTCCCCCTGGGATGGGCAAGACTGACAACTGCTGACTCTCAGCAGAGCCTGAGGTGGCCCCTTCCTCAAAGGTCTCACCCAGGAGTCACAAGGAGGCAGCCCCCCTCCCCCCACCCCCCCACCCCCGGCAGGCCCCGCTTTGACACTGCCCACATTTCCCTGGACCCCACGCCCTGCTCCCCCACCCCACTGACAGTGGTTTTCGGCTACCACTGTCCCCAAAACCCACTCAGAATGGGTCTGGGGAGTGCTTTTCTGGCCTCTACCTGCCAGAGGCACAGCGGGAAAAAGACAAGAGACACAGAGTGAAGGGGACGCTGTGCAATGACCTGACCACGCCGGGCCCTCAAGCTCAGCGCCTCCATGCAGCTCGGCCCCACACAGCAGGGTCACTCCCCCAAACGCCCGCACAGACCGGCCGTCTGACCAACCCCTGCCCTGTGCCCCTCGGAGGGCTGGCTCATGCCGGTTCCGGACCAGGCCTTTGCCCTTACATCGTCTTGGGCGGGTCACACCCCACCCAGTCTGCCACTCATCCTGCCCTGTCTTATGCAGCCCCTCAGCTCCTGCCATGTGGTGCAGAGGACACCACGTCACTCTGCTGCCACCGAGACAAGCCTCGAACATAACCCCCCTTCCACCTCTCTCCATCCTGAAGCATTTTATGTAACGGGGGGGAGGGGGGGGCAAAGAAAGGCAGGTGGGAGCGGGGTGGCTTACAGAGAATGAGAGAGAGACAGAGACACCGAGACAGACAGGAACAGAGAGGGGGGAAATGAGGGGGTGGGAGCCGAGGGGGCGGTGAGACTTGGCGGGCTCTGACATACAGCTGGACGTGAACCTACAGCCTGACGGGGGCCACGCCAGCCCAGGGGCCCTTCGGAGACAGTGAGGAAGAGGCACCTTCCCTGGGTTTCAGAGTCCTGTCACCCCGAGCCGAGCGCCCCGGTACAGGGCCCACCGGCTTGGCAGGGCATGGCAGCCCTCCCCGTGCCTGCCTGTGCACCCAGGAGGGGACGGCAACTTTAAATGCCACCTAGTCCTCCGGACTGACCCACAGATGCATCTGTGGTTCTCTCGAAACCTTTCAGAAACGCCAGGGCCCTCTCCGAGTGGGTGCGGCGTGAGCCTGGGCCCAGCCCTCTGCACTTCCCCGCCGGGCCTTCTCCCACAGCGCGCCCTTGGGCCGCGTCCCCACTGCTTTCGCTGCCCATCCCCAGAGGCCAGCCCAGGGCCCTGAGGTGCCAGGAAAGGCCATCACGTCCACGCCTGCTTCCCGCCCTACACCAGCAGCCACCCCTCCAGCTGCACAGACCGTCCTCCCTGCAGATGATGGGAAGTGGGTGGGGGTGTGGCACAGAGGTGGCAGGACCCTCACTTGACTAGGAGGGAGAGAAAGGATCGGAGTCCCTCTTACTGCAGCAGGAACTCTGCCCCTCACAGCCTGAGCGGGGCCTGCCTACCCTAACCCACTGCGCGCGCTGGCCGCCGCCGCACCCAAGGCAACAGGAGCAGGGCCAAGCTCGTCCTCTCGTGCCCTGGGCCCAGGGCACCCTATTCAAGCAGGCACCGCTGCCAACCAAGTTTGGGGCCCATCAGGAAGGTAATGAGGAGAAATAGCCTCATGGGAAAAATGCAGGGGAGAGGAGCGGTCTAGCTGCAACCAGGGAGCCCACAGGCTGCCTCCGAGGCCCTCGCCCCACCCCAAGGCCAACACTCAGGGAGGATTGTGATTAGGGCACAGGTGAGTCATGTGGGCCACAAGGCCCTTTCGCCGGCCTGACTCAGGACGGCAGTCTGCACCGGCCCTTCCACCAGCTCAGAGGCTGAGTCAGGGATTCCAGGGACCATGGCCAAGAAGCACAGCAGAAAGCCCCCATCCTACTGTGTGGCCACCTGCTCTCTCCAAGGTTGGGGGATGGGAAGCAGGGACATCACCTTCCCTGGGCTGGCGTGGGGGGGGGGGGGGGGGGGGGGAGGAGGCCAGTCACTGCAGTGCCCCTCCCCCAGGCACAGGCTGTCCATCCCACAAATGGCTGTTGTCGATCACGTGATTGAGAGAGGCCGCCATGTTCTGATACTGAACTTCAGCTCTGCAACAGGCCCCAGCTACCCCAGAGTGCGTCACACAGCATCTGTAAATTGCAGTTGTGGGTTTTGAGAAGAGCTGGAGCAACGTGAGATCTCTCTCTCCCGTTTGCTAGAGCCTCAGAAGCAGGACCCTGTGCAGGGAAGGGAGGAACCCTGGTTCTGCCCGAGGCAGCAGCACTTCTGGAGTGCAAAGGGGGCTGGCCCCACTCCCATTGGATCACTGGTATGAGGGGTGTGCCCCTTCATGGCCAGTAAGGTCACAGCCTCGTGAGCCCCCAACTCAAGCCCACCCTCACTGCCTGGCCTTCTAGATATCTGGACCTTGTTTGCTCACGATGTGCAGAGGCGCCCAGTGCTGAGAGCATGGCAGGGTGGGCTGCAACCAGGGGCAGCAAAGCAAGACAGGGCCTGACTGATCTCAGGGACCGTCACCTGCCCCCAGCCCAGCCCCTGAGGCAGTCCCCACGGTCCCAGGGCTGCTTTCCTGGCTTTGTCCCTGTGCTGGCTGGGCAGGAACTTCCTGCTGAGAATTACCCCGGATCCTCCCTGCGAGGCCTCAAGTCGGGCCTGGGAACTTAGACCGAGGGGAGTCAGGGACGTTCCTGCTGATGGGCGCTGGGCCAGGGTCCTCCCCACCCCCAGTCAGGTGCGCACCTCTCCTGTCCTCCCACTCAGATGCCCACTGCGCCCACTGGAGCCCGGGCCCTGCAGCCCCAGAGGCACAGACTGGGACTAGACTGAAAGTTCAGACACACTGACTTGTTCACGGGTGAAGATGAGGGGCAGGATCCACAGACAGACAGACAGCCAAGGAGGCCAGAGTCAAACAGGGCTTTATTAATAACATCACAGGCCTGAGTCGGATTAGTGGGGACAGTCTGCTGGGCAGGCCCACCCTGCAGACACACTAGACACAACATTTATCCCAAGACCCCCTGGTCCTGGGAACTCCTTGGATGTTCCTGAGAAGAGGGGCTTGTGTCCCTGCGCAGGTTCCAGGGATCCGGGGCAGGGCGACTCTGGCCGGCGCCAGCTTCACTCTGGAGGCCAGTTTCCCGTCTCATCCATCTCCTCAGGAGCAGGTGCTGGGGGCAGAGTGGGTGGAGGAAAATGCTTCAGCATCTTGGGGCTTTGCCTTCCTGGCTCTGCAGCCCAGAACCTTCCCACCTACCCCCCAGAGACAAGCACCCTCAGGCCACTCTTTCCAGACCCTCTACTATGTCCCCACAGCTGACCCAGACCCACCAACCCTGGGCCACCTCCCTCTCATAAAATGGAGGGACGTTTCTCTCTCCAACTTGGGGTGTTCCTTTGAAGCCCTGGGAGCCCAGCACCCCAGCCAGCCCCTCCCTGTCCTCACCTCTGTGCTATACACCACACTGGGGGGGCTCTGCACCCCTCTCTCCAGCCTAGGGTGGTGCTTCAGCTGCCTCAGTGCCTCTCTCCCAGGCAGTCCCCAGCATTCTCCAAAGGCTGGGTGGTGGCTTCCTTCCCCATCAGCTTGATGTCCCTGTGGGCAGACAAGAAGAGAGTGGAGCGTGGTAATGAGGACGAGACCTCTGAAACCCCCACGGGAGGAAGATATTCCCGAGCCAGCTGTGTCCCCAAAGTAAGGACCGAGCTGGGCCCCCACTTGCCACCCCCCAGAAATTCTCTGGGGCCCCTCCAGTGCTGCTCAGGCTACTCTAGGACTCTAACCCCTGGGGTAGGGGCAGACCAGCTCAGGGGGTGGTCCTGGAGGGGAGAAAGAGGGGAAATGCAACAGTGAGGGGCCCTACCACAGCTGACTGCCTGTGTGGGTGAGGGACCCACAGCACAGCCCTGCTCCGTGGGGCACCGAGGGGCCCCCTGTGACAGGGGCTGTGGGCTCAGGACAACGAGAAGGGAGTCAGAGCCCTACAGAGGGCGTCGTATCCCTAATACTGGTGCGCCCTCCCTGTGCAGGTGAGGGGCATGCATTCTCCATCTCCTCTGACCCTCCTGGCAGTCCCCTTCACAGGCAGAGGCGCCAGGGCCTACACAGAGCAAGTCAGAGCCAGAGCAGGGGCTGGGACTAAAGCCTGGCCCCCGAATCCTGTGCTCCCTCCTTTTGTAAGCCAACAGACCGACAGGGCACATGTCCACTGAGTGAAGGAGTGGGCCGACGAATGAGTAGGAATTAACTCAGAAAGGACACCAACAGACGCACCAATGGGCAGTCAGAGAAGCTGGGACAGACATAGCGTTTCACGTCGATGTCAAGGAGGGTGGGCAGTGCGCGGTCCTCGGTGTGACCCAGCGGGGTAACTGCCCGCAGCTATGTGTGTGTGTGAGAGTAGGCATGGGTGTGGGAGAGGAACAGGCACAGCAGCAGCGAGCAACATGTGTGAGTTACAGGTGTACTGGAAAGGCTTAAAACCACCTAGACAAGTCCCTTCATTGTACAAATGAGGAAACTGAGGCCTGGAGAGGGAAAAGGACCTGCCCAGGTCACACAGCCAGTAAATGGCAAAGTTAAGCCTCAAAAGGGGACATTTGGACTCTGGGTCAAATGTGAGGCAGAGAGATGGGGGAGAAGTATGCGTGAGGGCGGGGTCCTGGCCCTGCTCTCAGGAGCACCACCAAGGAGGGATTTTGCTTTCCCTACCCAGGCAAAGGGGATGGACTGGGACTGGAGCCAGGCCAGTGCTGGTGGAAATGGCAGCTTCCAATCACACCTTTGCCAGTGTCCTCAGGCAGGGGGCATACCTGGTCATCCACAATGCCTGCCTCCTCCAGGGAGATCTCGGGATGGACCAGTGGCTCCTGGCCCTCGTGGCCACCCATCTTCCAGAGGCGGGACTCCTGCTGTACCACCAGAAGCTTCTCTAATTCTGACTCCATGCAGCCTGAGAGCCAGAGAGATGGGCAAGGGACAGGCAGGAATGGGGGGGGGGGGGCAAACCGCTGGAGGTCGCAGGAAGAGGAGGTGGCACTGGCTCTCCAAACCTCATCCTGGCTGGCCCTGTGCACTTTCCTGTCACCTCAGCCATAGTGCTTTCTTCAGCTATTCCCTGGAGCCAGCCAGACAGCACCTCCCCACCGCCCTGCTCTTTCCATGGGCTCCCATCTGAAAGCATGAGTATGAGTCTCATCACCTCCTGGGGAGAGCCTGCAAGGGGCAGGTTATCTGCGCCCCTTCCAGCCACCAACTCAAAAGCATGGGTCTAGAACCATCCAAACGTCCTGGGTTCAAATCTCAGCTCTGCCACTGTACTTACTAGATGTGTGATCTTGGGCAAGTTACTTAACCTCTCTGTGCCTAGTTTCCTCATTGTGAAGTGGGGAGTAAATAGGACCTACCTCAGAGTCATAATACGTTATTTTATGAAAGGTGCTTGGAAGAGGATGTGGCCCATAGAAATGACTACGTGAATGTCAACAATGATTTTACATTATCACCATCCCCCATTCTCTCATCTGCCCTCAGGGACACCCTCTGGTCACAGCAGTGCATATGTGATGGGAAAACCAGAGATGGAGGTGGCCACTGAAAAAGAATTCCAGGCCGGGGAAGAGTGGTGCTGGAGGAGCCACAGCCCCAGTTACAACCTTCACGTTGGTCTCCCAAACTGTGAGGGAGGAGGACCCTAGCCAGAGGCAGCATGGCCTCCAGCCCAGCCAAACACTGGCCCCCTTCTCGGGAGGCCATCTTATGTCCTATGGTACCACCTGGTGGTAAGAACTGGTATCACACCCAAGTACAGATACCAAAATGGGACTCCCTGGGCCTGGGGCATGTTGGGAGAGGGTGCGGGGATGCTGCACTTACCCACTGTATCTGTTGACCTAAATGTCTTATGTAATGGCGACTGGAGGGTGACAATGCCTGGAACACAGAGCTGGAATGAACTGTCCTCTTCCTCCATTTCCTCTTCCTCACCTTCCTCCTTGTAGGGTAAGCCCCTTTATAGGAAACTGAGAGTGTGTCTTTCTGAGCAGGTGAGAAAGGCCCCAAGCCCGCAGGCCCATCCTTTCATAAAACAGAAAGCAGGAGGGAACAGCTCCCAAAAGGTCAAGGAAGGGACTGCTCACACCACATATCCCAGCCAGATGTGGGGGAGGGCTCACCCAGACCTCCCCGACTACTACCCCAGCTTGGCGCCACAGACCTTGGCCATGGCCAGTTTCTGAAGCTGCTTGTACAAGGTGAGAAGGTGGCTCCAGGGAGTTGCCTCCATGTTCAAAGAGGCCAGCCCGAGGTCTCCTGTGAACAGCAGTGTCATCAGCCCTCTGATAGCAATGGCAGGGGTTGTGGGGTGGGTGCCAGGCCCAGGACCAGGCCCAGCAGGCAGGGACCCTGGAGGGTGAGCTAAGGGTAAGTTTTCCTGGTTTGTTTTCGCAAATACCTACTATTTGCCAGGCACCATTCTGGGCACTTTACAATGGGCATTTTGTTTAATCCTTGCTACTGTCTTCTGAGATAGGTACTACTGCATTCTAATTTTATATGGATGAGAAAAAACTGAGACACAGAAAGGCTGAGCCATTTGCCACCCTCACAATTTGGCACCGTGGAGTAGTGGGGCTGGACCCCAGGCCCTGCTTCCAGCATTCCCTTAGACTGTGTCCTTCTAGGCCGCACACCCCTGCAGGGTCCTGGAGGAAGAGGGCTGGTTTCTGGCCCTATCCTGCACCTATGGCACTGCACTCACCGTCCAGCAGACACTCCTCCTTCTCCTCCCTGGTGAAGACTTCGGGGCTGACCTCCAGTGGTCCCGTGGCCCTCTGCTTCACCTCCAGGGCTTCGGGAAAGTGGCCCTGATCCCAAAGCATAGCCGGGTGGGAGTGGCAGGTAGGTCCTGACACCCCCACAACCCCCAAGGCTCTCCCACAGGCCCTGCTCAGTCCCCTGTTCTCCTGCCCCCCAAAGCTCCCCCCGGGGGCTTCATCCTGGGGTACGGTGTTGGCGGTGGGAACCAGGAGGGAGACAGTGGGAAGGCAGGCAGGCAGGATAGAGAGGGACCAGGAAAGGACCCGGGAAGCAGTGGCAGCCAGCTCACCCTGGCACACTCCTCTCTGACCCCTAGCTGGTCTCCTTTTCCTTTCGGAGCCTCCCCCACAGCCCATTATTTGTGAGAGGACCCTCATCCCTGCTTCCTCTGTGCCTCGGTCCCCTCCACATACACCCCATCTTCAGATGCCTCCTCACCTTGATTGGTCCGTTCTTCCCATCCAGTGCCCTGGTCTGGTCCTCAACCCATCCAACTACTCCCATTCCTGTGCTACCCCAGTAGTGCTCTGCCACACCCTTCCCGAGCTATATCCAGTTTTGTTCTAGTACCCCAACCACCCCAGGGGGGGGGGCAGATTTGGGGGGCACCCCAGACCGGCCCCTTCTTCCCCACCACCCCGCCCATCCCTCACCTGTCTGAGGTCCCTGTATCCCCGGAGGCCTCCTCTGCTGCCTCTTCCTCCTCCTCTTCCCTCTCCTCCTTCTCAGAGAGATTGCCTAGAACCTCCAGGCTTTCTCTGGGCAGGACCGACTTTACCTCTACACCTGGGGCCATGATGCTCAAGACCCCAACCCCCATCCCCAGCCCTGAGGGATCGTGCTGTGGCAGGGCCACAGAGAGGGTATGGGGCACTGAGGCTTGCAGCCTGGGGTCCTTCTTCCCCACTTCCCCCTGGCCATCTGTCATCAAGGACGCAGCAGCTAGCTCTCTCAAGGGGCACTGCTGATCTCCCAGCAGGGCCTTGTCGGAGCTCTTTGGGCTGCCCTTGCTCCCCACCAGGCTACGAAAAAAGTGGAACATGGAGGAACGGCGCAAAATTTGCGATCCAGGGGTTGGAGCCGGGCTCTCCATGCTGAGAGGGACCCTGACTCAGAGGGAGGGGCAGAAGCAGCCTCCCCAGGACCAACTGCTTAAGAACAGGATGAGTTTTCAAATTAAAAGCAACAGTTGGAAACTTCCAGGAGTTCTAGAAGGCAAAGGTCAGGCAAGTGGGAGGTGGGGAGTGATGGGGGGACATGGTGGGGGGATGAATTAGGGGCAGAAAGGACAGGGGGCTTATAAGGTAGGGGAGGAAGCATAGGGAGCCAGGGGGTAGGTGGTGAGGAAGCATGTGGGTGGGGAATGGGAAGAGGAAGCTGGGGGCAGCCCCCACCCCACCCCCCTGCCCTGAGAATGAGGCAAGGGCCCTTGAGGACTCGGCCCACCCTCTCCACCTGGCTGGTCCTGCCCCAGGCTGTGGCTGCTTCTGCCTTGAGAACCAGTGCTGGCAGCCGGACACCAACAGCCCTTGTTCTCTCCCCTGTGAGCACTCGGCTTTCATGTGCCCAGGTGGGAGCGCAGACCGCACGCACTGTGCTTTCGTCTGTTTGCCTGCCTATCACCGTCAGGATTCCTATCTCCAGCGACCACTGAGGTGCCTGGTACACCTAGCTGCTGTTGAATCTCAGTTTAATATTATTATTCCCCACGGCACCTCCAGACTTGATTACAAACCCAGCTCCGTGATTTGGGAGAGTTCCTCAAACCAGCTGAGCCTCAGCTGGCTCATCTGTACAGGGCGTGAAGTTGAGGGCACCACTTCCAAGGGTTCTTGGGAAGGTTCAATGAGACAATACTTGCTGAAGTGCATGGCACAGGTGGGGCTTAAGAAACGTCACCACCAGGGCTTTTTTACTGGTATTGATTGATGGGAGGCAGAAAAAAAGATCAGGGGTAGGAAAGCAGTAGGGGAGGAGTTACTTGCCCGGCTGGGCTTAGGGTTGGGGCAGGGGCAGGCCCAGGCCACCCCCCGGCTGGGAGTACATCCGCATCCGGCGGCCAAAGAGCAACTTCCTCTAGAGGGAGCTGATTGGAGCCGGGAGCAGCCAGCGCCTCTGATCGCTGAAACCTCTTAGGTCTCCAGGGCTGTGCTGGGATGAGCAGAGGCTGTGTCCAGACACCAGGAATTCACTGACACCTGTTCCAAGAAGCTGGGCCTGGGAACCTACCCCTGGAGCAGCCCCTCGGGATCTCCAGCCTCGGTCCCGCTGAGCCATCCCTGGCCTAGGCCAGGGTCCAGGCAGGTAAGCAGGGAGGGTCCCGCCCATCCTCTCCACTCTCGGCAACCCCAGGGCAACCCCAGGTTCCGGGCGGGACAGGAGGCCCCGGGGAGCCGGGTGGGGAAGGAGAGGCTTCCCGGGGACCTTCGCCAACTCCTGCTGGGGGCCTGATCCAGCCAGGGCTCCCTCTGGCTGCTCCGCATGCCCTGGCGCTGGGTACCTGAGAATGAGGTGCCAAAGAACCAAGTCTTTCAGCAGTCTCGGGGGCAGGAATGGAGGACAGAGCCAAGGTCAAGCACTTGAGGAGAACTCTTAACTGCGCTTCCTGCTGCCCCAGGAGCCCTAGACGGGGTCTGCAGCCCAGCCAGGCATTTCCACTAGGGAACATTCTCAGCTCAGCAAGCCCAGTAGGTGGGGTGCAGGAGACTCCCCTTACCGGGAAGTCTTGCCAATTGGATGGGGCAGGGGCAGGCCCAGGTCGGCGGAGGCCTCTGGCCCTGGGGCTGTGGTGAGGCCCACCCGCTCTCCGGCAGTGATCCCCAGGGTAACGGGAAAGGGAGTTGCAGGTGTAGTCAGCATCCTCTGGCCCTGTTGTCCTGGGGTGCCGGGCTTTGGGGACCAGGGGAGACACAGGGGCATCTTCCAGAAAGCTACCGGGATGGGGGGGCGGGGGGACTGCCAGGCAAAGGCTTATTCTGAGGCGCCCAGGGATGGAGGAGAGAGGCTCTGTCTTCTCCCCGGCCCCACCCTGGGAAAGGGGGAGCGGAGAGCCGAGTGCGGGGTGGTCCAGCCCTCCCCCACCTGTGCTGAAAGAGTCTGTGGGGCACTTTCAAAAATGGCCCTGGCCTGAGAGAAAGGGGGCAAGGGAGGGTATCCCTGCCTCGCAGGGAGAAGGGGTGGCTCTGCCTGGCCCAGCTGGGGTGTACCCACCCCAGGAATGCAGGGAGGGGCACCCCGGCCTGGGTGATGGAGCAGCTCGGTGGTGGAGGGAAATGAAGGGGGTGCGAAACTGAAAGTGAAACAGCTCACATCCAGGAACTGCTCCCGGTGTGGATGGGTCACAGAGCCGGTCTGGGCCGTGGCCCGCGGGTCAGGGGAGCAAGTGTGGGGTGAGAGGGCGCGTGTGAGAGGCAGGCTGAGGGCCTGGAGAAGACCCAGGTGTAACTAGGGAAAATTGCCCTGGAAAGGACATCCTCTGAGATCCACTAACTGGAAAATAAGTCTTAGCTGAAAGCTGAGTATATGGACTCGTGGAGATTCAGATAAGCAGCCTCCTCCCCGGACTAGCTGTGTGGCCTTGGGCACTAACCCCTCTGTGCCTCACTTTTTCCACCTGTGAAATGGGTGTGACGATGCTTACCTCGCTGGGTTAATGTGCGATTTTGTTGTCTGACCCCCCTGGGGGGTGTTGATACATGGTAGAAGTATACCATAGGCACTCAGAAATGTTTGTGGCTAACAGGCCTGAGTTGGAAAACAGGTGTGCTCTGACCAGCGTAGGGGGAGTGGGACCTCTGAGGCCGGCCTCCGTGGGTCACCAGCTGGAAGATGGCAAGTTTGCGGTAAACAGGTGCTGGGCGGGGTCCAGGAGGCTCCAGGCGTGAGGTGAAATGGGACCTGAGAAGCACCAGGGCACTGCTGCAGCCACCCCTCCTCTGGCCCTGGATGCCAGGGTGCAGGTCCCCTGGGGTGAATCTTGCTGTGTTGCTTTTCTTACCCCTGGGCTCCCTGAAGAGTTGCCAGTAAGTACGAGTGGTTGAAGCTGGGATTGTGGAGTCCTTCTGGGAGTCCAGGCCCCTTCACTCCCCGTGTGCTCTGGACATCTCTTGTCATGGTCCCTGCTTGTTCCCCATCTCGGCCTTTTCTCTCTTATCCCCACAGACTAACACTGCCGTCCCCTGAGCCCTGAAAGATGGCATCTGGGCAGGACCAGGCCCTCCCAGGCAGGACTGTGAAGAGCCTGCCCCGTCCTCCACTTCAGGTAAGCGTCTTTCAGCCCCCCTCACCCCTCCCATGACCACCAGGGCTGTCTGGGAGGCAGAGAGAACAGAAGTGGACAGGGCCAGGCAGAGCTTACGGGCAGGCTTTCCTGCCTCACTTTACTCACCTTGGATATAGGAGAAAATATCTCCCCACACAATGCAAGTGGCCTTTGTGCTCAGGCTAGAGTGAGGTCAAGTTTAAGCCCTGGGAGCAGGGAGGAGCCTGGGCCAGGGTTGCTGCAGAGACTGGGCACAGCGCCATCCCAGGGTGGGCAGGGGGCAGGCGGGGCCGAGGAGGAGGAAGAGTGGGGAGTGCGCTGGCCTATCATACAGCAGGAGAAATAGGGAAGTAGTTGGCTTAGCATGGAGTCAGGTCTGCTCAACAGGGAAAATACTGCTACGACTTTGGGGAGGAAGTAAGACTGCTGCCGTTCTTCTTCCAAGGGGACCATCAGAGAAGCCTGCGTCTTGCAGTCACAGGCTGTTCCCTGGACTTTGGGTTCAGTCCCAGGTCTGTTACTATTTTCCTATGTAGTGTTTATGGCCCCACGTTCCCGAAGTCATATGGGCTGGGTCCCCTGTGCTTGCCAAACTCGGGGCCCAAATACCTGGGGTTATATCCTGGCTCCACTGCTCATTCTGGCTGTGTGACCTTGTGCAAGTTACATTCCTGCCGCCCTGCCCCCCGTGACTCAGTTTCCCCATCTGTAAAGTGGTTATCACCTACTTCACAAGGCTGTTACGAGGATTAAACGGGAAGTGCCAGAAGACTAACTTACACAGAGTAAGCACTAGGTGTTAACTAAGGGGAAAGGAGAGCTACTGCCTTGAGGAAGAGTAACCATCCCCAAAACCATGGGGCTGCCAGGTCCAGCCCTCCCTCCCTGACTCCTGGCTTTGATCCTCAGAGGAGCAGGTAGCCCGGGACACAGAGGAGGTTTTCCACAACTACGTTTTTTACCGCCATCAGCAGGAGCAGGAGGCTGAGGGGGCGGCTGCCCCTGCTGACCCAGAGATGGTCACCTTGCCCCTAGAACCTGCCAGGTGAGCAGCAGCCCCACAGGATGTCTTCAGGGAGGTGGAGGTTCACAGGGGTCACCATGCAGATCCTGGGAGCTGTGGAGACCTGGGGGCGGGGAGGGTCTTGCCTTTCTTTTGTTCCTTTTTCATCTTGGGCTCCCACCCTCAAGGGGGCCCCTGTTCCTGGGCCTGGCCCTTGTGTCTGAGAACACTGTCAGGACCTCCAAGGAGGGGTGCACAAGGCCAGGGGCGTCTCGGGCAGAAGCCCAAGCTGTAAGCCCGGGCCCCAGGCCTGAGTACTGTCCGCCACTCACCTGCTGCCTCCTGCTCCTCCAGCGTCATGGGGCAGGTGGGTCGGCAGCTCGCCATCATCGGGGACGCCATCAACCAGCGCTATGACGAGGAGTTCCAGACCATGCTGCATCACCTGCAGCCACCGCAGAGAACGCCTATGAGTATTTCACCAAGATCGCCTCCAGGTAGCCCTGGCCACTGCCTCTCTGCTGCGCTGTCACCGCTATGCTGTGCCCTGTCCAATTGATGGGAGACACACACTTCTCTGTCAGTGTCAGGAGACATGTTTGCTGTCCCCACGTCTGCATTAACTCACGTGTCTTTGCTCACTGGGTCCCAGACTCATCTCTGGTACATGAGCTCAAAGTCTGTGAGCTCTGGCTCCGGGCATTTGACTGGTTAAATCAGGACTACAAAAGGGCCCAGGATGGGGACATTCCTGAGCCCCACCCCGGCTAGGACACAGCTGTCCTTCTGATTTAGAACCACATTTCACACCAAAGATGGTAAGGCGGCCACCTGCTACCAGATCCCGGAAATGGCTTCCATATGCTGTAGCCACATGGGCAGGCGGGTGTGGTAGTTACAGAGACCAAATACCTGGGTCATAGCTCAGCTTTGCCACCTACTGGCTTTGTGAAAGTTTCTAGCCCCCTCTCCCCTCCTCTGTAAGATGGGGGAAATATGCTTAGTACGGTGTCCACACCTACAAGGTGTTAGCCATTGTTACCATCAGGGTCAGCGAGGTCAGCCTCAGGGCAGATGTGAAGCTGGGGGTGAGAGCAGGACTAGGCAGTAGACTTAGAATTAGCGCTCAGAGATGAAACATCCTGCGCATGTCCTTAGAGGCCACCCTCCACCCCACTGTGATTCCAGGATTTGTCCTAACCTCCTCTTCTGTCTTTTTGTCTCTGCTGTCCCTCGGGCTGCCAGGCCAGCAGCAACACCCACAGGTAACCTCCCTGCTGCCTGTCTGCTCTCCCTGCGCTGTGCCCTCTCTGTGCCCTTTGCACCCACAGCAGTGGGGCCCCAGGGCGGCAGCAGCCCCTTCCTGTGCCCTCTAAGCTTTCTCCTTTCACAGAGACGCAGGCTCTTCTCGAATAGCAGCCAGGCTGGGGCAACCTCTGCCACTTTGATTCACACCTAAGCCATTTTGCTTTCCATCTGGGAGAGGGGTTGGGGGCCAGGGGGGTGGGAAAGGGAAAGCAGGCTGAAGGGCCTCCTGGGGGGCTTCCACCAATGGCCTCCATGCTCTGCCTGCAGCCTGTTCGAGAGTGGCATCAACTGGGGCCGAGTGGTGGCCCTCTTGGGTTTCGGCTACCGCCTGGCCTTGTACGTCTACCAGCGTGGACTGACCGGCTTCCTGGGCCAGGTGACCCGCTTCGTGGTTGACTTCATGCTGCATCACTGCATTGCCCGGTGGATCGCGCAGAGGGGAGGCTGGGTGAGTGCCCAGCCCTGGCAGCCTTGTGTGTGCCCTGTCCTGTCCCAGCCCCTCCCACCCCCTCCAGTCCCTTGGTGCCTGCACACACTGCCAGCACTCTCTGACCACTCTGTCTCTCCTGGCAGGTGGCAGCCCTGGACTTGGGCAACGGCCCCATCAGGAACGTGTTAGTTGTTCTGGCTGTGGTTCTGTTGGGTCAGTTTGTGGTACGAAGATTCTTCAAGTCATGACGCCAGGAGGGGCTCTTTGGGGTTCCAGCTGAGATCCCTACCTGGACTTCAGCTAAGCCTTCTTCCCTTACCACCTCCCCGCAGGGGCCCTCCCCTCAAGAGTACAGAAGCTTTAGCAAGTGGGCGCTCTGCTTTGAGGTGCCCCTGCTCGGGGGTCAGTCAGGCCTCTGGGGCACTCCAACACTTCATGGTGCTAATGCGCCCCGTCTACGGGCTCCTGGGCCCTGTCTCTGGGCTCAGCTCTGTCTGCTGGGCTTTGGGGAGGTTGATAACTTAGGGAAGAAAGAAGCTGGGAGGCACTTTCCCCCAAGAAGTCCTTAATGGTTTTAGCTTTTTATAATGCCCTTAGAAGGACACCTCCCTCACCCTATTCCTACCACTCTGCCCCAAGCCAGGACATCTAAGGTGCAGGTGGTTAGTAGGCCTACCCTGTGTTGCCCAGGATTCAGTTGTTCTGGAAGCTCAGAGCTTTAGAGCTGGGCCTGGAGCCCAGTCCTGGCCCTTCCAAAGCATCTTGTCCCCCAGGAACAGGACTGGCTGTGGTTGGGGAACAACGACCTGCTCAACTGTCCCCTCATCCCATACTGCCTTGGCAGGGGGACTCTCAGGGATTCAGGGTCTGGGGTGTGGAGTGAGGGTGCAGACTGGAGCTGTGTGAATTTATCCGTAGGGTGCCTCCAAACCTGCCTCCTAAGGTCCTTCATCTCTCCCTTCCCCTCACCACTAGCTCCCGATGCCTTCATTACTAGTGAAGGCTGTCTGTCCCATCACTCCACATAAGGAGGGCAGAGACCCCCTCCTTGCACAGACTTCAGGGTTTAGGGCTGTGGTTTGTTATTGTCAGGGAAGGGCTAGTGAGCTCATCTTGAGGTTTCTGAGTGAGACAAGGGCTATTAATATCACTAGGAACCCCAAGGTTGGAATCCTCCCTCATGGGCTGGGCACAGTGTAATCTGGGGGTGGGGAGGGGGAACTGTGAATATTTGACCTCTATCCCCAGGCCCCTATCCCCTATACTCATGGCTTAAGCTTCTCCTATGAGTAGGGAGTACCTTGTCTTCCTTGCACAGCCCAGGGAATTGGGAAGAGAAGTTGCTGATTAAGCCAAATGCAGGGAGCCCACTGGCCACCCCCACCCTTTGAGAGTGTCTGAAAATAAACTGCCATCCCCCCATTTCTACTGGTAACTTTTGTATCCTTGGCTACCCCTCTTTCCATCAAGATGAACTGGGGGGAACCTGGGCATACCTGGCATTCACCTGGTTTATTACTGAATAAGGTCTTGTCTTAGGCTTCCAGAGCCCTATAAAGGGCTGGCTGTGGTTCTCTAGCCCCCTAGAATGCCTTGGGCCTTCCCCATTCTCTAGCCCCTTTTGTAGGCACCTCTGTCATCTCTAACTTCCAGGTAAATTTTCTGCCTGCCACTAGAGGTTGGGGGACCCCGAGTCAGTGGCCTCTGGCTGCACAGCTGGTGGAGCAGCTACACCTGTCTGGAGACCCCCGCAGGACACCTCAGGCCTGGATTAAATTCATTCACCCTTCCTGGGGCCACCACCCATACTTGGCTCCTGTCTGGGACACAGTGTCCTGGCTCCTGCTTCCCCAGGTCCCCAAGCTAGCACATACACAGCTCTTCGTTCTAGCACGTTTGTGCTGCATGGGAGTCCCTATGGGGAGGTAGCCAGAGTTGGTAAAAATAACAAGCATGGGGGCGTTTAAATGTTCCACGATCTACAGTCTTTCCAGTCCTGGGCATCCTAATCTGTTTCTGACACCCATCCAAAATGGTCACACGTAAGTCCTAAAGGACTCAGGTGATTCACTTTCATTCCTGAGGGAGTCTTGCCAATCCCAAGCCCATCCAACTTGGCCTTCAAAGAGTCCTCAGACAGATGCAGTCATGGAGAGGGCCCTCCCTTCCCCTCTCCCACAGCAACGGTGGCTGGAAGGGTGGTGGCTACAAGGCACCAAGCAGTCTCCTGCAAGAAAAGCTCATTTACGAAACTGTATGGGGACTTCATGCTGAGAATTTATCATCTCCCAATCAGTTATAGCTAGTGACCTGGGAGGAGAGGGTCTCAGGCTGCGGGAGCTAGCGCTTGCGACCATAATACAAATCTGAGGTTTTTATACGGAAGCCGGAGGGGTGAGCACTGGACCCGTTGGCGTTCCAGCACAGGTCCCCCGAGAAGTTAGGTGAGGAGGGGGTTCTTCCGGACTCCTCGCAGCCCCTGCACGCAGCTGCAGCGCCGCCTCCTGCAGCCTCCGAAGAGAGTGAGTTGGGCAAGCTGCCCGAGTCCAAGATGGCCCCCGCCGCATCAAGCACGCAGGCGTGTCCTCTTGTGGGCGGGGCCTCTGAACGCACCTCCCCTTCCCTGCCCACGGTGTTTTGAGACCAATGTGAGGGTCTTCCTGGAAGAGTCCGAGGTTCTTTGCCTGTGAAGAAGGCAGTTGGGCCCTGACAGGGACTGTGGGCTCTCTACCCCTATAATAAAGGAGTTGGAGCGCTGTCCTGTAAGGCACGGGAGCCACAAAAGGTCTGGGCCTGTGTCTACCCCGGCCTCTCTACTCCACCCTTCTATTCTGCCAGGAGGAAGTTTCCAAAACCCAAATCTAAGCGCCCTGGAGATGCTGAAACCTGAGACCCAGAAGTTAGAGTGAGAATGAGGCAGCGGCTGCTGGGGTACAGGGGAGCAGATGGGTTCTGCAGGTGTTAAGGAAGTTAAATTCTCCTCAAAATGTCCTTACGTTTTGTGATGCTGAAATTGTACAGTAGTTCCTTTTCCACCAAAGAGGTCTTCAGTCTGGTGCCACTGCACTGGAGCAGGGCAGCCATGGGACAAGAGCACGTTCAAGTGGCAGCTGCTCAGTGGTGCAGTGTTAATATAAGCACCTGCCCTGCCCTGTGCCCACTGCCCCCACCCCACACTACTTCACTACTACTTTAGTTGGACACTCTTCAGAGGTGATGCTGTTTCACCTTTGAAGAGTGTCCAACTAAATCCCTTAATTCAAGAAAATCCTATTTTGGCAAAACCACTCAGTAAATCGTTTTTGAGTAAGTTTTTATTACCTAACTATCTGAATAGCATTAAAATAAATTAAAATTAATTTATTAAGTAATTAAAATTATGATACCACCATATCATGCTTTGGTTGTACATGCCTCTGACGAAAATGTCCCCGATCAAACGCACTTGCAAAGATTATACTTTCAGGGACCATTTCTGTAGTTTGTTACTAGAGAAGTTTCTCTGAACCTGTAGAGCACCTGAAACCCCAAGGAGGAGGCCCAGCACTCTCTCCTGAGCATGACCGGCTTTGGTGTTGCTTTTGCAAATGCTAATGGCCATTGATGATCATTCTTTTGGGAGGGTGAGAGAGAGGACACGGTATAAATGGCTTCTTAAAAAAAAAGACACATAAAATAGGGGGTTTAGTTCAATCTAAGCAGAACAGATGTTCATAATCTCATGTGTGTGTTGAGGGTGGGGGAGACAGAGACAGAGAATAGAGTTACCAGAATTTCCTGGAGGTTAGGAGCCAGAAAATCAGTAAAACCCAGCTTCTGGCTCATGTTCACCATGCTAGATATGTTTAAAAAAGGTGAACATCACACTACTGGGAGGTAAAGGATGTGGGGGCATTCAGCCTGCCAGATGGTAATGTAATGGGGTGTGGCCAGGGCCCTCCCCAAGAGGGATTTGTACAGGGTACAGAACTCTGGGTGTCCAGGAAATATTAAAAGTATAAGATGTCCTCACCCCCACAAATCTGAACCGAGGGATGGGACACATGGAGGAGGGCCATTGAAAGTCATTTTGCATATCAACAGTTTTGCAAATAACTGCAGAAATGGTCATTTGACATATCTATAACTTTTGGTTAGTTTCATAGATATGTTAAGTAGCTGTGGCCAAACTTGGACCAGGGAAATGGGAGTGACTTCAACCCATGAGGTAACTGGGAGGCAGCTCCCCCTGGTTATGGGGCCTGTGTGAGAGGTTGGAGATAGTTCGCTCAGTGCCATGGGGCCATGCCTGCCAGGACTTATTATGGCAGCCCAGAAAAGCTGGAAAAATACAGGAATGCTGGCAGGTGTAGCCAATTGGGAGAGGAGTTGGAAATGGGGCTGCAGAGGGAGATTTACACCGGAATTTAAACCCAGGTGTGGCAACCATGCAGGTTGGAAACACGCGGTTTGGGGGGCTCCCTTAGCCAGGCAGCTCAGGAAGCAGGAAAGACAATGCAGGACTAGGGACGGGGACAATGTGAGACCTTGCAGAGAAGGAAAGGGGGGTGAAAGGACTCTCGAGGGTGGGCCATGAGAAGGTGCCACATGGTTTTGGTTTAACTGGAGATCACAGCGACACAGCTAATGGTGGTGGGAACTGCGGGAGGCTGGCCCAGCCGAGCACAGATTACTGAGAGGAACTGGGAACTAGCTGAGCCACAGGCTTCTATTTTTTTCCTGAGATATGGAACCCCTGACTGGGCAAGGGGTGGGGAAGGAAGGACTGCTCTTGTTTGTGGGTGTTTTAAGGGACTTTGGGATTTTAACGAAGACATTAAGTCGTACTCTAAGTTTGTACAACTTTGAATAAATAGTTCCTTTCCTTTTCACCAAACTCTGGCATTGAGAGCCTTAATTCCAATTCCCTGGCAGCAGGCAAGGCAAAGCTAGTACAGGGGGACTGCGGGAGAGGGGGAGGGGGTCTGTTCTGTAACAGTAAGAGGACAAAAACAGTGATCTGGCCTATCAAGCACATGACTGCTCAATTGCCGGAAGTAAGTTACCAGCAAATGACATGAATAATCTTGTTGAGGGGTGACCTCACAGGACTGAGATCAGGTGAAGGACCAACCCTGGACTTTTCTGAAAAAGGCCCTTAATAACTGAAGGGACTAAAGCCACAGGATATCTCCTCACCTGGAGTGCAGGATTTGGCCTTGGATTGAGGCAGGCACCAAGTGGATGCCTGTGAGGGTGTGTGAGGCTTCTGGAGAGGAACACTGACTGAGTGGGTATTGACTGTTGAAATCAACATGGAAATCAGTATAGCTCTCAGCTCCACTCACCTCAATTTTTCCTTTGCAATCTTGGATCATTCCCAGTGCCCAATGCCTCGACTTTCTTGTTGTTAATGAAAATAAGATTTATTGCATCAAGTAATAAATACATACAAAGATGCAAACTGTTAGTTATTTTCTTCCAGATATTTGGATCAACCTATGGGAAAGGTGGAACTGAAATCTATATACAGTCTTAGGAAAAATTTCAGGGGTTCTTGTTAGATGAGTTTTGGTACATTGCTCTTTCTTCTGTATTTATAACTTACGCATTTTTAAAATTGACTCTGAAACACAAATAGTCATGCAAATGCTTAAGCAAAAAAGAAGTTACTGTGTGGCAAACAGGACCTCTTACTAGAAAAGCATGCTGCAGTCAGTATGCACTAAGAACAAAACCCTTAGGGCTGCATTAGCTTATGAAGAAAGACAAAGAAAAATTTGAGTAACATAAAGGAATTCAAAAGAGAAACACTGGTATCTTGGAGGCAAACTACAGTTTGCTGTGAGATAGGTAACTCTGACGTGCATCTTTTAAATCAATGCCTTAAAAAAAAGCAAACATCCTGGGTAGTAGTGTCTAACTAATATGAAAACCCTAATCAACTGTAAAACCTCTTCTCTATTTTAGGGACTATATGTCCAGGGCTATTGTCCATGGGAGAGGCAAAGGGAGGAAAAACCAAACTTACTGTTTTGAAAACAGGTTTCATGTGAACGGGAGATGAACTGTAACCTTGGAAGACAAAAAGCCTTCCAGCTGACACGGCAGCTAGGACCTGGTGATCATGTCTGTTTCAACCAGGCACTCCCAAACCAGTCCTCTATGTTGATTTCTCATTTTAGTCTCTCTGTCGAGTGCCTGTGTAAGTGGGTCAGATGTCTCCCCAACTCTTCCATGACAGCCAGCAGCTCAGCGTGTTTGCTCTGAGGCACCTGCCTGTTCCCAGTTCCCTGGGTGTAACTTAGAGACGGTGGCTTGTAGTCATGCAGCAGCTCCAATGCCTCCACCTTTTGCAGCACGGGCTAAGAACACAGCACAGAGGCAGTTCTTCGGAACTGTTCCACTGCATCGGGCAGTGCACCTGTTCTGCAGGGTTCATGGCACAGGCTTTTGTGATGATTGACTGACTACATGGAAACTGGGCTCACTAACCTTCTCACATTTTGACCTGACCTCTGACCCAACTGAGAAGAACTCCTACTCATTTCCTGCAGATGGTTAGGGTGACAAGAGTGGTAACATTTTCTTGCTAGAGGAGGACCACACCAGGGAAAGGCAGGTGCATTTGGCTTGTCCAGCATCTCTGAATTGTGCATGTGAATCAGACTGCAAAGGAGGCATTGGACTGGGCTTGGGGATGTGGTTCCCACGTCTGCTGACAGAATGAGGTTTCCAGGAACCTGAATAACACTGCTACCAGGCTATGTGGAAGAGGGGATGCGTGAGGCTAAAAGCCAAGTGCTGTTCTGGAGGGAAGGGGAAAAATGTCCCAGATGTGATGTGTAACTGTAACAGGAAATATAAAGACCCCCAAAATGGAGGAGTCCCCTACTAACCTGGCTTGAGGGAGGGAGAATCAGAGGACAGACACTCAGAGGTACCTTGCATATCAATAAAAGCTGGCTAGCTTCATAGGTATTTTAAGTTGATATGGCAGACCTAGAGCCAGGGAAATGGGCATGAACTTGACTCCTGCTGTAGCTGGAGAGGTTTGCTGTGCCTGGAAGAGGCTTGGAGGTGGTTCCTATGTCACAGGGCCACGCTTGCCCAGACTGACAAAGGCAGCCAAGAAAGGCAGGAGAGACCAAAGTACTGGCAGATGTAACCAATTGTGGGAGGAGTTGAAAATGGGGTCATGGAGGAGGAGCAGGGTGAGGATTTAAATTCACATGCTGGACAGCCACCCTCTCTTAGCTTTATAGGGCCTCTGGACCATGCAGCTTGGAGAGGAGAAGTGGCCTGGACCATGTGGCTTGGAAGAAGTAGGAGAGCCATGAGAATCTCAGCCTGCCTCTCTCTCTCTCTCTCCCCCCCCCCCCACTTGGCTTAGAAAGGAGGAGAAAAGCAGGATGTAATTTATAGCGAGGAAGGAGGCCATGCAGCCTGGGAGCTGCAAAGGACTTCTTTGCAAGATCCCATCCGGCTACACCTGGATTTGACCTGAATTATTAAGACTTGTGCCTTTCTAGCACTGACTGGTATGGCACAGTGGATTGAGTGCTGGCCTGTAAACCAAAGAGTCACTGGTTCAATTTCCAGTCAGGGCACATGCCTGGGTTGCGGATAAGGTCCCCAGCTGGGGGCACAAGAGAGGCAACCATGCATTCTTTCTCTCCCTCTCTTTCTCCCATCCCCTCTCTAAAAATAAATAAATAAAATCTTTTTTTTATTAAAGATTTTATTTATTTATTACTTTTAGGGAGGGAAGGGAGGGAGATAGAGAGAGAGAGAGAGATAGAGAGAAACATCAATGTGCGGTTGCTGGGGGTTATGGCCTGCAACCCAGGAATGTACCCTGGCTGGGAATAGAACCTGGGACACTTTGGTTCCCAGCCCACGCTCAATCCACTGAGCTACGCCAGCCAGGGCAAAATAAATAAATAAAATCTTAAAGACTTGTGCCTTTCCTGAGTTTCATCACAATCCAGAGTAACACAAAACATTCTTTTCTGGACTAAAATGGAGGCTGATGAACACGTATCCCAGATCCTGAAGGAAAGAGCTGCTGCATGAGGATGGTGACTTTGATCCAGAGAGACTGGAGAACTGTTTGTGCAGCCAACGTAAGATAAGGACATGGGAAACTTCTGGGGTTTCTGGCCAGTAGTCTGGTGGGGAGCATGGGAAGTGCTGGGTCTTGTGGGAAAGGAGGGCTCTGTGCTGAGGCTCTGAGCTGCCCCCAAGGTTGGAGTGTTATAAATAGAGGTCTGCTCCTTCCAGCATTAATTGTTAGGTCTTACACCAAGGCGACTTGTGGACAGGCCCGGGTCTGCTCACTTACAGTTTTGGCAAGCTCAGTAACAATGTCTTGGACAAGATTGTCTTCACATGACCTTGATTCATTCTGGGTGGCCTGAACACAGGCTAGCTAGGAGTCTCCCCTCTTCCTTCTCTAGATGAGAGGAGCCACACCCAAGCTCTGCTTACCATGAGACTGGGTGCTATTCCCAGTATTCTGTGTCCCCCTCCCTGGCCATCTGTGGACACAGTAATATTCAGAAGCCTGAGGTGTCTGGTGCCAACATCCTCAGACAACTCCTGTAATGGGCTGGCACCCTAAATCCAGACTGTGGTGCCAAGGAGCCTGCTATTCCTCCATTGTCAAGGCTGCTTTCTCATGCCAGCTTCATACCAGGTGGAGTAATGGCAGGAAGTTGCTGCTGGAATGCATGCTACAGAGCAGGCCCAGCCTCCGCGGCCCTGGCTCAGGCCTCTTGGGATGAGAGGACGTCCAGGGGGCCCTCTGATGGACCTCTTGTTTTCTCTTTCCCCAGCACAGCTGTAAAGGAAAAACCACTCCTGTCTTCTATGTACTCACAGCACTACTGTCACTACTGACACTTCTTCCCACACTAAGCAATTCTGTGACACCAACTGGGTGTTGCACAATTTAACTCAATTCTGAGTTAAACACCAAGTACCTGCTGACAGAGTCAGATCCCACAGGTTAAAGGCTCAATCCCACAAGACTACAGTCCTGACCTCCCCCCAACTTTCTAATCATCAATTTCAAATCCTATGCTTCTAACCTACTGGCTATAAATCAAAGGTACCCACAGTCTCCACCTCTGGTTCAATTAATTTGCTACAGCCATGCACAGAACTCAGGAAAACAGTTTTACTTACTAGATTAACTCATTTATTACAAAAGAGTTGAGTGAACCACCTGGTGGAGAGATACCTAGAGTGAGGTCTGGAAGGGTTCCGAGCAGAGGAGCTTCTGTCCCCAGGGAGTTTGGGGTGTGCCACCCCTCTGACACGTGGATGTGCTCTTGTTCACTTAGCCCAAAGCTCTCCCAAACTCCACACTGCAGAGATTGCAAAGGGAGCTTCATTGCACAAGCATGGTTGAGTGGGGTGGTGGGGCCAACAGTTCCAACCCTGTAATCACAGGGTCTTTGTAGGTTGGGTCTTTTGGTAGCCAGTCCCCACTCATCCCTAGGGGCTTTCCAAAAGTCGCCTCACTATCATAAACTGTGGAGTGGTTGAAGGGAGCTTGTTACGAATAACAAAAGGCACCATTTTCTAGATCACTCTTATCACTTAGAAAATTCCAAGAAGCTCCGTGCCAGGAACAAGGATAAAGATCAAATATATATTTCTCATTATAAAGTACAATATCAGAAAAGCCTATTCCTGAATCAGGTTAGTAAGAAACTAGTAAAATTCCTTGGCAAATAGAGTAGAGAAACAGACAGATAGCTGGAAAAAAAATGGCCAAGCAAATTTACAGGCAGATACAGTTCACCAGCACCAGGTACCTGACATGGGTCAAAGCTGGGAAAGAGACTAGCCCCCATGTAACCTTTCCTCCCTGACCTTTTTTTTTAAGATTTTATTTTATTTTTAGAGAAAGGGGAAGTTAGGGAGAAAGAGAGGGGGAGAAACATTAATGTGTGGTTGCCTCTTGCATGCCCCCTACTGGTTGAGGACCTGGCCCGCAACCCAGGCATGTGCCCTGGCTGGGAACTGAACAGGCTACCCTTTGGTTCCCAGGCCGGCACTCAATCCACTGAGCCAACCAGGACCTTCCCCTGACCTTTCTTATGGCTGTTCATGCATTTTAGACCCTCTGGCATCTCCTCCCTAGAAATAACATCTAGGCCTCAGCTGTGTTTCAACTTCAGGCCCAGAAAAGCAGCAAAACCAGACCATCAAGGATGATCTCAGGACCAGCTGCATTGACTAACTACCCCCTGGCACTGACAAATCAGTGGAGACCACGACCCTGAAAGGACACACCTGGAAAGTTGATGAATATTCTATTGAGATCCTCCCCCTGGGACCTTCCTAAGGTGTCTATGCTTAAAAGCCCTTAGGGTAGAGGACCCAAGGCGTTCTCCCTCCCAGTAGTGCCTTTCCCCTCCCACTCCTCCTCTTCTTCCCCTACAGCCAATCCTGCATCTCCTAAACTCTAGGGACCCCATAAGGCTTGCAACCAGGGAGCAATGGATAACAGTAGCTCATTGCAGGCTAACCCTCTGACCCTATCCCTAAGTCTCCCTTTTCTCTGATTTCTTCGGGAGCCAAAACATCCCAGCCCAGACTCTTTTCCCCACCTACTACCTCTCCTGTTGCTTCTATCCGAGGCTCTTCCTTGTTTCGCTCTCCCCAGTTTTAATAAACACTCCCTCAAAATCACCTGGTCTCATGCTGTGACGTCTTTCCTGCATGAAATCAAGAACTCACACACTAATGGCCACACCTAGGCAGACCTGCTCAGGGTCAGGTTCCCTGTCTGGTAACATTCCCATGCTATATGATGCTGCAGAATTTGTCTCGAACCTAAGTGTCAGATGAGGAGATTCAGGAGGGTTTTGTCTAATGGGAGAGGTACCTGGAAGAGGGTGAAGGAGGGAAAGCTGGTGGTAGGAGGGCTCAGGCAGTCTCAAATGAACTTCTCTTCCTTGCTGCTCTGGGCCATCCACGCTTTGTGCCACAGTACCGCCCTCTGCTCACAGTTGCCCTGGGTCAGACACTACTACTGTATGCTCTTGACTCCTCACTTCCTCTTTTCTGGTTTCCCATTCCCACTGACAAGAGCCTGGGGTGTGTTCTGAATGTTCTAGATTTGGGAGATGGCCCATCCTCAGGTCCTGTCAGCTTAAATCATATCTCCATTTAAAATCTGTGACCGCCCCTCCAACTGTGGGTCGGTCTCTCCCTCCTCTCATCTCCAGTGCCCCTTGGGATCTGATCCACTCATTTGATCATTCATAGCCTTGTCCAGTTGGAAGAATATTTTACTTTAAGTTTTGGGGCCTTGTATAAATATTAGGTCTGCTTCTAATATAGTTTTTAGGCCAGTTCCTCTATATATGAAACCAAATGAGAGTTCATGCTTTCTTTGATTCATTCAACCAACATTCATTGTGTACCATGAAGCCTCTATAAAGCTAAATCAAATGGAAGCTCTAGTATTTGTGCTTGTCATGTATGTGTGTGTAGATGAAGAAGAGGTTCTACAGCAAGTAATCTCACAGAGTGATCTGGTAATAAATTCTTAACTGGATAGTCATACCCCAGGCTTATAACTTCTTTAGTAAAAAATTTATCTTTGCCTTAAGCAAACCCATCCATTGTTTCTGTGTATCTAGGTTAACACACCTTTGATATGCCTCTTCAGACCCCTCCTTCTAAAGCACATGATCTTAATTATCATGTAATCCAATCTGGCCTTGCTTTTTCACGAGTTCCTGTACTCTTCCTTACTTTCTCTCCTTAATTCCTAATGCATAACAGAAGCTGCAAAGTGCAATTCTGTGGAGTGTTTGAGATCTTGCTTCCAGGGAACAGTCATCAGTTTTGGCTCAGATAAACTTTCATATAAATTCTCTATGAGTACATACATTTCTTACATCGACATATGTAATTTGAGGGTAGAAATTCTAGTTATTGTATTTTGCATTTTGTTGATCAGCACTGCTAATCAAATAATAGGCTGCCATTAAAATATTTCATTATTAGCCCAGGCTGGTGTGGCTCAATGGATTCAGTGCCAGCCTGAGAACTGAAGGGTTGCCAGTTCAGTTCCTGGTCCAGGTGGTTGCCTGGATTGTGGGTTCAGTCCCTATCTGGGGTGCATGCCACTGATGATGTTTCTCTCCCCCTCTTTCTCCCTCCCTTCCTGCCCCTCTAAAATAAATAAATAAAATCTTTAAAAAATGTTATTATTAATAAAGTAGTTAGAACTTGTTGAGTTTTTACTATGTGCCCAGTACTGTACTTTATATATTTTTATATTTAACTGTCACAAGTTTATGAATTTCTGAAGTACACTAATTTAGCAGATAAATAAATTGAGATTTAGTCCTGGCAGGGTGGCTCAGTTGGTTGGAGCACATTCCGTACACCAAAGGTTTGTGGGTTTGATTCCCAGTCAGGACACATACCCAGTCAGGACACATTCCCAGTCAGGATCATATCAGGGAGCATAGGGGAGGCAACTGATCAATGTTTCTCTCTCTCACATCAATGTTTCTCTTTCTCTCTCTTTCCTCTCTCTTTAAAATCAATAAACATATCCTCAAGTGAGGACTAAAAATTGTTTTAAAAATTGTGGTTTAGAGGGGCTAAGTTACTCTCCCGGAGTGTAAGTGACGAGCCAGGATGTTAACCCAAGTCTGTTTTATCCTCTACCCTGTGCTTTTTCTGTAGTCTATGACTCTGTTTTCTTTTTATTCTAATGGTGTTGATGTCAGCAATGTCCAAACCTATAGAGAATTTTTATGACAATTGCCAGCAAGCAAAATCTCAGCAAATTGAGAATAGTAGTATTTCATCTTATTTTATACATTAGAGTGAAGGAAGAGCTGTAAGAAGGGTTACATGAAACCCACTGGTGGTAAATTAAGGGGGTGTGAGAAACCAAAGTGGAGAGAAATCTCTGGATTGGATAAAAAGTAAGATGGAGAGATACATACTTGTTTTACATCGGTGGGTACAGAATAGTTAATATTAGGGTGGTCCATGACATGGGCTGTGAAAGAATTCACGAAGAGAAGAAAATGCAGAGAACAAAACTTTTACTCACTTTCCAAGAGTGGAAAGGGGCATGGCGTGGAGAGATACCAGCACTGAGTGGTGGGGGCTTTGAGCTTTTATTGGATTGTACTTGGATTATAAAAGGGTTGGGGGGGTTGCTGTTGTGTGGCAGCTGGACTGATAGGGGTGTTGTAACAAATGAGGTTTTGGTTGGTTTCGCATAAGCTGCAGTTTGCTACAGTGTTATCTTTTGCCTGTGGCTGTGGCAGGGGGTTGCTAATAGTCATATTCTGTTCTTGCTTCCCAGTAATTTCCAGTCCTGGGAACATAAGCTCAAAAGAGTAAAATGGTAGTCATGTTCAACAAGGTCACAGGCCTGCTCAGCAAATGGGACCAGCTTTATCCTTTCCTTAACGTTTACAGCACATAGAGATGGTGTGTAGGGACCGAGATAACAATGAGAGATTCTTTGGTTTCTGCTCTAGTGTCTGCAGTTGTGCCTTGATGGGTCTGGGAAAGAAGATTCTCTGACATTTCAAAGGTATGTTAGCTTAAATGCAAAACAAACAAACAAACAAACAAACACAATAGACAGGCTCACTTAGGGTAAAAATTGACTTTTGTCCAGGAAGCTAAAAGCCTAGGTTGTGACTACCTGTCATGACCTACTTTTAGTTAGGAATTTTTATGTTCATAATACCTATGGGGTTAATCTCATTCTCTGAGATTCCAGGGCCCACCACGCTGGCCTCCTCTTGAGCTTGCCATGTTTAGTATGTGGCCCTTTTTATGTCCACAATGGGAAACAGATTTATTGAGAAAAGTAAAGGGAAAACCTAAAAATCATGATGATTCACTTTCTCAACATTTTGTGAAGTCCTTTTCCAATCTTTTAAGAATGTATATTCATATCTAATAAGCACATATTATTTACTTATTGTGGTATAACAAAACTATCCCAAAACTAAGGGAATAAAAACAATGACCATTTATTCTTCATCATAGTCAGTGATTCAACTGGGAAATTCTGATGATTTAGGCTAGGTGTGGTGGCCCTTGGCTGCTCATAAATTGTGATCTGCTGGAAGGTCAACTAAAAGCTGGCTTGCCTAGGATAATCTCAGGTGGGACAACCCAGCTTCCCTCTATGTGTCATTCACAACCCTCCAGCAGGTTAACCGGGGCGTGTTTAGGGTATGTTCTTGTCAAAAACCACAGGCCAAATGACATTACTTATATTAACAGCCCATGATATCAAACCTAGATTTAATAACTGATAATTGCAATTTCAATCTCTCCCAGAAACATAATCTTAATTAACCAGTCAGGAATTTTCTGGTCAAGAACCAATGAGGTAATCTGTCACCTAGGCCTTCTCTATCCCCCATAGAAAGAAGAGGTAGTCTACATGATGAAAACTCTTCCCTTTCTCTTTTCCTGAAGAAAAGATGTCCAGGTCTCAAAATTACCCTTTCTTTTCTTTTGTCAATAGCTCCCCTGCCCCACACTTCTGCCCATAAAAACCTTCCATTTTGTACAACCCCTTGGCACATGCTTCTAGTCGCTAGATGGGGTGCTGCCTGATTTATGAATGAATTAATTAAACCCAATCAGACCTTCAAATTTACTCTGTTGAATTTTGTTTTTTAACATCCTCATGGTGATTACAGAGAAGCAAGAAAAGAAGCAGAAACACACAGACACTTTTCAAACCTCTATTTGTTTCAAGTCTGCTAATATCATGGTAACAGCCAAAGCAAGTCACAGGGCCAAACTCAGATTCTTCAAGAGTGTGGGGATATGGACTCTGCTTCTGTTATGAAAAGAATTGTAAGGTCACAAGACAGAGGGTGTGGATGTAGAGAAGGGTGAAGAATTGGAGCTATCGATGTCATCAATCTACCATGGTCTGCCAATAATTATTTATGTTTTCCCTCTATGTAAAACATGCTTATTTACCCTTCAGGAACCTGCAAAATTCTCACCCAATCATGACATTAAGTTCAAAGTCCAGGAACTTGTAACCTACATCAGGTCTGGATGTGGCTCTTGAACAGAATACCTATGATCTAAAAAAATAAGTTATTTATCCCCTTCTCCCGCCCCTCCCCCCACACCCATGCACACAAAATATAGTGTGAACAGTGGAGGGGGGCAGAGTAAGAAGAGGGATATCTCTCTGGAGGAAGACTTTTTCTTCTTTTCCACAAAACTGCCTCTTCTCCCCTTACATTTGGGAGAAGGGACCCTGTATTTTTTAACATTAATATGAGTTTTGGTAAAAGGTTGTGGTACAAGGAAAGGAGAAATGAGGGCATGAACATGTGTTATATTTGTGACTGCTATATAGCTGTACTATTTTAGCTGTATAGCTCTATTTCAGGTAGGAATTATTATGCCCATTTTATAGCTAAAGCAAAGGAAAGTATAGGTAAAAGCAAAAAGAAAAGTATGCTAAAGAAAGGAGGATATGATAGTGTTAGTGTAGGTAGCTGGATATTAATAAGAGAAGGGTGCAAAAGGAATCAGGCATAATTTTTAAGCCTAATAAACTGAGAAGCTGAATCAAACATTAGGCTTGCTTCACTAGGAAGTTACAGCTTCACACTCTCCCTAGGGCATCCTCCACCCTCAGTACCTAATCTCCCAAAGCCAGCAGGAAGGATGTTACCAAGGGAGAAATAAACAATAAAAAGGAAATTCTTCTGTTGGGCACATGCCCAGTAGAAGCCAAGATAGTGCAGGGGGAGGTGCTTCTATTATGAGCTGTAGGAGCCAAAAAGGTGATCATAGAGGCCTGTCAATCTAGCCTGGGAAAAGGATTGCATTGGATAAGGAACACAGAATCCTGGAAGATCTAGGAAATAGAATGGTTAGGGGGAGGATCCTATACCAGCCTGTGAAAGATTGATTAGTTTGAAGGGCACTTGGTCCTTCCCAAGCCCACGATAATGTTCAATATAACCCAAGCTTGACAAAGAGGCTCTCTCTCAGTAACACATGCTGGCCCTGTTTGCTTGTACATTCTCTCAGTACCAGCCATGTAGCCTTGGGGGCTCGGTGGGGACTGAACGGATTGTGTGGGTCGGGGCACAGTGCCAGCAGAGTGAAGCCAGGAAGACAGGAACTGAACCAATGGCACAAAATGTCTGGACACTGACCCTATTTCTAGGCCTAAGACAAAGCTAAATTTTTTTTCACAGCAGGGCAGACAGAGATGAGACACTGGGAACTCAGGGGCAGACCTTTGATTTTGCTTCTACAATAAAACATAACCATGCCACAATCTCCCATAGGTGGGTCCCTGGAATGCTTTCCTTGTGACTCTGTGAAAGGGCCTCATGTCCACTAGTAACAATAGTATAAGGCAGTGGTTAGGTGCATCACTCACTCTGTAATAAGTGGTTACTTTTGTTTCTTTGCATAAACAGTATAAATGTGGTTAAAAAACAAAATTCAACTGAGTAAATCTGTTTATTAAATATGGGGTAGCATCTCATCTAGTAAGCAGACAGCTACTCTGAGACGTTATTTAAAAAATGGAACACTTTTGTAGAAAGGAGAGTGGGCAAAAAAGTCAAAGGAAAAATGAAAGTTCACTGGAAGAAAATAAAAGTTCAGGGTGATGACAACTTCTCTTTGGCTAAGCGGAGGAACTCTTCATTGGCTGGGCTTATTGCTGGGTAAGAAGGAAACCTTCCTACTGCAGAGGGTGGTAAAGTAGAAACATCTTCCTGTTGGAGATGCAAGACGTAAGGCCTTCCCAAGTCTAATTTTAGTTGATGTTTCCTTTATTAATTTTCACATTATATTAATTTTATTTAAATCTAAGTTTGTACTTAGAAGGGTAATTATCAGACTTTAGTTGTAGAGGCAAATCAATAAAATGATTGTAGAATCATGCCAAAGAAAAATATGAACATAAAGTAATTTAAGTGACCATCTTGGGAAGGAAAATAAAACCAACTGAAAATAAATCTATAATGTTATTTCATTAGTGTAAATCTTAGGGAAAATATTTTGGAAGGTTGAGATATTCTGTGTTGTCGGGTATTTTTAAAATTTATTTTTAGAGACAGAGATGAAGGGATGGGGAGAGAGGTGGAGAAAGAAAAAAGGAAGGAAGGAAGGAAGGAAGGAAGGAAGGAAGGTAGATCAACTTGCTGTTCCACTTATTTATGTATTCATTAGTTGATTCTTGTATGTGTTCTGACTGGGAATCAAACCTGCAACTATGGTGTATTGGGATGATGCTCTAACAATCTAAATTACCTGGTCATAGCTGTATGTTTATTTTTAATGTGTCTATACTGTTAAAGAGAATTTGGCATATTAGAAAATCTGACAGGTCAGTTTGTGATTTCAAATTGAATTGCGTAATTTATTTTAGACTTGTGATTTGAAATTAAAAGTTATAAGATAATTTGATTACATTTGTAAACAGTATTGAAATCTTCAATATAACTTGATATTCCACATTTGGAAGCTTAAATAGTTAGGTTTATGAGAGTTACTTATAAGCTTAACAAGATTTTTTTTCTTGCTTGACTTGCAAACCTGCCCTATGAGGAATTCAAGGTGCTTAAAAAAATCAAAATAATTAAATTTGTAAATGGAGTTTAAAAATTAAGAGAATTTAGCCCTGGCTGAACTTAGCCCTGTGGCTTAGTGGACTGAGCGCTGGTCTGTGAACCAAAGGGTTGCCAGTTCGATTCCCAATCAGGACACATACCTGGGTTGCAGGCCAGGTCCCCAGTTGGGGGTGTGTGAGAGAGGCAACCACACATTGATATTTCTCTCCCTCTCCTTCTCCCTCCTTTCCCCTCTCTCTAAAAAATAACTAAATATTTTTTTAAATTAAGACAATTTAATTAACTAACTTTCTTAGTGGCATGAGTACTATTTAAGCAAATCTAATATGTCAAGCCCATGGACTGATTGAACATTAATAAAGGAACAATTTATTGCTCTTATTTTTATATAAAAATTATAAGATTTCTAAATAGAATATCAAAGTTTTGTAAGTTAAACCTTAAAGTTTAATAAAATCTGTTTACAGCTTTAATTAGTTGAAAATTAATTTAAACATGAGCAACTGCAAACAGTCCTTTCTGCTCTCAAACATGTCCACCTTGGCAGCTGATTCCCTCCATCTCACAGCGTTCTTCCCCTGAGCCCCTGCAGCCCTCATTCCCGGGAACTCTTTCACTGGGCCCTGTCTTTTGTGGTTGCTTAGCTTTTATAAGAATTCACTTTTCAGAATCCCGGCCAAGATGGAGGTGTAGGTAGACACACTGTGCCTCCTCACACAACCAAAATAAGGACAACAACAATCTAGAAACAAAAAACAACTAGTATTGACAGAAAATTGAATTGTATGGAAATCTGACAACCAAGGAGTTAAAGTAGACACATTCATCCAGACCAGTAGGAGGGGTGGAGTTGGGCGGCCAGGCAGAGAGGGGTCACAGCAAAGTGGTGGCTGTCGGATCCCAGGTGTGCAAGGCAGCAACCTGTGCACCCAGGTGCACACCGCCAGTGAGGCGGTGGATTGTGGAAGGCTGCAGCACACAAGGCGGCTGGCGGACCGGGCGGTCCCACATTTGCTCGCAGATAAACCAGGCAAAACTGGGGAGTGGGACAGACCACGCAACCCAAGGTCCCAGCTCAGAGAAATAAAGCCTCAAAACACCAATTGAAAACACCTGCAGGGATTGAGGTGCTGGGAGAAACTCCCAGCCTCACAGGAGAGTTCGTTGGGGAGACCCACAGGGTCCTAGAATGTACACAAATCCACCCACATGGGAATCAGCACCAGAAGGGCCCAGTTTGCTTGTGGGAAGCAGGGAAGTGACTGAAACCGTCAGAGAGCGAAGCAAGCATCATTGTTCCCTCTCAGACCCCTACCCCACATACAGCATTACAACACAGTGACTGGATTGCCCCACCCTGGTGACACCTAAGGCTCCGCCCCTCATATGTAGCAGGCGCGTTAAGACAAAAAAAAAAAAAAAAACCCAAATAAAAGAACAGATCAAAGCACCAGGAAAATTACAACTCATCGACGAAGAGATAGCCAACTTGTCAGATGCACAGTTCAAAACACTGGTAATCATGATGCTCACAGAACTGGTTGAATTTGGTCACAAATTAGATGAAAAAATGAAGGCTATACTAAGTGAAATAAAGGAAAATGCACAGGGAACCAACAATGATGGGAAGAAACTTGGATTCAAATCAATGGAGTGGACCAGAAGGAAGAAAGAAACATCTAATCAGAAAAGAATGAAGAAACAAGAATTCAAGAAAATGAGGAGAGGCTTAGGAACTTCCAGGACATCTTTAAATGTTCCAACATCCAAATTATAGGGGTACCAGAAGGAGAGGAGGAAGAACAACAAGTGGAAAAGTTATTTGAACAAATAATAAAGGAGAACTTCCTTAATCTGGCAAAGGAAATAGACTTCTAGAAGTCCAGGAAGCTCAGAGAGTCCCAAAGAACTTGGACCCAAGAAGGAACACACCAAGGCACATCATAATCACATTAGCCAACATTAAAATGAAGGAGAGAATCCTAGAAGCAGCAAGAGATAAGGAGACAGTAACCTACAAAGGGGTTCCCATCAGACTGTCAGCTGATTTCTCAAAAGAGACCTTGCAGGCAAGAAGGGACTGGAAAGAAGTATTCCAAGTCATGAAAGGCAACGACCTACATCCAAGATTGCTTTATCCAGCAAAGCTTTCATTTAGAATGGAAGGGCAGATAAAGTGCTTCCCAGATGAGGTCAAGTTAAAGGACTTCATCATCACCAAGTCCTTATATGAAATGTTAAAGGGACTTATCTAAGAAAAAGAGGATAAAAAACATGTATAGTAAAACGACAGCAAACTCACAATTATTAACAACCATACGTAAAACAAAAACTAAGTAAACAACTGGAACAGGAACAGAACCTCAGGAATGGAGATCCATATAGAGGGTTAGCAACAGGGGACTGGGAGGAGGAGAGAGTGGGAAAAGGTACAGAGAATAAGTAGCATAGATGGTAGGTAGAAAATAGACAGGGGGAGGGTAAGAATAGTATGGGAAATGTAGAAGCTAAAGAACTTGTAAGCATGACACATGGACATGAACTAAAGTGGGGAATGTGGGTGGGAGAGGGTGTACAGGGTGGAGGGGAGTGGAGGGGGGAATGGAACAACTGTAATAGCATAATCAATTAAAATATATTACAAATAAATTTTTAAAAATGCACTTTTGAGCATACTGAGGGCAAGACCCATGTGAGGGTCTTAGCAAGTGGGTTTACCTGGCATGGAGTAAACCCGCAATAAGTGTTAGCTATTCCCATCTCCCCTGCCACCCATCTATATCCCACGGCGCCCACAAACCTCAGTAAATTCTCACTGAATATCCTTTCTCTTGATCTGGTGTTTTCTAAAAGTTTGGCTTACAGAAAAACCTAAATAAAAAAAGCATTTTATGGTAAAAAATGTTCATCTGTGACAAAATTGCAAAGAACTAAAAGTTAGGACTATTTTAACATTAGGGAAATGGGCAGTTTTTGTGTTTTGTTTTTTTTTAGATTTTTTTTTATTTTCAGAGAGGGAAGGGAGGGAAAAAGAGAGAGAGAGAGAGAGAGAAACATCAATGTGTGGTTGCTGGGGGTCATGGCCTGCAACCCAGGCATGTACCCTGACTGGGAATCAAACCTGCAACACTTTGGTTCGCAGCCCGTGCTCAATCCACTGAGCTATGCCAGCCAGGGTGTGGTTGAGCAGTTTTATTTATTTCTTTATATTACACCTTGGTTCAAAAAGGATTCAGGGTCTTTTACAGTGGCCTAAACCAAGAAGCTAGATGAAACGTATTTAAAACAAACAAGAAAGGCAGGCAAAGGGAAAAACAAAGATGGCGGCAAAGTGAGAGGGCTAGGAGTGGGTTTATTATTCCCATTCTAACATCATGTATTTTGTCCCGTATGATTTGCTCTAAGCTTTCTAGCAGCCTATTCAACTAAAATTCAAAACTTGTAAGGTCCGTAGGCCAAAAACTAAGCAATTGCTCTAGAAAAGTTAAACTCTTCTTGAAAGCAAGATCATAAGAACATCCTCTTTTGAGTAGAGAGAGCGGCTGCGTCATCAGCAAGCACCGTCCTCCACGGCTGCTTGGAGAGAAAACAGCATTTAGTCGAGGATCCGCTGAGACACAACTCTGTCCCCATAATATGGAAGGGCCATTTTCCGAGCTCAATCCAGGTGATGATATGAAATGAATAATGGGTGATAATCCAGTTAATGGACTATCACAATGCGTGTCAGAGTATGGTGGGGACGCGGATTGGGCGTTTACGTGAAAGCATTAAGCGGAAAAACTAGAGAAGACAAAAACTACAAACATAGCAAACTATGTGTAGGAAATTATTGAAGTAAAATTCACTAAAATATTAACAGTTGTGATTGCTTTTTTTCTTTCCACTTTCTTTAAATGTCCAAGGGAAATACAATGGAAAAAAGGGCTTTAAAAGATGATTCACACAAAATCTGAACCGGATTAAGCCAAGCCTCACGTGAACGCCGCCTTGCATTCTCACCCGGGAGGAAACCTAGACCAGCGCCGTACCCGCCGTCCGGGGCGACTCCCAGACACTGAGTTCCGCTCCGCAACCTGAAGAGGGTGGAGTCGGCCGGGGGCGGGCCGGGGGCGGGGCAGGGCGGGGCGGGCCCGAGTCTCCTCGGGGGCGGGGCCGAGGGCGGGGCTGACGCGCCTTCACTGTGTGGTCGGCGGGTGGGGCGGGATTCCGCTGCTCCACGCGACGTGTTCCGCGGTACGCTGTGGAGAGCGGGCGACCTGTACCTTATCCTCTGGTCTTCCCGGTCCGTTGCCGAGCCGTGTCGCAGCGCCTGAGGTGAGCGGCTGCGGGTCCCGAGTTCCGGCGGGGTGGACACCGGCTGCGCATTTCCTCGTGCCCGGGTCGTCGGCGGCCCTCGACCGCCTCTTCTAGTCCCGTTCACCCCCCTCTCTGAAGCCTTCACCCCTGCGTGTACTTCAGGAGAGGTGGGAGGTGGAGAAACCTCCTGTTCCCGGAACAGGTGACCTCCGAAGATTTGGACGTGGGCTTCAGATACGAAAGGTGGAAGCCCCTGGACCGCCCTCGGAAGGCGTTACACGGACGTGATGCTAAAGGATTGTGGGAAAGTATCTCACCGACTAGGGACTCGCGTGTGACCCCAGTCCGCCGGACTGGAAGGCTTAAGTGCAGTGTCTGCCTCACCAGCCTTCCTCCGCAATCCCCTTCCCTGTTCCGGAGCGTCGCGCTGGAGAGCCGAACGTGTCGGGATAGACACACCTCTGAGCTCAAGTTTCTAGTTCGTGTTTCTTTTACTTTCCTTAGTTCTTTATATTACGTTTTTTAACTGTAAGATACTCTTTTCTTATTTTATTTTATTTTATTTTATTTTATTTTAGAGAGAGGGGAAGGGAGGGAGAAAGAAAGGGAAAGAAACATCGATGTGTGAGAAACCCGTGGATGGGTTGCCTTTCACACGCTTCCAACTGGGGATCTGCCCCGCAACCCAGGCATATCCCCTGACTGGGAATCGAACTGACCAGCCCTCAGTCCACTAAGCCACACCATCCAAGGCCTCTTTAATTTATAAACGTATCCAAAGTTTGAAAACTTGGGGGATCTCAGGAATCCCAGTAGTCAGTGAATGCACTTCTAAGTATTACATTTCCAGGCTTCCTACACATCCACTCTGACTGCTTCTCCAAGGGGGGCAGGGTATGGGAGAGGTTAGTAATTCTATTTATGTTGGCTTCCTCTTTCTTAGCCTTCCCTCTCATATCTCCAATCACCTCTGTCACAGGAACACATATAACCAGTTGGGAAGTGTTAAACTGACAGTAAAGCAAAATTTAGAGTTAAAGGCAAGTGTTTACCAAATGTGTTTAAATACAAGCAAGTGAATGAAGAACTTTAGGTTCAAAGAGCCAAATAATCTTTATTTCTGAGAAATCTCAGTTTCTCATTCGATGAGTATTTGCACATTGTATTTTGCTGTCACAAACCAAGTGGGTATACATATTTGAGTGTTGATCTATCACCAAAAGATTGGAATTAGGTAGAAAAGGAGTCCCCCACCTCAGGTGTTGAAGAAAGTATGTAAGAATGGGATGGAATTGAACTCCATCCTTGATAAGACAGTGTGGTAGAAAAGAGGTTCCCAGATATCTACAAAGGAAAACTGAAATTATAGACCAGGCTCTAATTCCCCATTGTATTTCTGTAGTGATCAGCAGAAAAACCTTTAGAAGCTTTTTTACATTAGAGTGGACCGCAAGAAAGTGGAAAGCTGTGAAATGTACAGCTCGTCATGGGGAGAACGGGAAGAAGGAAGTGAATGGGGTATCTAGAGCCAGTTCGGAGGAACCAAAGAGGACCACAGTTAGCTTGCTTGGGGCTATGAAATTACTGGGGCTCACCAGCAGACAGTTGTCCAGATACCCTGATTCCTTAACGTGTTGACCCTGTGCCCACAAATAGGATGTTCAGTTTATAAAACTGAGGTGATAAGCCGTTTGGAAAGAGGGGAAGCTTTGTGTATCTGAGCTGGATAAAAACTATAGCCAAATGCATGAGTGCAGGAATGCCCTTGGGGCCCCTGGCCTGGTCTGCCTTCAACTTGTACTGATTACACTAAGTAATTTTAAAGGCTTATGGGTTCTATTGTTAAAAATATAGGCTCTTTCTAATTAGTTTTCTCCTGGTTGGTCTTATTATTACCAATGTTTATCCAGCCTTTTTCTCTCAGGTCTTGCTCTGGTTCAGAGTTCCTGTGAAGGAAGGCTTAAAATGGGTTTCTTTCCACTTTCTTCAGTTACCATGGACTTAGGATTTCTAAGCGAGCAGATGTAGCATTTACAGTTCATATGTGCTCTATTTAGCAACTGCATCTTCATTTTCATTTGGAAATGGAAACAGAATAGAGAATGGGACTTTGGATCTGGAACTCCCAAATTCTCAGAACCCTCATGTTCAGATAAGCTTCACTGTGGATCCAGTGGCCCCTGTTTTGACAATGGATGGAGACAAGGTGTCTGGATGATGGCGATGGGAACTACACCCTCCTTTCTCACCTCTGCCCTCCTAGTGAAATCATGGAGACTTCTCATCCATGGAAATGGGAAGAGGACCAGGAAGTTATCTTAACAGGAATGGCTATTTTGCCTCTTAAAGGTAAAAACCTTCCCTGGCTGCTTGGAGGCCCAAGAGCCTGTGCCTGTTCTATGCTCTCCTGGTTGCGCTGGCTGGGCCCCGGCCCTGTTGCAGGATGGTTGCACTGCCCCGTGATCCACACAGTTCGGGCGTCAGTCCTCTCCATAGGATTGCTAAAGACAAAAGAGTATCTTTAACCTCCACATTTAAACAATTGGAGCTTTATTGCTGATAAGGTTAACTTAAACATTAAACTGTCAAATTCTCTTTAAAAACTAAATCCAATAAAGTTAGAGGTTTTTATTCATTTTTACCTCCATGCTCTTATGAGTTTGGAGGTTGCTAATGACCCTCTCCTGGTTTAAGAATGAAAGATCACAGCTTCCAGAAAACCTAGCATATCTATTTAAATAGTGCTACCAGGACTACATATTATTAAATAACCAATTGGAATTATAGACTTTAAAGATCATTTTCCCAGGGCATAGTAACAGTCTCTGAAGTCCAGAAGTCTCGAAAGACTCCTTAAAAAATAACATTGGTGAGAGCATGTGTATGACATTGAATAGTATTTGCTTTCCAGCAGCTGAGATTTTTTTCACCAGCAGTTGGGAAGACCTTTTCAAAGCCAGACTTGAAATTTTGTTAGTATGGGAGGAAGGAAAAGAGAAGCAAGTCTGAGAAGCTCAAAATTTACAACATAGAAGAGAAAAGGACTGAATAGGATAATTACCAAATTGAACATGAGGAATTTCCCATCTGTACAATCTGAAGGATACTTGTTAGGTAGAATGCACATCAAATATAAGTCCCAGCTGGTCCCAGCAGCTCATGTGGCTTTTGAGCCATTGACCAACCTATAACCCCTGGGATCCAGTGAGGGAAGGGGAGAGAGGCTGGCCGGTAGGACAGCCCCTGACCCCTGCTCAGACCACTTGTGAGTTTCTGAACTCCCACTTTCCCTTTCTTTGTTACCTGATGCTCCTATTGGAATGGGACAGAGAAGCTTGCTGGCCATTGGGGCTGGCTGTACAGTGGCTTGTACAAGTGGGTCACCACAAGTGACACAAGGTCTGGCGCTCAGGCTCACACCACGAAGTTCACAAAAAGTCCAGTGTAATAGCTAATCTGCAGTGACCAGGACCGAACCAGCAACCGAGGCATGTGCCCTGACCGGAGATCGAACTGGCAACCTTTCGCTTTGTGGGATGCGCAGCCAACTGAGCCTTTCCAGTCAGGACCTGAATGATAATTTTTGAAAAATTACTTGCCCTGGCCAGGTGGCTCAGTGGGTTGGGGGATTGTCCCATGCACCAAAAGTTTGCGGGTGTGAGCCCCAATCAGGGCACGTACCTGGGTTGTGGGTTTGATCCCTGGTCAAGGTGTGTATAGGAGGTGACCGATCCATGTTTCTCACATCAAAGTTTCTCTCAATAAATGTATTCTTGGGTGAGGATTAAAAAAATAAATAATTACTGCTTATTTTCTGATTATAGAAGTAATTATTGTTCATTATAGGAAATTTGGAAAATACAGAAAAATAAAAAATTTACAAAAGTACAAATTAAAACAGTTCACTTCTAACTGCATTCTGAGACAACTTTATGCTTAGGGGTTCTGCCAGGGTTTTTTTTTTCTTTTTCTGGAAAAAAAAAATCACAGCTGGGATTATATAATACATCTGTTTTGTAATCAGATTTTTAAAATGTCCTCTATTGTGCCCTGACTGGTGTGGCTCAGTTGGTTGGGCATTGTCCAGCAAAACAAAGGATCGCCAGATTGATTCCCGGTTGGGACACATGCCTGGGTTTCGGGTTCAGTCACAGTTGGGGTGTATGTGGGAGGCAGCTGATTAATGTTTCTCCCATTGGTATTCCTCTCTCTCTCTCTCCCTCCCTTCCCCTCTATAAATAAATATATAAAGTTTGAAATGTCCTCTATTGTGAACATTTCCCCATGGCAGTGTCTACTGTGTTACATCATGTTTTATAATGGCCTCATAGTCTTCCACACTATAATGAATTTTGTTCTTAGCTGATTTTCCTATTATTGGACATTTATGTAACTTCCAAGCTGTTATAATTACCCAGCATGCCGATTTACAATGAGAAATATGTCTGGCGAGCAAACAAGACTATTGCTGAAAGTTGGTCACACATCTCTTCCCTGTAAGAAAGTATGTGGGAAATCAAACTATATCAATTCAAAAAAGGGGTGTTGGTCTTAATAATGGGTCAGCAAGCTATATGATAGCTGTGAATGTGTATTTGGACATGTTTGAATATGATTGTCTACACTGCAGCTTGCCAAGTTACATCAGAGATAGCGCCTGAATCATGCCTGTCAGGGTCTCCTTAGCTACTCCTGTAGAGACACCCCGCAGTGACTGGGTTCTGCAGGTGATTCATCTTGTTGCTCCTGACACTCTCCTGAGTGCTGGTCACCATCATCCCTCCACAGACTGACACCAGAAAAATCTTACGTGATTGTCCATTATATGTACATGCTACCTTGTAATCTCTCCCCCAAAACTGACATCTCATTTCCTTACGTGGAGAGAATCCATATCTTTGTAAAATCTAAGTATTTAATTGATGAATGTGTATTAGCTTTACAAACTGTTAAATGAATACATAGACTGGCAGAACACAGTATCCTTTTCTCTTGGAGACATTTGCAAATTGATTTAATGTGTGTGTATAATTTTTAAATTCAAGCAAAGACTTTGTTGACTGCTATATACAGTCATTCAACTTTTTGTGTGTATATACCTAGTGTGTATCAGGGACTATTTTAGATGCTTGGGATCATCAGTGAACAACAACAAAGACAAAAAACCCTTCTTTCATGATTTTATACACTAGCGGGGCGGGGCTTAGATGTGACTGAATGTCACTGTGTGGCATCACTATACTAGTGCCTGCTCAGCTGCTCTTGTTACAGTTCTAGTTTAGTGCGAGTCTGCCAGTTTGGACTGTTGTACAGACATTATCACTTCACTATGTTAAAAAGACAAGTTAATGGTTTAAAAAGATTTTTTAAATTTACTTTTAGATAGAGGGTAATGGAGAGAGAGACAGACAGAGACAGAGACAGACAGAGACAGAGAAACAACAATGTGTGGTTGCCTCTCACCGGCCTCCCACTGGTGGGACCTACCCCAAAACTCAGGCATGTGCCCTGACTGGGAATCAAACTGGCAACTCTCTGGTTCGAAGACTGTCACTCAATCCACTGAGCCACACCAACCAGAGCTTTAAAAGAATTTTTTTTGAAATGTTCTCATATATAGTGTGGAGAGTAGAGCAAGAAAGAAAATGAGAGAAGGAATTGTATGCAATAGGATGCTGAAGTGTTTCTTTAATGTGTGTGTGCAGGATTCTGGATATCTATATGCAGTTTCGTTTTGCTGTGCCTGTTTAAAGTGTTTCTAGAGTTGCCTCTGAAGCTGACACCTATATGTAGGCCTCAGGTGAGATAAGTCTTTACCTCCTGAGGATCTTTGAAATGTAGCCAAAAGTTGTTTAGTGGAGTCTGAAAACCAAAAGACTGACTGCTCAAGCTGGTGAATAGATATTTAATAAAAAATGTGGCCCTGGCTGGTGTGGCTCAGTGGATTGAATGCTGGCCTGCCAACCAAGGGGTAGCCAGTTTGATTCCCAGTCAGGGCACATGCCTGGGTTGTGGGCCAGGTCCCCAGTAGGGAGTGTGTGAGAGGCAACCACAGATTGATGCTTCTCTCCCTCTTTCTCCTTACCTTCCCCTCTGTCCAAAATAGATAAATAAAATCTTTTTAAAAATGTATGTGGCCCTAGCTGAGTAGCTCAGGTGTTTAATTCGAGTTTTGCACAGATATGCCAAGGTTGTGGGTTTGATACAGGGAGATCTGGCCAGACCACGGGGCAGAAGAGGGGCCACACGAGGGAGGGATTGCAAGAAACGCTAAAGGCTGCAGGGGTGATGCTGGGCAAGCGTAGCCTGTGACAGATTTCTCTACTCCTACGCTGAGAGGGGATTCCTGCTAGGAGTTTGCGCAGGCTGGTGAAGGTGATTTGACACAGGGAAAACCCCTCCTACTCCCTTCTGGAATATGGCAGGGAGGGAAGGTGCTGACCTGCCAGTCTAGCCTGGTAAAAGGATGAAATTGGCTGGGGAAGCTGGACGCTTCCGGAACTGATGGAATTTTGGGCCCGGGTTTTTAAACAGAAAGGGTGGGAGAAACGTGCTCTTTCCCCTGGTTGGAAGCTAGCGAAAGCTGAGCCCTGCGCGCCCTGGGGATGCTTGCCTAGGCAGCTGCCCGCGGGACACCACAGCCTGTTCCACGCTGTATGGATGGCCTCGGACTGTGGCCTTCTCTTCTAGAATCTGTGCACGGATGTGTGGGCTGGAGAACTCACGGGCCCCGGGGGCTGGGGCATCCTCGAGTGCTGGGACCTCACAGGAGAGAGCCCCCGCACGACTAGCTGCAGCAGTTGGCAGCAGCCGCGGGCCTGGGTGAGGGAAACTGTGGTGTAGTGATGGCGGTCCCACACACATGCAGACTCCAGGGAGGGAGCTTGAAGCTACAGTGCCGTCTGTCTAGCAGCCTTGGGCTCCAAAGAGGACAGATAAGAATGCAGCGGGATTTCTGGACATTTTTTGGTTCTGGGAGCGACTGGGTTCTGTGTGAGAATGGCTTAGAGCTAGCAAGTCCCCCATTTCTCCAAGTGGTGCAGCATTTTAATAAAGACTGTTTTCTTTCCCCACCAATCATTGCCTAAATCTTGTGTTTGGCAGCAGGTAGCCAAACCCCACTTTTGTTTGGTAACTAGTTTGCACCCCTGTCAAGGTACATACAAGAAGCAACCAATGAATAAATGAATGGGTGAAACAAGTTGACATCTCCCCACCTCTGTCATTAATGAAAAAGACAAAAAAAAAAAAAACCCTTTTAAAAATGCATGTGATGTGACCTGGGAATCTTTTGAACCTTAGGAGTAGAAGGTGTGCTAATTATACTCAGTGGGAGATTCGTTGTCATCGCTGGTCAAGCTTCACTTTATTCTGTATTTTCTTCTTAGCCCATTCCCACTCCCTGGGTAGACAATTCTTTATCCTGTTCAACATGTAACTTTTTGTTTATATTCTTAAGAAAGACATAAGACATACTTTTGTATAGGATACATATATTTTTGAAAATAGTTTTTATTATAAAGTCAAATTTGTGCAAAATATAAAAATTCAGTCAGCAAAGAAAGGCATAAGAAGAAAATTAAATTTACTCATAGTTCCACCAAACTATGAGCATTTTGATGTATATACTTCCATCCTCCAGACATTTTTAACACATATATGTGGCTACCTATACTTACTTAAAGTGAAATGATTATGTACAGGGTGGGGCAAAAGTAGGTTTATAGTCATTCATATGGAAAATAATGCAATAATAAATAATAATGCAAGAATAAACTGTTTTGCATACTCACAACTGTAAACGTACTTTTTCCCCACCCTGTAGAATTTCTAATAAAAAAATGGCTGTCTGTGCTCTTGCTTGCTTAGGGATTTCTTTTTTTTTTTTTTTTTTTTAAGATTTTGTTTATTTATTTTTAGAGAGGGAAGGGAGGGGGAGAGAGAGAGAGAGAGAGCAGTTGCTGGGGGTCATGGCCTGCAACCCAGGCATGTGCCCTGACTGGGAATCGAACCTGCGACACTTTGGTTCGCAGCCCGTGCTCAATCCACTGAGCTACACCAGCCAGGGCTGGGGTTTCTTTTTTAAATTTTTATTTTATTTATCTTAATTAAAAAATTTTTGAAGTATATTTTATTGATTATGCTATTATATTTGTCCTATTTATTTTCTCCCCTGTACTCCCCTCCACCCTTTACTCCACCCCCACATTCCCTCCCCACTTAGTTTATGTCCATGGGTCTTACACATAAGTACTTTGGCTTCTCTACTTCTTATACTATTCTTAACCTCCCCCTGTCTATTTTCTACTTACCAATTATATTTCTTATTCCCTGTACCTTTTCTCCCATTCTCCCCCTGCCCCCCCCCCCGCCCCGCTGATAACCTTCCATGTGCTCTCCATTTCTGTGATTTTGTTCCTGTTCTAGTTGTTTGCTTAGTTTGTTTTTTAGGTTCATTTGTTGATAGTTGTGAGTTTGTTGTCATTTTACTATTCATAGTTCTGATCTTCTTTTTCTTAGATAAGCCCCTTTCACATTTCATAGAATAAGGCCTTGGTGATGATGAACTCCTTTAACTTGACCTTATCTGGGAAGCACTTTATCTGCCCTTCCATTCTAAATGATAGCTTTGCTGGATAGATAGCTTTGCAAGATTTTCTCATAATCTTGGATGTATGTCCTTGCCTTTCATGACTTGGAATACTTCTTTCCAGCCCCTTCTTGACTGCAAGATTTCTTTTGAGAAATCAGCTGAGATCTTAGGGGGACTCCTTTGTAGGTAACTGTCTCCTTTTCTCTTGCGGCTTTTAAGAGTCTCTCCTTATCTTTAAACTTGGGTAGTATAATTATGATGTGCCTTGGTGTGTGCTTCCTTGGGTCCAACTTCTTTGGGATTCTTTATGACTCCTGGACTTCCTGGAAGTCTATTTCCTTTGCCAGATTGGGAGAGTTCTCCTTCATTATTTTTTCAAATAAGTTTTCCATGTGTTGCTCTTCCTCTTCTCCTTCTGGTACCCTTATGATTCAGGTGTTGAAATGTTTAAAGTTGTCTCAGAGGTTCCTAAGCCTCTCCTCATTTTTTTCTGAATTCTTGTTTCTTCATTCTGTTCTGTTGACTTTTTATTTCTTCCTTCTGGCCCAAACCATTGATTTGAGTCCTGGTTTCCTTCCTATCACTGTTGGTTCCCTGTACATTTTCCTTTATTTCACTTTGTATGGCCTTCACTTCTTCCTTCATTTTGAGGCCATACTCAACCATTTCTGTGAGTATCCTGATTACCAGTATTTTGAACTCTGCATCTGATAGGTTGCCTATCTCTTCATGGCTTAGTTCTATTTGTGGAGTTTAGATCTGTTCTTTCATTTGGGCCATATTTCTTTTTCTTGATGTACCTGTTGTAAGGGGTGGAGTCTTAGGTATATACTAGGGCAGGGCAACACACATGGCTGCATTGTGGTGCCATGTGGGGAAGGGGTCAGAGAGGGAACAATGCCACTTGCTCTGCTCTTGATCTGCTTCTAGTCACTTCCCCCACTGCCCACAAGTGGAGGGCTCTTCTGCTGCTGATTCCTGGGTGAGTGGGTTTGTGTATGTTCTAGGATCCCATGGGTCTCTCCAACAAACTCTCCTGTAAGGCTGGGAGTTTGTTCTGCTGCCACAATTCCCACAGGTTTTTATAGCCAGAGGTTTTAAGGTTTTATTTCCCCGCACTGGAACCTTGGGTTCCGTGGCCTGTCTTGCTCTCCACTTGTTCCTTTCAGTTTCTCTGCATACAAATGTGGGAATGCCCAGTCTGCCTGCCACTACCTTGCCCACCTAGTCCACCAGCTGCTGCCTTGCTGCACATCCTCTGTGCCCTGGCTGCCTGCCTCCACCCCTCCTACCAGTTTAGATGAATGTTTCTTCTTTAACTCTTTGTTTGTCAGATTCTCATACAGTTTAATTTTCTGGCAGTTCTGGTTGTTTTTTGTTTTTAAATTGGTTGTTGCCCTTCTTTTGATTGTACAAGCAAGCAAAGCATATCTACCTATGCCTCCATCTTGCCCGGAAGTCACCTTGTTTATTTATTAATTTTAAAAAATTTTATTTCTTGATTGATTTTATAGAGAGGGGAAGGTAGGGAGAAAGAGAGGAAGAGAAACATTGATATAAGAGAAACACTGATTAGTTGCCTCTTGTATGAGCCCTGACTGGGGACCAATCCTGCAATCTAGGCGTGTGTCCTAACCAAGAATTGAACCAATGACCTTTGGCTTTTCAGGACTGTGCTCAACCAACTGAGCCAACCAATCAGGGCTTATTTATTAACTTTTAGACTGAGAGGAAGGGAGAGAGGAAGGGAGAGAGAGGGGGAGACATCTATGTTTTGTTCCACTTAGCTATGCATTCATTGATTGATTCTGATCGGGGATTGAACCTACAACCTTGGCTATCAAGATGACACTCTGACCAAGCTATGTGGCCATGGCAGGGAGTTCTGATTTCCAGTTGTACATCTGATGTGGCTCTTTCTCAGTAGTAAATGCTCATGGTAGAGGTTGTTCGGTCATGTTAAAGAAGTCAGGAGGAAGGTAGTTCCAGGCAGTGTGTGGCTCCATGATGCCTTCTGTGCCCCCCAGGCTCCTTTTCCCCCACTGCCATTCTTAGCATGTGGCTTTCAGAGATCACATTATGGTGAAAAAAATGTCCACTGTAGCACCAGCCATCACATTCACATTCGAGGCAGGAAGAAATAGGAAGCTAACTAAGTCAACTCCCCTTAAAGCAGCATTCTCAGAATCAACAGGGGATTTTGTTAAAAAGCAAATCCCAATTGTGTAGGTCTGGACTGTTGCCCAAGATTCTGCATTTCTAACAAAGTGCCATACTTTTAATAACAGGGTTTGAAGCGCTTTCTGGAAGCTCTGTCCAGTGACTCTTGATTTCATTTCATTGGCCAGAATTGTATCATGTTGCTGGCCCTGGCTGCAGGAGAGGCTAGAGATGTGGTCTTTTATCTGAGCACTTTGTCACCCTGAATACAAATGTGTTTCTTTTAGTAGGAAAGAAGAGAGTGGTGTTGGCAGATTACTAGTAGCTTCTGACAGAGTGCTCAGGCCACGGTGGAGAAGAATTTAATTTAATCTAATTTAATCTTTTTTGGAAAAGCTTTTAAAAAAATCTGTCCCATTAATAGTTACAGTTCATTTTTGGTAGTAAGTATGATTTCCATTGCCTACCCTTTATGGAAATTTTTTTCCGGAGATGTTCTCAGTGAAACCAAAATAACTTTGTACTATACATGAAGTGATGGGCTTTTCCAGATATAAATTCTCTCTACTATAGTTTTTCCACTCTGATTTGTGAAATAGGTGGCCTTTAGGAGGAGCTGAGATGGACTAAGAGAGACCAGCTCTCCTGCATGGCTTTCCTTCCCTGGTCATTGGGAGTCTGTCAGGGTGTTACAAAATCCAAGTTCGTGTGCTCGACGCTTTCAGAGCTCGGGGTAAGGGAAGGTTTATTGATCAAGAAGGTGATCATATAGAAGACAGGAGACCTAACATGCCTCAAATCCATCCTGCCTGTTGGACTTGGTTAGGGGTTTTTAAGGAGTTTGGGGGAACACATGTGTGGAAGTTCTGGTGGGGCAAGTTTTAATTGGAGGATCTTGGAACTTGACCATTTATGGTAAATGGTGTTAGCACTGGGTCTTCCTAGAGAATGGACCCTTGGCTTCTGAAACGGTTCCAGTGTTCAAGTTCAGTCATGTCCAAGTCTTTTGGTTCTGTGTGTGTGCAAGGGGAGGGGCAGGCAGTGGTGAAGGGTCTAGACTTTGGTTCCAGGTGCAGCTGAAGGTTAAAGTCCTTTCCTGTGTGCATGCTTCCAGGCTGCATAACATGCAGCTTTGGCCAGCTATCTCTAAAAAACAACTCAATATCTTGTTCAACAGGATAGGATCATCCATCTTCAGCAGGTCTGTGGTTACTGACAAATACACAGAATAGGGGAACTGCCTTATTTTTTCTATCTTAACTCAAACTTCCCTAGTCTAGCCACTCATGGCCCCACAATATCCACCCTCTGCACAGGAAAGCCACAAGGCAGGCCAAGTTGTGGCAGCTGCAGCCCCAATACTGGAGTCTGGTAAGACTAGCTTCCCTCTGCTGTCATTCACATGGCCTTGCCTTGCCACCCAAATAAGGTTTGCATTTTTTTCCTGTGGTATAATAAATATATTGGGACTTTATCCTTGACTCATGGCACAGAGCTCTTGGAATTTTCTGAGTGGTAGGATTTTCTTATTACTTATAATAAGCCCCTTTTGAGTGTATGTGAGTTTATGCTAATGAGATGACTTTGAGTGGGAACCCCGGGTAGACTCAGGATGGGGCTGGTCACCAGAAAGACCTAGTGATTGGAGGGTTGGAACTTCCCCCCAACCTCCTGACCTCTGGGAAGGGGAGGGGGCTGGATATTGAGCTCTATAAAAACAATGAGATTAGATGAGCTCTTCTGTGTTGGTAAACAAGAATGCACCCACTTGCCAGGAGGGTGGCACCCCCTAAATCCACTGGGGACAGAAAGTTCCTGCCACTCTGCCTATGTATCTCTTCATCTGGCTGTTTATTTGTATCTTTTAATATCATTTGTAATAAGCTGGCAATAGTAAGTAAACTTTTCCTGAGTTCTGTGCACGGCTGTAGCAAATTAATGGAACCTGAGGACGGAGTCATGGGAATCTCTAGTTTACAGCCAGTCAGTCAGAAGCCCAGGTGACAACCTGGACTTGTGATTGGTGTCTGAAGTAAGAGAGCCTTATAGGCCTGGGCCCTTAATCCCTGGGACCTGATGCTGTCTCCAGGTAGACAGTGTCAGAGTTGAGTTAAATTGTGAGGCACCCAGCTGGTGTCTGAGAATTGCTTGGTTTAGAACGCTCCCATCCACACCCATTTGGTGACCAGAGGTATTGATGGTAGAAGAGGAAAACAGAACTCCCTTGCACTTCCTTTGCTGTGGCATCTGCTGAGCAAGACAGCCCTGACCATTTCCTTCCCTGCTGGAAGAGTCTTCCTAGATGTGGTCCTTGGCCTATTGTCCCATACTTTTCTTGCTCATCAGACACAAACACATACTCAAAGCCTCCTCTTTACCCTGCTGAATCTGGTTGTCCCTCAGGGGTTATTCCTCTAGTGGCAGCAGGAATCATGTGTTCAAGGTATGGGTGACCTTAGAAGATGCATGAGGCCATGGCCATACATGGGGTACTGGCACTGTCTGATCTCTCCAGGAGGCATCTCTGTTAGGATGTGATGATAGAGATTTTTGGGCACATGATCTGACTCAGTTCACCCATTGCTAACCAAGTTATTGCTTCCACCCATTTGTTTGTATCCAGGGTCTAGCATGGGTGTCCAACATTTTGGCGTCTCTGGGCCACACTGGAAGAGTTGTCTTGGGCCACATATTAAATACATTGAGATCCATAATAAAAAATATATCATAATGTTTTAAGTAAATTTATGATTTTGTGTTGGGCCGCATTCATAACCTTCCTGAGCCATATGCACCCCGTGGATTGCAGGCTGGACACCCCTGGAAAGAGTTCATTTCAGTTTTAGTCTATGTGTCCTTGCAAGCTGCATGCTCCCTCCTGATGAAATGTGGACTATTTCTGCTTCCTGTTAATGTTGGGTTTTGATATTTCCCTCGCTGGAGATGGGCAGCTTTCCTGTGCTCTGAGTCTGCCCTTGCTTCTCCAATCCAGATGATCCACCTTTGTATTGAAGACCCTGCCTGTGGGATGGTTACTTTGTCCTGAAATAGCCGTCCCCTTACAGTGCAGCCCTGCCCATCTGCTTCCCCAACAAGCCCTTCGGTTGTTTCCCCAGTTGTACCGGTTTCACATTGACACAAGGGCTGAGGCTCATTGCAGTCTCTGAAATGCCCTTTCCTGTTTTCAGTGCTATGAACAGAATTTCATTTTTTCCAACCTAATCTGATCATTATCAGATTAGCACAAGGGGAAGCACAATGAGTACCAGATCTGTAGGCAGCTAAGGACAAAAAGCTTTGCTCACACAGGGGAGGGAGGGAGGATCCATAGCCCCCTCCTTGTGCAGCTCCTTCCCTTGTGCGTTGAAAGTGTCTGAGAACCCAGGGCAGAACACTGGTTTTGGTGATTCTTCATTTTCTCTTGGGCTGTAAGCCACCAGGTGGAAATCTGAAAGGAACCCCATGTTAATACCTTACAACACATTCCTTTGCTCTGGTTGCCATCTGCACAGAGAGACTTTGGCCCTCAGCTATCTCCCTTTATGTGCTCCCTTGTTTTCTCGCCCCTTTCCTTCGGGGGTTGACTTCCTTTATTTTCCAGGTATTTTGTTTTGGTTTTTGTTCCCTTCCTCATACTCTCCTTTGTGTCTTACCAGTGTCCTCAGCCTTCTTTGTCCACTGGCTTTTGGCGGTGTCCGTTTTGCCTGTTCCCAGTCTTCACTGTTACAGTTGTAACGATGAGGGTGGCACACTACTATTCTCTCTTTGTACATGATTATTCTGTTTTCTCAAGTTGATTTTTTCTCAGAATGGGGATCAGGTCATGTGTTTTTATTTGCCAGATGGTGAGAGCAGAGCCAGGAAGGTGGACTCCCCCTGAAAGTATGGCATTTCTGAGGTCACTAAGTGTGGAGGGAAGGTGTTGGCAGAACTCCCAAAGGTTGGGCTCCAGATATCCAGTTTTGAAGAATCTTGCAAATTCCAAGAAACCACAGGCATCTTAGAAGAAAGCATCCTCCAAGTGTGATGTGTGCAGTAATAGACCCACAAGCACGTCACAACCTACTGCTCATAAGAAAACGCACTGGAGGGAGGTTTGTGCTCACATGTCCTGCAGCCCAGATGACTTCTCAGGGGAAGAGTCTTGTAGTTAGGAAGTGTGAGAAAACGTGGAGAAACAGACACTTGTTCTCACCTTCACACCCAAGAGAAACCCCAGGCTGGCATAAACTGTGGGAAACTGTGTCCAGGGCTGTGACTATCCACAGCAGGGAGAAGGCCTTTGAGTGTGAGCAACGTGGCAAAACCTTTAGCCCTACCTCACAGCTTACAACACACATGGGAGGCAGTCAAGTGCTGAGTCACTGAAGCCACTCATTAGTACTTCGTAATGGAAAAGGCTCCATGAATGTAACAAGTGTAGGAGAACCTTCCAGGACAAGGCCCTTGCTCCCCATCAGCAAGCACACACGTGATGGAAGGAGCGTATCTGGATATCTGCAAGGAGGGTGGAGAGGCCTCTTCTCAGGAGAATACTTTTATTATTGATCAAATGGTTGTTGATGTAAGAAATGTTCAAACCTGTAGAGAATTTTTATGAGTTTATTTGAGCCAAACTGGTGATAGTTGCTGGGAAGCAAAATCTCTTGGATTAAGAAAATGCTCTGGAGAATGGCAGTTTTGCAGCTTATTTTATACATTAGAATAAAGGAAGAGATGCAAAAGAGGTTACACAAAATCCACTGGTGGCAGATTTAATAGATTAAGGTGCAGGGCAAGAAAGCAAAGTGGGGAGAAAATTCCCTGAGACTGGGTAAAGAGTAAAATGGAGGGACACATACTTCTTTTCCACTGGTGGGTACAGAATAGTTCATGGTTAACATGTACAGCACACGGAGATGGTGTGCAGGGAACAAGACAACAGTGAGGGGCTCTGTGGTCTCTGCTCTGGTGCCTGTGGTTGTGCCTTGAGGCATCTGGAGAAGGAGATTACTCTGACATTTCAAAGATATGTTAGCTCAAATGTGAAACAGTAGTCAGGCTCACTTGAGGTACAGGCTGACCTTTGCCTGGAAGCTACAGGCTTAGGGCATGACTCCCCACCATAATTTGCTTTTAGTTAGGAATTTTTATGTTCAGACCATCCTATGTGGTTACTCTCAGTCTCTGAGTTTGTAGGGCCCAACACGCTGGCCTCCTCTGAGCTTGTCAGGTTTATGATGTGGCCCCTTTTTTTGTCCACTCAGTGGACACTAGAGAGAAGCTGATTAGAACATAAAGAATGTAGGAAAAAGTTCAGAGACAGTCACACCTATTACATGCCAGACAGTTCACAGCCTAAATAGGCCATGTGCATCAGGCATAAGTGTGGAAGAGCTTTGATGTGTTACACTGTGAGGAAGGAGGAAGGGTTCCTTTACCCTCAAGTTTCTTTTGGCTGGTCTGATAATCACATAGACATGAGACACATTAGCAAGAGAAAATAAACAAGTTTAATCACATACATACGTATGGGAATCCAACATACGTGAGAAGTTCAGAGACAAAAAGGAACATGGGTTCTGACATTCTGAGCTAAGGTGAGGTGCCTTGGGGGCTTCAAAGGGCCATCACAGAGAGAACACATGTTAGTGATTAGTAGTTTTCCCTGCCCTGAAGATAGGTCAAAAGAGGTTATTTCCGGTAATCTCTTCTTATGGGCAAGGCTCTTAACTCAAGTTCTTCTAGGTAGTTAAGGAAGGGGCAGAAGTTTCTCTTGAGCCGGTAGGTGCTGCTTTTAGCATGAAATGATCTGCATACCACTGAGGCACATCTTGGTGGCTTGTTCTGAACCCCACAGTACTAACTACACTGTGGAGTTCACAGTGGCGAGAAGCCCATGAGTGTAAAAGCCCCCAACCCTTGGTTCCTCTGAGGATTCACTCTGGAGAAAAGCCCTTCTGTCCCAGGCGAGAGTGCAGGGAGATGTGCCAGTCCCATGTCATCATCACCTATCACAGTATTCATACCTTTGAAGGAGCATTAAGGATCCAGAGTGGGAATGCTTTCAGCCAAAACTGGACACTCAGGACCCATCCAAGGCCACACAAGAGAGAAACCTGGAAGTGTCACAGATGTTGGAAGGCCCTCATGAAGCATAGAACCTTATTAATCAAAGCCTCCTCTTGAGATCAGGAGGGAGGAGGAAGGTTGTTAATGATCGTGGAAACCTTCATGAATGTAATAGGATTCACACACTTTCAAAGCCCTTGAGTGTGATAAATGGGAAAGCAGAAAAAATTACACTTTGCCCTGACTGGTGTGGCTCAGGTGGTTGGGCATTGTCCTGTAAAACAAAAGGTTGCTGGTTCGATTCCCAGTCAGGGCACATGCCTGGCTGTGGGTCCGGTCCTGGTTGGGGCATGTGTAAGAGGAAACCAATTGATATTTCTCTCACACATCCATGTTTCACTCCCTCTTTTTCTCCCTCACTTCCCCTCTAAATAAATTCTTAAAAAAAAAAAATAAGGTCACATCTTACTCTATTCCAGAATAGATTTAGAACAGACTGTGCAAACAAATCATGGAGGGGCAAGCCTTCACTGTACCTTATTCAAATGTTCCAAAGCCAAGTCAGCAAGCTGTTTCTGTACAGGGCCAGGGAGTAAATAAGTTTTTCTCTGTGGGCTCTCTGGTTTCTGTCACAGCTACTCGGCTCTGCTGTTGGTGCATGGACAGCCAGATGGTGGGGACACAAATGAGCATGGCTGTGTGCCCGTGAAACTTCCTTTACAAAAACAGGTGGCTGGCCAGATTTGACCCAGGGGTCATACTTTGCCAACCCATTCTAGAGAGAAAGCCTTGCTAGAAGCCTTTCTAATCAAGGACAGAGTCACATGGACTGGATGTCTTCTGCAGAGAAATCCTAGAGGAGCATGATCAGTGGAATGAGCCATCGGGGACCTCCCACCTTGTCAGGGGGATTAGGAGACACATGGAAGATCCAGAGACCAGGTTCTGCCATAAAAAAGCTGAGGGACTAGCACCCAGTCACTCAAAAGCCACAGGGCTTTATGAGAAGAGCAGGAAGTAAATCTAAAAGTGATTTTGAAGTGAATATGGTAAACACATTTAAAATGGGGTTTCTACCTTGGCTAGGTTGCTCAGTTGGTTACAGCATTTTCCCCTACACCAAAAGGTTGTGGGTTTGATTCTCAGTCAGAGCACACACCTAGGTTGCATGTTCGATTCCCAGTTGGGGCATATATGGGAGAAAACTGATTGGTACTTCTTGCTCACATATATGTTTCTTTCCCCCTTCCTCTCTCTCTAAAAATCAATTAAAAATATATCCTTTGGTGAGGATTAAAAAATAGATAAAATAACCCTGGCTAGTGTGGCTCAGTGGATTGGATGCTGGCCTGAGACCCAAAGGGTCTCTGGTTTGATTCCTAGTCAGGGCACATGCCTGGGTTGTGGGCCATGTCTCTGGTAGGGGGCACTCAAGGCAACCACATATTGATGTTTCTCTCCTTCTCTTTCTCCCTCTCTTCCCCTCTCTCTAAAAATAAATAAGACAAAATCTTTAAAATAAATCAATAAAATAGGGATTCATATAAAAAGATTCACTCTTTCTCCAAAGAGTTTTTGAGAGCCCCTTGTGTGCCAGATTCCTGCAGAGGTCAATCCCAGAGTGTCTACCATGTGGATGGTGTTTACAGCTGTGAAACTGGATGATTTCACCAAGGGGATCTATGAAGGTTGAGCTGGGGCCTCTAACATTCAGAAGTCAGGTAGAAGTAGTGGATCCAGCAGGAAAGACTGGGAAAGCATCCTATGAGGCAGGAACACAGCATGTGGGGTCATGAAAGCAGAGAGGGAGGCATCTGAAGGATGGATAGCCACCTCCAAGTGCTGCTGTTGGGTGGGGTGGAGCAGGACTGGGACTGCACCACTGGATCTGTCACAGTTGGTGTGTTAGTTCCCCTGGGGCCACCATAACAAATTGCCACCAGCTGGGGGGCTTAAAAGAACAAATTTATTGTCTCACAGGTCTGAAGGCCAAATGTCCAAAATCAGGATATCTGTAGGGCTGTGCTTCCTCCAGGGACTCCAGGGCCTGATCCTTTGCCTCTTCCAGCTCCTGGTGGCTCCAGGTGTTCTTTGGTTTGTGCCTCCATCTTCACAAGGCCCTCTATTCTGTTTCAGTGTCTCTTAGGACACTTGTCATTGGATTCAGGGCTCATCCACTAATCCAGAATGATCTCATCTCAAGATTCTTAATTGCATCTGTAAGCACCCTTTTTCCAACTCAGTTCACATTCATAGGTTTCAGAGTTAGGATGTGGGCACACCTTTTGTAGGGGCACCATTCCACTGCAGGTTTTGTTGGTTCTGGAGAGAGCGGGGGCAGAGGGAGCGCAGACAGCAAGCATATCTAGAGCTAGAGGGTAAGACTGAGTCACATTTGCTCACTGAAAGCAAGGATCCTGCTATACTCAACTCTTCAAGTTGGATGCAGCATTCCACACACATTTTCAGAAGAGGGGAAGGATGAGGTGGGGAGGGGATGTGTCACAGTATTCCTGATACACAGCTATGGCCTTTCTGGAATCAGCTGTTGCAGTGGGTGCACTGCATCAGGATCTCTAAAGGCCACACAAGCTTGCCTGGGGGTGAGAAGATAGCACTGTCAAGGCTGGTGGACAGGAGGTAGAAGAGGTAAGTTCGAGCTGGCATGGGCACCTCTGGCAGCCTTCAGCCTGAGTCAGGGACTTGCAGAAATCAGATGCCTTCCGGCACTGAGGCAGCATCCATAAAACAAATGCATGATCTCCCTGCAGCCACAAGAAACTTGTCCTCACATAGCAAATCCCACTTCCCAAGCTTCCACTGGAAAGAAGCAGTCTCCTTGTATGCAGGGCACTTGCCTAGGCTTGGCATAAAGCCAGCGTCCAGATGGCCGGTGGTAAAGCCCACCCCAGCTCTTTTGCATATAATTTCTTAAACAGGGACACACAGTGGTGTGCTTTGAGTAATGGTGGATTGAAGACATCTCAGCCTTGAACAAAAGAACTTAACAAGGTGTTAGGAAGGAGCCTGGGCCACAGGATGTGTAGCCAAAGATAGTGATGCCAGGATGCCAGTTACTCGCTGGAAAGGGGTAGCACCTTTAGGCAGATGGTTTGGGGAGAGGATGCATTTCAAGTCTAGTTGAAACATATATTTATCAAACAGGTTTTCTGAGACATCCTCCTAAGTAAGTTGTTCTTTCTGTTCTTTCAACCCACTTTTTCTAGGGGGAATGAACTGGAGGAAAAGAGGAGGGAGATATAATCAGCTGTCTCCTGTATCTCTGGAAAGGGCTTTGCTCTGAGGAGATGTCCAGGAGGACCACTGCCATGTGCCACCTGCAGGAGCTGGTCCCTGAGCTCTGGCCTGGGCACCACACCAGTGGTGGTGGGAGCAGCGGTGGTGTGGAGGGAGGGTGGCTGGCCCTCTCCTGGAGTCACTGAAGATGGGGTGTGTGCAGCCCTTTCCCACAGGTTTACCTCACTGGCCTCTGTTGTCACCACAGCAATGACTCACCACCTTCTAGTTCTTCCCCTTCTCTGCCCTCATTCCCAGCCTGAGGAAAGCCAACGTGAAGTGTTTCCTTGCAGTCGCCTTCTGTCCCCTTCAGCCAACCGCAGCTGAAGGAACGTTGCAGGGATGGCAGTGGGGTTCCCCCAGCACAACGTAAGCCCCCTCATCCCACTCCATTCTCTGCAGGTCACTGTGCTTCAAATCATGTGATTACAGCAAACATTTCTACTGATTTTACATGTGCTGCTGGTAGTGTGTTTATACACCAGTATCCCACTACAGATAAGATGGGCCAGGTACTCAACTGTTTCTGCAGTTTGTCGTCAGAAATGAAATTACTGGAAAGGCACACTTTCTTTTTTTTTTAAGATTTTATTTATTTATTTTTTAGAGAGGGGAGGGAGGAAGAAAGAGAGAGAGAGAGAAACATCAATGTGCGGTTGCTGGGGATCATGGCCTGCAACCCAGGCATGTGCCCTGACTGGGAATCGAACCTGCGATGCTTTGGTTCGCAGCCTGCGCTCAATCCACTGAACTATGCCAGCCAGGGCAAGGTTCACTTTCTATGCCATGTGCTTCTAATGTATTTTGTAATCAGAATGAGAAACTAAAGCTTTTTTCTGGTCCCCCCAACCCAGTGCCACCTGGCTATATGAGCTCCAGGCTAAGCTGCTGTCATTTCCTTCCCAACTCCTTCACGATCATCATCCAGGACCTCACCAGGCACAAAGAGATGTTCTCCCACATCCACAGCATCTGGGAGATTGCAGTCAGACTGTGCCTGGAGCCGGAGGGGAAGATGGTCAGTAGGACAGAGGTGACATGGATGACTCACTCAGTGGTGGAAATGCCTCCGCTGAGGACCCCAAGGGCACAGTAGTCACTGGTGTTGGTATTGTCACAAACCATTATTTGCAGGAAACTCGCTTCACAAAAGAAGCCTACAGGAAGCACATCAAAGCCCTGGCCAGGTGGCTCAGCTGGTTGGAGTGTTGTCCTGCATACCGAATGGTTGCAGGTTTGTCTGGTCAGGCATACTGGAGGCAGCCGATTGATGTTTCTCTCTCCCCCTCTATCTCTAAAATCAATGAACATATTAAACCATTACAAAGATAAAGAAGTACATCAAAGATTACATGAAATCAATCAAAGGGAAATGAGAAAAGACCAGAAAGAGTAAAGCCTTTTATGACAGGGGCTGCAGAACAAAGTAAGCATGCCATTGCTAATCTCAAACATTACCAGCTCTTTATAGGTGTAAATATGAATCGAGATGCCATGGTTGTTCTGTGGGACTATGGTTGAGCGTGCTGGGACCGTGTATATGATTCTCAATAAGGATGGTTTAGAAATGGACAAATGTTAACAAATCTGGCAATTTGGATCTATCATCTGTCAGAGCCTACTTTAAAAAAAGAACCCTTCCCTCACCCCCACTTCAATAACTAGAGGGATCAGGGAGCCCCATATCCCAGTGTGGGGTGGGGGTGAGGGGCTGGGCACACAGATCTGCCCCCAAACTGAAGGTGACACTGGTATCCAGTGGTGGGAAAAACAGGTTTATGAGCCTCGAAACCCCCTGAGATGAGGAAGGAATATCCATAAAATCCAGGATTGCTAGAAAGCCACAGACTTGCTTCTCCAAAGTACTGAATAGAGAATGGAGAATACAGAATCAGAAGTGCAATTCATAGCACTGGGAGTGACAAAGGAACAGGCCATGTGTGCATGTCCTGAAAACTGGAAAATAGCCACATCATCCCAACGTGTTACGTTCCAGGTGCTGAACTAGGCAATTTGCTCTTATTATTTCATTTAATCCTCATAATGACCCAAGAAGACAGGTATTACCACCTTATTTTGTGGAGGAAATTCTCGTATGTTTAGCATGTGCCCCAAGTAACACAGCTGAACCGGGTTGTACCCGACTCAGGAGGACGAACGTGACTACTATGTCAGCAGCTTTCGAACTTCAGTTTGACTGAGACCCACAGTAAGAGACGTATTTTAGATCTTAGCCCAGCACATGTAGATGTGCATGCACTTATTACCTCTGTGTGTTCCCTAATATTTTTAATTCTATTTTTTACACTTCATTTCAAAGGAAGTGCTGGTCATGACCCACTAAATGATTTTTATAATTTGTTAATTGGACAGGACCCCCCAGCTGGAGAAAAAACATTGCCACATCAGGCAGTGGACCCCAAAAGAGGGCTTTCCTAGACTCCCCTGAATTGCTGGGTGAAGGGAAAATACCCTCCTTGGATAAACAATGAGAACTGTCAGCTCATGTTCTTGAATGAACTGGTCCTGATAAACTCCATCACAACCGAGAGAACTTGCCTCCCAGACTTTTGAGGAGGAGTGCTACACTGACGCTGGCAGCAAACTGTGAACAAATAATTTAAAAAACAGGAAGGGGAGCTGCATGCATTCCCAAGGAACAATTCAGGCCAGATTGACCTCCTCTGTGTGAAATACTTCCAAGAGTACTGTAGACACGATGTACTTGAATTTCAGCAAAATATTTGACTAATTTCCTAACAATCCCAAGGATAATTTGGAAAACAGAGGATGGTTTGTGGTTCAGTAAATTTATTCCTGTTTGACACCTATCCCAAATAGGGCTCAAAAGAGACAATTAGTGAGGGAGTTCTTTGTCAAACCAAAAACACTGAACAAGTGTATGTTATAATTTCTAACATGTATTTAATTACATCTGTCTCCTCCATTTGAAGGTGAACCCTTTCAGGGAGAAGAACTCATCTCATTTGCCACCTCTGTCTTCCCAGCACTGAGCCCAGCTCAGGCATTGCATGCTCCTTAAGAACATTTATGGAACTTCTGGCCAAGATTGAGGTGCAGGTATATATGCTTTGCTTCCTTGTACAATCAAAAAAAGAGACAACAACCAATTTAAAATAAAATTTAAAAAAAAGAAAAAACGGAACTGCCAGAAAAATCAAACTGCATGGAAGTCTGACAACCAAGGAGTTAAAGAAGAAACATTCATCTAGACCAGTAGGAGGGGCAGAGAGCCAGGAGCCAGGGTGGGGAGGACCCCCCGCAAAGCATCACCTGGAGGACTTGGCAGTCCCACATTAGCATGTGGATAAACCGGGAGGAACAACTGGGGAGCAAGACAGACCACACAACCCAGGGTGGGTCCTTTGTGACAAGTATCACAAAGAAATAAACATGCAAGTCTAGGAAGCTCAGACAGTCCCAAACAAGTTGGACTGAAGGAGGAACACAGGAAGACACATCATAATTAAATTACCAAAGATGAAAGAAGAGAATCTTTTTGTTGTTGTTGTTGTTGTTGTTCCACTTATTTATGCATCATTGCTAGATTCTTTCATTAAGTATGCTTTATTGATTATGCTATTACAGTTGCCCATTTTTCTCCCCCTTATGCCCTTCTGCCCTGCACCCCACTCCCACAAGCATCCTCACCCCCTTAGTTCATGTCCATGGGTCATACATATAATTTATTTGGCTTCTCCATTTCCTATATTACTCTTAACCTCTCCCTGTCTATTTTGTACCTACCATTTATGCTTCTTATTCCCTGTACCTTTTCCCCCATTGTGTTTTCTCCCCACTCTCCACTGATAACCCTCCATGTGAACCCCATTTCTGTGATTCTGTTCCTTTTCTAGTTGTTTGCTTAGTTTGTTTTGGTTTCTGGGTTGTTGTTGTTTTTTTTGGTTCATTTGTTGATACTTTTGAGTTTGTTGTCATTTTGCTGTTTATAGTGGGTTTTTTTTTTAAAGATTTTATCTATTTTAGATGAAGGGAAGGGGAAAGAGAAAGAGGGAGAGAAACATCAATGTGTGGTTGCCTCTTGTGTGCCTCCTACTGGGGAACTGGCCTGCAACCCAGACATGTGTCCCGACGGGGAATCAAACCAGCGACCCTTTGGTTCACAGGTTGGCACTCAATCCCCCAAGCCACACCAGCCAGGGCTGTTCATAGTTTTGATCATCTTCATTTTCTTAGATAAGTCCCTTTAACATTTCATGTAATAAGGGCTTGGTGATGATGAACTCTTTTAGCTTGACCTTACCCGGGAAGCACTTTATCTGCCCTTCCATTCTAAATGAAAGCTTTGCTGGATAGAATAATCTTGGATGTAGGTCCTAGCCTGTCATGATTGTGAATACTTCTTTCCAGTCCCTTCTTGCCTGCAAGGTTTCTTTTGAGACCTTTCTTTTCAGCTGATAGTCTTACCAGAACTTCTTTGTAGGTAACTGTCCCCTTTTCTCTTGCTGCTCTTAAGAGTCTCTCCTTATCTTTGATCTTGGGAAATGGAATCATGGTGTGCCTTGGTGTGTGCTTCTTTGGGTCCAACTTTTTTGGGACTCTCCGAGCTTCTGGAACTTCATGGAGGTCTATTTCCTTTGCCAGACTGGGGGAGTTTTCTTCATTATTTTTTCAAATATGTTTTCAATTTCTTGCTCTTCGTCTTCTCCTTCTGGCACCCCTATGCTCTGGATGTTGAAATGTTTGAAGTTGTCCTGGAGGTTTGTAAGCCTCTCCTCATTTTTTAAATTCTTATTTCTTCATTCTGTTCTGTTTGAATGTTTAGTTCTTCCTTCTGTTCCTAATTATTGATTTGAGTACCAGTTTCCTTCCATTCACTCTTGATTCCCTATATATTTTTTTAATTTCACTTTGCATAGCTTTCACTTTTCCCTCTGTTTTGTGACCATACTCGACCATTTCTGTGAGCATCCCAATTACCGTTTTTAGAACTCTGCATCTAATAAGTTGCTTATCTCTTCATCACTTAGTTCTACTTTTGGAGTTTCAATCTGTTCTTTCATTTAGGCCATATTTCTTTGTCTCAGTGTATCTTTTACATTGTAAGGGGTGGAGCCTTAGGTATTAGTCAGGACAGGGCAACTCACATTGCTGTGTTGTGGCACTGTATGTAGGGGAGGTATCAGAGAGGGAACAGTGCCACTTGCTCGTCTCTTGTCCCACTTTCAGTCACTTCCCCCATTACCTACAAGCAATTTGGACCCTTCTGGTGCTGATTCCTGGGTGAGTGGGTTTCTATACAACCTAGGACACTGTGGGTCTCTCCAACAAACTTTACTGTGAGGCTGGGAGTTTCCATTGCAACACCCACAGGTCTTTACAGCCACAGGTTTGAGGCTTTCTTTTCCCATGCTGGAACCCTGGGTTGTGCGGTCTGTCTTGCTCCCCAGTTGTTCCTCCCGGTTTATCTGCATGCTAATGTGGGACTGCCAAGTCCTCCAGGTGCTGCCTTGTGGGGGTCCTCTCCACCCTGGCTCCTGACTCTCTGCCCCTCCTACTGGTCTAGATGAATGTTTCTTCTTTAACTCCTTGGTTGTCAGATTTCCATGCAGTTTGATTTTTTCTGGCAGCTCTGTTTGTGTGTGTGTGTGTGTGTGTGTTTAATTTTAAATTGGTTGTTGTCCTTCTTTTGGTTGTGTGAGGAGACAAAGTGTATCTACATATGCCTCCATCTTGGCTGGAAGTTCAGGAGAGAATCTTAAAAGCAGCAAGAGAAAATGGGATAGTTACCTGCAAAGGAGTTCCCATATGACTATCAGCTGACTTCTCAAAAGAAACCTTACAGGCAAGAAGGGGCTGGAAAGAAGTATTCAAAGTTATGACAGGCTAGGACCTACGTCCAAGATTACATGTTCCAGCAAAACTATCATTTAGGGTGGAAGGGCAGATAAAGTACTTCCCAGATAAGGTCAAGTGAAAGGGGTTCATCATCACCAAGCCTTTATTATATGAAATGTTAAAGGGATTTACCTAAGAAAAAGATAAAAACTATGACAGTAAAATAACAACAAACTCACAATTATTAAACTGAATTTTAATAATCAAAAACCAAAACAAACTAAGTCAACAACTAGAACAGGAACACAGTCACAGAAATGGAGATCACATGGAGGGTTATCAGCAGGGAGCGGGAGAGGGGAGAATGGGGGACAAGGTATAGGTAGTAAGAAGCCTAACTGGTAGGTACAAAATAGACGGGGAGGTTAAGAAGAGTATAGGAAATGGAGAAGTGAAAGAACTTATATGTATGACCCATGGACTTGAACTAAGAGGATTAGGAATGCTGGAGGGACATGGGTGCAGGGCGGAGGGGGATAAAGGGGAGGAAACATGGGGCAACTGTAATAGCATAATCAATAAAATATGCTTAAAAAAAGAATGTTTGGTGGAATGTTATCACTAATTTATCAGTGTCTACCTGAATGAGGCCTCCAGCCCAGGACCCAGTCCAGGGCTCTGGCCTTAGTCCTTTCATGTCCCATGTCTTACCAGTTACTTGGACAGGAGAATGGATGGATGACATAGTATCCATCCAAGTTCCAGGTGGAAAACACTAGGACAGCCAAAGTGTTGGATGATAGAATCAATGTCCAAAAATAACAGGAGACTGGCATGGCAGGCTGAAGCAAGATGAAGCATAATAGATCTGCACTCTGCCTGAAGATCTAAAACAACTTCACAAGCACAGAAGAAGGAGGTATATGTTTAGCAGCAAGACATGTGAGGGACTTGTGCTTTTTATTGGGAACTGATAAATGAAGCAACTTGTGAAAACACAACCTGGTGAACAACAGAGGCACGTCAGAGACCCACTGTTTTGTGCAGGTCAAATGGTGCTGGAAGAACTGGTTTTGTCTGAACTGTTATTAAGGACAGTACTGACACATTTCAAACTTTCCAGAGGAGAAAAATGTGTTGAATTTGCCTGTATCAAAGTTGAGGATTTATGTTCAGTAAAGATCAGCATAAAAGTACTGATTGGATGGATAACAGACTAGGAAAAGACATTATATAAAATTAACACAGAATTTGTAGCTAGAGTATTTAAGGAACACCTGCAAATCAAGAAGAGAAAAACAGGAAACTGTGAAGAGTGCACAGGGAACACATAGGCATTTCACACAAGAGGAAATGTGAAATGCTACCCCTATAAGAAGAGGTGCTGGGATTCACCACTAATCAAAGAAGTGCAAATTAAAACAACAGGACATCTTTTCCTGATAATAGCAAGAACACTCTCCAGCAACCCTCCTGCTGAAAACAAGAAATAATATAGGAAAAATGTTGACAACATCCTCTGTATAGAACTGACAGGATGGGACAGCATCACTCTGTAGGTCACAGGAACCAAGGAGGGGGCAGACAGGGCCTCTCATTCACATCTTCTGCCTAACAGGAGAGAGTGAACTCACCTTTTCATGGTCTCCTCAGGTGACTAGTTCTCCATCACAGCCCAGGGCCTACCCAAAGGGAGATGGGAAGTCTACCAGGAGACCCATTCCCCCTAGTAAACCAGGATGAGGGTAAACTAGAAGTGTATCAACCTGCCAAAATCACAGCCTCCCTCTGCCTGGGTGACCCAGGGATTCCCAAGCCTTGCCCTGGGTAACTCAGCATGGACAATGCTCCCAGCTCCTGGAAGAAGCAAACACAAATTCTCTGTGGAGGAAATTACCTTCATTCTGGCCCTCAAATTATTGCTATAAATAATTTTTCAAATATAATGACCAGCATATGAGACACAATTTCCTTGTGTCTCGACTCAAAGATAACTCGAGACTCAAGGAAATTGGGCTCCAGCCCACTGACTCAGAAGCCTAATTTCAGGGGCTCCCAGACTCCAAATCTGACACCTGGGGGCAGGGGTGGCACAGAGTGTGGCCATCAGCAGCTGTGTGCCCCAGGGCATAGGGGATAGTGTGGGTACATGTGGGTGCCACCAGAGTGCTGGAAAGTTCTCCCTGGTAGAGTTAGTCAAGTTTTGGGAAAATATTCTAACTTTTCAAAAAAAATGTGCTTGAGGAAGGGCTTGACACTTTTTTTTTTTTGAAGATTTTATTTATTTATTTTTAGGGAGGGAAGGAAGGTGGGGGGAGAGAGAGAGAGAGAGAGAGAGAGAGAGAGAGAGACATCAATGTGCGGTCGCTGGGGGTTATGGCCTGCAACCCAGGAATGTACCCTGGCTGGGAATCGAACCTGGGACACTTTGGTTCCCAGCCCGCGCTCAATCCACTGAGCTACGCTAGCCAGGGCTTGACACTTTTTTTAATAACCCAACCTAAAGACTTTAGATATGGAGCTGTTGAATACCGATTATAAAATAGGTAAATTTATTATTTTAAAGAAATAGGTTGAGTATATCTTCAAGAAATAGGAAACTAGAAAAAGTAGTATGATAGATTTTTTTGAAGAACCAAATTGAACTTCTAGAAATGATAAATCCAATAAATGAAATGAAAAACTCATGTCAGTGAGATAACCACTTTATACCAATTAGAGAGACAAAAGGTGGGAAATATTCAACATTGGCCAGGATTCAGGGAGGTGGAGAGGCACCTGTAGTGCTTCCTGTAATCAGCATATGTGCCCACTGTCACCTAGCAGTCCTGACCCTGGGTCCTGACACATGCAGAAGCCTGTGCAAAAAGTAGCGTGAGAACCTTCATCCCCGGCTTGTCCAAGGTGAACACCCTGGTGTAGGTGGCAGCGGCTTTATTAAGACACATATGGAAGGAATGTTTTCATTTGGAATAATTCACTCTGTAACTTGTGGAAACTGAAAAAAGGAAAAAAGCTTCTCTTCCTTTTTAAAAATTATATTTTACTGTTTATGCTGTTACAGTTGTCCCAATTTTCCCCCTTCCCCCCTCCACCCAGCCCCCCACTCCCTCAGGCAATCTCCACATCATTGTCCATGCCCATCAGTCATGCATATATGTTCTTCGGCTACTATTAGGTTCGCCAAAATCTTCATTTAGTTTTTTCTGTATAATGGCTCTAGCAGTGCTTAGTTGTCTTTAACTTCATTCGAAACAATTTTGTTAAATTCTATTGTGGCTGCTTTCATATCAGTGTGCATTTTAAAAAAGTTATCAAAACTGGTGAATTTTTGTACAGCTATTTTAATGTTGAAGATGGAAGAAAGCACACAACATTTTTGGTGTATTATGCTTTATTATTTCAAGAAAGGTAAAAATGGAAAAAAAAAAGATTTGTGCAGTGTGTATGGGGAAGGCACTGGGACTGATTGAATGTGTCAAAAGTGGTTTGTGAAGTTTCTTAGTATTATTGACATTCTGGCCAAATAATTCTTTGTTGTGGGATTATCTTATCCATTGGAAAATGTTTAGCAGCACCCCTGGCCTCTACCCACAAGAAGCCAATAGCAGAAGATAGCCAACATACTCAAAATATCCAAATCAATGAACTTGTTAGTGAAAATGAAAAATGTGCCTTTTATTTTTATGGAAAAAACTAAACAGACTTTTTGGCCAACCCAATATATTCCTTATGCTGTACTTTACATCCTCATGACTGTTCTGTAACTACCAACTTGTACTTCCTAATCCTGTCACCTAGTATGCCCATCTCACCACCTCCCTCCCATCTGCCAACCACAAAAACACTCTCTGTGTCTGTCTGTGCTGTTTCTGTTCTGCTTGATTGTTTGTTTTCTTTAGATTCAATTTTTGATAGATATGTATTTATTGCCATTTTATTGCTCATATTTTTATATTCTTCTTAAAGAAGACCCTTTAACATTTCATATAATACTGGTTTTGTGGTGATGAACTCCTTCAGCTTTTTCTTGTATGGGAAGTTCTTTATCTGTCCTTTGATTCTACATGATAATTTTACTGGGCAGAGTAATCTTGGTTGTAGGCCCTTGCTTTTTATCACCTTGAATATTTTGTACCTATCTCTTCTTGCCTGCAAAGTTTCTTTTGAGAAATCAACGGACAATCTTATGGGAGCTCCCTTGTAGGTAATTAAGTACTTTTCTCTTGCTGCTTTTAAGATTCTCTGTCTTTAACCTTTGACATTTTAACTATGATGTGTCTTGGTGTGGGCTTCTTTGAGTTCATCTTTTTGGGACTCTTTGTACTTCTTGGACTTGTATCTATTTCTTTCACCAAGTTAAGGAAGTTTTCTGTCATTATGATTTCAATTTCTTGCACTCTCTCTTCTTCTAGAACCCCCATGATGCAAACATTGGTATGCTTGAAGTTGATTCACTCAAACTATCTTCATTATTTTGGATTCCTTTTTCTTCTTGCTGTTCTGATTGGACGTTTTTGCTTCCTTATATTCCAAATAGCTAATCTGATTCTCAGCTTCATCCACTCTACTGTTGATACCCTGTAAATTGTTCTTTATTTCAATTCAGTTAGTGTATCCTTTCTTTTCTGATTGGATATTTTTTATGCTGTAGCAGTTCTCACTAAGTTCCTTGAGCATCTTTATAACCAGTGTTTTGAATTCTGCATCTAGTAGATTGCTTATCTCCATTTTGTTTAGTTCTTTTTTTAGTTTTGTCTGTTCTTTCATTTGGGCCATGTTTCTTTGTCTCCTCATTTTGGCAGCCTTTTTATATTTGTTTCTAGTATTAGGTAGAGCTGCTATATCTCCCACACTTGGTAGAATGGACTAATGTAGTAGGTGTCCTGTAGGGTCCAGTGGCACATCCTCCCTCATCATTCAAGCTGGGTACTTGAGGTGCACCCACTGTTTGGACTGTGCATGCCTCCTCTTATAGTTGAGCCTTGATTGCTGCTGGCATGTCCAAGGTTAGTTATTACCTGTGTTCTATCCAGGGCTACCTAGGATGAGTTACAAAGCGATCTGTGGATGGCTGCTCCTTGTGTTGGGCTAGAAGGTGCCCAGATGAGGCCAAGCTGTGATCCAAGGCTGGCAGCTCCTAGTGTTAGGCCTGGGGCCACTTAGCAATAGGTGTGGGGCTTGCTGAGGCCAGATGCTGCTTGTTTGAGAGAATTTAGGAAAATCTGAAGCATGAGCCAAGACAAGCTATTCATATTGAAAAGGCACTGAAAACAGCTTGGGTGGGCCCAAAACTCGTATGAGATCACCAGGGTGGCACAAACAGTATAAGCCAGGTTGATGAAGTCTCACATATGGTGTCCACCTGTTCTTTCTCTGGGCAAAGGGGTCAGAAAAGGAACAATAGCCTTTGCCAGCACTCCTGTCTGGGAGAAAGCTGGCCCCCAGCTCTTGCCCTGATGCGGGAAATTCAGTTTTTCCTCACATGTCTCTGGTGCCTTTCAATCTGCTGCCCCCATCCTGGAGCTCAGAGGGAATGAGTCCGAGTGAGTCTGTGTGCAGGCCTTTAAGAGGAACTGCCTGGGACTCTAGAATTTTCTGTCTTCTAAGGCTTCAATACCTGCTATTTTTTATAGTTAGAAGTTATGGTGACTTATCTTCCTGGGACTGGAATCCTGGCTGGGGGATCTGGTGAGGGGCTGGGACCCCTTGCTCCTGAGATATCCCTCCTCATTTAAAAAAAAGATTTTATTTATTTACTTTTAGACAGAAGAGGGGGAGGGAGAGAAACATCAATGTATAGTTGCCTCTTGCATGTCCTGTATTGGGGACCTGGCCTGCAACCCAGGCATGTGCCCTGACTGGGAATCAAACTGGTGACTCTTTGCTTCACAGTCTGGCACTCAATCCACTGAGCCACACCAGTCAGGACTCCCACCCCGTATTTACCTGCCACATGTGGGTAGGGACCAGGTGTTTTCATGTGTCCTCCTCTCCTACCAGTCTTGATGTGATTTCTTCTTTAATTCCATAGTTGTAGGACTTCTATTCAGCTCGATTTCTGGTGATTCTGAATGATGGTTTTTCTGTAGTTTATTTGTAATTTTGATGTGGTTGTGTGAGGAGGTGAGCTGTATTCATCTATGCTGCCATCTTGACCAGAAGTAAAAGCTTCTCTTTAAGGGGCTCTAACTGAATAGGAATCCAAGGTGATTTTTTTCATGTTGAAATTATTATGAAATTAAATTTTAACAATATTTTATTTGTACTGTTGTCATGGTATTAAAATCATTTAGTTGGTCTCGTTAATGTGATTGTACATTTGTTATAGAATACATAATCCAGATTATATGATGTGGCTGTTTTAGAAATATAAAATAGTTTTATCATGTCAGTACTTTCTTTATAATGGTGGCTGGTCTCCTCAGAGTCTGACAAAATAAACTTATGGTCAAAATGCAAAACTGATCAATTAGTTGGGTAGAGTTACTCTCCCACTGACTCCAATTATTTGTATCATTTATTTTTGCTAAATATATGAATAAAACCATCTTTTCATATTTTTGGTTAATGGTTAAATTTAATTCTTTAGTTAATTATTTAATGCTATGAAAAAATTTTAAGTCCACATAATAAAATATAACCTAGAGCTAAGTCTGAGATGTGAAGAGCATGTATCAAATATATATATCAGGATGTGAGGGTGTTACGGTAGCATGAGCAGCCAGAGGGGAAATAAAGGCAGGGCCTTCACCACTGCAAACTAACAAAGAACTTAATATAGCAGGTTAAAAGCAAAAGCTTACACATTGATCCAGAAACCCTGAGCCTGGTCCAATAAAGCAGGCAGGCATTCCAAATAGTAAGTGAAACTATGATAGTGTGGGAAGTGGGGGAGCCCTTGAAAGTCTGTGTATATCATCTCCACTGTCTGGGAAAAGGAAAACCTTGAGACTGTATATTCATCCCAAGGTCTGGAAGGGAGAAGGGGAGGCGGACTACAGAGTTCCAGGAAAAAAACCATAAACCAACTTTGGTTAACTGCCTGTCTCTCGTCATGTACAAAATGAATAAATAGAGTCTAGAGCAAGATAAGGATTCAGACTAACAGACCCCCACACATACCTATGTTTGGGTAGTCACGTCTCCCAGGAAAGCTGGCACCACCTTTACCCATCACTCAATGTGTAACTCCCTCACCCCCATCCCACCAACTATATAAGTCCTCAGAACAAAGGACTCACTCTCTTGGCTTCTTGGTTCTTTTTGCCACATGGGGGGACCCTGGCCAGCTGTCCTTTGGCCGCTCAGCTCCTAGCCACCTGGCTTCTAGCCACTCTTGCTCTAGCCACCCTTGCTTTTGCTTTCTTGTTAGAACTTAGTATTAATAAACTTTGCTTGTACACTAATGGCTCACTGACCTGTAATATTTTACTGCATCAGTGAGGAAAACTGAGTTTCTGGGAGTTTCTCCCATAACAAGGGCGATCTGGCTGTGACATCTGTTACACCATTGGTTGCCAGGTTTGATTTGGCTGATTTGGCTGGCTGTGCAGCTATCCCTTCCTCCCTCACCATTCTATGTGCCTCACTCCCAAAGCTGTGCACTTGGTTGAGGAGGATGACTTTCCCAACCAGACGAGAGGACTGGCCCTCAGTCAAGGGTATATGAGTAGTTGTGTTCCCCTGCTAGAATCTCTAAACAAGCTCTCAAATATATGTCAAATAGCAAGCTTTAGCTTCCAGCAGAAAGTTGATTAAACCAAGAGACCCAGAACAGTACTTTAAATGAACTTATACCATATGTTTTTTAAACTAAATATGTAGATATAGTTGATTTGTCAAGAGTAAATGACAGCAATATTTAGAATGTTCAAGTACAAAAAATGAAAAATTATATACCAATGGGTGTTAAGAAAAAGTTAACTTTTCTGAGACTACTAAAACACTGTATTTAATTGTCCTTTAAGATATAAATTATCTAAATTTTTATATCTTTAACATTCAGATGTTTATAGATATTTTATTCAGAAATATAAATATTGTTAATAATATGGCTCAATCTTATTATTTTTTTCCCCTGGAAGACAGAGTTTTCAGCATCAACTATATAATGCATCATAATGAGCCTGGCTTGTGTGGCTCAGTGGAGTGAGTGCTGGCCTGCAAACCAAAAGGTCACCGGTTCGATTCTTAGTCAGGGCACATGCCTGGGTTGCAGGCCAGGTCCCCAGTAGGGCATGCGCAAGAGACAACCACACACTGATCTTCCTCTCTCTCTCTTTCTCCTTCCCTTCCACTCTCTCTAAGAATAAGTAAAAATAAATTCTTAAAAAAATAATACATCATAATGAAAATACTGTGATAACACCTAGATTCAAAAACACTTATAACTAGAAAAACTGTTTATATACTTGGATGTTTTTACTTTTTGTTTCATCAACCACAGTAAGGCGTACTGAAGCACGGAAAGCCATCATGTTATATAAACTTTGATACAAAAGCTTAGGATCATGTTATCAACTGGATATTTATAAAAAATAAAAAAGTTCCATAAGACTATAGAAAGGTTAGAATTTCAGGTACATAATACATTTTAAAACATATTCCCAAAATTGTATCTTTATTATGTACAAGTTCACCTTAGAATATAAAAGCTATTGGACAGCCATAACATGAACGAGTTTGGTGTTTTCAATGGCTCTGACACTGCTCTGTGGCACAATGCTTTGTAGAGTGACCATAAGTGGGCAGCAGAAGAAATGATCTAGATTCACGACAAACCAGCACCTTAAAAACTTCCAACCACAATGGATATGTTATATCACCCACTCTGGCTTATGCATTGACCTTATACTTAAAAGTACTTTTCCATGAATGGCAGTAACTGACCACTTGCCAAATGCAGAATAAGTGATATAGCAAGTAAAAACAGCAAGATACTTCAAACATTTTAATAACTTTTGCTTGAGATGACCTTCTGTTATCTGGAAACTTTTTTTTTTTTACATAAAATTGAAGTTCTTATGGTCCTTGTTCTTCAGGTTCCCATCAATTGTTGTAAAGGTCTGGTTTTGGTATACCTTGGAAGTAGCTTTCTTTTTAGAGAAAGAGACTATTTCTTCTTCCAAAAGTCTTCTCTTTTCTTCAAGCTTCACTGTCTCTTCCTGGCGAACTCCTTTAAGGGGTTCAAATTCAGCCTGTACCTCTCTTTCAGCTTCTTTCAGTATGGCGTCTTTCTCCTTTACTCCCCGTACAAACATCTGCTTCATCTCTTCTTCCTTTCCTGGATGGGCATTCCCCATAAAATCTGTGTCTTTGGCACTGTGAGTCTCTAACACTGAGTAGCTTACTCTCTGGGCCCATGTCCCTAAAGGCCATTTCCTCCTGTTTGCAGCACCTGTACAGTTCGCAGTGCCTAGTGTGGGTCTGTCCTCACAGACCCTCCATGTTTGTACAAATGAGCATTCCTGGAGCTTTACAAAGTAGCGGTGGTTTTCATTGTCCACTTGTGCATAACCCATACTTTCTACAACTGCAAATGGTAAGTGTCTGTTCAATGAAACGCTGATTTTTAGCAATAGTTTCATCATCTGTTGGGAATTGGTATAGTTGGGCACCATTTTACTCATGAAATGAGTGAACTGACCAGTTCACTCATGAGCTTGATCTTAAACTTCTGTAGTCCAGTTTTAGAAATTGCGTCTGCTTTGGCAATCACTGGTACAATGTTCACCTTGTCAAGGCTCTTCATGGTTAAGAAATCAAGTGTCTTCAGAGATGAAAGAGGCACATGTGGCTATGAGAATCATGGTAGTTAAAGAGAGGATGCTTAGTCTTCAGTTTTTGGACTTGGCCTCAAACTGAGAATCTATGTAGTCAACTACTGGTTGGTAGCTCTCCTCTTTGTTTATTTGGTTATCGAATCCCACTGTATTCACAATGGTCAGTTTCAATCAAACAGTTCTTTCTTGGAGTTTATATGTCTGAGCTTTAAGTCTAACATGTGGGTGAAAATGTGAGGATTTGCCCACATGTTTGCACACCTGGCTGGTATGTTTTGGTATGCTCAGGTGCCGACCTGAAAAGGGTCACCAGTTTGATTCCCAGTTGGGGCACATGCCTGGGTTGTGGGCCAGGTCCCCAGTGCAGGGCATGCAAGAGGCAACCATGCATCGATGTTTCGCTCCCTCTCTTTCTCCCTCCCATCTTCTCTCTCTAAATGTAACTAAATAAAATCTTTTTCAAAATGAAAATGTGAGGATTCATGGTCTTCAAAATTAGTGTTAAACAACGTATCAATTAGCATTGATTTTTCAATTCCAACCTCCTCAACACAGAATATTAAAACAGAAGCCTTGCTGAGTTTATCTGTTGACCAGCTGATTAGGCATACTCTCAAAACCAAAATGGACACAGTTAAAAACTGAAGATTTGCTCTTGTCTCTATTCATCACCAGATACTTCTTAGGACTTATAAGGTTTTGTTGCCCTGTGAGACTGAAAGAGCCCAAATCATACAAGCCAGTAAGCTACAGACACATGTCTGACCTGACTGCAAAGCTAGTGTTCTTTCAACTGTCCCAAGTTGTAAACCAAATACATATTCACTGTGCAGGTGCCATGCCACCTCAGATGGCATGGTCCCAGTGGGAGCTGAGCACAGTGGGCTAAGGGCAGGTAGACAGTGGTCTAAGCCCCACCACAGAGAGGCTGAGGGAGCTAGGGACAGGGAGGGTTTAGCATGCAGGCCAGGCTCACACCATATGTTTTAAGTAGTGAATTGAATCAACCTTATTAAAATCAGATTTCTTTACTCCAAACTCTAAATGCAATTTATGCTGATAATATTTAAATATTTGGCGATTCTTGAACATCCCTGGCTGGTCTCTGGAAACTCATCCCTGGACAAGCTCAGTAGGCACACCCCAGCAGCCTTTCTGTGGCTGGGTAACAGGACTTATTCTTGAAATGTATTGCCACCAATCAGCCTTATTGTTTCTGGTTTGTTGAGTAAAATTGTATTGAGGCTACATGCACAAGCTCCTCATTAAGGCATGGAATCTACATTGGTTTGCTGTGGTGAACTTGGAATGCTATTCTCAGAGATATTTATTAGATTCTGGAAACTCTAGGGGAAGGGTGTCCAACCTGTGGCCCATGGGCCGCATGCAGCCCAGGATGTCTATGAATGTGGCCCAACACAAAATTGTAAATTTACTTAAAACATTATGAGATTTTTTTGTGATTATGTGTTGCAGTGTATTTAACATGAGGTCCAAGACAACTCTTCTTCTTCCAGTGTAGCCCAGAGACACCAAAAAGTTGGGCACCCCTGCAGGGATTTCTGAAAAATATGATTCTTGTGATTGCCTTTTTTTGTACATAGAAAAAATCCCAAATTGGAAATATGAAAAAAATTGGAAACAAAAATTTCTCTAATTAAAATGCAGTTATTTTATAGTTTTATGAATTCTTTTTCCTTTTTAAAAAAATGATTTTATTTATGTATTTTTAGAGGGGAAAAGAGAGAAAAAGAGAAGGAGAGAAACATCAATGTGTAGTTGCCTCTTGCACACCCCACACTGGGGACCTGGCCTGCAGCCCAGGCATGTGCCCTGACTGGGAATTGAACTGGCGACCCCGTGCTTTATAGGCCAGCATTGAATCCACTGAACTACACCAGCCAGGGCTCTTTTTCCTTTTTCATTAATTACTTAACACATTTTTATGATCCATTGGGGGTAACTGGCCTGAATTAAAACTAAAACTGGGAAAAAAAATACATATATAGTCCAAGCGATGGTGTTTTTTTCCCCCCAAATAGTTCTGAAGAACAATGTGGAGAATTTGCAAGGGCATGAGCTTTACAGTCATTCAGACCTGGGTTAGCTGAGGCTCCCAAATTAGTTGTAGATTAATAATCCTGTTGCAGTTTTCTTGTGTGAAACAGATGGTCCCTTCCCTTGCAGTTGTATGAAGTTTGAAGATAATGTAAGTAAAGTGTCTGGTCTGTGGAAGATAGGTTTTGTTTTTGTTTTTGTTTTTAAGATTCTGTTTGTTTATTTTTAGAGAGTGGGGAAGGGAGGAGGGGGAAAGGGAGAGAAACATCAATGTGTGGTTGCTTCTTGTGCAACCCCCACTGGGAACCCAGCCGAGACCCAGGCATGTGCCCTGACTGGGAATTGAACAAGCCACCCTTTGGTTCACAGGCTGGCATTCAATCCACTGAGCCACTCTAGCCAGGGCAGAAGAGAATTTTTAATAGTATTTCCTTGTATGATTCTTGCCAGAGTTTGATAGTTCAAGCATGTCACTCTTGTAGGTTTTTTATTTTATTTGTTTTTACATATAGCATGAGCTGGTAGACTGTTCTTGCCCTTCTATATATTTTCACTGTGATTTGAGACATAGGTTCTTATGGGTTAATTCAGCTAATCTTCAACATAGCCTACGAAGGTCTGTCTAAATCCACTGACATAACTCACCATCCAAAATTAGAAAACCCACAGGGAATTACTCCATCAAAAATGAGTTTGTCTGCATAACAAAGAGCAGGATTAGACCCTCAACCACTTCAGATAATGGAGTTACAAGATTCAAGCTATACAAATGTTAAAAATTACTGAAGTCATAAAACAAAGAATCAAAAGCAAGAAAAGTGAATGGGGTGCAATAAAAAGGATTAGACAGGTATCAATGATTACAAATGATTATTATAAACTCAATAGATGGGTTAAACAAAAGATTAGAAGTAGCTGAGGTTAGAATTGGGCACTGGAAGATAAATCTGACAATATTATAAAAAATGTATCTCAGCCCTGACCGATGTGGCTTAGTTGGTTAGGAATCGATCTGCAAAGTGGAAGGTTGCTGGTTCAATTCCTGGTCAGGGCACATGCCTGGTTTGCAGGTTTGGTACCTGGTCCTGTTGCATACAAGAGGCAACCAATTGATGTTTCTCTCCCTCTCTTTTCTCCTCCCTCCCCCTGTCTCTAAAACTAATAAATAAAAAATATTTTTAAAAAGTAGCACAGAAAAATTAAGAGATAAAAATGTGCAAAAGAGAGGAAGAGGCATAGTGAATAGAATATGTTTTAACAAATGTTTGAAAATATTTGGCAGGAGAGGATAGAGAGAATGAGGGGGAATGGAGAAAATTCTGATTATTTACAAATGTATTCAGCATCTATTTATAAGCCCCTAATGTGTTCCAGGTACTATTTTAGGCTCTTACAACAGATAATGAAATGATGAGAAGAGATCATTGTTGATCATCTTCCAGAACTGATTTTGGACAAGAAATCTCAGTCTCAGGAAATGAATCCAATGATACACTGAATCCTCACCCAGACACATCAGAGAGAAACAGAACTCAAAGATGGGGGAATATTTGAACAGTAATCAGAAAGAAAACAAATGTTTTCCACAAAGCAGCAATAGCTGGACAAGTAGCATATTTCTCAACTACAGAAATTAGAAAGCACAGGAACATGGCTTTCATCGTCCTTAGAGGGGATACCTGGCAACTTAGAGGATGACACCCAGCTCTCCCATCATCCGGGAATGAAGACGACTTGAACAAACCAGCGGTATACAGTCTACTCCTGTTTAGAGTTACCTAAATTCTTTCCAATTTTTGTTTGATAATTGGAGAAACATAGATAAAGACTGAGTATTAGATGGTATAAGAAATTATTTCATTAGTGATAATGATGTTATGGTTAAATAGGATATGTCCTTATTTTCATAAAGTGAATATTCAGGAATTAGAGATGAAATATCATGATGTGTGTAATAACTTTTTAAAAACCATAATAAGATATTATTTTACATAATTACCTTGGAAATTTTTTTAATCTGAAAATATCAAGTATTGGGGAAAACATGTGCTGGTGGAGGTATAATTGGCTAAATGGAGAGTGATTTGGTACCAAGTGGTAAAGTTGTAGATGCAAGTTCCTCCTACCCACCCATGCTACTTTTAAAGTTTGTATCCTAGAAAAACTCTCCTACATGTTGGTTAGGAGTTGTGTCTATGTGCCCCATTGTCCTCAGCATGTATTTTTTCCAACATTCCCCAGTCTCTTGTTTATTGTGTCACAGTAGGGTCTATTACACAGAAATCTATTTTCCTGAAAACCATTAACAAAGGGCACAATCTTGCATAGAATTGATACAAGAATGTTTAGATAACATATTATTGTGTTCTGATATGAATACTACATCACCTGTGATGTGGTCTGGCTAATAATGCTTGAATTACATCTAATCAAGCATTGGCATCTAACTTACAGTGTAAAGGAAATGGAGAGGAAAAAGGACCATGTCAAACACCACCACACAGAAGCAGTCAGACCCAGAAGGTAGGATACTCCACAGGAAAACCAGTGTCATGGAAAAAGGGATTGTTTGACATTAAAGGAAACTTAGGGGACACAGTCCATAAGCTGATGCATATGTGTTTTGGATTGGGTGTGATCTGGAAAACCAGACACTATTGGAATAATTGGGAAAATATGAATATGGAATGAATATCAGATGATATTAAGAAATTATTGTTCATTTACTTAGATTCATTCATGTTAATTTGGCTATGTGAGCAAAAGATCTTTTTAAAATGTAGATACAAATATTTAAGATCAGAATACCAAGACATGTAAAATCCTGGATTTTAAAAATATAAAGTAAGTTAAATCTATAAAATGAGGGTGAAATAAAGTCATTTTTATTCCAAGAATAACTCAGAGTTTATCTTGCATCCTCAGTGAAAGTTCCCTCAGGGATGTATTTCAGGATGAAGGACACTGAACACTCTGATACAAGAGACCGGAGTGTACAAACGAGGAGTTGAGCACATTTAAACAGCTGTTGACTGCATAAGGCAATAACAATAACATCAATATGGGGCATATAAACTAAGATCCAACCGAAGGCTGGGCATTTACCACCAGATGGAAGGGAGGTGGTCAGTGTTGTAGCAATCAGAGGCCACTACTGTTCTGAAAGAAGGTACAGAAGTTAACCACCTTTAGACTATCAAGTATGCATGTTAAAATATCAAAGACATTTACTAAAAGAATAGAAATAGAAAGAATAACTTCTAAACCACAGAAGAGGAAATAAAGGAGAAAAAGAAAACACAATCATTCTAACTGCAAGCAGGAAAGGGGAAAGAAGCAGCGTAGGAAAACCACAGAATGACACACAAGACCAATCATAAATTCAAATATACCACTAATCACAGTGAGTATAATTTCCCACCTTTCCTAGGATTGTTGGATTGGATGATTTTTAAATATCAAACTGTATGCTATTTACTACAGTGCATTTCAAACAGAGGCACCAAAAAAGTGAAAATAAAGGGATGGAAAAGACATGTGAGACGAAAATCTAACCAAAAGAAAGCATTATTGGAAATGAAGAGAATCTCTACATAATCATAGATGAATAATTCACTGGGAAAAGTAAATAATTTTTAACTTGTATTTACAAAGTAATATAGCCTATAAACATAAAATCAAATACTGACAGAATTAAAAGAAGTGTATAATCCCCAATGACGATGGGAGATTTTAACATACATCTCAGATATTTCTAGATCAAGCAGAGTTGCTAAGAAATATATTAACACTGCATAAATAAGCTATCTTTTTTTAAATCTTCACCTGAGAATATGTATTTTTCTAATTGATTTTAGAGAGAAAGGAGGCAAGAGAGTGAGAGAGATTGAGAGAGAAATAACAATGGGAGAGAGAAACATTGATTGGTTGCCTCCCCTATACTCCATGACTGGGATCAAATCCACAACCTAGGCATGTGCTCCAATCTGGAATCGAACCCCTAACATTTGTTGCATAGGACAATTCTCCAACCTGACCAGGGCATAAATAAGTAATCTTGCATACAATAATTAGAGAATTCATATTCCTGTCAAGTACAAATGGTACATTTACAAAAATGGCAAAAATTGACTATATACTAGGACATAAAGTAAGTCTTAACAAATTGCAAAGGGTATCACACAAAACTGTATGCTTAAACCACAATGCAATTAAATTAGAACTTGATTTTTTTAAAAATTATAAGAGAAAGTGTATTTATTTTTTATTTTTATTTATTTATTTTTAAGATTTTGTTTATTTATTTTTAGATAGAGGGGGAGGGAGGGAGGCAGAGAGGGAGAGAAACATCAATGTGTGGTTGTCTTTCACTCACCCCACACTGGGTACCTGGCCCACAATGCAGGCATGTGCCCTGACTGGGAATCGAGCCATGATCCCTTGGTTTGCAGGCTGGAGCTCAATCCACTGAGCCACACCAGCCAGGGTGACAAAGTGTATTTAGAAAGTTACAGAGACAGCAGAAGTGAGCCAGTTGGGCTGTGTAGGCTCAGGAAGCAAGTTACAGAGGCAGATAAAGGGCCCTTGGAGTTTAGGAGAGGGAAAGGCAAAGGTAATTTGCCTGCAACGGGGCGGGGATGGGAAGGGAGAGGCATGGGTGGGCTCCCTAGAGGGAGAGTGTGGCAGAAATGGATTTTTTAAAAAGATACTTTTAAGGCTCCATATTTTTTTAAGATTTTATTTATTTATTTTTAGAGAGGGAAGGGAGGGAGAAAGAGAGAGAGAGAGAAACATCAATGTGCGGTTGCTGAGGGTTATGGCCTGCAACCCAGCCATATACCCTGGCTGGGAATCGAACCTGTGACACTGTGGTTTGCAGCCCGCGCTCAATCCACTGAGCTACGCCAGCCAGGGCTAAGGCTCCATATTTTTTATAAATTAAACACACACACACTTCTAGATGAATCATAGGTCCAGTAAAAGATATTGCGATAAAGAGACTACATCTTACATGTGGACAGCAGCTGTAATCAGTCGCCACCAGATTAAGTTTACAATAGTCCACACTCATTTGTGTAAGATCCACCTGACTATCGCACAATCCAAACTTGTGAATTAAATGTGAGGGGTTGGGAATCACTAGCCCTGCTTCTTTCAAGTCTTTGATGGGCTTATTAATGTCTGCATTTCCCCCAGGGATGCAGTATTGCTTCTGGTTTAATTATCTTGGCAATGGGTGGAAGTTCTAGAGGCTTTCTCTTGGCCCTGCCTACCATAGTGACCCCATAATGACGCCATAGGTCAGAGGCAATGTGGAGATTCTATCAATTACCAAGTATATCTATTCTAATTAATTTCCAGTAACCAGGAAAATAGCCACAGGATGAGTTCGTCAGCCAACTGGGCCCACTGTGACTCGAAATGAGTTGAGATTCTATCTATCCCCTGTCCACCGTATACTCCTACTTTGAGTGGTGGGCCACAGTGGCATTTTGAATCCCAAAGAACTGGCATCAATTCAGAGCCAGTGTCTTGTAATCCCGGCAGCTCTGGGTATTTCCTTTTCCCCAATGCCACTTACTCTAGTAAATGGCTGCAGGTCCCTGTAGGGAATGCTGAAGGAAGATTGAAGTGTTTATTGAAGTGTTATGAAGGACCCGGTGATGCAGGGTCCTCCCTCAAGGGAAGCTGACCTCTTGCAGACTTAAGTCTGGAAACTGGGTGAAAAGGCAGCACTCTCTACTACGGTGACTAAAGTCAGGTGTCTGGCACCAGCCCTAGAGTTTCTCCTGTTACATAGATCAAGCATTATTCCAGAAGGCCAATTCTCTAGTTCATTCCTGGGACACCATGATCAGTTAGCCACCACTGAAGATCTCTGCAGGGCAAGGTGTTCTGATTACTGAAACGTCCCCGATGCCCTTTACGGTTGATGTGCCCACCTTGTCTTTGATGGTTAAATGCTCCCACTGGACCATGCTACAACGGAATATCACCACCCTCACTGAAATCAGGAGCCCATCTTAAAGGTGGCATGTACGGTCATAACTGGCCTATAATGGGAGCAACCACAGAACTTTCCAAGGACTCAGGAGATCTCCTCACTAATATATTTGTCACTGCCTTAGTAAAGGGACTGTCTTCTCAGGCCTTCACACAGAATGTAGTTAGGGGATATAGGTCACACCTGATCTGTCCAATCTAACACTGCAGTCTCCCCAAAGCACAAATAAGGATTAAGACAAGGAAGCACCCAAGGGCTGCCATGACCCAAACCCATAAATTTAGTCCATTGAACCAGTTTTTAGGGTTCAACCATTGAACATTATGGGGCACTGAGGGGTTGTTGCCCTCTGCAGGAAGCGCTTGGGCCTCGGCCCCTGTCATTGGGGCAGGCCTCATCCTCCTCTGTTGGCGGATTCAGGCCTGTGAGTGATGGTGTGAGTGTTCATTTTCCTTCTGGTTGTTCAGGGTCAGCTGGGCCATCTGGTCTGTCAGTCGATTGGTTCTCAGCTCCAGGTAGCGGAGGTTGGTGTCTGTCCCACTCATGATAAGGCTTTATTCTTTTGGTTGGAAACTGGACAGGACCTGTAGGGATGGAAACACACACATACCCTCTTCCCCAAGTTAAGAGATCTACTGGGCCCTGCCAAGAGCCATCTCTCAGCGAATCTCTATATAAAACCTGAGGATAAGATGGCTTTGGCTCTTTCTTCTGAAAATGTTTCTCAATTGGAGTACAGAGTGGTTTATCCCAATTTATAAAATTATATGTAAACATGGCCAACATAATCAAATTTTGAGGGGAAGGACTCATGACTCCCCCTTTTTCTGTTTTTTAAGAAGATTTTTAAAAGTATGACGTTCTACAATTTGCCTGACCTGTTGGACTGTAAGGTATTCCTGTTTTATGTTGGATATTCCAATGCTGAAGAAAAACCTGAGTAGAATGGACAAGGTATCTAGGGCCATTATCAGTTTTAATTTGCTGAGGCTGTCCTAAATGACCAAAGGCCTCAAGCCAATGGGCTTGTATATTTTTAGCAGATTCTCCTGTTAAAGCAGATGCATGTAGGGCACCAGAGTAAGTATCAATAGAAATATGAACATATTTGAATTTTCCAAAGGGAGGTAATGAGTGCCATCTGTTTGCCAAATTATTTGAGAACCTAGTCCTTGAGGATTCACTCCTGTAGATGGGGGTGCCTTGCTAAGGGCTTGGCAATCAGGACATTCTTTAATCATTTGCTTAGCTTGGAAAGACAGGCCCCCTGCTGTTTCTGCAAGCTGCAATGAGTTTAAGCAGCAAGTTAATTGCCCTGTTGTTCTCAGGACCTGGTAGCTCCTAGGTTCAGAGTTTTCAAGGGAAGTGGGAAAGATGGGGGGGTGGTGCTCTGCTTAAATATGTTTTAGACAAAAATGGGTATGCGCCAAGGACCTTTTGTGACTCGATTGACTAACTGTCCCTCTGGGAGAATAGCCAGTTCTTCCCCAAGGAAACGATCCGTGTTTACAGGTACTGAGTTAAAAAGTGGTACTTAGTCTTCTGTGGAGGAGGGCTAGTTCTCCCCAGGAGACAGTACACCTAAATTTCATTTTGACAATAAAGAGTCATGGCTCCAGAATAAACAAGGAGGATTCTTAATATTTTTCAACATGCCACAACCCCCATTCCACTTATAGCTTGCTTTAGATTGACAAATTTATGATCATAACTTTCAGAAACAATTTTTTTCTCTACTGGTAAATACATTTACTTTTTTTTTGTTGTGGTTAATTCTGATTGATTACTGCATTCCTTGAGTGTGCTCAAAAGTGAGCTGTTTCATTATCTAGTGCCCTTGACAACTTTAGGGAAACTGGAGAAGAGGGAGGGAGGATGTTAAGTTCCACATGCCTTGATCCTAGGACTAAAGCAGTCCCTGGGCCTCCATAAGGAAAATTCAGAGTGGTTAAAAGACACATTTTCTCGCTATTTTTCTTCCTGTGCTTTTTACTATCTGAGGAAAGTGGGGTCTTATTCCTTTCTTTAAACAATCAATTTAAATTCTTTCTGAGTAGAATCCTTATGATGTAACAACATTAGAGATCCTATTCTATTTACCAGAGGTTTAGCAAAATATTTTGAGACTGAGCAGTTCCTTTCAAAACAAAAACAAAATTCAAGCAAACCAGTATTTTCAAATTAAATCCTCTAAAGGAGGGAGTGAGACACTAACCTAGAATCTTATCTCACACTACCTCGTGCTATTTCAACTTCTGCCCAACTTTTTCTTAGATAAATCTAAAGATCCCTGATCAGGGAGACATTCAGCAGCCCCCAAACGCTGCTGAACTAGCTTCAGACATTGCTCTTGTTCCCCGGAGTCCGTTTCCCATGGTTGAGGATTCACAGAAACCTTTAAAGAAATTTTTTAACAAATGAAAGAATCTTGTTCTGAAATTCCTCCCACCGCAAGTACAAGGATTACAAAACCAGTCTCAATTTGCCTTTTCTCCACCTGTGCCTTTAAATCCTTATGCCCGCAGATGGAGGCAAAAGACAAAACTGAAGGGACCGCAAGAGGTGGCTTAAAAGAAAGTATTTGCTGAGATGCTTGTAAAGTGTCCTGTAACTAGCTGATGTTTTTAAAGCTGATTAAAGGGAAAATCTTTGCTCTTTCTCCCAAGCCTAGACCTAGCTGGGGGTTGTGCTGCGGGGATGGGCTTGAGGGTGTTTTTACAGCATTGCAGCGAGCATCCTTGCGGCTCTTAACTGCTCGACCCGAGCCCACGAGGTTGCAGCAAATAGTTGGGAAAGAGAGCAAGGCTCCTGCTTACTAAAGAAGGTACAGTTGCAAAACGGTCACAAGAAAGAGCAACCTAGGAAGAAAACCCTTTTCCTCTGAAATTCAACACACCCTACGACCTACCCGAATAGCACTCGGGGTCATCAGCCCTTACATGGGCTGGTGCGCGCAAACTCCAACCAAGTTGGTGTGTCATCCACAATGACAGCTCATAGCCCTGGGTCCCTGTTCATGGGCGCCAGCTGATGGGGACCCCTTGAGCCAAGGTCCGAGACATTGTGGATGGGGGAGAGACATTCACACAGACTACTGAGTCCTGTGGAGGAAAAGGGCAAGCATAGCTTCTCTCTCAAGGGGAGCAAAAGCTGTGGCCTCCGCCATGACAGGCCTTTATTTCTTTTTCTGGGCATATTACATGATGGTCCTCATTTACTATGCACAGGTTCGCTTTAGGTGGTTACCTTTCACAGAAAACAAAGGAGCCAATGCGGCTAATCGCATCACAGAAGAGGGATATTTGCAAATGAAAAGGGAAAAGTGGTTGAACCGGTTACACTCATCCTTGGAAGGTTTAGCATGGATTTTAGGAAGTTACAGTAAGCACTTGCTGTCTCAATTCTCCCTCAAGGGTGAGGGAGTTTTAGCAAAAGCAAGTCTCAAAGTGGCCTAGGTATGTTGCAGGCCTGATTCCCCACAGGAAAACCTATCCATGGGCGTGGGTCCTGTGCATCTCCGAGTGGGAGCTAGGCCCACGGCACACAGAACAGTCTCCTACACAAACTTTTTAAAAATTGATTGATTTTAGAGAGGGGGGGAAGGGAGAGAGAGACAGAACAAAACAATCAGTTTGTTGTTCTACTTACTTATGCATTCATTGGTTGATTCTTGTATGTGCCTGACTAGGGATTGAACCCACAACCTTGGCGTGTTGGGATGACACTCTAACCAACTGAGCTACTGTGCCAGGGCCCTCTACATGAATTCTTGATACCATAAAGGATACCTGGCCCTGGGAGAGTCTGCCTAGGGATGGCCAGTAGTGTGCAGGTTCTTGACTTAATGCAGGGAAGATTTCACAACATGAATCCAGGTGACTATGAGGGTATGTTTATTAAAACTGGGGACAGTGAAACAAGGAATGGCTTAGCATAGAAGAAGCAACAGGAGAGCTTAGGATGGGCTGCTTTAGTTCACTTGGAAGTCAAAGAAAGGGGGCCTTGGGGACAGGGTCAAGGTGTTAACCTGAGATAAACTGCCACTGCTTATTGCTCCCCTGGCTGTAACTCTCTTGGAGACCGTGGGACTTCTGGAGATGCCTGCCTGTGGGGGAAGGAGAGCGGAAAGTGAAAGGTGCAGCAGGCATGCTCCTGTGCACTGGAGAGGGAAAGTGTACACTTGGTCCTTGGTTTTGAGGGTTTTTAAAGGTTAGGAGTTTAGGGGAGTCTTAGGGGAGGGTCTCAATATAATATTCATCAGCTTATGCAGATGTGCCCAAATGAGATTTATTCCCTCAACTTCATCTCTTCGTGGATGTGGTTGGCACAAATTGCACTAACTGGATTTCTGCTATCTAGCTCCCTGAGTAGGGCTATTTAAGCTATTCACCCTCTGGTTGGAGAGGAGAAGTATAAACCATTTACTCCTAAGTGTCCTTGGTTAGGGAAGATAAGATTTTGAGATTTACCTGGTGGCAGTAAACTGCTTGGCCATTTAACTGCCTGTCTCAGTTTCCCTGTTCCACTTGTCTTGACTTACTGGCTTGTCTCATTTTGAAAACATGCTAAGAAGCCAAACACAAAAGGCCACTTTTGCATAATTCCATTTATATGAAATATTTAGAGTAGGCAAATCCACCTTGGCTGGGTAGCTAAGTTGGTTAGAGCGTCATCCCCCTTGTGCCAAGGTTGGAGTTTTGATCCCCAGTCAGGAAACATACAAGAACCAGCCAATGAATGCATAAACAAGTGGAATAACAAATCAATGTCTGTTGTCTGACTGTCTGTCTCTACCCCCCTCTCTAAAATCAATAAATACAATTTTTTTTAAAAGATAGGCAAATCCACAGAGACAGAACAGTGTGAAGGAGCTGGTGGATGGGGAAATAGGGAGAGACTGCTAATGCATACAGGGTTTCTGTTTGGGGTGGTCAAAACGTTCTGGAACTAGACAGAGGTGGTACTGCAAGTTGTTTCGGATGTGTCAGGATGGGCTGGGTAGGACAAAATGGTGCCTGGACTACCGTCAATCATGGCGGCTGAACTACAACCTGGAAGAGATGGCTGACGTCAAACCAGGATGAGAAGGGAGCCACCAATGATATGTTACTGCTTTGTTCACAAGGAACCAATCCCCAGCTCCCACGAAGAGCCAACCCAGAATAAAACCCTGCCATATTCCCTGCTCAGGGCGACTTCTCTGATCCCTTTTCTCTGGATCAGAGAACTTCTCCCAGGAGCACAAACTCCCAAAATAAAGCTCTATTCTGCCTAATTTTGTGGCTAATTAGCATTTATTCCTTGGTGGGGTCTAAGAAAACCTTACAGGATGTACTTAATATACAATATTACTTTAAAATAGTTAAAGAATTTAAACACATAGTTTAAATTTGTGTATTTTACAATAATAAAAATACTATTGATTCAATATCATAAAGTTATCAGTTCTTCCCAAGTTAATTAATAGATTTAATGTACTCACAGGCAAAACCCCACCAGGTATTTTGTGGAAATTGTCAAATTGATTCTGAAAAGTGTATGGAATTGCAAAAGGCAATGGGTAGCAAAAAAATCTTGGAGTAAAAAAACAAAACTGGAGGTACCATGACTCACCATAAAAATATAATCATCTTTAAGATGGTGTGCTATTGGTGCAAGGATTGACAAACTAAAGTTATACGTTTTCTGTATCAACTCCCCACATCAGAAAATGAAAATGACTGAAGTGGGAAAATGGTGAAGACTGCAAGTGAACTTACAAGACTGGAAAAGCATGTATATCTGAAGTGATAAAGTCTTCTAAAGGTGAAAGTATAAAAAGATATATGCATGGCCATGTTCACATTTCCACTTACCATGGATACCATACTTCCTGTGTGTAAGAAAATAAAAACATTACTAAAATGAAGTTGACTATGCAAAAGTTTACAAATATCCTTCCAAGAAACATATTCCATTGGAAGAATAATGTTGGGAGGGACTAAGTTGGAAGAAGAGGAGCGCCATGGACTGAGTAGTGTCCCCACACAGTTCATATGCTGAGGCCCTAATGCTCAACATGACTGCATTTGGGGGCAGGGCCTTTAAGAGGTAATTAAAGCTAAATGAGGTCATAAGGGTGGGGGTTCATCCAACTGTACTAATGTCCCTGTAAAAATGGAGACACCAGGAGTGTCTGTGCACTGAGAAAGGCCATGTGAAGACCCAGAGAGAAGGCGGTAGTCTGTAAGCCTCAGGAGAAACCAAACCTGCCAGTACCTTGATCTTGAGCTTCCAGTGTCCAGAGCTATGAGAAGACAAACATCTGTTGTTTAAGGTGCACAGCCTGTGGTATTTGGTAATAGCAGCCCTAGCAAACTAATACAAGGAGCCACTGATAGTTGACAAGAAATATTTAAATGAAATTTTAGATCGTGTAGAGAGGACAGTTTCTGTTGCTTACAAGAGATCATAATTATGACAAGAGCAGAGAAATCACATTAAAAAATGCAGCTTCCAGCACAGCACAGGGTTAGCAGAAGCTGCATAACATAAGCAACGGGAATGTAACACTTGTCCATTTTGCACTCCTTGTCAGCTTTGTCAATACTTTCACAAGATGACTCACTTCTGAAAACTCCATTGCCAAGGCAAGCAGACTGTCCACTAGCTTCATGGATCCAGGCCTGCATGGGCCTCACACGTGCCTCACACGCTTACTGCTTCACTCCTTCTGAAGCTCTTTCACCTTTACCCACCACTAAACGACAGCATTGACTACAGCCTCCCATTCTCCCTTCTCACCTCCAAACCTCACTCAGGAAACACTGCAATCTTCAGTAATCATGTTTAAAAACTTGTCTTGTTTATTTTATCATTGCTAAGTGTTATCTGCCTCCATTATGTGTCTTTAACATATTCTTTCACTGTTCATTTGCATTACAGCACACGTATTGAAGTTAAAAGGAAAATACGGTTAACATTCAATAATGTTCTTGCACAAAGAAAGTCATTAATGAGTAAATTAAGTGTTGAACAATTGGGTAACTAGTGTTTTAAAGGCATTATATTAAGCAAAAAACCCTGGTGAATTGTTACATGTATTTTTTAGAGTGTTTCAAGTACTGAGGGAAATTGGTTGGGGTTTTTAGATGTCCTGGGAATAAATTATTATTATTTATTCATTTTAAATAATTATGTACAGAGTCCCACTATCTAAAAATTCACTACCCAACATGTTTTTAGGAATGGATTGTATCCTCCGAGGGATGGCTGAACTAGGAAACAAGGTACTGGAAAGGACAAAGGCATATAGTTATCAAGTTGCTGTGTACTTAATGTTGCATTCCATTAGAAGACATATGATCAACCATTTGTAATGCTAAGGCTGACCCCCCAACTGAGAGTGGTGACAGTTTGATCACTTGGTTTACAGTTAACATTTCTCTCTTGAGACTAGAAAGTACTCTGTGTGGTGTAACTTTGGCTCTACATGAATGTTTACAACCCTCAATCATCTATTGGTTTTAACACCAATTGATAATCTTGCCCAAATCAATACTCTTGTGGAAGTTTGTGAAATTTTGTTTTTCTAATTATTTTATTTCTTTTACATTGTTTAACTAGAATTCTGTGAAGGTTTTTTTTCATTGACTAGGATTATTTGGTTATCCAAAAATAAACTTTTATTGGCACACCAAAATAAATGCTTACTATTTTTTCTTTTATTACCAATTTTCAAAATTAAGTAAACTGTTTTTAATAGTTGTCTCAGATGGTAACAAAGCAGACTCTTGATTTACTCTCATGTTGAGTCTCAGGGTAGAGCTGCTTTGACTCTGTCTTGGTAGTGTGGACTAATGTAGTTGTGTCCTGTAGGGTCCAATGGCACAGCATCTCTTGTCACCCAAGCCGGGTACTGCAGGTGTGTCTGTGGGCTGAGTACACTCTCCTCTTGTAGTTGAGCCCTGGTCGATGTTGGCAAATCTATGTGAGGGATTTACCCAGGCCAGTCAGTTGCAATGACTGGCTGTGACCACTGACCACCAACCTCTGCTGTCTGTGGAGGATCGGCTGTGCAGGAGCAGGGTGGTGGTGCTCTAATGTGGTCTGTAGCTGTCCACTAGTTGCGCTGGTCATGGAGTTTCCTGGATTGTGCAAGCCGAGGTCAGCCCCCACCTGTGTTGCCTGGGGCACTCTGCCTGAGCTGTAAAGCAATCTGAGATGACTGCTACTTGTGTGGGGCCTGGAGTTTCCCAGGTGAAGCCAAGCAGTGAATCTAATTCGGCTGCTGCTAGGGCTCACTGAAGCCAGCTGTCACTTGTTTGATAGAATTTAGGGGCCAACACCAGTCATTCTTATGGAAAAGCAGCTTGGGTGGGCCCATAAATTGGATGGGGTAGAGCTTCTGGGGATCTCCAAGGTGGGTCAAACAGTGTTAGCCAGGTTGATGGAGTCTCAGATATAGCACTAGCCTACCTACTATGGGTGGCGGGGGGCGGAGGGGTAGGGTTTAGCAAACAGACAATGGCCTCTGCTTGCCTTGATGCCAGACATTTCAGTTTCTCCCTGTGTATCACTGGTGCCTTTCAAGCTGCTACCCCAGTGCTGGAGCTCAGAGGGAGTGAGTCTGAGTAGGTGATTCTGAGTGTGGGTTCTTTAAGAGGAACTGCTTGGGGCTCCAGCAGTTTCTTCCACTGACTCAATCCCAGCCAGAAGCTGTGGTGATTTATCTTCCTGGAACTGCAATCCTGGGCTGGAGTGGGTGCTGGTGTGGGTCTGAAACTCCTTGCTCCTGAGATATCCCTCTCAAATTTTTACCCCTGTGGGTGTGGGACCAGCCCATTCCACATCTGAACCCCCCCTACCAGACTGGATAGATGTGATCTCTTTAATTCTGTAGTTGATAGACTTCCATTCAACTTGATTTCTGATGTTCTGAATGATGGTTGTTCTATATTTTAGTTGTAATTTTGATGTAGTTGTGTGAAAGGCAAGCCAGGTCTGCCCACACTACCATCTTGACCTGAAGCCTCATTATTCTTTTAGTTGCTCAGATTGTCACAACTTTGTTCAATGAGAAAACTTTCATATGGGTTCCCGGGCCCTTTTGACACGACATTATCTCCAAAAGCTTTCTAGCTTCTTAACACAACAATGTGTCCCAGGCACAACTTGTAAAGTGCCTGCTATAGACTTGAATCAGAGGTTTCTAGAAGAATCCATACTTTGTTTTCGTGGGGAATGGGATTAGAGATTACAACATGGGCACTGGGGGTGCTCATTGCTTCTAGTTCATTGTATAGAAGCTGATGTGAACAAAACCATCTCCATCTTTGTGTCCTTTCATTCTGTGACCTTTGAGCAACCTCACTGTCCTTAGTGAGCATACCAAAGCTTGCTAGTTGATGATTATCTGTGTTCCTTAAAATGTAGCTAGCCACAAATATTCTTGTTAGTAACACCTGGAATGGCATGACAACTGAGATAAACATCAAACTGGTAAGACTATGAATTATAAACAATCATCTATAACAAGGTGATCTTGTTAACAAGGTAACAAGATAACAAGGTGATCTTGTTATAGATGATGGTCTCTGGTGCTACTGCATTCTTTGTTCCTTTGTCTTTTGTCGTTCATCAGTACCTGCGTTATACTATTTAGAAAGTACTGGAGCAAGAGTCTATTAGCAGAAAAGTTGTGCAAAACTACTGGACTGTCTATCTGCTCTAGCCCAACGTTCCTGTAAGTAAATTACCCTATAATAAATTCTGTCATATTCTATGGAATTGTGATGCGGGTGTCCGTGGCATTGTGGATGAGACGAGACAAATTCACACAGACTACCATATCCTGTGGAGAAAAAGGGATGGCATGGCTACTCTCTTAAGGGGAGAGCACCCCGATCCTTGCCTTGACAGGCTATTATTGGCTTTCTAAAAGCATACATCCAAGAAGGTTTTCATTCATTATGCTTAGGTTTGCTTTAGTTAATTACTTTTTACAGATAACAACAGAAGGGATGTTACTGATCATTTCTTACAGATTAACAAGGAAAAAATGTTGCAAATGCAAGAGAACAATAACAGTAGTTGGTCTGGTTACACTTTAGTCCTTGGGAGAATTAGCACAGACTCCAGACTCCAGGAAGTTACTTTAAAGATATGCAGTAAGGATTTGCTGCCTGAACTTAGGGTGAGGGAGTTTTAGCAAGAGGAAGTCACAAAGCAGCCTAGGTATAATGCAGGCCTGATTTCCCATGGGAGAACTGATCTGTGGGTTTGGCTCCTACGTGCCACAACGCGCCTACTGGGCTTTTCAATAGGGATGAGCTACAATTGCCATTGTCAGACAGATCGGTTCCCTGTAGAATTGTCTGCTCGCCTTTCATTCTGAAGATACCTTCTCATTACAGTGACCAGTATACCTTTGCCCCACCATAGGACATCCATTTCAATGGAGAGGGACAGAAAATAGATATTTGAAAACTCATGAGTTTATATTGATTTTTAATTTTTAATACTATTATATTTTCATGTTTTCACTTAGTTTCTTCGGTTATATAATTATATATCTTTCACGGTAAAATATTTATTCCTTATATTATTAATATAATTACTAATGTCATTTAACCTATTTATAAGAAAATACTGTATTTTCAAAATTTCAGTACTGGTAATACTATGAACAATATAACTTAGGGGAAGTTTAAAATTTAAGCAATTTTATTTAATATTTAAGAGTTTAAAGTTCGAAATTTTAGTTGGAGTTTTTCTTTTGGGGGGGTGGTCCTTAAGAATACATCCCATTAAGGATGTAAAGTATTTAGAATTAACTCTTTCTATGTGATTCTATTGCCAAGGTAATATGGTTCATCTGTTCTCAAATTAAAATAATTTAAAATTTTTGCCCTAGCTGGTGTGGCTCAGTGGATTGAGCACCAGCCTGTAAACCAAAGGGTTGCTGGTTCTATTACCAGTCAGGGCACATGCCTGGGTCGCAGGCCAGGTTCCCCAGTGTGGGGTGTGCAAAAGGCAACCACACATTGATGTTTCTCTTCCTTTTCCCTCCCTTCTCCTCTGTCTAAAAATAAATAAATAAAATCTTTAAATAAAATAAAATAAAAGTTTTTACTTTTATTTTTGATTAGGTAATGGAATACATGATTCAGAGTACTGAAAATTCCACTTTGGTGGTATGATTTGGTCATAAGCAAGGACTGTACATGCCACCATTATTCAATGTCTATACTTCTATAAAGACTGTGAAATACAAAAAAAAAAAAGTACACAGAGAGGAATCTTAAAGCACAGTAGTCTTGTTTCTGGGCTTACCTAACTTCCCATTTTACTGGTTTTTTGTTTATTGTAGCAGTGCTTCTTTTTGCAAATATAAGCAAATATTATATCTTTATTTCCTCCCTGCCCTCACTGTCTCTCATATACAACATAGCATGCTTTATATACTATTCTGTAGTTTGCTTCTTTCACTCAATAATATATACTGGAGATCTTTCTACATCAATACATAGAGCAATTGATTAAGAATCAAGAAGAAAGTCTTATTAACTTGGACCAGAACACAAACCAGAATGTATTTATAATATAAGATATCTGATTAGACATTCTTAAAGTGTATATAGCTATTTCCAAATTTATTCTTAATCTTTGAAAAAAATGGACTATACATACACAAGTTATAATTTAACTTATATCGCTATCTAGAGCTCATATGTATATTTGGCATTTATATTCAATCCATAACTATGGATAAATTTATCTAATCATAAATAACCAATGCCATAAAAAGGGCCCCTTTAAACCTTAACCACAATACCAGTATCACTACTAAAAATTTTCATGATAACTCCCAAATGTCAACAAGTGTCCAGCTAGTGGTTTGAGTTCCCAGTTGTCTCATAAAAGCCAAGTTTAAAATTTTTTTTAAAAACTATGTTCCAAATAAGGTCCACACATTATAATTGGTTAATGTCCTTTAAAATCTTTCAAACCTTAGGTTTTCCTTCATCACTTTTTCCCCTTTGCAATTTTTTGATAAAGAAAATGCGTTGTTTGTTCCTTAGTATTTCCTACAGTCTAGCTGTGCAGATTGCATCACTGTGGTGTGATTTAATGTTTCCCTGCCCTCTGCGCTTTCTGTGAACTGGTAGTTCTATCTTGACACTTGACCACATTCAAGTTCGATATTTTGGGCCAGAATAATTCATAGGTGGTAGTGGTGGTAGTGTTTTCCATAAGAAGCAAATAATGTCTGGTTGTTTCTTTTTTTGTGGTGTTAACAGCTACTAATGCCCAAAATCTAGATTCATTAGGTCATTAGTGGTTCATTTATTTATTTTTATTGTGGCAAAATATACATAAATTTTACCATTGAAACCAGTGGTCCCCAACCTTTTGGGTACTAAGGACCAGTTGAGTGGTATACAATTTTTCCATGGACCAGGGTTGTGGGACAGAGGAGGCAGAGCTCAGGTGATAACTCAAGCGGCATCCATGGACTGGGCGGAGGAAGACTGGGGATCCCCGATTTAAACAATTTTTTAAAAAAATTTTAAATTTTATTTACTGATTTTAGAGAAAGAGGCAGGGGGTGGGAGGGAGGGAGGGAGGGAGACAGAGGAAGAAGGGGAGAGAGAGAAACATTGATTTGTTGTTCCACTTTTTATACATTCATTTGTTGATTCTTGTATGTGCCCTGACTGAGGATCGAACCCTTGACCTTGCTGTATCAGGATGATACTCTAGCCAACTGAGCTAACTGGCCAGGGCCTAAACCATTTTTAAGCGTATATAGTTCAGTAGCACTAAGTCCATTCATAATGTTGTGCAACCATCACCACCATCTATCTGCAGAACTTTTTTCATCTTTCCAAACTGAAACTCTGTACCCATTAAACAATCACTCCTCATTTTCTGCTCCCAAGCACCTGGCAACCATCATTCTACTTTCTATCTCTACAAACATGACTGCTCTAAGTCCCTTCGTGTAAGGGGAATCATAAAAGTATTTGTCCTTTTGTGGCTGGCTTATTTCACTTAGCATAATGTCTTCAAGAGTCATTCATGTTGTAATCTACGTCAGAATTTCCTTCCTTTTTAAGGCTGAATAACATCCCATTGTATGCATATATCATACTTCATTTATCCATTCATCTGCCAGTGGACACGTGCTGCAGATGTGATGTTTCTTAATGAATTTAATTTAAAATCACAAGGCAAAACAGTGCTTATATGTGAAATGTATATTGCAGCCAAGTCATCAAAGTTGCTTAACTAACAGGTAATGTCATGCTGTTAGGCACACTCCCTGTGCTATCAAAAGTTAAAACATAAAGCAAGATCTCTATTCCCACATAAATTTGCAGCAGATTCCTCTGACTGAAAATACAGTCCCAGCAGTGTTTTCTGGACCTCAGTGTAACTACAAAAAAATTTCCTGTACTTAATTTCACAGTTAAGGAGCTTCCACCTATCAATCAGATGTGATTAATCTACAATGTATTGGCATGATAAAAGCTATCAAGAGAAGAATATAACAGAATTCTATAAATGCCTTTTAGGTGATGAATATGCTCAATTAAAATAATATGCTTTGGATTGATTATTAGTATTTGGCTGTGCTGTGTGAAGACATTTTCAAAAATGAAATATGTAAAATCTCATTACAGATCAGCAATAAGAAAGATAAACATTTGCAATTGGTTTTGATGATAGGGAACACTAACTTTGAATCCCAATTAAGTAGCGGACCTGTATTACAAAAATAAATTGTACTCAATTATATTTTGAATTCTGCCAATAAAAATTTTGATATTTTAACTTTTATGTGCTTATATACTTTATTTTGCTTCTTCTTCTTCTTCTTCTTCTTTTTTTTTTTTTTTAGAAAGGATGGGGGGATAGTGTACTTCCCCCCCCGCCAACATTTTTTTTAAGATTTTATTTATTTATTTTTAGAGAGGGAAGGGAGGGGAAAAAGAGAGAGAAACATCAATGTGCGGTTGCTGGGCGCCGTGGCCTGCAACCCAGGCATGTGCCCTGACTGGGAATCAAACCTGTGATGCTTTGGTTTGCAGCCCGCGCTCAATCCACTGAGCTATGCCAGCCAGGGCTTATTTTGCTTCTTGACATACAAACCCTAACATTTACTATATGGTCTCATAGATTTGCCAACCCTGGTCTGGAAGGACACTGGAAAGTTATATTAGGCTGCCCATTGGATACCTCTAGTCATTCAAACAAAACCCCTTGATCTACTCCCAAGATCTTCTATTCTTGTCTTCCACTCATGAAATAGCCTCTAGTTCAATTGCTCAAGTAAAAACTCTAGAGTTCTTCCTTGATTTTTACTCTCTCACAGTATCTACATTAATTTGTTAGAAGTCCTGTGTCATTCCCACCTCCAAATATAATACCCCTAATCCATCTACTTCTCTCCCCATCTGCTGCTTTAACCTGCACTACTGAATTGGTTTCCCTGCTTTCACCTTGCCCCCTAATGATACAATATTCACTCTGTAGCCAGAGTAATTTCTTTAAAATGTTACTCCCTGACTTTAACCTCTTTTTTGCCTTCCTATTGCATTTAGAATAAAATCCAAATTCCTCATCACAATCTGAAGGGATTTTAATAACCCAGCCCCAGCCCACCTCTTCAATCACATCTGCAATGGACTTAATGTTTGTATCCTCCCCACCCCCAATTCATACGTTGAATTCCTAACCCCCAATGTGAGGGTGTTAGGAGGTAGAGCCTTTGGGAAGTGATTAGGTCTTGAAGGTGGAACCCTCATGAATGGAATTAGTGCCCTTATAAAAGATAACCCAGAAAGCTCCTTTTCTCTTCCTTCCATGTGAGGATACAGTGAGATGAAGGTCTATGAACCAGGGAGCAGGTCCTCACAACATGGAATATAGATGCTTGATCTTGGACTCTCCAGCCTCCAGAACTGTGAGACATTAATTCTGTTTATAAGCTATACAGTCTATGGTATTTTATAGCAGCCCAAGCAGACTAAGACAACACCTCATTCCTCTGTAGGTGCACTGATTTCCTTGTGAAACATCCCAACCCCTTTCTCTTCTATTTATTTTGTAAGGTTTTACTGATTTATTTTTAGAGAGAGGAAGAGAAGAAACATCGTGTGGTTGCTTCTCACACACCCCCTACTGGGGACCTGGCCCTGCAACCCAGGCATGTGCCCTGAACCAGGACTTGAACTGGTTACCCTTTGATTGGCAGGCTGGCACTCAAACCACTGAGCTACACTGGCCAGGGCCCCTTTCTCTTTCTTGACTTTTGCATTGCTAAACACTTGACAGGAACGATCTTCCTGGCTCTGCTTTGCATCTCTGGATTTTTCTTTTCCTTTGGATACCAGATCAATGTGCACAGTATACCTTCCTTTTGTTACTCTTCACCTTATTACCTGGTTTATTTCCTGGCAGCACTGGAATGTAATCTTATGAGGGCAAGCAATGTCCACCTTGCCCAAAACAGCATTTACATGTAATGGGTAATAGCGAATAGCTGGCAAATACTCACCAAATAAAGGAAATTCCAAGAAAGTCTCATGAGATGGGAAAATAAGAATAGAGCACATAGCACAGATCCTAATGATCATGGAGATTTCTAAAGGAAGTGATGTTTAAGCTGATATCTAATGAGAGTAGGAATTATCCCATTGAGGGTTAATTTCTGGGTAACTATTCCAGGTAGAGGTGAGCAAGAGAAGCAGGGGAAGAGCAGAGGCCTAGGGGAGACAGTAATGAGCAACAAGACCAGATAATTTGGACTTCATGAAAGAGCAAGAGCAGGCAAATGAAATGTTTATGCTGAAGAAATGGTGAAACAGTACTTTTTCGCTTTAGGAAGATCACTCTGGCCATAGTGTGTGGAGTGAAAAATAGAGGAGAGCAAGACAGAATACAACCAGTTAGGTTACAGTAGCGGTAGTGAGAATGAAGGTATGCATCAATTTGAAATATTTGGGAGGTAGCATTGGTAGGACAGGTATAGGAGGTGAGACAGGTCTTAGGCACAATCCTAGGTTTCAGTCTTGGGCATTTGAGATAATAGAACCATTACTAAACCTGGAAAAAGTGGAGAAATAGCTGGCTTGAGGTGGAGTAGAGCATTTTAGATATGTTAGGCTTGAAACATCTATGAAGTATCTACATAGCTAGTTTAATATTTGTCTCTTAAAGTGATAATCCCAGGTCTAAGCCCTTGTGATTCCTTCTGCTCTTTTTAGCAGTCCCTGGTACACAGCAGGCATTTATTGTTGAAGGAAGGAAAGAACAAATCTAAGAGCACAGGTGGCAAACACAAGGCCTGCAGACTGAATCCAGCCCTCCACCTTGTTTTATCCAGCCTGGAACCTTGTTTTCCCTTGGCAGCAGTGCCAATCTCCTTGCCTCTAGTTAAGGAGCAGTTACATTTATATATACAGTCCTAAAATTACATTCGGTCCTTTGAAGGCAACCACAAGGCTGATACGGCCCCTGGTGAAAATGAGTTTGACACCCCTGTCTAAGAGGGCCTGGGAGTATCAGGTAAACTGGATATTAAATTAAGGGTCATCAGTATGTAAATGGTTTAACTCAGATGAGTGAATAAAAATCACCCAGGAATGTATAAAGTTAGAAGGTGAAAAGAGCCTTGAAGAACTCTAGTATTTATGAAAAGGGTAATAATAGCAACGATAACATCTAATCCTTACTGAGTGCTATATGCCTCCTTTCCCTTTTAGTTGAAAATATTTTCCCTTTATGTAAGTGATCCCTGAGAGAACTACTCCCAGTAAAGATGTGGGTAACTGACTAATGTTCTAACATTTATTGAGTTTACTGAGTGCAAAGCACTGTTCTGAGCATTTTGCATGTATTCTCAAACCCTATAAGCATGATTAACTGCAAATGACGAACTACACAGAGTGAAGACACAGGACAGAGGGGATAATTACACAAAGGTTCTGAGAAGGGGTGAGCCTTGGACAGTAGGAGGAACATCTCTTCCACTAAAGGAGGAAAACACAGAGGCAGAAAGGTACACATTAAGTTTGTTTAAAATAAACTCTTTCATCATGAAAACGGTTTTTTGTACAATACCTAATAACTTTTAAAATAAAACTCTTCACATGGTGTGTTACTTGGCTTTACAGAGTAATAACAAAGTGCTATGGGGATTAAGGAGAGGGCAGAAACACTTCTGCCTTAAGTTCAGAAGGCAAAGGTGGAAGTTGGGCAGATTTGACGTATCTTGAATACCTATCAAGTGCCAGGTATAGCTGAGCCTTTAAGGACCCCAAGGTGGGTAACATGTAGAGATGGTCTGGGGTGGGTCTCTGTCCTGTGGTCTGGCTAGCAACCATTCCCCACTCTTCTATCCCAGGACTTCAACTGCCCCCTCAGGATTCCATGTCCACTGTTACTTTGATGAAACATATGATCAAGGTGCTCCGGCCAGAGTTCTAACCTGGGAAATTTTGAGTGACACAAGAAATAAGAAGGACTGGGTCATTATCCCAAAACATATCACCTGAAGAGATTCCCAGGAGTTCTTGCTCCCTGAACTCTCAGATGTGACCCAGGCCTTGTCCTTCCAAAGGCTGGTCCCCTCATCTCTTCCCTCCATTTCAGGACCCACCCCACATCCTTTCATAGGTTCATTTTGATAAGGTTAAGTTAGTGCCAGCTTATATTGCTTAAAACCAAAGGATCCTGGCCATCTACAGAAGTGTGCCAAAAGAATGGCAGGTGGGTGGGGTTGCAGTAGATTGCAGATTGGAGCCCACTCCCTGACTCTTTTCCCAGTGTGTTCACAGTCCTTAATGGTACCATGGAATGGCTCTTTTAGAGAGGCTGACAGATACCAGCTACAATTCACCTTCTAGGCCATAAAGTCCTATTTTTTAGCCTCTCTGAGTGCCATACCTAGTAATTTTTGAGGACTATGCTTTGGAAAAGTAAAGTTTTGAGAAATATGCTTTGAATACGAGTGACTTCAACTCATGTTCACCATTTCTACATCAGTTCAGTCACCCACACCCATTGCACATGGAGTTCTTTGTGAAACCTCTGTGGACCTATAATAAGTCTTGGCTCAGCTTTCTCTGTGCCACTACAGTAGCTAGTCCTGCCCAATATCATAGACTTGTCATACTACATGGTCATTACTTGTCTAGCTTCAGTAGTAGCTGTGAACTCCTTGAGAGCAGAGTATAAATCAGAGTTTGACACAGTGCTTTGCACTAAATGTTTGTAGAACCAAACATTATACAAAATACATGAAGATGAACAATATTGTAGGTAAAGACCATGTAAACCAAACCCTTTTAAAAAAGGTAGAGAACCAATTAGGACATACATACCATCCCACCAAAAAAAAAAAAAGAGTTCAGACTCTGAAAGATAAGGTAAGTTACCAGAGGTTACTTGGTGGCAGATCTGGGCTTAGAATCTAGCACAATGAAGTCCAGAACTGTTTTCTCTGCACCAGTGTGAAACTGTCCCCATTCTTCCATTCTTTCCCCATCATAACCCAGCTGCAAAACACATCCAAGTCTTGGCAACTCTTTTTCATGTTGTCTCTCTCACATAAATTACTCAGTCCAGCCCATTGTCAGCTCTCGATTTCAGGGCAAAGTTTATTTGAAGAAATTAAGTAACCTGCTACAATCTCCCCACTTCAAAAGCTGCCCTTCTACCTATCAATAAATGGGCTGCTGTGAGTGGGTGGGGATGGAAAGATAGGAGGTGTGGTCCCATTATGCACTTACTCTCTAGCCTTTAGTGTGTGCTGTCTCAGCCCTGAATCCCTCTGACCAAAACCACTTATTCAGAGCAGTGGTGCTACCTCGAGAACATTTTAGGTCAGTGGCCATTTTCTGAATTCACTGGTCACATTCTAGTCACTGTAATCAATATATGAGTGATCAGTAGTGGTCAAAGTAGACAAGAGGCACAGGCTGTTGAGGGACCCTCTATTAAAGAGGGTTCTAATGATACATGGAATGCGCAATTTGTTAAAGTGCTCAACTACAACATAAAAATAAAGGTGTTGGAAAGATATCTACTGGTGAGATGGCAAGTTGTAATCTGAGGGGCTTCTAGAAAGACATAATAAGGAAAGTACATAAAAAAGAACTGTGCTCACATTTCAGCAATGAAGAAGGAAAGAAAAGTTTAGAGCTTAGTCTCTGAATTACTAGAACTCTAAATCAAACGTATCTCTAGATGGAGACCAGCTCCTTTGACTCCTCACAGAGACCAAATGAAACCTTTATTATGTCTTTTTTCTCTAGCTCTTTTCCAAATAAACTTCTAATCTGAAATCTGGTTTCCTGTATGAAAAGGTCTATTATGGGCAAATGACCAATTTACATATGACCTGTAAACCACTTTCCTGTAAGGTGATTAATAAAAACCTGGAGATGAGAAATCTGTTTCCAAATCTGCCAGGAACAAGAAGTCCATAATATTTCTATCCTCTTGGCATAATTACAAGTTCCACAATGGGGGTGCCATGGTAGCAAGGGGTAAGTATCCATCAGCAGCATTGGCTCTTGTCCTAGAAGTTAGTGTATGGCCTCAGTAGTCATTTGTAAGTCCAGTGAGCTGTGGCCCAGCCCTGACCCTTGCACAGGTCCCGGTGGCGAAGGAAACAAGCATGGACTCGGAACCGACGACCACAATGAGGACAGGCATGCAGGGCTCCTGCATGGGTCTTCATATGCTCTGTCAGATGATGCTTCAGCTTGAAGCGCTTGTTGCAGATGCCACAACCAAAGGGCCGAAGGCTGAAGGTCAGCATAATGTGCCGGTCACGCTTTGGTTTCACAGCAAACCTCTTCCCACACAAGCAACCAAAACATTTTCCATCTGCAGGGGGTGTCCCCCCTAGCTTCACAGGCCCATGAACAGCCTGCCCTGTTCCCCCAGGTCCCCCACCCCCAGACAGGATTTCATTCCCATGAAGATCCACTGGTTTCCAGGATGGACCTCCTCCTCCTCCAGATGCTGCCCCTGCTCCTGAGGGTGTCAAGAACCCTAGCTCTTCAGTCCTTTCAGTGTCCCCTCCAGGAAATACTGTGGTCTCCTCCTTTACTCCTCCAGCCTGAGTTCCACCTCCTGATATTTCCTCCTTAGGCTCAAAGGGTTCCTGCTTAATGTAGAAGATTTTAGGGGGTGGTGCAGAAGGGGTCAGAGAGTCAAGTGGTGTACTCTCATCGTCTGAAAGCCTTCGGGGAGCAGCAGGTATGGGCAGGGGATGGGATCCATGAGGATGGGGAACCCCTGATACTCTTGCAGGTTGAGGAGTCTGAGAGAGTGCTGCTGACCCCTGGTCTTCATCATCATCATCATCATCTTCCTCCTCCTCCTCCTCAACTTGAATCCGTAACACGTTTCCTAATTCACTCCCGTCCCCTCCAACGGGGTTCTGGGTAGAAGCAGAAGCTTGCACAGGAGTCTGGAATGGGGAAGAGCGAATGCACCATCCTCCTGTTGAAGATGTGGTGGAAAGAAGTGTGTGATAGGGGGTCACTCCACGGGTTGAAATTCCACCACCTGAGGTTTCTAATTCTCTAAGAATCTCTGAGCACTGATCTACTACTTGCCACATTTGGAGGCCACTGGCCACAAGGAGGTGGGCAGGGAGAGCATCCAGTGGCAGGCGGAGGCGCCCTGAATAAATGAGCTGGAGCAGTCCCTCGAAAGCATCAGCTTCAATGACGCTGGGCAGGGTGAGACGTGGAGCATCCCCCAGAAGAAGCTTGTCGTGGAAGTAAGGAGAGGCAGCAGCCAACACTGCTTTGTGAGCTCTAAGTTCTCGGCCCTGCACCAAAAGGGACACATCACAGAACTTTCCCTCTAGTCTGTGACGGTTCAGGGCTTCCAGAAGCAATGAGCTATGCTGAGAGAACTCTATCTGGATAGTCCGTGGGGCTGGGTTGCAGTTCGAGGACTGGGGCACAGGAGGCAAAGGTGTCGAGGTATCCATGGCCCCCTCAAAGGAGATCCCAGAGGATCGAGTACCGGACAGGAGATGAGGAACTGGGGTAGACCCCGCGCCAGATGAAGGCTGTAGAGGAAAGGAGACGGGGGTTACGGAAGCTCTGAATAAAACCGTACCGCCTCAAACACCACATGCCTCCCCAAGCCCCCGACACGTGGAAACTTTTCAGTGAAATTAGCTCCGCGCACTCCCCACCAACAAAACAGAAACAACCAAAACCAACCTGGGGTTTAACTTCCAGGCCTGTGAAAGATGAGGAGGTCCTTCAGCCACGAGCCTCACTGACCCCGTTGGCCCGGAACTGCGCCTGCTGCCGCTCCTTTTCCCCTACGTTGCCCACAGGGCCCAGCTCCCGGGAAGCTGGGGCCGCGGGAAAGCCACGAGCGCCGGCAGACCAGCCGGAACGTAGTACCTCTGCAGCTACCGCGCCGTCGCGGGCCGGAAGCCTCCGCCTCCTCCGGGACGCCAACGCCGGAAGAGGCGGGAGGGGTTAGGAACAGCCAATTGGAGGCCTACAAACTGCGTGTTGCTAGGTTGCGCGGGCGGGAAGGCGGTGATGTGAGAGGCAGTGCGGTGAGAAGCGGTGCTGGCCTTGCGGTGGTGGAGTGGTCCTGCAGAGCACCAAGCAGTCGGAGGGTCAACTAGTAAGCCACTGCATATTAAGTATGGCGCCCGCACCCCGGTAGGCGCGAAGAGGGCGAGATTAACTGAGCACCTGAAGTGTGGGCTAGCCGTTGTCCACATCACCCTATAGCTTACCCTCTCCCTCCGAGGTCGGGGTTACCGTCCCGGTTTCTGTGGCCGGCAAGTGGCGGGTCTGGGATAGAGCCCAACTTGCTAAGGAACCATGTTCTTTCCTCCATTCTGCATGGGAGCGTTTTAACTAGCAATAAACCCTTATTTCTAGATGATTATTTCAAGGCATGTATGTAGCTAGATATTTGAAATCTTTTACCAGATTATGTGCTATTCCTTAGCCTCTTTACCTGGAGTTAAGTGAGGCATTAGTGAGGGGTGAGCTAGACTGGGTGTTTGGCCAGTGCAAAAATAAATAAATAAATACCCTGTTGAAAAACAGCAGGTCCAAAACGGAGTCACTTGTGCCAAGCCCATGTCTGCAAACTACAACTTAATATTTAACCTAATTGCAGTTTCACTTGCTTCTCAGAATGTAATCTTTAACCAGTCAGCCTCGATCACCTCAAGTACTAGTGAGGTAAACTATCTGATCCCTTCCATGCCCCTTAGGAGGGCAGCCTTGCCTAAAACAATGCTTTCTTTGCTCATGAGCCTCCAAAGCAGATATTATCACCCAGCTGGTGGTCCCAGCTTAGGAAAGTCAGCATAACGATAAAAGAACAATCTCCGTTTATTAAACATGATTTTTCTGTTTCACCACACACTCCAGAAAAAAAGGAAATGGGGCTGGGAGTGGAGAAAAAGAGGCAGTGGTGGGGGTAAAGAAGGCTGGGAGTGGGTTTGGATAGGGAAGGAGAACCAGAGAAAAATAAAACGAGTAGGAAGAGCATCTCCCTGCCCTTAGGGTGGTGGGTGGGGAGGGGAGCATGGGGGAGGGGCCCAGGAAGCTCTGTACACAGGGGTTGCCCCCAGCCCCCACACACACACCCCAGATATGTACAGTACAAACCCCAATAATTACAACAGCCAAATAAGAGAGGAGGAAAGGGGGTCCCAGGTGGGGTCTGAGGCTGGGAAAGCAAGGAAAGGGCACAGGGATAAAATTTCACATATTTACAACTTTTATATAAGTATAAATTTGGCCCCAGCTGGGTGTATGTAGTTAGGAGGAGACTGAAGGGATAGTGTCCATACAAAACAAAGAAGGGTGGAGTCTGCGAAGAGTCTGAAACGCATGAAGGGATGAGGGGGCAAGGCTGGGTAGGGGGCAGCAGTCAAGGAAGAGGGGGTGTCAAGGAGGGGATTCTCCCCTCCCTGGACCTACCCACCCCAAACCCCATCCATCCTACCTCCCCTATCCCGCCAGAGAGCTATGTACAGAGAAACACCGAAAAATTGTGGAGCTGGCGGGAGGGAGAGAGGTGGAGGGAGATTGGGGGTGGGGAGGATGAGAGGGTAGCCCAGCCCTGTCCTACCTCCCCTAGGGGACAGAGTCATGGAAAGGGGCCCCCAGCACCCCTCTTCCACACAGGTCCCCCATCCTGGGGGAGAGGGACATGGCTTTTCCTAGAGTAAGTTTCCCCCCTCCCCCTGGGAGTAGAGGCCAAGAAGAGAGAGGGGAGGGGCACAGGGGGACAGTGTGTGTCATGGTAGGGCAGATCAGATATTCTGTCCTCCCCAACATACACACCCTCCTTAAACCCTAACCCCTTACCTAACCTCAATTCCACCCCACCCAACACACTGGGGGAGGGGGGGGCATCAGCCCCCTCACCCCGCTCTGGGACCAGCCAAGAGCAGATCAGGTGTGGGAGGAAAGGGAGACAACTCCCATTTCCCCCCTTGCCGCCCCCACCCTGCCCCGGTGGCCCCACCACCCCATCTGGGTTCTGGGTAGGGAGGGAATAAATTTAAGAGTGGTAGGAGAAGGAGTTTGTGCGTGCTGAGCCCCCCCAGACGCTCCTGAGAAATCAAGGGGTAATAGGGTCCCCTCACCTGGGGTCCCCTCCCCATAACAAGGGGGACAGGGGAGGCCAAAATGGGGTAGTGGAGGGAAGTTAGATTGTCAGCTCTGGTTACTGCTAAAAAATCACCCTGAAGTTGAAAGTTTGGAGGTGCCACACCCCCAGGGTGGGTGTGAGGGTCTGTCCCCCAGTGCTCAGGGGAACGATGAGGCAGAGGATGGGGATAGCACCCCGGAGTGAAGGGGTCAGTGTGGGGTAGGTGGTGTCCTGGGGTAAGGGTCCCTGGGGGTCACAGGGGGAAGCACCCCAACAGAAAGGAAAGAAGAGCAGCTAAAGTTTCGCGCTTTCCCTCCTGGAAATGGTGCGGTGGGGCGGGGGACTGGTGCCCCCAAGGAGGCATTCAGGGAGGCAATCCCGCTGTCCTTCAGCGTCGTCCAGTCCTGGTGGTTGGTGCTGTTCCAGGGTGGGGTGCATGGGCAGGGAGGTCTGTGGTGCTGGGTGGGCTAGTGGTCCGCGGTGTTTCGGAACTCGCCGTTCTCGGTGATCTGCAGCCTGGGTGGGGGGGGTGGGGCTGGGGGGGCCAGGCCGTTCCAAGGTGGGGCCAGCGTCACACGCGGGTTTGTTGGACCCAAGGGGGGAAGCTGCCTCTCCTGCAAGACACCAAAGAGGAGAGCGCGGACTTATTGAGACGCTTCGCAGGGGCCTGGATGCCAGGCCCCTAGCAATGGGGCCTCCCCCATAACCAACCCACTTCATAAGCCATGTCCCATCCCCTTCCCCCAGGACAACCCCCGCCCCCACCTCCTATTTTGTTTCTCACCTTCAGTAGAAGTTACATCTTCTGGGATCAGGGAGAAGAGAATCTTACCCCTAGATTCCTAACAGGGGCCTTCAACCCAGGGAGTCACACCAGGACACCAGTTCAAAAGAAGCAAGTTCCTACCGCCCCCCACCCCCCAACCTAACCCTGGTATCTTCCCCTGCCCAGCCCACCCCCAATTCCAGGTAGGAACTTTGTGTTGAGGGAACAGGGAAGGCAGTACAGCAAAACCTCATTAATCCAAACACCCATGGATTTGGAATTTTTTCATAATTTGAATAAAAACTGGGCTTGAGTTTTCCTTTATGTATGAAGAAAGGGTGTGCTAAGCAAATTAATGGTGGAAATGTATCTGTAGGAGGAACATTTAACCTATACCAGAAAAATTTCAACACTATCTATTCATCAACGCATGCTCCCTAATGGCCTCGAATGGAAAAGCCTTATTCATTGAAGTTTACTTACTGTATATATTTTGAAGACATGCATTTCATTAAATAGACACTGTCATTCAGTTTTGTCACTTATTCAGAGTGGCCATCTTCTCAAATATAACATTCCAAATTAGAGAGGTTTAACTGTACTGGGGGGGAAAGGAAGGGGATTCAGGGAAGTGATGTGGGAGGGCTGCCTCTCTCTCACGCTAACCAGAACGACTAGAAGCTTCTGCAGGGACACAGCATGCCCCAATCTCTGCACCCACAGGAAGCAGAAATGCTTCATTCCTTTCCAACCCCACATTCCTTTCAATCCCTCCCTGGGCTCCTACTCAAAAGGTGAGGCATACCAGACCCTACTCCCATCCCTGGTCCTATTTGATCTCTTTCTACTGCTCCTGGACCAACTCCTGGCTGCTGCCCTCAGCTCTGGCTTCTGTTCCTCTGCTGGGAGAGAAGAAAGCCATCTGTACTATGCTTCTGGTTGCTGCTTACTTGCCTTAAAATAAGGCAACAAAATTAATTTTTAAAATAATGGGTAAGTTGTAGAGGCACCAATACCTGAAAGTGGCTTAGCAAAAGTTTCCAAATTATTTCCTGGGTGACAGGGCATTTAGGGCTGGCAACCCAGTTATGTCTGACCTTATCTCCAGAGGATACAAAATCATTCCCAGTAGAAGCTCCCAAATCAGCTCTTTCTTCCAAATCAAAGAGCTCCCCTCCCAGAAGGTCACTAAAACCCCAGCCATAAGCAAAGCTGCCTGCCTTCTTAGCTTGCAGAGCATCTCACACACTTTCCACAAGTCAGCAAGAGAGGAAATGAAGGATGGTAGGGGATCCTGAGCATGGCTGGAGAGCAGGGGAGGAAGGAAGCCTTAGATTCCCTTCCCTCTGCTTGTCTGCTGGCGACAGCACACAGGCAGGCCCCTACACCCCCATGGACCCAAATTTAGAAAGTAGATAAATTAGGGTGCCATTATTCATTTTACAAAAGAATTCACTGCAGGAGTCTTTTAAATGGTGAGGTCCCCTGGTGCCTTTCAGCATCTGTTTACAGATCACTAACTACTCTGACAGAGAGGCTGGGCAGGCAGAGTGTTAAATTACAGTGCGAGGAGCCACTGCCCGCTGCAGATCAATCCCATAGAAAATAAAGCATCTCAGAAATGATGTCAGGGGCCGGCAGGTTCCCATTTATTAGTATTTTAGGTAGGGTTGTGTCTGGCAAGGCCACTGGGTGGTGGGAGAAGGGGAGTGAGTGGTATTAGCAATCCTGGGATGTGAGCTCTGACAGGAAGAGAGGTTATTTAACATGCTGTTCCTGGCACCTCTGCCTGGGAATCAACATGCCCACGGAGCCCATGATTTTATCCAGGAAGTGGTCTCACCCCACTTCCAGCCGTCACACCACACGGGCCAGTCCACATTCTAACGCCTGTCATGGCTCCTTTCTTGCTCCTCGTTCCCCTCGCCCTGACTACCGTTCTGCCATCTGAAAAGCATTCTTTCCAGCCCCCCCAAAGCCTCCCTGAGGTAACTAGCTTCTCCTAATTCCCACCTAATGGAGATGAACAGAAGCCCCAGATGCCTTCTACCTCACAGATGGAAGGAGAAAAAGAGAGAGAAGCAGGTGAGAGGTAGAAGGAAGCAGGGATAGAGAACAAAGGTTAGGGAGGGGAGAGGAAACCCCAACCTACCTGCTGTAGTCAGAACAGCCCCTCTAGCCAGGGTCCCCCAATCCATCATCACTGCCACCCCTTAACAAACCCCACCCTCAACACCCCAACCCCCAAGGACGCTCTGGTGAAATGGGGGGTGACAGACATACACTGGAGAGGAAAAGGAAGAGGACTAAGAGTGAGGAGGAGGCTAGGGGTAGGTTTTGTAGGAAAGGATGTGATCTGAGAATGTGCTGGCCTGTCCAGGCATCACTGGCATTGGTAAGGTATCACTGAACTGGCGGGGAGGCAGCAGAAAGTCCTCTCTCTGGCCAGTGCCTTCAGAGATGGGTCTACGGGGGAGGTATCAGGAGGGCAGGGTATGTGGAGGTTCTCAGGTGTGGAGGGCAGCAGTGAGGAGGAAGAGGCTGTAGAGAGTTGGAGGGGAGTGGGCTTCACGACCAACCTGCAGTGGTCCGGAGTCACCTCCCCCTGGGTCCTCCACCCGTGGTCAAAGCAGAACCAGGAGAATTACCTGATGAGGAGCTGCAGGGATAGAGAGTGGGGTCATGGGGTCAGGAACCTTGGAGGTGGAGGGGAATCCGCCTGGCCTTCAGAGCAGGAGGAGGAGCATGGGTGGGAAAGTGAGCAGAATTTGGGGAGAGCAAGGGTGCAGGAGGGAGGTTCTAAAAGCTGGCTGGTGAAAGACAGGGAGGGCAGCAGAGAAGTGTAGAGCTAATTAGGTGTGAGGATGAGAGGGGGAAGTAGGCCAAAGGAGGTTGGACTTAAAACATTGAGGGAAGGGGAAGCTTACAGGGTGGGAGCGATCGAGATCTGAAGAGTCAGGAAGACTCTGTGTGGGGGATGCCTAGGAGTCAGGAAAATTGGGGAGCCAAGAGGATCATCCAGAGCCTCGGGAAACTAGAATTCAAACTGCCTCGTGCTCTATTCTGGTGAAATGCGGCTTCTAGCCCTCCTGGCCCGAGAAGAACTCAGAGAAAGATGAACTCCCTGACTGCACAGGAGCAGGTACTGAAGAGGCAAGGATTCCAGGAACAGGGTGTAGTGTGGGGGCGGAGAGAGTCAGGTTCTGATAGGTCCTGAGACGCAGACAAAAGTGGGAAAGATAGGGTGGGAAGGCACAGGGGGTGGGGCTGACACTGCCAAGAGTGACAAAGGCACAGACGATGGGATGAAGATGGGGTCACTGAGAGGCGAGGCTGCTGGGAGCAGCCAGTGGACAAACGGAGGACAATGGGAGAGACAGACAGCAATGGGGCTGGGATGCTGGTGCAGTGAGTGCACAAAGGACCGTGGGATGGATGGGGATGGGACACAGAGAAGATAAATGACATTGTAATTTCCACCTGAGCGTCGAGCAGCCTCTTCTTGGGTTCGGGTAGCGGCTCAGCCATGGTGGGGTGGTCCCGGCGCAGCTCCTCCTCCACCAGCATCAGCCTGAAGGGACGGGCTTCAGTGGGGTTAGTGGCGGGCACTAACCTGCCCATAGAACTCCAGACCCCAGGGAACCCATACAGCTCTTAGGCATCCTCCTCCCCTGCCCTCATAATCCCTCCACTGTCCTTTATTCACTTCCTCCCAGGAACCTTCACATTTCTCTGCTAAGGACAGTTTTCTGAGCCTCACAGACCTCTACAATCCAGATACCCCTGTCCCTCCACCCTCACATTCAGGACAGTGCTCTCCCACAGACCCTCTGTGGCCGAACACCTGGCTTCCATGTCCCCCATGCTACCTCACGGAGCCTAGGCCATCTCCTGTGCAGCCCCAGTAATGACGCCCAGAGGGGTCTCTACAATCACTATTATCTCAGCATTTCTCTGCCTTTGATAGAGATTCTCAAGGAGATTTCTTATAAAGGACAGCAATTATACCAGTGGTTTTCAAAAAAAGTTTCAAATGACACCTTATTCTTCTAATGAACCTTACTCAAAAACATTTACAATGGATCAAAATGAAGTTGGCTGGAATGAGGCCCAGGGCGCCACCCAGTTCTCAAGATAACTGAGGAGCTCCACAAAGCAGCTGAGAACGTGCACAAGCTTTATAAAAGGGGCATTCCTTTTCTAATGGAATACCCTTCTAAGGCTGGAGAGGAAAGGGTGGTTAGGATGGGACAGTCAGAGGCCATCCTGGCCAGGGATCCCTACCCAGGTTTGAGGTGAGTATCACGGGCTCTGTTGAAAGTAATCAGTGGGGAGTCCCAGCCTAGGCTGGGTCCAGACACATAGTGATTGATGGTTGGATACTAACAGGCACATTTTCCAAGGACTTCAGAAGTTACTCTATCAGAAAAGAAGTTGGGGTGTAGTAAAGGGACACTTGCTACACTAAGCAAGAGATTGCCTCCCATCTGGTGATGGGTTAAGTGTGGGGGAGTGTAAATTTCTAGACTTGGGGTCTGAGGGGCTCTCTCCAACCTCAAGCTTTCCCTTGCTACCCCTCCCCAGGCCGCCCCTCACCTGCCAATGATGCTCTTGATCTGCGAATCCTTCTCCACCTGCTGCTGCCTTAGCCTCTTCTCGCTCTGCTCCAGTCGGGCCTGGTACTGCATCAGGATTTTGCTGGTCTGTTCTTCCTGGGAGAGCAGCCTCCGCTCATACTCTTCCAGCTTCCGGTTGGACATGTGCAGCCGCTCCTTCAGTGAGTGGATCTCCTCCTCGTACTCCTTCACCTGCCCACCGGGCACATGACCCCGCACTGTGAGAGGTGCCCTGCCCTGACTCCAACACCCAGCCTCCATCCCTGCCTGCCAAGCACAGTTGCTGCTGGATGAGGAACATCCCAACCATCTCCTTTATCCCTTTCCCCATCTGTTGATCATACATACAACACACCCACTTTTTTGAAGGCCCTTTGTGGAACTGAGGATCCCTCAAAGTGGAACATGGCCATAGACTCCCACACCCTGAGAGGTATATACATGTCCTCATATGTGCAGCTGGACAAATGAAGACCCATACAGGAACCTAGACAGGCTCATGGACACAACTTGAATGACTGTACCCAGAAATTAAACTTAAGGTAACTCCTTAGCCCCAACCCAGGCCAGAGAGCACATGGGGGAGACCAGGAAGTAGAGACATCGGCTGGAGAGAAAAGACTCTACCCTGGACAGAGGGTCTGGACTGCAGGTGAGCCCAGGCTGAGAATCTATGAATGCCTCTCTCTTGTTAATGACCCTGGAATTCTGAGGCTGGAAGAGCGCAGAGAGTCATTTTGTCTGCCCTGTTGGCTCTAAATTCTGGAGCTGTACTATCTAATACAGTAGCTACTAGCCATGTGTGGCTATTTAAAAATTAAACTAAAAATTCAGTTGCCACCAGCCACATGTGGCAATGGCTACCATATTGGCCAGTGGAGATCACAGTCATTTCCATCGCTGCATAAAGCTCTACTACACAGTACTAGTCTAGAGCCTTTCCCAACAAAGATTCCTCATCTGAACCACAGAACAGAAAACAATGATTTGAGAGACTCTTTTCCCATTCTCTGAACAGTGCGCACACATAACCAACCCTATCCTAGAGGCCAAGAAAAGATGCTAATTCACTACCAGTAGGGCTTAATTCTCTCATGAAGCTTGCTGAACCAAGTCCACCTAAAACAATCCCAACATTTTCCTATGTTCAAACCCCAATTCTCCCAAGTAAGCTCTCTCTGCTGCCCATGTTGGAGCCATACATTATCAACATTAACCTAATTCTGCAACCACACTCTCCTTCAGGTTCTTGGAGTGATGGCTTCCCTAAGGAGCTTTCTGCTAAGTTATTTGTGTGTGCCCCACAGCTTTTGCTGTCTTTTGCTCTGGGCCATCACCAGCTGAGAGTCTGAATGGTCTTTCCACACACCATTTTGCAACACCAACCCTATGTCACCTATGCCCATGCGCAGTGACTGGCTCAACCGGACATCACTTATAGTGTAATTGCAACCCACCTAATCCCGCCCAATTTATCAGCTCACACTGATAGTAAAGTAACTTTCCTTTTCCTGAGCAGTCATAGGAGCCAGGGCTTATGTTGTTCCTGGGGAAGAACATGAAGATAAGCCCAATATAGAACATGTTTCTCTCCAGATAGTCTATGATGTGTTATAACCCATGAAACAAAGAGTTGGAACTGAGTTTCAACAGACTGATTGTATCTAGCCTCTCCTAATAGACTGAAGTCTTCTCAAGGGAACAAGTATTTTTTCTTTTTTTCACATAACTACCTGATCCTGGATGCTTCCCTTGGCAGTGAAGAGCCCTTCCCTGTGGGTAAAAGGAAGGACAGGGGCTTGGGGCTGGTAGCCTGGCGTACCCTGTCCAGCCGGCTCTCATCCATCGACTTAGAGTACTCCTTGAGCTTGTACTCTTCCCGCTCAATATGGGCACTTTCGATGTCAGCCGACAGGTGAGGCATATTGGAGACCCAGGCCACTGTCCGCTCAGAGGCTGGCATTGTGGGGTTCAGTGTGGATGGTGTCTGAGAGTGCTGAGACAGGATGAGGTGGGGACAAATAGAGAAAGGTGGGAGAAGGCAGGGTGCATTTAGAGTGAGCACAGACAAAAGAGGGGTCCCGATCCCGGTTCCCTACTCTAACTCTGAGCACCTTGTAAATGCCATGCAAGCTATTCATTGTATCTCCCCTCTGAATGTGAACTCCATGACGGTAAGGATTTTTGTCTGTTCACTGCCAAATCCGTGGTGCCTACGGCAGCACGTGGCACACAGCCGGCACTCTGCACACATTTGTTTAACAAATGGAAGGAGGTGAGGAAATTGTAATTTAGACCACAAACTAATCTACCTTCCTCTACCCAACCCATTCCCCTCTTCCCTTCCTGCCTTCCTTCCACCCTCACCTACCTGCTTGGTGATGGAGGGCTTGAGCCCCCCACCCCCTCCGCTGCCCCCGCTGCCCCCAATGCTGCCCTCCTTGCTGAGGCTCTGTTGCCGTGGACGGGCAGGGCCGTAACTTGGCTCCGGCGACTGCAACAGATTTCCGCTGGATGGCCGGGGTTTCTGGGCAGCGCTGACTGTCAACTGCTGCGACTTGCCCCTCTGCAATGGAGGCGGCTGACCCCCGCCACTGACCCCTCCGCCGCTCCCACCTCCAGGCCCTGAGGGAGCAGGCCTCTGGGGACCAATGGTAATCTGGGGAGGGGACAGCATGTGCTGCAGGTTGTCCTGGAGTGAGAGCTGCCGACGAGTGAAGTCAGTACCAGAGGGTCCAAACTCATCACTGTAGCTGTGACTATGAAGGATGGAAGCGGCAGGGGGCTTGGGGACCCCTGAGGAGAGGTCCTCGCTCTTGCTATAGCCATGGAATGGGGCGAAGGTGTCCCCTGGGGGTTCTCCACCTCGGTGGTGGTGATGGTGGTGATGGTGGTGATGGGAGGAGGGTGGGCCATGGCCACCACCCCCTCCGTGGCCCCCTGGGGGACCTGGCCCATCAGCAGCCATGTGGAAGAGAGGGTTCTGGAAGGAGAGGGGGATGCGCAGTTGCTGGGCGGGGACACCGTCCGTGGTAACACCCATCTGGCTGAGGCGCATGCCAGCCGCTGTGATGGACGAGCCACTCCCCTGGGAGAGGCGTCCAGCAGGTGCAGGCCGCAGCCCCAAGGCGGCTGTCAGGGAGGCCTGACTCGAGTGCAGCAGGTCCCCGACAGCGGCCAGATTGGATACACTACTGCTGTTGAGGCGGCCACTGGGCCCATCACCCTGCAAATCCAGCATGGAGACACTCTTGTTGACACTCAGCATCTTCTGCTCCGGCTCTGTAATGTCTGAGCTACTCGTGCAGTATGCTGGCGAGGAACGGGCCAGGGGTGGACGGCTTACATAGAACAGATCTTTTCCCCCACCAGGGGGTGGTGGGGGCGGCTTTTCCTTGGTTGGGGAGGGGAGGCGAGCCATGTCCATAGAGCTGTCAAAAGGGAAGGGGCACACAAGCAGGAGGTAAGGCAAAGGCTACTGGCAATTGAGCCTGCTGTGGTTTGGCCCAGGCCCTGGGGTAAAAAGTGGGACCCACAGGGAAGGGCTGAGAGCTGATGGTGGCAGCTCTGGACAGGGCAGGGAAAGCAGGAGGGGATACATGGGAAAAGGAAAGGATAAGGCCCCTTCAGGAAGGGAGTGAGGCTCAGAGGAGGGCAGATGGGGGCAGCCAAGAAGAGGTATGAGGGTCAAGTCTGGGCAGATATGGAGGAGGTGAGGGTGCATGGAAGAGGAGAGGAGAGGAGAGGAGGAAGGTGAAGGCCACTGGAGTGGGAGAGGGGAGCACACAGGAGAGGAGGGTGGGGAGGGGAGAGCCCCTCACCTGTTGAGGCCTCGCGCCATGAAGGACTGAAGGTCGATGGAGCTGGAGAGAGATGGAAAGAGGGGCAAGCACAGACAGAGAGAAGGAGAGAGATGGGCAGAAGGCATGAACAAATGGAAGGAGAGGCAGGAATAGTGGGATGGATGTGGCGCCATGGAGGGAGAGACACAGGCAGAGGAACAAGCAGGGCGGTCATCAAAATGATGAACAGCAGCTGAGCCAAGCACTGCCCATCAGAACAGCTGCGGTGGCTTCAGTGGCCCTGCTAGGGTCCAGGTGTCACTGCTCTAGCGCCGGGTGGTGGTGAGGTCTGCATGATTCTGGTGGGGGCTGAGGCAGTGCTCATTTCTAATTAGTACAGAGATATCTGAAATGTTTGGACACTACATGGCTGACCCAACATGTGCAGGCTGAACCTCAGCCCAGGGACAGGCATGGACAAACATGGGGACAAAGCAAGTCAGAGCTGGCAGTGGAACCCCCTAGGCTTATAGCAAGCTGGAGCTGGAGAAGCCCCTGCAGTTTTGGGGGGTTCCACGTTTCTTGCTCTGCCTGGCTTTAAAGGGCTCTCACAGCCTAACTGCTAACTGTATCTGTCTCCTTACCATTTTCTCTGACACCTGCTTCTTTTTTCTTTCTTTCAAGCCCTACAGAGGTACACGTACAGCCCCGTGAAGTCTATTGAAAACAGAAAAGCAGGGGTCCTAGGGAACAGGTGTGGGGGGTCCCAAAGTGCTCACCTGTTGAGATCCCGCATCATGTAGCCCTGCATCTCAGCCGACGGGCCCCGAAGCACCACAGGCTGAGGCCGGGGTCGGTCACTCTGGCGGCTTGGCTGCCTTTGGATATTGGGGTTCCTCAGAGCTGTGCTGATGTCGTTGAGGAGCCGGGGCAGTGGGCCCAGCTTCAGGAGGGCTTCCTGTAAGGGTGAGGCTTTTACCTGGGGGCTAAGTGCCCAGCCCCATGAGGGCCTCAGAGGGCGCACACGGAAGGTGTCTGAGCTGGGGAAGTGGAAGTGATACATCTGGGAGCACGGAGGGGAGAAAATTCTGTGCAGGGGGTGGTCTCCCAGGCCACAGAAGCCTCTGGAGACAACTGGGGATGAGACAAAGGGGCGTTTGCTGACCTTGCTGAGCTGGGGCAGCACCTCCCAGAGCAGGGCATGAAGTGTGGAGAGCTCGCGGCCCAAGTCGATGTAACCCTCAAAGCTACTGCTATTGGTCAGAGTGTCTAGGTTGGAGATCTCATACAGGAACTGCTGCATGGAACCCCACTCCAGCTCCAGAAACTCATTCATGAATCCTAGAAAGTCCTCCTTTGAGGTAAACCTGGCCAAGGAATCCAGAAAGTAGAGGTCACACACACACACAAGGCCTTACACCCGCACCTGTCTCAACGTCTCAGGAGATCCTTGCTGCCCACCCTCAGCCTGAACCTTCTTCCCTTACTTGGAAAAGTTGGCCAAGTTCTGGATGACCTTGGCGATGAGGGTAAGGGTTCGTGAGGTCTGCTCATCTGGGTACTCCTGCATGAGCCCAAAGAGACTGGGCGACATGATGGCTGGGCAGAGGAAGCGCAGGAAGAGTGAGGCGCTGATCAGCCTGTCAGCAATGTCTTCCCGACCCCGCTCTGCGCAGCGCAATCGCCAAGAAGCAAACACCTCCTTCAGCTCCCTCGGGAACACGCTGAGGGAAAAGGGTAGGGAGACAGAGAGAGAGAGAAAGAAAGAGAGAGACCGGGACTGAGCCCCAGAGACCCTCAGCTTCCAGGGAGCATGCTGAGGGGGGTGGCAGGAGGTGAGGGTGTGAAAACAGGTGAGAGAGACAGGTAGCGGGGGGCCGCAGGAGGAGACGGGAGGCTGCCGGAAGAAGAGGGCTATGGCAGAAGTAACAGACAGATTAGGGGAGAGAAATGGAGGGGGAGAGAAGGTGAGGGGAGAGGACACGCAGGAGAGACAGGGGTCGTGTGAGAGAGACAAGGAAAGAAGAAAAACAGACACCAGGAAGAGACAGAGATGGGAGAGAGATGGAGGGTCACTTGAGGTACAGGGAGCTCAGACCCCCCAACCCTTCTGAATTCCAGGGAAGTGAGGAATGATCCCCAGTCCCTGGAATGGCTCAAGAGCTCACTCCCTCCATCTCCCGTTCCACGGTCCACTTTGATGTCCCACTGACACCTTGAACTCTGACTCTGCTAAAACAGAGCTCACCACTACTCCCATACCTCCAACTGGCTCCTTCTCCTGACTTCCCTGGTTCTGCCAGTGAAGCCACAGGTCTCCCAAACACCAGCCTCATGGATTCTTGAGTCATCCTGACTCCCCACAGACATGCCCCCTCCTTTCCAATCAGTTGACAACTGCTGCTGATCCTTTCCTCAGAGGTCCTTTCCCACAGCTCTTCTACACTCTGCCTGCCACCACCCTGATCAGGATCCCATTTCCACGCCTGGCTGGTTAACAGTAGCCCCCAACTATTCTGGACTTCATTCCCCCTGCTCCAGTCACCCCCACCCCCACTCGGCCAAAGGATTAATCTCCTCAGTCATGATACTTGGCACCAGCACCATTAACGGCATCCCATGACCTACCAATGAACTCGAACTCCTTCACCAGGCCACGGAGGCCTTCCAGATTCTAATTCTAATCCCCTTATCCAGACATCTGTCCCACCACTCTCCATTATGAGCCATGTGCTCCATTAAACCTATCCCAATTGTTGTCTCTTGAAAGCTCCTGAGCCCTCTCATATTCATGCATGTGCCTGCTTCCATAGCCTTCTCCTGAAATGTCCTCTTTCCCCACTATATCCAAATATAAGAACCTGACCCAGTTTTCAAAGCCCAGCCCAGTCCAGCCCAGGGGACACCTCCTCCACGAAGCCTTCCCTGCTTTATCTCAAAGCTCTGCCTTCTCTGACCTTATGTTACATTGTGGTGGGGGAGGGGGACACCCTCACTTGGCACTTAACTCATCCTACAACAGTTATATGCATCTTTTATGTTATGACTTTTATGCATCTAACTTGTTCCTACTCATCCTAGTGGAGGTCTTCTGGAGGCAGAGGCCAGGCCCCATTTTACAGCACCCCACACAATGCTTTTGCCCATAAGTGGTCCTCAGTCCTCTTTGAGGATGGACAGATGGATGAACAGATGAACACATAGCTCCCCCGACCCTGGCCCCCCAACCCAGCGTTCCCAGTCTCACCAATGGGAGTTGACCACCTTGCACAGGGCCAACTCACAGCACATTCGCAGGTTGGCCTGGTGCTCTGCCAGACTGGACGCCGTGCACTTGATGGGGTCCACCTCACAGTTCTCCTCGGACTCATACAGAGCACGGATAAATTCCCCTGGAGGGTAGCACAACAGGGGTGGTCACACCCTCTAAGGGCAGAGACAGGGGCTATTGGATTGGGAGAATCTAAGAACCAAGTGGTTGGAATCTTAAAGCCTGAGGAAGGGTGGACTTGGGGTCTGAAGTAGCCAGGTTTAGGACTGGGGTAGGCATTTGGTAGGTTTAGGAAGGTGGGCCATACCAATGGCATCCTTGAGGTATTTCTGACCAATCAGTCTCATGTACTCTTCTATGGCTTTAGTGGCGAGCGTGTTCTCGCGGAATATGAGATGCTCTCGTTCCATGAACCGGTCCACCTCCGACATGGCCATGTCTGAAAGGAAGTCCTGAGGCCCGGGAAAATCCAAACATCAGGCTCTGTACCACCCAACCTCAGGAAGACAAAAGTGCCCTATCCTCACTGTACACTCCCTCAAGGAAGTGCCCACTCCCAGGTCACCTTTTTCTGAGGGCACAACACTCACCTTGGCCTTGCCTGTACTCTGCAAGATGTGAACCAGTGCACTGGCTACCTCCTCCTTGCCTTTGACATTCAGGGCGGGCTCCAGTACTGCACAGAGCATCCGATAATGGTTGGTGACATACTCTGCAAACTCCTTATACAGCTCCATGGGCAGGATGCTCATTGTCTGGTAACGTGCTTTCAGCCGCACAGCTGGGCAACCTCCTTTGCCTTTGCCCCCTGAACCGCCCCCTGAGCCCCCTCCCCCTCCTGAGCCCCCCATTCCCCCAGAACCCCCGCTGCCTGTCGGCAGGGTCACAGGGTACCACTGCTCTGTGAAGTGGCGCCCAGCCAGGGTGGCCACAGGCACAGTCACCAGGCCGACGTAGCCTGCCTTGTCCTTCTTGCGCTTTTTGTCTGAGTCACGGTACAGATGTAGCCGCAGGGCACGGACAGCTGGCAGGTTGTTAAACTCGAAGTGCTCGCCCCAGAAGACGGTGTCCCCTGAGGCCGAGCGGGGCTTGGAGGTGGTACGTGCATACAGCATGTCATCCAGGCAGAGCTCACAGTAGTACCGCTTCTTGGGCGGCAACTCCCGGGCCTCTATGATCCACAGCTTCAACACATTGTCCACCCGGCGGCTGTTGTCCTGGCACGGTGGGGTGGGCATGGCAGAGAAAGTGGGAGGGGAGAGAGACAGAGACATTGAAAGATGAGATACAGTGAGAAAGCAGGCAGAGTATCTTGAGACAGAAATCATAAAACTGAGAAATTCATGTTCACTTGGAACCTTTGAATGTGACCTTATTTGGAAATAGGGTCCTTGCAGATATAATCATATTGAGAAGTGGTCATACAAGATTAGCATGGGCCCCAGACTCCATGACTGGTGTCTACATGGAAAAGGAGATTTGGAAACCAGAGACACAGAGAGAAGATGGCCATGTGAATTCTGATGGTGGCAGAAACTACTGGACAGGTGCAGTTCAAGTCAAAGAAAGCAAAGACCCCCAAGCAGCCATCAGAAGTTCTGAAGAGACAAGGAAGGATTCTTTCTAGAGCATCAGAGGAAGCAAGACATCGCCAACATCTTGATTTTGGATTTTCAGTCTCCTGAACTGTGAGAAAATAAAGTTCTGTTGTTCTGAGCAGTCCAATTTGTGGTAATTTGTTACTGAAGACTTAAGAAACTGATATAGGTAGCTCATACATCAGACAATGGCATCAGTATGGAGAAAGATTTTAAAAGCTAGAATAATAAACCAAAGATACTAAGGTAGAATTTAAATGGGAGAACTGGGAAGTTCTTCAAAGACAATCAGAAGTTAATTAAAAAAAATAAAAATAAAAGAACTGCATAAATACAGGAGACTATACAGTTAGTGTGAAAAGGGCGTGGAGGAATGTAATTGGCCATCAGACCTTTGTGAGGCGAAGGTAATGCTGCACCATGAAAGGAGCAGGGGCTAGATCGTGTCCAGCATCTTGGGTCTAGTTCTTTAAGAAGGGCACTGAGAAAGAAGGGTTCCCCCAGAAGAAGGCCAGGGGGACCGTATGTCACTGGAAAATGGGATACATGGAACAGCTGATGGGATTGGCAGCACTTCTCCCGGGAAATATAAAGTCTTGAGAAAAACAGACTCCTCCCATTTGTGAGCCAAAGGGACCTTAGAGATCATGGAGTTCAACTCCACTCCCACCAGTTCTACAGAGGGGAAGCCAAGATCTAGAGACTTGTCTGCCTGACAGTTGTATGCGTCCTACAGAAATGCTGTAAGCAAGTGACTGGGTGACCCCCTGTCAGGGTATTGGTGGAGCATTTCAGCTTGCAGGGTAAGACAGACAGATCAGAGGACTTCAGGAGCCCCATCAACTCTAAATCTATGATTTCCATAGCAGGGAAACAGATCATGAGGTAGAAAAAAAGGGAAAAGAAAAGAGGGGCTCAGAGAAAAATGGGGGTCACCTCTTGCTCATCCAAGTCCCCTCCACCTCAGTTCCCTCTTTCCCCGAGTCTCACCTCCCCCCCACCCCGCCCCGTGATTCCCCATGGCCTGACCTTTGCCTTGCCCCCTATACTCCTAATACCTTGTTTGGTTTTACCGCCCTCTGTAGATTCTCAATCCATTTGTCCCTTTCGGCCGCAGAACGACAGGCAAAACATTTTGTTCCTGATGATGTTGTTACCTAGAGAGGGGTGTGGAATTAAGATGGGCTGAAGAGGAGAGGTGATTCCTAAGGACTGGAGACTCTACCATCATCTCTTCCTCCCTGGCCTTTTTCCCAGCCCCTGAGATTTCAGTTTCCTCAACATCCCCACCTGTGCCATTTTCTCGAGGCCTCTCTGCCCTCAACCTCCATCACCCTACCCTACAGTCCTCCCCAGCACACCAGACCCAGTACCTCAAAACAGAACTCCTGACCCAGGATGGAGCTGTGCACTGGTTTGATAATGGAATCTTCATCCAAGTTGAGCTCCAAGGCCTCGGCTGCACTGCTAGGACTCAGCAAGGACTCATGAGAGTGTGATTCCTTAAAGCTCTGCATCAGCCGGGCCCTAGCAAGTGGGAGGTTCAGGAGAGAGGATCAGGGCCCCTACTCTTCTTATACACCAGGGCCTGCATCATCAACTGGCTCTAGGACAGAGGCTTGGGGAAAGCACCTCCTGAACCCCCTTCCCACAGAAACACAGACGGAAAGAAACCAGCCTATCCCTGTGGAAGGATGTGAGGGATGTGAGAAACTAGAACCCTTAAAGAAACCCCTTGGCCCCTGATTCACACCTAAGGGATTGTGAAGACTGGGGATACCTAGAAATATCTCAACCCAGACATGGACATGGCAAAGAAAAAAAAGGAAGCTGGGTGGGGCTGGGACACTTCTAGGTGGGACTTCCAGGTGACCTCCAAAATCCAGAGCCTCAACATAAGGAAGACAAAGTACAGGTAAAGAGCCAAAGTGCAAAGATGTCTGTTTGGGCCTGGCACACAGCAGGTGCTTACAAACATTTAACAATTCAAAGAATAAACAAGTGAGGTAAGAGGGCAAGCTTTAGCAAAATCAGGGTTTGTGGTCACTTGTTACAACACCCAGGGAAACTCAGAGGAGAAAATGACAAGACAGGAGAAAGCTGTGGGCAGGAAAGTGAGAATAGAAGAGAATGAAAATGGGGACTGGGGAAGGAGAGAGCTAGGTCAGGTAGAAAAAGGGGAGGCAAAGATATGTGCAGAAATACAGAGGATGGGGGAAGGTGAGGAGGGGTAACTGGAGAGGTGGGTGTGGGAACAGAGACGGGGGACAAGGGGAGGAAATATGGGGGGGAAGCAGAAGATAAAGGGCTGAGGGATGGGGGGTGGGGGCACAGAACACAGGAGCAGGGTAGTGAGCACTACGAAAACGAAGACGGCTAGGGGATGAGGAGTAGAGAGCAGTAGGAAAGCGGGAGGGGGAGCTTGGGTGTGGGAGCCTCCATGAAGCTATTTATAGCAGCCCCGTCATCTCCAGCTCCACTGCCGTCAGCGCCACGCTCCCCCGGCCCCCCGCCCCCACGGCCAGGAATACCATGCCCTCACCCCCCCCCACCACCAGTCCCAAATCCAGCTCTGGTGACACAGGAGGGGGCAGGGAAAGGTGTGACTCACCTACCCCCAATTCCCTACCTGCCCAATCCTGGGGGTGGCCAGACACAGGGGGAAAGGAGGACAGGGTTCTTTCTTGGGAGTGACTGGGTGAGGGGGAAGCCCAAAGAGAGGCCCCAAGAAGCCAGCAATAGAAGCAGACATCAGATGTCCCTCAATCCCAGCCTCCGTGACACTGCACCCTGGACTTCTCTGAGGACTTCCTCCTCACGCTTGAGTCCCTGAATTAACCCCATAGCCTCCCCTCCCCAGCCCTCCAGCCTGTCCACCTGTGCCAGCCTCCCCATCACTGTCATGCTCTCAGCTGTCCTTCCCCTCACCCATTAGTATCTGTCAGCCCCAGTCCCGCTCCGACCTGCTGCCTTCCCCTCATATACCCTCCTATCTACATCACACTGCTCCTCTCCTACCAACCCCCCCCATTCCCTCCTGGCTCCACCACTCCTCTGTCCCTCCGTATAGCTCCTTCACTCCTTGGCCGGAGCCTATCTTCGTTGGCCAGAAGAGTCCCTCCTTGGCTTCAACTTCACTCTCTTTCCTGCCTCTCTGCTTGTCCTCTCCCTGTCCCTTACCCCGTAACATCCCACAGCCAATCTGAGGCCTTCAACCTTGGTACTCAGATAACCCCCATTCCCCAATCTCACTATAGAGCCCCCTCTATTGCAACCAGCTCATCCCTCCCGCTCTAGCCCTGTACCGGTCATGGTCAGCACTTCGGAAGCGAGGCAGGATCTGGCGAAAACTGCTGGTCCGGTCAAGTTTGGGTTGTGACTTCGTGCGTTTGATGGAGCTTTTTAGCCTCCGGCTCAGGAAGCCTTGCTGGGGGGCAGGAAATGGGGATAAGGGTGGGTTGGGCCAGGGTCAGTCCCACCTACTCAGCCCACAGCTGGTAGAAGCCCTGGGTGGAGGTGGGATGGGGGGGCGAGGAAAGGCAGGTAAGAACCCTGCTACCAGTTTGTCTTCCTTTGCCCCCACAGGTGCAGGTGCACACGCACACGTACACACACACACCAGCTTCTGAAGGTGGGAGGGCTGGTCTGAGAAGCAGGGAGGGCAGAGCAAAGGAGGAGGAACCAAAGAGGTGAGTCTGTCTCTCTCTCCCCCCTCCCGCTCCTATCCTTTTTCTCAGAATTCTGGGGCTCCAGCTGAGAATGGAAGGGGGGACCCAGCTGAGCCACATTTGCCAGGCATCTTCACTCACCGAGGGCCGGAAGGGTGCAGCGGGGGCGGCCTCCATGCTGTACTGCTTTCCCCCTGGGACGCTCTTCCTCCTGGAGCGACCCAAGTGGTATTCTGGAGGGAAGGAAAGGGCCAGAGGGAAGTTGGGGAGGGGGTCACTGTCAGTCCAGGTTTCCAGCCCTGGCCCCAACACATTCACCCACCTCCCTCTGTCCCTCACTCCAGCCTCACCTACCCCCCGGGAAGCAGCAGGAAGAGCAGCGGCGGCTGAGAGGCTGGCGGTGGGAAGAAGGGGGCAAGGAACCCGAGCCAGAGCCCCCAGAGGGGGACGGTGTGGGAGGCCTTAGGCCCATGACTGGGGCTGGCAGTCAGCAGAGGGGCATGGCTGGAGGGTCAGTAAGACCCAAATAATAAAGAACACGGATCCACGGAAGACAAGTCCTCGGTGCCCACCCCCCCCAGGAAGAGGCTAGCTGGTGGGGGGGTGTTGGGTTAAGGTCATTGCCCATAGGTAAGCTTTCCTCTTCCCTCAGCTGGGCACATCTTGTACCTGCCCCCCTCCTGGAATCCCCGTCTGTCTGGAGGGCCAGGGCTGCCTCCCATGACCCCCTCCCTGGACTGGAGGGGGAAGTCTTGGATGAGACGGGTGAGGGAAGAAGCCTGAGGACAGAAAATTAAAGGAAGGGCCAGGTAGGGGGGAGGGGAGATGGAGGCTGGTTCCACTTGCACTGCAGTGGCAGGGACTCAGAAGGGAAGGAGTGAAAGGGAAAAGATTAAGATGCAGGGGAGTGGGGAAAATGGGCAGTGGGGGTTGGGGCACTCCCAAGTGAGGGCTGGGAGAAGAGGAGGAGGGGAGGTGAATGCGGATGAAGCTTAGGACTGCCAAGAGTCTAGAGGGGTGGCAGCTCAAAGGAGGGAAGCAGAGGCTCTGCTCTCAGGGAATTTAGGGGGGCGAGGGGCTAGAGGAGAATGAAAGTGAGGGATGCCAAGCTCCGGCTCCTGCTCCAGAATGGCTGCCCAGGCCTGGGCTCCCCCCTCAGTCCCACAGTCACCACTGCAGCCAATGGGGGGGCAGGTACTGCATCAGGGGCGGGGCTACCATCTCCAGGGCAACAAGAAGCTACAGGCTGGAGGGGGTTGGACCGGAAGGGCTGCCAGTTAACCCTCTAGATTCCAAAGCAAGGGAGGGCCATAGCTACTATTTCACGTCTGCTTCCAGACTTGCAAATTGCCCTAGAATCAGTCCCCAGGTTCCCTTTGCCTACCCAAGTGTTAGAGGGTCTGCACACAAAAATGTGGATCCCATAAAATAGGAGTCCTAGTCAGTCCCTCAGGAATACAAGTGTAAAGCACAGAAACATGTATTGAGCTGTGTGGGTACATAGATATGGGAACCACGATGCAAAACTAAATAGAGATCTAGGTGCTTAGAAGGTGTAGAGACAACTGTGGGCACAGGGTGCTGCTGATCGACGCATGGCCCGAGTGCTTCGGGCAATCAGGTAGGCAGCACATTACAGAAATGGACATCTAACCCCGAGATGCACACATGATCATGATACATGCTCGAGCACACCATGCTCTCGGCCACATCAAGCTGTCTCTGAATCTCACAAGCACCAACATCTTTCATTCACATGGAAAGTACAACTACAGCCACTCTGTCTCAGGACAGCCCCTTCCTCTCCCCTCTGCCCCCGCCCTTCCCTGATTTCAAATAGGCATCCATGATTGCTACCAGGATAAAGAAGAAACAAGGAGTAACTGTGTTAATTATCCTCCTGTTATGCACTCAACAATGCACATAAAGGCCCAGAATATCTTTGTCCTAGCCTCTGCACTTCTCAGGTATGCTGTCTCACTCTCATTCCAGGGAACCTAGCTCAGCCATTATTTTCAGAAGAAAGCTCCTCTAATAAAGGCATAAAGTCTAACTTTAAATCCACCCAAGTTTTGCTTTGGAACTAAAGAATTAATAGAAAGAAAGTCACTTGCTAATTGGTTCGCTTGGTTCTTAGAAGTAATATAACCTTCCACATACGACCAGGAACTAAGATACATGAACTCACACCTAAGTCACAGGTACACAGAGGATACATACACATATGCTTACAAAGGCTCACTGCCACAAGAGTCAGAGCAGCAGAAACACACAGGAAAAGGGGCAGAGAGACAGAAATCCAGTTCATTTTGGTGTCAGTACTGCATGCAATGACATGTATAGAAAGCATAGCACACATCCGTGTACGTGCACACAGCAAACGTGATTCTTGTACATTGTGATCCTGGGTCTCCATGTCCCATCCCTGGCACGACGTATACAGGCATGCACACACATAACAGCCACCTACACAGACCCGTAACACAGGCATTGTGCAAACACCCACACATGTACACACCCTATATACACACACAATTGCCCTCACACGCACACACAGCAAGAGCTTGAACTCCTGCCTCTTCAACCTCTTAAATCTTGCCCACCCACAGAATCTCCCCCCTGCCTTGCAGTCCCCTAAATACAGAACCTTCCCTTTGGCCTTTCTTCCTTGTCACACCCAGCTGGCAGCTTTCATGGGGAGCCAGGGGAGTGAGGTTGGCAGACCAGGATAAGGAACAGAGTTGGAAAGAGAGCAGAGAAATGCAGGGCAAAACACTTCACTGGGGACAGCAACCTCTAATGACATCCCTACTGTGAAATGCCTCACTATGAGCCAGCCTGAGTGGCCTCCCCTGATCATACAGGGCCTACGTGAACCAATGCCGTCTTCTATCTTCCTACTTCCTTCTCTCAGAGATCACTTTACCAAAAGGCTTGACTTCCCACCCACTGCCAAGTCTCCAGGCCCCTTCTCCCACTGTCTCCACCCAGTTCCCATCCTAAACTCTTTTATCCTCTCCGCTGTCTTCCAAATCTGCTCAACTGTGTTCCAGATTCACAATCTCCAGCTACTCTTTCTCCCTGGCTCTTTTCTCCTCTCCAAGCCTCTCTCATTCCCCCTCTCCTTCTTTCTCCCCACTTTTCCTCTCTACCCCACTCTTCCCCTTTTCGGCATTTCTGTCCCTGACCAAGTAGGGGCTCACATCTGCCTAGGCCAAAGGTGTTTCATATAGAGTAGGATTCCAAGGAACACCCCCCCTTGCACACCAGACACACCCTGGACACCCATGCTGGGACTGACACACATACCCAGATCAGTGATGAAACACACATGCACAGACACACACCTGCCACCAGGGACACAGAAAATCCTGCTCATGCAGCTACATACATCCCCCCACACAGGAGACTGACCAGAGTTGAGCCCCAGCTAAGGACATACATGCTCAGGGTCAAAGTTGACATGTACCAGTATGGTCACCGACTGCCCCACAAGCCAGTGGCCAGTCCAGCAGCTCCCTAGACAGGAAGGGGACAGAGGCAGGATAAGACAGGACAGGTTTGCACCACTTAGCTGGATGCACATGTGTGCAAGAGTAACTGGGCCCCGTGTGCACATGGCACCGACACACACGGGACACGAGTATGGGCACAAACACAAACGTGGACACAGGGGCTGCCACCTCCACAGAACGGGGTTCCAGGACCATCCCACACCAGCCACCCACGCGCGCGCACGAGACTCTAGTCCCCCACGGGCCAAGACTGGTCCCCAAACCCCCCAACGCCCCCGCGGACCTCCACTGCCCCCTCTCCAGTTACCATAACTCCCCCCACTCGGAAGATGCAGCGAAAACATGCGGAGGGAGCAGCTGCCACCGCCGCCGCGGCGGCTTCCTCACCCCCTCCCCGATCCCACGCACACGCGCACCTTCGCCCCCGCGCACCCCCCCACGCGCGCTTCCTGTCCGCCCGGCCCCGCCCTTACCTTGCACCCGCCTCCCTGGGGGGTCGAGGGGCGTCCCAGATGGGGGAGGGGCCCCGCCCCTGCGCGGGGGAGGGGCAGGGTGCGGCGGGAGAGGGGGCGGCGCGGCCTCGCTCCAACCGCCCAGCGCGGTGGGGGCGGCGGCGGGTCCCGGGACTGCCGGGACGGCCGCGCGGTGACGGCCGCGGGAACCGTTCCTTCCGCCGCCGCTCCCGCCGCTGCAGCCGTTGCCCGGGCCCCGCCGCCGTTGCTAGGCGACCGATGCTGCCGTGGCCGCCTCTGTCACGAGCCCCGTCGCCCGGAGACAGCGCGAGAGACGCAGGAGGGGGCGAGGGGACCCCCCGAAACCAACCGGGCCTCCCACTATCCCCTCAGAGCAGAACCCCCCCCGCGCCAAACCGCGGAGGGAACGAGGGGCGGCGGCTCCACCCAACAGAGGAGGAGCCCTGGATTCCAATGCCCCTCAAAGGTCCGACGACCTCTCCTGGGCTCGAGCCTCCATAGCCCCAGCAGACACCTTCGCAGACCCAAGCCCCTAGGCCCCAATGTCCCCTGCACATCATACACACCCCTTGCACTTTCCACATCCTCCTGAAAACCGCAAAGAGCTATCAACTCTTTCAAGAAACCTCTCCCCCAAATATATATACCCCTGGGCCCCCAGGTCCCAACCCCTACCGAACCCCAACTCAACAACCTCCGCATACCATCCCCAAATCCAAACACACATGGGTGCCTCCCCACAGCGGATGCACAGGAGACTCACACTAGACCCCAGACACTGAGGAGTCAGGGTAAAGAGAAAGATAGGGAATATATGAGCAGAGAAACCAACCACCGGACATATGAAAAACATGTTCCATGAGCACGTGATCATTCTGACCTGGACACACAGGTGTTCACACGTGCACACAAACCTTTCCCAGACATGGACATGACACACACAGATGTAACAGACACACATATTATCTGTATACAATCTACCACCACCACCATCACCACTTGGCTCTGCCTCAAGAGATGTACTACCCACACACACCCAGGGTCAGAGGTTTCCATGACAATGACACACATCCTCAGCCACCCACCCACCCAGGGTCTCAGCGCTGGCCCCCAAGGGCATTGAGGCCTGGGCCTATCAGAAGAGGGCTGAAGGGGAACCAAGAGACAGAGACAGGCCACTGGCTCTAGAGGAAGAGAAACTGAAAGCCCGAATCCCTGAGGGGAGGGGAGCTGGTGGAAGAAAGGAGTCACCAGGGGGGCGGGGGGGGGGGGCGAGGGTTGTGGAGAAGATGGAGGCCCTGGATCCTTGGTCCTGGAAGGGGAATGAATGGTAGGGGGCAGTGAAAAGGGGGTTTCGGGGGCGGGGCTGAGGGTGTCTCTCTGCACCTTGGCTGCAAATCTGTGTTCTCTGCCTTCAGCTCCCCTCACTGTTCCCATGGAAACCTTTTAAGTGAACTTCTCAGGAAGACAAAAATCTTTTTTTAAATGACTAAAGAGGGGGGTGGAAGGGGGCAGAAAGAGGGAGGGAGGCGAAGAGGCAGATGGAGGAAGAAAGAGAGAGAGGTGGAGAGACAGACTGAGCAGACAGCTTTACAGACAGACAGAAAGGAGACAACCTGGGTGGGGGTCTGATGGCGTCCCACCGGAAGCAGGGCGGAGAGACAGAGGAATCAAAAGGGAGAGAGAAAATAAGAGAAATCTGGAGGAAAGAGAAAAGGGGTAATGAATTGTAGGAAAAAGAAGCAGGTGATGAGAAGTGGGAAAGGGGGCAAGAAAAGAAGGGCGGCCTAGAGTCCAGGTCCGAAAGAAGAATCAGGAACGTGGGGGTGGGGCAGAGGTGGGGGGGTGGGGGAGGGCAGGAACTAGGTTATTCTCTCCAAGATCTCAGACCAAGGGAGGGGTAAGGATGGGAACACTCGAACGGAAGCTAAAGATCTAAGGAGACTATTTTTACAAGCACCAGGAAAAGTCAAACTTCGCTGCTGGAGAGGAAAAGGGAACGAAACGGCAAGGACTGTCACCCGCAGCCCCGGTCCCGCTCCAGATCCCAGAGGAGGGCGCCTTCTCCTCCCAGGCTCCAACTCTTAGGACGCCAGACTGTCTCCACCTCCTCCCAGCCAGAGACTGCTCCTTCAGTTCCCCTACTTCCTCCGCCCCAGCAGCCCCGTCCACCTTCAGCCCTCTCCCTGCGACTGTCCGGCGCACCAGAGCTGCTCGGCCGCCATACCATGCTCGCCGTGGGGCCGCCCCTCCACCGGCACGGAGACTGTGCGTCTCAGCAGTTTGTTGCGGCTGGACTCGCTCCTCCGGTCCCGAATCAGAAGGGGGTGTATCTAGGGGGATGCGGGGTGTGTCAGAGCTCACCGCCCGAGCCATCCCACCTCTCCCTCCCCCACCAAGCAGGCTGAACCTCCCCTTCCACCAGGCCTACTCACCTTCGGCCCCTGCCCCACCACAGTCTAAGTGTCTCTGGGTGAGTCAATTTCTCTTTCCTCCCCCTCTCCTTCACTCCCCCCAGTACCACTTTCCTCTCTTCTCCCTCCATTTTTCTGAAACATCTTCGAGGGAATTCTCCCAAACCCTACTCAGTTCTTCCGGGAACCCTCCAGGAGTTTGCTACTCCCTGATCCACTTTCCCCTTGACCTTCAAGTCCTCCATTCTCCCTGCTTTAATCCCAACCTCCACCCCCCCCACCCCCCCCATCCCCTTCCCTTCCTCTGTGCCTGTCACAGGGGTAGCAGAAGCTGCATTTATAATCAGGATCCACAGCTTGTCTCCCTCCCACGCCGGGCTTGTGGCCAGACCGGGACCCAACCTCCCCACACCCCAGAAGGCCTGGTCACCCCCCTCCCACCTTTCATCTCCCTTGCCCCTTAACTCAGCCTCCCACTTCCCTTCTTCCCTTTAGCCATTACTTCTCCCTGAGCCTCATCCCCATCTCCCCCTTGCCCCACCTCCTTCCCAACTGCCCCCTCTTGGAGCCCTCAATCTCCTCCACCCCACTACTCCCCAGGCACAGTTCCACAACCCATCTAGTTCTAGCCTCTGCTGGCCCTACACACTACTAATTTTCCCAATTCTATCCCCCACCCCCTTTCTACTGGACTCTGGCCACTCCTGTTGCTCCTCAGCTTGCTGGCCACTGGTCACCTCAGGCCCCTCAACCTGTCCTCATCTCTCTCATGCCTTCATTACCCCATCCATTGTCCTCCCTCTTCATCCTCACATCTCACAACAGTCCCCACACTTATGGTTCTGGTTTTCCCAATTCATCCTGCAGACCCCAAACCCTTGGTCAAGACTGGTGACCACTAGTAGAGTCACTTACATGTCCCCCAAAGCCTAAAACTTTGACTACCCAAACCACCTCCCCCTTTAAGTCACCATTCTTTCCTAGGTGCCTTGACTTTACTCCAAGGCCTGAAACCTTCATCCGGCCATCTCCACACTCTCACTTGCCCCCTTCAGTTCCCTCAAAACCCTGGTTAACCCCAACTCCAAATCTAACACAACCTCCCCAATAGCATTTTAAAAGAATTTTATTTATTAATTTTAGAGAAAGGAAGGGGGATGGGGGGAGAGAGATAAATACCCATTAATGCACTCATTGGTTGCTTCTTGTACGTGTCCTGACCGGACATCAAACCTGCAGTCTTGGCATATAGCTCCAGCTAACTGAGCTATCTGGCCAGGGCCCCAAAAGCTTTTGGGGCTCATCTCTCACTCTCTCTCTCTGGTCTGATAGGCTACCTTGTCACTCCCCCTAGCCCTGGCCAGTGTGGCTTGGTTGGGCATTGTCCTGCAGAACAAAATGTCACTGGTTTGATTCCTGGTCAGGGCACATGCCTGGGGTATGTACTCAGTTCCCAGTTGGGCGTGTATGAGAGGCAACCAATCAGTGTTTCTCTCTCACATGGATGTTTCTCTCCCTCTCTTTCTTCCTTCCTCTCTCTCTAAAAAATAAAATAGTAATAAAGTTGGCCCCCCAAATAACCCTACTCCCACAATCATACCCCTGGGCATCAACCCTTCATAATAGCATCTCCTTTCTCTTACGGACCCTCCACTGCTGACCCAGCTCCCAAGTCTGAACCATAACTCCCCTGGCTCTCTAATCACGCTGCATGACTACCACCTCCCACAGGAACCCTCTGTTCATTTCATGTCTTTCGCGCTCTGGCTAGTCCCCTCCCCCATCTCAATATTTTTACTCTTTTAGACAACTTCCCATACTTCCAGTTCCCCTCATTTCCAGGCATCTCCTCCCTTATATTCCTTCCTGATGTCCCTGGTAAAAGCCCTCTCAGGGTCTCCCTAAACCCTGATCTCAGGTACCTTCCCAGTCTTCCGCTCTCCCTGCCAAGATCCGCTGACCTCTGTCATCTCTCCCAGGACCTCCCAGCCCCTTCCCAGTTTCCCAAAGACCCCACTATTCCCTGCCTTTTTTCTGAGTCTTTCAATCCCCGCTCCCTGCACTCCACCCCATGATGGAGAAAGGACTGAGAGTGGTGAGTGATAGGTCTTGCTCAATGGGGGAAGTGGAGGGGTTCCCAAGGCTCACTTTAAAGGTGATTCCCTCCAAAGTAATCGCCATTTCTTCACCCTTCAGTTTCTCTTTCCCATCCTAACCTATCCCACAATATGGGCAGGTGAAAACAAGCACCCCCAAATCTTCAGAACCACATCTCTTCCCCAATACTGCACATGGCCCTCAAACACCCCCTAACAAAGGTGAGAGAATGCTTGCCCCTTTCCACATCCCAACCCAGATCTCAATGGCCACCCTCCTCCCACCACTTGCAAGTGTCACTTTGCCTTCTCTGTCTCTTGCCCTTTCACTACTGTGAGTTTTCCCCATCTTTGTCTCTACATTCTCCCATGCTACCCAATGGTCATTTTATAGCCTTCCCACCCTGCTCACCTCGTCCTCATCCAGCATGAGAAGCTGGTTCCCCGAGATGATGCAGAACCGAGGGTTCCAACCAGGACGATCATATGGGGAATGGACGTATTGGGTTCGGTGCATAGGGGGTCCCCGTACATCTGGGGGACAGAGACATACAGAAACAGTAAAGGGAGTTTCTATGCATTTGGGAGACAGAGGCCTAAAATTGTGAGAGCCCACAAAGTGGGAGAAGGGGACCCCTCCTGCCTTGAGATCACAGATGGGGTTGAGGCACCTGGGAACTTTAAAAGAACAGAAGATAAGCCTCTTATCTGGGGAAAAAGAGGGACAGGAATCACATCACAGGGCTCTGTTGACCTGAGGAAATAAATAGGAAGGATGGCTCAGGGAGAGGAATTATATCATGACAGAGAAGGTGCAAGTTTAGAGGTAGAAAAAGGTGAAGAAGCTCTCCATCCACTTCAAAAAAATAAAAAGGTGGAGGGCCGCAACACTGGCAGAAGGAAAACACAGACAGGTTGATGGCAGGTGTCTGGGAAGAGGGAGGGCATCCAAGTAACTGAAGAAGACAAGAACTTGGAAGGGGCATGAACCATCTGCAAGAGAGAGGAAAGCTACACAGCTGTGGGAAAGGATGTGGGTGTAGGAACAAGTGGGTCATAAGATTCTAAGAGCTAAACATCTGGAAAAGAGAGTGAGGGAGTTTACCTCTTCAGAGTCAGGGATATGAGTGGGCCCCCCCTCCTGCCCCTCCTCTCTTAGCCCAACCCTGTTCATCCTTTGGGTTCTTCAGATGGTAGAGGGTGGAGGGTCTTGTGAAGGGGCTGGGGAATGAGGAGGTAGGAAATATGTCCTCGTTTGAGTAGAGACTGAATTAATCTCTTCCCCCACTTCATGCTCAGAGATCAAAGACTCAATCCCCCCCCCCCCCCCCCCCCGCAGCACACACACACCTAGTCTCCATAGTGTGGAAGCCAAGTCCAAGGACATAGGAACTTTCCCAAGGTGCAATAAGGAGCTTGAGGAAGAAAGAGGGGAGGAAAGATAGGAAGGTCCAGGCCTGTGACAAAGGGGGCCTCCAACGACTGGAGCTTGGGTTGGAGACAAAACTAGAACAGTAGACCAAGGATTGCCCATGCTCAGAGGTGCCCCCAGGGTCACCCTTCCCCAGCTCTACTGTTCTTCCCATGCCACCATCTACATATGGCCTCTTCTTTAAACCCGAATGCTACACACTGTCACAGGGACAGGCCCTATGGAAGAGAGAAATCAAATTGGTGACATCAAAGTGATAGAAAAGAGGCCTAAGGCATCGAAGTGTGAGAGAGTTTAGAGGAAGACACAGCAAATTCTGTCATCTTTACAGGATAATTAATCATGGGTATATTGCAGGAGGGAAAAACTAATCTTTGAGCTTCATTCCAACTGAATATCCTAAGTAAAAGAGTTTTGAAAAATCTAACCCCTTTCTGTCCACAAACATGTCCTTCATATTTACCCAACCTGTAGGTCAGTCAGAGATGAGTCCCCAGAATATAGATATCTAGAAAACCCCAATACTTTGAAACTGTTCACTATCTCAGGGACGCTATAAGCAATATCCTCTATATACACAGAGCTCACCAAGGCTCCGAGTCTGCAGACACTGCAGGCAACATGCCCAATGCACTGAGACTCTGAGGACCCCCAGAGGACAAGTCAGTTGATATACATAAGCATTATGGGAGGGACTGGTTCAAGCTACAGCCACAGGGAGGCAGGTTAGACTTCAGGGGCACTTTCCTGGTAGCAGGGAAGGACACAGGGAACTTAGGAGCAATTCTGGAAACACACATATTGTCTGGATTTAAGTAAGGATGATTCTGGGAGGCAGATGCAAGAGACAGAGGAACACAGCTGAAAAGGGAAAGGCTTATAAGGATGAGAAATCACACAGAGCTCAGATGGAGGTCTCTTGTGGTCCCTGTTCCAACCATCAAAACCTGTGTCTTTTCACCCCAAATCTCCAGGTCAAAAAGTAGAGGAGACAAAAGAGGAATGGGTGACGAGCTGGAGTATTAGGGGAAATTGTGTAGACACAGACTTGTGATGACAAGATGGGGAATGGGGTAGGGAATAGAAGATGGGCTGGGGGACAGATGACAGGGATGGATCTAGGAGAAGAGGAGGTAGAAATTATGGCAAATTGCTAGTGACAAGGAAATACACCAGAAGGGCCCAACCGGACACGGGGCAGAGGAAATCAGGTAGACCTAATAGGAATATTAAGACAAGAGGGTCATTAAGGAGGAGGTGAAGAGGTGGTAGAGATATAAGGGAGCTACTAGAAAGAAGAGAGAGAGAGAGAATGGACCGCAAAGAAGGGACTGATACAGGGAAAGGACAGAAGGGGGACTCTCATAAGGAACGGACACCATATAGGGGGAAAGATATAGGTGATGGACACCAGAGGAGGGAAGAGGAATGGAAATAAGGATTGGAGGTGGGGGAGGGGGTAAAAGTGGTTACGTGAATGGAACAGATGAGACCCCAGGGGTTGTTACACTGGTCAAAGCCTTAATGAGGGTCGATGTCTGGGCAGTCTGACCTGCTGCCCTACTCCTAACATTCAATTTTACTAGTATTGCGCCCCCCGCCCAACAAACACACGTTTGTCCCTCCCCCTCCCCTGGTCTCTCCTCCCCCAACCCATTCCCTCTCTTCTCTTCCCTCCATCTGGACCCTCCATCCCTTCCCCCTCGCACACAGCCTCCCTCTCCATCTGGCCCCTTATTCTCTCCCTCCATCCTCCTCTCTTTTTCTACCCCATACCATTCTTTGAGCCCCGCCACCATATTCTGACCCCCATCTTCTTGGCTTCTCTTTGCACCTCTGTGTTTTCATTTCCCCCTCAAAGCCCCTCTCCTGACTCTGCCCTTCTATTTCCTGGATATTTTCCACATCTCTCAGTTCCCACCTCCAAACTGTTTCTGCCGCTTTCCCCCCAACCCTATCTTCCCACCCTTTCTGGCGATCTCTTTCCCCTTCACCATTTTCACCTCAGCCCCCTTTAAGGCCTGTTTCCTGGCCCCTCAGGTTCCTATCTACCCCTGTGCTGTGGCCTCCAATCCCTTCTTCCTCATTGCTTCTGTCCTGTCTTCCCAGTCCTCCTGTCTCCCTCCATTTCAGCTGCTCTCTTCCCTGGCCTCGGCTCTGCCCCCTCCTCCGCCCTGCCCCTCCCCCCTTTACCCCCTCCAACTGGCCCTCCCCCTCCCCTCACCAACGTACCTCTGAAGGGGGCATAGGACATCGCGGGGATGCTCCCCCGGTGGATGGAGGCGCGAGACCTGCTCATCAGGCCTGGGGCGGGGGGGCGGGGAGGGGGCGGGGGACGGGGGAGAAAGAGAAGAGAGAAAGGGGGAGAGAGAGGGGGAGAAGGAGGAGGAGGTGGAGGAGGAGGAGAGAGGAGGAGAGAGGAGCAGAGTGGAGCAGAGAGGAGGAGAGAGGAGGAGGAGGAGGAGAATAGGAGCCAACGGCAGCAGCGGCAGCCGGGAGAGAGAGAGAGGGGGGCGGGGGAGTGAGAGAGAGAGGAGAGAGCTGGAGGAGGAGGAGAGAGAGACTGCAGCCCCCACCCCTACCCAGTGAGAACCAGAGTCAGAGACCCCTGACTCAAAAACACCAGATACAGAAAGGACACTTCTAAAGATGCAGACCCAGAGAAAGATACCTTGACGCCCCGGGGGCGGTGGGGTGGGGCGGGGGATGGGGGGTTAATCTGAGGCACAAATCCAAAATCTAGACGAAAACGGACCTCAAACTCAGTTAAAAAGAAAAGAAAAAAAACCCAATTCCCCCAAAATCTGGACCTCCTTGAGAGAGGGGTCAAAATCTGAGCAACCAGTCTCAAACAGGTTCTCCATGGCCACAGAAATCTTAGATTCTAGACTCAAATGGTAATTTCAGACACCAAGACCCGAGGCCTGGACTCAAAGAAAAAAGACCCATATTCAGAAAGAACTCAGATATCAGAGACCCCCAATTTAGATCTCACAGAAGGGAAACTGCAGATTCAGAAAATGGTAACTCAGAAAACTCCAGACCTTGGGGTTGGGGGTCAGGGAAGAAGGAGAAGGGGGAGAGAAAGAGAGGAAGGAAGGAAGAAGGAAAGAGAGCTAGTCCAGGGATGAATGAACTCAGTGACCTCAAATTCATAAAGAGTTTGAAAGACCTTGGAGAGTGATCACAGACCCAGAAAAACAGAAGGAAACCCAGTCCTGAGAAAGAAACCAATGCAACACTGAAAGACCACACAGAAACGTATCTCAGAGGCAAACTCCAAACCAGCGACAGAGATCTCGGGGAGACCCCAACCCCAGAGAGGCAGGTATAAAAAGTCTGATACCAGCCTGGGAAATGCTCAGTCACGCCCACCCAGCTGACCCAAGACCCCAGACCTTGGAGGGAGGAGGAATACTGGGGTAGAGGGAGTGGCAAGAGCCTTTTTCTCTACTTCGTCCTCTTATTGCTCTCTCCTCTTACTGGCCCCTCTCCATTTTTTGGTCACAGGATGTGTAGGGCAGGTCCTGACTTCTAGGGGGATGCGTTCAGGGAGGGAGACCCAAGGCTGACAGGTAGACCAGTCCTGAGGAGTGAAATAGGAAGGGGAGATGGGACAAAAGATCCATCACTACTTCCTCGTGGTCTCTCCCTAATTCCCAGCCTGTAGCCCTCATCTCTACTTTTCCTGGATTCACCCATCTGTCTCCAGTTTGGGGGTTTCAAATTACAAAGGCCAAGGCGCCCGTAGCCCCATTTTATCCCATTTACGGGGTCTTAACGCTGCCCTTTTAGAATGAGTCTTTTCTCACCCAGCCATGGCCTAGCCAAGACAGTGCCTACCTAATCACTACCCCCTGGGATAGTTGGCTTCTCAGACTATCATTGTTCGTTCCCAAACCCAAGCAGGTGTCGGTCCTAGCCAAAAGGGCAGGGGGCGCTCTTTTCACCCCGGAGGTTCAGCTTTCTCAGACCCTCCCACTCCTTCAGGTCTTGGGAACAGTGTAGGGCTTGTTAGGAGGCACACTCTTTTTTTTTTTTTTTTTTTTTTTAAGATTTTATTTATTTATTTTTTCAGAGAGGGAAGGGAGAAAGAGAGAGAGAGAGAAACATCAATGTGCAGTTGCTGGGGACCGTGGCCTGCAACCCAGGCATGTGCCCTGACTGGGAATCGAACCTGCAATACTTTGATTTGCAGCCCGTGCTCAATCCACTGAGCTAGGCCAGCCAGGGCACGAGGCACACTCTTGGGATTAAGAATGAATCCCCCACTCCACAACCTGACGCATCCAGTCTTAGGGACCTACAGCCCCGCTTATCACAATTTTTTCATCACACGGCCTGCGAAGCTGGCCTGCGATTGGCTTCTCCGCGTCGCTCACTGAGATGTCACCAACCAAAGACCGACCTCCTCACGTGACATTAGAACGCAGCAGCAGCAGCCCTGAGCGTGCAATTGGCTCTTTCCGGCTCACGCGGAAACGGGCGTGCCATTTCCGTACAAGCTTGCAGATTGGCTTGTCGATTCGTCAGCTCCCTCTTCGCTCCTCCCCCACAAGGCGGGGCAAGCTGGGCCACTTTAGAGCCGGGATTGGCTGGATCTAGAGGCTCAAGTGGTGCCTGTCCTACTGTCACGTGGTGTGCGTTGTTTTCTTATCACGTGGCTGCCACCCAGGTAAGAAGAGGCCGCTCTTCCTGGGTATGGGGTCCTTTCTCGGCATTACTTGCGGCCTTTGATATTCAGCCCTCCTCTAGCAGCGTAGGCTGCATGAGGGGGGTGCGGGCTCCCGCAGTCCTGCTCGGCGGAGGGGTGAGTGACCTGCCCCGCCCCCCTGGACCTCGAGGCCTTGCCCACCACCACCCGTACCCAAAACTCCAGAGTTGGCCCCTGAGGAGGGAATAAAAACCGAGCCTTTCCCTTAATTTTTTTAGGTCTCTCTCTCTCGGCTTCAGGGGCCTTTTCCTCCGGGGTGCATAAGAGGGAGGGCAAAAGCCGAGTGTCTATCCAAGCAAAGGATTTCCGGGGAGCAGTTGCCTGGGGTATTTGTGGGGAGACACCAAATTCACTGCCTGCCCCCAGGCTGCTCTGCTCCTGTCTCTTCTTTGGATGCCGGCGCTGCTCTCCGTGGCCTCCCGCCTTTTGTTGCTACCCCGAGCCCTGCTGTCAATGGCTTCAGGAAGCCCCCCTCCCCAGCCCTCGGCGGCCTCTGACTCCGGCTATGTTCCTGGTTCGGTCTCTGCAGCCTTTGTCACCTGCCCCAATGAGAAGGTCGCCAAGGAGATCGCCAGGTGGGGACTCCAGTGTGGAGAGAGGATGATCTTGAAGGGAGAGTTGGGGGTGTTAGAGAAGAGTGACCTCCCGCTGCTTTCTGCCTGCTCTAGCTTTGGAAACCTGTCTCTGGGCTAGCAGTGCAAAAATCCGGGTCGTGGGGTGCTATAAATGGGGCTGTCTCTTCACCTTCAGGGCAGTGGTGGAGAAGCGCCTGGCAGCCTGTGTCAACCTCATCCCTCAGATCACATCCATGTGAGTCCCAGGAATTCATGGTTAATCTAACTCTAGGGGCTGACTGGCAAACTTTTTCCTTAGGGGAAAAAAATCTTTGCTCCCATAATACTCTTTCCCTGACCTTTACAGCTATGAGTGGAAAGGAAAGATTGAAGAAGACAGTGAGGTGCTGATGGTGAGAATCATTTCCCCACCCTACAAAACTTCAATTCTCTGTTCCCTTTGACCCCTTGCCCTCAAGATCACAAAATCAACCCCACTGTGGGATTCAACCTTGTCTTCACCCCTTAGATGATTAAAACCCGAAGTTCCCTGGTTCCAGCTTTGACAGATTTTGTTCGGTAAGAGCTTTGAGATGGCTGGGGTGAGGGTGGGTACTGTGGGGTGGGACTTGCAGGGCAGTCTGAGTGGGTGGGCTCCTTTGAGTGACACCCCTTCCCCATCTTTTTTTGCAGCTCTGTGCATCCTTATGAAGTGGCTGAGGTGATTGCATTGCCTGTGGAGCAGGGAAACTCCCCATACCTGCATTGGGTGCACCAGGTTACAGAGTCAGTTTTTAACTCCAACACAGCTCTACCGTGATCAGCCCTGCCCCTGCCATGTTCCCCTCATATACTTCCATGCTCTGACTTCCAGAGGATGACTGGGCTTCTAATAAATCCTGTCTTTGGTTCTTTCTGCCTTTTGCCTTTTCTTGTCAACATATGTGAATTTGGTTGGGAAGATTAGAAGTGCTTCTAGTACCTGTGCTCTCATCTTTCAGAATGACTCAGCTGTTAGGTTTGTTTATCTTTATTTCAATCATACAGAACCCGGGATCCTTTATCATCCCTCCCCTCCTCAGTCTCCGTCCCCAGGGATTAAATAATTTTTAAAAATATTTTAAAAGCTGTAACAAAATAACATCACAGGAAATGGGAAAGGGGGGTGGGGGGAAGCTCAGGAATCATGAAGGGAGTAGAGAAGAGAGAACCGCTTCTCCACTCCCCAACCTGGATTCCGCCTGGGCGATAGGGAGAACGACCCCCTACCCTCCCCAGGTACATCCCAGCTGCAGGTGAGGTCAGAGGTCAGGGTACGAAAGTGCCGGTGTGTGTGAATGGGGAGGTGGGCAGAGGCAGGCTATTTAGAAGATGCCCCCACCTCCCCACTCAACCAGGTACTGCACAGAACCATCAGGCCGTACTCTCCGAGCAAGGACCCTGACTGGATCCCCTCGGGACAGATAGCCAACCCCACCTCTGGCTGCTCCCCCAGTACCTGGAGACAAACTACGGCACAAGGGAGAAGAGGTTGCTAAGCGTCTAGGAAGACCTGGGGAGGGAGCTGGGACTGAGGAAGATGAGGCAGTCATCAAGTGGGGGGCACTTTTAGGAATGTCTGTGGGGAAACCAATGTGAAGTTCCAGGGGTGACCTAAGGAGAGAAGGCAATTGTGAGTCCAGCCACACAGGTAATTACTGACCAGAAATGGAGACAACATATAGATCAGAAAAATGAAATAGTTGGAGACTGAGGACCTTAACACAGAGGCCGAGTAGTATCAAAGGTAAAGGGGTAAAACCTCACCTGTCTGGGGGTTCACCATCCCCAGAGGTCCCTGCAGTGTTGGCAGAGGGGTGGAAGGAAGCGAACATCCTGATGGGACTGCTGGGATGGGGGAGGGAGAGAAGTTAGGACCCGAAGCAGGGGAACAGGACGTTCTACCCAAGCACAGAGCTCAAACACTGCCCCTGAAGGATCCCCATCCCCAAGACACTGGGGTTCAGACATTGGTTCTAGAAGTCTCTCTAGGACAAGAAGTGGGTAGCCAAGGGGTAGAGGGAAAAGAATTCTGGGTGAGAAAGTTCAGAGGGTATATATAATTGGAGGAGAGATTGTCAAGGAGCAGATCTAGTTGGAGTGGGTAGAAGCACTGACCTGGGCAGGCAGCGGGCATCTGTGGGCCGGAAGTTGTAGCCGCTGCTGCCCTGGTAACTCTGGTTAGGGCTGGGGGGTGGTGGAGACACTGAGGCCTAGAGGTAGGAGCAAAGGATTGAGAGATAATCCTTGATTCCTTCCCATATGAGCATTTTCCCCATGGGATTCCCCAGGTCTCTGTACCTGCAGTGCTTTCTGCAGAGAGGCCCGCTCCCTCTGCTCCTGGGGCTCTGACTGATTGTGCACTGCTGAAGGTGGCCCCAGCTCCTCCATCTTCTCCTTCTGCCTCTTCAGGGGCTCTGGCTCCAGCCTCCGGCGCTTCCCCAGGGGACGTGGAACCCCTCCCCCTGGGCCCTGCCCTGAAGGGAAGCTGTAAGAGGCCTCCTTATCCCCCCAGCCCCCTCCCGGACCACCCCAAAGACCTCCCCATCTTCATATATCTTTACCCCCAGATTAATACCCTGAGAATTTCCCCACGCCCCCTGGACCAGTGACCTGGTAGGGGCTCCATCTCCAGTAGGGGGCTCCACAGGAGGAGGGATACGAACATGGAGACCAAACAAACACTTCCTCTTCTTAATCTCCCTCCCTGAAATGAAACTGGGGTGAGGGGAGAAATGACACAGATTAGTACTGCAGAAAACAGCCCCTCTTTTGCCATTACTGAATCTTCTCCAGAGATGATCTTCCAAATAGATTGAAGCACCTCCCCTCCCAGGCTTCCATATCCATATCTCCATACCTTTCTAAGCCTCTCTTCAACTTACCGGTCCTTGTGGCTGTTGAGTGCAGAGAGGAGCTTGGAAGAACGTTCTCCCTTGGGGGTGTCTGAGAGCTGGGGAAGAGGAGGGAAAGTAGGCTCAAGGAAGCAGTGATCCCTCCCTCCTTGCTTTTCTTCACATCTCCTTATTCCACCATAACCCCCAAAGCTTCACTACCCCTTACCTCCCCGAGGAGCAAACTGTCCCAGTTCTCAGAGGTGAAGGGGAGGATCTCACGGTCAAAATCAAAGTATTTTTTCTTACAGCAAACACTGAGGTGATACAGGACAAGATGGGCCACATCCACCCTGGAGAAGAATTCAGTTGTCAAGGTTGTGGAAGCATCACAAAAGCCAAGGGAGTCCAGAGTGAGAGGTTGGGCAGGTACAGTGAAAAATGGGGTGTTGAGAGAAGGGTTACACTGAGATCATGCTTACCAGCGAAGCTGTAGTCTCCTGACCTTCTCAGGCCCCCCCCGACACACACAGCATTCAAACTCATAGAACCTGGGGGTGAGCAAGAGGGAGAGAACATACATCAAACAGGAAAACGGTGTTGTGGAGGACTCACGAAGTAAGAGTAAGGTGAACTAGTGAGGAACACTTCAGAGGCTGGGAAGAGAACAGATGAGACAGGCAGAGGTAGGGAAACAGAGGGTGGGGCAGATTACTCCTGGAGAGTCTGCCCTGGTCTCACCTGTCCCCATAGAGGAGGGGCTTGCTCAGACATTGGGTGCAGGCCTCATGGAACCACTGCAAGCAGCTCCGGCACTGCAGCATTTTCAGGTTCCACCTGATGGGGCACACAGAACTAGTGACCTCCAGATACTTGCCCCCTTAACGGCCCCAAATCCTGATCATTATCTATTGCCATACCCTCCCCTGTTCTTTCTCTTGCATTCCCTGGGATTTCCCACATCACCACACCGCATCACTGGTTCCTTAACCCCCACCCCTCATTACTCACTCCCCGGGACCACCACAGTAACAGTAGCTCTGCTGCCGGTTACTCAGATGTCCAGCGTCCCAGTCCAGCCCCTTCAGTCCATATGGCAGAGATAGCTTCATACCCAGCATGGCCCGGGCATAGGGGCCCTTCTTCAGTGCACCGCCCCTCTGCAGAAATAGAACAGGCAGGCCACCTCAGAGGGTGGGTAGAGGAAAGGTTGGGGAGAGGCTGTGGAGGTGGGAGACTCTCATAGGAAGGTGCCTTTACCTTGGTGGCGATGGCAAAGACGCACTGGCGGCAGACCCAAGACGTGCCCTCTCCCTCTCCAGGGGCTGGGGCCCTTGGAACATGGCAGTCCTGGTGATAAGCTGAATAATGATATTGATGGTAGAGCACTTACTGAATTGTAAACCTGTGTACTAGGTATTAGGAGAAGAGTCTTCTCTATCTCATTTAATCCTTGACCATGTATTGTCTGTGGGGGGGGAGGTTATTACCCTTATTTCACAGGTGAGAGAACTGAGGGTCCTAGTACTTTAGAGACTTGCCCAAAGACATATACTTAAGAAGGAGTATTTGAACCACCCTCTGCCTGTGAAGTTCACACATCCCCATTCCATGGCTGCCTCTCCTTGTGTTGAAGAGGAAGTAAGGTTATAGAGTTGAGGAGACTGGTCAGAGCAGTGGCCTGGGGACTCGGGCCAGGTGGCATAAGGACCAGTACCAGTGGGAAGGGTCAGAGGCAGCCTGTAATGTCCAGAACAAGCTGGACCATTCAGGTATCCTGCCCTCTCACCGTGGCGACACTTCTCACAGCTGACCAGCCGGTTCCCAGGGACCACAGTCTCAGAGCGACAGACACAGCAGAGTAGTTCCTCCCCAGGGAGGGCAGCTGTGAGGGAACACAGTGTTAGGGTTGGGGGTAGGGGGATGGCGTCTGTTCTTAAGCCCCTTTCTGTCTCCCAAGTCAGGTTTCTGTCTTCCATGGGATGCACACTCTCAGGCCTCTGGGGTCTCACCAGGGCTAATGTCTTTCCATAGAACCAGAAACTGGGAGTCATCCTCAAACTGGACCAGACACACCTCCCGAGCACTGTCCACCTGGAATGGGTGAGGGCAGAGGATAAAAATGGGAATCAGAACTAGATAAGGGGAATGGGGGAAGGTGACAGGTCAGAGGTCAAAAGTCTTACCTTCTTGATGGTCCCCAAGTATAAGAGCCCATCTGTCCATCTGGCCAGCACATCTTGACCCTCCCAAAGTCGAGGCTTGGGGCCAGAGGTGGGAGCAGGGGAAGCTGGATCCCAAAGTGGGGGGGCACCAGAGCGGCTCAGCCGGGGGGGCTGTGCCATTGCATCCTGGGGGGGCCTAGCCAGGAGTGGAATGTGAGGTTATGAAAGCTGAAAAACACTCCTTATTTTCTTTGCCTATTTTTCTGTCAAGGACTGAAGCAGCTGTGGCCCCAGTCTCCAAATCCCTGAGACACCTGGATAGGAAACACTCAATACCCCTCCTGAGCTTCCTGACTCCCTCTCTCCCAACTATGGTGACTGGGTCTCCTCCCCTTAACAAGCACCCTCCTCTAGTTTCCCAGCTTCCAGAGCCCTCCTGAGTATTATATCCTGGCCTTGAGATTTTAACAGAAATGATGGTTGCAGAAGCAAAGGTTACTACTCAGTTTCTGCTGTCACCTTCTCCTGCAGTTTAAAGGTATCATCATCGGGGTGCTCTGTTACGCAGAGAATATTTTGGGAGCTTTTCTGGAGATGTTTTCCAGAGTAGAAACAGCTACCTCCCCGGGCCCGCGTGTATCATTCAGAACAATCATCCGGGTGCCAGGTTATGTCAGGTCACCCTCAAATTCGGGGTTCCCTGCCCTCGGGTTAGATAACTTCCCTGAGAGCCTTGGGAGGGGGGCGTGTCCCAGTCTCGGTCTCTACTACCCACGACCGAGAGTCCAATACGGGACTTGAATCGGCCCAGCCCAACCCGACGCTAGGGCGGGGAGGCTCTCCCGCCCGCGCTCTGCGCGCTGACCCCGGGCTCCCAGCCGCACCGCCCCCCCTCCCCCGCCCCCACAAGGAGCACCTCCCGCCGCTTCCTTACCAGTGACAGCTGGGGCCGTCGGGAGCCGGGCAGAGGCAGACTTGGGACAACGAGGCAAAACCTCTGCGCAGGGGAGGACGTCTGGGCGTCAGGGGCGTGCAGGCAGAGGCCGGGGGGTCCCCAGGCCCAGCCCCTTCGTCCCGACGGCTCTGGGGCGTATGACGCAGCAGCCAAAGCAGCGGCAGCGGCAGGAGGAGGAGGCGGCCGGGGGAAGGAGGGGAGAAGAGGGGAGGGACAAACCGGCTCAGGGGGAGGGTGGTGGGAGGGGAGGACTGGGGAGGAGGAGCCGGAGGGGTGTTGGGGGCGGCGCGGGCACCACCTCACCCCACTTCCCTCACCTCCAACAGGCCTGGAGGTGCCGGGCCAGCGGCGGCCTGGCTGCGGTTGGGCAGGCGGACAGTCGGACCCTGCTGGAAAGGGAATCCCTGAAGCCCCTTCCTCCTAAGGGAGACCTGCCCTGGCGGCAGGAGGGAATTCACCGCTCCCAGCAGCCCGTCTCCGGACTGGTCTCCGCCCCATCCCTTAACTGTGCCCCCAACCTCCATATTCACTCTTAAGTCCCGCCCCCCACCCCCCTGCCACGACCCCACCCTCCATTCACCATTCCTTTTGCCCCTGCCACGCCCTCCTCTCCCGCCTTTGCCCCGGCCCCACCCTCCTGGTGGCAAGTCAGCCCCATGCTTCTGCGCAGGCGTGACCCCTCCCGCGAGGTGGAACCTAGGAAGACCAAGCCCCTCCTTTCTGGGGAGGTGGCCTTTGTCGGTTGGCGGGAGGGGCTCAGCAAGCGAGATTCCTGCCCTGCATTTGCAGGGCAGGGGCACAGACCAGGAGGGCCAGCAGCGAAGCCGTGACGCTGCCGAGAACCAGCCAATGGACAGCGGGCAGGGCCAGCCCTGGCAGTTCGAATGGGAAGGCAGGGAAAGGGCGGGAGGAAAGAGCCGTCAGTTAATGGGAGAGTGAGTGAGTCCGGTCCTTGGGCTCTGGTTTCCGCTTTTCCTGGGTTAGGATAGGCTGCGGCAAGAGGGAGAGCTAAGTGTCACACCTCCTACAAGTGGAGGATAGGGGTATGGGAGCTGAAGGCTACCCGGACTACAGAGGACAGTTTGTCAGGAGTAAAGAGGCTGTAACTCTGCAAAACACACGAATGCTGGGTAGAGTGACAGTTCCCATCTTTACAGATATGAAAAAAACCTCTTTTCTTGGACAACTGCTAACAAAATCTTTATTAAGAAAAAAAACACAACTTTTATTTGCTAGGCCCACATAACAGTGTACCCTCCATCCCCCCAAAAGCATCCCTCAGCCCCACCATCATCACCCCCAGAGGATCTGGATCTGTCTTCATTTCCTGTTGGCCTGGGCAGTACCAATAACACATTGGTTCACCTGCGGGCAGGGGTACAGACAAGACAAAAACGTTTTCAGAGTAACCAAGAGGCTCAGTTTCTGAAGATCACCTCCCAGCCCCCAATATTAGGGCTGTACTCAGAGAATACTGAAATGAGGGCTCTGAGGACAGGCTCACACTGGTCTCAGTCATAGTTAGCTCTATGGTCACTAGACACACTAGGTCTGCTCGAGGTGAAAAGGTCTGAGTAGGGACGAAGACCAGCACAGAAGCAGAGACAGAAGGAACTTTCACTTCTAGCAGTATCATGGACTAGAAACCTCAAAGCCCTCCCACCACTAATGTTTAATAAACTAAATGGCACAATAACAATACTCATTTAGGAATCAAGACTCCTTGGAAAATCAATGATTCCTAGTCTAGGACAGAAAATGTACAAGATAAACCTGGAATAAAGACTAATGGGGACCAGTCCAAAGGACACAAGAACTAAGATGAAGCGCCCCACTGGATAAAGATAAAGCAATTTAAGCATCAGAAACAATGACAGCTGCAAAGGGCACATATCAAATATATAACCATCTGTAAAATGGTAACACCTAATGAAAACTCACTGGTCACCTTTGGAAGTTGCCGGGGTATCAATTTATAACACTGAAAATTGATCAAGAATTCAGCACTTATCCTGCCTTTCCTATATGGACTGAATTTCAGAGTAACCAAATAGATGGAAAGGGGAAGTACTTTACAAAACCTGACTAATAAATGTAGAACATAGAAAATTAGAAAAATCAACATTTTAACATTCCCTAATGAAATAACAGACCTGGGTATAATCACTGCTTGATAAAATCACTGGGTGAAAAAGTTGATAGGTAGTTTTTTAATGGATAGATCAGGCTGACAAGACCCAAATCCAATGATTAATATTTGTATCATTAAACGTGAAAAACTGGGTATTAGTTGCCTCCTGATACGGTGCAATAGAGAAGTGACCACCCTGTGTAGGTTTTCTTGCCATGAAATTTAAACCTGATTCAAATCTAGTCAACAAACAAGACAACAAAAATTATGAAGAGGAAGCAAATCCAGAATATGATTATTCTATAGGACAAATGGTCCCATTTCTTTAACAAATAAAGGCCAAAGGGGGTGGGATTATTATGGATTAAGAGATATTTAAGAAATAATGTCAACTAAATAATATGGGTAGCCCTTGCTTTGATCCTGATCAGAACAAGCCTAGTGTATAAAAGACCTTTCTGAGACAATCAGGTGAAATGTAATATAAACTGGATATTAAAGAATTCATGTTGTTTGGTGTTAATATAACTTTAATTGAATTGCCAGATAGCAGGGGAAACCCTGACCAAGGCAGAAGACCAGGGAAGGGTGCTAAGGCGGCTGACTACTTCCACAACAAAGGCTCAAGCCCCAGTGTAGCAGAAGGGCACACCTGATCAGAGACCCTGAATAAAGCCAGAACCCATCATGAGGCTATAGCCTCAGGAAAATGAGTAACCAAAGAGAAAAAATTACCTTTCAGAGGCAGACAGTAAAGACACTTAGTTCTAGTGGAGGGAGCATTAAGTCTCCTAGAGAATTCACGGCCATGGCCATGGCCACAGCTGACCCTCATGAGGGTTGGAGCCTGAACTCACACTATTTGGAATGGTGTGAAAAACCTGTAAGTCTCTTTTGACCCAGCAATCCCATTTCAAGGAATCCTTCCCTAGATGGTTAGACGTAACTAACAAATAGAAAATTATATACATACAAGGTCAGCCAACATGGCCTTGTTTGTAATAGAAATGGGTGGAAGGAATTTAAGTGTCCAGTAGGGGGAACTGGTGAATAAACTTTGGTCCATCTACACAGTGGAGTCCTAGGCAGATGTAAGAACAGTTGGATGATCTCTGTGTTCTAGTAGGCAGTGATCCTGAGGCAGTCTTGTTTAGCAAAACAAAGTGCAGAATAACGTATATGTAAAACAGGGGGAGAGATGTCTTTTATATGAGGAGGAGAATGAACACATGCATATTGCTTATATTTACAAAGGAAACATTTAGTAAAGTGATAAATGATAAAAATGACACATGGGGAGGAAAATGTGGATAGGAATGTATAGCTTTTTATGTAATTTTGACCTTTTAACTACCTATTTTTAATAACTTAATTGAAAATCCCCAAAAGCCAATAGTTAAAAATCAGTCTGTGCCACAGATGACCGGTCAGTGTAAATCCTTTCTGGATGAATGTGCCCCTGGCCTAAAGGACTGAAGGGGTTGGGATGGAAAAACCCATAGTCACCCAGGTGTCCTGACAGGGCCTGGGCTTGGTGGTACCCGCACCTTGGAGGCAAAACGCAGGGAGTTGAGAGACTCAGAGGCGTTCTCTTCTAGGGGGGATATGTTCACAAACATGAGCCTGTGGAGAGAGGAGAGGGGGCCAAACTCCAGCATTAGTGGCCAGGTGGGACCTGGACCAGGTCTGAGCCCACCCCTGACCCCATTACAGTTCCCACACGATCCCTTCCACCTATTCCTTTCACTCACATCTTAGCACTGCCACCTAGAGAGTTCTGCAGCAGATAGGTGAGCTTGCTGTTCCGGTACGGCACATGGGACTCCTACAAGGTTGAGGGGAACAATGATTATGATTGGACAGGGTTCAGCACAGTTAGCCCCAGTTCCTACCTGCCCCAACCCCATTCCCACCTTGTTGCTCAAAGCCATGATGACGAGCCCCAGTGTGGACAGGCTGCTGTTAATGGCCTGTGTTTCCCGAAGGCGTTCCCGCTCTCCAGGACCAAAGGCTAAGCCAGGGTCCAGCCGTTCACTCCCAGCCAGGTCCACAAGATTGAGGGGGGCCCCACACTGTAGGCCTCGTCCAGCATGCTCCCCAGAGATCTGCAGCTGGAACACACTGTGGCTGCGGGATGACCGCTCATTCTGGGCTGTGCGGGCTACAGCCCGGTTCTGGCGGGCCAGATGGAGCAGAGCCTCTACCTATGGAGGGGGAAGAGCAAGGGGTAAAGGTAGGCAGGAAGTCAGTACAGAGCAATGTCAGGAATGGCAATGAATAAGTCAGCTCCCGCCCTCTGGGATCTTTCTTTCTAGCCAGTGAAGAGACAAATAAGTAAAATATACAACATGTCTGAGAGTACTAAAGAGTAAAATAAAACAGAGAAATAAGGAGTATATGAGGATGAGGTGAGAGTTGCAATTTTAGACAGGATGGCCAGATCTTAAGGGAGCAAGCAATTCCAGAAGACGATCATTCAGGCAAAAGGAAGTAGTAAGCAAAGGCCCTGATACAAGACAAGAGTATGAATAGCAGGTTGAGGAACAAGCCAAGGAGCCAACACGGCTAGAGTGTAGTGAGCAAGGGAGTAGGAAATGAGGGCTAAGAGGCAGTGGGCAGGGGGCAAGCACAGCCCCGCATCAGCAGGTGTCTCTCTCCTCCCCACTCCCCAGTTATTAAGGCAGATCCACCTCCCAGTTCCCAAGGCCAAACTGACTGTGGCAACTGATCCTCACATCTCCCCTTCCTTTCATCTTCCAACATTCTCCTGCTCCTTACTCCATCCACCTCCATCTCATGTCACCCTGTCACTCCTCCCCATTTTCCAGTCACAGTGCCATCAGTGCTTACCTCTCCCTCACAGGAGACAGGAACATAGCGGGCATTGGTGACAGTAAGCTCCTCGCTCCCTGGCCCTACCCTGCGAATCTCACAATCACCCCCCTGTCCTTTCCGAGTCCCAGTGGCCAGGAGGTCTCGAACAGTCTCATTGTAGATCTCCACGTAGCTTGCCACAAAGCTGTAGGTCCAGCCCTGGCTGCTCAGCTCCTGGGCCACAGAGAACAGGTGCCGTAGGGCCCTGGGGATCAGCCCCTCCATCTGGGGGTCTTCCCCAGGCCCACCCTCCATTGTGAAGGTCTTGCCACTTCCTGTCTGGCCGTAGGCAAAGATGCATACTGGGTAGCCATCCAGGGCTGACTGGACAAGCATGGCAATCTCTTCAAACACTTCATCCTGTCCACTCCCTGGTGGGAATACCCGATCAAAAGAGAAGTCATAGCGGGTGGGGGCGGCTGGCACCCCACTCAGAGTCCCACGCCGCTCATCAGACCGAAAGAGGCTGACATGGGTTGAAGGATCAGAGGGCCCACCAGGGCCAGAGGGAAACAGGAGGAAGCCAGGGGGTGGAGTGGGCTCCCCTGGAAGGACAGGGCGGACCCGACAGAAAACACGGATGTTGCCTTTGAGCTCCTGTAACTGGTTGTGTAGTCGTCGGCGCTCCATCTCTAGCCAATGGAGACGTTCTCCCCGCTCAGCTAGTAAGGCCACCTGGGCTGCAGTTTCCTTGCGTAGAGATGCCACCTCCGCTTGGCTGCCTGACAGAGCTGCTTCTGATGCCTGAAGCCTCTTCTGCCCAGAACAAAACAGACACAGAGGGCAAGATGCAACCAAGAATCAGAACAAGTCATGATGGGGGGTGGGGGGTGGGGGGTGGGTCCATGCCTCCAAGGACTTCACAGTCTGCTAAAGAAGGATTTAAGAAAAGAGGAATCATGGTATTAGAATAGGGAGGGCAATGGGCCTATCCAGAAGATTCACAGGAAGGTAATGTCTAGGCTGACACCCAAAAGTATAGGAGTAAACCAAGGAAAGGATGTAGTATAGAAAGAACATTCCACAAAGATGAAAGCACATATGCAAAATTCCCTGAGTGAGAATTGAGTCACTTCAGACAATTGAATTTGAGTAATTCAATCCAGTTGGTGCTCAGCAAGGAGTTGAATGGACATGAGAAGAGCAAGAGAGAATGCTTGGGGGGGTTTGATCAGGAAAGACAGAGAGGGATGGAGGAGCAGAGGAGACACAGACTGGGGAAACTACAAAAATGGAGGGGAGAAGAAGGGTTGAGGACAGAGGTATGCTACTGGACAGAGGAGGTCAGGGATTCTAAGCCCAAGCCTAGAGCACTGTTTGGTGAGAAGCTGGCCCTCACCTCCTGCTCCTCTAGCCGGGTGGCCAGTCCCCTCCGCTCCTCCTGCAACCCCAGTTGTTCTTTCTGGAGCTCTTCTACCAAGCTCTCCTGTGTACTCAGCCGCTCTTCTAGCTCCAGGACATGGGCACTCAGGTTCCCCAGCTCCTGTTGGCCCTGCTCAGCCTGGGCCCGTACCCTGGACAACTCCCCTTCTAGTGTCCTGCGCTCTGCCCCCAGGTCCGTGGCCTGCTGCTGGGCCTCCCTGAGCTGGTCCCGAAGCTGTTGGTTCTCCTGGTCCAGAGTCCGAGTCTTCTCACGGCAGCATTTCAGCTCTGCATTTAGGTCACATAACTGACCCTTTAAGTCCCAGGCTGGACGTTTGCTGGGTTTCTTCCCTTCGAGCTTGGGAGGAGCAGCTGCTGCTAAGATGGGCACAGAAAGGACAAAAGTCAAGGGAATCTTGGTTCCCTACTTCTCCTCCCTCCTAGCCTTTAGGGCCTCCACACCTGATGCTACATCTCCTACTCCAGATAGGGAAGGGACCAAACAGATTCTTCTAGGTACTCACCACCTTCTCTTCCCTATCCCAGCCTCTCACCCAATAGTTGTGTTTGTCACCTACTGCCAGGCTTCTGGGCAGGAGCAGCAGGGCCTGGCTTCTGATTCTTCAACACTAGAATATTGGGGAATCGACATCAGGAATTATAGCACAGTGGCCTTCCGCTCCCATCATCCTCCCTTTACACGCACTCAAACCCCTTCTCAGCCCAGCTCTTAAGGACTGACTAATTACCTGTGGCAACAGCTGTGGAACATCGGAGTCCTGTCTTCTTGGGAAGTTTTGGAGCTGTCGGGAAATGAGAGGGAGGTAAAAGAACCATCATTCTGAGGATGGCATGTACTCTGGCCAGGCCAGGGGCAGAGGAGTTTTTACTGAGGATTAGAAATAAGAAAACTTCCCTCTTCCCCTAGCTCCTACAGATATCCTGTCTTAGGACCAGAAATTATTGAACATGCCAAGAAACAAGCTGGACCAAGAAAAGCAAAAAGAGCAGGGGTCAGGACCATATGAAAAATACAACTGTGTAAGAAAAAAATGCTGGGGGACATGTCACACTTGCTTGAATGAATACACACAGGACATCCCTGAAAGGACACACAGTTGTCCCTGGGGAGGGAAACTGGGTGGCTGGGGGACAGGGGTAGGAGGGAAACTTTTCAAAAATATAACAGCTTTTGTGCCTTTGAAATTCTGAAATAAGTGAAACATTACCTATTCAAAATAAGCTAAAATTGAAAGAAAAGCAAAAGTGAGCTGGAGAGCACTGACCTCTGTCCACCTCCAGAACCCACCTGCAGTTTGGCCCTGTGTTGGTGGCACTGTGGTGCGGACTGGTGCTCTGGGCTGGGACGCAGCAAATTTGGAAGCTGTACCCGGGCCTCGTGTCCTTTTCTAGGCAAACACAAGGAGTCTATAGTTATCCTCCCTGATTGGTTTACATACACTGTCTCTCCCCACCTCTCTCTCTCACACACCCACACACGTGTGCGCGCACACACACACACACACCTGTACAGCTATCTAAACCCAGCTCACCTTCTCAGGCTCCACGACATCCTCCATCTGGTCACGTCCCCTCTTAAAACTGCTTCCTGGGAGAGGCAGCCGGGAATGGGCCTTGACCAGGGGTCTCTTCAACTCTATGTTCCCCTTCACTTCCAACAAGGGGGACCTCTGCTGGGAAAAGAGAGACAGTTAAGACAACATTCTGGAGCTCAAATGTCCAAAGAACTCCTCTTTGTGGCCCCCCAGCCTAATTCTCAATATCACCAACAGGCATTAACTTTGTACCTCTTGTGCCACAGATTATGTGCCAACCAAAAAGCATGGAGAAGTGGGACAGAATGCAAAAGTGGGAGCAATCTCTAAGGGAGAAGCTGGACAGATGTCTGACTTCAGCTAACTCTAACAGTAGTACTTAAACGAACAGAGAGTCCTGACTGGTGTGGTCAGTGAGTTGGGCGCAAACTGAAAGGTCTCTGGTTCAATTCCCAGTCAGGGCACATGCCTGGGTTGTGGGCCAGCCAGGTCCCTGGTTGGGGGCATGCAAGAGGCAGCCAGTGGATATTTCTCTCACACGTCTATGTTTCTCTCCCTCCTTTCCCCCCTCTCTAAAAATAAGTAAATAAAATCTTAATAAAAAAAAAACAAACAGAGAGAAATGGACACTCCTTTTAGAAAGCAAAAACTCAAACAAATACATAGTAAAAGGGCCTAGGCCCTTTTAGCTAGAGCTGAGATTAATAAATAAGGGAGAGAGTGGATGCTTCCAATAGGTAAGGCTAAAGACTGGGCTGGGGGAGGAAGTAACATTTACTAGGAAATGTTTTAAATGCTTTATCTGTTATCAAATTAATCTTCACAGCAGCCCAGAGGAAGTGCTATATTATTGGCCTCATTTTGCAGAGGAGGGAAGGAAGGCACTGAGGGATTAAATAGTCTGTCTAAGGTCATCAGCCAGTAAAAGGCAGAGCCAGGGTTAGAACCTAGACAGTCTGTTCTAGAAGCCATGTTTTAACCATTAAGCAACACTGCCTTATAAGGCTTTCATGCCAAGCTAAGGAGGAGTTTAGGCTTTAGCTCTGCATACATAGAGAGCTAGACACAGTTTCTGATTAGGTATATGAAAAATATGCAATGGGGGTAAAGCAGGAGAAAGTGGTGGTGGTGGGAAAATAGAGACAGCTGTATTCAAACATCAATTAAAAAAATAATAATAAAAAGAAGAACATGCAGAAGAGCCTATGATAAAAAATGAGTTGTAAATAGACTGACTTACATGGGGAAAACTATGGAGCTGCATGACCAACTTGGGGACCACTGAAGTAGAGGTATGAGGTGGGGGCAGTGGGAAAGAAAGAGAGCCTCTCTTGTAAGCAGTACAATTTAGTGCCTGGGGATTATGTCCACCCCATGGTTACAGACCATTCTGATTTGACCAGACAGTTAAGACAACATTCTGGAGCTGAGAAGTTTCTTAGGACACAGAAATTTCAGTGCTAAAACCAGATCATTCCCACCCAAACAGAGAGAATTAGTCATCCCACTCCTATCCCACCACCAGGAAACCACCATGTATAGATCAACTTCTGATTTTCACTGGAGGTAGCTTAATTCCAAGGCCAGCCTCTCTCTTCCCTTCAGTTTACCTCATTCAATCAATGTGTACTAAGTGCCTTTTAAGTGCCAGGAAATGATCTGAGTTCTGGAGTAACAGCTGTGGTCTGTGCCCACAAGATGCTCATGGGACACTGGGGAAGGGAAGCATTTAAAGAAATGATTAAACCTTTACTTACTAGTATCCTAAAAGGATCCCAGAAGATGGGGTGGGCATCTAGTTTAGATGGGGAGAGTGTCAGAGAACACTTCTAAAAAGTGTTCTCTGAGGAGCCTTGCAGGAGCCTAGGAGGAGCCTTGAGGATGAGAAAGAGTTGGCTTGATGGGTTTGAGCCAAGAGTATTTCAGGTAAAAAGCAAAGAAGAGTGCATTCAACAAATGACAAATTGTTCTGTTCAGCTGAACACAGGGAACTCCATTGAGAGTGGGGAGATGAGAACAGAGGCAGAAGAAAAAAAGATTGCGGTGGTCAGTATGCCACGATAGACTCCAGAGTTTACCGAAGACAAGAGGAACCCTGTTGACTTTTTAATCAGGAGAAAAATATGACTAGATTTGTGCTGAAAAAGTGAACCATCAGCAAAGTAAAGAATGAATATAAGTAGAATATGAGGGGTATCAGAGGCAGAGACTGCATCATCATTCATTCATTTGTTCAACAAGGATTTTTGCATTAAGATTTGTTGGAAGACAGTTCTGTAACAGACACTCTTCTAGGTACTGGAGAGTAATGAACATAAAGTCTCTGCTTTCCCAGAGCTTATTTTCTAAGGCAGCCTTTCCAAAATGGGGTACCACATGAGATCTAAGCCCTGCGATCTATTTTCTCAGTTCTCCCAAAGATGTATACAGCTCTTAACATTCTAGGTGCCTAAGAGAGAAGTTAATTCACTAGATACAAAGGATGCCTTAGGGCATTAGAGTTTACTTAATTCTCACAGAACTCAGTTGAGAAGGGCTGTTCTAAGAGTTTAAGGGCTAAGTAGAAATCCATCTGAGAGAAGGTCAAAAAGGGGCTGGATTACATCAAACCAAGCAGAGTAGTTCCCCCCTCATCTGCATATCTTCCAAGATCCCTAGTGGATGCCTATAACCTCACAGAATACCGAACCCTGTATATAATGTTTTTTCCTATACCTACACAACTATAATAAAGTTTAATTTAGAGATTAATAACCATAACTAATAAAACAGAACACTTTTAACAATATATTAGCTTTGGAGTCATTACTGAGTAAAATAAGGGTTACTTGAACATGAGCACTACAATACCCTGACTGTTGATTTGATAACTGAGACGGCTACTAAGTGACTGACAGGCAGGTGGCGTATACAGCATGGATAGGCTAGACAAAGGGGTGATCCATGTACCGGGCTGGACAGAATGAAATGCAATTTAAAATTTATGAATTGTTTATTTCTGGAATTTTCCATTTAATATTTTTGAACCACAGTTGATTGTGAGTAACTGAAACCACGAAAAGAAAAACTTCAGATAAGAGGGACCACTGTGTTGACCTAACTGCCTTGGGGAAGGGAGACAGTGGGCAGGCAGTGAGGAAGATGCGGGCGCCCAGGCTGACTCCAAAATACCTGCTATGGTTCCATTAATTAGGATCACAGAAGGAAGGGCTGTGTTTTGTTTTATTTTTTAATTAAGCTTTTCATGTTAGAATAATTGTAAATTCACATGCAGTTGTAAGAAATAATACAGAGAGATCTGACAGTATCTGAAAGGCTAGTTTGGGAGGTTCAGCTTTGGGAAAGTGACTTTGGGCAACCTATGATACAAACAGCTATAATCAAGGATGTTCACAAATCATTGCTATAGAGAAAACTCTGAAACAACTTGTTACTCTGGTTTCCTAAATTTTGGTTTATTGGTTTACTGTCTATCCTTATATTAGATTATGGGCATCATATGAACACATCTGTTTTGTTCACAACTCTATAATTAGAGAGCCTAGTACAATGTCTGCTACATGGCAGGACTCAATACATTTTTAAAGGAATAAAGATGTTCATCAGTGGAAGAATAATTAAACTGTAATACATCTACACCATCGGCTTCTTTACAAATAGAAGGGGAGAGGGAGGAGGCATATTTCCCCCCCTGCCACCTGCAGAAATGTGCACAAGGAATGCTTATTTCAATTTAATTTAATCAAATGTAGTGTGAAAACCAATTTTTTTCTTTAAATTTTCCAAGGTCAAACACTGAATTTTCTTTAATAACCCATGTCCTGCAGTCTCTCTATACTACCATAGCGGATCTACTAAAGACCTTCCACCATGGAATTTGTGTGGGCTCAGAAAATGTGTTCAAAAGTTATTTTATTATTCAGGACAACTCCAAGAGTACAGTATTTATCTTTCTCCCATCTATAAAGCTAGACACCATGACTCCCAACTTTGCACAATCACCATAAGCACTTAGGCTGTAAAAATAGTAAATCATCCAACCCTTCCTATACTCACTTCCCTGCCCCTGAAGCAACCTCTCATTGAGCAAGAGATCCACCCCTTCACCTACTCACGAACTTCAGCAATCCTTCCTTCTCTCCTCTATCCTCTACATCACCAACTTTTCACTTTCTCCTCGTTCATTCCAATCAGTATGCAACACACGCTATTCACTTCTTCCAACCTAAGAGTTTCTTGACTCTGCTTTCCCTGCCAGCTACTACCTTTATTCTGTGTTGCCCTCTGCAGCAAAACTCCTCGCAAGTGTTGCCTACACAGTACTCACCGCGTCCAATTTCTCTCCTAAACCATCCCAACCCGGCTTTCACTCGGGACGCACAGATTTCGCCCTCCAAGCAGGCTGGAGCTAGACAGATTGGGCGTCCGGGGGCGGAGCGGGGGCTCGCAGTCTTCCGCGCTGTCCGGGCCAGGAGACCCGCGCCGATCCTACTCACCTGGGACTCCATGTCCAACTCCGTGCCACACGTGTCAGGGAGACTCAGTGCAAGAGGACAGGGTGCCTCGGCTCCCGGGACCCGCGTTCTCTAGCCCCCTCGCGACGCAGAGCCCCAGCGCTCCAGGATCCCGCAGCCACCAACCCCGCGCCACACCCGCCACTTTTGAATTCCAACGGCTGCCACCAAACTCACCTCGCTCGGCACGCAGGGACCAATCGTCGCCGTCGCCCCAATTGGGGACCAATCGCAGCGCCCTCCGCCTCCCGAGGCCACACCCGCCGGCCTGGCGCCTTCCCTTTGCAGCCTCGCCGGGCGCGCGGGAGGCCGGCGGGTTAGTTACATTTCCGGCCTCACTTTTCCTGTTAAACCGGGTCACGCTGGGCTTCCGCTCGACTCCAGCAGCCGCCCGCAACCTCAGAAAACGTCTGGAAAAGCCCACGAACGTAAGTGCTGTTGTGGGCGGGACGCTGAAGGAAAGTAATCGCGCGTGCGCAAACTAGGACCCCTGCGGGGCTAGGGTCGGAACGAGCGCCTCTTAGCGATTGCAGTAGGGAGCGCACTTTTGCCCCTAAAGGGATTGCAGCGTGTTCGTGGCGTCTCCCCGCGGAGTGGAACTAGCGCCCTCACGCGGATGAGAGGGTGGCGGCGTCAACCCATTCCCGGGTTGTTTGGGCATTTCTTAGGAAATTTGAGGACTTTTGGTGCAGCTTGGCGCTCCATGGAAGCTCCTTAGTGAGGGTTCGAGGCTCAAGGAAGGAGTATTTTTTCTGCAGACTTCTCATCACACCTCCGTACCTGGACGCCATTTACTGGTGCTAGAGAAGCGGTTTAGGACCTTCAGAGCCTCCAACCCACAGAGGCTTTACTGCTTCCATTTATGGGGTATTTTATGCCTTTTTTTTTTCCAGACTAATCTGCACGTGCATTATCTCGGTTTAATCGTCTCTAAATTAAGTGCTTTTCATACTTATTTGCAAGCTGCATGAAGGTTTAGAAAGGTTAAGTATGTCAACTTGAAAAAATTAATTGAAGAGTCAAGCATTTATTTGGGAATCTAAAAGTTCCAATTCCTGAAGCACAGATTCAGGCAGAAACCTAAACAGTATCCTAATTACATGGGGAAAGCACAGGATTTTCATGAGAGAAAAGGAATAATTATATGAAAAGAAAAAAAATCTTACAAGCTGAGGACTCTTGGCCATACAGAATGGCTTCCTGGTTCTATCTTCAGATAGGTCTGTAATCATCAGTCCTTGTGATCAGCATGTCTGCTTTCCTGCTGACTTCATGTTCCAGGGGTGTCCAACCCCCTGCCCAGGATTACTATGAGTGGGGCCCAACACAAAATTGTAAATTTACTTAAAACTTTTTTTTTTTGCTCATCAGTTTTCGTTAGTGTTTGGGTATTTAATGTGTGGTTCAAGACAACTTTTCTTCTTCCAGTGTGGCCCAGAGACGCCAAAAGGTTGGACACCCATGTTTAAAAGAATTGGGATTTAGGCCAGTCCAAAGTTTCAAGGAACAAGATGAGCAATGCAGTTCGTCTAGAATGATTGCCCTGACTCCATTTAAAAATGGCTCCACAACAAACAAAAAGTGCTAAGGAGGATGTGGAGAAAGGGGAACCCTTGTGTGCTGTTGGTGGGAATGCAGATTGGTGCCACAACTATGGAAAATAGTATGGAGTTTCATTAAAAAATTAAAAATGGAATTCTCTTTTGACCCAGCAATTCCACCCCTGGGAATTTATCTGAAGAAACCAAAAACACCAATTCAAAAGAATATATGTACTCCTATGTTCTTTGTGGCATTATTTATAACAGCCAAGATTTGGAAGCAGCCCTTGTCCATGCGTAGGTGAGTAGATAAAACAGCAATGGCCCTGGCTGGCGTAGCTCAGTGGATTGAGCGCAGGCTGCGAACCAAAGTGTTGCAGGTTCGATTCCCAGCCAGGGTACACACCTGGGTTGCAGGCCATGACCCCCAGCACCACACACTGATGTTTCTCTCTCTCTCTCTCTCTCTCTCTCTCTCTCTCCCTCTCTCCCCCCCTCCCTCCTTTCCCTCTCTAAAAATAAATACATCAAATCTTAAAAAAAACCAGCAATGGTACATTTGCACAGTGGAATACTACTAGGCCATAAAAGAAGAAAATTTTACCTTTTGTGACAGCATGGATGGACCTGGAGAACATTATGCTAAGTGAAATAAGTCAGTCAGATAAAGACAAATACCATATGATTTCATTCATATGTGGAATCTACTGAACAAACTGAATGAACAAACAAAATAGAGACAGACTCATAGAGAGCGGGATGACACTCCTGGGATGGGGGTGGCAGGAGCAAATGAAAAAGAAAAAAACTCATGGACAAGGACAACAGTGTGGTGATTGTTGGGGGGAGATGTGTGGAGGTGGAAGAGGGTATAAGAGTGATAAATGGTAATGGAAAGAATACAATAAAAAATGGTTCCATTTATGCCCTTTTACAAGTAATAAGTACAGAGTCACACTGATTGGGAGTGGATCTAGATTCTGTTAGCTTTAAATACAAGCTGGTAACAAAAAACAACCTGTGAATAATTTGCAGAGTTGTTCTACTACATTTATTCACCTGCATTTCCAATCAATCCTGGTGGTAGGCAGGAGAGAGATTTTATGTATGAGACTGAAAGGCAGGGAACCTGATACATAATTGGAAACTGACAAAACCAGAACTCAAGCCACCTATCCTCTGATCCAGTGCTTTAACTTTGATCCACGCCTGCTCGTGGAGGGGAGCTGACTGTGGGGGGATGACACTTATAATGCCTGAAAATCCTGTCCTGATCCCCCAACCTTTGGTATCTTAGGAAACCTAAGCTTGAAAATAAAAACCCGGGACCCGAGGAGTAAATGAGGAAACTGGAGAAGATCAATACTTAATGGATGGGTTAAGAGGAAGAACTGAGAAATGAAACCTGAGAAGAAATGTATAGCAAAAAATATTAATCAAAAAACAAATGTTAGGAGAAATATGGACACTTTAGCACATTAAAGAAAAAATGTGTATTCATCTGAATTGATGTACAAAATAAAATGTTCAACATCCTTTGATATTAAAAAAAAACCCATAATCTAAAAAAGGACATCTTCAAAAATCCTACAGCACACATCACAGTACTGGTGAGACATGGAAAGCATTCCTCTTCAATGAAGAACAAGTCCAGGACGGCTGCTCTCAATAATCCTAGTCAATACAATAATGGAAATTTTGGCCAGTCCACAAAATGACAACAAAATATATATAAGGATTGGAAAGAAACAAGAATGTTAGTATTTGCAGATGAAATTATTGCATGTGTAGTAACCCCAAAAGAATATTCAGATAAAATTGATAAGTGATTTTAGCAAGGTTGCTGGGTACAAAATCAATATAGAAAAATCAATATACAAAATATATTGCATTTCTATTATCAGCACCCATCAGTTAGAAAGTATAACTTTAAAAAATATATTTACCATTTGGTTACATGAATATACTAGTATACCTATACGAAAGTCAACCTGTACACTTAGTTTGTGCACTTTATGTTACACTGCAATAAAAAGTTTTAATAAATATACCACTTGCAATAGCAACAAAATATGAAGTACTTAGTAACAAATTTAACAATAGGTGTCCAAACCCTTTGAACAATAAAGCTTTACTGAAAGATATTAAAGAGAATCTAAACTAGCAGAAACACAGACTGTGTACCTGCAGAGAAAGACTTCATATTACAGAGATGTCAATTCTCTCCAAGACCTTGGTGTTGGATTAAAGAGGATAATAGAGTTCTTAATGCCTGGTCTGGCTAGAGACCCTATCAGCTGCCCATCTTAGGAGCAGGTTGAGTGGGGCAGCCCTTGGTGGTCTTTTTCTCCAACCCAGAGATCCTGCTTACAAGCCAGGGAGGATTTTTTTTTTTTGCCTTGGAAGTAATACTCCTGAACTTTATGTGTCCTACCTGCCCACCCCTGGTTTTCTCCCTGGCTTCTCTGGCAGATTCCTTTTTTCCTGCCCAGTCTTTTGCAGGCTTTTCCACAGGTGGCAAGGTGCACAATGAAGTTACCTTGATTATGTATGAAGGACATCAACCCTTCATCTCCCCCCCTCATCTCACCCCAGGAACATCTTCTGTCAACTCTTGTGGAAGATGTGTCACTTAGGCTCTAGACCTTGCAAGTTTTTGTCTTCTACCTTCTCCCGCAAAGTTGATTATCACTGCCTTGACCCTAAGGCCCCTTAATCTCAAACTAGGAAAGCCCTATCCAGTTTGGGGCTCCTCTCCCCAGCTTGGGACTTAGGATTTTTTTAAAGATTTTATTTATTTATTTTTAGAGAGGGAAGGGAGGGAGATAGAGAGAGAAACATCAATGTGTGATTGCTGGGGGTCATGGCCTGCAACCCAGGAATGTACCCTGACTGGGAATCAAACCTGCGACACTTTGGTTCACAGCCCGTGCTCAATCCACTGAGCTATGCCAGCCAGGGCAGGACTTAGGATTTAGAAAGGTTTGCACACTTCTCCCAGCCCAACTGATCCTTGAACTAGAGCATCTTCCTTACAAGTCTCTCTCATAGACCCACTTGGAAATTCATACAAAGATACCTTTGCACATTTAAACCTTTCTTAGCTTATAGGGCTGTTTTTCAAAAATTATTTTAGAGAAAATCCCAGAGATTGTGTAATTTGCCTGGAAATCCCTGGCTGGTATGGCTTAGTGGGTTGAGCATCGATCTGCGAACCAAAGGGTTGCCAGCTCAATTCCCCAGATCAGGGCACATGTCTGGGTTGCGGGCGAGGTCCCCCCACACATTGATGTTTCTCTCCTTTTCTCTTTCTCCCTCCCTTCCCTTTTGTCTAAAAATAAATAAAATTTAAAAAATAATTTTAATTCACCTGGAAAATACACACATATTTATGATATATACACATATATAATGGCATTGTGGATGGATATACATATATACCATTATTATATATTATATACCAGCAAAATGAGCAAAAATTCCTCAATATCACCTAATAAGCAGTCAGGGTTTAATTTTTCCTAATTGTTCCCAACTATTTTTGGGAGGTTGCTTTACAATAAGGATCTGACAAGACCCACAGATGACATTTGATTGGTTTGTCTCTTCCCTCTCTTCATCACAACACCCTGCCAATCCTGCCCCACTACATACAATTTTAAAATGTCTCTTTATTGAATGAATGAATGAATGAATGAATGAATAAATAAATAAATAAATAGTGCATTGTATTGTGCTACTTTCTGACTTGGATCTATTGTAATTTTGTGGTGTCATTTAATGTGCTCTCCTCTTCTCTGCGAATTCAATTGCATCTGCTCACTTCTCTATCATCCTTTCATCCCCTAAGGAAAGAAGTATTTGGGATGAGAGAAAAGCCTCCAGATTGTCTAAGCTGAGCAGACTGTGAAGACCAAGTTGGCATGGTGACCACAAAACTCGAAATGTGTCAAGGCAGAGGGGAGTTTTTACATTTTGAACCATGTGAATATATTACATGATAACAAATAGAATTAAAAGGAAATGAGGAGAATGAAATATGTATCCCTGTCAAATTGGTACTCCCATACATTATTACTTACAGTATAAGTTGGTATTTCTTTCCTAGAAGTTTAGGAAGCTTGAAAGGACCAAGACCTCTTAATAGAGCATTCGAATTTAAGAATTTAGTTTAAGGGAATAACCATAAATAGGCATGAAAATTTACAAAAATAAAGTACTGGAAACAATCAAAATTTCCATCAATGGATGGAAAACGGAAGGTAGCGAAACTGTATTACATAGTGCAAATTTAATTCATATATTTATAATATCACATATATTACATCTTGTATATAACCTAACTAAGGAGATATATATACACACACACAACACATCTGCAGTTGGTGATTCAACCACAAGCCAAAACGTACATGGCCTTCCCCTTACAGACTTACAGTCAAATGATGAGACAAACATTAAACACACAGTCACACATTCAGTGTACACTTGTAAAGTGAGATGTATTCCATGAAAGAAATGCAGCCACTGACACTAGTGATTTTACAGACTCCATAGTAACATATATGGCATAAAAATAATTAGAAATTTAAGAAGAATGCACTTCAACCTTGGTTCAAATCAGTTATAAGACATGGTGGTATCTCATGGGATATGTGGCAAGAAAAGAAATTTGTAGACACAAGTTCTTTCAATGCAGGGTAGGTACAGGAACTATGTATCATAATAGACTCCAGGTCACAATGGACCAACATTTGGTCAAGGAGAAGAAGTTTTTTTTAAGAGTTGGTTTATGTGTCCTGGTTGGTGTGGCTCAGTGGATTGAGTGCCAGCCTGAGAACCAAGGAGTTGCTGGATCAATTCTCAGTCTAGGGCACATGCCTGGGTTGTGGACCAGGTTCTATCACACATTGATGTTTCTCTCTGTTTCTTTCTCCCTTCCTCTCTCTGAAAATAAATTAATAAATTAACTTTAAAAATAATTGTTTTATGCATGCTCTGTCTATAGTAAAGGTAACCACCATTTCATTTTAAAAAGTGGAATAAAGTCAAGTAGCCCTGTGAAAGTCTACTTCTAACTCCAGAAATTATAGCCTAAAGTGTAAGGCTTTGATTATTTGTTATAGGAACTTTCATTTGTGAGAATGTTTGTTATAGCCAATTGTATTTGCTCACTTCAAGTTAAGACTACACAGTATTTGTTATGTGAAGTTACACTAACATATCAACCTTATATTTATAACCCACTATTTAGGACCTCACTGATCTTGCTAAAATTAATCATATCTGTGTATTATCTTGCTAAGTTAGATTCTAAATCTAGAGTTTCCCTCTTGAGGGTTGTACAATTTTTAAAAGGTATTATTTTATTTGTTTCCTTTCAAAAACACACTACTACAGGCTTTGGTTCAAGATAGCAGAGTAGGTAACTATGACACTCACCTCCTCCCACAGCTACATCAAACTAACAATCTAACTGCAGAACAACAATCATTCAGAGCTGCCTGAAATCTAGCTGAATAGAAGTTCTCTAACTAAGGTTATAAAAAAGAAGCCACATTGAGACTGGTGGACTCAAAACAGGCTGGTTCTACAGCCACATGTGGCAATTAATAATCAGGAGGGATATCTTGGGTGTGTACGTCCCCCCTGAAGAGTGAGGGGTTTCAGCTCTACACCAGACCCCCCAGCCCAGGGTTCCAGTGCCAGGAAGGGAAATCCCCATAGCATCTGGCTGTGGAAACCAGCAGAGTTGCAGCTCAGTGATCCAGAGAGGCTGCTGGATCCCAGGTGTCTGCCTGTCTGTCTGTCTGTCTCTCTTTTTAAAATTTATTTTTATTTTTTCAATTACAGTTTACTTTCAGTATTATTTTTTATTGGTTTCATGTGTACCATTTGCAATAGTGTGGATGGACCTACAGGGTATTATGCTAAGTGAAATAAATCAGTCTGAGAAAGACAAATACCATATGATTTCATTTATATGTGGAATCTAAAGAAAAAATAAACAGCACTAGCCAGGTGGCTCAGATGGTTGAGGCATTGTCCCATGAGCCAAAAGGTTGAGGGTTTGATCCCTGGTCAGGGCACATACCTAGGTTGCAGAATCAATACCCAGTTGAGTGGGTATGGGAGGTAACCAATTGATATTTCTCCTGCATCAATGTTTCTCCCTCTCTGCTTTCCTCTTTCTCAAATCAATAAACATATTCTTGGATGAAGATTTTTAAAAAGAACAAAATGAATGAAACAAAACTGAAACAAACTCATAGACACAGACCAGACTCTCTGGTAATTGCCAGAAAGTATGAGGTTTGGGAGACTGAGTGAAAAGGGTAAAGGGATTAAGCAGTACAAATTGGTAGTTACAGAATAGTCACAGGAATATAAAGTACAACATAGGGAATATAGTCAAAAATAGATAAGCAAGTGTCCCTCTTAATGAGCCTGCCCACAAAATTACTTGGATTCATGCTCTCTGAGCTCCAGTGCTGGGGTGGCAGCTCCAAAGGCACCAGAAACATGAGGGAAGAAACTAAATTATCTGGCTTTAGGGCGAGGGCTTAAGGGTCAGCTTTCTCCCAGGCAGAAGTGCTGGCAGAGGCCATTGTCCCTTTGCTGAGCCCTCCTCCAACACAGCAAGCAAGCAGGTGCTATATCTGACTAACCTAACACTGTTTGCTCCACTCTGGTCATTCCCTGAGATGCCGCCTCACCCAATTTGCAGGCCAACACAAGCTATTTCCAGTATTCCATACAAATAGCCTGTCTTGGCTCATGCTGTGGAATAAAATATCTCGAAGTTCAAACAAGCAACATCTGACCTTGGCTTGCCCCATACCGCTGGCTAAGTGGCCCGTCTCTCTAAAAATAAATAAACAAAATATTTAATAAATAAATAAGTGAAACAACAAATCAGTGTTCCTCTCTCTCTCTTAAAAAAAACACACATGAAAGAAAAAGTAAAAAAAAGAACCAGTCAAGAATGAAGAATACAATAACTGAAATAAAGAATACATTAATAGAAAAATCAACAGTAGAGTAAATGAAGCAGAGGATCAAAGCAATGATTTGGAAAACAAGGAAGCAAAAACAAACAAACAAACAAACAAACAAAAAACCCACACCCAATCAGAACAGCAAAAAGAAAAAAAATGAATCTAAAAAAATGAGGATAGTGTAACGAGCCTCTAGCACAACTTCAAGCACACTAACAATCACATGCACCATGGGGGTGCCAGAAGGAGAAGAGAAAGAACAAGGAATTGAAAATGTAAATGAAAAAAATAACAGAAAACTTCCCTAACCTGGTGAAGGAAATAGACATACAAGTCCAGGAAACACAGAGAGTTCCAAATAAGATGAACTCAAAGAGGTCCACACCAAGACATATCATAATTAAAAAGGCAAAGGTTAAAGACAAAGAGAGAATTTTAAAAGCAGAAAGAAAAAAGCAGTTAGTTACCTACAAGGGAGCTCCCATGAAACTGTCAGCTGATTTCTTAAAAGAAACTTTGTGAGCCAGAAAGGAGTGCAAGGAAATATTTAGAGTAATGAAAAGCAAGGACCTACACCAAGATTACTTTACCCAGCAAAACTATCAGAATCAAAGGTCAGATAAAGAGCTTCCCAGACAAGAAATAGCTAAACCAGTTCACCACCATCAAACCAGTATTCAGAAAATGTTAAAGGGTATTTTTTAAGATGAAGAAAAAATATATAAACAATATAAATAATGAAGTGATAATAAATACATGTCCATCAGCAATTACTTCAAATGCAAATGTATTAATTACTTCAATCAAAAAACACAAGGTGACTGAATGGATAACAAAACAAGACTCTTACATATGTTGTCTACAGAGACTCACTTCAAATCAAAGACACAAACAGACTGAAAGTAAAGTGATGGAAAAAGATATTTCATGAAAATGTAAACAAACAAACAACAACAGAAAAAGCTGGGATAGCAATACTTAAACCAGACAAAATAGAATTTAAAACAAAAGTGATAAAAGGGACAAAGGAGGACCCAGCAATTCCACTGCTGGGTAGTTATCTAAAAAAACCCAAAACACTAAATTGAAAAGACATATACATCTATATGTTCACTGTAGCATTATTTCAATAGGCAAGATATGGAAGCAGCCTAAGTATCCATCAATAGATGAATGGATAAAGAAGAAGAGGTGCACATATACAATGGAATATAACTTAGACATAAAAAAAATGAAATCTTGCCATTTGCAACAGCATAGATGGACCTAGAAGGTATTGTGCTGAGTAAAATAAGTCAGACAGAGAAAGACAAATACCATATGTGGAATCTAAAAAGCAAACAAACAACTAGACCAGAAACCCACTCATAGATACAGAGAACATTTTGAGTTGCCAGGTGAGAGGGGGTAAAGTGATAGGTGGGTGGGTGGGTGGGTGAAAAAAGGTGAAGGATTAAGAAATATAAATTGGACCTTGGCCAGTGTAACTCAGTTGGTTGGAGTATTGTCCTGTAACCAAAATGTTGTGGGTTCATTTCCCAGTCAGGGCACATACCTAGGTTGTGGGTTCAATTCCGGGTCTGGGCACATATGGAAGGCAACCAATCGATGCTTCTCTCATATCAAAGCTTCCTTTCTCTGCCTCCTCTTTCTCTAAAAGCAATGAAAAAATGTCCTTGGGTGAAGATAAATAAATAAATAAATAAATAGTATGCCTTAAAAACAAGAAGTATAAATTGGTAGTTACAGAATAGTCATGAGGATGTAAAGTACAACATAGGGAATATAGTTAATAATATTCTAGTAACCATGTATGGTATCAGATAGGTACTAGATTTTTCAGGGGATCACTTCATAAATTTATAAATGTCTAACCACTAGGTTCTACACCTGAAACTAATATAATATTGTATGTCAACTATAACTGAAAATTTTTAAAAATTATTTTTAAATATTATTTCATCTGGATTTTAAGAAGGAAAGAATTTATGTGAGGTAAGTGAAGAAGACCGCCACCTTGTTTACAAACTACATTTATAATTATGTTTAGGGAAAAAAGGTGCATAAGAAAAAGAGTGCAGAAAAATAATCAAAATGCAAAACTTTTCACTGTATTTTCAAATGTCTGTAACATGGTTATCAAACCTAGGTATGAAAACATTATTTTTAAAAAGTTTTCTTGACATGAAGGAGTAAATCTCCCTCCCAAATGTTATCAATTGAAATATTTTTGAGAACATTAAAATCAGATGGAGGACACTGGAAAATTCCTGTTTGCACTTGTGGTCATCACCAGTGAAGCTCTGTAACACTGTAGAAAGAGTCATCAGAAGCAAGTTCACACATGACACAGTCCTTAGTAATTAAGTATTAAGTAAACAGTATTAGGGAACTGTGAGGCAAAGGAGCTATGTTGTTTCAATTCAAACAGATTCCAAAGAGTTATGACATTGTAAAATGATGATAGCATTGCTATTGTATTGGCCAAAAAGTCCATATGGTTTCTTCCATAGAATAAGACACATTTTTCACCCTGGTTGCTGTGGCTCAGAAGATTGAGTGCTGGCCTGGGAACCAAAGCGTTCCCATTTGATTCCTGGTCAGGACACATGCCTGGGTTGTGGACCAGGTCCCCAGTTGGGGGTGTATGAGAGGCAACTAATCAATGTGACTCTTGCATGTTAATGTTTCTCTCCCTCTCTTTTTCCCTCCCTTTCCCTCTCTCTAAAAATAAATAAATAAAAATCTTTTTCAAAAATGACACATTTTTCATTTTCAGCAATAACTTTACTGATTTGGGTATTTTGACTATGTTGGCTATCTCTAGCTATTGGCTTCTAGTAGGCAGAGGCCAGGAGTGATGCTAAACATCTTCCAATGCATAAGATAGCCCCACAGCAAAGAATTATTTGGCCAAAATGTCAATAGTACCAAAGAAACTTCACAAGCTACTTTTGACAAGTTCAATTAGTCACAGCACCTTCTCCATATACTGCATAAATCTCTTTTTGCATTTTAATTGCATTTTACCTTTCTTGAAATAATAAAGCATAATATGCCAAAAATGTTGTATATTTTTCCCATCTTCAATATTAAAATGGCTACCAAAAATTCACCATTTTTGATTTTTTAAAAAATGCATGCTGATATAGGCCTCCCAGTGCTTACCACAGGCTGTGTTCTTACACTGCCTGTGCAGAAAGAGGAGGCAGTGTAAACCCACCCCATATACACCTCAGCCCAGGCCCTTTGCTTGATCTCTATTGTGAAAAGAGGGACATGGAGAAAAAAGAAAATAAATAAAAATAAAATAAATATGCGAACCAGGTATCGCAGGTTCGATTCCCAGTCAGGGCACATGCCTGGGTTGCAGGCCATGGTCCCTAGCAACTGCATATTGATGTTTCTCTCTCTCTCTCTCTCTCTCTCTCTCTCCCTCCCTTCCCTCTCTAAAAATAAATAAATAAATAAATAAAATCATTTAAAAAATAAATAAAATAAAATAAATAAAATGCATGCTGATATAACTGACAGTTATCACAATACAATATAACAAAAATATTTTCAAATGAAGTTAAAGACTTCTAGAAGTCTAAATTTAAGCACAATTAGAGCCATTGTATGGGAAAAAAACTAAATGCACTTTTTGGCCAACCCAATATATCTATTTCTTGGCAATGGGTGGTATAAAATTATCCAAGTGCTTATCTTTTCACCCATCAACCTAAATTTTCATCAATATGTCACTATATTTCACTTGGGCCTATGTATTTTGTGATATAGTTTTAAATTAATTTGTTCATAGATTTGCTAAAGCCCTGCACACCCTAGGTGCCACCCTGCCTCAACATATCCAAACAGAGCTCTTAGCTTTCCCCCTGGCATTTGCTCCTCAGTGTGTGCCTGTCTCCCACTGACTTTCTCCCTCCTCTACCACCACCAAACATATATCTAATCCTCCTTCATGTCCTGCAGATTTTTATGTGCTAAGCATCCCTCCACATCTCTGACCTCTCTGTCTCTCCACTGCTACCACTGAAGGTCAGGCTTCTCTTGCCTCTTACCTGGACTACTACAGCAGTATCCTAACTGCCCCCTCATTCTCTCCTGACTGACTCTTTCTCCATTTTGTAGCCAGCATGATCTTTCAAAAGTGCAAAAACCATCCCTCCTTGGATTAAGAAGCATTGCTTCTCTGGACAAAAACCAGGGGTGGGTGGAAATGGGATGCAAGTGGGGAGGGCTGGGTGGGTGAGCTGGGATGGGAGTAAAAGAAAATTGTATTTGAATAACAATTCAAATAAAATAAGAAAATAAAATAAATTTTACTAAAGATAAAAAAAAGCATTGCCTCTCATTGCTGAAGTCTCAAGTCTGAACTTCTTACCATGACGTGCAAGAGAAAGTGAAAGCAAGAGCATTGTTCTGTTTTTGGGTTTCCAGGGTATGGGAGGCAGGAGGAATTTTAAGAATGTCCTTCAACCCTGGGCTGAAGGGGTTCAGTGGGATTGAGCACGGGCTGCGAACCAGTGTCACAGGTTCGATTCCCAGTAAGGGTACATGCCTGGGTTGCAGGCCGTGACCCCCAGCAACCACACATTGATCTTTCTCTCTCTCTCTCTCTATTTCCCTCCCTTCTCTCTCTAAAAATAAATAAATGAAATCTTAAAAAAAAAAAGAATGTCCTTCAGCTCTTACTGGTGTGGCCCAGTGGTTTGGCCCTCGTCCTGTAAGCTGAGAGATAGCCAGTTTGATTCTCTGTCACAGCACTCACCTGGTTAATCAGCCAGGTCCCCAGTTGAGGGTGTGAGAGAAACAGCCTATTGATGTTTCTCATGCACACTGATGTTTCTCTCCCTCTTTCTCCCTCCCTTGCCCTCTCTCTAAAAATGAATAAATAAATTTTTAAAAAGGATGTACTTCATTTAAAAATAATAATGGGATGAGTCTTTTACCATCATATCCACAAACTGATATATTTGCCTTTGAATATCATTTATCTCAACTGATACAAATTTTCAGCTATCACTAAATTTCACAGATATCATTGTAATTTATCTGAACAATGTGTTGCAAACTCTTGCAACAACAAAATTATAAAATACAAGGTCTTTGCTATTTAGGAGACTTTTATTTTTCTTCTCTTTTGTTGCCAGAATCTTGAGAGCAGCAAGTGCAAAGTAAAAAATGTATTCACTTTGGGAACTATACTTTGTTTAGTGGGGTTTTCTGAATCTAGTTAGCAAGCCCTTTGCTAGTTAAGAATGGACTTTCATTCTTCAAAGGAAAATTCATATATCTGATTTTATATTTTCTTAGAAAATATAAGTGCTCCCAGTGGACAGCTACAAACCATGCCAGAGCACCATGACCCTGCCCCTGCACAGCTGATCCT